>NC_140751.1:34130000-36530000 GCF_051527215.1 Medicago sativa
TCAAATCCGAATAGAAAGAGCTCAACAACTACACACAGTGGTACAAGCATAAATCGAAACAAAATCAAGGAAAAGGTGGAGGCACAGATCGGAATAGAGAGGATAGGAAGGAACACCAGCTTGTTTTCATTCGTTCTTACAGATCCGAGACAACCAAGAGGTAACATATCTATCATCTCTTTTCGTTTTCTTTGAGTGTCAATGTTTTTTTGAAAATAAATGCTAGATCTAGAATCGTAGAAGACTTATTTTGAAAAACCAAAGTCGGATTTGTCATCTACATCAAAAAGGATGTTTAAAAACATAAAAAAAAAAATTTAAACAAAGGTGTTTGATTTTTCCGACGCGGTGGCGCCGCCCTGTTGGGCCGGCAACCGCCGCGCCGGCGATGACAAAGCTGGCCGGAGAAGAAACTCTCATTTGAGAGCTTCTCACACTAGAAATTGTTTTAGAGAGAGGAAGAAGAAGGAATTATGGAAGGAATAAACCGAAAATGGCTTTTATAGGTGTAAGCGAACCGGTTTGGTTCACTTGAACCGGACCGGTTCACTTTGATTCCTTCTCCTTCTTCCTCAACCATCAGATCGGCCTTCTTTTTGAATCTAGCGGTTCCTGTTGTTTTGGTAGTGCTGTGTGTACACCTATTTCCAGCCTTATGATCAAACAATCCTAGGGCCAGGATCAAATCCCAAGCCAATGGATCATGTGAAGGCCCATTTCCCTTTCTGTATTAATTTTCTCTATGTTTTTACTACTGGAACCTCCCTGTTATGTTATTTACACCCCTGTTTCATTCAAAATTTCTCTAAAAAATTTCCAAAAAATTTTATATGTTTATTTCACTTCTCTTTTTGTTGTTTTGGTACTGTTTATGTTATATTCTCGCTTTATTACCATACTTCATGATTTCATATTGCATATTTCTTTCATGCATTTCTCTTTTTTAATTTCTTCCCAATAAATATTATCTCATCCATTTTAAAGCTCTAATTTCTATACCTCATTTTATTTTTGTGCTTTGCTTTAAAGTTTTATCTCATGCATTTTTTAATGTCTTGTTCAATATTTTTCCATGTGAATCTTGCTTTATTTTATGCCTTGCTACAATTTTCTTAACATCATTGCATTGCATTGTAGTATATGATGCCTTTAAATGTCTCTTTACCTTATTACATCATGATTGCTTTAATTTTAGTACCTATTCATGCATTTTTTTTCTCCTATTGCAAAGCCCCATAATATTTAGTGTGTATAATTAGGGAAGTGATGTAATTTATTTTGGGCTTTGCATTTCTCTTAGTGTGTATCTAGGAAGGGTATGTAATAGCGTAGTAATTGCACACACCGACACAAGCACCGACACTACACCATTTTATTCCTTGCTTTACGCTCGCTTTATTTTTCCGCACCGTTACGCTAGTTTACTGTTAGTTTAGTAAAACCTTTTTATCTCAAAAATCAAATATGTCAAACTTCAAAGTATTTTCCTAATAAACCTTGGTCCGTAACCCAAGTGTTTTTCCTTTATTTTCTTAATCAAATTCCTAATGAATCTTAATCGAACTTAGACTAAATTTCGCAATTAAAATGAAACAACCTCACTCCTATTTTATTCTTCTATACCTTGAGGCCTCGCAATCCTTCTCAAAAACTATTTTCAAAATCAAATTAAAATCAACCTAACCCACAAAAAAATATTTTTGAGAGAGAACTACGGCGGTTTTGATCCCTTTTAAGGGTACGTAGGCAGAGGGTTCATTCCTTCCAAATCGATCAAATAAAAATAACCAAAGCTCATACTTCTTCTGCCTCCATTCTTTCACTTATACTTTAAGCAATAAATTTTCAAATAAAAATAAAGTTAGAAAGAGGTTCCCACGGAGTACCGTGGACGATGCGGGTGCCTAACACCTTCCCTAATCGTAACCGACCCCCGGATCCAAATAAGGGTTTAACTCATTTTCCCTTCCCACGAAAAAATAAAGTCCAAACGATTGAGGGTTCAAAACCAATCAATGGATTGACACCCGAAAATCATGGTCTACAAAATTGGCGACTTCACTGGGGATCCTACGCGGGTTAAGCCCACCTTTCTTTCTTTATTTTATGATTTATTATTTGTATATACATTGTAGAATATTTTTACGTGAGTGGTGAGACAAGTCCTATACCCGGACTTGAGTGAAACATAGGAATAGGACGGGGTAAAATCATAGTGACATACCAAGAGCATTCTTGGACCATGTTTACAAGTGATAACCCTACTCGGCGGAGGCCTCACGGAAGGTAGTAGTCTTGTTAACATGAGCATTCGTGTTGGCGTTATTACTTTCAATGTGAGTGTCCGGTGAAGCCGTGGACCTTAGTAACCCTTAACCCCACTTGGCCTTTTTAGGACGTAGTGCGGAGACTGAACCAAGAGTATTCTTGACTTTAGTTGTCACGCGATACTACACTCAAACTAGACTTCCTTATGGATGATATTGGACTAGGAGCATTCCTACGCACCGATAAATTCATAAGGGTAGTTGCAATTTGGGAACTTGGTAGAACCCTTGTTACATGTGCAATTGAAACCATAGTCCTTACCAAATGGCGTTGTTATCCCTTAAACTCCAACATTGTATACCTTAAACCTCATCATGTTTTCATTGCATAATCATGCATACATGCAAACATCCATAAACCTTTTGCTCATCAAAAAAATCGAAGGACTTAGACAAGTTTTTGTAAACATTGTAGATATGGCTACTAGGAGTATTAAGAGGTATAGCTTCAAGAAACAAAACTTGGAAGACTTGAGGAAGTTAGGAGTTATCATCTCTGATCCGGTGGGCTTTCGAGGCCGTCATGGAAAATTGCTCCACATTCTCAACCAGAAGTTCGACGAAGGAGTTCTCAAGACCTTGGTTCAATTCTATGATAGCCGTTACCACAGTTTTACCTTTCCTGATTATCAGCTCATTCCCACCCTTGAAGAGTATGCTTATCTGGTTGGTTTACCCGTGCTTAATGAAGTACCTTTCAGTGGTCTTGAGGAACCCCCCAAAGCAAAAGCTATTGCAGACTCTCTTCACCTCAAGTTGACCGACGTAATGTCTAACCTCACTACTAAAGGAAAGGAGAAGATTTTAGGTCTTACTTATGGGTTCTTGATCGGTAAAGCCTACACTTGTGCCAATGCCTGTAACATCCGCGCTTTTGAGTCCATGCTAGCCCTGCTTATCTACGGTCTTGTACTCTTCCCCAATGTTGAAGGCTTTGTTGATGCCAACGCTATCCAAATTTTCATCACAAAAAACCCGGTCCCTACACTTCTTGGTGACATCTACCATTCCCTTCACTATAGGACTGAGAAGCAAGATGGAACTATCCTTGGTTGTGCACCGTTGTTATATCAGTAGTATACCTTACATTTACTCCGATCCTACCTCACTAAAGAAAAAGCCCAGTACTCTGAAAAGATCACGGCCCTTACTCCTGTTGATATAGTTTGGTATAACCCGGCTTATGATACCGGAGTGATCATTGACCGTTGTGGAGAGTATGGTAACGTTCCTCTTCTTGGCATTCATGGGGGGATCACCTACAACCCTATCCTTGCGGGACGTCAGTTCGGGTATCCTATGAAGCAAAAACCCCTCAACATTGCACTAGACGACATATTCTATCACTATCATACTGACAACAAGGGTTTGAGGGAACAATTTGTGAAAGCCTGGCATACCATTCATAAGAAAAAAAGCAATCAGTTGGGAGAGAAGTCAGACCTCACTTATGCAACCTATAACCAATGGATCATTGATGAAGCTGCTAAGTACAAGATGCCTTACCCTCTACCGAGATACTTATCATCAACTACTCCAGAGCAACCTTTCCCTTTACCCCCTACCACTCAAGAGAAATATCTAGAGAAAATGGCCGATCTAAGCCGAGTGTGTTATACGTGGAAGAGGAAGTATGAAGAAGCTATGGCTCAGGTGGCAGATAGGGATCTGACGATAGTGCTGCAACAAGATACGATCCTTAAGAAATAGCAACAGTTGATTAAGAAGAATTCCCAAATCCAAGCTCATAGCGTGAAACTTGCGCAATTCATCAGTAAGAAGGAGCGTATGGATTTCTTTGCGGGAGCTGACTCAGATTTTGAGGAGTAGGAGCTGGAGAGTGTCTTGTTTGTCTTTCATGTTATCTTTGTAGTTTATGTTTATGAACTTTGGAGTTTATCCTTTGGCTCAGTCTGTTAGGAAGGGAATTACCGTGTAGTATTTTCAATTTGGAGTCCACCCCTTGGCACAGTCTGTTAGAAAGGGATTTCTCTTGTAGTATTTTATATTTGTAAGTCTATCCCTTGGCTTGGTTGTTAGAAAGGGAATTATCTTGTAGTACTTTTATTATTAATGTAATGTTTTAGTTGTTATGTTTACAAAATTACTTCTATAAGTCATTCGATAAAAAAAATGAAAATTGCACATTTTTGCATTCAGCATATCATGCATCATACCGCATTCATAAAAGTCTCAAAATCAAGTCTCACACTTCATTCCTTTCTGCCCCAGTAATTGAAAGTGGCCCGACGAACTCAGTACAAACCTACTCGTATCCACCACACTAGAGCATACATCAAGAAAAAGATGGCAACTGCAGAACAGGAAAACGTTCAGCTCAGAGCGGATGTTAGTAATCTCAAGGCAGAGTTAGAAAAGATGGCACTTATGATGGAAACTCTGATGGCTGAGAGAGAACAAGCAGTGGTCTCCGAGCCAATCCCTACTGTGGTCGCTTCTGCTGCACCTAATGGTACTCCGCAGCCAATACCTACTGCCATGACATCTGCTGGGCCGGTGCAGACTCTCATGATGGGTCATTCTGGTGTTACTTCTCAATACTACATGCCCCCCGGCTATCCTTGGGGCATGCCACAGATGATCAATGACGGTGTTTGTCCTGGTACTATGGAAATGCCGTTCCTTTATGGTCAACAATCGACATCATTTGTTCAGCCTAGTCAGCCAATTCCTCAGGCTGTCATGACTAATGCAGGACCCCATGTCCACGCCACTCAGCACGAAGATGAACAGGTTTACCATTCAAGTAGTGTGGCTGGAAATGATGGAGTAGAAGACTTGCGGGAGAAGTATGATGAAATGTGGCAGGAGGTGAAAGCTCTCCGTCCAAAAGAAGCTGCTGGTCCAGAGGCCCATGAACTTTGCTTGGTTCCGGATGTGGTGATACCGCCCAAGTTTAAGTTACCAGAATTTGAGAAGTACAAAGGAAATACTTGTCCTAAGCTTCATTTGGCTATGTATGCTCGAAAGATGTCAGCCCATGCTAGAGATGATAAGTTATTCATACACTATTTCCTCGACAGTTTGGCGGACCCCGCGTCGAGGTGGTACATGAAGCTAGAGAAAGACAAGATCCACACCTTCAAAGATTTGGGAATAGCCTTCATTCAACAATATGATTACAATGGATTCTTGGTTCCAGATAGAGAACAACTCAGGGCCGAAAGTGAAGGAGACAAGGAAAGCTTAAGGGCATATGCCATGAGGTGGAGGGAGCTGGCATCACAAGTTGTCCCGACAATAGGAGATCCGAAGATGACTAAAATCTTTCTCAAGACTCTCAACCCATTCTATTACAGAAATATGGTTGCTATAGCTCCTAACAATTTCAATGATATGGTGATCATGGGAATGCGTCTGGAAGAGGGGGTCCGAGAAGGACGTTTGTCTACTGAAAATGGGTCGTCATGAAGTTCCTCAGGGGGGTTCATCGAGTGGTTCAGCGAGTGGCTCATCAAGTGGTTCGTCTAATGGCAATAAGAAATTTGGAAGTGGATATCCGAGGAAGAATACTCAAGAGGTTGGCATGGTGGCCCATGGTGGATCTCAACCGGCGTACCCGAACTACCCATATGTGGCTAATGTTGCGCCACAAATGCCTCCTCCACGAAACCCAAATTATCAACCATAGAGGCCTCATACCCCTCCACCATATTATCCACCATTGTACCAACAACCTTATCAACCATACAATCCTCAACAACCCTACCCACACCCATACTATCCTCCACCACCTCAACAACAGTATCGTCCTCAAGCTCAACAACAGCCTCGCCCTCCTAGAAACCATTTTCCTCCTATACCTATGCTATACAAGGATCTGTTGCCTTCACTACTTGCTAGAAATCTAGTACAACTCAAAGCACCTCCTCGCATGCAAAACCCTTTACCTCCCTGGTACCGTGTCGACCGCACCTGTGAATTCCATCAAGGGTCGCCAGGGCAAGACATTGAACATTGTTACCCTCTTAAGGAGGAGGTTCAAAAACTAATCCAAAATAAAGAACTAGCTTTCTCAGACCCTGACCCTGTTGTTCAAAATAATCCTCTACCACCTCATGGGCCGGCTGATGAGAGTCAGTCATTCACTATTTTTAGAGTCTTTTTAAATAAGTTTTCAGTCTATTTTTATTAGTTTAGTATTTAATTTAGAGTCATTTTGAATAAATTATCGTTTTCGATTTATTGAGTCAAATAGTATTTTATTATCATTATTGGTCAATTAGTGACATGTTTGTAAAGCTAAAGAGAATGAGAAGAAATTAACGTGTCACTTGTCTTTGGTGTGTTGGTCTATGAAAAAAAAAGGGGGCACAATTTGGCATGTGTTAGTAGAAGAAAATTAACACTAATTGGGCTTTGACAAAAAAAAAATGATTATGTTGAGCCAAAGGAAAAGGAAACGTATCATGCTGCCAGGATATGAATGAAAAAGGCAACTAGGTCACGAGGAGGATATAAAAGAAAGGAAAGGCACACAATCAGGTATCACGTTTTTATGGAATAGAAGCAGCACATCACAAAGAGGATTTGGGACGTTTTGGCAGAGAGCACGTTCACGTGATGGAAGGAAAGCCAGAAGCAAAACGCACGCACACATAGAGAGATAGAAGGCAGTAGGCACCACGGATTGAAGAAATTCTGATGAGTAAAACATCTCTCTTTGTAATTTCTTTTAACCCTATTGCTTAAATTATTTTACTATGAGTGGCTAATTTCCATTGATTAGATCATAGATGATTCTGTTCTAGCTCATAACTATGTAATCTATATCCCCGAATTATCACGAATGTTATTCCAGTTTATTCAGTATAAATTGTGCGTAATGCTTTTATGATTCTGACCAAATATAATTGATCTTAGAGATTATAGGACTGCTGACACCATCTTATAACTCAGACCTATTTATATTGTTCAACTTAACGGATGATCTAGGGATAGAAAATTGTTAGGTTGTGATTCTAAAATTAACGGACTTAAAACCTTTGATGATTATATGTTCACTTAAGGAATTAGGGAATTATAATCAGAGAAGAGGGCTCTGAGTCAAGGGATTGACCTGAGCTATTTTGTTAATTGTCGTAAACTGGATAGCATTTGTATGATTTAGGTGCAGATTACTAATGAGTAATGGACAGATGATTCGAAAGATCTAATCCTTTCCCTTAACGTATTTCAAAACCAAGTTTATTTTTCAGTTATTCATTTATCATTGCAACTAAAACCAATTTACCTAAGGCAACCCCCTATTTACATACATCTTGAATATTAATGAAATTGCCAAGTCGAGATTAGAACAGTCCCTGTGGATACGAATTAAATTATTACTTCGATATAAGTTAGTACACTTGCTAATTTTGTATCAAGTTTTTGGCGCCGTTGCCGGGGACTGTTGAATTATTTCAGCTTGGAAATTTCGTTATTATTTAGGATTTTTGTCATTTACATTTTTTGTCTATATATTACAAAAATTAAAAAAAAAAATATTATGATTTATGCTCTTCATGTTTATCTCATAATACTTTGCTGCTAAAAAGTTTATCCAAGTTTTGCAGCTATGATAGACAGGTTAGTTGACAGGTTCCGCCTTTATGACACGGAGGAGATTGTTACATTGGAGTATGAAAACTATCTGCTTTCTTGGAAGATAAAACAATGGGACAATCAAATCTCAAGATTAAATGCGAGATGTGATCTTCATGAGGCGAATCATTAGGGTACAGATTGTGAAGGGCTGAAAGAGCTTATCAACATCGATTACAATAATCAACTTCAAAATATTTTAGATGATTTCATGATATTAAATCAAGTTTCATTTGAGAAATTTGAAGTTCAGTGTGGTGATCTTGTTGGGAAAGCGAATGAATGTGAGAAGCAGCTGGTTGAGATGGAGACTAAGTGTAATGTTGTGGTGGAAGAAAATGCACAAGTGAGGAGTGTTGGTCTCTACCTGAAGTCTCAACCAATGGAGTTGAAAGAAATCATTCCTTTGCAAAGGTATATCTATTCTTCTTTATGGTGGGAGAGCTCAAATGCTGAAAGTCTAGCAGTTGGATCATGGGAGCATCTACTTCTTTGTATGAAGTTCATGGAATTCCTACCAAACAAGAGGAAGAAAAAAGATGATATATTCTTTCTTTCATATTTGCCACCCTAACAGTGGCTGAGGCGTCAAGCTTAATGACGTAAAAGAAAGCGCTTGGTGGGAGGCAACCCATCCTTTATTTTTTTTTTTAATGTTTTTTATTTTGCAGGTATTTTTATTCAATAAAAAAATGAAGAAAAAAAGAAACAAACAAAAAAAAGTGAAAAGATGGACAAAAAAAATCAGAGTCCACATCAGTTCTTTATTTTTTTCAATAACTTGTCTTTGTTAGATGTCAGTTGTGTCAGTTCTCAGTTTGATTCTCTTTTATTGTAACTTTAATTGTTTGCTTGTTTATTATTAATGAATTTTCTTGTTTCTTGAAATTTTCCAGTTCGATAACAGTTTGTTTCACCAATGATAACATCAAAGTTCATATGGAGGTAGTGACTTGAATTTCAAAGGCGAAGTGTACGGCATATATGATAGGTAGTCACAACTCCCAGATATCTAACACTGTAAGGTTCATTGCCAAATTTTATTTTTCAATTTACTTATATAGAGTGTTCCATGCATCTACATTTCTAAAACTTGCATTGTTTCTTTACTGTTGATTGGTCTATGTCATAAACACACTGAGGCAAAAGTGCTTGGTCCTGTGAGCCTTTTCAAGCCTACCCTGATTTTGATTGAATTTATCCTTTTTGAAAGCCAATTTGAGCCGGTAGGTTTAGATCTTTTTGTTCGGTGACAAACTACATATTGAGCCTAGGGACTTTTAGTATTGACCCAAAAATGCTATATTTGAGTTAGGCAACGTAGGGTGTTGCTAAACAATAAGTTTGGGGTTGCTATTGGAATTTTCAACCAACTAAGTTTGGGGTGGGGGTACTAGAGAACAAAGAACACTATCGTGAAAAATACACTAAAAATGGTGTATCAAAAAAAAAATAATAGAATGAAAAAGGGTCGAACAATGAAAAATATGAGTAACTTTAAACTCGATTGTCCCAACAAGTTACAAGTATTCTCTAGTACCTTTACAATTGTTTATTTCAAAGGGTGAATGGGGATTGAATCCATGTTTTAATTTCCGTAAGAGTGCCTAACTCAAATTTTGTGTAGCCTACTTATCCAAATTATATCCCACCTTCACCCAAGCCCCATTATAACCCTTAAAGACCTCAAAGTGTGTAATGACATTGATTTTGATTGACGTTTAGAAACTTTTCAAGCGTATGGTAATATGTAGGCCTGCATGTTGATTGAGTGTGAACCGTTATCATATTGTTGCGTGGAGTTGTGAATGGTGGATGCAAGCAAGTCAAACTAGCTCATCATATGGCTAGTAGGGAGATGAACTTTGAGGATATCATTGGTTGGTGAGCTGTTATTTTACTGTCATTTTTCATTTAGCAAGTTTGTTTCTTGAGGACAAGTAACGGTTCAAGTTTGGGGTTGTGATGACAGTCAGTCATTTACTATTTTTAGAGTCTTTTTAAATAAGTTTTCAATCTATTTTTATTAGTTTAGTATTTAATTTAGAGTCATTTTGAATAAATTATCGTTTTCGATTTATTGAGTCAAATAGTATTTTATTATCATTATTGGTCAATTAGTGACATGTTTGTAAAGCTAAAGAGAATGAGAAGAAATTAATGTGTCACTTGTCTTTGGTGTGTTGGTCTATGAAAAAAAAGGGGGCACAATTTGGCATGTGTTAGTAGAAGAAAATTAATACTAATTGGGCTTTGACCAAAAAAAAATGATTATGTTGAGCCAAAGGAAAAGGAAACGTATCATGCTGCCAGGATATGAATGAAAAAGGCAACTAGGTCACGAGGAGGATATAAAAGAAAGGAAAGGCACACAATCAGGTATCACGTTTTTATGGAATAAAAGCAGCACATCACAAAGAGGATTTGGGACGTTTTGGCAGAGAGCACGTTCACGTGATGGAAGGAAAGCCATAAGCAAAACGCACGCACGCATAGAGAGATAGAAGGCAGTAGGCACCACGGATTAAAGAAATTCTGATGAGTAAATCATCTCTCTTTGTAATTTCTTTTAACCCTGTTGCTTAAATTATTTTACTATGAGTGGCTAATTTCCATTGATTAGGTCGTAGATGATTCTGTTCTAGCTCATAACTATGTAATCTGTAACCCCGAATTATCACGAATGTTATTCCAGTTTATTCAGTATAAATTGTGCGTAATGCTTTTATGATTCTGACCAAATATAATTGATCTTAGAGATTATAGGACTGCTGACACCAGCTTATAACTCTGACCTATTTATATTGTTCAACTTAACGGATGATCTAGGGATAGAAAATTGTTAGGTTGTGATTCTAAAATTAACGGACTTAAAACCTTTGATGATTATAGGTTCACTTAAGGAATTAGGGAATTATAATCAGAGAAGACGGCTCTGAGTCAAGGGATTGACCTGAGCTATTTTGTTAATTGTCGTAAACTGAATAGCATTTGTATGATTTAGGTGCAGATTATTAATGAGTAATGGACAGATGATTCGAAAGATCTAATCCTTTCCCTTAACGTATTTCAAAACCAAGTTTATTTTTTAGTTATTCATTTATCATTGTAACCAAAACCAATTTACCTAAGGCAACCCCATATTTACATACATCTTGAATATTAATGAAATTGCCAAGTCGAGATTAGAACTGTCCCTGTGGATACGAATTAAATTATTACTTCGATATAAGTTAGTACACTTGCTAATTTTGTATCACCGGCCATCAACATGATTCAAGAAGACAGCTATGTTCTCTATGCATGTGATATCAAGACTCCTTTGGTTCCAATCCATATGAAGATGTGCGAAGCAACTCTCTTTAGCCACGATCATGAGGCTTGTGGTATATGTTTAGTGGATCCTTGTGGTTGCAAACAAGTCCAGAATGACGTACAAGGGTTGCTAGACAGGAAAGAGCTTGTTGTCACCAGAAAAGAGAAAGATAGAAGTGTTTGTGTTGTTACTCCGGTGTTGAAAACTCGGGAACCACTTGTGATAATGGTCAACCGTGCTAAGCTAGCCGGCACTCCTCTGGTGATCTTCTCGTCATAATAATTGCCTTATTCATCTCAAAAGTTGTGCCATATAATTACGAATATACAATTCTGGAAGAGGGGAAGAAGGTACCTCTTGATTCACCAGTCCATGTGGACAATATTGCGGAAAGTAGCAAGATCTTGAGAAGTGGACGGGTGCTCAATCCTGCTGGAGGTACTTTTCGCAGTGTTGGTTTCATTCATGATCAGCCTGAGACTAATGCAATCATTGAGGATCAATCTGAGGAAGTGGCACCTGTCTTTGTGACACCTGAAGGAGCCTGCTGCAACTGGATCGCTGTGGATATTCCTTCTATGATACCCCGCTCTAAGTAATATGTTTGTCTTTGTTTTTGTTTTTCTTTAAGAAAACTCCTTTCGTCCTGCCCCAGACGAAAGTGAAACTTTGTAGGGCTTTGTTCTTGTTTCAAGTACTTTTGTTATGAATGAAAATCGTCGTTTCTGTCACGACCTTTACCTTATTTTATTTTATTGCTGTTTCTGGAAAAATGGTAATACATAAAACCAAAAATTTGTTTTCTTTTTCTTTTAAAAAAATCAAACTCAAAAGTCTGCATTTACTCATTTAAAATCAATCATAAATCATGTGCAGACTGAACATAAATGAGCCCGTTGAACACGGTAACCCTATGCTTCCTCCCAACTTTGAGGTTCCTGTTTATGAGGCCATAGTAGAAGGAGATGAAGAGATTCCTGATGAGATCAAATGGATGTTAGAACGAGAAAGAAAAACTATTCAACCTCATCAAGAAGAGATAGAAATTGTAAACCTGGGTACAGAGGAAGACAAGAAAGAGATCAAGATTGGGGCATTGTTGGATGCCACTGTTAAGGAAAGGATTATTGAGCTTCTCAGAAAGTATGCAGACATATTCGCATGGTCATACAAGGATATGCCAGGGTTAGATGCCGAAGTTGTGGAACATCGTCTGCCTTTAAAGCCCGAGTGCCCTCCTGTTAAGCAGAAGTTGAGGAGATCTCATCCCGATATGGCCCTCGAGATCAAGGAAGAAGTGTGAAAGCAGATTGATGCCGGTTTCTTAATCACATCTGAATACCCTCAATGGTTAGCCAACATAGTACCTGTTCCAAAGAAAGATGGTAATGTCAGAATGTGTGTTGACTACCGAGATTTGAACAAAGCTAGTCCAAAGGATGATTTCCCTTTACCTCACATCGATGTATTGGTTGATAATACTGCTAAATCCAAAGTGTTCTCCTTTGTGGATGGTTTCTCCGGGTATAACCAGATCAAGATGGCTGCTGAAGATAGAGAGAAGACATCTTTCATCACACCATGGGGAACTTTCTGCTATGTGGTGATGTCGTTTGGGTTGATAAATGCTGGTGCCACTTACCAGAGGGGCATGACCAAGATATTCCATGATATGATACACAAAGAGATCGAGGTCTATGTGGATGATATGATTGTCAAGTCAGGCACTGAAGAAGAGCATGTTGAGTATTTGTTGAAGATGTTTCAGCGGTTGAGAAAGTACAAGCTCCGTCTGAATCCCAATAAGTGTACCTTCGGCGTTAGATCCGGGAAACTCCTGGGTTTTATTGTCAGTCAGAAAGGTATCGAAGTAGATCCCGACAAAGTCAAAGCCATCAGAGAAATGCCTGCTCCTACAACAGAGAAACAAGTCAGAGGTTTCCTTGGTAGGCTGAACTACATATCCCGATTCATCTCTCATATGACTGCTACATGTGGGCCGATATTCAAGTTGCTTCGCAAGGATCAAGGGATCGTGTGGACCGATGAATTCCAAAAAGCCTTTGATAGCATCAAGGAGTATTTGTTAGAGCCTCCAATTTTTGTCCCTCCAGTGGATGGAAGGCCCTTTATCATGTATTTGACTGTCTTGGAAGACTCTATGGGCTGTGTACTTGGTCAACAAGATGAAACTGGTAAGAAAGAACATGCAATTTACTACTTGAGCAAGAAGTTCACTGATTGTGAGACTCGATACTCCGCATTGGAGAAAACTTGTTGTGCTCTAGTCTGGGCTGCCAGACGTCTTCGCCACTACATGATTAATCATACTACTTGGTTGATATCTAGAATGGATCCAATCAAATACCTCTTTGAGAAACCTGTTTTAAATGGAAGAATTTCTCGTTGGCAGATGTTGTTGTCCGAGTATGATATTGTGTACCGCACTCAGAAGGCTATCAAAGGTAGTATCCTCGCTGATCATTTAGCTCATCAACCAATTGAAGATTACCAGGCTATCAAGTTCGACTTCCCGGATGAAGAAATCATGCATTTGAAAATGAAAGATTGTGATGAACCATTGTTGGGCGAAGGCCCTGATCCTGAGTCTGAATGGGGTTTGATATTTGATGGAGCCGTTAATGTCTATCGTAATGGAATCGGGGCAGTCCTTTTTGCTCCCAAGGGCCATCATATCCCTTTTATCGCAAGACTACAGTTTGATTGCACAAATAACATTGCAGAGTATGAAGCTTGTATTATGGGTATTGAGGAAGCTATTGACTTGAGAATCAAGAGAATTAAGATATATGGTGATCCAGCTCTGGTGATTAATCAGATCAAAGGAAAGTGGGAAACTCATCATGCTAGGTTGGTACCTTACAGAGATTATGCCAGGCGTTTGTTAACTTTCTTCAACAAAGTAGAGTTGAACCATGTACCTCGTGAGGAGAATCAAATGGCAGATGCCTTAGCTACTCCATCTTCATTGATCAAAGTGAATCATCACAATCATGTGCCTTTAATGAGCGTCAAATTCCTTGACAGGCCCGCTTATGTGTTTGCTGCTGAAGCAGTCTTTGACGACAAGCCGTGGTTTCATGATATCAAGGTTTTCCTTCAGACGCAAGAGTATCCGCTAGGGGCATCTCGCAAAGATAAGAGGACTTTAAGAAGATTGTCTGGTAACTTCTTCTTGAATGGAGATGTGTTGTACAAAAGGAACTTTGATGAAGTTTTGCTCAGATGTATAGATCGGCGTGAAGCAGATTTGTTAATGCATGAGATACATGAAGGCACGTTCGGGACTTACGCCAATGGCTATGCAATGGCTAAGAAGGCGTTGAGGGCAGGCTATTACTGGATAATAATGTATGCTGACTGCTATCATCATGCCAAGAAATGTCATAAGTGTCAGATTTATGCGGATACGATCCATGTACCGCCAACTATGCTCAATGTTATTTCTTCCCCGTGGCCTTTCTCTATGTGGGGTATTGATATGATTGGTCGGATTGAACCAAAAGCTTCCAATGGACATCGTTTCATACTAGTGGCTATTGATAACTTCACCAAGTGGGTTGAAGCGGCATCTTATGCTAATGTGACTAAGCAAGTGGTGGTCTGATTCATCAAGAACAATATCATCTGCCGATATGGTGTGCCTAACAAGATCATCACGGATAATGGTACCAATTTGAATAACAAGATGATGAAGGAATTGTGCGATGATTTCAAGATTGAACATCATAACTCCTCTCCTTATAGACCACAGATGAATGGTGCAGTCGAACCGGCAAATAAGAATATCAAGAAGATTGTGCAAAAGATGGTAGTCACTTACAAGGACTGGCATGAAATGTTACCCTATGCTTTGTATGGTTATCGTACCTCAGTGCGTACTTCGACAGGGGCAACCCCTTTCTCTCTGGTATATGGCATGGAGGTTGTGCTCCCTGTGGAGGTTGAGATCCCGTCTTTAAGAGTCTTGTAGGAAGATGAGTTGTCTGAAGCTGAATGGTGTCAGGATAGGTATGATCAGTTGAATTTGATTGAAGAAAAGCGTATGACAGCTTTGTGTCGTGGACAGCTATATCAGTCAAGGATGAAGCATGCATTTGATAAGAGGGTGCATCCCTGTGAATTTAGAGAAGGAGACCTTGTGGTCAAGAGTATCAAGTCTTTTCAACCAGACCCAAGGGGCAAGTGGACACCTAACTATGAAGGTCCCTATGTTGTTAAGAAAGCTTTCTCTGGTGGTGCTTTGATTCTTACAAATATGGATGGAGAGGAGTTACCTCGTCCTGTGAATTCTGAAGCAGTCAAGAAATACTTTGTCTAGAAAATATATAAAAGAATAGCTCGGTAGGTTGAAAACCCGAAAGGGCGGCCTAAACCAAAAATGAGCGTCTCGATGGATTGAAAACCCGAAAGGGTGGTCCATGCAAAAATTAGAGACAAAAAAAAAAGAATGTTTACCCTGATAGATCGAAAACCCGAAAGGGCGATCTATGCAAAAGTTAAGGGTTTATGACAAGTAACTGCATCAGACTAAGCATCACTCACTTGGAGCACCTTAGCTGTCAGAAGTTCTCCGATATCAGAGCATCGTAGCAGTGGATTTCAAAGTTGTTAGGGAATATAGCGGTTATTGTGTTCAATGTACCTTCCATATATTAATTACCATTTTCCAAATTTTGTAATCCGTGGTGCCATGCCTTTGGCCGGTTACCATTTCTAATACATTAATTTGAGTCTGTGCTTTTATTTGGAATTCTTGTTTATTCTATGTGCAAAATTTCTTCCATTTTTTTTAATATTAGTACTTGAAACAAAAACTTTGAAAAATCTTTTTAAAAATCTTTGTATTTTCTTTGAAAAAAAAAAAAACAAAAATGACAAACATATTATCTCTACAATTATGTATCATAGAAGCATGTGTCAACATTCGGTCTAAAAGCAGGTAGATACAACAAATGGACATAGTCATTGCTAAAAAAAGAAGAAAAACAAGAAGAAAATGAAAAAGCTCGCTAAGTTGAAAATCCGAAAGGGCGATTTAGGCAAAAAAAAATGAGGGTCTTGGTGGATCGAAAACCCAAAAGGGCGGTCCAGACAAAAATTAAGGACATGAAAAATACAAAAAATATATTTCCGATGGATTGAAAACCCGAAATGGCGATCCAGACAAAAGTTAGGGATTTCAAAAGAATTGAAAAAATATATACAAAAGAAAGCAATGACTATATGAAGCATGAATTTGAGAAAAGTACCTCGGTCAAGAAATGGCGACTTCTGCCAATAATTTATTGGAAAGGTTGTACCCCGGTTGTGTTTTGGTTCATCCCCAGTGATATTATCCCCGATGAAGGGTGCTGGATGTTGGTAATGTGGTGACGGGTCACTTTCTTTGGACCTGCCCAATCTTGTCTCAACAGTCTCACCAGTATACTGTCACATGAGTAGCATAAACATTCATTCATTCATGCATACATAGCACGCATACAAATATCATTCGTACATAGTTGCATTATTCTCCTGTGTTTTACTCTAATACGTAAAAATGTCATCCTTAATTGTGTTTGATTCAAGTTCAAGTGGCAGGTCCCACCAAGTGTTTCGTGTACCAGTAGCTGTTGATTCTTACCCCAGTAAAGGTAACTGACGGTGTTTCTTTCGTATGTTGGTCGTTATCCCAGTAAAGGTAACTGGCGGTATTTCTTTCGTATGTTGGTCCTTACCCCAGTAAAGATAATTGACGGTACTTCCTTTCGTATGTGGTCGTTACCCCAGTAAAGGTAACTGACGGTATTTCTTTTCGTGTGATTGGTCGTTATCCCAGTAAAGGTAACTGACGGTATTTCTTTCATATGTTGGTCATTACCCCGGTAAAATTAATTGACGGTATTTCTTTTCGTGTGATGGGTCATTACCCTAGTAAAGGTAACTGACGGTATTTCTTTTCGTATGTTTGGTCGTTACCTCAGTAAAGGTAACAAACAGTATTTCGTTTCGTATGTTCGTCTTTACCCAGTAATGGTAATAGACAGTATTTCTCTTCGTATGTTCGTCCTTACCGCAGTAATGGTAGTAGATAGTCTTTTCTCCCCAGTGATACTTATCGGTTTTGTTCCCCAGTCACTATGTGTTCTTCGCCTTTGCATTCGTAATTGAATTGTAGGCATTCATATCATTATATTCGTAAAACATTGCATTCCCAGCTTTTCAACTGGTCAAAATTGGCGTGCTTAATATTTAAGTCTCCTCGATCCGTTGATTTAAAACTTCATTTTTAAATCCCCGTGACGAGGAAACTTAAATAGGGGCATCTGTCATACACCAAATTTTGACCAGTAAATATTTTTGTTCGCATTTAATTAGGTAAAATCCTTTTTTCGTATAGCTAAGATCTTTTATTCGCAATTTCAGTATTTAAAGCATTTTTATCCATATTCTAGTCAGTTTAAAACTTTTTTGATTGTTCGTATGTCATTTCTAATTAACTCAAACACTTCTTTCCGTATAATTAAGTTTTTATCGTGTTTTTAGTTAGTGAAGAGTTTCTTATTGTTCGTATAATTAAATCCTTTTTGTTCGTATTTTGAGATTGTCATTCGACATTTTTTTTAAAAAAAAATAAAATAATTTATTCGTATTTTAAAGGTACTGTTTTTTAGACACCTCAATCGATTTTTTGGCAAAGAGGTATTTTAAAATACCTCATTTATGGTAAGCTTTTGGTCTTTCATTTATTTTTATTATTATCTTTTCTTTATTTCCTTTTATTGTTATTATTATTATTATTATTATTATTATTATTATTATTATTATTATTATTATTATTATTATTATTATTATTATTATTATTATTATTATTAGTTTTTATATAGATTTAATTTGTGTTGTTAGAAATCACGTGGGTTGTCCCACATACATAACATTTTATTTGTTCATTTTTATTAGTCCATATCCTTGGGTCCAGTTTGTCCATGTGTCTTTTCCTCATTAGTCTTATTAGAAACTTGGTCCCCAAACTTCATTTTGTTGTGCTGGCATTTTTCATCAGATTCAATTGAGGGTATTTTCGACATTTGTTCTCACCAGTCAGAAACCCTAATTTTTAGCAGTATTTAAAGCCTGCATTTACTGCACCTGTCCAATCAGTCAGAAAAATCAGCAGCAGCAATTATTACAAACACTATTCCATTTCTCTTTCTTCCCAAATCCGAATCAAATACCAAAAAATCATATGAACTTCATGAAGAACATGAAGAACACATAAACCCTAATTTTTTCCAGTGACTAACAATCATTGAATCATACCACAAATCTGTTGGAACAAAATGTGTTTAAGAATGAACCTTAAAGAGTTTTGATGATAACAAGGTATTAAAAAATTGTAAATTGGACTAGCTAATATTTGTTCAAGTGTACAGGACCACAGTTAAAAAGTTACATCATTTATTGGTTCTGAATGAGCAAATAAAGAGCAAATGAAAATGAAGCTTAGACGATTCTGAAGGCAATACGCTCCTGAAAGTGGAAAGCGCTCCTGAATTCAAGCTGCTTCTGAAGATAGTAAACGCGCTCCTGAAGAAATAGTGCTCCTGAAGACAAGAGGTCCAAAAGCCACATTATCAGAAACTGCATCATCAGAAGCTGCACCATCAGAAGCTGCAGACGCTGCTTCATCAGAAGCTGCATCATCAGAAGCTGCCTCATCAGAAGTCATTTCACCAAAAGCTGAAGATCAACTGGATTTGCAGAAGATTCAAGATTGAAGAATCTACATTGCAAAATCTGTCTATTGGATTCGAAAACACAGCAGAAAATTAGTGGAACATTGCAATGGTCATTTCAAAGGTGTTTTAAGGCATGTGCTTGCAATTTGGACGAAAGCGTTGACATTGTACTATTGTACGAACTGTACAACCACCTTCTCCACTACTCTGTTTTGTGTCCACGCTACAACACAAGAAAACAGCACCAGAATACGGCTTCGCCTTCATAGATGTTCCTTTGGATAAGGAATGGATTTCAAATTTGTTCTTCATAGGACAACAACCAAATCAGGCAAAATATCATTGGTGAAAGATCAAGCTTCAACAACGACTCTTTGGTGTGCTGGCAATTTCACAACGTCTCTTTCACACCTCTATATAAAGGAGTGAAGACTTAGAGTTTTGGTAATGCAAGAACGCTGAACGAAAGACTCACAACATTTTTACAAGTGCCAAACCTCTGCTGAAATTGTTCTGCATTCACTTAGAATTTCTGTGTCTCAAAGTCATATCTTAGAAATTCTTAAGTCCATTGAGTCTGTATCTGATTTATATTGTGAGCACCTCTGATTGTATATCAAGTGTTCAACCTTAAACAATTTTCTGTGTAATTTTGTTTAGTTAGGAAGTCTCTTGCAGTTGTGCTTGAGCAGGAAGTCTCTTGATTGTGTTCTTGAGCAAAGGAAGTCTCTAGCTTGTGTGCTTGAGCAAAGGAAGTCTCTTGCTTGTGTGCTTGAGCAATTGTAATCAGATATTACTCTTAGTGAAATCTCCTTGGAAGTGCAAGGGGGACTGGACTACTTCCGGATTGTGGAAGGAACCAGTATAATTGCTTTGTGTCGTTCTTCTTCTCTCTCTCTGTTTTTATTCCGCTGCATTTAGATTCTGATCATCACTTCAGAAGCTGTCTCACTTAGCTTCTGATCAGTGTGTTCAGTTCTTAGGTGAAACGAAGAATTTTCAAAACACAATTCAACCCCCCCTTCTTGTGTTTTTCTCACCTTCAATTGGTATCTAGAGCCTTGGTCTGTTGTGTAACACTTAACCGTGCAACAGTCAAAGATCTGAGAAAAACATGTCTACTCCTCCTCCTACTGGTTCTGGTGATACTAGCTATAAAAATGTCTCACATGATTATAGTGATAGTAAGAAATCCAGTGTTGGAAAGATTCCAAAATTCAATGGAGATGCTGAAGAATTCTCTTGGTGGAAGACCAACTTTTACAGTTACATCATGAGCCTAGATGAAGAATTATGGGATATTCTGGAAGATGGTGTTGGTGATTTAGTCCTTAATGAAGAAGGAGCTGTTGTGGATAGAAAGAAACATACTCTAGAACTGAGGAAACTTTACAAGAAGCATCATATTATCAGAGGAGCCCTTGTCACTGCCATACCCAAAGCAGAATACATGAAGATGAGTGACAAATCCACTGCTAAAGCTATGTTCGCTTCTCTCTGTTCAAATTATGAAGGGAGAAAGAAGGTAAAAGAAGCAAAGGCTCTCCTGCTTGTACATCAGTATGAGTTATTCAAGATGAAGGATGATGAAACTATTGAGGAGATGTACTCAAGGTTTCAAACCTTAGTTTCTGGGCTACAAATTCTAAAGAAGAGCTATGTTGCTTCTGATCATGTAAGCAAGATACTCAGAAGCTTACCTGCCAGATGGAGACCAAAGGTGACTGCCATTGAGGAAGCTAAAGATTTAAACACTTTAAGTGTCGAAGATCTTGTTAGTTCTCTCAAAGTTCATGAGTTAAGTCTTAATGAACATGAGTCTACTAAGAAGAGTAAATCAATAGCTCTTCCATCCAAAGGCAAGTCATCAAAAGCTCTCAAAGTGGTTGAATCTGAAGAGGAAGAACAGTCAAGTTCAGATTCTGAACCAGATGCTGCTGAAATGGCCATGCTCTCAAACAGACTTCAATATCTGGCCAAGAAGAACAGAAAGTTTCTCGCCAGAAGGGGTAACTCCAGAAGCTCAAGGAAAGAAGATCAGAATGGATGCTGCAACTGTAAGAAGCCGGGACACTTCATTGCTGAATGCCCTGATCTTCAAAGAGAAAAGTCAAAGGACAACTCAAAGAGGTCTACATTCAAACCAAGCAAATTCAAGAAGCAGATTAAGCAGAGTTTAATGGCAACCTGGGATGATTTGGGTAGTGAATCTGGATCTGATAAAGAGGAAGCTGATGAAGATGCAAAGGTAGCTGTTGGGTTGGTAGCAACAGCAACTTCAGAAGTTGGATCAGATTCAGACTCAGAAGATGAAAACGAGGTATATTCCAAAATTCCCAGAGATGAACTTGTTGAGTCACTTAAAGAACTTCTTACACATTTTGAAGTAAGAACCAATGAGTTGAAGGATTTAAAAGAAAAATATGCTGATTTGGTACAACAGCAAAAATCAACTCTATTGGATCTGAAAGCTTCTGAACAAGGACTTAGGGGCTTTGACTTCATGTGTAAAACATATGAAGATCAGCTCAGGTTCTTATGTCAGAAGCTACAAGAAAAGTGTAATGAAAAACCTTTAAGTAACCATGAAATTGCTCTTGAAGATTTTATTATATCTGGCATTGACAGAAGCAGAGTAGCTTCTATGATTTATAGCATTTACAAGAACAATGGCAGAGGAATTGGTTTTCCAGAAGTGAAACTTGAGAAAACCAATCTAAAATCTTGTTGTGAATGCATCAAGGAAGGTCTAAAAACCTTCTTTGTACCACAAGGGGCTGAGTTGGAAATTGTTGTTCAATCAGAACCTGAAGCTTCTAGTTCTAAGGCTAAGATTACTTCAAAGCCAAAGAACTCTAAGTCAAAGGCTATGATCAAATCTGATTCCAAGACTTCAAAGGTTAGGATCCTGAAAAGATCAGAACCTATTCCTCAGAGTCTGGTGAAACCAAAATCTGGGGCTCTGAAGTCTAAGTTTCAGAAGAAGACAGTTACTGCTTCTGAAGTACCAAAACCTAAGGTGATGGTTAATCAGAAGCAACCCAACTCACATCACAAGGTACAAGAAGTGAAGAGTAAAGCCTTAAGTACTAACCTTCCAGGACCCATAGGACAATGGGTACCTAAATCAAAAAATGTCAATGATGCAGGTATGTCTAAAAGCAGTGCCAAAGCAAAGATCATGGTACCTAGACAGCGGTTGCTCAAGACACATGACAGGAGACAAGTCCATGTTCCTCAGCCTAACAATGAAAGAGGGAGGAAATGTGAAGTTTGGAGGAAACCAGACAGGCAAGATCATAGGTACAAGAACTATTGGTAATTCCTCTACCTCAATTAATAATGTATGGTCGGTAGATGGTCTTGAACATAACCTTTTGGGCATTAGTCAATTTTGTGATAATGGTTATGATGTGCTTTTTGAAAAACCCAACTGTACAGTAATCAACAAGGAAGACAAATCCATTGTGTTCAAGGGAAAGAGAGTTGACAATCTCTATAAAATCAATTTTTCTGAACTGGCTGATCAGAAAGTGATTTGCCTACTATCAGTGAATGATAAAAAATGGATGTGGCACAGAAGGTTGGGACATGCTAACTGGAGGTTAATCTCTAAGCTTAGTAAGTTACAACTTGTGAAAGGGCTACCAGACATTGACTATCATTCAGATGCACTCTGTGGTGCATGTCAGAGAGGGAAAATTGTGAAATCATCTTTTAAAACCAAAGACATTGTTTCAACCTCAAGACCTTTAGAATTACTCCATATTGATTTATTTGGACCAGTGAGTACTGCATCCTTATATGGAAGTAAATATGGATTAGTCATTGTTGATGATTACAGCAGATGGACTTGGGTGAAATTCCTGAAAAGTAAGGATTATGCATATGAGGTATTCAGTAACTTCTGCACACAAATTCAAACTGAAAAAGAGTCAAAAATTTTGAAAATCAGAAGTGATCATGGTGGAGAATTTGAAAATGAGCCATTTGAAGCTTTTTGTGAAAAACATGGAATCATCCATGAATTCTCTTCTCCTAGAACTCCACAACAAAATGGGGTTGTAGAGAGAAAGAATAGAACTTTACAAGAAATGGCCAGAACCATGATCCATGAAAACAATTTGGCTAAACATTTTTGGGCAGAAGCAGTGAATACAGCATGTTATGTTCAAAACAGGATCTATATTAGACCTATTTTGGAGAAAACTGCATATGAACTCTTTAAAGGAAGAAAACCCAATATCTCTTACTTTCATCAATTTGGATGTACATGTTACATTCTGAACAACAAGCTCTACCTAAAGAAATTTGATGCCAATGCCCAAAGAGGAATCTTTTTAGGTTACTCTGAAAGGTCAAAGGCATACAGAGTGTATAATTCAGAGACACTCTGTGTTGAAGAATCTATGCACGTCAGATTTGATGACAAAGAGCTTGAAGATAAAACTTCAAAGCAAGATGAAAGTTTTGCAGAGATACAGATTCCTGAAGTTACTCCAGAACCTGATCAGATAGCTGAATCTGAAGATAGTCCAGAAGCTGAACCCACATCAGAAGCGCAAGATGAAACTGCTTCTGATGAAGCACAAGATGGCTCACATCAAGCAGATCCTCCCAGAAACACATTCAAACACAAGTCTTCACATCCTGAGGAGCTAATCATTGGAAATAAAGATAGTCCAAGAAGAACAAGATCACATTTCAGACAAGTAGAGTCAATGATTGGACTAATCTCAATGATTGAACCTACAACAGTTGATGAAGCACTCTCAGATGATGGATGGATCCTAGCTATGCAAGAAGAGTTGAATCAATTTCAAAGAAATGATGTGTGGGATCTGGTACCCAAACCTTAGCACAAGAACATTATTGGAACAAAATGGGTATTCAGAAACAAGCTGAATGAGCAAGGTGAAGTAACAAGAAACAAAGCCAGGCTTGTTGCACAAGGGTATAGTCAACAAGAAGGCATTGATTACACTGGAACATTTGCTCCAGTTGCAAGATTGGAAGCAATCAGGTTACTTCTTTCCTATGCAGTTAATCATGGCATAATATTATATCAGATGGATGTCAAGAGTGCATTTCTAAATGGTGTCATAGAAGAAGAAGTGTATGTCAAGCAACCTCCTGGATTTGAGGATATTAAATATCCTGACCATGTTTTTAAACTGAAGAAATCACTACATGGCTTGAAACAAGCTCCCAGAGCTTGGTATGATAGACTAAGTAATTTCTTAATCAAGAATGATTTCAAAAGAGGACAGGTTGATACAACACTCTTCAGAAGGACCCTTGGGAAAGATATTCTTGTTGTGCAAATATATGTTGATGATATAATATTTGGTTCTACTAATGCATCTTTTTGCAAGGAATTCTCTAAGTTGATGCAGGATGAATTTGAAATGAGCATGATGGGAGAGCTGAAGTTCTTCCTTGGCATTCAAATCAATCAATGCAAAGATGGAGTCTATGTTCATCAATCAAAGTACACAAAGGAGCTTCTGAAGAAGTTCAAACTTGAAGATTGTAAAGTGATGAACACTCCAATGCACCCTACGTGCACCTTAAGCAAAGAAGATGAAGGAGCTAAAGTAGATCAGAAGCTGTATAGAGGTATGATTGGTTCTTTGTTATACCTTACTGCATCTAGGCCAGATATTTTATTCAGTGTATGCTTGTGTGCAAGATTCCAATCAGATCCTAGAGAATCTCATATGACTGCTGTCAAGAGAATCTTCAGGTATTTGAAAGGAACAACTAATCTTGGACTCCTTTATAGGAAATCCTTAGATTATAAGCTAATTGGATTCTGTGATGCTGATTATGCTGGTGATAGGATTGAAAGAAAGTCAACCAGTGGCAATTGTCAATTTCTGGGTGATAATCTTATATCCTGGGCTAGCAAAAGACAAACAACTATTGCTATGTCTACAGCAGAAGCAGAATACATTTCAGTTGCAAGTTGTTGTACACAACTACTTTGGATGAAACATCAGTTGGAAGACTATCAGATAATTGCTAACAGTATTCCCATTTATTGTGATAATACTGCTGCTATTTGTTTGTCTAAAAATCCAATTTTGCAGTCAAGAGCCAAGCACATTGAAATCAAACACCATTTTATCAGAGATTATGTTCAAAAAGGAATTTTAGATATACAATTCATTAATACTGAAAATCAATGGGCTGATATATTTACTAAGCCTTTAACTGTTGAAAGATTTGATTTTATAAAGAAAAATTTGAACATGCACTACGTGTCTGATTAAAGTTTGCTTGCTCCTGAATAGGATTTTAGGTTCTGAAGTTAGTTCAGAAGCAGTAGTCCATCAGAAGCTCTTTATTGAGGTTCTGAGGAAAACTCGCTTCTGATGATGACGTCAGCATCTGAAGACCAGAAGCTGGATTTATTGCTTCTGAATAGTTGAATTAGTGGAAACGTTGGGAGTTACTTTTTAAAAGTAACTTCTGGCCCACTAACTTGGTAGTTACTCTGTGAACTTCTTACGTGGCCTGTATGTATTGGTGTATAACTAAAAGGGCAATGATGATTTAATAGCTTTGAAAGTACTTTTCACGCGCCCCCAATTTGTCATTAATGTTATGTTTGTTTGTCTCTTTTGAATTGCAATCGTTTTTACTCTTAAACACTTTTTCAATTCACACACTACTCACTCACAACAAACACATTTTGCTCTCAAACCTCTTGCGAAGTAAGCGCAAAAACCTTAGAACCCTAAATTCTCTAAATCTTCTTCAATCATCATCAAATGGCATCATCAAGTTCGCAACAGAAAGTTTTAGACTCTTCTGCACGAATGGTTCCTGAATATGACTACAAAGGAAGAAGTATGAAACTGGAAGAATGGGTACTACAGGTTCAAATAGAAAATCCGGTGGATTTTCAATCACTCGCCTTCCATGAGTGTTGGGTCAGAAGCTACTATGAAAAGCAGGAACTTATGCATTACTTCAAGATGTTGAATGGACCAACATACGAAGCATTGGTCAGACACTTCTGGGTGAGAGCTAAGGTTTATGACAAAGCTGCGTCTATAGCTGAAGAAAATCAAATGGTGTTGAGTTATCCCGAACTGGAAGGGAAGACCAGAGAAGTAATGGGACTTGAGCCATTTACAGGTGTTGAAATCAGGTCAAGTATTTGTGGTATTCCAGTAAGAATTGCAGAATGGCAGATAGAAGCTGTACTCCCTAGAGAGGCCTCTGGAAAATACTCTGGAATTGATCTCTCAAGTACAGCTGAAGAACGCTTCTGGAAAGAGAAAGTAAACTTGGCTCTGTACAACTCCATGCAAGCAGGAAAGTATGCTGATCTGAGCATGGATAAGAAGCTGCTTCTGAAGATTTAGAATGAGGACTTACTTCCATGTGGTGGAAGTGAGAAACCCAATTTGGCACAGAAGGTCTTTCTCCAGCACTTCATTAAGAAGGAGAAAGTGAACGTGCCAAAATATATGTTCAAGTACTTGATAGAGTGTCTAAAACAGAGTCAGCTGCAGAATAGAACCTGGGTACCTTATGGAAGACTCTTGTCAGAAATATTCTATCAAGGAGGAGTCTTGGACAAGCTAAGCAGTGCTGAAGCCTTCACAGATGAGCTGCTTGATACTAAAACTGGAAAGTTCATAAATGCTCAAACCCTCAAGAATATGAAGTTGATCACTGTTGTCACCAAGCTCCAAACAGATTTGAGTGAATCACTTGTTAAGTCTGATCTTATGAAGGACTTTCCACCCATCTGCAAGAAGGATCCCCTTGAAGTGCAGATGTACTATATCAAGGAACACTTTGAGGTAACCAATGAGAGAATCAGATTAGAAGATGTACCAGAGGAAATGTATGGTGGTGCTCTGCCACGAGCCAG
This sequence comes from Medicago sativa, assembly GCF_051527215.1. Lineage (NCBI taxonomy): Eukaryota > Viridiplantae > Streptophyta > Magnoliopsida > Fabales > Fabaceae > Medicago > Medicago sativa. Next base: position 34,156,881 of record NC_140751.1, read on the forward strand.
AGGCAGAAAGTCAAAAAGGAAAATGACTGCAGAAGATTATATGGAGGTTGAAAAGACCGTTAAGAAGGCAAGAGTTGCTGCTGACAAGCTCAAGATTGGTGGTTCATCTGTACCAACAATTGAAGAAGCTATTGAAGGCATGGATTCGAGGTTGATCATGGATGTTGGCTTTACTGGTAATCAACCTGTAGTACCAAAGAAGAAGAGGAAGCCAGCAGTAAGGAGGACCAAGGACTTTCCTCATGTGTCCAAGAAGGCTGAAGCTGCTACTAATGTGTCAGAAGCTATTGGAAAAGCTATGGAGATTGCTTCTGAACTTCAAGAGAGGGTAATGACAGAAGCATCACAACTTCTTAAAACTTCTGGCATTGCTGAAGATGATCAATTAAAGTCAGCTGATTGTTCAGAACCTTCTACAACAGGTAATATCTTCACACAATCAGATCCAGTAGTACATGAGATATCCAGTGACTCTCCTTCACCTTCTTCAAAATCCTCATCATCATCTTCAGATTTTGATGATGATATACCCATAGCTCAACTTTTTCGAAAACCAGTAAAATGCCAGTCAACATCAACCAATACCAACACAAAGCCATCTCAGTCAAGCATTTATGAACCAGTTGGTCATATAATCAATGAGAAGTTGACTGAATTGGCTGTGCAGAGAGATAGAGTCATTAATAATATCTTTCGTCTTAACCCTCAACCTCTTAACATTCAACCTCTCAACATGATTGTACCAGAATATGTTGACTCAACCTCAGAGAAAGCCTCTGAGACAACTCCAGAAGCAGCTGCTTCTGATAACGTTGTTTCAGAAGACCCCCCACAACAAAAACCTTCACCAGAAAAAGCCTTTTCACCCCCTACAACTTCATCACCCCCAACTGTTCCTGAACAACCAATTCCTCAAAAGACCGTTCCTGAACATATTGTTCCTGAACAACCAGTTACTCAACCCATTCCTGAACCTGAACCTGAAACTACCGCTCCTGAACACATTGTTTCTGAGCCAACCCTGCTTCCATAACTCCTTCACCAGTACAAGTTATCAAGATCACCCATCATACTGGTGTACGTGATATGGACACAGACTCTGAGGATGATCAAAATGATCATGCCTCTGATATGGTAGTTGACCCCACTCCTGACCAACCATCAACTAGCCAATCCTCAACTAGCAATGACCAATCATCATCAAACCTACCCATTATACACTTAGCCCCTCCAAAACCCTCTAAACAACCTTCACCTCCCACCATTTACCTGGATTCTCAAGTACTAAAAGATGTGTGGGAAGATATTGCTTCTGAAGTTCTCAAGCCGATAGCAGGTAGAAATGACTTGGGTCATATAATAAGCTATCAGAAGCAATGGAGAAGGATAAAAGAAAGGGTCGTCAACCTGATTTCAGCTTTGCATGATTCCTGCATTGAGGTTCAAGAGCAAGCCAAGCAGAAGCTGGAAGATTGGTTGAATGGAATAGAAGAGAATACTGGAGATGTTGAAGTTCTTGGTACTTGGGTGAAGAATCCACTCAGTATCAGAGGCAAAGAACCTGATGAATTCCTATCTAAGGAGCTGCATCTGATTATTCCTTCTGAGATCCTGGAGAAGATTGATGCACCTAACCTGGCTCTAGCTCAGGAGAACAAGGTGCTCAAAGAAGAAAATGACAGGCTTGAAACAGAGCTACTAGAGCAGAAGCTGAAGATATCAAAGTTGGAAGCTGATATGCAAGAAGCCAAGATCAGAGAAGACAACTACAGAAAAGATATGGACCAGAAGTATGCTGATGTTCAAGAGCTTCTGAAGAAGATTTTAGAGAAATAAGCCAAACCCATAGTTGCACACTTTTAGCTTATTTTTTTTCTCTTTAGGCATTTAATATTCTTTGATCATCTCTGCTTCTGATTTAGTTCTTTTCGCTTCTGATATTATAAGCTTTTGAATTCTTCCTGCTTCTGAAAATCTTTAACTGTTTATACCTTGTGTGTTATTATTTGCTTTGATAATAATGCTTGCTATGCTTGTTTATTTAATCTTTGAAGATGGTTAATATGCTTTAAAATAATTTGAATTATGCTCTGAACCTTTAATCTTATGTTTTTCTCATCTCTTCTTTTTGTTTATGTCTTTTTGCTAATGACAAAAGGGGGAGTATATGTGATAGTATTTAAAGGCTCTGAGCCCCATTAATAATATTTGATAATTTTGAAAAATTTCTATCTTTTTGTTTTACCTTAAAACGGTGTATCAAAAAGGGGGAGTATCATATTTCAAATAAAAATTAATTGAACCATTCTTCTTATCTATAAGTCAATTCTCTCAATTTTTTTAAGCTCTGATATTATTGTGCGGAAAATGAATTTAATTAACCTGGATAGAACTTAGGGGGAGCTTACAAACCTCACCTTAAAGACTATCAGACTCAGGGGGAGTTAGAGCTTACAAACCTCAGACTCTGAGCTTACAAACCTCTGAAACCCCAAAGTCAACTCGTTAATTAGATTAACAACAATTGACCAATTTTAAATACTATTGTTTGTCATCATCAAAAAGGGGGAGATTGTTGGAACAAAATGTGTTTAACAATGAACCTCAAAGAGTTTTGATGATAACAAGGTATTAAAAAATTGTAAATTGGACTAGCTAATATTTGTTCAAGTGTACAGGACCACAATTAAAAAGTTACATCATTTATTGGTTCTGAATGAGCAAATAAAGAGCAAATGAAAATGAAGCTTAGACGATTCTGAAGGCAATACGCTCCTGAAAGTGGAAAGCGCTCCTGAAGTCAAGCTGCTCCTGAAGATAGTAAACGCGCTCCTGAAGAAATAGTGCTCCTGAAGACAAGAGGTCCAGAAGCCACATTATCAGAAACTGCATCATCAGAAGCTGCACCATCAGAAGCTGCAGAAGCTGCTTCATCAGAAGCTGCCTCATCAGAAGTCATTTCACCAGAAGCTGAAGATCAACTGGATTTGCAGAAGATTCAAGATTGAAGAATCTACATTGCAAAAGCTGTCTATTGGATTCGAAAACACAACATAAAATTAGTGGAACATTGCAATGGTCATTTCAAAGGTGTTTTAAGGCATGTGCTTGCAATTTGGACGAAAGCGTTGACATTGTACTATTGTACGAACTGTACAACCACCTTCTCCACTACTCTGTTTTGTATCCACGCTACAAGACAAGAAAACAGCACCAGAATACGGCTTCGCCTGCATAGATGTTCCTTTGGATAAGGAATGGATTTCAAATTTGTTCTTCATAGGACAACAACCAAATCAGGCAAAATATCATTGGTGAAAGATCAAGCTTCAACAACGACTCTTTGGTGTGCTGGCAATTTTACAACGTCTCTTTCACACCTCTATATAAAGGAGTGAAGACTTAGAGTTTTGGTAATGCAAGAACGCTGAACGAAAGACTCACAACATTTTTTCAAGTGTCAAACCTCTGCTGAAATTGTTCTGCATTCACTTAGAATTTCTGTGTCTCAAAGTCATATCTTAGAAATTCTTAAGTCCATTGAGTCTGTATCTGATTTATATTGTGAGCACCTCTGATTGTATATCAAGTGTTCAACCTTAAACAATTTTTTGTGTAATTTTGTTTAGTTAGGAAGTCTCTTGCAGTTGTGCTTGAGCAGGAAGTCTCTTGATTGTGTTCTTGAGCAAAGGAAGTCTCTAGCTTGTGTGCTTGAGCAAAGGAAGTCTCTTGATTGTGTGCTTGAGCAATTGTAATCAGATATTACTCTTAGTGAAATCTCCTTGGAAGTGCAAGGGGGACTGGACTACTTCCGGATTGTGGAAGGAACCAGTATAATTGCTTTGTGTTGTTCTTCTTCTCTCTCTCTGTTTTTATTCCGCTGCATTTAGATTCTGATCATCACTTCAGAAGCTGTCTCACTTAGCTTCTGATCAGTGTGTTCAGTTCTTAGGAGAAACGAAGAATTTTTCAAAACACAATTCAACCCCCCTTTCTTGTGTTTTTCTCACCTTCAAAATCATCTTCCATACACAGTCATCTCATGTCAAGCTCGAAATTCATGATTATCACAACATAAGTTTCGAATTTAACACCATAAGCATCACAACATGAACAATTTCGAATATGGCCATACAAGATAGAAAGAATTCGAGTTCACCACCATTTCTCTGTCAAATCCAAATAGAAAGAGCTCAACAACTACACACAGTGGTACAAGCATAAATCGAAACACAATCAAGGAAAAGGTGGAGGCACAGATCGGAATAGAGAGGATAGGAAGGAACAGCAGCTTGTTTTCTTTCGTTCTTACAGATCCGAGATAACCAAGAGGTAACACATCTATCATCTCTTTTCGTTTTCTTTGAGTGTCAATGTTTTTTTGAAAATAAATGCTAGATCTAGAATCGTAGAAGACTTATTTTGAAAAAACAAGGCCGGATTTGTCATCTACATCAAAAAGGATGTTTAGAAACGTAAAAAGAAAAATTTAAACAAAGGTGTTTGATTTTTCCGACGCGGTGGCGCCGCCCTGTTGGGCCGGCAACCACCGCGCCGGCGATGACAAAGCTGGCCGGAGAAGAAACTCTCATTTGAGAGCTTCTCACACTAGAAATTGTTTTAGAGAGAGGAAGAAGAAGGAATTATGGAAGGAATAAACCGAAAATGGCTTTTATAGGTGTAAGCGAACCGGTTTGGTTTACTTGAACCGGACCGGTTCACTTTGATTCCTTCTCCTTCTTCCTCAACCATCAGATCGGCCTTCTTTTTGAATCTAGCGGTTCCTGTTGTTTTGTTCCCATATGCTTGACCTGTTATTGTGTGTGTTATTGCTTAAGAATCGTCAGATCTATCATCTGATGGATCTGACGGTTACTGAAGCTCTCTGTTTAATTCCATGATGCCTGTATTTTGGTAGTGCTGTGTGTACACCTATTTCCAGCCTTATGGTCAAACAATCCTAGGGCCAGGATCAAATCCCAAGCCAATGGATCAAGTGAAGGCCCATTTCCCTTTCTGTTTTAATTTTCTCTATGTTTTTACTACTGGAACCTCCCTGTTATGTTATTTACACCCCTGTTTCATTCAAAATTTCTCAAAAAAATTTCCAAATTTTTTTATATGTTTATTTCACTTCTCTTTTTGCTGTTTTGGTACTGTTTATGTTATATTCTTGCTTTATTACCATACTTCATGATTTCATATTGCATATTTCTTTCATGCATTTCTCTTTTTTAATTTCTTCCCAATAAATATTATCTCTTCCATTTTAAAGCTCTAATTTCTATACCTCATTTTATTTTTTTGCTTTGCTTTAAAGTTTTATCTCATGCATTTTTTAATGTCTTGTTCAATATTTTTCCATGTGAATCTTGCTTTATTTTATGCCTTGCTACAATTTTCTTAACATCATTGCATTGCATTGTAGTATAAGATGCCTTTAAATGTCTCTTTACCTTATTACATCATGATTGCTTTAATTTTAGTACATATTCATGCATTTTTTTTCTCCTATTGCAAAGCCCCATAATATTTAGTGTGTATAATTAGGGAGTGATGTAATTTATTTTGGGCTTTGCATTTCTCTTAGTGTGTATCTAGGAAGGATATGTAATAGCGTAGTAATTGCACACACCGACACAAGCACCGACACTACACCATTTTATTCCTTGCTTTACGCTCGCTTTATTTTTCCGCACCGTTATGCTAGTTTACCGTTAGTTTAGTAAAACCTTTTCATCTCAAAAATCAAATATGTCAAACTTCAAAGTATTTTCCTAATAAACCTTGGTCTATAACCCAAGTGTTTTTCCTTTATTTTCTTAATCAAATTCCTAATGAATCTTAATCGAACTTAGACTAAATTTCGCAATTAAAATGAAACAACGTCACTCCTATTTTATTCTTTTATACCTTGAGGTCTCGCAATCCTTCTCAAAAACCATTTTCAAAATCAAATTAAAATCAACCTAATCCACACAAAAAAAATTTTGAGAGAGAACTACGGCGGTTTTGATCCCTTTTAAGGGTACGTAGGCAGAGGGTTTATTCCTTCCAAATCGATCAAATAAAAATAACCAAAGCTCATACTTCTTCTCCCTCCATTCTTTCACTTATACTTTAAGCAATAAATTTTCAAATAAAAATAAAGTTAGAAAGAGGTTCCCACGGAGTACCGTGGACGATGCGGGTGCCTAACACCTTCCCTAATCATAACCGACCCCCAGATCCAAATAAGAGTTTAACTCATTTTCCCTTCCCACGAAAAATCGAGAAAGTCCAAACGATTGAGGGTTCAAAACCAATCAATGGATTGACACCCGAAAATCATGGTCTACATTACTCTTTTGAAATCATTCATTCTAATCATTCAAAAGCTAATGATTACTTACGGTTTTTTTTTAATTACTTGCTTGATCAATTGTAGAAGCTACTAATAATAATAATCAAATTACTCCCTCCGTCCTTAGTTTTTTTTTTTTAAGCAAGAGAGTAGCCAAAAGCCACCTCACCAAGATAAATTAACAAAGATTGATACAAAAAAGTAGGAGGGGGATCTAGCCAAAACCTCCTCAAGCAAAAGAGAATCTGAAACTAGGGATGCCTAGTCTGTTTTGTACATAAGCTGCTCTAACCTCCACTGGTAAAGTGTCATACATAACCATAGAATTCAAAGATAGCCCTATGTTTGCTAACATGTCAGCACATACATTCCCTTCTCTATAAATGTGTGTTATCAAGAAATCAATATTAGCAATGTAGTCCAAACAATTGTTCCATCTGCTTCTCACTTTCCAAGGAACTAAAGTTACAGATTTAAAAGCCAAAACTGCAAGTTAAAGAATCAAATATAGAAATAGTTTATTAGAATGTGTGCATTACATTTAATTTTAACTTTTTAATGAATTGAATGCACAAAATTTTAGAGAATATTTCTTCTTTTGGGTTTCTTAACATGTGCCTTAAGGACACAAGTTAACATTACCCCTTATAAAAAAAGTATTTATCCCTTAATATAAGATCATATACAAATTTCTAATCATTCTAATCATTGCTTGCTTGATCAATTGGAAACAAAGGTTGATAACATGCATGGTTGCTTTTTAGTTTTTTGAGACATATCATTCTTAAGTGGCAATTTCCAAAGCCATCTTCAAGTAGTCTTTTTCATTAGAGTTAGAGGCCATGATCTTCTATGTAAAATTGTCACTGCAAATTGTTACCGCAAATTGTCACCGTAAATGGTCCAGAAATAAACCAAGGGACACAACGACAGTCCATGCTGTTGCCGCATGGATTCGACATTAATGTTGAACAAGCATTACCGTAGGATGGACATTGCCCTGCTTCAACGTTCTTCGTCTGGACGATTACTGCAAATGGCAAAGGAAGTTAAAGTTGGAACCAATACACATCTATGCATATAACGTATATATTTAAGAAAGTTTGGTATTAAATTGAGAATGTAGTATACTAAATTTTCATTTATTTTATTTTATTTTATTTTATCAAATCCTAATAAGTTTTTTTTCCTAGCATATAAATATATCCATTAGAAAGATGACCGCAATGTTAAAAAAAAAAAAATGTACGTACAGAATGTGGTGAGCATGAAGACAGCCAAAGTAGCGAGCTTAACATAAATCATTGTTTGATCAAAAGAAAGAATAAGCTAAAATTATTTGTATGAACTTAGCTTAGTGTTGCATTAGTTCATTGTTAAATGCAACATTTTATAGAGAGGTCCATACACTAACTGACACTATAGCTCCCTCATGAAATTAAAATTGTTTCATTCCATTTCATCAAAAGTAAATATTCACTTCCCGTACAATAATAGAGCTGCTTGATGGTGCGTGACAATTTTTATATAATCTCTTTTCGGCGTGTTTTCGTCTTATAACTGAAAAGGCAAGGCTCGTGTCTTATATAATTGAAAAGGCAAGGCTTGTTTTTTTTATTTTTTTGTTACAAAAAGGCAAGGCTTGTGAATAATGACACTATTTTTACCTTTTATTTTTTTTTTAAAACCAAAAAAGAGGAGCAGCAAAGGGCTACTACCTCAAAACATTATATATGAAAGAGAGAAAGTACAAAACAAAAGGAGGGGGACATAAACCAAAACCTCCTAGACATTAGAGACCCTAAAGTTGGGCATCCCTAGTCTATCATGAGTAAACAAATAGTTAAGAAATTCTGGCATCTGTAACCAAATTGTGACCCCTTGAACCTCCAAACCTTTTGAAGCAAGCTTGTCTGCGCACCTATTTCCTTCTCTGTAGACATGAGTAACTAAGAAATTCATGCGATAGAGCATGTTTCTACAGTTTATCCATCTATTTCTTAGACAACAAGGAATCATAGAGCTATTTTTGAAGGCCATTACCACCAAAGATGAATCAGACTCTATCCATAAGTTAGACCATCTTCTTTGGTTTCCTATTTCCACAGCTCTCATAATTGCTGAAAGCTCTGCATGGTAAGCGCTACCACCTCCTATATTCTCTGCAAAGCAAGAAATGAAATTGGAATTTGAGTCTCTAAAGATCCCCCCACAAGATGAAGCTGTTGTGCTGGAGGACCCATCAGTGTTACACTTAATCCATCCTACAAGAGGTGGAGTCCAGATGACTTCCTTGATGCTAGGTGGCTTAGCAGGGTGGACATTCACATTGAACTTCGTAAGCATTATCAAATCCTTGACTGATGAGTTAGAGGGTTTAGTTGTATAGTTACCAGAAAGGGTCACTGCCGAAATAATGTTGTTGACTGCTAGCTGCCAGTGAGTTTTCTTGTTGTGGAATCTGCTTTGGTTTCTAGAATACCAGATTGTGCTAATGATGTTCACAATGGTGGCTTGAATCACAATTTTACATTGGGGAGACCAACCCCTATCACAAGTGGACCAAATGTCTTCTCACTACTACATAAATGATTTTTTACATCAGTTGAAAATGATTTTTCACATCAGTTTGCAACCGATGTAAACTGATGTGATGTGGTAAGTCCACATTCTTTCACATCAGGTCGCGACTGATGTGAAATCTTCAATTTCTACATCAGGTCTGCTTCCACTGTTGTAATAGACGCACTTTAAAATTTCAAACTAGAGTTTTCACATCAGTTATACTATAGACACTGAAGTGAAATAATTATATTTTTTTTGTTTTAATATTTTTTTTAAATGGCTTACCAAATAAGCTTGACACCTGCTCTTTTCTTTTATATTAATAAAATGAAAAAAAAATTTGGATAATTTTAATGCCAAAAAAGAAGTTATATTATCTAATTGGATATACATAATCAATCCTCAATTTTCCACGTCAATATTCCAATCTATAAAAGAGGCATATGAATACAATATAGCTAGGAATATTCCAATAAAACAACTTTAGGCAGAAATTTCAAACAAAAAAAAAATCCACAGGAGGACCACCATGAAAAATCAGATATTTTTCCTTTGTGACCCCCATGAGAGAAGAGTAGTTCAGGAGGACCACCTTCTTCATCTCCCTCTATCAGCTCATCCTCAATCCTGAGTCATCGTGAAAATAAAGCATGGTAAAATGTCAAAAAACATATTTCAATTCTCTGTTTATATTTTACAAAATCATAATTGAACTTAAAAAGTAGAATAAATTAAACATTACAATTATCAGAGAAAGAAGAAACAAAGAATTCCATAGGAGTGTCTTCTTTTACCTGTTAAGGTCTCAAACCATCACTAGAAGATGCCAACACTCCCTCGTAGTTAGGATCCCACTCTACCTGGAATACCTCATCTCTACGCATTGAAAAATAAACCAAAGACGTGAGTAAAAGGCACTGGAATTTCCAAAGCTAAGAACTTATCAGTTATCACATACAAAATCGGATCTAAAGGTCAAAAAATACATAGTTGATATCAACTACTATAGATAGTAATATAAAGAAAAACACACAACATGGATCTGTGATAGATGAAGGTCGTACGTGTGGCTACTTAGAAAATGCAGTGGCACATCAAGCTTCCGTAAATCAAAGAGACCGATGTCGGTGTCTGAAGATGCTGTAGCCAAAATCCATTCACTATTCGGACTGAAAGAAACAAAATTCACCTGTTCAAGACAAAAAAGAGCATACAACCATTACACATGATTGTTTAGTTTAAAATAGAGAAACCAATTTCAAAATTTCTTATATTAGAGATGTTCTTCATTACTGAAAGTTGGTGCATCCAAGAACACCAATAAAAATTAATTTATGTATCTTAATTTCTTCAACCGATATATGTGACATAGCCTTAGAACTTTATAAGGGCCTTTTCACTAGCCATAAATCAAACAACAATTTTTTTTACATAGAAATAGTACTTTGTGATAAAAGTTGTTGTAACCTGATAACTGATGCATCCAAATTAACAATCATATTAAACACTTTGAATCCCACTCTTTTAAAATAGGCAAATCACTTTCAAGTGTAAAATAAGCAATAGTACTAATTATTGAATTATTGAAATAGGCAAATACACTTTAATAGTTAATATATATGCATATTTTTTATATTTTCCCTCTCAACAAAAAAAAAATGCATATTTTCTATATGCATGTATCGAAATTATTGACTATTAATTTCTAATATGATTGATGAAGAATAGCCTAGCCTACACAAAGATTATGAAGTAACATCATTACCTCCCTTTAATGGGGTGTGAGTGAATGATGGGCTTTGTTTGTCCGCAAATCCCAAATTACCAACTTGTAGTCATCTCCACCAGACCCAAACAAATTCTCATTGTGCAAGTGCCAAGACACATCTTCAACCACACTTTCATGTCCCTAACACACAAAAACCACAACTTCAACAATAATTTCATCATCAAAACAGCAATTAACCTCACAACAAAACCAATATCACACACCAACACCAATCATCAAATCAATTCTAATCATTACCTCATAAACATGAACAACATCAAGCACATTACTTTCAGATGCACCAAACACATCCCACAAGCAAATCTTATGATCATTAGAACAACTCAAAAGATACCCTTTCTTAAAACCACTCCAAGACAGCCCATACCCTTCTTTTTCATGACACTTCAACCTAAAATCAGGATCACATCCCTCTGCCCTATTCTTAGTAAAATCAAACACATATACCTCCGAATTACAAGTCTTCGCAGCAACAACGTTCGCATCCTGTGGCATAGCCCGCGCCCTATTCACCTCACCATCAACAAAAATCCTCTAAGTAATCTCCACCTATAAAAACAAACAACAAACATCATTCATGAATTTCATCAAACAGTTCGTACCCATAAAACAAAAACAAGAAAAAAAAATCAAAAACCTTGGGAAGAATAGGGTTTTCAGGATCTGTAGCGATGATGGGTTGAGATGGGTTTCCAGGAAGAGTGGATTCAGCGAGCATGAGGTAATTGGGTTCTACATCGGAAGTGTGGGTGGCGAGGTGGAGTTTGTGGAGGTTAAAGGAAGAGTTGGAGTGGGGTTTCGTATTCTTCCGCCATTTTTGTTTGTTAATCTATCCTTCAGATTCTGTAGGTGTAGATTCCAATCTTTCAGAACCATGAACCCTAATTAGGGAGAGAGAGAGTGAGAGAGAGAGAGAGAGCTCACCAAGAAAACAGAGCTAGGACGGTGAGAGGTATCATTTGAATAGCAAGGAAAACGGTGAAAGCTTTACGATTGAACTTGGACGATGGACGGTGAAAGCTTCGATGGTGAGAGTGAAAAAGTATCCTTTGATACTATGTACGATAGATGAAGGGATAAGGCTAATGACCTAATTTGTTTTTACCTCAGGCAGTTTTCACCCACTGATGTGAAAAAAAATTAGCCAAAATATTCACTCAAATTGCGAAAATGTCACCGCGTGTTTTTCCTCTCATTTCAATTATCCACTGATGTAAATGTTATATGCTACTAGGAATTCCCATCATGTGCTTATGTTAACTGATGTAAAAACTCATAGTGTATATATTTCCCTTCAGATATTTTCCCTGCTAATGTAAAAACTAAACCCCCCTTGATGTTAAATGTATATTTTGTAGTAGTGTCTACAGATTGGAACTGCAGGGGCGAATCAAGGATTGTGGCAAACCAGCACCACAATTTGAAAGCAAAGCTACATTCAAAAAATAAGTGGAATGTTGTTTCAGCCTGAGTAGTACAAAGAGAACACATAGATGGGATTTGACAACCTCTTTGTTGTAATTTCTCATCCGTTGGAATCTTGTCATGAATCAATCTCCAAGCTAAAAGTGATTTAGAAGGGGGTATGTCCTTGCTCCAAATGCTTTTTGCCCATTGCCGAGTAGCTGCAGGATGTCTTTTGAAATCATAAGAGTCACCAAGTCTCAAGGTGCCATTTGGATTGTGCTTCCATATCAGTTTATCATCTGTGTCTTCTAGAGGGATGATTACTTTCATAACAATCAATCTAAGCTCAGGGTGTTGAGAGAGGATCATTTGAGGTATATTCCATTGATAGTTTTGAATATAATTATGAACATGTTGTGGATATTCAGAATATATGGACTGGTTCACATTGAGAGTTTCCTTCAATGGCTGACCGCACCAAGCATCTTCCCAGAATCTAATCATCTTTCCATTGCCCAACAGCCACTGAGAATTATCAATCACATTTGCAAATTCAGATTTTATGCCAGACCATATGGATGAGTAAATATGATATTTAATAGCATTGTTTCCTCTGATGGCTCTACATTTCAAAACTTTGGCCCAGTCTTCTTCAGATTGCATCAGATCCCAACAAAGCTTCATATTGAAAGCTTCATTCAAAGATATAAGAGATCTCAATCCCAATCCACCCTCCTCATAAGGTTTGCACAATTTTTTCCAAGCCACAGTCACAAGCTTCCTCTTTGTTGTATCACCACTCCATATAAAGTTCTTGATCCATTTCTCAATATTTTTCAAAAGAGATACAGGCCAAGAGTATATAGCCATAGAGTGAGTTAACATACTGAGAATCACAGACTTTACAAGCTGCACTCTCCCTGCAATTGAAAGAAGGGAAGCCTTCCAAGCTGCAAGTTTAGCTTTAACCTTGTCTGCAATGGGTTGTAAGTGAATAGTTTTTGGTCTTCCTTTGAAGATAGGCACTCCTAAGTAATTGAATGGCAGTGTGCCAATTTCAAAACCTAGAAGATTAACAATATTCTGCAGCCTATTTTGAGATATTCCACCAGCATAGATAGTGGACTTTCTGGCACTAATAACTTGACCTGCACTTTCAGCATATCTTGTAAATAATTGTTGTAAAGCAACAAGACCGTCAAAATTCCCTCTACAATAAATCATGATGTCATCAGCATAAAAACAATGAGATGGGATGATAAAGTTCCTTGCTCCAGAAATCAATTTCACCTTTCCTTCATCCACAAGCTTGGTAATACCTCTGCTTAAAACTTCTTCAGCCAGACAAAAAAGTAAAGGGGACAAGGGGTCACCTTGTCTAACCCCTCTAGTGCACTTAAAATAGCCCTGTTGAGTGCCATTCACAGATAAAGAAAGAGTAGCAGATGATAGAATTGAGGAGATCCAATTACAGAAAGTATTGTTGAAACTAAAACATTTGAGCACTTTTAAGAGAAAATTCCAATCATGAGTATCAAATGCTTTTGTGATATCTATTTTTAAAGCCAGGTTACCACCAAAAGCTTTTTTATCTAGAATATTAATTGCTTCAGATGCGAGGCACAAACAATCTTTAATGTTTCTACCTTTAATGAAACCTTTTTGATTACCCAAAACAATAGTAGGCAAGATGCTAGCTAGCCTATCTGCAATGATTTTAGAGATCACCTTGAATTTAAAGTTTGCCATTGCTATAGGTCTGTAGTGTTCCACACAATCTGCATTTTGGTGTTTGGGGATGAGGATGAGAGTGTTGGCATTGTAGTTTGGTAAGATCCAACCAGAAACAAAGAATTGCATCACCGCATCAATGAGATCCTTTTGAATGATATCCCAATAAGTTTGAAAAAAGAATGCCCCAAAACCATCCGGTCCAGGTGCTCCCTCCTTGTTGAGATTAAAGGCTGCTGATTTGATTTTTGAGTGAGAAGGTAAAGCAGTGAGAAGATCATTAGTTGTGTCATTGATTAAATTTGGAATAACTTCTTCAGCAAGTACCTGTTCCTGCAAAAAAATGTTAGAACAAAACAAATTTTTATAATAATCAACAATGTGCTCTGAAATTTGTTGAGGGTCACTGATAATATTATCTCCATCTCTCAAGCTGGAAATGAGTTTTGTTTTGTTTTTTATTTTAGAGAGTCTGTGGAAGTAAGCAGTGTTTCTATCACCATTCACATGCCAATTGGTTCGAGATTTTTCTTGCCAGTAGCATTCTTGTCTTTCTAGGGCTTTGTTTAGGTCACATTGTGCTATCTTTTCTTGGTTCAAGAGGTTATCTGAGGGTCCATCAGTGTGTATTTGATTTTGGATTGAGGTGAGGTTGGTTTCAGCAGTTTTCACAAAGTCATGGACATTACCAAAAATCTCTTTGTTCCATACTTTCAATCTTTCTTTCAAGATTTTCAACTTTTTGGTGAGGACAAACATGGGGCAACCAATAACTCTAGTTTTCCAGCACGATGATATAATCTCTTTACAATCATCATGCAAAGCCCACATTTTGAGGAATTTAAAACAAGAAACAAAGCTACATTCAGAGGTTTCAAAAATAAGAAGTAAAGGGTAGTGGTCTGACTTGGTTTTGACAAGAGTTGAGCATGAGACAGATTGGCACATATCGAGCCAAGCTTGATTGCAAATAGATCTGTCAAGCCTTCTTTGTGTGTGCCTTCTTCCTCTTCTACCATTACTCCATGTATAGAATGCCCCCCTTGTTGGAAGATGTAACAAATCAAATGAATCCGACCAGTTCTGAAACTCCTGCATAGGGGTTCTTGCTGGAGTAAAGTGGCCCTGATGCTCATGAGCTCCAAGGACAGTATTAAAGTCACCTATAAAATTCCAAGGAAGATTGTGTTGTGTTTGCAAGGTGTTTAGGGTGTTCCATAAAAGTCTTCTTCTGTAATGGGATGCTGAAGCGTATACAGCAGAGATAGCAAAAACCTTATCATTATCTGATAGTGAGAAGGAAACACTTTGATCATCTATGTAAAGAATATTAGGGTTCAGGTTAGTGGTACAAAAACACCATAGATTGGGTAGCAAGTTTTCTCTTGTGTTCAAAGCAAAAGGTTTGAGGTTGAGTCTAGAGAACCAATTCCTAGGAATGTCCTCTATATGCATCCAGGGTTCAGAAAGAAAAACAAGATCAGGTTTGTTATTTACAATCAAATTTTTCAGGGCCAATCTTGAAGGGACATTGGCAAATCCCCTAATGTTCTAATATATGCATTTCATTTGAAAGGTTTGGGGTTAGGAACCTTAGACCTAGTTTGGTATGAGGTATTGGAAGTAGATGTATTGGTTTTCTTTGGTGGTGTTCTTTTCCTGCTGGTCACTATTTTAAAGGGTGGAAAGTCATGTTGTTGGTTAGGAACATGTTGGTTAGGTGTTTGTTGGTGATCAAAATCCTGCAGCAATAAAGCTTCTGCTTCATCATCCTTGTCAATGATATTTGCCCAAGACTCCTTTAAAAATTCTGCATTTCTATTGTTTTTTCTCCAGATGTTTCATGCTGCTCGTCACTAGCATCTTCATTCAAACACTCCTCTTCAACAATTTGTGTGGCATCCACAAACTCAGAGTCCTGTGTGCTATTGTCTTCATTCTCTGCATTCTGGCTTTGTATTTCCTCATGTTCATCATGTTTCTCGTCATTCACATGTTCAATATCCTCATCAACTGCTAGAGCATCAAATCTATTATGTTGTGCAGCTGGCTGCTCCTTTTCTATCTGATTATGTGGCACAACATCAATTCTTTCAGTCACTTCTGTTCTAGCCAAAGCCTCATTAATTTCCTTTTCTAGCGCGGCATCAGGGCTCAGGTCAGTTTGCAAGTTTTTTTGTTGAGCAGTATCTTCCTTTTCCACTAAATCAGTCTTCCCCTGATTCAACCTGCCATCTCTTGTTTGCACATAAACATTACCCGCCTTTTTAGGTTGCTTCCCAAACTGGTCTTGTTTCTGTCTATTATCATCAACCTGATGCAATCTTTTACAAATCTCTATATAATGGCCAACAGTTTTGCAATTTGTACAAAAGTCAGGGAGGTTCTCGTACTCAACATCAATAAAAAAAGCATAACCTCTTCTCTCCACTAATAACTTGTGCCTAATCAATTGTGAAACATCCATATCAATTAAAACTCTAACAAATTGACCAAAGGTACGTTCAATTCTAGGTTTCGCAGTTGAAGCATCAGTACCAATCGGTGTTCCTAGGCTACCAGCTATTGTATACAAAATATTTCTGCTCCAATACTCTTGTGATAACCCATAGAACCTAACCCATACCTGAGCATTCGAGTTTCTTTGAGTTTTAGGGTTGAAATCCTTCGACCAGGAAAACAGTTTAAGAATACCTGGATTTAGACTCCATGATGCAACTGACCTTACTCCGTTAACATCTTCTAGGGTGGAAAAAACGAACTCATAGTAGCCTCTCCCCAGTGATGTGATTCCCCAGTTGGACAATCCCTTCCAAAACGTATTCAATTTGTTCTTCAAGGCTGCAGCTGTCAAAGGGGTTGCACCCTTTGGCCAGATGACTCTTCCATGTAGATTCAGTTTGCATGCATCAACGTTTGCCATATATTCTTCTTCTGGTATCGATAGTGCAAGATCATCTCCCTTGAGACAAGGTTGAGGCATCCGGGAAGCCGGTATTTCACAAACGTTTGATAGGGCCTGCGCGAAGGATTTTTGAGGTTTCTGTTGTGTTTTCTTTGCGATGATTGGTGTATCTGTGAATTCTAAACATTTCCAAGGGATTTGGAATGAAGGCATAGTGAATCGGTGAAGGTAAAAAGGATCGGTGGTGGTGGTTGGAGGGTTTCTTCAAGGTGAAGGAAGAAGGCGGTGAACAGTAATAAATCCACTAACTTTTTCTCCAGACTCTCTCACTCCTCGCTCTAACATTTTTCAACTCAAAAATAGATATCCACTATTTTTACCTTTTAACCAAAAAAACAACCTTGTAAAAAAAAAAAACTATAAAAACAACATTCAATCGAATACATCTAACGACACAAATTCAAAATCATTAAAACCAAGCTCAATCATTGGTTGGATTTTACTTATCTCTCTATCGAACTCAAATTATCAATGTCTCTTTTTCCTGTGAATTGAAGGGTTTTGCACAAAAAAAAAACAAAAAAGATGAATTTACAAACTTATTAACAACATCCAGGTTAATATAATATAGCAGCGTATATGAATTTCTTTTTTGTTTTGAAATAAGCAGCGTATATGAAAGTTAATAACTAGAAAAAATACAATTTTACCTCATTTTAATTTTTTGACGCCTCAGCATATATTGTGTTTTTTAACAGCAAATCATATTTAGATGAAAGAGAAATTAGCTTCCAAAATATTGATGTGATTTTGTAACAAAAAATTCTTTTTATATGGTTGTATCTAAACAACCTAAATTACTTTTTTATAAAATGATTTTATTACGATAAAAAAATACAAAATATATGTTGATTTATTTATAAAATCTCTAAAAAGAATCTCTAAACTATTGAATTTCAAAATCATTTTTATTCTAATCCGTAACGAACAGAGCCTACAAGGTTTGTTATAATTTAAAAAAAAAAACATTTTAAAGAGTATTGTATCTGTTAGTTATAGTTTTTGGAGTTAAATATGTATTTTGTCCCTACAAAATTACAAGCTTTCAAGTTTTGGTTTGTTATAATTTAAAAAAAAAAAACATTTTAAAGAGTATTGTATCTGTTAGTTATAGTTTTTGGAGTTAAATATGTATTTACAAGCTTTCAAGTTTAGTCCCTATAAAAAATTTATTCACTTTTAGTCCCTATTTCCATTTTACAGGGACTATTTTGCAGGACTCAAAGTATCCATTTTTTTGTAAAATGTTTTCAAAATAGAGACCGTTCTTATAAACTACAATTTTATGGAGGACTAAAATTACCATTAAAATTTTATAGGGACTAAACTTGAAAAATCATGATTTTGTAGCGACTAAAAACATATTTATCCCTATAGTTT
Organism: Medicago sativa; assembly: GCF_051527215.1. Taxonomy (NCBI): domain Eukaryota; kingdom Viridiplantae; phylum Streptophyta; class Magnoliopsida; order Fabales; family Fabaceae; genus Medicago; species Medicago sativa. Next base: position 34,175,061 of record NC_140751.1, read on the forward strand.
TTGAAAAAATCGAGATCACCAAAAAATCTAAAAACAACTTCATACTTTTATCTTTTGGTGGCCGCTTAGTTCTTCTGAAATCTGTCCTGTCCTCCCTACCAGTTTATTTTCTTTCTTTTTTCAGGCTCCTACAGGTATAATTTTCTCTATTGAATCTATTTTAAAAAAAAAATAAAATTGGGGGGGTTGTGAGGTCTCTAAAAAAATTGCTTGGATAAAATGGGATTCTGTGTGTTTATCTATTGATAGAGGTGGTTTGGGGGTTCGGAGGCTTAGGGAATTTAATTTATCTTTGTTAGGAAAGTGGTGTTGGAGATTATTAGTTGAGAAATATGGCTTGTGGTACCGTGTGTTGAAGGCCCGATATGGGGAGGATGTTGGCCGAATTCAGGAGGGGGATCGAAACGCTTCAGCGTGGTGGAGGATGATGTGCAGGTGCGGGAGGGTGTAGGGTCGAGACTAGGAAACTGGTTTGATGATAACATTAGGAGGGTGGTAGGTAATGGGAGAAACAGTTTCTTTTGGACTGATAATTGGTTGGATGGAGTTCCTTTAAAACTCCAGTTCAGCCGTCTGTATGAGTTATCAGTGCATAAGGAATGTACGGTGGAGGAGATGGCGAGATTGGGGTGGGAAGAAGGAGGGAATGCTTGGGGGTAGAGGAGACGTTTATTGGCATGGGAGGAGGATAGTGTGAGGGAGTGTGCTCTTCTGTTGAATAACGTTATTTTGCAGGATCATATTCAGGAATTTTGGAGGTGGGTCATTGATCCAATCCATGGCTACTCGGTTCGTGGGACTTATCGCTTTCTAACATCTGCAGCCGTAGGAGTTGTAACGCCCCCTTTTTATTCTATTATTTTAGTGGATGTTTGAGTGTTTTATATGACTTTATATGATTTATTTGGTATATGATGTGTTGTCTGTTATTTAAATGAATAATTGTTTTGTTATTTAAAATAATAGGAGAAATAGAATTAAGGAAGGAATAACATTTATTTTGGTTTAAGGGGAATAATGAGGATTTAATAGAAATTAAGGGAGTTAAGAGAAAGGAGAGGTATTAGTTTACAGTAAAAACAAATAGGTCAGAAATATAACATTCAGTACGTACAAAACTTTAGAAACTGGTTTTTGAGAGAAGGAAGAGAAAGCTAGGAGAAGAGCTAGGAAGAGAGAATCCAACCATTTTTGCTGTAGAATTTGCTGAATTAAGGTAAGGGTGGGATTCCTTTCACTAATAATATGTATAATTCTGAAATTTGATGAATTGTTGTGTTCTTGATTTTAGGTTTAGAAAGGTTGTGATAAATGATGAATTGTAATGAATTATGTTGAGAATGCATGTTTTCTATGTTGTTTTGGTTGCTATGTTGTATATAGAACCTGTAAACATTGTTCTAATTCCTTTTGGGTGATAAGGAGATCAAAAATTGGGTTTTGGAGTGAAAACTGGTATGTTCCCGTAAATCTGTCCATGTTCCATCATAGTACGATGCTGGGAAATCGTACTACAATTTTTCCAGTAGCAAACATGACTTTTTCAGTATATCCCATCGTAGTACGACGCATTCCATCGTAGTACGATGTAATAGTGACAGCATTCCCCTGTTTCGAGTTCTTGCGTTTTTTTCACCCGTTTCTGTTTTGAACTGGCCTTAGGTGTAAACATGGAAGTTGTAGATAATTAAGTTAGCTTTATAATGGCCTTGGTTTGGTGTGGAAAAGATCTGTAGATTTTGAGTTATGATAAAAAATAGTCCAAGTGGGTCTTCAGAAAACTTTAAGAAAACTTAGCATAACTAATCCCAAGTTAGTCCAAAAAACTTATGGTTGGTTTCCCAACTTCAAACTTAAGTTTTAGGGATTTAGTTGAGGTGTTTTATGGGTATTTGGCTTATGTCCTATTGATTAAAACTTAATTGCTTTTGAAGGATGTTTGGACTTTGAGATGAATGTAATTGATTTATATATATGCTATGTTGTTGATTTCCGTTGTTGACGTTGTTGTATCATCTAATGTCGAAGTTGGGGAGTGTGTCATAATTGTTGTAGGCACATATGTTGTTGTTGTAGTTGTTGTTGAAGTTGTATGTTGATATACACAAGTCGAGTCCATATGCATACTCATGTTTCTGTTGGGGGCTTATGCCCTGGAATGTTTATCATTCAAATTGTTGGGGGCTTATGCCCTGGAATGTTTATCATTCAACTGTTGGGAGCTTATGCCCTGGGATGCTTTAACCATCCAAACTGTTGGGGGCTTTTGCCCTGGAATGCTTAGCATTCAATGTAACACCCCGAAAATTAGATGTAATGATGTAATGAAGTTAATTAGAAGAATTCTTTATTTCTTTTTATAATAATGGTGTTATGATGCTAGAATATTATGCTAGCTATGAAGAAATAGACATATGATGATTAATGACGTGCTATAAGGATTATTATGATGAAAGGGAAAATAAATAAAGTAATGTAGAGGCGGGAGGTGTAGAATAGAAGTTTTAATTCAGTGGGGGAGGGACAAGTAAAAATAATATAAAATAGAATGACAGGAATAATATTATGAGGTTAGCCCATATATAAATAGAGAATTAACAATCAAGGTTGTCACTTTCTTGAAACGTAGAAGCAAGAGAAGAAGAGAGAAGAGGAGGAGAAAACCCTAGTTTCGGAGAAGAGAGCCGGAAAGCTGTGACTTCGAAGATTCGAGGTAAGGGGGAGATTCCTCTCACTTTAGGGTGTTTAATCTATGATGGGGGTAACTTTATTTAGTATGATGTGTTATTTTAATATGATTTATGATGGAATTATGGTGATGAATAAAGGTTGTGATGTTGTTGAACGAATAGAATTGATGGAGATTAATTTAGGGTTTATAAATTGAAAATTTTGATCTTGAAAGAGTAGGTTATCTAATAAGATAATGGAAAAGTTAGTGTTTAGATGATAGGATAATCCCTATGATGATTATCGGAAGTAGTTTTGAGGTTGGAACCATGGGATTGGATGAGATGTCGGTGAGTTAAGAATTAGGGTTTTGAGGTTGTTATAGATTGTCGATTGAATAGAAGTTTGTTAAAATCAGGTCCAGATGATGTACAGTTCATAGATTAATCATATAACAATGTTCTAATCAGTATTTTGGATTTTGGGTAGATGAATTCGGGTTTTTCGTGTGAAATATTGATGTTTAAGCATTTTTGCAAATAAGTGACTAAGTGAGGTTCCCGAAAACGATATTGGGGTGGTTTAAACTTGAATTTTTCTGTAGAATATGATAGAGCTTAGTGTCAGGAGCGTGTAGGCGAAAACGGCATCAAAAACGGATTAACGGTTTAGGTTTTACGCGCGAAAACGTGAAAGGTAGAAAATCTGATGTTGTCTTTCGAACTATGAACGTGCCACGATGGGAACCCAACGTGCCACGATTTTTCCAGAAACGAAACCATTTTTAGGCTTCCCAAACGTGCCACGATGGTACCTCAACGTGCCACGATGCTGTGTTGACTTAGACTATTTTTGACCTATTTTTATGCCTCTAAAGGGTTCCTAAGATGTATAGTAAGGTCCCAAATCATTAAAATTAGATGAGAGGAGTTTAAATAAGGGTTATGAGAGTAGTTTCATAAGACATAACGAATTTAAAACAATATGAGTATCAAAAGTGTTAGAGAAGAACTAAGGTAAGGATATGAGTTATTCGACGACCGTAGTGATAGGAAATATTTGGTGAGCCTTAACCGTAATTTGGTGAGAGGGAGACATGACTATTATAAGGGAGAATACGGAAGGATAGTTTGTGGTAGTAGTCAATTACAAATTAATTCCCAATGTAATGGTAAGAGTCGTAAACTATGTTAAATCTAAATGAGGGAGTATGCTTAAGTGTCATTAGGATTGATTATCTCAAAAATCAAAAAGAGATTAGGTAGTGGAACGATGAAGGACTTAGAAGCGAAGTAGATAGAGTTGGGAGAGGGTAACTCAAGAACTAATGAAGATGAAAATAGTAGTAATTTAGGATAAAGGATAGATGCAACGACGAGACTATATGAAGAGTAGAAGCTAGGGTAAATTAAAGAGACACGATGGTAAAGGATTAAGGTAATAAATGACGTTAATGGTGTGGCAAAGTATGAAGTAGGGTACAAGATATGAATGGGTTGAAGAATTGAAAAGACGATGATAAGAGGGAATGATAGAGTAGGTGGCTATGGGTAATTGATGAGGGTAAACATAACCGCCTTAAATAATAATGAGCTCAGGAAGGTTGTTAGGTTGTAGTGAGTAAGAGTTAATATAAGCGGTAATGTTAAAGAGTTGATGAGGTGTATATAAATGAGGAGAAGGATATGTGGGTTAAATGAACAGACAAGATGAAAGTTAAAGTGTGTCACGGGGAGTATAATATGTAGAATGAAAATTAAACTAATGGTGGGTGTAAGATTTAGATATGATGTGAATATGACAAAATCATGAGTTAGACATAGGTAGACGAATATATGGTGTAAAATGATGATGAGTTGATAATGACGTAAGATGATGATGTAAAATGATGTTATGATTATTAAAGACGAATGATGTAAAATGATGTATGACGAATGACATACTTGTTTTCTAATAACAAGCAATATGACGAGTAACTATGATGTAAAGATGATGATATGTTGTTTATGTGTCTTCTAAATGATGTTTTGGTGGGTCTTCATGCATCATATCATACTGCATAATGACGAATGACGAATGACGAATGACGGATGTAAGTTCAGTAACACACCTCTGACTTACATTATTATGACGATAGGATCCGGTACCGGCATGCATGTAGGTCTAGGAATGAATTATGTTGCATATAGGTCATGTTAGGTGAACTTTGATATGTGCTAATGATGTGAATGTGATATGTGTGTTAAAGGTGTGCATAAGATGTATGTGTTAATGATGTATATGAAATGAATTGTATGAATATTATGATGAATGATTGGTGATGGTATGATGAATGATTGATGATGATTAGACGAAGTACCGATGATGATATGATTATCTACTTTATTATTCATGTATCCCAATATATGCTATGATGTGAATTCTCACCCCTTTGTTGTTGTTTGTGTATTTTGGTGTCTGTACCCTTGGGGTACAGATATTCAGGATGAGGAGCTTTAGAATTGCGAGATGCTTAGAAGGTGGTGATGGGGACATACTCTTGTAGCTATTATTTGGGATATTAAGTAGTCGAATAAATACGTGCTCTGATCTGTAACGCTGGGGTTGGGTTAAACGTTGAATGTCCTTAAATTATGAAGTTCAAGCACTATGATGTTTTAAGCTGTATTTCCTAAATAGTGTTAAAGACAAGACATTTATAATTATGAAATTTTATGAAGTATCTTCCGCTGTTGTATCTGATTCTCTATTATTTTATTATGTGAAATATGAATTAATGTGTGTGACATCCTTTTTCGTTAAAACCATGACTATTATTATATAAAATGACCGTCGGGAATTAGGGTGTTACATAGTTGGTATCAGAGCAGGTCGGTCCATCCGGCCAGGTTATTTAATTTTGTTAATTCCCTACAGGCGGCATGTGTGCAAACACTGTCATTGCCTGAATCCTTTTAATATGGTATCTAACTGCTGATGGGTATAAAAGGAAAGTTGGAAGAAACTTGCCAAGCGAGGTCTACTCACTAAAAGAGTGTCAGGTAGAAGAAGGGTAAGAACCAGGAGTACGGTGATGCCTTGTGGAGTTACGGCGGATAAAGAAGAGGATGAGTGTCAACAGGAAAACAAGTGGGGGAGATACCTCTACTCCTCTGGGATGTTTCACTTGTGGTGTCATTAAGAAGAGAAATTTAGTCATTAAAATGAGAGATTAAGAGCTGCAATGATAACCTTTGGAGTTAGTTTGGTGTTAGTTATAAGTTGAAAGAGTGGGAGGAAAAAGTTTGGTATTTGTGCTTGCCAACTTAGGAGGATAATATGGATCGAGAATTATTAGTTTGACCTTTTAAGCTTAGTCGCTAATAAGTGAGTTATAACATAATTTTGAATGTGGTTTAGATTAATATGAGTTGGGAAGATAACCCTTTGGTGGAAACATGTTTCAGATGGGTAGTTATAAGATCTAAATGCGAAGGGTATTTTTGGAGCATGTAGATTGGATATCATTCATTTACGAATGAGTCATAGAAAGTTTTGAGCAGTTTGAATTATCATAGGGAAGGAATGATGAGTGGATGATATTACGTTATATTTAAGTTTTCATGTGGATCATCGACAGTTGAGATGAAGATGTAGTAAGAATAGGCGACTCACCAGGATTGATGATCTTATGGATAAGTTAGTTGGCGGGTGCATGTGTGATTAGTTAGATAGAATTGAGATCGGGATATCATCATATTCGAGTGAAGTTGGAGGATGTACCCTAAAAACTGCATTTATGACTCATTACGGACAATATGAATATTCGGTAATGTTATTTGGAGTGTCTAACATGCCTAGAGTATTTGTGGAGTATATGAACAACATTTTCTATCCGTATTTAGCTCGGGTTGTTGTAGTAGTCATGGATGATATTTTTGTGTACTCTGAATCAGATGAGGAGCATGTAAAACATATGATGATTATGTTGCAGACTTTGAAGAAGAATAGGTAGTGTGTTATGATGTTGAAGTGTGAATTTCGGTCATGAGAAGTAAGTTTCTCACGACATGTGATTTCTAGTAATGATATAACAGTTAATCCTTCTAAAGTGGATGCAGTGTTTGCAATGGGAGGCTCCGAAGACGGTTGCGAAAATAAAACATTCTTAGGTTTAACAGAGTTGCATAAAAGGTTCATCGAAGGATTTTCATAGGTAATGTTACATGTGACACAAATGATGAAGAGGACATACATATGTGTGGGATAGACAATGCGAAGAAAAAATTCAAGGGCTTAAAAGGAAGTTGACGAAGACGCCAGTGTTAATTTTGCCAAAGCCAAGTAGGTCGTTTATAGTGTTTTGTGATCTATCCAAAAGGAGTTAGGATGGTGTGCTTATGCAAGATGATCGGGTTGTGGCTAATGCTTCAAGACAACTAAAAAATTCATAAAAGGATTTATCTGGCACAAGATTTAGAATTAGCAATCGTTGTAATTGTACTTAAGTGTGGAGGAATTATTTGTATGGTTCAAGGTTTGAAGTATTTAGTGACCCTAGTAGCTCACGATATCTGCTTAATCAGAAAGAGTTGAATATGAGGCAAGGGAGATGGTTGGAATTATTGACGGATTATGATTTTGAGCTGATTTTTCTTCCAGGAAAGGCCAATGTTGTAACAGATGCCATGAGTAGGAAGTCCTTACACTTGTCAACACATATGGTTAAGGAAATGGAATTAATAAAACAATTCTGAGACAATAGTTTAGTTTGTGATGTGACGCCTGATATTGTGAAGTTGGGTATGCTAAAGTTGACGAGTCAAGTGTTAGAAGAGATAAAAGAAGGGCAGAAAACTGATTTGGAGTTAATTGACTGTTTAACACTAATCAACGATGGAGAGGAAGTGAATTTCAAATTAGACGAGAATGAGATTACAAAGTTTTGAGATAGAGTTTGTGTGTCGAATATTCCTGAACTGAAGCAGAGTATCTTTGAGGAAGGTCACAAAAGCATTTTGAGTATACACCCGAGAGCCACTAAGATGTATCAAGACCTTAAGGAGATATTGTGGTGGGCAAGTGTTAATAACGATATAGTGAATTTGTGTGTGCTTGTTTAGTCTTGCAAAAGTTAAGGGTGGAGCATCAAGAGTCTTCGGGGCTAATGCAACCTTTGAGTATTCTGGAGTGGAAGTGGGACAACATTTCTATGGAATTTGTGAGGGTTTTCCAAATAACGAGAAGTGAAGAACTTAAGGGGAAAGGAGATTGCATTGGTGAAAGTGACATGGGGAGGACCAGCCAAAGGAAGCGTAACATGAGAGTTGTAGAGTTAGATCAAGAAGTCTTATCCGGAGTTATTTCCTTCAGTCAATTTTCGAGGACGAAAATTCTTTAAGTGGGGGAGAGTTGTAACACCCCGAAAATTAGATGTAATGATTTAATGAAGTTAATTAGAAGAATTCTTTATTTCTTTTTATAATAATGGTGTTATGATGCTAGAATATTATGCTAGCTATGAAGAAATAGACATATGATGATTAATGACGTGCTATAAGGATTATTATGATGAAAGGGAAAATAAATAAAGTAATGTAGAGGCAGGAGGTGTAGAATAGAAGTTTTAATTAAGTGGGGGAGGGACAAGTAAAAATAATATAAAATAGAATGACAGGAATAATATTATGAGGTTAGCCCATATATAAATAGAGAATTAACAATCAAGGTTGTCACTTTCTTGAAACGTAGAAGCAAGAGAAGAAGAGAGAAGAGGAGGAGAAAACCCTAGTTTCGGAGAAGAGAGCCGGAAAGCTGCGACTTCGAAGATTCGAGGTAAGGGGGAGATTCCTCTCACTTTAGGGTGTTTAATCTATGATGGGGGTAACTTTATTTAGTATGATGTGTTATTTTAATATGATTTATGATGGAATTATGGTGATGAATAAAGGTTGTGATGTTGTTGAACGAATAGAATTGATGGAGATTAATTTAGGGTTTATAAATTGAAAATTTTGATCTTGAAAGAGTAGGTTATCTAATAAGATAATGGAAAAGTTAGTGTTTAGATGATAGGATAATCCCTATGATGATTATCGGAAGTAGTTTTGAGGTTGGAACCATGGGATTGGATGAGATGTCGGTGAGTTAAGAATTAGGGTTTTGAGGTTGTTATAGATTGTCGATTGAATAGAAGTTTGTTAAAATCAGGTCCAGATGATGTACAGTTCATAGATTAATCATATAACAATGTTCTAATCAGTATTTTGGATTTTGGGTAGATGAATTCGGGTTTTTCGTGTGAAATATTGATGTTTAAGCATTTTTGCAAATAAGTGACTAAGTGAGGTTCCCGAAAACGATTTTGGGGTGGTTTAAACTTGAATTTTTCTGTAGAATATGATAGAGCTTAGTGTCAGGAGCGTGTAGGCGAAAACGGCATCGAAAACGGATTAACGGTTTGGGTTTTACGCGCGAAAACGTGAAAGGTAGAAAATCTGATGTTGTCTGTCGAACGATGAATGTGCCACGATGGGAACCCAACGTGCCACGATTTTTCCAGAAACGAAACCATTTTTAGGCTGCCCAAACGTGCCACGATGGTACCTCAACGTGCCACGATGCTGTGTTGACTTAGACTATTTTTGACCTATTTTTATGCCTCTAAAGGGTTCCTAAGATGTATAGTAAGGTCCCAAATCATTAAAATTAGATGAGAGGAGTTTAAATAAGGGTTATGAGAGTAGTTTCATAAGACATAACGAATTTAAAACAATATGAGTATCAAAAGTGTTAGAGAAGAACTAAGGTAAGGATATGAGTTATTCGACGACCGTAGTGATAGGAAATATTTAATGAGCCTTAACCGTAATTTGGTGAGAGGGAGACATGACTATTATAAGGGAGAATACGGAAGGATAGTTTGTGGTAGTAGTCAATTACAAATTAATTCCCAATGTAATGGTAAGAGTCGTAAACTATATTAAATCTAAATGAGGGAGTATGCTTAAGTGTCATTAGGATTGATTATCTCAAAAATCAAAAAGAGATTATGTAGTGGAACGATGAAGGACTTAGAAGCGAAGTAGATAGAGTTGGGAGAGGGTAACTCAAGAACTAATGAAGATGAAAATAGTAGCAATTTAGGATAAAGGATAGATGCAACGACGAGACTATATGAAGAGTAGAAGCTAGGGTAAATTAAAGAGACACGATGGTAAAGGATTAAGGTAATAAATGACATTAATTGTGTGGCAAAGTATGAAGTAAGGTATAAGATATGAATGGGTTGAAGAATTGAAAAGACGATGATAAGAGGGAATGATAGAGTAGGTGGCTATGGGTAATTGATGAGGGTAAACATAACCGCCTTAAATAATAATGAGCTCAGGAAGGTTGTTAGGTTGTAGTGAGTAAGAGTTAATATAAGCGGTAATGTTAAAGAGTTGATGAGGTGTATATAAACGAGGAGAAGGATATGTGGGTTAAATGAACAGACAAGATGAAAGTTAAAGTGTGTCACGGGGAGTATAATATGTAGAATGAAAATTAAACTAATGGTGGGTGTAAGATTTAGATATGATGTGAATATGGCAAAATCATGAGTTAGACATAGGTAGACGAATATATGGTGTAAAATGATGATGAGTTGATAATGACGTAAGATGATGATGTAAAATGATGTTATGATTATTAAAGACGAATGATGTAAAATGATGTATGACGAATGACGTACTTGTTTTCTAATAACAAGCAATATGACGAGTAACTATGATGTAAAGATGATGATATGTTGTTTATGTGTCTTCTAAATGATGTTTTGGTGGGTCTTCATGCATCATATCATACTGCGTAATGACGAATGACGGATGTAAGTTCAGTAACACACCTCTGACTTACATTATTTTGACGATAGGATCCGGTACCAGCATGCATGTAGGTCTAGGAATAAATTATGTTGCATATAGGTCATGTTAGGTGAACTTTGATATGTGCTAATGATGTGAATGTGATATGTGTGTTAAAGGTGTGCATAAGATGTATGTGTTAATGATGTATATGAAATGAATTGTATGAATATTATGATGAATGATTGGTGATGGTATGATGAATGATTGATGATGATTAGACGAAGTACCGATGAAGATATGATTATCTACTTTATTATTCATGTATCCCAATATATGCTATGATGTGAATTCTCACCCCTTTGTTGTTGTTTGTGTATTTTGGTGTCTGTACCCTTGGGGTACAGATATTCAGGATGAGGAGCTTTAGAATTGCGAGATGCTTAGAAGGTGGTGATGGGGACATACTCCTGTAGCTATTATTTGGGATATTAAGTAGTCGAATAAATACGTGCTCTGATCTGTAACACTGGGGTTGGGTTAAACGTTGAATGTCCTTAAATTATGAAGTTTAAGCACTATGATGTTTTAAGCTGTATTTCCTAAATAATGTTAAAGACAAGACATTTATAATTATGAAATTTTATGAAGTATCTTCCGTTGTTGTATCTGATTCTCTATTATTTTATTATGTGAAATATGAATTAATGTGTGTGACATCCTTTTTAGTTAAAACCATGACTATTATTATATAAAATGACCGTCGGGAATTAGGGTGTTACATTCAACGCGCGTAGATTGGTACCACATGCATGATGCATTAGTTGTTGTCGTTGTTGCATTGTCGAGTTGTTGTTGTCGTTGTCGCATTGTCGAGTTGTCGGTGTTGTTATTGATAACGAATTTGTTGTTGTTGCTATTGTTGTTCAGCGTTGTTGAAGATGATTATGTTGTTGCTATATGTATACGTTTATATACATTATTAATGATGCCTGCTGTAATATGTTGTTGTTTCATTAATTTGATGGATTATATATTATTATTGAATAAGTTTCTCACCCATTCTGCTTGAAAATGTTGTCCTTCGTATGGGTAACTTGCAGGTAATGATGGCTTGTAGGTTGGTTGGCTCAAGTGTCTAGGGCTCTGATACATATTAGGATGGGGATCGTCGCGAATGTTTTCTTCATTTCTTATATGGATCATGTTTTGAAAAGACTTTGTTGTTGGAGTTACCATTGTTGAGAATAATGTTTATTAGGTTGAGGCCTTTGTGCCAAGAATTATATTGATGTTGAATTATATTTTTAAAAGAATTATTCCACTGCAGTTTAAAGATATTTGAATGTTGGTTTAAATAAATAGTTATTTTCTATTTATGAAATTTTGAAAAGCAGTGTGACACTCCGTTGTATGATTTACTCTGATTATTATAATTAATATTACGTTGTTGGGAGAACGGGGTGTTACAATTGGTATCAGAGCAGGTCGGTCCGTCCGGCCAATTAGTAGAGTCGTGTCGAGCCTAGTAGTGTTGTGTGACAATTTTGTATTGTCCTTGTTGTTCTGGATTGCTTTGTTGTGTAGAATTTTAGAATGGCTAGAAGAAACGATGCTGCCCTTGTTGCCGCTTTGTAAGCTATGGCCCAAGTGGTGGGGCAACAACAGAACAATGCTGGGGCTGGTGCTAATGATGGTGTAAGATTGCTAGAGACCTTTTTGAGGAATCAACCGCCAACCTTTAAAGCAAGGTATGACCCTGATGGAGCTCAGTAGTGGCTCAAGGAGATTGAGAGAATTTTTCGAGTCATGCAATGCAGCGAGGCTCAGAAGGTACGCTTCGGTACCCATATGTTGGCTGAGGAGGCAGATGACTTGTGGGTAGGTGAGCTTCCTATCCTAGAGCAAGATGGTGCTGAGGTAACGTGGGCTGTGTTCATGAGAGAATTCCTGAGTAGGTATTTTCCGAAGGATGTCCGAGGTAAGAAGGAGATTGAGTTCCTTGAATTGAAGCAAGGAGATATGTCGGTGACGGAGTATGCTGCGAAATTTGTGGAGCTTGCTAAGTCCTATCCACATTACACCGCGGAGAATGCTGAGTTTTCGAAGTGTATTAGGTTCGAGAATGGTCTGCGTGCTGATATAAAGCGGGCCATTGGTTACCAGAAGATGAGGAACTTTTCTGAATTAGTGAGTAGCTGCAGAATTTACGAGGAGGATACGAAAGCTCATTACAAGGCGATGAGTGACCTGATGACATGTTGTCATTACGTAATTTTTAGGACTTATTGTGACATTTTTATAGAGTTCTCATGCAATTTATACTGTTCTGGAGTGCAAAAAGCTTAAATATTGAAGTCTGTTCGAAGGAAATCGCGCCACGCCAATTTCAAGCCGTGCTGCGATTTTTGAAGCAAAATTACATCCTCCCTGTTTGAGGGAAATCGCGGCACGCCTATATACATGGCGCGGCGCGATTTTGATGGGTCAGGCCCATGACTTCTATAAATACTGCACTAATCCTGAAGAACAAGGGTTACGATTTTGGAGAGCAAAGTGCGATTTTGAGACATCGGAGACGGCTAGAAGGGCGATTTCTTCAACCTTTTACCAATTCATGTATGTTTTAATTATTTCATTGATTATGCTATTTGTAAACTCGATTATGAGTAGCTAAATCTCTTAGAGATTAGATCCGAGATGAATCTTTGTAACCCTAATTGACACATGTTGCTGTGAAACTCTATTTTGTTTATGAATTCAATTCTAGTTTATTCAATTCAATTGTTCTTAATGCTTTTTATATCTTGATCACATATAACTTGATTTCGTGGGAACGAACGACCACTGACCATGGCTTTCGACTTAGACCTAATTGAATTGTTCTAATAAACAGGGTTAGTCTAGGAATAGATAATCGTTTGCTAGTGATAATAGGTTAACGTTCGGTAAAACCTTCAAGAATTATTAGACCACCTAAGGAATTAGGGGCTGTAGTTTAAGAAGAGGGTCCTAACTCAAGGAATTGATTAGGGCTATTTTGTTAATCATCGTAAATTAGAAGAGGATTCATAACAAATAGGTGCAGTAGACCAATTAGGGGAACTTAGAGGATTCAAAGGATCTGATCTCATCTCTCCATATTTTCTTAACCAAATCTATTTCTTTTATTTGATTTCATAAAATCAAACCAAATCTTCTGCCTAGTGGCAAACTAAAAATAACTTTTATACATCCTGATTATATAACGCAATTGAATTATTGAAGTTAAAAACAGTCCTCGTGGGATCGATATTTTTACTACTTCGATAGTATTTGGTGCACTTGTCAAACGTCTATCAAGTTTTTGGCGCCGTTGCCGGGGACTGTTGAATTATTTCAACAAGGCAATTACGTTATAATTTAGGGTTTTTGCAATTTAATTTTTTGTTTTTAATTTTTATTTTTCTGTTTTCATATTCACTTGATTACTTTGCGTTGTGCAGTGCTACTAAGGTATTTTGCTGTTTATGCAAGGTAAACAGAGCTCAGACGACTTAGAGTACGATCGGAAATTGAAAGAACTGCTAGAGCACTTCGGAAAGCTGTCCGGTCGCAAAGGTTAGCTCAGTCCGTTCCACCGGGTGTTCGAGAACAAATACCGGAGCCACTCTCAACTGAATCTGAAACGATCTCTTCTCCTAAATCTGCAACTATGGAAGGTGAAGGAGTTGTACCACCGAGACCTAAGCTAGGAGACTACGGGTTAGCCACTCATCGCTGTCAACTGACCCATACTTTTCAACCAGCTAACCCCGTAGCTTTCGACATCAAGACAACTGTCCTCAACGGTTTGTAGGACAAGCAATTCGATGGGACTGAAGCTATGAGTCCTCATGAACACTTGAGCCGCTTTGCTGAAACTTGCGAGTTTTGTGTGCAACCATCCACCGTGACTGAAGCACAAAAGAAACTAAGGCTATTTCCTTTCACCTTGACGGGAAGAGCAAAAGATTGGTTGCTAACAATACCAAACGGGACTGTCCAAACATGGGAAGAGTTAGAGCTGAAGTTCTTGGAGAAATATTTCCCTATGTCTAAGTATTGGGAAAAGAAGATGGAGATATCTAACTTCAAGCAAGGAGAAGGTGAGTCATTATATGATGCTTGGGAGCGATTCAATTTGCTTCTTAAGAGATGCCCTAATCATGAGTTCACTGAGAAACAATACCTCCAAATCTTCACTGAGGGGGTAACACCAAACACTAGAATGTTCTTAGATGCTTCCGCAGGAGGTAGTCTCAAGAGCAAAACTGTTCATGAAGTCCAAGCTTTGATAGAAAACAAGGCTGGAAATGAGTATCGTGATGAAGCTAAGAAGAAGGAAAGACGAGTGTTTGGGGTGAGTGAACAAACTGCTATCCTTGCTAACCAAGCAGCTATGAACAAACAAATCGAAGCTCTAACTAAGGAGTTTCAAGGCTTCACTTTGGCTCATAAGCAACAACAAGTGGCTGCAATCAAGTGTGATCTATGTGGTGAAGAACATCGCAATGGTGAATGTGTACCAGAAGGATCAAGTGAGGAAGCTAACTACATGGGAGGATATCAAAGGCAAAATCAGTACTACACTCCAGGAATCAACAAGCATCCCAATCTAAGCTACTCGAATAACAACGCTTTGAATTCTCAGATGCTTACTCCTCCTCAACAACAACAAAGAAATCCATCAGCTCTTGAGGAAACTATGATGAATTTCATGAAGATGACTCAAGGCAACTCCGAAAAGATGAAGAAAAGTCAAGAAGCTAAAAGAAAGAACAATGAAGCTTCAAGGAAGATGCTTGAAACTCAACTGGGGCAATTAGCTAAGAAATTGGCTGAACAAAGTAAAGGTGGATTCTCAGGTAACACTAAAGACAACCCTAAGAATGATTCTTGTAATGCTATTGAATTGAGGAGCAAAAAGGTTTTGACACCTTTAGTTCCAAAAGCTCCACAGAAGGTTGATGATGTAGTTGAGGTGGAGGAGAATGGTGTAGTTGAAAAAAATAATGAGGGTGTAGTTGAAAAAGAAAATGATCATGGAGTAGTTGAAAACGAAAGGAAGGGAAAAATAGAGGGAGAAAAAAGTGAGAAGTTAATTGATGAAGATTCAATCTTGAGGAAGACGAAGAGTCAAATATTGAAGGATGGAGACAAACCATAGGTTATTCCATCATATGTGAAGCTTCCATACCCTCACCTTTCAAAGAAGAAAGAAAAGGATGAAGGTCAATTCAAGAAGTTCATGCAACTTTTCTCACAACTTCAGGTGAATATTCCTTTCGGCGAAGCTCTTGAACAAATGCCGTTATATGCTAAGTTCATGAAAGACTTGTTAACCAAACGAAGGAAGCCTAAGAATGATGAGAACATAGCACTTTCTGAGAATTGTAGTGCTATTCTTCAAAAGAAGCTGCCACCTAAGCTGAAGGATCCTGGAGCTTTTACTATCCCTTGTTCAATTGGACCGGTAGACATTGGTAGAGCTTTATGTGACTTGGGAGCAAGTATCAACTTGATGCCTCTTTCAATGATGAAGAAGCTTAAGTGTGGGGAACCAAAACCAACAAGAATGACCATTACTTTAGCTGATCGGTCAATCTCTTATCCTTTCGATGTGCTTGAAGATGTGCTAGTCAAGGTTAATGACTTGGTGTTTCCAGCAGATTTTGTGATCTTAGATATGGCTGAAGACGAAGAAATGCCACTCATTCTAGGAAGACCTTTCCTTGCAACCGGTCGTGCTTTGATTGATGTTGAACGTGGAGAGCTAATGTTGAGGTTCCATAAGGAGCAGGTAGTTTTCAATATCTTTGAGGCAATGAAGCACCAAGATGAGAACCACAAGTGTTACCGGATTGACGTTGTTGAAGAAACAGTCGAAAAGAACTCCCTTGAATCTCAACCTATTCAACCTATAGAAGGAGAAATTGTTAAGCCTATTGAAAGTAAGGAAGTGGTTGAAGATGTTGGGGTGACAGAGTGTGTCAAGCAACTTAAAGCAAGCACAAAACTTATGCATTAAAAATCATCAGGAGACATCCTTGACAACAAGTATGGGGGATTGGGAACCTGGAACAATATGCCTAAGACTACTTTTACTAATCCTTGTGGTGTATTTGCTTATAAGAAGATCCCCTTTGGAATGCGTAATGAGCAGGCTACTTTTCAATGGTGTATGCTTTCTATCTTCTCTGATACAATAGAAAGAGTTAGGAGGTACTATGACAAAGGGGTGGTAAGGAACAAGCCTTTTGATGAAACTGTGGATTTAAGGAAGTCTGGTGCACAAGGAACTTTCAAGGGTAAGGAACAAAAGCTGAAACGGTACCATGAAAGAGGACTCCCAAACAATGAAGAGGGAGAAACATCCACTGATCCTTAGGGATCGTCATCAGTCAAGCTAGTGACGGTAAAGAAGCGCAGGGTGGGAGGCAACCCACTGTTTAATTTTCAGGTATGATTTTATTGCTTTCAAAAAAAAAAACACAAAAATATTTTTCTTTTCTTTTAATACAAGGCAGGAAAGTTTAATTTTTTTTTTTTTCAAAATATACCTCTTGCCAAGAAAATCATGCAAGGTACTGATGTCTTGCATAATTCTCTCCTCAAAAGCTTTTCAAAAATTCAATGAACTCAGGCATTTTTCAAGAAAACAAAAATTTTTGGCCCTAGGAAGCAAAACACCCTCCTGTTTTCATCAAAATCGCGCCGCTCTGTGTATTTTGGCATGCCGCGATTTTGAGGAACAAAAAAACACTTCCCCTGTTTTAATGAAATCGCACTGCGCCTTGTATTTGGCCGCAGCGCGATTTTGCTTGGAAACTGCCCATATGTTTCAAAAACTAGCCGTTACAAACCCACCATTTGCCAACCGTTGTAAAACTAGCCGTTACTAGCCGTTTCAACACAAAATCGCGTCGCGCCTTGCATTTTGGCGTGCCGCGATTTTCACCAAACAGGCCTATAAAACCTGCCTTTTTCACCATTCATCCCATTCCCAATTTCCTACTGTTACTCTGTTAAAATTTCCCTAGAAACCTAACCACGAAATTCCATCATTATCATCATCCTAATCACTTCCTAAACATCATCAAACCATGAATTCATCATCCATTCATCAACCTAAACCTTCACAATTCACCAATTTTCCAAAACTCCACAAATTTCCCATTCACCATCTTCCTTTGACTCACAAATGGCCTCCAACCAAAGAAACACCCGCTCAAAGAAAGCCACCAACCCCAAACCATCCACAAACAAATCCAAACGCCCTCGTGCCGCATCCGAACCACTCGAAAACGCCATCCATTTCATCAATGACCAAGCCCAAGAGTTCCATCAATCTATGAAGAGTTTCGAAGTCATAGGGGAGAGGAAGTTTGATTTCACAAAGCTTGTGAAGTATCCTTTCTTTGAGTCTGAATTACGAAGGAGGGGGTGGACGAGGTTGAATGAGATGATCGATGAAGCAAACAACAAAACGGTGATCGTCGAAATCTTTGCAAATGCAAGGGTGTCCGATACACCCTTTCAATCTTTTGTTCGAGGCAAGTATATTGATTTCAGCCCGGATGCTCTCAATGCATGGCTGAATGTTCAAGCACCGGAGGAGTGTTGGGTTGAAAAATTGAGGAAGGAGAGATTTGGTATTACGGAGGATACTTTTGATGAGATCATTACAACTATGTGTAGGCCTGGGTCAACTTGGAAAAAGTCCAGGATGCTTACCTATGCGGAGATGTTGCCAATACCCAAGGCGTGGGTGTCCTATTTGGTCCAGACTCTTGAGAGTGCATCTTACACTTCTGAAATTCCTATCAAGAGGGTGCTTACTGCCTATGCAATCATCAAGGAGCACCCTATAGATATTGGCCGCCTCTTGGCCAATAGTCTTCATGATCTAGCAACCAGAAACACCACACAATTGGGGCATGGAAGTCTAATTAATTGGTTGTGTGAGCAAGAGCTTGTGCCGGCTTATGATAGTGATCTCAACACCAGCAATATGAAACCAATCACCGACTCGGTAATGGATGGATTTGTGAAGAAATATGAGGGCTATATGAAGGAGAGAGAGAGAGAGGGAGGCAGCAAGGCAACAACAAATGGAGCAAGGAGGGAGCAGTAGCCAAGGGGGTTATGCTCCTCTTCACCCGAAGCTTGAGGAATTCATGCATGTGCAAGCTAATTGGATGAATGAGACTTCGGACCAGCTGTGGGTGAACCGTCCTAGGTTCTCAACTGCGTTTGCTGCGGAGGCTCAATTGCATATGGATCCGATTAGTGGGTCTTATGAGAGGTTTGGAGGCTCCCGTGAGCGCATGGAGCAATATTTTACACATCAAGAAGAGCATGGTCTGCGCATGAGGAGGGAAATCACTGATGATTTCAATGCCATCGAGCAAGATCAAGGGGATGGCATCTTTGAAGGATTGAGGACACCGGGGGCTGGACACTCGGATGATGATATGAACATGGGCTGATCTACTGATGGATTAGCATTTTCTGCTTTGTATTTTATTTTCAGTTATTTTTCTTTTGATGTATTTTTTTTTATTTTCTTTTTATGTCGAAGTCCATTCAACTTATTTCCCTATTGTAATTGCTCCTGCACTTGTTTATTATTAATGAATTTGTTTTGTTTCATGTGACCTATTCCAGTTTAGTAACAGTTGTTTGATGAAACGGTATTCCAAAAGTTCTAAAGGAGGGGTGACTTGATTCAAAGGCGAAGTGTACGGCGTTGCTAGGTAGTCACATACTCCCAGAAATCTCAGCCATATGGTTCATTGCCAAATTTGTTTTTCAATTTACTTATATTTAGATTAGTTTTCCATGCAACTACATTTCTAGAACTTGCATTGTTTCTCTATTATTGATTGGTCTTTGTCGATTACACACTGAGGCAAAAGTGCTTGGTCCTGTGAGCCTTTTTGAAGCCTACCCTGTTTTAATTTGTTGAATTTATCCTTTCTTAACCAATTGTGAGCCGGTAGGATTAGAACTTTTTGTTCGGTGACAAACTACATTACAAGCCTAGAAACTTTTAGGACTTGTCCCTTAATGTATTTTCTGAGTTAAGGCATTGTAGAATGTTGCTAAAGATTAAGTTTGGGGTTGCTATTGGAATTTGCAACCAACTATGTTTGGGGTGGGGGTACTAGAGAATAAGAGAACAAAAATGAATGAAATATGAAATTGTCATGCGAAATATACACAAAAATGGTGTATCAAAAAAAAAAGAAAATTGAATGATGAAAAAGGGACAAAACATTGAAAATCCGAGTAACTTCAAACTCGATTGTCCCTAAATGTTAAAAATATTCTCTAGTACCTTTGCATTGATTGTTATTCCACAAGGTGAATGATTGAAGGATTGAATTTTGTGCTTTAACTTCCGTAGGAATGCCTAACTCAAATTTTGTGTAGCCTACTTATCCAAATATATCCCACCTTTCACCTAAGCCCCGTTATAACCCTAAAGACCTCAAAAGAGTGTAATGATATTGACTTTGATTGATATTTAGAAACTTTTCAAGCGTATGGTAATATGTAGACATGCATGTCGACTGGTAGAACCCTGTTTCAATTTGATGCGAGGAGTTGTGAATTGGTGGATGCAAACAAGTCAAACTAGCTCATCTTTAGCTAGAAGGAGAATGAACTTTTGGGTACTAGCGTTTTGTCAGGTAACTGTTATTTTACTGTCGTTTGTCACTGTTGCAAGCAAATTCCTAGAGGACAAGGAATGCTTTAAGTTTGGGGTTGTGATGACATGCTGTCATTACGTAATTTTTAGGACTTATTGTGACATTTTGATAGAGTTATCATGCAATTTATACTGTTTTGGAGTGCAAAAAGCTTAAATATTGAAGTCTGTTCGAAGGAAATCGCGCCACGCCAATTTCAAGCCGTGCTGCGATTTTTGAAGCAAAATTACATCCTCCCTGTTTGAGGGAAATCGCGGCACGCCTATATACATGGTACGGCGCGATTTTGATGGGTCACGCCCATGACTTCTATAAATACTGCACTAATCCTGAAGAACAAGGGTTACGATTTTGGAGAGCAAAGTGCGATTTTGAGACATCGGAGACGGCTAGAAGGGCGATTTCTTCAACCTTTTACCAATTCATGTATGTTTTAATTATTTCATTGATTATGCTATTTGTAAACTCGATTATGAGTAGCTAAATCTCTTAGAGATTATATCCGAGATGAATCTTTGTAACCCTAATTGACACAGGTTGCTGTGAAACTCTATTTTGTTTATGAATTCAATTCTAGTTTATTCAATTCAATTGTTCTTAATGCTTTTTATATCTTGATCACATATAACTTGATTTCGTGAGAACGAACGACCACTGACCATGGCTTTCGACTTAGACCTAATTGAATTGTTCTAATAAACAGGGTTAGTCTAGGAATAGATAATCGTTTGTTAGTGATAATAGGTTAACGTTCGGTAAAACCTTCAAGAATTATTAGACAACCTAAGGAATTAGGGGCTGTAGTTTAAGAAGAGGGTCCTAACTCAAGGAATTGATTAGGGCTATTTTGTTAATCATCGTAAATTAGAAGAGGATTCATAACAAATAGGTGCAGTAGACCAATTAGGGGAACTTAGAGGATTCAAAGGATCTGATCTCATCTCTCCATATTTTCTTAACCAAATCTATTTCTTTTATTTGATTTCATAAAATCAAACCAAATCTTCTACCTAGTGGCAAACTAAAAATAACTTTTATACATCCTGATTATATAACGCAATTGAATTATTAAAGTTTAAAACAGTCCTCGTGGGATCGATATTTTTACTACTTCGATAGTATTTGGTGCACTTGCCAAACGTCTATCATGACCGTAGAGGTAAGGGACAGCAGAGTCGTCCGAAGCCTTACAGTGCTCCTGCTGACAAGGGCAAACAGAGGATGCATGATGAGAGGAGACCCAAAGGAAGACATGTTCATGCTGAGATAGTTTGCTACAAGTGTGGTGAGAAAGGCCACAAGAGTAATGCATGTAATCAACGAGATGAGAAGAAGTGTTTTCGTTGTGGCAAGAAGGGTCATACAATAACTGAGTGCAAGCGTGGTGACATCGTTTGCTTCAATTGTGATGAAGAAGGTCATCTTAGTTCTCAGTGCAAGAAGCCTAAGAAGGCTCAGTCAAGTGGAAAGGTGTTTGCACTGACTGGTACACAAACGGATAATGAAGATCGACTTATTAGAGGTACTTGTTTCTTCAATGGTACTCATTTAATTGCTATTATTGATACTGGTGCTACACATTGTTTCATTGTTGTTGATTGTGCAAATAAGTTGGGTTTAGTTATGTCAAGTATGCCTGGGGAAATGGTTGTTGAAACTCCAGCTAAGGGTTTAGTAACCACTTCTCTTGTTTGTCGGAGTTGTCCTATATCCATGTATGGTAGGGATTTTGAAGTTGATCTTGTATGTTTGCCGTTGGCGGGTATGGATGTGATTCTTGGTATGAACTGGTTGGAATACAACCATGTGCATATTAATTGTTTTAGAAAGACGGTGTACTTTTCTTCTGCTGAAGAAGAGAGTGGAGCAGAATTTTTATCTACCAAGCAGTTAGAACATGATGGAGACTTGATGTTTTCTTTAATGGCATATTTGTCTGTGGAGAATCAGGCTGTGATTGACAGGTTACCTGTTGTAAATGAATTTCCAGAAGTGTTTCCTGATGAGATTCCTGATGTACCACCAGAGAGGGAGGTTGAATTTTCGATTGATCTTGTGCCGGGTACGAAGCCTGTGTCGATGGCCCCTTACCGTATGTCAGCTTCCAAGTCGGCAGAATTGAAGAAGCAGTTAGAAGATTTACTTGATAAGAAGTTTGTAAGACCGAGTGTTTCAGCCGGTGTTGTTGGTAAAGAAGAAGGATGGTAGCATGAGATTATGTATAGATTATCGTCAGTTGAATAAAGTGACGATAAAGAATAGGTATCCACTTCCGAGAATTAACGACTTGATGGATCAATTAGTGGGTACTCGCGTGTTTAGCAAGATTGACTTAAGGTCAGGTTACCATCAGATCAAGGTGAAGGATGAAGATATGCAGAAGACGGCGCTTAGGACGCGATATGGACACTATGAATATAAGGTGATGCCTTTCGGTGTTACTAATGCACCTGGTGTGTTCATGGAATATATGAACAGAATTTTTCATGCTTTTCTGGATAAGTTTGTTGTTGTGTTTATTGATGATATCTTGATTTATTCTAAGACTGAAGAAGAGCATGCAGAACATTTGAAGATTGTGCTACAGGTGTTGAAATAAAAGAAGTTGTATGCTAAGTTATCCAAATGCGAATTTTGGTTAAGTAATGTAAGTTTTCTTGGCCATATTGTTTCTGGTAGAGGAATTGTTGTAGATTCGTCGAAGGTTGATGCGGTATCGCAATGGGAGACTCCTAAGTCGGTTACCGAGATTAGAAGTTTCTTGGGTTTGGCTGGTTATTATCGTAGATTTATTCAAGGGTTTTCGAAGTTGGCACTTCCATTGACTCAGTTGACTTGTAAAGGTAAGGCGTTTGTGTGGGATGCTCAGTGTGAGAGTAGTTTCAATGAACTGAAGCAACGGTTGACGACAGCTCCAATTTTGATTTTACCAAAGCCAGGTGAAGCTTTTGTTGTATATTGTGACGCGTCAAATTTGGGCTTGGGTGGTCTGCTGATGCAAAATGGTAAAGTAGTGGCTTATGCTTCTAGACATTTGAGAATTCATGAGAAGAATTATCCTACGCATGATCTGGAGTTAGCTGTTGTGGTTTTTGTGTTGAAAATTTGGAGACACTACTTGTACGGTTCCAGATTTGAGGTGTTTAGTGATCATAAAAGTCTGAAATATTTATTTGATCAAAAGGAGTTGAATATGAGACAGAGAAGGTGGCTCGAATTGATAAAGGATTATGATTTCAGTTTGAATTATCATCCAGGTAAAGCCAATGTGGTTGCAGATGCCTTGAGCAGGAAGACGTTGCATATGTCTGCTATGATGGTAAAATAATTTGAATTGCTGGAACAGTTTAGAGACTTGAGTCTTGTTTGTGAATTGGCACCTCAGAGTGTGCAGTTGGGTATGTTGAAGATTAATAATGATTTCTTGAAGAGTATCAAAGAAGCACAGGAAGTTGATGTGTAAATTGTAGACTTGATGGTTGCTAGTAATCAGACTGCAAATGGTGATTTTCAGGTTGATGATCAAGGAGTGTTGAGATTCCGAGGCAGGATTTGTATCCCTGATAATGATGAATTGAAAAATTTGATTTTAGAAGAAAGTCACAGAAGTAGCTTGAGTATCCATCCGGGAGCTACAAAGATGTATCATGACTTGAAGAAACTGTTTTGGTGGTCTGGGTTGAAGCGTGATGTCGCACAATTTGTATATGCTTGTTTGACTTGTCAGAAATCTAAAGTTGAACATCAGAGACCTGCTGGTTTGTTGACGCCTTTAGATGTGCCTGAATGGAAATGGGATAGCATCTCCATGGACTTTGTGACTAGTTTACCCAACACTCAAAGAGGGCATGATGCCATTTGGGTTGTTGTCGATAGATTGACAAAGTCGGCACATTTTATTCCGATTAATATCACTTATTCAGTAGCTCAGTTGGCAGAGATTTATATTCATATTATTGTGAAGTTGCACGGTGTCCCGTCGAGTATTGTGTCGGATAGAGATCCGAGGTTCACTTCGAGATTCTGGAAGAGCTTACAAGAAGCTTTGGGCTCTCAGTTGAGGTTGAGTTCAGCTTATCATCCGCAAACAGATGGTCAGTCGGAAAGAACGATTCAGTCATTAGAAGATTTGTTGAGGGTGTGTGTGCTTGAGCAAGGTGGAGCTTGGGATAGTCACCTACCGTTGATAGAGTTCACGTACAACAATAGTTACCATTCGAGTATTGGTATGGCACCTTTCGAAGCTTTATATGGTCGAAGGTGTAGAACTCCTTTATGTTGGTTAGAGTCGGGTGAAAGTGTTGTGTTGGGACCTGAAATAGTTCAGCAAACTACGGAGACGGTCAAGATGATAAGAGAGCATATGAAAGCGTCGCAGAGTCGACAGAAAAGTTATCATGACAAGCGTAGAAAAGACCTTGAGTTTCAAGAGGGTGACCATGTGTTCTTGAGAGTCACTCCTACGATCGGTGTGGGTCGTGCATTGAAGTCCAAGAAGTTGACTCCAAAGTTTATTGGTCCTTATCAGATATCTGAGAGAATTGGCACGGTGACTTATAGAGTTGGTTTGCCACGACATCTTTCGAACTTGCATGATGTGTTTCATGTGTCGCAACTTCGGAAGTATGTAGCGGATCCTTCACATGTTATTCCGAGATATGATGTGCATGTTAGAGACAACCTTACGGTGGAGACTTTACCTTTGAGGATTGATGATCGCAAGGTGAAGACGTTGAGAGGCAAAGAGATACCTCTAGTGAGGGTTGTTTGGGGAGGAGCAACTGGTGAAAGTCTTACTTGGGAGTTGGAGAGTAAGATGCAAGAGTCATATCCTGAGTTATTTGCTTGAGGTAATATTTCGAGGACGAAATTCTATAAGTTGGGGAGAGTTGTAACGCCCCATTTTTATTCTATTATTTTAGTGGATGTTTGAGTGTTTTATATGATTTTATATGATTTATTTGGTATATGATGTGTTGTGTGTTATTTAAATGAATAATTGTTTTGTTATTTAAAATAATAGGAGAAATAGAATTAAGGAAGGAATAGCATTTATTTTGGTTTAAGGGGAATAATGAGGATTTAATAGAAATTAAGGGAGTTAAGAGAAAGGAGAGGTTTTAGTTTACAGTAAAAACAAATAGGTCATAAATATAACATTCAGTACGTACAAAACTTTAGAAACTGGTTTTTGAGAGAAGGAAGAGAAAGCTAGGAGAAGAGCTAGGAAGAGAGAATCCAACCATTTTTGCTGTAGAATTTGCTGAATTAAGGTAAGGGTGGGATTCCTTTCACTAATAATATGTATAATTCTGAAATTTGATGAATTGTTGTGTTCTTGATTTTAGGTTTAGAAAGGTTGTGATAAATGATGAATTGTAATGAATTATGTTGAGAATGCATGTTTTCTATGTTGTTTTTGTTGCTATGTTGTATATAGAACCTGTAAACATTGTTCTAATTCATTTTGGGTGATTAGGAGATCAAAAATTGGGTTTTGGAGTTAAAACTGGTCTGTTCCCGTAAATCTGTCCAGGTTCCATCGTAGTACGATGCTGGGAAATCATACTACGATTTTTCCACTAGAAAACATGACTTTTTCAGTATATCCCATCGTAGTACGATGCATTCCATCGTAGTACGATGTAATAGTGACAACATTCCCCTGTTTCGTGTTCTTGCGTTTTTTTCACCCGTTTCTGTTTTGAACTGGCCTTAGGTGTAAACATGGAAGTTGTAGATAATTAAGTTAGCTTTATAATGGCCTTGGTTTGGCGTGGAAAAGATCTGTAAATTTTGAGTTATGATAAAAATAGTCCAATTCAGAAAACTTAAAGAAAACTTAGCATAACTAATCCCAAGTTAGTCCAAAAAACTTATGGTTGGTTTCCCAACTTCAAACTTAAGTGTTAGGGATTTAGTTGAGGTGTTTTATGGGTATTTGGCTTATGTCCTATTGATCAAAACTTAATTGCTTTTGAAGGATGTTTGGACTTTGAGATGAATGTAATTGATTTATATATATGCTATGTTGTTGATTTCCGTTGTTGACGTTGTTGTATCATCTAATGTCGAAGTTGGGGAGTGTGTCATAATTGTTGTTGGCACATATGTTGTTGTTGTAGTCGTTGTTGAAGTTGTATGTTGATATACACAAGTCGAGTCCATATGCATACTCATGTTTCTGTTGGGGGCTTATGCCCTGGAATGTTTATCATTCACTTGTTGGGGGCTTATGCCCTGGGATGCTTTAACCATCCAAATTGTTGGGGGCTTATGCCCTGGAATGCTTAGCATTCAACACGCGTAGATTGGTACCACATGCATGATGCATTAGTTGTTGTCGTTGTTGCATAGTCGAGTTGTTGTCGTCGTTGTCGGTGTTGTTATTGATAACGAATTTGTTGTTGTTGCTGTTGTTGTTCAGCGTTGTTGAAGATGATTATGTTGTTGCTATATGTATACGTTTATATACATTATTAATGATGCCTGCTGTAATATGTTGTTGTTTCATTAATTTGATGGATTATATATTATTATTATTGAATAAGTTTCTCACCCCTTCTGCTTGAAAATGTTGCCCTTCGTATGGGTAACTTGCAGGTAATGATGGCTTGTAGGTTGGTTGGGTCAAGTGTCTAGGGCTCTGATACATATTAGGATGGGATCGTCGCGAATGTTTTCTTCATTTCTTCTATGTATCATGTTTTGAAAAGACTTTGTTGTTGGAGTTACCGTTGTTGAGAATAATGTTTATTAGGTTGAGGCCTTTGTGCCAAGAATTAGATTGATGTTGAATTATATTTTTAAGAGAATTATTCCGCTGCAGTTTAAAGATATTTTGAATGTTGGTTTAAATAAATAGTTATTTTCTATTTATGAAATTTTGAAAAGCAATGTGACACTCCGTTGTATGATTTACTCTAATTATTATAATTAATATTACATTGTTGGGAGAACGGGGTGTTACAGGAGTAATAGAGAGTGACATCAACAATGTTTCTCGTAAATTAGTGCCTATGAAGATTTCTCTATTTGCTTGGCGTATGCTTCAAGATAGAATTCCGACAAAATCAAATTTGGTGAGAAGACATATCCTTCAAGCTAACGATAATTTATGTGTTGGAGGGTGTGGCGTCATTGAAACAACGGATCATCTTTTTATTGGTTGTGATTTATTTGGGAAAGCTTGGTTTTTAGTCTGTCAATGGCTTGACATCTCTTTCGTGTTTCCAAGAGCAATCAAGGATCACTATTTTCAGTTTATTCATATAACAGGCGTGGCGCGAGCGGTTCATTCTTACCTAAAAATTATTTGGCTTGCGTGTATTTAGGCAATATGGAAGGATAGAAACAACTGTATCTTCAAAAATGCGGTAATCAATCCTCATAGTATTCTTCAAAAGGTGAAGATGAACTCCTATTTATGGTTGTGTTCTCATTTTGTACCTATTGCCTTTGGTTTTCATGATTGGTGGAGACAACCACTTTGTTGTATGGGTGTTATGTAATTTTTCTTGTAATTATTTCGTTTTTTGGGTGGTGGCAACCTTCTCATAGGTGCCTTGGTTTGTAACAGATTTTGGGTGATTCATCACTTTAGCACACCTTGTGCGGGGTGAATCACTTTTTCGTTTGAGCAATATATTCCATTTTGATTTGTTCAAAAAAAAAAAAAATTCAAATGAAAAGAGATTAGAATAACTTTTCAAAAAATATATTTTTTTTTTAGGGGGGACAAAATAAGTATCAAAAGATGAAGATAATTTTGTGACAAAAAATTCATTTATATAGTTGTATGCAAACAATTATTTTTTTCAAACAAGTGATTGTTATTACGATAAACAAACACAAAAATTTTTTTTGAACAAGCTAAACAAACACAAAATTGATTATGCTTTTTCATAAAATCTCTAGAAAATAATCTCTAAATTTTTCAATGTCAAAATCATTTTTTTATTATATAAAAAACTAATCATATATTTAATTTACATTTATTAAAAATAAGTTTTATGATGTACATGTGTTTTTATCTCAGACTACATTCGATGAGTTTTTCTTTTTTTAAGTAATCCAATGAAAAAAATAAAATTGTTTAAATATTTAGTATAAAAATATATTCACAAAATTAAATTCTAATAAAAACATTAATAAATACATTGATAAATACATTTCACTTATCTATAATAAAAAAAATATGAATGAGCAAATTATGGCCGATACTTAACAAAACACAGGAAAAATATTCATAGGAAAAATATTTTCACTTAGAAAATAAAAAAGAAAAAAACACTTCTTATTGATGGAGTTTTTTTGCAGCTAAATTTATTCAATTATAAGGATGTGGAGCGTGGGCAAAAACAAGAGCCATATAAAAAAGCTACTGTTCGGCCCCAGGGTGCAAAGGGAGCTTCTTCCTCCAGTATGTTCAAATACGTGGCTGTAGAAACCGCACCAGCAGCTGCCACAGTTGATGAGAATGCTGCACAACCAGTTCCAAATAAAGATGTCACGGCAAGTTCTTTTACTTTTGCTTTGCAAAACGTTTCAGACGTGATTCCTCCACGGGTATTGCCTCATTCTGACATCCCTGTGTTAGAATTGGCATCAAAGGTAGCGCACGACGACGTGCAAATTTTTGAAGAGGATAGAAATCGTCAAGAAACTCGGAATGTTGTTGTTCCAAAGAGTCTGGTTGTTTTGGTTCCGCCTATTTACACTATTGAGCACGTTGATGTGGTATTGTTATGTCCCCGGACAGGGGGTGACTTCGGCCATTGTTTACCAGTGTTTTCGGCAAACTACGGGCTAGTTCTGATTATTACAAGCGAGACCGAACTAGAAATCTCAGGACATGTTGTGCAAAGGTTTTGATCGAAAATGGTTTGAAAAAGGCCACGAAATGCACTCAGGTTACAAAGAGAGCAGGACTGGTTTGAGAGCAAAAAAGGCACCGTCTCTCGACAGGTTTGAGATTGCAAGTAAAAGCAAAATAAAATTAAAGGAAAGGGTAAAAGCTTAAACGCATAAACTTAAAGGAAATGTAAAATGCATTGCATTAAAAGTAGAATGGTCTACAAATTAGTTTACATACATTCTGTATAACTCGTTTCCCTATGCGCCGGTAGTTTGAGTGTTTTAGAATTTCTATAAATGATTTGCGACCCATTTTTCGACTAGGAAACTCTTATTTATAAATTAAGAAAATAACTGGCAAAAGTCTAATCCCATGATCAGAACTTCCTCCATCTTTGACAATTGCTTGTCCCACGTTCCAACTAAGGAAACCACCTTTGAGCTTGAAATGGTATCTTTCCCGCCTTGACTACTTGGCTTCGACGCGATTACACTTTCTTCCTTGCTCTGTCGAACTTCTGACTATGCGTGTTAGGCTTGCCATCTTGCCGAAATCCTCAGATTGAAATGTGAAAGCCTTCGATTCCTGTAAGTTTAAAAGTCAACTAAATGTTGGCCATATTAAATGAGCCTGTTGAAATTACACGTTAACAAAATGCCCCCCAAAAATGTCATTTTTGACGTCATTCGTCGAGAAAGAAGATGATTGGCATTTTTGAAGATGTCTTATATGCTTTCAACTCCTCAGGGTGACCTTCTCGACGTTCTTCTGATCTCTAACGAAACACTCCCTTCCTCTAATGCCCTAGATAACTTGTTGCCCAACCGACAACCGTTCCGTAATGCCAAGGTTCATCAACCTCTCACTACTTTGGGAACTACCCTCCATGTGGCGGTTACTGGAATAGGAAAACAAAATAGCATTTCACTTATTAATTGCCTCTTTCTGTGTCCATAAAAACCCGGCCTATTCAAACCCATTTTTCACTTGCAATTTAACATTCCTTCTGGATTTTAAATCATGGATATGCTCCCAGAAGATATCTTAATCCATATTTCCCAGAAGAAAGCTATTTACGGAGTCCAAAACCTTTTGAATTTTGGAACTACTTCCACCTATCATCAAAAAGTTTCGAACAAAAAGGCGGTATTACGAGCCTTACCACAAGACTGTTTGTGGTACCTTACTGATTACAGGCCCTGTGTTGTGAAACGGGCTTTTATGCAGAAACTATCTTGCAGTGGCCATGCAGAATATTCATTGGTTTTAGCATGCCAAATGTTTCAAGGGGGACGTCCTGACCTGAAAGAAATCAAGTTCATTCTGCGAAAAGCAGCCAAACACGGTTATGACGGGGCTATGTATTTCATGATGATGCTTTTGGTTTTGTCTAAAGATGAATCCTTTGTTGAGGATGCCTTCTTCACCTACAAATGCCTTTTCAACTATCGACAATTGGCCAATTATAAAGGGGCCATCATGAACGTCAAAGGTCCTCCTTATTTTTTGGGACATTTCTGGACCAGAACACTTCGAGCTAAACTTGTCAAAGACATGGGAGAAATCCAGGCGTTTATTGGCCATTTCCACGTTCTGACGATGACTACTCAATGACAGATCTTTGCCACTTCTATCGCTTTGATGTTAAGATTACCTGGTTTTTGGTCCAGTTTCGTTTCCTCGAATCGGAAGACTACTAACTTCCTTCCTTTGTTTAGGGACTAACTGAAGGTGAGAAAAACACAAGAAGGGGGGTTGAATTGTGTTAGCTTTTTCTTCGTAATCTCCTAAGCTGAAAACACTGATCAGGAAAAGATAGAGTTCTGCTTCTGAAGTGAAGTTCAGGACTAACTTGCAGTGGATAAAAATAGATAGAGAGAAAGAAGAAAGACACAAAGCAATTATACAGGTTCCTTCCACAAACCGGAAGTAGTCCTGTCCCCCTTGCACTTCCAAGGAGAGTTCACTATAATGTAATACCTGATTACAACTGCTCACTGCTAAAACTAGCAAGAGACTTCAAACTGCTCAAGCACAACTGCAAGAGACTTCCTATGCTCCTGAACACAATCAAGAGACTTCTAATGCTCAAGTACAACTGCAAGAGACTTCTAATCAAACATAATTACAAAGAAAAAATGTTTGAGGTTGAACAATTGATATACAATCAGTGGTGTTCACAATACAAATCAGATACAGACTCTTAAGACTCTAGAATTTCTAAGATATGAAAGTTGATGAGAAATTCTAAGTGAACTTTTGAATGCAGAACAATTTCAGCAGAGTTTTGGCACTTGTAAATTGTTGTTGAGTCCTTGCCAAACTCTAAGTCTTCACTCCAATATATAGAGGTGTGAAAGAGACGTTGTGAATTGCCAGCACATCAAAATAGAGTCGTTTGAAGCTTTGATCAATCACCAATGATCTTTTGCCTGATATGGTTATTGTCCTATGAAGGATCAATTTCAAATCCATTCATATTGTAAAGGAACATCATTGCAGGAAGAGCTGTTTTTCTTGTCTTGTGGCAGAGACAGAAACAAAGTGGTGGAAGTAGTGGTTGTACACTTCATACAATTGTACTTTGTCAACGTTCTTTGAAGAACAAGCATCCAATGCCTTCAAATCCTTTCAAAATGATCGTTGCTTCACTCTTCCAGTCTTCTGCAAAGCTTAGACAAGTTTAAATCCATTGAACAGCCCTTGAAGCTTTAAGTCTTGCATCTCCTGATGAACTTCAGCTTCTGGTGATGAACTTGCTTCTGATGAATTTGCTTCTGATGACGTCATCACTTTAGGAGCACTTTGTCTTCAGGGACACTTTGTCTTCAGGAGCACTTTAACTTCAGGAGCACTTCTCTTCAGATGCTTCAAGCTTCCTTTTCGTTGATTTCTTAGATCTCTTTTGCTCTTCCAGAACCTATTTAAGATGTCAAATTTTGTCTATGGTCTTGTAGACTTGAACAAATATTAGCTTATCCAATTGACAATTTTTAATACCTTGTTATCATCAAAACTCTCAAAGGTTTATTGTTAAACACATTTTTGTTCCAACAATCTCCCCCTTTTTGATGATGACAAACATTAGTATTTAAAATGTGCAATTGTTATTAATCTAATTAACAAGTTGACTATAAGGGTTTGAGGTTAGTAAGCTCCCCCTGAGTCTAATAGTACTTTAAGGTGAGGTTTGTAAGCTCCCCCTGAATCATTAAAAACGAGTTACCACTAAGAATATTCTCACATTAATAGACTAATAGATAAGAAGAAGGTCCTATTAATTTAACTTGAATAAAAATTAAATTAATGGGGCTCAGAGCCTATAAATACTATACATATACTCCCCCTTTTGTCATCACCAAAAAGTATAAAAACTGAAGACAAAAAGAAAGATATTGGAAAAAGATAGTGAGAAAAATTATAAAGGCATAAGACACGTATCAGAGCAAAAATACAAGGAAAATATTAGAGCAAAGACAAGTGAGTTCAGAAGCATAAACATTAATCAGTAGCGCAAAAACTTGTTCAGAAGTAGAATGTGATATCAGAGGCAAAATTGAAGTCAAAAGCACAATAAGTTCAGAAGAAGATAAGCAAAGAAACTTAAGATAAATGACTAAACAAGCTAAAATAAGGTGTGCAACTAAGGGTTGACTTATTTGTTGAACATATCCATCATCTGTTTCAGCATCTTGTTTGTCTCTTCTTGTTGCTGCTTCATTGCTTCTTGTTGTAGCTTCATTTCATTCTTAAAATCTTCATGGCTCTTGATCAGATTCTCTTCCCTGACTCTTGCTTCTTCCAATTTGGCTTCAGTAGCAGACTTATATTCCAGCAGCAGTAGCTTCTGTTCAAGAACTTCCTTTCTGAACTACTTGTTTTCCTTTTTCGATGCAACATTCTTTTGCAATAAATCCAGTTCAGTAGAAGTTGACTTGAAATTGATCTTATTCAAGAAAGTTAAATCCAATTCCTTGGGGTGCACACCAGAAGGAATGAAATCAGTAACATCTCTTCCTTTTATGCTTGGAGGATTCTGCACCCAAGTTCTTAGAATCTTTACTTCCTGCAGATTGCTGTCAACTCCTTTCGGCCAATCTTGAAGCTTCTGTTGAGCAGAGTCTTAAGCATCCAAACATGTCTTCTGGAGCTCAGACAAGACAAAATCAACTTTTTCCTTCTATTTTCTTTATTGCTTCTCATAGTTGTCCTTATGAATAAGGTTATTTCTTGCTTGGATCAGATTGATCAGCTCTTGAGATATATTCTCACACACATATGCTAATAGAGTAGAATCTAGAAATATGGTTGGTGGTGAGGGTACTTTTGGTTTGGCAGGAGCAACAGGTTGAATAGCTAAATGAGATGATGAAGGTTGGTTGTATGTGGATGTTGCTGGTTGAATATTGGTATTTGAAGATTGACCAGGAACAAACATTGTGACATTAAAGGATGAGAAAGATTACTCAACCTCAACATCAAAGTCATCTGATGTGAGCATAAAGTCACGTTCACTGATTTTCTCTATAGATGGATGAAACTCAATATCATGAGGAATAGTTTGTTCAGGAACAATTTTTTCAGACACAGTATGTTCAGAAGCAACTTGTTCAGGAACAGAGACATCAGGGTGGGTGATTGAGGCTGTTTGTGAGTTTGGTGCTTGATGAGCGGGGCTTTCTAAAGCAAGTTCACCAGAATAGTGACTAACCAAGTTATCTAACACAGATGTTTCAGGAGTTTGATTTGTTGAAGAGGGATGAGATGATGACTCAACATTAGGGTTGGATGATTCAGAACCTATATGTTCATTTAAAAACTCTGCATCAGCAGGAATAACACTTATAGGTTCAATCATTGGTGGTTTCAGAAGATGATTAGCAGGTAGTCTATTACAGAAATTTGCTTTCATTTGTGACATACCAATGATTCTTTCATCAATGTTTGAGTTTAAGGGTTCATGAGGGGTGATGTCAGCAGGCTTTTTATGGAGTTTGGTGGTTGGTGAAAGGCCTTTGTGAATGGTTGAGTAAACTTGGGCTACGGGTATATCATCTAAATTTAAAGAAGATGATGAGAAGGTGGATTGAGAGGATATGGATTGGGTTGAATCTGATTCTACTACTATAACATTTTCAGTGTGTGGAGAATCAGAATTACCTCTTGAAGCTTCTGGAACAGCAGCTTTTGATGCATCAGCATTGTCCTCCAGGACTCCCTATGCAGCTACCATCAGCAAACCTCCAACTTCTGAAGTTATCATCTCTTGTACTTCTTCAGTAGCCTTAACAATTTGCATTGCACTTGCTCCAGCATCTTCCCTTACTATGCTTGATGTAGGAACTTCAATACCCTTGGCAAGTTCTCTGATCCTTGCAAGTGCAGCAACATCTTCAGCCTTCTTCTTCTTCACTTCCCTTGTAACTAACTCAGTAGTAGCCACAATCTGATCTTCATCTTTAGCCACATATGATGATTCTTTCAACTTCCTGATAGATGTCTTTCTCTTCTTCTTTGGGATTGGAGGTTGATCAGGATCAGTTTATGAAGAAGCAGCAGCTTTACCACTTCTGGTTCTCTTGTTTAGAACCGTATCAACATCCAGGTCTTGAACTTCTTCCTGAATTGTTGGTACACCAGAACCACCAACATTTACTTTACCAGAAGTCTTCTCCTTCTTTTCCTTCTTGGCCTTCTTTGCACGAGCATCATACAGATACTCATCCTTGGTTATTGCTTTCCTCTTTGACTTCCTGCTCTTTGCTACTAGCAAAGCTCCACCATACATGTTCTCAGGAACATCTTCAAGTCTGATGACCTTACCAGTTGTCCAAAGTGGTCTTTGATATAATTCATCTACACTTCAAGAGGATCCTTCTTGCAGATGGGAGGAAAGCCTTCCATCAAATTTGATTGTGCATTAGATTCACCCAATTATGTGCTAAGCTTTGTAAAGGCCTCAATCAGCTTCATGCTATTGAGTGTTCTTCCATTGATGACCTTGCCTGTTTCAGTATCAAGCTGTTCATCTGTGAAGAAGTTGACATTGCTAAGAGCCTTCAGAATACCTCCTTGATGAAGGATCTCTGAGATGAGCCTACCATAGGGAACCCAGCATCTTCTGTTCTCCTCACTTTCCCTTAGCTCCTTGATCATATGCTTGAAGATATATTTGGGCACATTGGCTTTTTTCCTTCGTGATGAAGTAGTGAAGGAAAATCATGTGCTCCAAGGATGGTTGATCACTACCACCACCTTTTGGCAACAAGTTTTCATTCTGAATCTTCAGAAGCATTTTCTTCTCCATGCTTAAGTCACTATAAGCACCTTTCTTTGTGTTGTTGAACATGAATTCGTTGACAATCTCATTCCAAGGATTGGTCTTGGGGTTGGTTATCCCACCTGCATGTTTATTGTAGAATCTATTCTGAGAACAAAAGCTATATTCTCTTCTGAGATGAAAACTGGAATGCCCATGATGCTTGACCTGATTTCAGTGCATCTGAATGGTTCCAAACCCATTTCTCCCCTTGTCTTTCCTTTCAAAGTCGGATCAATCAGCACCTTCTCTGTTTCCTCTAACTTAGCAGCATTCCTATCATAGCTATGCGCTCTTACCCAGAAGTGCCTGACTAATGTCTTGTATGTTGGGCCATTCAACATATTAAAGTACTCCATGAGACCTTGTGACTCGTAGTAGCTTCTGATGCCACACCCATGATGTGCTAAAGAAGTGAAATCTATCGGATTCTCTATTTGAATCTTCAGGTCCCATTCTTCCAAAAACATGGTCCTTCCTTTGATTTCGTAGGCAGTGCTTCTTGCATGCTTGATGATATTTCTGGAACTGAACTTGAGGACGCCATTGATGTTGAAGAAAGCTTTTAGGGTTCTAGGGTTTTGATTGATGAAGATGAACTTGCTTCGCAGAGAACAGGGTGAAAAGAAGAAAGTGTAGATTGTGAAGTGAGTAGTGTGTGTTTTTGTCTAAGTGTTTTGAGTAAAAACAGTTGCAATTCAGTAGGGGACAAACAAACACAGCATTAATGACATAGGGGGCGTGAGATAGTGTATTCAAAGCAAAAAATCATCATTGCTCTCTTACGTTATACACAAGTACACATAAGCCACGTCAGAAGTTTCTCAGAGTAACTGCCATGTTAGTGGGGCAGGTGTTACCAAAAAGTAACTTCCAGCGTTTCCATTAACTCTGCTATTCAGGAGCACAAAGTCCAGCTTCTGGAGTTCAGATGCTGATGTCATCTTCAGAAGCACATTTTCCTCATAATCTCAATAAAGAGCTTCTGATGGGTCACAACTTCTGGACAGACTTCAGGACCTAAATTCCTATTCAGGAGCAAGCAAATTTTAATCAGACACAAAGTGCATGTTCAAATTTTTCTTTATAAAATCAAATCTTTCCACAGTTAAAGACTTAGTAAATATATCAGCTCATTGATGTTCAGTATCAATGAATTGTATATCTAAGATTCCTTTTTGAACATAGTCTTTAATAAAGTGGTGTTTGATTTCAATATGCTTGGCTCTTGAATGTAGAATTGGATTCTTTGTCAAACAAATAGCAGCAGTATTATCACAATAAATGGCAATACTGTTAGCATTAATCTGATAATCTTCTACCGATGTTTTATCCAAAGTAGTTGTGTACAACAACTTGCAGCTGAGATGTATTCTGCTTCTGCTGTAGACATAGAAATAGTTGCTTGTCTTTTGCTAGCCCAGGATATCAGATTCTCACCCAGGAAATGACAATTGCCATTGGTTGATTTTCTTTCAATCCTATCACCAGTGTCATACCCCAATTTTTGACCCATGATCCTACATTCATACAGTCTCTGACCCCGAATATTCTTTGTTTTTTCAGAGGAAAATTCGGCAAAGAGGTATTTTAAAATTCCTCATTTTTGTACCAATTTTGGGCCTTCTTCTCACTTTTTTTATTTTATTATTATTAGTTTTTTAGTTTTATCTTACCTTTTATTTTCCATCTTTTAATTTTATTTTACTTTACTTTATTTTATTTTAATTTGTTTTTATTTCGTATTAGGTTTATTTTATTTTTCATTTCTTTTTAATTAATTAGTGCCCAAAAAAAAACAAAGAGTCAATGAGTCCAAAAATCCAAAGTGTCCAAGGTCCAATTTTTCTTTCTTTTCTTTCCCATGCCACAATCATAGGCAATCACCAAAGTCATCCTCTTTTCTTTCCATTTCAAGCAAAAACGCGTTCCATTCCATAAATCACCATAAAAAACCATTAAACCATTTTTCCATTCTCATCAACCTCCTAACCTATAAATAGAGCCCTCATTCCACACTTTAAAGACACACAAAAAGTTCTCTTGAGTTGTCAAAGAACTTTTCTCTCTTCTCCCTCATTTAGCTTGTGTTGACGAGCTATTCTTTTCTTCTCCCTCTTTTTTCTGTCCCTTCAGAAAAAGTCCCTTCGGAAAAGTCCATTCGGAATTTTGTCCCTTTGGAATTTTGTCCCTTTGGTAATTTTGTCCCTACGGTTGTCCCTTTCTTTTATTTCATTTTATTTATTCCGCTTTTATATATATTCAAAAAAATGCAAAAAATATTAGATTAGAAAATGGTTTTTCATGGTGATTCAATGTCACTACGGAAATTCCTCGTGCTTTTATTTTCTTGTTACGTTAGTTTACTTTTAGTTTTAAATTAATACCATAAACAAAAAAAACATTTAAATAATCAAAAATCACAAAAATATTTTTTCATAATAAACCTTGATTTTCAATCAAGTGATCGTTCTTTTTATTTTCTTTCTTAATCAAATTTCAAATCAATTTTAATTCTACTTTGAGTCATTTTTCTTTCAATATAAAAAACACAAACAAATTCTTTTTGCCGCTTGGCTTTTTATTTTAATTTTTTTTTTCAAAACAAATAAAAAACACAAAACCAATCAAATGTCAATTTCTACCCCGAACTACGAGGTTTTGATCCCTCACGGGTACGTAGGCAAAGAACACTTGTCCTTCCAAATCAATAAAAAATGTAAATAAAAAACTTTCTTTTTCTTTTATTTAATCATCACTCTAATTTCTTTTTTTAAAAAAAGCAAGCAAATTTAAGCACAAATAGTTAAATAAAATCAAGAGGTTCTCGTAGAGTACTACGAATATTTAGGGTGCTAATACCTTCCCTAAATATAACCAACCCCCGAACCCTTAATCTTTAAAAATGGTATTTGAACTTTTTTCCATTCTCTTTGAAAAAAAATTAAAAGTTTAGTCGTGAATAAAATAGTGAGTCTATGCTAATAAAATTGCTCGACCTCCAAAAAATGACGCGACAAAAATGGCAACTTCACTGGGGAATCCTTAAGAGGGTTAAGCCTAACTTGGCTTTGTTTAAAATTTTGTGCTTTAAACTTGCTTAAAAATCCAAAAAAAAAAAAAGATGGAAATACGTGTATATATGCTCTTTCTTCTTCTTTCTTCTTTTTAACGGGAGTGGTGAGATAAGTCCATTACCCAGACTTGAGAGAAACATTAGGATAGGACGGTGGTATAATCATAGTGCCATGCCAAGAGTGAATTTTGGTTTGTGACACATGTGATAACCCCACCCAACTGAGGGATCTTGGAAATATACTATGTTGGCATGAGTATTCGTGTTTGGCATGTTATTTTCAAGTGACCATCGAAGTTGAGGACCTTTAGTTACCTTTGAATCCATGTTGGCCTTTTAGGACGTAGTGCAATACTACACTCATACGTGACTTTCTTACGAACATTGTTGGATCGGAAGTATTTTTGTAACTCGATAGTGTTCGAAAGTGGTTGATAACTCTGAGAACTTGGTAGAACCCGTGATACAGGTACATTTGAAACCATAGTCCTTACCAAACGGCGTTTTTACTCTTGACTCCATCATTATGGACCCAACCTCTCCATGTTTTCACCGTTTGTGTAGCATAATCATGCATACATGCATTCATCCATAATTTTTTTTTATCAAAACCGAAGGACCTAGATAAGTTCTTGTTAACATCAGAGGTGTGGACCTTGTAAAAAGGAACACCAAGGAATACAATTTCAAAAGTCTTAAAATAAACCTTAGCTTTGTTGGGGACTTTGTCTTTGACTTTGCTTTTGTTCTTAAAAAAGGATCTGTTTATAACATTTCAAATTATCAAATGATGTTTACAATTACTTTGACAAAAGTCCTTCAATTAAAAAATGTGTCTATTTTTGCATAAGCATCATGCATCATTTTTGCATTGCATAGTATGAATTTCGAGTCTCACAAATTATTATTTTCCATAAAAGGTCAACCCGTTTCAAAAGTGGTCCGATTGTTCTCATCCAAAGTTAACTCGCAATTACAACACTCGTGCAAACAAAAAGAAAGAACGTATATGTTTGAACAAGAAATCCACGAGCATTCGTGAAGAGGTAACAACACTCCAGGACGAGTAAGAAAGACTGGGTACCCTGGTATTTTCACTGGTAGCTTCGCAGTTCCAGCAAGGGCTCGAACGCAAATATCAACAGCCTCGACAACAGGCTCCAAGGATGCAGTTTGACCCAATCCCAATGACATATGTGGAGCTTCTTCCCACCTTGCTCCAGGGGAACCTTGTCCAGACCAGAGCGTCTCCTTGAGTGCCTAACAAGTTGCCGGTTTGGTATCAATCTGACTTCTCCTGTGCCGTCCATCAAGGAGCACCGGACCATGATATTGAGCACTGTTTCACTTTGAAGATTGAAGTCCAGAAGCTGATTGAAGCCAATATGTTGCTTTTCGAAGATTGAATTCAAACATGCAAGTTAATCCACAACCGGACTATATTACCTAGTATTGCGACACTTGGAGTGGATAGCTGCAATTGGGTTGCTTTTGATGTTCCTTCTACTACTTATCTTATCTGTTCAAATAAAGCGCTGGTTTGTTGTTTGATGCTTTTCAAAGAAAATCCTTTCGTCCAGCCTGAGATGAAAGTGAACTTGTGTAGGGCTTTTTGCTTCATGTATTTTCCATCATTAATAAAAACATCGTTTTGATCCCGACTTTGTTTTTATTTTTTGCTTATTCTGGAAAAATGGTAATACAAAAAACCAAAAAACCTTTAATCATTCTCAAATATCTCCATAATCATAACTTGTACTTACTTGTCAAAATAAAAAATCAAATCATGCATTAATAAGCCCGTTGAACACATTAACTGTGTACTCTCACCCGACTTTGAATTCCCTGTGTATGAGGCGGAAGAAGAAGAGAATGAAGAGACTCCCGACCAGATCTCTCGCATACTGGGGCATCTTAGCCGTCAAAGGAGCAAACAAAATTCAAGAAGATTGTCCAGAAGATGACAGACACTTACAAAGACTAGCTTGAGATGCTATCGTCTATACTTCATGAGGATTGTACCCCCAAGTACACACCTCAGCAGGGGCAACCCCCTTATTCATCAGTATACAACATGGAGGTCATGCTTCATGTGGAGGTCGAAAGTCCCGTCAATAGGAGTTCTACTAAAGTCCTAGCTTGATTGAACTTAAAATGCATGATGACCTTGTACAACGACGTCAAAAGAAGTTGAAACAAACTTCCAACAAGAAGGTTCGTCCCCGTAAATTTCAAGAAGAAGACTTCGTGCCCAAAAAGGTACTATCTTTCAAACCAGACTCTAGGGGCAAATGGATGCCTAACTATGAAGACCCTCGTACAATGATTCTTATAACTATGGATGGTGACAAAGTCGCACGTCCTGTGAATGCCGGTGCAGTCAAGAAATACTCTGTCAAAAAATAAAAGCTCGATAAGTCGCAAATCTTAAAAAGCGGCTTAGGCAAAAATGAGCGTCTCGGTGGACTGAAAACCTGAAAGGGTGGTCCATGCAAAAATTAGAGACATGAACAAAAATGATTATCTTGATAGATGGAATACCAGAAAAGGTGATCTATGCAAAAGTTAAAGATCATGACAAAGTAACTGCATCAGTCAACACCATCCACTTGGGGCATCCAGCTATCAAAAAACCTCTGATTCGATGCATCTGCAGATCAAAGACTCAGAATAGGGGCATTCAAAGTTGTTAGGGAGAATAACGCTTATCATGTTCAATGTACCTTCCCATATATTTACCATTTTCCAAATTTTTTAAAGATCCGTGGAACCATGCCATTGGCAGGTCACCACTCAATTCATCAAATTAGAGCCTGTGCCCATTTATTTGGAACTCTCATTTATTCTATTTGCAAAATTTCTTCTATTTTTGATGGCAATATTTGAAGCAAAAAAAATTCAAAATACAAAACCTTTTTTACATCTTTTGAATAGTTTGAACAACAGACACACTCTCTTTGAACTTATGAGTAGGTGAAACATACATCAGCATTCGCCTCGAGAACGGTTACATTCCGGAAGAGAAACATGGCTAAGCACTATGGAGAAGACCTCTGCTTCAAACAAGATGTTGTCACAGTCCATGAAA
The DNA here is from genome assembly GCF_051527215.1 of Medicago sativa. NCBI lineage: Eukaryota > Viridiplantae > Streptophyta > Magnoliopsida > Fabales > Fabaceae > Medicago > Medicago sativa. The sequence goes on from NC_140751.1 coordinate 34,216,634, forward strand.
TACAAAACATATATATACAAAAAGAACTCGCTAAGCTGAAAACCTGAAAAGGCAGCTTAAGCAATAGAGAGCGTCCCGGTGGACTGAAAACCCGAAAGGGCGGTCCAGGCAAAAATTAGGGGCACAAAAAAGGAATATAGTTGTCACTAGCATATTCCCAGCATATAGTTCTTCAAGTGATGTCACTAATCAAGTCAATTTCAATGGTGTCATCCCCAGCTTAGCTGTTCAAGTGATGTCACTAATCAAATCAATTTCAATTTCAATGGTGTCATCCCCAGCTTATAGTTGTTCCAGTGATGTCACTAATCAATTTCAATTTCAAAAGTGTCATCCCCAGCTTAGATGTTCCAGTGATGTCACTAATCAAATCAATTTCAAAGGTGTCATCGCCAGCATAGCTGTTCAAGTGATGTCACTAATCAAGTCAATTTCAAAGATGTCATCCCGAGCCTAGATGTTCATGTGATCTCACTAATCAAATCAATTTCAAAGGTGTCGTCCCCAGCTTAGCTGTTCCAGTGATGTCACTAATCAATTTCAATGGTGTCATCCCCAGCGTATAGCTGTTCAAGTGATGTCACTAATCAAGTCAATTTCAATGGTGTCATCCCCAACATAGTTGTTCAAGTGATGTCACTAATCAATTTCAATTTCAAAAGTATCATCCCTAGCTTAGTTGTTCCAGTGATGTCACTAATCAATTTCAATTTCAATGGTGTCATCCCCAGCTTAGCTCTTCTAGTGATGTCACTAATCAATTTCAATTTCAAAAGTCTCATCCCCAGCTTAGCTGTTCCAATGATGTCATTAATTAATTTGAATTTCAATAGTGTCATCCCCAGCTTAGTTGTTCTAGTGATGTCACTAATCAATTTCAATTTCAAAAGTGTCATCCCCAGCTTAGTTGTTCCAGTGATGTCACTAATCAATTTCAATTTCAATGGTGTCATCCCCAGCATATAGTTGTTCAAGTGATGTCACTAATCAAATCAATATCAATTTCAATGGTGTCATCCCCAACATATAGGTGTTCAAGTGATGTCACTAATCAAATCAATTTCAATAGTGTCATCCCCTATTTTATCTATTCCAGAGACGTCGCTAATCAATCTTTATCTCCACAAATCTTCTCAAGTATTTCATTCCCCGAATTGACGGATTACGGAATGTCAAGTGTTTCAATTCCCCGCTTTGTTGGATGACGGAATATCAAAAACGTCATTCCCCGCTTTGTCGGATTACGGAATATCAAGTGTTTCGTTCCCTGATTTATCAGATTACGGAATATCAAAAGTCTCATTCCCCGGATTATCGGATTATGGAATATCAAAAACGTCATTCCCCGCTTTGTCAGATTACGTAATATCAAGTGTTTCATTCCCTGGTTTATCGGATTACGAAATATCAAAAGTCTTATTCCCTGGTTTATCAGATTACGGAATATCAAAACTTCTTTCCCAGGTTTTTCGGATTACGAAATATCAAAAGTGCATTCCCCGCTTTGTCGGATGACGGAATATCAAAATCGTCATTCCCCGCTTTGTCGAATTACGAAATATCAAGTGTTTCATTCCCCGGTTTATCGGATTATGGAATATCAAAAGAATCTTTCCCCGTTTTGTCAGATTACGGAAGGTTAAAAGCGTCATTCCCGGTTTGTTAGATTATGGAATATCAAAAGTGTCATTCCCCGGTTTGTCGGATTACGGAATATCAAATGTGTCATTCCCCGGATTGTCGGATTAAGAAATACCAAGTGTTTCATTCCCCGTTTTGTCGAATGACGGAATGTCAACAGTTTCATCTCCCGGTATGACGGATGATGAGACATCACTCAATTTCTATTCTCTCAAGTGTGAAGGTGAGAAAAACACAAGAAGGGGGGGTTGAATTGTGTTAATTTTTTCTCCGTTTCTCCTTAACTGAAGCACACTGATCAGAAGCAAAGTGAGACAGCTTCTGAAGTGATATTCAGGATCTAAATGCAGTGGATAAAAATAGAGAGAGAGAGAGAGAGAGAGAGAGAGAGAGAGAGAGAGAGAGAGAGAGAAAATAAATACACAAAGCAATTATACTGGTTCCTTCCACAATCCGGAAGTAGTCCAGACCCACTTGCACTTCCAAGGAGAGTTCACTAAAATGTAATATCTGATTACAATTGCTCAAGCACACAACAAGAGACTTCCTTTGCTCAAGCACACTTTGCAAGAGTCTTCCTATGCTCAAGAACACAATCAAGAGAATTCTATGCTAAAGCACAACTGCAAGAGACTTCTAATCAAACAAGATTACAAAGAAAAATGTTTGAGGTTGAACACTTGATATACAATCAGTGGTGTTCACAATACAAATCAGATAAGACTCTTAAGACTTAAGAATTTCTAAGATATGAAAAATGTTTGAATGCAGAACAATTTCAGCAGAGTTTTGGCACTTGTAAAATGTTGAGTCCTACGTTCAGCATTGCCAAAATCTAAGTCTTCACTTCTTTATATAGTGGTGTGAAAGAGACGTTGTGAAATTGCCAGCACATCAAAAGAGTCGTTGTTGAAGCTTGATCAATCACCAATGATCTTTTGCCTGATATGGTTGTTGTCCAATGAAGAACCAATTTGAAATCCATTCCTATTGAGAAGGAACATTGTTGCAGGCAGAGCTGTATTCTGGAGCTGTTTTCTTGTCTTGTAGTGTGGACACTGCAGAGTGTTTTATCTTGGTTTTTCGTGTGTCAAACATTGATTAAGTTTGAACCTTTTTAACCTTTGATATCTCATTTTTTCTTGGGAAGGGAAAAATAAGAAAAACCCTTGAGAATCGAGGTCCGGGAGTTGTTTTCGTTATGGGAAGGTGTTAGGCACCCATAACGACTATAGTATCCTATAGGAACCGTCTTTACTTTCTACGCACGCGCTTTATTTTTAAATGCTATTTGAAAGTGTTATTTACACCTAAGGGTTTGCTAGGTTAAGAATTGGAGGGAGAAGAATGTGTTTGAATTTTGTTTTATTGGTCTTGGAGAAGTTTTGACTTCTTGACTACATACCCTTTTAAGGGATCAAAATCCATGTAGTTCTCTTCCAAAATAAAGTTTTTGTTTTCGTTGTTTGTTTTTAATTTTGAAAATGGAATTTTGAAGAATAAGAGAGAGAGGCCTCAAGGGCATAAGATTTGGAAAATGTGAGGTGGAATTAGTTATTTTGTGTTGGATATTTGTATGTTAGCTTCACTTTTGCCTAAAACAAATATTCACTTCAGATGTGGAACACAATGTTCCAACATCCAGACCTGGTCTGTACGTTCTGTACTTTACCTATGATTACGCACGCGCTTGCTAAATTGAAGGAATCCACACCAGCATGTGTTGGTATGAACCGTGTGCAATTATGATGAGATCAGAACAAATGTGATTTCTTAAGGAATTGTTAAAATGACTTAGGAAAGTATTTTTAAGGTGGCTTTTAATAAGCCTACTATCAAGGAGTTTCCATATCCGTCCATATTGCTTAATCAATAAGTCACTGATCAGATCTGAAGCATGATTAAAGGAATGACACGCCTTGCTTCAGTATATAAAGGAGGCTGCAAGACCTGAAGAATTCATTCAAGCCATCATTTTACAAAATATAGTTTATTTAGGGTTTTGAGTCTTTTGTGTATCTACTCTTGTATCTGTCGATGCAAGTTTAGATCTGATTATGTTGTGAGCCTTTCTTGTATCATCCTAATACATGTTAAGGACTGTGTTACATTGAGTTGTAATTTGTGCACTACTCCAAAGCTTTTAAGCAAGGAGATAGGTAGTCTGTTAGAAGGTCACTTCATCTGATTTGATTGAGTCTGTAAACTGATAATCACAGGGGCTGTGATCTATTGTAAGGGAGTGAGATGGGATCTCAGATCTAGGAGTTCCTAGGTTGAAGTCAATACGGGTAGGTCCTAGGTCTTTAGTGTAAACGAGGAGTTTGCTGAGAGCTAGAGAATAAGGACTACACTAGTGGATTTCCTCCTGGCTTGGTAGCCCCCAGATGTAGGTGACGTTGCACCGAACTGGGTTAACAACTCACTATCCCATTTACTTTCTTGTCTTTTATTTTGTTGTTTATTTATGTCCACTGCTAGCACGGTGTTCTAAACATCTCATTCAACATTCATAATCTGTGCCGAGTGTTGGAACATCTTGTAGAACATTCTGTTGCTTGCCAGCCAGAATAACAATTGGCATCAGAGAAGGCACCCTGCTTGTTTTAGGGTGAGATCCAGATCGGATACTTTCTGGCATTATGGAAAAGGAAGGAGGATTTTTGAACAGACCACCTTTGTTGGATGGCTCCAACTATGATCATTGGAAATCACGCATGAGTGCTTTCTTAAAATCCATTGATAGCAAGACATGGAAGGCGGTTCTGAAGGGCTGGGATCATCCTGTTGCTCGTGATAAAGATGGTAACAAGACAGTTGTTCTAAAACCAGAAGAAGAATGGACTACAATTGAAGATTCATTATCTCTTGCAAACTCTAAAGCCTTGAATGCCATTTTCAATGGTGTTGACAAGAACATGTTCAGATTGATCAAGCAATGCACTGTGGCTAAGGATGATTGGGAAATTCTCAAAACAGCACATGAAGGCACGACTAAGGTAAAAAGTGCAAAACTTCAACTTCTTACTACTAAATTTGAGAATTTGAAAATGTTGGAGGATGAATGCATACAAGACTATCACCTGAATATTCTTGATATTGTCAATGATTTTGACTCACTTGGAGAGAAAATCTCTGATGAAAAGCTTGTGAGAAAAATCCTCAGATCTGTACCTAAGAGGTTTGACATGAAGGTGACTGCAATTGAAGAAGCACAAGACATCTCCAGTATGAAGGTTGATGAGCTAGTGGGGTCACTTCAAGCCTTTGAATTAGCTAATGGATATAAGAAGAAAAACATAGCTTTCGTTTCTGACACCGATGAGGAAGATGTTCAATGTGATATGGATATTGATGAAAGTATTTTAGATGCATTTGTGCGTTTTGGTAGAGAATTCAACAAAGTGTTGGAGATGATTGACAAAAAGTCGAGGCCAAATGTTCAAAACATCCCGTCCAACATCAGCAGAAACAGTGAGTCTCAAAGAAGGGATAGAAATGATGTTGAATATTCCAATTACATAACAGCTTTGGTAGGAAGATGTAAGTCTGATGAAGAATCTGATGATGAAGAGGCCACCTATGAAGAATTGCTTGAATCCTTCAAAAATCTCTATGCCAAAAGTGTAGAAGTGATTAAGGAAGGAGATGAGCAGAAGAGAATCATAGCTCAACTACAGACTGAAAAGAACAAACTGGTGTCAACTAAATCTGATCTTCAAAATGAGGTAACTCTTCTATCTTCCAAACTAGAGAAACAGAAGAAAACTATCAATGATTTTTGTCTTGAAAAAGATAAACTTATGTCTATCATCACTGGTCTACAAGAGGAAAACACCTTGTTAAATTCCAAATTAGAAAACATGACCAAATGTTCGAATGTTGAACAAAAGTTCTAATGTGTTTGATGAAATTTTAGAAGGTCAAGTTAAAGGAAAACCAAATGGAATAGGTTTTGATTATGAACATCTAAACCAGAAACAACGGAACAGGAATTTTGCCTATGCCTTAGAACACCATGGGTTGATAAGAAAGCAAAAGCAGAACAAAGATATCAAATTTGTAGGTGCTATAGGAACTGATGTTGCTTCTACTAGCAAGCCAATGTTGAAACATCCTGTCCGACATCTGAACCCCCAACCAAGAAACAAAAAGAAGTCACCATGGGTATGTCACCATTGTGGTAGAAAGGGTCACATAAGGCCGTACTGTTATAAACTGTATCGATATCCCCAAACTCATGTTCAACCAAAGGTCGGTGGTAAGAGTGTTCAAGCATCGGATTATGGAATATCAAAAGAATCTTTCCCCGTTTTGTCAGATTACGGAAGGTTAAAAGCGTCATTCCCGGTTTGTTAGATTATGGAATATCAAAAGTGTCATTCCCCGGTTTGTCGGATTACGGAATATCAAATGTGTCATTCCCCGGATTGTCGGATTAAGAAATACCAAGTGTTTCATTCCCCGTTTTGTCGAATGACGGAATGTCAACAGTTTCATCTCCCGGTATGACGGATGATGAGACATCACTCAATTTCTATTCTCTCAAGTGTGAAGGTGAGAAAAACACAAGAAGGGGGGGTTGAATTGTGTTAATTTTTTCTCCGTTTCTCCTTAACTGAAGCACACTGATCAGAAGCAAAGTGAGACAGCTTCTGAAGTGATATTCAGGATCTAAATGCAGTGGATAAAAATAGAGAGAGAGAGAGAGAGAGAAAATAAATACACAAAGCAATTATACTGGTTCCTTCCACAATCCGGAAGTAGTCCAGACCCACTTGCACTTCCAAGGAGAGTTCACTAAAATGTAATATCTGATTACAATTGCTCAAGCACACAACAAGAGACTTCCTTTGCTCAAGCACACTTTGCAAGAGTCTTCCTATGCTCAAGAACACAATCAAGAGAATTCTATGCTCAAGCACAACTGCAAGAGACTTCTAATCAAACAAGATTACAAAGAAAAATGTTTGAGGTTGAACACTTGATATACAATCAGTGGTGTTCACAATACAAATCAGATAAGACTCTTAAGACTTAAGAATTTCTAAGATATGAAAAATGTTTGAATGCAGAACAATTTCAGCAGAGTTTTGGCACTTGTAAAATGTTGAGTCCTACGTTCAGCATTGCCAAAATCTAAGTCTTCACTTCTTTATATAGTGGTGTGAAAGAGACGTTGTGAAATTGTCAGCACATCAAAAGAGTCGTTGTTGAAGCTTGATCAATCACCAATGATCTTTTGCCTGATATGGTTTTTGTCCAATGAAGAACCAATTTGAAATCCATTCCTATTGAGAAGGAACATTGTTGCAGGCAGAGCTGTATTCTGGAGCTGTTTTCTTGTCTTGTAGTGTGGACACTGCAGAGTGTTTTATCTTGGTTTTTCGTGTGTCAAACATTGATTAAGTTTGAACCTTTTTAACCTTTGATATCTCATTTTTTCTTGGGAAGGGAAAAATAAGAAAAACCCTTGAGAATCGAGGTCCGGGAGTTGTTTTCGTTATGGGAAGGTGTTAGGCACCCATAACGACTATAGTATCCTATAGGAACCGTCTTTACTTTCTACGCACGCGCTTTATTTTTAAATGCTATTTGAAAATGTTATTTACACCTAAGGGTTTGCTAGGTTAAGAATTGGAGGGAGAAGAATGTGTTTGAATTTTGTTTTATTGGTCTTGGAGAAGTTTTGACTTCTTGACTACATACCCTTTTAAGGGATCAAAATCCATGTAGTTCTCTTCCAAAATAAAGTTTTTGTTTTCGTTGTTTGTTTTTAATTTTGAAAATGGAATTTTGAAGAATAAGAGAGAGAGGCCTCAAGGGCATAAGATTTGGAAAATGTGAGGTGGAATTAGTTATTTTGTGTTGGATATTTGTATGTTAGCTTCACTTTTGCCTAAAACAAATATTCACTTCAGATGTGGAACACAATGTTCCAACATCCAGACCTGGTCTGTACGTTCTGTACTTTACCTATGATTACGCACGCGCTTGCTAAATTGAAGGAATCCACACCAGCATGTGTTGGTATGAACCGTGTGCAATTATGATGAGATCAGAACAAATGTGATTTCTTAAGGAATTGTTAAAATGACTTAGGAAAGTATTTTTAAGGTGACTTTTATTAAGCCTACTATCAAGGAGTTTCCATATCCGTCCATATTGCTTAATCAATAAGTCACTGATCAGATCTGAAGCATGATTAAAGGAATGACACGCCTTGCTTCAGTATATAAAGGAGGCTGCAAGACCTGAAGAATTCATTCAAGCCATCATTTTACAAAATATAGTTTATTTAGGGTTTTGAGTCTTTTGTGTATCTACTCTTGTATCTGTCGATGCAAGTTTAGATCTGATTATGTTGTGAGCCTTTCTTGTATCATCCTAATACATGTTAAGGACTGTGTTACATTGAGTTGTAATTTGTGCACTACTCCAAAGCTTTTAAGCAAGGAGATAGGTAGTCTGTTAGAAGGTCACTTCATCTGATTTGATTGAGTCTGTAAACTGATAATCACAGGGGCTGTGATCTATTGTAAGGGAGTGAGATGGGATCTCAGATCTAGGAGTTCCTAGGTTGAAGTCAATACGGGTAGGTCCTAGGTCTTTAGTGTAAACGAGGAGTTTGCTGAGAGCTAGAGAATAAGGACTACACTAGTGGATTTCCTCCTGGCTTGGTAGCCCCCAGATGTAGGTGACGTTGCACCGAACTGGGTTAACAACTCACTATCCCATTTACTTTCTTGTATTTTATTTTGTTGTTTATTTATGTCCACTGCTAGCACGGTGTTCTAAACATCTCATTCAACATTCATAATCTGTGCCGAGTGTTGGAACATCTTGTAGAACATTCTGTTGCTAGCCAGCCAGAATAACAATTGGCATCAGAGAAGGCACCCTGCTTGTTTTAGGGTGAGATCCAGATCGGATACTTTCTGGCATTATGGAAAAGGAATGAGGATTTTTGAACAGACCACCTTTGTTGGATGGCTCCAACTATGATCATTGGAAATCACGCATGAGTGCTTTCTTAAAATCCATTGATAGCAAGACATGGAAGGCGGTTCTGAAGGGCTGGGAGCATCCTGTTGCTCGTGATAAAGATGGTAACAAGACAGTTGTTCTAAAACCAGAAGAAGAATGGACTACAATTGAAGATTCATTATCTCTTGCAAACTCTAAAGCCTTGAATGCCATTTTCAATGGTGTTGACAAGAACATGTTCAGATTGATCAAGCAATGCACTGTGGCTAAGGATGATTGGGAAATTCTCAAAACAGCACATGAAGGCACGACTAAGGTAAAAAGTGCAAAACTTCAACTTCTTACTACTAAATTTGAGAATTTGAAAATGTTGGAGGATGAATGCATACAAGACTATCACCTGAATATTCTTGATATTGTCAATGATTTTGACTCACTTGGAGAGAAAATCTCTGATGAAAAGCTTGTGAGAAAAATCCTCAGATCTGTACCTAAGAGGTTTGACATGAAGGTGACTGCAATTGAAGAAGCACAAGACATCTCCAGTATGAAGGTTGATGAGCTAGTGGGGTCACTTCAAGCCTTTGAATTAGCTAATGGATATAAGAAGAAAAACACAGCTTTCGTTTCTGACACCTATGAGGAAGATGTTCAATGTGATATGGATATTGATGAAAGTATTTTAGATGCATTTGTGCGTTTTGGTAGAGAATTCAACAAAGTGTTGGAGATGATTGACAAAAAGTCGAGGCCAAATGTTCAAAACATCCCGTCCAACATCAGCAGAAACAGTGAGTCTCAAAGAAGGGATAGAAATGATGTTGAATATTCCAATTACGTATCAGCTTTGGTAGGAAGATGTAAGTCTGATGAAGAATCTGATGATGAAGAGGCCACCTATGAAGAATTGCTTGAATCCTTCAAAAATCTCTATGCCAAAAGTGTAGAAGTGATTAAGGAAGGGGATGAGCAGAAGAGAATCATAGCTCAACTACAGACTGAAAAGAACAAACTGGTGTCAACTAAATCTGATCTTCAAAATGAGGTAACTCTTCTATCTTCCAAACTAGAGAAACAGAAGAAAACTATCAATGATTTTTGTCTTGAAAAAGATAAACTTATGTCTATCATCACTGGTCTACAAGAGGAAAACACCTTGTTAAATTCCAAATTAGAAAACATGACCAAATGTTCGAATGTTGAACAAAAGTTCTAATGTGTTTGATGAAATTTTAGAAGGTCAAGTTAAAGGAAAACCAAATGGAATAGGTTTTGATTATGAACATCTAAACCAGAAACAACGGAACAGGAATTTTGCCTATGCCTTAGAACACCATGGGTTGATAAGAAAGCAAAAGCAGAACAAAGATATCAAATTTGTAGGTGTTATAGGAACTGATGTTGCTTCTACAAGCAAGCCAATGTTGAAACATCTTGTCCGACATCTGAACCCCCAACCAAGAAACAAAAAGAAGTCACCATGGGTATGTCACCATTGTGGTAGAAAGGGTCACATAAGGCCGTACTGTTATAAACTGTATCGATATCCCCAAACTCATGTTCAACCAAAGGTCGGTGGTAAGAGTGTTCAAGCTAGGAAAGAATGGAAACCCAAAACTCCTAGTGTAAGTTCTTCTATGACTTCCTCTGTGTCGATTAGTGTTCCACCTGTTTTGACTAAGTCTAGCAACCTTGTTGAGTCAGTGCCTGTCGTCTATAAGCCTCATTCCATGTCAAATTTGCATGTTGAACCCCTCAAAAACCATAATGGCAAACCAAATGTCAAATTATCTGGTATGGTTTCTGTTGTTGCTGATAATATTAATGAGGAAAGTGTTTTTGTGACCCCATCTAAAATTGTTGTTGTTGGCCCTCTTGAGGAAACCCTGACCCAAACTTATGTTGCATCGGATGTTACAACATCCTTAGCTCAACCTGAGCACATAAAGTTTGAGTCTGAGTCTGAGTCAGCCTTTGATAATGGAAAATCCCAATGTAGGATGGTGTCTGTTGGTGATGAGAAGGATGGATCAGAAAGTGATGACCAAAGTGTGTGGAGTTTTCTCCTATTTTAATCATGGTTTTATGTATGTGTACTTATGTGTCATGATCTTATGTACTGCTGCTGTTCTTTCTATTTTTGCGTCTTATGCATGGTAGTTTGTCAGAATTTATGGATAAAAAGGGGGAGTAAGTGTATACTTGTGTTCTTCTGATGTACTTCTGATCTTTTCTGTTTTCTGGAATGATGTCTGTGAAGTTGTTCCTGGAAGTAGGTATTTGTATGTGTTGGTATGATAGCAGAATTTTTTGATGCATGCCTGATGATGGGATGTGTCAGATAATGTTGAAACATCTAGATGACATTTTTCTGCATGAAGAAGTGTAACGATATGTTTTGTGAGACGGGTTATCTATTTTCTCTTATGCGCACGTCTTTGAACTGTGAGGTATACATGGCAATGATCTACTCTTGAAGTCTGCTACCTTCTGTTTGGCATATTTTGTGGCTAAAAAGGGGGAGAAAATGGTATTATCGTCTCTCTATCTGTCTGCATTTTATGCAGCTTTATGTATGTTATGCCTGTTATGCCTGTATTTTCTGCTGTTGCATTTATTTTGCAACTATTTCAAGTACGTGTAGATGTTGATATGTATGTTGCAACATCCTGATGTTGTTCTGAGAATTTATTTTTCTTAGTATTTCTGCTGTACATGTTCTCTGCTGCTGCTATAAGGAAATTGGAACATGTCTATGTGTGACCTTGATAGGTCTGCTAGTTGGGGGAGTGATGGAAGTATTCCCTGTGTATGTTGTGCAGAACTCCTGAGTTGTGTGGTCATATGATAGTAGGAAGATTAGTGCTCAGATAATGTGCCTGTTGATGTTGAGACATCTATGGATGTGTTGAAGTCTTCTCTGTTAAGATGGTTATGTTTATGTATGCATGTTCTCGTGTTGCACTAGGAGTTTGAACATATTTCAGTTGGAGGATTTCTGCCTAGCATGCATATATTCAGGGGGAGTAAAGAATATATGTTTGTACTCCTTGAGGGGGAGTAAGCCTCTGTGTCCCTAAATGTTCCTGTGGATGTTGGAACATCCTGATGATTTGAGCTACTGAGTACTATATTCCTATTTCTCTAAGTAGCGTGTTGTGACAGTTGACTGTCTGTTTAGGATGTACAGGAATTTATTTTTCCTTATACGTCCTCTGCTGCAAGACACTGATTTTCTCTCTGATACCTTTTAGTTTCTCTTGTCTGCATAATTCCATATGTTAATTGTTGTGAGAAAATAATGGAAGCAGAATCTGAGACCTGTAATATAATTCTTCTAGTCCCGAAGATTATGTGTGATGACTGAAGAACTATATTTTGGTATCTTTTGGAAGTCTGAGAATGTGAACCTTTCTTCAAGGAAGATTTTAATTGTGAAGATTGAAGGAAAGGTTGCGTGTGCTATCTCTCTGTTTTAACAGGTGTGGGCTGAATTTGTTTTAGCCAAAAATTTGCCAAAGGGGGAGATTGTTGGATATTTGTACGTTGGCTTCACTTTTGCCTAAAACAAATATTCACTTCAGATGTGGAACACAATGTTCCAACATCCAGACCTGGTCTGTACGTTCTGTGCTTTACCTATGATTACGCACGCGCTTGCTAAATTGAAGGAATCCACACCAGCATGTGTTGGTATGAACCGTGTGCAATTATGATGAGATCAGAACAAATGTGATTTCTTAAGGAATTGTTAAAATGACTTAGGAAAGTATTTTTAAGGTGACTTTTAATAAGCCTACTATCAAGGAGTTTCCATATCCGTCCATATTGCTTAATCAATAAGTCACTGATCAGATCTAAAGCATGATTGAAGGAATGACACGCCTTGCTTCAGTATATAAAGGAGTCTGCAAGACCTGAAGAATTCATTCAAGCCATCATTTTACAAAATATAATTTATTTAGGGTTTTGAGTCTTTTGTGTATCTACTCTTGTATCTGTCGATGCAAGTTTAGGTCTGATTATGTTGTGAGCCTTTCTTGTATCACCCTGATACATGTTAAGGACTGTGTTACATTGAGTTGTAATTTGTGCACTACTCCAAAGCTTTTAAGCAAGGAGATAGGTAGTCTGTTAGAAGGTAAATTCATCTGATTTGATTGAGTCTATAAACTGATAATCACAGGGGCTGTGATCTATTGTGAGGGAGTGAGATGGGATCTCAGATCTAGGAGTTCCTAGGTTGAAGTCAATACGGGTAGGTCCTAGGTCTTTAGTGTAAACGAGGAGTTTGCTGAGAGCTAGAGAATAAGGACTACACTAGTGGATTTCCTCCTGGCTTGGTAGCCCCCAGATGTAGGTGACGTTGCACCGAACTGGGTTAACAACTCACTGTGCCATTTACTTTCTTGTCTTTTATTTTGTTGTTTATTTATGTCCACTGCTAGCACGGTTTTCTAAACATATCATTCAATATTTATAATCTGTGCCGAGTGTTGGAACATCTTGTAGAACATTCTGTTGCTAGCCAGCCAGAATAACAATTGGCATCAGAGCAGGCACCCTACTTGTTTTAGGGCGAGATCCAGAGCGGATACTTTCTGGCATTATGGACGGGGAAGGAGGATTTTTGAACAGACCACCTTTGTTGGATGGCTCCAACTATGATCATTGGAAATCACGCATGAGTGCTTTCTTAAAATCTATTGATAGCAAGACATGGAAGGCGGTTCTGAAGGGCTGGGAGCATCCTGTTGCTCTTGATAAAGGTGGTAACAAGACAGCTGTTCTAAAACCAGAAGAAGAATGGACTACAATTGAAGATTCATTATCTCTTGCAAACTCTAAAGCCTTGAATGCCATTTTCAATGGTGTTGGCAAGAACATGTTCAGATTGATCAAGCAATGCATTGTGGCTAAGGATGCTTGGAAAATTCTCAAAACAGCACATGAAGGCATGACTAAGGTAAAAAGTGCAAAACTTCAACTTCTTACTACTAAATTTGAGAATTTGAATTTGTTGGAGGATGAATGCATACAAGACTATCACCTGAATATTCTTGATATTGTCAATGATTTTGACTCACTTGGAGAGAAAATCTCTGATGAAAAGCTTGTGAGAAAAATCCTCAGATCTGTGCCTAAGAGGTTTGACATGAAGGTGACTGCAATTGAAGAATCACAAGACATCTCCAGTATGAAGGTTGATGAGCTAGTGGGGTCACTTCAAGCCTTTGAATTAGCTAATGGATATAAGAAGAAAAACATAGCTTTCGTTTCTGACACCGATGAGGAAGATGTTCAATGTGATATGGAGATTGATGAAAGTATTTTAGATGCATTTGTGCGTTTTGGTAGAGAATTCAACAAAGTGTTGGAGATGATTGACAAAAAGTCGAGGCCAAATGTTCAAAACATCACGTCCAACATCAGCAGAAACAGTGAGTCTCAAAGAAGGGATAGAAATGATGTTGAATATTCCAATTACGTAACAACTTTGGTAGGAAGATGTAAGTCTGATGAAGAATCTGATGATGAAGAGGCCACCTATGAAGAATTGCTTGAATCCTTCAAAAATCTCTATGCCAAAAGTGTAGAAGTGATTAAGGAAGGAGATGAGCAGAAGAGAATCATAGCTCAACTACAGACTGAAAAGAACAAACTGGTGTCAACTAAATCTGATCTTCAAAATGAGGTAACTCTTCTATCTTCCAAACTAGAGAAACAGAAGAAAACTATCAATGATTTTTGTCTTGAAAAAGATAAACTTATGTCTATCATCACTGGTCTACAAGAGGAAAACACCTTGTTAAATTCCAAATTAGAAAACATGACCAAATGTTCGAATGTTGAACAAAAGTTCTAATGTGTTTGATGAAATTTTAGAAGGTCAAGTTAAAGGAAAACCAAATGGAATAGGTTTTGATTATGAACATCTAAACCATAAACAACGGAACAGGAATTTTGCCTATGCCTTAGAAGACCATGGGTTGATAAGAAAGCAAAAGCAGGACAAAGATATCAAATTTGTAGGTGCTATAGGAACTGATGTTGCTTCTACTAGCAAGCCAATGTTGAAACATCCTGTCCGACATCTGAACCCCCAACCAAGAAACAAAAAGAAGTCACCATGGGTATGTCACCATTGTGGTAGAAAGGGTCACATAAGGTCGTACTGTTATAAACTGTATGGATATCCCCAAACTCATGTTCAACCAAAGGTCGGTGGTAAGAGTGTTCAAGCTAGGAAAGAATGGAAACCCAAAACTCCTAGTGTAAATTCTTCTATGACTTCCTCTGTGTCGATTAGTGTTCCACCTGTTTTAACTAAGTCTAGCAACCTTGTTGAGTCAGTGCCTGTCGTCCATAAGCCTCATTCCATGTCAAATTTGCATGTTGAACCCCTCAAAAACCATAATGGCAAACCAAATGTCAAATTATCTGGTATGGTTTCTATTGTTGCTGATAATATTAATGAGGAAAGTGTTTTTGTGACCCCATCTAAAATTATTGTTGTTGGCCCTCTTGAGGAAACCCTGACCCAAACTGATGTTGCATCGGATGTTACAACATCCTTAGCTCAACCTGATCACATAAGGTTTGAGTCTGAGTCTGAGTCAGCCTTTGATAATGGAAAATCCCAATGTAGGATGGTGTCTGTTGGTGATGAGAAGGATGGATCAGAAAGTGATGACCAAATTGTGTGGAGTTTTCTCCTATTTTAATCTTGGTTTTATGGATGTGTACTTATGTGTCATGATCTTATGTACTGCTGCTGTTCTTTCTATTTCTGCGTCTTATGCATGGTAGTTTGTCAGAATTTATGGATAAAAAGGGGGAGTAAGTGTATACTTGTGTTCTTCTGATGTACTTCTGATCTTTTCTGTTTTCTGGAATGATGTCTGTGAAGTTGTTCCTGGAAGTATGTATTTGTATGTGTTGGTATGATAGCAGAATTTTTTGATGCATGCCTGATGATGAGATGTGTCAGATAATGTTGAAACATCTAGATGACATTTTTCTGCATGAAGAAGTGTAAAGATATGTTTTGTGAGACGGGTTATCTGTTTTCTCTTATGCGCACGTCTTTGAACTGTGAGGTATACATGGCAATGATCTACTCTTGAAGTCTGCTACCTTCTGTTTGGCATATTTTGTGGCTAAAAAGGGGGAGAAAAATGGTATTATCGTCTCTCTATCTGTCTGCATTTTATGCAGCTTTATGTATGTTATGCCTGTTATGCCTGTGTTTTCTACTGTTGCATTTATTTTGCAACTATTTCAAGTACGTGTAGATGTTGATATGTATGTTGCAACATCCTGATGTTGTTCTGAGAATTTATTTTTCTCAGTATTTCTGCTGTACATGTTCTCTGCTGCTGCTATAAGGAAATTGGAACATGTCTATGTGTGACCTTGATAGGTCTGCTAGTTGGGGGAGTGATGGAAGTATTCCCTGTGTATGTTGTGAAGAACTCCTGAGTTGTGTGGTCATATGATAGTAGGAAGATTAGTGCTCAGATAATGTGCCTGTTGATGTTGAGACATCTATGGATGTGTTGAAGTCTTCTCTGTTAAGATGGTTATGTTTATGTATGCATGTTCTCGTGTTGCACTAGGAGTTTGAACATATTTCAGTTTGAGGATTTTTGCCTAGCATGCATATATTCAGGGGGAGTAAAGAATATATGTTTGTACTCCTTGAGGGGTAGTAAGCCTCTGTGTCCCTGAATGTTCCTGTGGATGTTGGAACATCCTGATGATTTGAGCTACTGAGTACTATATTCCTATTTCTCTAAGTAGCGTGTTGTGACAGTTGACTGTCTGTTTAGGATGTACAGGAATTTATTTTTCCTTATACGTCCTCTGCTGCTAGACTCTGATTTTCTCTCTGATACCTTTTAGTTTCTCTTGTCTGCATAATTCCATATGTTAATTGTTGTGAGAAAATAATGGAAGCAGAATCTAAGACCTGTAATATAATTCTTCTAGTCCTGAAGATTATGTGTGATGACTGAAGAACTATATTTTGGTATCTTTTGGAAGTCTGAGAATGTGAACCATTCTTCAAGGAAGATTTTAATTGTGAAGATTGAAGGAAAGGTTGCGTGTGCTATCTCTCTGTTTTAACAGGTGTGGGCTGAATTTGTTTTAGCCAAAAATTTGCCAAAGGGGGAGATTGTTGGATATTTGTATGTTGGCTTCACTTTTGCCTAGAACAAATATTCACTTTAGATGTGGAACACAATGTTCCAACATCCAGACCTGGTATGTACGTTCTGTGCTTTACCTATGATTACGCACGCGCTTGCTAAATTGAAGGAATCCACACCAGCATGTGTTGGTATGAACCGTGTGCAATTATGATGAGATCAGAACAAATGTGATTTCTTAAGGAATTGTTAAAATGACTTAGGAAAGTATTTTTAAGGTGACTTTTAATAAGCCTACTATCAAGGAGTTTCCATATCCGTCCATATTGCTTAATCAATAAGTCACTGATCAGATCTAAAGCATGATTGAAGGAATGACACGCCTTGCTTCAGTATATAAAGGAGGCTGCAAGACCTGAAGAATTCATTCAAGCCATCATTTTACAAAATATAGTTTATTTAGGGTTTTGAGTCTTTTGTGTATCTACTCTTGTATTTGTCGATGGAAGTTTAGGTCTGATTATGTTGTGAGCCTTTCTTGTATCATCCTAATACATGTTAAGGACTGTGTTACATTGAGTTGTAATTTGTGCACTACTCCAAAGCTTTTAAGCAAGGAGATAGGTAGTCTGTTAGAAGGTAACTTCATCTGATTTGATTGAGTCTGTAAACTGATAATCACAGGGGCTGTGATCTATTGTGAGGGAGTGAGATAGGATCTCAGATTTAGGAGTTCCTAGGTTGAAGTCAATACGGGTAGGTCCTAGGTCTTTAGTGTAAACGAGGAGTTTGCTGAGAGCTAGAGAATAAGGACTACACTAGTGGATTTCCTCCTGGCTTGGTAGCCCCCAGATGTAGGTGACGTTGGACCGAACTGGGTTAACAACTCACTGTGCCATTTACTTTCTTGTCTTTTATTTTGTTGTTTATTTATGTCCACTGCTAGCACGGTGTTCTAAACATCTCATTCAACATTCATAATCTGTGCCGAGTGTTGGAACATCTTGTAGAACATTCTGTTGCTAGCCAGCCAGAATAACATTTTGCAAAAAAGGTCTAAGTATGATTAAAATTCATTAAGGTTTTTGTTTAAGAAAATAAAGGGAAAATTCAATGGGATTTTGATCCCAAGGTTTCTTTATAAAATTATTTGAGTGAAGTTGTTCATGTTTTTTGGAAAAGAGAATTTTCTAAGTATCGTGATCCCTAAACATACATCTAAAGCATACATTCCCTAAGCATACATCTAAAGTATCCATGTGATGTGTGTGCATGTGTCGGTGCTTGTGTCGGTGTACATCATTAGAGTCCATTGTCCATTACATAGGCCCTAGTTTACATGCTATGGTCTTGCAAGAATTTAAATTGCATAAAATAAAGTACAAAAAAAACCTAGGTTATACAAGATAAGTCTTGGCAAAATTTACAGTGCAAGAAATAAAAGCTAAGAATATAAGATGGAGGATGAGATGCTTATGGAATGTATGAAACAAGAAGTAGAAGGTTAGTAGCACAAAGTGTAATATGGTGAAACATATAAGCAAGTAAACATCACAAAAAACTTCAAAATACACCAAAACTAAAGGTAAAATATACCTAAAATTTGACCACAAAAGCAAAGCCAATACATGCCTTCTAATCCTCACATCATGATAATTTTTCAAAGGTTTTATTTCAATCATAATCATGAGAATTAGGAGAAAGTATCAAGCCAAGAATTATGACACATTTTTAAGCATATCTTGCACTTATTTTCACAACCGATATTCACATAACTTGTAACACAAGGCACTAACAAAAATGCAATCACAAACACTAAAAATAGCATCCAATCAAGGATAAAACAGATCACAAAATTGCATATCAAGTACCAATATCAAGTTGACAAAATATCATAGCAAAACCTAGAGAGAATTCACAAGAATTTAACAAAGAAATCAAACAAATCACAAGAGACATCACATATATTATTTTTTATCAAATTTCATCATGCAAAAATATCACAAAACATCAAGAAAATTATCAAGAATTCATAGAAATTTATTAGGAGTTTTTGCACAAAATTTTGACATGCAGAGGGTGTAAAAAGCAGGATCCAGTGGTGTGCATAGCAAAGAAATGAAGGAAAGAGAAACAGACAAAGTCCAGGCCCAAAACGCGTTGAACCAGAGCCACAGGATTGATCCAGATGGATCAACCCTAGATCTGATGGCCTAGGATGGAGGAGAGTTGAACCAGAAGTGAACCGGACCGGTTCAGGCGCCTATATAAGCCTATAGGCGCCGGTCCAGTTCATTTCCACTTCTTCTTTCTCTCTCTATCACAAATCTAGTGAGATTTGCTCTCACTTCTCTCTAAAACTCACCGTCAGAGAAGGTCGGAGAAGATGACCGGAAGAGGCTCTGGTACGGTGGTTCGCCGGTGGCGCCACCATGCCGGAGTCTTTCTGAACTCTTTTTTTCAAAATTTTTACATGATTCTTCTCGTCTTCTTCTCCTCTTTATGGTTTTGAGGTTACTTTTGTGAGATTGTGATTAAAACGGAGTAGATCGGGGTTCAAACTTACGGTTTTTTCAAGAACCTTTCGATTTTGAATCTTTTTCACATATGTTTTCCAGAAACCACCGATCTACTTCGATCTATCTTCGTTGATGTTTTTAAAGAGAAACTGAGAAGGTTTACATGTTTACCTGTGGTTTAATTTGGAAATTTGAAAGAGAAGATGAAAGAAACTTCTTGAATCCTTTTCTGATCTTCTGATAAATGCTTCGTTGTTATTTCAAACCGAAAATAAATCGGTGTACACGTTCCTCTTCTTCTCTGGTTCAATTCGAATTCAATCCCTCTTCTTCTCTGCCTCACCAAATCCTTCGTGATCGCGTTGGATTCGTCATAATTTGTGATGGATCTACGCCGGAATTGCGAAGGTAATCGATTCAATGATGAAGATTCCTCATAGAATCTCTGAGAATCTCTACGAATGCGAACTGGTTTGGTGAAATAGTTGTTGAATTAAGCTTGTTTGTGATGGAACTGGTGTGAATTTGTGATGAATTGGCGTGGAATTGGATTCTGGAGAGTTAGGGTTTATGGTTTGGGGATGAAGTTCTTCACGAACTTCATCATGTTCTTGAGGTTTTTCTGGGTTTGATCTCTGATCCTGGAGAGAGAATGTGGGATAGTGTTTGTTGAGTTGGCGGTTAGAGAATGGTGTGATCCTGACACATGTGATGAGTTGGCCTGTATTTATAGGCCAACTATGATATTTGATCCAATGATCTCTTGACACCGTCTTTGGACTAAAAGCTTCGGCTTTGGACTTAAAATGCCTTAAGGACCTTTCTGCAAAATAACAAAATAGAAGGACTATTCTGCAATTAAGTGAAAGGACTAAAAGAAATGAAAACTTGCAAAACTTGAGGACTAAAATGAAAAAGGACTAAAATAAAAATAAAATAAAATTTGGTTAAAATTTGGTAATTTGAAATTAACGTAAAGTGAAACAAAAAATAAAATCAAAAAAAGGACTAAAATGAACCAACTACCAAATGAGGTACTTTAAAGTAACCTCTCTCTGTCAAAATTTTATGTGAAATGACCAAAATGCCCCTAGGGACTAAACTGACTGAAATGCAATTTTTGAAATGGATTTTAACATGGAATTGAAACAAAGGTTTATACAAACCAATTGAAAAGACTCAGAGACAATTTTCAGAGATTAAAATGAGTTTGAATGCAGGAAATGACTAAAATGCCCTTTTCCATGATTTTTGCAAATAAACTTGAAATAAAATGCAGAGAAATATGCAATTGATCAGAGACAAATTCAAATGACTTGGAATGCAAGAAAACCCTTTTGGATGGCTTTAAATGCAAGAAAACACAGACAAATATACAGTTGAAAATATTTTCAAAACAAAGACAGTAAAATATGCAGATAAAGCATGGTAAAATATCAGGGCAAAACAATAGCAAAGTGGCAACCTCTCAAGAGTAATAGACACATATCAAAGATGGAAACATATTTTGAGCAAGTATTTTTAGGTCCAAAATTAGGGTATGATAGCTGCCCCTATTTAAGTTTCTTTGTCCGGAGGGTCAAGAGACGAAGTCTTTG
Organism: Medicago sativa; assembly: GCF_051527215.1. NCBI lineage: Eukaryota > Viridiplantae > Streptophyta > Magnoliopsida > Fabales > Fabaceae > Medicago > Medicago sativa. Next base: position 34,237,532 of record NC_140751.1, read on the forward strand.
ATTTGACGGGACGAAGATACTTAAATATTAACATTTGCACTGTTTTGGACATAAAAATACGCTCTCACATTGCAAAAACATGAATGTCATGCAATATTTTGATTATGAATGCAAGACAAACCACTGGAAACTACAGAGCATGTCATATCACTGGGGATCAAGGTAGACATTAACAGGGTAGACAAACCAGGGGACAAAAGGTAGGTACAAGCTGTTCTTTGGAGCGAACTAGCCACTTGACCAAGTGATACAAACAAAAGGTGGGTACAAGCTGTTCTTCGGATCGAACTTGCTACTTGACTGGGGATAGAAGCACAAGACAGGTACAAGCTGTTCTTTGGATCAAACTTGTCACTTGATCGGAAACATAGACATATAGGCAGATACAAGCTGTTCTTTGGATCGAACTTGCTACTTGATCAATAATACAACATGCAGGCAGGTGCAAACTGTTCTTTGGATCGAACTTGTTGTTTGACCGATAACAAAACATAAGCAGGGTACAAACTGTTCTTTAAATCGAACTTGTCGTTTGACCGGAAACACAGGCATATAAGCAGGTACAAGCTGTTCTTTGGATCGAACTAGCCACTTGACCAATAACAAAACATATAGCAGGATACATGGGGAGCTTGATTTAGCAAGATACAAATTGAGAGTAAATTGACAATGACTTGATTTGAAGATAGACATGACCATTATCATTGGCCCAGAAGAAACTTTCACAGAGATTTTTTTTTTAACATAGACATCAAATTTGCAGGTAGAAACATGGCCAAGTAACGTTGGCTCACAGAAATTTCACAAGAGTTTTCACACAGACATAAACAGAGACTTTAACAGAGACATTAACAGAGGCATTAACAGAGGCATTAACAGAGGCATTAACAAAGGCGTTGAATTGAAAATTGAGATTGAAAGAGACATAGGCATTGAATTGATTTGAAATTTGAGATAGAAAATGCGACATGTATGTATGGTATAACAATTTTACAAATGCATGAGCACATAGAATGCATGATTATGCATGTATGAATGCTTGGAAATGCATGATTGGTTTACAATTTGGCAGAGAAGTTTCACAGAGACAGACAAAACATTGGAAGATTGGGCACGTGGTGGCTCGTGCTATAACATATACACATAGGAATCCTCTTTGGAGAGACCGTCGTTGAGAGATGTATCGAAACCATGGCTGAGGGCAATATATCACTTCACATATACAAAACTTGCAGAAGAGGGAACCTTGGAATATTCCTTGAGACAGATTGCCATTGCTAGGCGTGTCAGTGTTGGGTAAACATTGGATGTTCGCATCTGTGGTCAATGCTTTTACATCATTTCTCATTCTTTCATTTTCAATCTTTCATTTTTCAATCCCATTTTTGCCTGAACCGCCCTTTCTGGTTTTCGATCCACCGGGAATAAATTCTTTTCATTGCCCCATTTTTGCCTGAATTGCCTTCATAGGTTGCCAATCAGCGGGGTGCTCATTTTTGCCTAAGCCGCCCTTTCGGGTTATCAACTTAGCGAGCTTTTCATTTGCATTTTCATTTCTCACTTTCATTCTGTTTTTCATTCTTGCCATTAACCACATATCATCCTTGGGGAACAACCTGCTTGTAACATGTATTGAAATGGACATTGATACACATTTATTCATGCATGTTTCACTGGAATGTACCCTATTGCTCAGGTTTGCTTTCAAAATAGACAGAAAAAGGATTTTTCAATTTTCAAAGATGTTTGTTTCAGACATTGACATTATCAAAATAGAAAGAAAAATATTTTGTATAGAGCATTGAAAGTAGAAAGAAAATAGAATTTCAAACAAAAGCACAGGCTCAAATTGATGTAAAAGAGTGGAAGTCAGCCAAAGACATAACCCCACGGATTTACAAAGCTTGGAAAATGGTAATTTTATTGGTTGGTGGTACATTGAACACGATGACCGCTACATTTCATAGAAATTTTGAATTCACAAGTACAGAAGCTTCTGATGAAGACGATCATCAAGACGCTCATTCTTGCCTGAGTTGCGTACAATCTCAGCGAGCTTTTTCATATTCATTTTTTTTTGTCCCTAACTTTTGCCTGGATCGCCCTTTCGGGTTTTCGATCCACCGGGAAGCGCTTTTTTGCCTAGGCCGCCCTTTCGGGTTTTTGACCTACCACGCTGTTCTTTTCATATTTTTAGACAAAGTATTTCTTGACTATATCAGCATTTACAGGATTCGGAAGTTCAACACCATTCATGTGTGTAAGGATCAAAGCACCACCAGAGAAAGCTTTCTTGACAACATAAGGACCTTCATAATTAGGTGTCCACTTGCCCCTTGGGTCGGGTTGCTGACTTATCCTTCTTTTCAATACAAGTTCGCCTTCCTTGAATTCACGAGGCCGGACTTTCTTGTCAAAAGCATTCTTCATTCGCACTTGATACAACTGTCCATGAGCCATAGCATCCATGCGTTTCTCTTCAATCAAATTCAACTGATCATACCGACTTTGACACCATTCAGCCTCAGTTAATTTTGCTTCCATGATCACTCGAAGAGATGGAATCTCCACTTCCAGAGGGAGAACTGCTTCCATGCCATATACAAGAGAAAAAGGAGTTGCCCCGGTTGAACTGCGCACTGTAGTACGGTAACCATGCAAGGCAAAAGGTAGCATCTCATGCCAGTCTTTGTAAGTAGTAACCATCTTCTGAACAATCCTCTTGATGTTCTTGTTAGTGGCCTCAACTGCACCATTCATCTGAGGTCTATAAGGAGAAGAGTTGTGATGTTCAATCTTGAATTCTTCACATAAAGCTTGCATCATGTTATTGTTCAGATTGGAACCATTGTCAGTGATAATCTTGCTGGGAACACCGTATCGGCATTGATGTTATTCTTGATAAACTTCACTACCACTTGCTTGGTCACATTAGCATGGGAAGCAGCTTCAACCCATTTGGTGAAGTAGTCAATTGCCACTAAAATGAAACGATGACCATTAGAAGCTTTTGGTTCAATTCTTCCGTTCATGTCGATGCCCCACATAGAGAAAGGCCATGGGGAAGAGATAACATTGAGGGCATGTGGAGGCACATGAATCTTGTCAGCATAGATTTGACATTTGTGGCATCTCTTGGCATGTTTGTAGCAGTCACACTCCATAGTCATCCAGTAATAGCCGGCTCTTAACAGTTTTCTTGACATAGTGTGACCTGTAGCATGGGTCCCAAAAGTACCGTCATGTACATCATGCATCAATTTCTCAGCTTCTTGTTCGTCAACACATCCCAAGAAGACCATGTCATAGTTCCTCTTGTATAGAATTTCTCCGTCCAGAAGGAATCTACTAGCCCATCTTCTCAGGGTCTTTTTATCCCTATTGGAAGCACCAGGTGGATATTCATGATTCTTCAAGAACTGTTTGATATTATAATACCAAGGTTTTCCATCATTCACATCTTCATCAATCTGACTAGGTGCGTTTTCAATAGTAAACACATGAGCGGGTCTATCAAGACACTGCACTTTGATTATGGGCACATCATTCCAGTGGTTCACGCGAAACATGGAAGACAAAGTAGCAAGAGCATAAGCCATCTGGTTTTCATCCCGAGGGATATGGTGCAGCTCAACCTTTGTAAAGTACGTCAACAAACGTCTTGCATAGTCACGGTAAGAAATCAACTTCTCATGATGAGTCTCCCATTCAGCTTTTATCTGATTAATGACAAGCACAGAATCTCCATAGATGTCAAGATGCTTGATTCTCATATCAATGGCTTCTTTGATGCCCAAGATACATGCTTCATATTCAGCCATGTTGTTCGTGCATTCAAAAGTTATTCGAGCAGTGAATGGAATGTGGTGCCCCTGCGGGGTTACAATAATGGCCCCAATCCCTTTACCATAAGCATTGACAGCGCCATCAAATACCAACCCCCATTTGCTACTGGGATCCGGCCCTTCATCGATCAGCGGTTCCTCACAGCCTTTTGCTTTCAGATACATAATCTCTTCATCAGGGAACTCAAACTTAATAGGTTGGTAATCATCAAGAGGTTGGCAAGCAAGATGCTCAGCAAGGATGCTTCCTTTGATTGCTTTTTGGGCTTTTTACACAATATCATATTCAGACAACAACATTTGCCAACGTGCAATCTTTCCAGTAACAGCAGGCTTTTCAAAGATGTACTTGATTGGATCCATTAGGGATATCAACCAAGTTGTATGATTCACCATATAATGACGCAGGCGTTTGGCAGCCCAAGCTAAAGCACAACAAGTCTTTTCAAGCATTGTATACCGAGTCTCACAGTCGGTGAATTTCTTGCTCAGATAGTAGATGACATGTTCTTTCTTCCCAGTCTCGTCTTGTTGACCGAGAACACAACCCGTGGATTCATCTAACACTGACAGGTACATAATCAAAGGCCTTCCTTCCACTGGCGGGACAAGGATAGGTGGTTCCAACAAGTATTCCTTGATGCTATTAAAGGCTTCCTAGCATTCATCATTCCATACAACAGGCTGATTCTTTCTGAGCAATTTGAAAATTGGTCCACAAGTAGCAGTCATGTGAGATATAAATCTTGAAATGTAATTCAGGCGTTCGAGGAAACCTCTGACTTGCTTATCAGTTTGAGGGGCCGGCATCTCTTTGATAGCTCAGACCTTATCAGGGTCAACTTCAATGCCTCTTTGGCTGACAATGAAGCCTAGCAACTTTCTTGATCTTACACCAAATGTACATTTGTTGGGATTCAACCGCAACTTGTACTTTCTCAAACTTTCAAACATCTTTTTCAAGTATACAACATGCTGCTCTTCATCACTTGATTTCACAATCATGTCATCAACATATACTTCAATTTCTTTGTGAATCATATCATGAAACAGAGTAGTCATACCTCTCTGATACGTTGCACCAGCATTTATCAAACCAAACGGCATCACTTTATAACAGAATGTCCCCCATGGAGTGATGAAGGACGTCTTTTCTCTATCTTCAGGCAAAATCTGTATCTGATTATAGCCAGAGAAACAATCCATAAAGGAGAACACTTTGGATTGAGCAGTACTGTCAACAAGTACATCAATATGTGGAAATGGAAAGTTATCTTTTGGACTGGCTTTATTCAAATCTCTGTAATCAACACACATCCAAACTTTCCCATCTTTCTTTGGCACTGGTACAATGTTGGCGATCCACACAGGATATTCAGCTGTCATAAGGAAACCTGCGTCAATTTGCTTTTGCACCTCAGCCTTAATTCTTAAGAGCTATGTCTGGAGACCTTCTCAATTTCTGCTTGACAGGAGGGCATTCAGGTCTTGATGGTATCCGATGTTCCACAATCATGGGATCCAGACCCGGCATATCTTCATAGGACCATGTAAAGACATCTGGATAATCACGGAGAAGCTGAGTAATCTTCTTTTTTACTTCTGGCTCAAGTACAGCACCAATTTTGATCTCCTGCTTGTTCTCTTCAGTACCCAAATTAACGAGCTCAATCTCTTCCTGGTGAGGCTCGATGGTTCTTCCTTCTTGCTCAAGCAGTCGAGTGATCTCATATGGTATCTCCTCATTATGCTCCTCATCTTCGGCTTCATATACCGGGAATTCAAAATTTGGAGGAACCGTAGGGTCACTGTGTTCAACGGGTTTATTATGGTTCAATCTGCATAATATGATTGGGATGATTTTAGAAAAAGGTTTTTCATGCAGATTTTTGAAATTAATAAGAAAATAACGATGTTTTGGTTTTTTCTGGCATTACCATTATTTCCAAGGAAAAAGGCACTAAAAAGTATAAAAAACAAAGAGTCGCGGAAAAGACGACAACTTTTATTGATAACGGCAATGCCGAAACAAACATGCCCTTACAAAGACATCACTTTCGCCTTGGGCAGAGCGAAAGGATTGTTATTTTGAAAACAAAGAAAAGCATGAGCAACAAGACACATTACATAGAAGTATGCATGACTAAAGGAATATCAACGGCCTCCCAATTTCTCACGGTGCCTCCTGGTACAACAAACACAGGCACATGACTGTTTTCAGCAGCATCTTTGGCAATAGCGTTGATAAACCCAGCACTATAGAAAGTTCCTGTTGAAACGCCCGAGGTCGGGAAGAAGCCAAGGCCCTCTCTGTGCTTATTCTCCAAAATCTGTATCACTTTGCCCCAGCCAGCAGCTTGCCCTTCTTGAACAGCTTTCTGGGCGTCTTTCAATGAAGCCATAGTAGCACTACCTCTTCGGGGTTCTGCACCTTCAACAGTCAAGCCTTGAAATGACGTCCCTTCAGCGGATCCTGCTTCAACACAAGAGAAAGATGACACTTGGCTAACCAGGTACGCTTCTTCACCGTGCACAGTGACAAGCTTACTGTTCCTCACAAACTTGAGCTTTTGATGCAGAGTGGAAGTTACTGCCCCAGCATAGTGAATCCACGGTCTTCCGAGGAGGCAACTATAAGAAGCATTGATGTCCATGACCTGGAAAGTGATCTGGAACGTCTCAGGACCAATGGTAATTGGCATTAATGGGTACTGGTTGTTGACCCGATGGCAGAGGATATTGCTGGTAGAATGGTGGGAAGAAAGGATGTTGAGAGTACTGCATATATTGGTAGGATAGGGATAACTGAGCAGCATTAATAGCAACGACAGCAGCTGTAAACTGGTTACCGGACACCATCCCTACTTCGGATTCCTTCTTCTTATGGTGGCCATTACCATACTTCTTTGGCGCGCTAGCTGAGGACTCACCTTTTTCAAGAACAATGATACCTTCTCTAACAGCCTCCTCTAGACGAGTTCCCATAGTAACCAAGTCGGAGAAATTATTTGGTGCAGAGACTATCATCCTTTCAACATATTCCTTCTTCAAAGTTTTCAGGAATGTCTGTGTCAGTTCTTCCTCATCGAGCCGAGGAGAAACACGGGCAGCTGCCCCCCTCCATCTCTGAGCATATTCACGGAAGGTTTCATCTGACTTCTGAGACAAAGACTTAAGAGAATCTCTATTCGGCTTCAAGCGGGTGTTGAACTCATAATGATTCTCAAAAGCAACAGTGAGTTCCTCAAAAGTATGGATATTATCTTTACTCAAACCAGTGTACCAGTCTGCCGCATCTTCTGTCAGGCTGTCCTGGAAGCAGTGGATCATTAGTGCATCATTATCTGCGTAGTTGGCCATCTTCCGGACGTACCGAATGACATGGCTATATGGACAAGAGGATCCATTGTATTTGTCAAAATCTGGCACTTTGAACTTCTTAGGAACCTCAAACTGGGATACCAGGCATAAATCACGAGCCTTAGCAGAAACACCGTTCCCACGGCTAGCTTTGACCTCACGGAGCTCCCCAGCTAGCTCTCTTAACTGTTCTCTCATAGCTTCCATTATAGGGTCCTGTCCATGCGGAGTATCAACATCGATTACCTTGCACAATGTGTACAACAGGATCGATAACAACAGTAGTCACTTGAGGCATAGAGGTAGATGTAGAAGCAAAAGTTGTTGCAGGAATCTGTCCTTGATTAGCAATACCAAAAATACCAGCCGCGGTGTTGGAAGCATAGAAAGCTGAGAGTCTATAAGGGCGCCCATTGGGCATAAGAAACCGAGCATCAGAAGCCACAGTGGATAATGGGATGGATGGAATCAATTCATTAGTAACCGGAACAGACGTGACCGGTTGTTCTTGTGCAGCCATCAGAGTAGACATAGCGTCATGAGCCTTGGCCAAGTCTTCTTTCATAGCAGCCAATTCGGCACGGAGCTGAGCATTCTCTTCTTCAAAGTTAGCCATGTTTCTTCTCTTGTACAATCTTGTCTGATGAATTCTAGCTGGTTGGTAAACCTTACGAGCACGAGCCACCTTTCAGACTGCGGCGGAAAAACCAGGAGGCAATGAGTACCAGGGAAGTTTTATGTGACCAATGAATGCATATGATGTATGAGATGTGTAAATGCATATGCAAAAAAAGATTCTTTTTTGTGTTATCGAAGGGTTTTAGACAAATTAGAAATTTGTAAACACTACTAAACAACTGAAACATCATAAATAGACGAAACATCTAACCATCACAAGGTCTTACAAGATAATTCCCTTTGAAATGCTAAGCCAAGGGATAGACTTTGAAATGTAAAACAACAATAACAACTGGAAACAACAACAGGAAACAATAATCCTCAAGCATAGGAAGTGGAAGGATCATCCTCAGACTCAGACTCAGACTCATAGCTGCAGTATCGGGCATAGAAGTCACGAGCACCCCTAGCCCTCTTGGAATCCCTCATAAGCAACTTATCTTTTCCATCAATCTCTTTTCTAGCCTTTGCCAACTCCTTCTTCAGCGTCAAAACCTCATGAGTCTTCTGCTCATCTTTTCCATCCAAAGTCATGATCAGATTCTCAGCCTCATAGTATCTAGTCTTCCACTAATGCTTCTCTCGGCTCTCCATAGCTAGATGCTCCTGATACATCTCCTGAGTAGGCAGAGGTAGAGGCAAAGGCATGGTTGGAGTAGATGCGGACACATATCTCATGGCGGGGTAAGGCATGCCAATCTTCTCAGCCTGGTTTATTACCCATTGAGTATATGCCTCATGGTATCTCACACCCATATGCTTCACATCTTTCTTCCGAATCTTGGACCAAGCCTCTATGAAATCTTCTCTTATTCCTGTAGGAGCATTAGAGTAATGGAAGAAGTAAGGAGATGTAGCAAGATAGATGGGCTTCTCTTTCATCGGGAAACCAAATTGTCGCAAAGCGAGCTCCGGGTTATAGTTGATTCCACCCCGGGTACCAAGAAGAGGTACATTAAGGAACTTTCCACTACTGAAGATAATTTCTTTGACTCTAGCAGCAGGAGTGAGCCAAACCACTTCGTTAGGGGTGAGAGCCATAATCCGCTGTGAAACAGTCCAATTCTCTGGATTATCATGGAAAGACTTCGGAAGGTGCGAAATAAACCACCTATATAAGAGAGGTACACAACACAGAATGTATCCACGACCCTTGTCGGATCGATCGTGAATAGCATGGTATGTGTCAGCCAGCAAAGTAGGAACCGGATTCTTGGAGCGGAAGATCATAATAGCATTCATATCCATAAAGTCATCAAGATTTGGAAAGAGGATAAGCCCATAGATGAGTAGTGCAAGAATAGCCTCAAGAGTGTCCTGACAAGTGGTTTTGAGATTGGCTTTCTCAAGTAGATACTCCGAAGTGAACCCTCGGATGTAAGCCTTAGTGACAAGATTCTTGGAAACATCGGAGGTCTTGAGATAGAGATCACGGGCAATAACCAAAGGAGTAGGGGGATGCTCAAGACCCATGAAAGGTGTCCCCTTGGCAATAGATAGATCCATCAAGCAAGAATAAGCCTCGAGTGTGGGTACCAACGGAAAGTCGGGAAAAGTGAAGCACCGATAGTCCCGATCATAAAACTGCACTAGAGTGTGTACAAGCTTCTCATCCACATTAGTCCGGAGAAGAGTAAGTAAGTCCCCGTAACGACGTCGAAAACCGGTCGGATCCTTTACCTTGAGTGCCAAATCTCTCAAACTAGCCAAATCCACTTCCTTGAACTTGTAGGACTTAGTCTTCCCCATTCCTACAATGTTTACAAATTCAATTTGTCTAAGCCCTTCGATAAATGCATGGAAAAAAGGTTTATGCATGTATACATGTATGCATGATCACATTCAAGTACGGAGAGACCATGGTGGGTTGAAATTCAAAGTCAAGGGTGGACACGGTGTCCGGTCAAACTAGGGCTTTGGGTAATAATAATCGGGTTCTACAAAAGGTTCCCAAGTCGCAACCTCTCTTACGTATATCATGGTGCCACGAGACAAACACTCACTCCATGATTATCCGTAAGAAGGTCTAACTTGAGTGTAGTATCGTGTGACGACTTAAACTCGAGACAACACTCGGTGTAGCCTCCGCACTACATCCTAGAAAATGGCCATGGATGGGTTCGGTTATCTACGATCCATAGCGTCATAGAACAATTGGAAGCAAAGTGCCTAAACGCGACAACACGCGCCGACAACATCACCCCCAAAATGCCTCAGCTATGTGGGATTGATCGCATAATCCAATACACGAGGCAACCCTCGGAATGAATTGTCGATTATATCCCCCCTAAATCATAAGTTCACTCAGCCCGGGTGTAGGGCTTTAATATTCTCACCCCCACACGTTTGCAAGAATTTAAACATTTATTCACATAAGGAAGCAAATAAGAGAACAAAAGCGCAAGCGTGAAAATAAAGACTAGGCGTAACTCTCGAATCTCCCCAGTGAAGTCGCCAGCTGTTTTATCTTGGTTTTTCGGGTGTCAAACATTGATTAAGTTTGAACCTTTTTAACCTTTGATATCTCATTTTTTCTTGGGAAGGGAAAAATAAGAAAAACCCTTCAGAATCGAGGTCTGGGAGTTGTTTTAGTTATGGGAAGGTGTTAGGCACCCATAACTACTATAGTATCCTATAGGAACCGTCTTTACTTTCTACGCACGCGCTTTATTTTTAAATGCTATTTGAAAGTGTTATTTACACCTAAGGGTTTGCTAGGTTAAGAATTGGAGGGAGAAGAATGTGTTTGAATTTTGTTTTATTGGTCTTGGAGAAGTTTTGACTTCTTGCCTACATACCCTTTTAAGGGATCAAAATTCATGTAGTTCTCTTCCAAAAAAAAGTTTTTGTTTTCGTTGTTTGTTTTTAATTTTGAAAATGGAATTTTCAAGAATAAGAGAGAGAGGCCTCAAGGGCATAAGATTTGGAAAATGTGAAGTGGAATTAGTTATTTTGCAAAAAAGGTCTAAGTATGATTAAAATTCATTAAGGTTTTTGTTTAAGAAAATAAAGGGAAAATTCAATGGGATTTTGATCCCAAGGTTTCTTTAGAAAATTATTTGAGTGAAGCTGTTCATGTTTTTTGGAAAAGAGAATTTTCTAAGTATCGTGATCCCTAAGCATACATCTAAAGCATACATCTAAAGTATCCATGTGATGTGTGTGCATGTGTCGGTGCTTGTGTCGGTGTACATCATTAGAGTCCATTGTCCATTACATAGGCCCTAGTTTACATGCTATGGTCTTGCAAGAATTTAAATTGCATAAAATAAAGTAAAAAAAAAAAGCTAGGTTATACATGATAAGTCTTTGCAAAATTTAAAGTGCAAGAAATAAAAGCTAAGAATATAAGATGGAGGATGAGATGCTTATGGAATGTATGAAACAAGAAGTAGAAGGTTAGTAGCACAAAGTGTAATATGGTGAAACATATAAGCAAGTAAACATCACAAAAAACTTCAAAATACACCAAAACTAAAGGTAAAATATACCTAAAATTTGACCACAAAAGCAAAGTCAATACATGCCTTCTAATCCTCACATCATGATAATTTTTCAAAGGTTTTATTTCAATCATAATCATGAGAATTAGGAGAAAGTATCAAGCCAAGAATTATGACACATTTTTAAGCATATCTTGCACTTATTTTCACAAACAATATTCACATAACTTGTAACACAAGGCACTATCAAAAATGCAATCACAAACACTAAAAATAGCATCCAATCAGGGATAAAACACATCACAAAATTGCATATCAAGTACCAATATCAAGTTGACAAAATATCATAGCAAAACCTATAGAGAATTCACAAGAATTTAACAAAGAAATCAAACAAATCACAAGAGACATCACATATATTATTTTTTATCAAATTTCATCATGCAAAAATATCACAAAACATCAAGAAAATTATCAAGAATTCATAGAAATTTATTAGGAGTTTTTGCACAATTTTGACATGCAGAGGGTGTAAAAAGCAGGATCCAGTGGTGTGCATAGCAAAGAAATGAAGGAAAGAGAAACAGACAAAGTCCAGGCCCAAAACGCGTTGAACCAGAGCCACAGGATTGATCCAGATGGGTCAACCCTAGATCTGATGGCCTACGATGGAGGAGAGTTGAACCAGAAGTGAACCGGACCGGTTCAGGCGCCTATATAAGCCTATAGGCGCCGGTCCAGTTCATTTCCACTTCTTCTTTCTCTCTCTATCACAAATCTAGTGAGATGTGCTCTCACCTCTCTCAAAAACTCACCGTCGGAGAAGGTCAGAGAAGATGACCGGAAGAGGCTCTGGTACGGTGGTTCGCCGGTGGCACCACCATCCCGGAGTCTTTCTGAACTCTTTTTTTCAAAATTTTTACATGATTCTTCTCGTCTTCTTTTCCTCTTTATGGTTTTGAGGTTACTTTTGTGAGATTGTGATTAAAACGGAGTAGATCGGGGTTCAAACTTACGGTTTTTTCAAGAACCTTTCGGTTTTGAATCTTTTTCACATATGTTTTCCAGAAACCACCGATCTACTTCGATCTATCTTCGTTGATGTTTTTAAAGAGAAACTGAGAAGGTTTACATGTTTACCTGTGGTTTAATTTGGAAATTTGAAAGAGAAGATGAAAGAAACTTCTTGAATCCTTTTCTGATCTTCTGGTGAATGCTTCGTTGTTATTTCAAACCGAAAATAAATCGGTGTACACGTTCCTCTTCTTCTCTGGTTCAATTCGAATTCAATCCCTCTTCTTCTCTGCCTCACCAAATCCTTCGTGATCGCGTTGGATTCGTCATAATTTGTGATGGATCTACGCTGGAATTGCGAAGGTAATCGATTCAATGATGAAGATTCCTCATAGAATCTCTGAGAATCTCTACGAATCCGAACTGGTTTGGTGAAATAGTTGTTGAATTGAGCTTGTTTGTGATGGAACTGGTGAGAATTTGTGATGAATTGGCGTGGAATTGGATTCTGGAGAGTTAGGGTTTATGGTTTGGGGATGAAGTTCTTCACGAACTTCATCATGTTCTTGAGGTTTTTCTAGGTTTGATCTCTGATCCTGGAGAGAGAATGTGGGATAGTGTTTGTTGAGTTGGCGGTTAGAGAATGGTGTGATCCTGACACATGTGATGAGTTGGCCTGTATTTATAGGCCAGCTATGATATTTGATCCAATGATCTCTTGACACCTGTCTTTGGACTAAAAGCTTCGGCTTTGGACTAAAAATGCCTTAAGGACCTTTCTGCAAAATAACAAACTAGAAGGACTATTCTGCAATTAAGTGAAAGGACTAAAAAAATGAAAACTTGCAAAACTTGAGGACTGAAATGAAAAAGGACTAAAATAAAAATAAAATAAAATTTGGTTAAAATTTGGTAATTTGAAATTAACGAAAAGTGAAACAAAAAATAAAATCAACAAAAGGACTAAAAGAACCAACTACCAAATGCGGTACTTTAAAGTAACCTCTCTCTGTCAAAATTTTATGTGAAATGACCAAAATGCCCCTAGGGACTAAACTGACTCAAAATGACTCAAATGCAATTTTTGAAATGGATTTTAACATGGAATTGAAACAAAGGTTTATACAAACCAATTGAAAAGACTCAGAGACAATTTTCAGAGATTAAAATGAGTTTGAATGCAGGAAATGACTAAAATGCCCTTTTCCATGATTTTTGCAAATAAACTTGAAATAAAATGCAGAGAAATATGCAATTGATCAGAGACAAATTCAAATGACTTGGAATGCAAGAAAACCCTTTTGGATGGCTTTAAATGCAAGAAAACACAGACAAATATACAGTTGAAAATATTTTCAAAACAAAGACAGAAAAATATGCAGATAAAGCATGGTAAAATATCAGGGCAAAACAATAGCAAAGTGGCAACCTCTCAAGAGTAATAGACACATATCAAAGATGGAAACATATTTTGAGCAAGTATTTTTAGGTCCAATATTAGGGTATGACACAGAGTAGTGGAGATAGTGGTTGTACACTTCGTACACTTTGTACTTTGTCAACGCTTTTTGAAGATAAGTATCCAATGCCTTCAAATCTTCACAAAATGACCGTTGCATTATATTTCCAATCTTCTGCATTGCTTTCGAATCCAATAGATAGCTTTTGAAGTGTTAAATCTTGAATCTTCAGCTTCTGGTGATTTTTCAGCTTCTGATGAGGTTGCTTCTGAGAAACTTGCTTCTGATGAACTTCAGCTTCTGATGACATCATCATCTTCAGGAGCACTTTGTCTTCAGGAGCACTATTGACTTCAGAAGCACTTTTCTTTAAACGCTTTCAAGCTTCCTTTTCTTGATTCCTTAGCTCTCTTTTGTTCTTCAGAACCTTTATATGATGTAAATTTTTAACTATGGTCCTGTACACTTGAACAAATATTAGCTAGTCCAACTGACAATTTTTAATACCTTGTTATCATCAAAACTGTCTAAAGTTTATTGTTAAACACATTTTGTTCCAACAATCTCCCCCTTTTTGATGATGACAAACAATAGTATTTAAAATTTGATCAATTGTTGTTAATCTAATTAACAAGTTTACTTTGGGGTTCTGAGGTTTGTAAGCTCAGAGTCTGAGGTTTGTAAGCTCTAACTCCCCCTGAGTCTGATAGTCTTTAAGGTGAGTTTTGTAAGCTCCCCCTAAGTTCTATCCATGTTAATTAAATTCATTTATATGCAATAATATCAGAGCTTAAAAATGAAAAGAGATTATAGATAAGAAGAATGGTTCAATTAATTTTATTTGAAATTTGATACTCCTTCTTACGTTCAAGGCTTATACCTTTCAGGTAAAAATGATAGAAGTTTTTCAGAATTAATTTTCAAATAACATTAATAGGGCTCAGAGCCTTTAAATACTATCACATATACTCCCCCTTTTGTCATCAACAAAAAGTTTTTAAAGAAAACTTAAGACAAAAAGAGAAAATAGTTTAAAAGATAGTGGGAAAAACCAGTAAGCATAGAATATAAACTATAATCAGAATCTATAATCATATCAAAACATAATTAGAGCAGGAGTAAAAATATATATCAGAGCAAACATATAGTAAAGCATAGTCATGAGATGATATATATAATCAGAAGCAAAAAGAATTCACAACATAGATAAATGTCAGAAGCATGAAACAATAACATCAATAACCAACAAAAAAAACTACTGAGGTAGACATTGGATCAGCAGCTTGAGAAACAGTTCCTGAAGCACCAGCTACTGATGGTTCTTGAATCTCCTCCAGACCAATTTGAGTTTCCTCTTCAACAATCTCTTCAGCTTCTCCAGCAATTGCCTTTACCTCAACAATCTTCTCCACGTATTATTCATCACACTTATCTAACCCAAGAGCCTTGAGCTTTTCATCCCTTTCTAGAATGTATTGTGCTTCCTTTTCCTTCTTCTCAGCTAACATCTTGTCATCATGTTCTCGAGCCATTCTTTCCAAGGCAGGAGTCATCATAAACATAAGACTCACAATTTGTGCAGGAGCTTGCTTCCTCTTTCTGGGCTTCTGCTCTTCTTCTTCCATTTCATCAAAAGCTTGTTTTATCTTCTCCTTGGTGATTGAGGTATCTACTTTACCTCTTCTCTTCTTGTGAGCAGAAACAGGAGCACTGTTGTAGTTAGTTACTTCAGACTTAGCAACTTTCTGTTTCTTGGCCTTGCCAGCAGCAGCTTCTGATTCAGTAATGACTCTAGCCCTTTTTCCTTTGATTTCATCAGGAGCAACTTCATCCTGAATGTTGGCACCTGATTCTCTGTCATGGGCAGCTACATATCCAGCCAAAACCTCAGGATTATTCTCCTTTAAGATTGAAGGAAAATCCTTTATCAGTTCTGATTCAGCTGTGGATATTTCCATACCCTTCTCATTGAGAGGAAATTTCTTGATAATCCCCATATAATACAGGGTCATGCTATTGATAATCTTGTCAGCAGTAGAAACCTTAAATCATTTATCAGATGCAGCCTTTGATCTCCTCAGAATCTCCAGCAGTTAACCTTGGTGGAAGATTTTAGATAGCAACCTCCTACACGGTACTTGTTTTTTTATCTTTGTTGATACCTTCTTTAATTGTCCAGCACAGATGATGCATGAGGTTTCTTGGGAGATTTATCTTCTCGAAAGCAGCCATGAAGTATATTGCTAGTTTGTGGTCCTGATTAGGTTGGTCAGACCCTCCTCCTCTCTGAAAGAAGCAGTCTGTGCAAAACTTCAGGAGCAGCCTGTGATTAACTTCGATATCCACAGACTTAGCAGTTGGGTTTCCTTTCAGCAGCAAGTTTGTGTAGCTTTCCAACAGGATATCATCCTTGCTGACATCCCACTGAAATCTGCCTTCAAGAGCCACCCTGCATGCTTTGGCAATCACTTCTTCTGTGATGGTTATAGGAATACCCATCACTGCTGACCTTATTCCCGTACCCTTAAATGGTAAATCAACATCGAGCTCTTTCTTCTTCTTGTCAAACCCAACAAACCTTTTGTCACTGTGAGGAATATCCAAACCTCTAGTCTTCCCTTTCAGACTTGAATCTCTTGACACAGCTTGTCTTCCTTCTAACCTTGCAGCTTCCAAATCGTAAACTTCAGCCCTTACCCAGAAGTCCTTGATAAGATTTTCATATGTTGGTCCATTCAACATATGAAAGTAATCGAATAGCTTCTGAGCTTCTACCAAAGCCTTCATGTCCACTCTGTATTTCTTGAGAGTCGAAATCCACTGGTGATTCCTTTTGAACGACCAAGGATTTAAGCGGAATGGACATTGTTCTTGGCTTGATTACAGAACCAGATCCTGGAGTGTCTTGTTGTTGTTGCATGCTGGAACCACTTGTTGAAGTTGCCATTGAAGAAAATGAAGATTTAGGGTTCTAGGGTTGAGATGCAGAGAATTTGCACTTACTTCGCAAAGAGAGGTTTGAGAATACAAAGTCTTTGTTGTGAAGTGGGAAGTGTGTGAATTGATTAAGTGTTTTGAGTAAAAACGTTTGCAATTCAAAAGGGGACAAACAGACATAGAATTAATGACAAAGGGGGCGCGTGTTAGTACTTTCAAAGCTTATAATCATCATTGCCCTTTCAAGTTATACACCAATACAAATAAGCCACATCAGAAGTTTTCAGAGTACTTGCCAAGTTAGTGGGCCAGAATTTACCATAAAAAAGTAACTTCCAACGTTTCTACTAACTCTGCTATTCAGAAGCACAAAGTCCAACTTTTGGACTTCAGATGCTGACGTCATCATCATAAGCACATTTTCCTCAAAACCTCAATTAAGAGCTTCTGATGGACCATAGCTTCTGAAAAGACTTTAGAACCTAAAATCCTATTCAGGAGCAAGCAAGCTTTAATCAGACACAAAATGCATGTTCAAACTTTTCTTTATAAAATCCAATATTTCAATAGTTAAAGGCTTAGTAAATATATCAGCCCATTGATTCTCAGCATCAATGAATTGTATATCTAAAATTCCTTTTCGAACATAGTCTCTGATAAAGTGGTGTTTGATTTCAATATGCTTAGCTCTTGAATGCAAAATTGGATTTTCAGACAAACAAATAGCAACAGTATTATCACAATTAATGGGAATACTGTTAGCAATAATCTGATAATCTTCCAACTAATGTTTCATCCAAAGTAGTTGTGTACAGCAACTTGCAGCTGAAATGTACTCTGCTTCTGATGTAGACATAGCAATAGTTGCTTGCCTCTTGCTATCCCAAGATATCATATTATCACCCAGAAATTGACAATTGCCACTGGTTGACTTTCTTTCAATCTTATCACCAGCATAATCAGCATCACAGAATCCAACCAACTTATAATCTAAGGATTTCCTATAAAGGAGTCCAATATTAGTTGTTCCTTTCAGATACCTGAAGATTCTCTTGATAGCAGTCAAATGAGATTCTCTAGGATCTGATTAGAATCTTGCACACAAGCATACACTGAATAAAATATCTGGCCTAGATGTGGCGAGGTATAACAGGGAACCAATCATACCTCTGTCAGCTTTTGATCTACTTTTGATCCTTCATCTTCTTTGTTTAAGTAGCATGTAGGATGCATTGGAGTGTTCATCACTTTACAATCTTCAAGCTTGAACTTCTTCAGAAGCTCCTTTGTATACTTTGTTTGATGAACATAAACTCCATCTTTGCATGGATTTATTTGAATGCCAAGGAAGAACTTCAGCTCTCCCATCATGCTCATTTCAAATTCATCCTGCATTAACTTAGAGAATTCCTTGCAAAGAGATGCATTAGTAGAACCAAATATTATATCATCAACATATATTTGCACAACAAGAATATCTTTCCCAAGGGTCCTTCTGAAGAGTGTTGTGTCAACCTGTCCTCTTTTAAAATCATTTTTGATTAATAAATTACTTAGTCTATCATACCAAGCTCTTGGAGCTTGTTTCAAGCCATATAGTGATTTCTTCAGTTTATAAACATGATCAGGATACTTAAGATCCTCAAAACAGGAGGTTGTTTGACATACACTTCTTCTTCTATGACACCATTAAGAAATGCACTCTTGACATCCATTTGATATAATATTATGCCATGATTAACTGCATAGGAAAGAAGTAACCTGATTGCTTCCAATCTTGCAATTGGAGCAAATGTTTCAGTATAATCAATGTCTTCTTGTTGACCGTACCCCTGTGCAACAAGTCTTGCTTTGTTTCTAGTTACTTCTCCTTGCTCATTCAACTTGTGTCTGAATACCCATTTTGTTCCAATAATGTTCTTGTGCTGAGGTTTGGGTACCAGATCCCACACATCATTTCTTTGAAATTGATTCAACTTTTCTTGCATAGCTAAGATCCAACCATCATCTGAAAGTGCTTCATAAACAGTAGCAGGTTCAATCATTGATATCAGTCCAATCATAGACTCTTCTTGTCTGAAATATGATCTTGTTCTTCTAGGACTATCTTTGTTTCCAATGATTAGATCCTCAGGAAGTGAAGACTTGTGCTTCAATTTGCTCTGGGGTTGAATAGCTTGCTGAGAGCCATCTTGAGCTTCATCAGAAGCAACTTCATCATGTGCTTCTGAGGTGGATTCAGCTTCTGGACTGTCTTTAGATTCAGCTAGGGCTGGAAATGAGTCGATTCGAACCGAACCTGTCTGAGCTCGACTCGACTCGATAAGAATTAGTTCGGCTCGAAACTCGACTCGAGTTCGAAATGAACCTTTTTCTTAACTCGAGTCCGGCTTGTTTAAAGTTCACGAACAACTTGGTTCAACTCATTAGGTTCAACTCGTTTACCTATTTTGATAGGTTTTTTTTTCAAAAATATGTCTTTGACCATTTAAAAAAAACAACACAAAAATAGAATTAAAATAAATTAACTACGAGGCATAACCACTACCTAGGTAGGAAGTGGCACTTTACTGTAGCGCATAACAGTATAAGTTTACAATGTGAATATATATAATACTTCTCCTCTCTAATGTTTTCTAAACTCCCCGATGTGGGACTATTTGAATGCACATGTTTTTCTTTTTTTCTTGTTGTACTCACACGCACATGTTTGTTTAAAAGTCTCCTTCAAAAAATGTTTCTTTCAGTACAAGGTACCATTAACATATTTTTTTGCTTTCTCTATTAAAAGAAGTTTACAATAAATTACATATTATATAAAAAAATACCAAATAACATTATATATATATATATATATATATATATATATATATATATATATATATATCGAGCTGGTTCAAGAACCTAACGAGTCGAACCATACAAAGCTCAAGTTCAACTCATTTATTTAATGAGTTTAGTATTCAACTCAAGTTTGACTCATTTGGTTCGTGAACCAAGTTCAATGAATCAATTATCAAATCGAGTCTCGAACTATTTTCGAGTTGGTTCGGTTCATTGCCAGCCCTAGATTCAGCTATCTGATCAGGTTTTAGAGTATCTTCAGGAACCTGTATCTCAGCAAAACTTTCATCTTGCTTTGGAGTTTTATCTCCAAGCTCTTTGTCATCAAATTTAACGTGCATACATTCTTCAACACAGAGTGTCTCTAAATTATACACTATGTATGCCTTTGACCTTTCAGAGTAACCTAAGAAGATTCCTCTTTGGGCTTTCACATCAAATTTCTTTAGGTAGAGCTTGTTATTCAGAATGTAACATGTACATCCAAATTGATGAAAGTAAGAGGTATTGGGTTTTCTTCCTTTAAAGAGTTCATATGTTGTTTTCTCCAAAATAGGTCTGATATAGATCCTGTTCTGGACATAATATGTTGTATTCACTGCTTCTGCCCAAAAATGTTTTGCTAAATTGTTTTCATGGATCATGGTTCTAGCCATTTCTTGTAAAGTTCTATTCCTTCTTTCTACAACCCCATTTTGTTGTGGAGTTCTAGGAGAAGAGAATTCATGGACAATTCCATGTTTTTCACAAAAATCTTCAAAAGGCTCATTTTCAAATTCTCCACCATGATCACTTCTGATTTTCAAAATCTTTGTTTCTTTTTCAGATTGAATTTGTGTGCAGTACTGAATACATCACAAGCAACATCTTTACTTTTCAGAAATTTTACCCAAGTCCATCTGCTATAATCATCAACAATGACAATAAATCAATATGAAGTAGTTCTAAGGGTCATGAGGTTAAAACAATCTCTTTAGTTTTAAAAGATGATTTCACAATTTTTCCTTTCTGGCATGCACCACAGAGTGTATCTGAATGATAATCTATATCAGGAAGGCCTTTGACAAGTTGTAACTTACTATGCTTAGAGATTAATCTCCAGTTAGCATGTCCCAACCTTTTGTGCCACATCCATTTCTTATCATTCAATGACAGAAGGCAAATAACCTTCTGGTCAACCAGTTCAGAAAAGTTGATTTTATAGACATTTTCCACTCTCTTTCCCTTGAACAAAATGGATTTGTCTTCTTTGTTGATTATAGTACAGTTGGCTTTTTCAAAAAACACATCATAACCATTGTCACATAATTGAGTGATGTTCAATAGGTTATGTTCAAGCCCATCTACCAACCATACATTATTAATTGAGGTAGAGGAATTACCAATGGTTCCTGTACCAATGATCTTGCCAGACTGGTTGCCTCCAAACTTCACATTTCCTCCTTATTTCATTGTTAGGTTGAGGAACATGGACTTCTCTCCTATCATGTGTCTTGAGCAACCGTTGTCTAGGTACCATGATTTCTGCTTTGGCATTGTTTTTAAACATATCTGCATTTTTCAAAAGTTTATATTTAGGGTGTGATTTCAGTTGCTTCTGATTAACCATCACCTTAGGTTTAACACC
Source organism: Medicago sativa (assembly GCF_051527215.1). Lineage (NCBI taxonomy): Eukaryota > Viridiplantae > Streptophyta > Magnoliopsida > Fabales > Fabaceae > Medicago > Medicago sativa. The sequence continues at coordinate 34,258,740 of NC_140751.1, forward strand.
TTTTGATTTTGGTATTTCAGAAGCAGAAACTGTTTTGTTCTTCTGAACACCAGTCTTCAGGATTTTAGATTCTGGTTTCATCAGACTCTGAGGAACAGATTCTGATCTCTTCAGAATCCTAATCTTTGAGGTTTTGGGTTCAGAGTTAGTCACAACCTTAGACTTAAGATTCTTTGGCTTTGATTCAATCTTAGCCTTAGAGCCAGGAGCTTCAGGTTCTGACTGAACCATAGTATCACCTTTTACACCTTCAGGTACAAAAACTGTTTTCAGTCCTTCCTTGATGCATTCACAACATGATTTAAGATTGGTTTTATTAGTTTTCACTTCTGAAAGACCAATTCATCTGCCATTGTTCTTGTAAATGCTATAAATCATAGAAGCAACTCTACTTCTGTCACTGCCAGACATGATAAAATCTTCAAGCGCAATCTCATGGTTGCTTAAAGGTTTTCCATTACACTTTTCTTGTAGCTTCTGACATAAGAACCTGAGCTTGTCTTCATAAGTTTTACAAATGAAGTCAAAACCTCTAAGTCCTTCTTCAGAAGCCTTCAGATCCAATAGAGTTGATTCTTGTTGTTTCATTACTTCAAAATGTGTAAGGAGTTCTTTAAGAGACTCAATCAACTCTTCTTTGGGAATTTTGGAATATACCTCATTTTCTTCTTCTGAGTCTGATTCTGATCCAGCTTCTGAAGTTGATGTAGCTACTAACCCAACAGCTATCTTTGCACCTTCATCAGCTTCCTCTCTATCAGATCCATATTCACTTTCCAAATCATCCTAGGTGGCCATTAAACTCTGTTTAATCTGCTTCTTGAATTTGCTTGGTTCGAAAGTTGACTTCTTTGACTTGTCCTTTGACTTCTCTTTCTGAAGATCAGGGCAATCAGCAATGAAATGTCCAGCCTTCTTGCAGTTGAAGCAACCCTTCTGATCTTCTTTCTTTGAGCTTCTGAAGTTACTCCTTCTGGTCAGAAACTTTATATTCTTCTTAGCCAGATACTGCAGTCTGTTGGAGAGCACAGCCATCTCAGCAGCATCTTCTTCAGAATCTGAACCAGATGGTTCTTCTTCTTCAGATTCAACTACTTTGAGAGCTTTTGATGACTTGCCTTTGGATAGAAGAGCTATTGATTTACTCTTCTTAGTAGACTCATGTTCATTAAGACTTAACTCATGAACTTTGTGAGAACTAACAAGATCTTCAACACTTAAAGTGTTTAAATCTTTAGCTTCCTCAATGGCAGTCACCTTTGGTCTCTATTTAGCATGCAAACTTCTGAGTATCTTGCTCACATGATCAGAAGCAACATAACTCTTCTTCAGTATTTGTAGTCCAGAGACTAGGGTTTGAAACCTTGAGTACATCTCCTCAATAGTCTCATCATCCTTCATCTTGAACAACTCATACTGATGAACCAGCATAAGAGCCTTTGCTTCTCAGACTTTCTTGTTGCCTTCAAAATTAGCACAAGGAGAAGCAAACATTGCTTTAGCAGTTGACTTGTCACTCATCTTCATATAATCTGCTTTAGGAATAGCAGTGACAAGTTCTCCTCTGATAATATGATGCTTCTTGTAAGTCTTCTTCTGAGCAGGAGTATGTTTCTTTCTATCAACAGCAGCTCCTTTTTCATCAAGAACCAAGTCATCACCAACACCTTCTTCAAGTATGTCTCATAGTTCTTCATCTAAACTCATGACATAGCTGTAGAAGTTGGATTTCCACTAAGAAAATTCTTCAGGGTCTCCATTGAACTTAGGAATCTTTCCTACGTTGGATTTCTTGTTGTCATCATTGTAATCATGAGCCACAACATTATAATTATGACCAGATCCATTACTAGAAACAGATTCACCAGACATGTTTTTCTCAGATCTTGGATTGTTACACTGTTAGGTGTTATCAACAGAACCAAGGCTCTGATACCAATTGAAGGTGAGAAAAAAACAGATTCACCAGACATGTTTTTCTCAGATCTTGGACTGTTAAATTGTTAGGTGTTATCAACAGAACCAAGGCTCTAGATATCAATTACGAAGTCCAAAACCTTTTGAATTTTGGAACTACTTCCACCTATCATCAAAAAATTTCGAACAAAAAGGTGGTATTACGAACCTTACCACGAGACTGTTTGTGGTACCTTACTGATTACTGGTCCTGTGTTGCGAAACGGGCTTTTATGCAAAAACTATCTTGCAGTGGCCATGCAGAATATTCATTGGTTTTGGCATCCAAATGTTTCAAGGGGGACGTCCTGACATGAAAGAAATCAAGTTCATTCCGTGAAAAGCAGCCAAACACGGTTATGACGGGGCTATGTATTTTGTCTAAAGATGAATCATTTGTTGAGGATGCCTTCTTCACCTACAAATGCCTTTTAAACTGTCGACAATTGGCCAATTATAAAGGGGCCATCATGAACGTCGAAGGTCCTCCTTATTTTTTGGGACATTTCTCGACCAGAACACTTCTCCCGGAGTTTACCTATCGGTTAACTTGCACCTCGAGCTAAACTTGTCAAAGACATGGGAGAAATCCAGGCGTTTATTGGCCATTCCCAGGTTTTGACGACTACTCAATGACAGATCTTTGCCACTTCTATCGCTTTGATGTTAAGATTACCTGGTTTTTGGTCCAGTTTTGTTTCCTCGAATCGGAAGACTACTGACTTCCTTCCTTTGTTTAGGGACTAACTGAAGGTGAGAAAAACACAAGAAGGGGGGTTGAATTGTCTTAGCTTTTTCTTCGTATTCTCCTAAGCTGAAAACACTGATCAGGAGAAGATAGAGTTCTGCTTCTGAAGTGAAGTTCAGGACTAACTAGCAGTGGATAAAAACAGATAGAGAGAAAGAAGAAAGACACAAAGCAATTATACAGGTTCCTTCCACAAACCGAAAGTAGTCTTGTCTCCCTTGCACTTCCAAGGAGAGTTCACTATAATGTAATATCTGATTACAACTGCTCACTGCTAAAACTTGCAAGAGACTTCAAACTACTCAAGCACAACTGCAAAAGACTTCCTATGCTCCTGAGCACAATCAAGAGACTTCTAATGCTCAAGCACAACTGCAAGAGACTTCTAATCAAACAGAATTACAAAGAAAAAATGTTTGAGGTTGAACAATTGATATACAATCAGTGGTGTTCCCAATACACATCAGATACAGACATTTAAGTCTCTATAATTTCTAAGATATGAAAGTTGATGAGAAATTCTAAGTGAACTTTTGAATGCAGAATAATTTCAGCAGAGTTTTGGCACTTGTAAATTGTTGTTGAGTCCTTGCCAAACTCTAAGTCTTCACTCCTTTATATAGAGGTCTGAAAGAGACGTTGTGAAATTGCCAGCACATCAAAAGAGTCGTTGTTGAAGCTTGATCAATCACCAATGATCTTTTGCCTGATATGGTTGTTGTCCTATGAAGAACCAATTTGAAATCCATTTCTATTGAGAAGGAACATTGTTGCAGGCGGAGTTGTATTCTGGAGCTGTTTCTTGTCTTGTAGCGTGGACACTGCAGAGTAGTGGAGATAGTGGTTGTACACTTTGTACTTTGTCAATGCTTTTTGAAGATAAGCATCCAATGCCTTCAAATCTTCACAATATGACCGTTGCATTGCATTTCCAATCTTCTGCATTGCTTTCGAATCCAATAGACATCTTTCGAAGTGTTAAATCTTGAATCTTCAGCTTCTGGTGATTTTCAGCTTCTGATGAGGTTGCTTCTGAGAAACTTGCTTCTGATGAACTTCAGCTTATGATGACGTCATCATCTTCAGGAGCACTTTGTCTTCAGGAGCACTATTGACTTCAGGAGCACTTTTCTTCAGACGTTATGGTCCTGTACACTTGAACAAATAACACTTGAGCACTTTCCTTAGCTCTCTTTTGTTCTTCAGAATCTTTATATGATGTAAATTTTTAACTATGGTCCTGTACACTTGAACAAATATTAGCTAGTCCAACTGACAATTTTTAATACCTTGTTATCATCAAAACTCTCTAAAGTTTATTGTTAAACACATTTTGTTCCAACAAAGTGTCATTCCCCGTTTTGTCGGTCGACGGAATGTCAACATTGTCATCTCTCGGTATGTCGGATGACGAGACGTCACTCAATTTCTATTCTCAAGTGTCTTGCCCCGTTTTTTCGGATGACGGAATGTCAAAATTGTCATCCCCAGTGTGTATGGTCAAGAGCTGTCACCGAAAATCATTTGTCTTCAAACAACTATCAATACAATAGTTGACAACCATTTTCCCCAGTGAAACTACACTACCCCCTAGCGGAGTCGGATCCCTTTTTCTCCAACAAACTTGGGTATCCCGTTGTTGTTTCTCATCCCATTCAAATCATCTTTGCCGTCCTGCATTCATACTTGCATCTTGAGCATTTCAAAGCATCTTAGGTCAAAAATGGCGTACTTTGTATTTAAGTCTCTTCGACCCGTCAAATCAAAGATTTCATCTTCAAATCTCCGGACTTAAATACGGGCATCAGTCATACCCCAATTTTGGACCCAAGATCCTACATTCATACAGTCTCTGACCTCGAATATTCTTTGTCTTTTCAGAGGAAAATTTGGCAAAGAGGTATTTTAAAATACCTCATTTTTGTACCGAATTTGGGCCTTCTTCTCACTTTTTTTATTTTATTATTATTAGTTTTTTAGTTTTATCTTACCTTTTATTTTCCATCTTTTAATTTTATTTTACTTTACTTTATTTTATTTTAATTTGTTTTTATTTCGTATTAGGTTTATTTTATTTTTCATTTCTTTTTAATTAATTAGTGCCCAAAAAAAAAACAAAGAGTCAATGAGTCCAAAAATCCAAAGTGCCCGAGGTCCAATTTTTCTTTCTTTTCTTTCCCATGCCACAATCATAGGCAATCACCAAAGTCATCCTCTTTTCTTTCCATTTCAAGCAAAAACGTGTTCCATTCCATAAATCACCATCAAAAACCATTAAACCACTTTTCCATTCTCATCAACCTCCTCACCTATAAATAGAGCCCTCATTCCACACTTTAAAGACACACAAAAAGTTTTCTTGAGTTGTCAAAGAACTTTTCTCTCTTCTCCCTCATTTAGCTTGTGTTGACGAGCTATTCTTTTCTTCTCCCTCTTTTTTCTGTCCCTTCGGAAAAAGTCCCTTTGGAAAAGTCCCTTCAGAATTTTGTCCCTTCGGTAATTTTGTCCCTGCGGTTGTCCCTTTCTTTTATTTCATTTTATTTATTCCGCTTTTATATATATTCAAAAAATGCAAAAAATATTAGATTAGGAAAGGATTTTTCGTGGTGATCCAACGTCACTACGGAAATTCCTCATTTTCTTGTTACGTTAGTTTACTTTTAATTTTTAATTAATATCAAAAACAACAAAAACATTTAAATAATCAAAAATCACAAAAATATTTTTTCATATTAAACCTTGATTTTCAATCAAGTGATCGTTCTTTTTATTTTCTTTCTTAATCAACTTTCAAATCAATTTTAATTCTACTTTGAGTCATTTTTCTTTCAATATAAAAAACACAAACAAATTCTTTTTTCCCCTTGGCTTTTTATTTTAAAACTTTTTTTCAAAACTAATAAAAAACACAAAACCAATCAAACGTCAATTTCTACCCCAAACTACGAGGTTTTGATCCCTCACGGGTACGTAGGCAAAGGACACTTATCCTTCCAAATCAATAAAAAAATGTAAATAAAAAACTTTCTTTTTCTTTTATTTAATCATCACTCTAATTTCTTTTTTTAAAAAAAGCAAGCAAGTTTAAGCACAAAAAGTTAAATAAAATCAAGAGGTTCTCGTAGAGTACTACGAATATTTAGGGTGCTAATACCTTCCCTAAATATAACCAACCCCTGAACCCTTAATCTTTAAAAATGGTATTTGAACTTTTTTCCATTCTCTTTGAAAAAAAATTAAAAGTTTAGTCGTGAATAAAATAGTGAGTCTATGCTAATAAAATTGCTCGACCTCCGAAAAATGACGCGACAACCAGCATAGTCAGCATCACAAAATCCAACCAACTGATAATCTAAGGATTTCCTATAAAGGAGTCCAAGATTAGTTGTTCCTTTCAAATACCTGAAGATTCTCTTAACAGCAGTTGAATGAGATTCTCTAGGATCTGATTGGAATCTTGCACACAAGCATACACTAAATAAAATATCTGGCCTAGATGCAGTGAGGTATAACAAAGAACCAATCATACCTCTATACAGCTTCTGGTCTACCTTTGTTCCAGTATCTTCTTTGCTTAAGGTGCAGGTTCGATGCATTAGAGTGTTCATCACTTTACACTCTTCCAGCTTGAACTTCTTCAGAAGCTCCTTAGTATATTTTGTTTGATGAACATATACTCCATCCTTGCTTTGATTAATTTGAATTCCAAGGAAGAACTTCAGCTCTACCATCATACTCATTTCAAATTCATCCAGCATTAACTTAGAAAATTCCTTGCAACGAGATGCATTAGTAGAACCAAATATTATATCATCAACATATATCTGCACAACAAGATTGTCTTTCTCAAGAGTCCTTCTGAAGAGTGTTGTGTCAACCTGACCTCTTTTAAAATCATTTTTGATCAAGAAATTACTTAGTCTATCATACCAAGCTCTAGGAGCTTGTTTCAAGCTATATAGTGATTTCTTAAGTTTGTAAACATGGTCAGGATGCTTAAGATCCTCAAAACTAGGTGGTTGCTTGGCAAACACTTCTTCTTCAATGACTCCATTAAGAAATGCACTCTTAACATCCATTTGATATAATATTATGCCATGATTTACTACATAGGATAGAAGTAACCTGATTGCTTCCAATCTTGTAACTGGAGCAAATGTTGCAGTATAACAAATGTCTTCTTGTTGACTGTAACCTTGTGCAACAAGTCTTGCTTTGTTTCTGACTACTTCACCTTGTTCATTCAACTTGTTTTTGAATACCCATTTTATTCCAATAATGTTCTTATACTGAGGTTTGGGTACCAGATCCCTCACATCATTCCATTGAAACTGATTAAACTCTTCCTGCATAGCTAGTATCCATCCATCATCTGAAAGTGCTTCGTCAACTGTAGCAGGTTCAATCATTGATAACAGTCTGAAATTCTGGCATGTTAGACTAAGATGTTCTATGAGATGTTTCAACACTAGTTAGATATATTATAATGTTGAAACATATGCATATACAACTTACAACAAAACAAATGAAAATGAACAAAAAAAACAAACAGAACCATAAAAGATGCACAGAGAGTTTGTTAACCCAGTTCGGTGCAACGTCACCTACTCTGGGGGCTACCAAGCCAGGAAGGAAATCCACTAGTGCAGTCCGTATTCAAAAGCTCTCAGCAAACCATGTTTGCACTGATGACCTAGGACCTACCCCAACTAGATTTCAACCTAGGAACTCCTAGATCTGAGATCCCATCTCACTCCCTTACAACTGATCACAACCCCTGTGATTCTAACTTGTTTGAAGACATTATCAAGTTGAGAATTAATAACATTACCTCTTTATTTAGATCAGTGATTTTAGCCAGATGACTAATTCTCTCTTCCTGAAGTTGATTAATGATTTCTTCGTGCTCTATCAGACTCCTGGAAGTGTTTGCATCATGAATCTCTTGATAGCAGTAAGGCACAGTTACTTTCTCATAGTCAGGATCTTCATTATCAGATTCAGATTCAGATTTTACTCTCCCTTTCATAGCATTGACACGTTAAGTAGCATCACTCTCACCATCTCCATCTGTTCCCTCATCATCAGACCATGACACAATCATCCCTTTCTTTTGCTTCTTGAGAAAAGTTGCACATTCAGTTTTGATGTGACCATAACCTTCACACTCATGGCATTGTACTCCTTTGTAATGGTTGTTCTTCTATTCACTTCTGTCATACCTTTGATTACCTTGTTGCCTATCAGTGTTCCATCTGATGTTCTGCCCATTACCTCTAGGTCTGATGTTTACCTGTTTGAGAATCCTGTTAAACCATCTTCCTAGCATCACCAAGTTTTCTGATAGATTCTCATCCTCCACATTCTCTTCCAATCCTTCATCATCAGCTGTGTTTGCTGTAAAAGCAATGTCTTTTCCATTCTTCTCAGTCCTGTTGTCAACAACAAGTTCAAAGTTTTGAAGAGAACCTATGAGCTCTTCCACCTGCATATTGGACACGTCTTGAGCTTCCTCAATGGTTGTGGCCTTCATGTCAAATCTCTTGGGCAGAGATCTGAGAATTTTTCTTACCAATTTTTCATCTGATAGTTTTTCTCCAAGAGAATCAAATGAATTGGCAATGTCAAGAACATTCATATAGTAGTCATGTATAGTCTCATCCTCTTGCATTCTTAGACTTTCAAATTTGGTCGTCAGGAGTTGAATCCTTGAGCTCTTTACCTTGGAGGTACCTTCATGAGCTGTTTTAAGGATGTCCCAAGCATCATTAGCAACATCACATTTTTTGATGAGCCTAAACATATTCTTGTCCACTCCATTAAAAAGAGCATTTAGAGCCTTAGAGTTTGCAAGAGACAGTTCATCTTCAGGTAAGGTCCACTCATCTTCTGGCTTCAAAACCCTGGTTTTATTGCCATCTTTGTCAAGAACAATCGCATGTTCCCATCCTTTCATCACAGCTTTCCAAGTCTTGCTGTCAATAGACTTGAGATAGGCACTCATACATGACTTCCAGTAGACATAATTGGTTCTGTCCAGTAAAGGTGGTCTGTTAACAAAACCACCCTTTTTCTCCATATTGCCAGAATAAATCTCCTCTGGATCTCACCCAATAACAGGCAGGGTGCCTGCTCTGATGCCAATTGAAATTCTGGCACGTTAGACTAAGATGTTCAATGAGATGTTTCAACACTAGTTAGATGTATTATAATGTTGAAACATATGCAAGAACAACTTACAACAAAACAAATGAAAATGAACAAAAAAACAAACAGAACCATAAAAGATGCACAGAGAGTTTGTTAACCTAGTTCGGTGCAACGTCACCTACTCTTGGGGCTACCAAGCCAGGAAGGAAATCCACTAAGGCAGTCCGTATTCAAAAGCTCTCAGAAAACCACATTTGCACTGATGACCTAGGACTTACCCCAACCAGATTTCAACCTAGGAACTCCTAGATCTGAGAACCCGTCTCACTCCCTTACAACTGATCACAACCCTTGTGATTCTCAAATTAAAGACGCTTATAAAATGAAGTTACCTTCAAAACATAACAACTTGAAACCGTGCTTAAAAGCTTAGATGCAGTTCACAAATTACCTAACTCCTTGCTTAAAAGCTCCGGAGTAGTGCACAAATTACAACTCAGAATACAGTCCTAAACAGGCATCAAGATGATACACGAAAGGTTCACAAACAAAAGACTCAAAACCCTAGATAAACTATTCTTCTATAATGATGGCTTGAATGATTCTTCAGGTCTTGCAGCCTTCTTTAAATACTGAAGCAATGTGGGTCATAAACATAATCGGGCTTCAGATCAAACCGGTGATCCATTACTCAGTCAACATGACCGGATAAGGAAACTCCTAAAAATTAGGCACATTAATAGGAACATTATGATCACCTTCAAAGACTTTCCCAAGTCGTTACCACTTCCTCATGAAATCAAATATGTTCTGATCTTCTCATAACTACACACGGTTTGACCAAACACAAATGCTGGCGTGGATTCCTTAAAACAAGCGAACGCGTGCGTAAACAAAGGCAGGGCACAGAACATACATACCGAGCCTGGATATTGGAACTTTGTGTTCCACATCTGAAGTGAATATTTGTTTTAGGCAAAAGTGAAGCCAACATACAAATATCCAACATAGTCTTATCATTGACTCTTCTTGTCTGAAGTACGATCGTGTTCTTCTAAGACTCTCTTTGTTTCCAATGATTTGATCCTCAGGATGTGAAGACTTGTACTTGAATGTGTTCTTGGATTGAGTAGCTTGCTGAGAGCCATCTTGAGCTTCATCAGAAGCAACTTCATCTTGTGCTTCTGAGGAAGTTTCAGCTTCTGGACTATCTTCAGATTCAGCTATCTGATCAGGTTCTTGAGTATCTTCAAGAACCTGTATATTTGCAAAACTTTTATCTTGCTCTGGAGTTTTACTTCCAGGCTCTTTGTCATCAAATTTAACGTGCATTGATTCTTCAACACAAAGTGTTTCTGAATTATACACTTTGTATGCCTTTGACCTTTCAGAGTAACCTAAAAAGATTCCTCTTTGGGCCTTGGCATCAAATTTCTTTAGGTAGAGCTTGTTATTTAGAATGTAACAGGTACATCCAAATTAATGAAAGTAAGAGATATTGGGTCTTCTTCCCTTAAAGAGTTCATTTGTTGTTTTCTCCAAGATAGGTCTGATATAGATTCTATTTTTGACATAACATGTTCTATTCACTGCTTCTGCCCAAAAATGTTTAGCCAGATTGTTTTCATGAATCATGGTTCTAGCCATTTCTTTTAAAGTTCTATTCTTTCTCTCTACAACCCCATTTTGCTGTGGAGTTCTAGGAGAAGAGAATTCATGGACAATTCCAAGTTTTTCATAAAAAATTTCAAATGGCTCATTTTCAAACTCTCCACCATGATCACTTTTTACTTTTAAAATCTTCATTTCTTTTTCAGACTGTATTTAAGTGTAGAAGTTGCTGAATACATCACAAGCATTATCCATACTTTTCAAGAATTTTACCCAAGTCCATCTGTTGTAATCATCAACAATAACTAATCCATATTTACTTCCATATAAGGATGCAGTGCTAATTAGTATAAATAAGTCAATATGAAGTAATTCTAAGGGTCTGGAGGTTGAGGCAATGTCTTTTGTTTTAAAAGATGATTTCCCAATTTTCCCTTTCTGGCATGCACCACAAAGTGCATCTGAATGATAGTCAATGTCTGGTAGGCCTTTGACAAGTTGTAACTTACTAAGCTTAGAGATTAATCTCCAGTTGGCATGTCTCAACCTTTTGTGTCACATCCATTTCTTATCATTCACTGACAGAAGACAAATTACCTTCTGATCATCCAGTCAGAGAAGTTAATTTTATAGACATTCTCCATCCTTTTTCCCTTGAATAATATGGACTTGTTATCTTTGTTGATTACTGTGCAGTTGGTCTTTTCAAACATCACATCATAACCATTGTCACAAAACTGACTGATACTCAAAATGTTATGTTCAAGACCATCTACCAACCACACATTATTAATTGAGATAGAGGAGTTACCAATAGTTCCTGTACCAATGATCTTGCCAAACTGATCGCCTCCAAACTTCATATTTCCTCCTTCTTTCATTGCTAGGGTGAGGAATATAGACTTCTCTCTTGTCATATACCTTGAGCAACCGCTGTCTAGGTACCATGATTTTTTCTTTTCCTTTGCTCTTAGACATATCTGTAGCATTGACATTTTCAGATTTAGGTACCCATTGTTTTATGGGTCCTTTCAGGTTAGTACTAGAAGTTTTACTCTTCACTTCATGTACCTTGTGTTGTGAGTTTGATAGCTTATGATTAATCATTACCTAAGGTTTAACACCTTTTGGTTTTGATTCCCCAGGAGCAACAACTGTCTTGTTCTTTTGAAACTTAGACTTCAGGACCTCAGATTCAGGTTTCAACAGACTCTGAGGAACAGGTTTTGATCTCTTTAGAATCTTGATCTTTGAAGTCTTAGAATCAGAGTTTATCAGTCCTTTTGGCTTAGAGTTCTTTGGCTTTGATGTAATCTTAGCCTTAGAGCTGGAAGCTTCAGGTTCTCACTGAACTTCAGTTTCAAACTTAGCACCTTCAGGTACAAAGAAGTTTTTCAATCCTTCCTTGATGCATTAACAACATGCTTTGAGACTGATTTCATTAGGTTTCCCTCCTAAAAATACAATCCCTTTACCATTGTTTTTGTATGTTGTAAATCATTGAAGCAACTTTGCTTCTGTCAATACCAGATATGATAAAATCCTCAAGAGCAATTTCATGTTTGCTTAAAGACTTTCCATTACACTTTTCTTGTAGCTTCTGACAAAGATACTTGAGCTTCTCTTCATAAGTTTTACAAATGAAATCAAAGCTTCTAAGTCCTTCTTCAGAAGCTTTAAGATCCAATAGAGTTGATTCTTGTTGTTTCATTAAACCAACATATTTTTCTTTTAAATCTTTCAACTCATTGGTTCTAAGTTCAAAGTGTGTAAGGAGTTCTTTAAGAGACTCAATAAGTTCTTCTCTGGAAATTTTAGAATATACCTCATTTTCATCTTTAGAGTTTGAATCAGGTTCTGCTTCTGAAGTCACTGTAGCTACTAACCCCATAGTTACATTTGCTTCATTTCCAGCTTCTTCCTTTTCAGACCCAGATTCACTATCCAATTGACAATTTTTAATACCTTGTTATCAACAAAACTCTCAAAAGTTTATTATTAAACACATTTTTGTTCCAACACTAACAATTTTTGTCGAGTACATATTATGAATGGTCTTGTACTCATTTTTCGACATCTTTGTACCTTTTCCCATTAGTTGGCTTTCAATTTAAACAAAACATGTCATTTTAACTTCTCATGTCTTCATTGTCACAACTAGACTATGTGAATAATTATAATTTCTTAGTGTTAACTTCATTTTTGATCCGTATAACAAGTTCTTTCCTCTGAGTTGAGACTACTACCGTATTATTTTGACTTCCTGCAGCATAGGCTTATATCTTTTCCAATATTTTTCATTTATCCTGAATATTCTCTTAATGGGAGGTAACTCTTCGATCTCGTAGGCCCCATTGGAAAACACTTGCACGACTTCGAATGGCCCTTCCCATCAAGGTGACCATTTACCCAAGACTTTGTCTTTCTTGTCCTTTTCAAGCATTTTAGTTGGTAGATTTGTGTTTCAAGCATTTTAGAATGAGTAGAGATAGAATCAATTTTGGTATTGAGCTTGGAAAGAGAATCGTTCAGAAATCCGGTTTGGTTTTTAAGTTCTTGAAGTTGTTTACTTTGGTTGGCAATAGAATTTTCCAACAAAATTTCCAAATTAGATTTCTGAGCGACTCTCTGGTTGATTGCATAGCCAGGTGGTGCTACTTGTCCATAGGGATTTTGATTTTTATAAAATTTTTGGTTTTGCCTCATCCCTTGGTTGTATTGAGCATAGTTCATTTGCTCAACACCAATAATAGCACTACCTAGTTGGCAATCAACACCAACATGACCAGATATACCACATATTTCACAAGAAGGAGATGCAGAAGTAGAATTGATGGCACTAACATTTAGAGTTTCAAATTTTTGGGTTAGTGCATCAATCTTAGCAGCAAGGTGATCATACTTAGAGACTTCGTATATACCTGCCTCCTTTATGGAGGATGAAGAACTAGTGATGGTTCTCTCGTCGGTCCACTTGTAATGATTTTGAGCCATGTCTTCAATCAAGGCGTATGCCTCCGTATAGTTCTTGTTCATTAGAGCTCCACATGCATCTGCATCAACAGACATCTTAGTGGTATAAGACAAGCCATTATAAAAAGTGTGGACTATGAGCCACTTCTCTAAACCATGGTGGGGACAAAGTCTAAGCATTTCTTTGAAACGCTCCCACGCATCATAAAGAGATTCCCCATCTTTTTGATTGAACCGTGTGATTTGGTCCCTTAGTTTAGCAGTTTTAGAGGAGGGAAAGAATCGGACAAGGAATGCTTGCCTCATTTGATCCCATGAACTAATGGAACCGACTTCAAGGGAATGGAACCAAGCGTTAGCTCTATCCCTTAAGGAAAAGGGAAAGAGATGAAGTCTTACAGCCTCTAGGTTCTCCTTTAGGGTTCCACTAATTCGTAGAAAAATAGAGATGTGAAGAATTGGGTCCTCGGCGGGGGATCCCGAAAACTGATTTTGCTGCACCAAGTTAAGAAGGGCAGGCTTAATTTCAAAGTTGTCATCCTCAACCGTTGGGTACAAAATAATAGCTTGTGGCTCAGCCGTAGACGGCGTTTCATACTCTTTGAGAGTGCGATCAGCCATGGCGGTATTATTTCGTGCGTCTCTCTTTCTTCTATGTAAAAACCTTTCGATCTCGGGAATGAATACCACTCGATTTTCGGTTTTTCGCATAAAAAATTGAGAACCCAAGAAGTTAACGATAACAAAAAAATAAGAAAAGAAAAAGGAAAAGAAAAGGAAAAGAAAAAGAAGAGAATTCTAATCAAAAAGAAAAAGTTAATTAAATTAGTTAACTCCCCGGCAACGGCGCCAAAAACTTGATAGGCCAAACCGCAAGTGCACGGTCTATCAAAATAGTAGTAAAAGAGAGTATCGTTCCGCTAGGGAGTTGTTCAATTTAACTAACTTTAAGAGAATGATTAGAGGAGAAGAAAGTTTATAAAAGAGGAAGTTCAGTTGGTTGAAAGTAAATAACAATAATAAAAAGGAGCCTTGGGATCATTGGTTCATCGTAATGACCAATCCTTCACAAACAAGCCTTAAACTTATAATTCTATGTTAGTCCTAATTTCTAAAGACAAGTTTCTCTTAGGCGTATCAAAGCTTCTCTCGAAGTCAGTGAGTGTATTCCTCCAACAACCACACCTATTCTCATGGGTGATTGCCTTTGGAACCCTTGAAGATCGAAACTTTATATGTCTCAAGGTTTGCTAGACTATTATCATGTTTCACAATCCTTGCCTAAATTCACTTGTTCGAATATCAAAGCTCCGTGTTCGCTTTATGAATTGATATTTGAGATGATGAATTAACAATTATCAAATCCTCCGTGTTCGCTTCCACAGTTTGATAATGGTTAATTCATGTTAAAACGGTGAATTTAGATTAGAAATTAAGGTTACATATAATTAAGGTTTAAGGCTTGGTTTGATTCAGATTACGTCATTAAACTTATCCAACAATCCCAAGACAAAGAAGTCTACTCACTCATGTTCATCGTAAACATGGGGAAAAAGAGAGAAAGCATAAAAATAAATAATAAGAAAGTAAAAGAAATAAAAGGTGAACTTTATTAAGAAAACAATTGTCACTATTAATTCCAAGAATAAAGATGAATATTTGTGATGGGAGGTAACTCTATTTATAGCTTACAATCGACTTAAAATATAAGCAATTACAAGGGCTTTTTGGTAAAACTAAAAACAGAGTAGCTTGGGCCCGAAGAAACAGCAGCAAAAGGCATCCTGGAGGGTGGCACGGATCTTGCCAAGCTTCTGACTTGGGGGACTTATATTTTGTTCCCGAATCTTTCGTATTTTTGTTCCGAATCAGCTCCAGACTCCTTTCTTTTGCTCCAAGGCTTCTTCCATACAATATTCATTCCTGAAATATAAAATATGCAATTGAAGTAAAAAGATTCAAAAAGGAAATAAAATTTCAATAAAATAAAATCAAATCTAAATAAAACTAAACTAAATAATGCATAAAAATAGACTAAATAATGACTCATCACATAACTCCTTCGGTCGTTTTCTTGAACAACTCAATTCCAACAATAACATAGCTCAAAGCTCTATATTTATTCTTTCAACTAACTGTGCCTGATGGACCCTCTAAATAGTCGACAATAGGCTTCCTCCAATCGTCGTCTGTCAGATTGTCAATGGCAAAAATTTCAAAAATTTCAGGATAAGAGTATGGGTTACAAAAATATGGCTCCCATTCTGCCCATACAGGTTTTATCATGGACAATTTCGTCGAATGGCATTCGATATGAACTAACTTATCCTTAATTTTGATTAATTATTGCAATTTCTGTGTAGAAATTTTATATCCTGAAGCAACTTATGCCAGGTCATTTGCCACTTGGTTCTCAATTCTAAGCACATCTTGAAGACTAACATACTGAAAATTGCTTTATAAAGAATTGGCAGAAACAAAGTATGAAAGTAAAATTCTCACTTATGCATTTGTACTCCTTCGTCAACTGCTTCACAACCAATTATGAATCTCCTTTTATCACCACATTCTTTGCCCCCAGTCCTAGCAGAATTTCCAATCCTACTATTAAGGCCTCGTAATAAGCCTCAATATTGGAGCAAAAGTCCTTAATTTTGTACTTAAATTTCGTTGGTATGTTTAACGGGGATAATGTGAAAATACCTACTCCAGTTCCATTTTTGTGGCTGGAACCGTCAAAGTACAATGTCCAAGGCTGGTTTTCCACATAGCCTTGTGTTGCTTCGACCAAAGAATGGTCAATTATGAAATCAGCAATAATTTGCCCTTTTATAGCTTTCAAGGGCTGATAATTTAATGAGAATTCTGAAAGAGCTAAAGTCCATTTTCCAACTCTACTATGTAGAATTGGCTTCGAGAGCATATGTTTCACAACATCCAAGTGTGAGTGAACATGAACAACTACAGGCTTTATATACTGCTTAAGTTTGGAACATGAAAAGTACAGACACAGACATAATTTCTCGACGGGACTATATCTAGTCTCAGCATCATTCAAGACTCGGCTCAGGTAATATATGGCTTTTTCAACGACATTTTCCTCTTCTTGAGCTAGCATGTTACCTATTGGCGAGTCAGATGTTGAAATGTACAATTTCATATTTTTGTTCCTGATTGGAGGCAATAGAATCAAAGGTTTTATGAAATAACTCTTGATTGCATCAATAGAATCAGAGGTTTTATGAAATAACTCTTGATAGAATCAGAGGTTTTATTGAAATAACTCATGCCCCCAGTGGAAACTATCCTCTTTCTTCAATCGAAGCAGTGGTGAAAAAACCTGTGTTTTACCACTTAAGTTGGAAAAGAATCTCCTTAAGAAATTAATTTTCCCCAACAATGACTGAAGCTCCTTTTTTATTGACGGAGGTCTAGTCTCCAAAATCGCCTTTGTTTTATTCTCATTTATCTCAATTCCTTTTTTGTGCACGACAAACCCTAAGAAGTCACTTGCAAGCACCCCAAAGGCGCATTTTAATGGATTCAATTTCAATCCATATTTTCTAATTCTCTTGAACGATTGTCGAAGATGTTCAAGATGGTCCTCTTCTGACGAAGAGTTTACCATAATGTCATCGATGTAAATTTTCATGAATCTACCAATGAAATCATGAAACATCGAATTCATTGCTCTTTAGTATGTTGCTCCCACGTTCTTCAACCCAAAAGGAATTACCACCCATTCATATGTGCCCGGAGCCTCTAAAGATCGAAAGGTAGTCTTTGACACGTCCTCTTCGGCAATAAAGATTTGATTATACCCAGAATAGCTGTCGAGCATACTTAAGTATTCGAATCCTTCTGCGGAATCGACTAGCATCTCTGCCACTGGCATTGGGTATTCATCTTTTGGTTTCTCCTTGTTCAAATCTCTAAAGTCTATACAAACTCTATGAGATCCATTTTTCTTGATTACGGGAACTATGTTTGCTAACCATTCGACATACCTTGTGGTTTGGATGAATTTTCTTTTGAGGAGCCTTTCAATCTATTCCTTGATCTTCGACATAACCTGAGGTGTGAATCTCCTCGGAAGTTGCTTTACTGGTTTTTTATCTGGTTGGATGGGTAATTTCAACTCTACCATACTTTTGCTCAATCCCAACATTTCATTGTAGTCCCAAGCGAAACAATCTTTGTACTTTCTCAGCAGTACCATTAATCGAACCTTGAAGTCTAGGCCAAATTTCATAACTCACGTAAGTTGGCCTCTTGACCGACCCATCTCCCAAATCAATTTCCTCCAACGGATCTTGTGCCTGAATCTTTTTGTCCACAAGAGACGAATCATTTTCGAATCCTAAAGGTTCATCATCAAAGACACAATCAAATTTTTGGCCTTCCACCATCATCTCCTTTTCGAAGGTGTCCTTTTTGATAGTTCTTATAACCATCTTTTGTTGCAACTCAGCCTCCAAGGCTTTCTTGATCTCATTCTCAGTCAAGTATGCGGCGATCCTATTCCACACATTCTATTCAGGCGTGATGGCCGTTACTAATTGCTCATCAGACTGATGCTCTGTAACAGGTTCTTTGTTGTCTTCCAGATTTCTGACAATGCCAACAATCTGACATTCTGCACTATTAGTTTTTGCTTTAACTTCTGCGTCGACAAACGAATTTTCGATAACAACAACAATTGCTTCGATCGTATTGCAGCCTGCAATGTCTGTGTACATCATGCTCTCATCTTTCAAAGGATCATAGTCTACTTGCATTTTAGGCTATGGCTTGTATCCAAACTTCAGCCTGCCTTCATTGAGACCTTTTTGAACCACATCCCTGAAAATGGAACATCGTGAGGTGTTTTTCCCAAATAATTATGGTATTTGCAACATTGCTCTAGTGGCGGGATTTTTAAATCCTTAGGTGCTACCACTTGTCCATCGGTAACTAAGAGATCATAAATCTCGTCGCATTTGGTTATGCCGAACGTATATGTTTTGGGAACATATCTTTCATTCCTTGGTTCGACGGGATTATTCCTATCTGAGGGCCTTAACGAATTACATGTATAAGGGGGCCCTGGTCTTAGTTCAGCAATGTCAACCTCCTTCCTTTAGACATTGTCAAAAGTTATGTTGAATTCTTGGTCGCTTTCGTTTGATTCAACATAAGCAACCTTTTCTCTTATGATATTTTTTAGTTCTGGCTTTCTCAACCCTTAGTCTTTCGACATGTCGAACTCTATTAGTCAACTGGGCCATATCTCTCAACTGTTGAATGTCTAGCTTCTTCCTGATGGAATAATCTAGGCCACCAACGGCCATTTCGACTAACTCATGCTCAGGCACTTGAGTGAAACATCTTGCGTTTAACAACCTGAATCTATTGAGATAATCATCAATGGATTCAGTGTGATTTCTCTTGACACTCGCCAATTCCTTTAGACGTATCTTAGATTGGCCCATGAAGAATTTTTCATGGAATAACCTCTCTAATTGAGTCCAATTTTGGATCGAATGTGGTGTAAGAGTAGTAAACAACATGAAGGCCTTCTTTGTTAGAGAAGTTGGAAAGTACTTTAACCTCAAATTCTCGTCATTTGCTAGACCTCCTGCCTCTGTCAAATATCGTGTGATATCTTCGACAGTGGACTCACTAGTATCACTTGTAAACTTGGTGAACTTAGGAATTTTGTAACCCCTAGGATGTTTAGACAGTAATACCAATTCCGACAAAGGAGATACAAAGTTTGACCTATGCAAGCCAATATTTAAACCATTTTGAGCCATTATATTTTTGACCAAATTGGTTATATTGTTATGTGCTCATGTATTTTGTTGTTGGACATTCCTAAAAACTTCATCGGCGTCATGATTTATATCCACTAATACCACTTCAGATTGATCTAGAATCACTGGTTGAATAGGTTGGGGTTAAGGCGCAGGTTTTGGCCTCTGAACCATTGGTTTGATGAACCTCAACGGTTGTTGGTTTTGGATTTGTGGAACCGGCTGGTAAATAGGTTGTGGAGGAGCAAAGAAATCTGTTATCCTCCCCATTTGTGTGGTTAGGGCTTGGTAACGCCGATTTCTGTCCCGTATCAAAGGGTTAAACATGGTACCAATTTTTTGTGTTAACAAATTAACCATTTCATTATTACTCTCATCTATTTGTTGTCTTAACAAATTCATTGAATCAGTTGTTAAGACTGGTAGAGTATTTCAACCAAAAATGCTAGAACTTGAGGGACTATGTGCGTTGTGAATTGTGAACGGATTTGCTTGGTGTGCAAATGCGGACGCACTATTTTGCACATTTTCTATCATCGAAGTTGACATACCATGCGGTTGTTCCCTAGGAAGGTTCTGGACATTTGTATTTCGATCATCAAGCCTAGTCCTGACTAAACGAGAACTTGGGACACTAGTAGTCAAAAGAACACCAGCAGTGAATGGGGGAACAACGGTTCCAATTTCTGGTCGTGTCATTGGAGAGGACGTCAAAACGGTTGAGGGAGCGGTTACTCCCATTTCCGTCGAAACTGGCATATCCATGGTTGCCCCCACGGCGGTCGACACGTTTAAATCTTCCAAAGGAGTAGTCGCTTATAAAGATTGTGCTTGTGAAGACGGTTGTGAAGAGGATGAACTGGCACGAGTCATAGATTTACCACTTCTCAAATGCATACACAAACAACTTGGTGTTTTTAGCAATAAAGTTACCAGGAAATAGTAACGAAATTCTAAAAACGGATCTCTCAAGGAGATGAGTTTTGAAAAACAGTTTTTATGAAAAAGTTTTTGAAAATCAATTGCATAAACAGGGTCCCACTGGGCGTGCCAATTTGTTTACCGGTGGTTCCAGTAAACTATGGGCTAGTTCTGATTATTACAAGTGAGACCAAACTAGATATCTCAGGACATGTTGTGCAAAGGTTTTGACTGAAAATGGTTTGAAAACGCCAACGAAATGCACTCAGGTTACTTAGAGAGCAAGATAGGTTTGAGAGTAAAAAAGGCACTGTCTATCGACAGGTTTGAGATTGCAAGTAAAAGCAAGATAGAATTAAAGGAAAGGGTAAAAGTTTAAATGCATAAACTTAAAGGAAATGTAAAATGCATTGCATTAAAAGTAAAATGGTCTACAGATCAGTTTACATACATTATGTATAACTATTTTCCCTTTGCGCCGGTAGTTTGAGTGTTGTAGAATTTCTATAAATGATTTGCGACCCATTTTCTGACTTGGAAACTCTTATTTATACATAAAGAAAATAACTAGCAAAAGACTAATCTCATGATCAGCACTTCCTCCATCTTTGACAACTACGTGTCCCACGTTCCCACTAAGGAAATCGCCTTTGAGCTTGAAATCGTATCTTTCCCGCCTTGACTGCTTGGCTTCGACGCGATTACACTTTCTGCCTTGCTATGTCGAACTTCTGACTATGTGCGTTAGGCTTGCCATCTTGTTGAAATCCTCAGATTGAAATGAGAAAGCCTTCGATTCCTGCAAGGTTAAAAGTGAACTAAATGTTGACCATATTAAATGAGCCTGTTGAAAATACAGGCTAACAGTCACTGATCAGACCACGGCTGCACAAGCAAACACCATGGTGACCCCTCAAGTTGTGGCAGTGGCTCACGAAGATGCAGCTGTTGCTACCAGTTCCGCAACAATGCAGCCCCCTTGGACAGATTTTGCACTGGTTGTGAATGCCTTTTTGGCTAGAAATGTGTCCTATGAAGATGCAGTTTTTGCTGCCATTTCTGCAACAAGGCAGTCTGATTTGACAGATTCTGCACCGGTTGTGAATGCCTCATTGGCTGGAAATGTGTCCCACAAAGATGCAGGTGTTGTTGCCAATTCCGCAACAATGCATCCCCCTTTGACATATTGATCCGGTTGTGGCTGCCTCATTGGGTGAAAATGTAACACCCCGTTTTCCCAACATAAAAATTTCACATATAAATCAGAGTCATTCAACATAAACGGAATGTCACACTTCTTGAAAATCATAAATGGAATAAATAACAATTCATCCTTCATAAATTGGTCAACATAAATATTCAAAAACTTCGCAGCGGATTTTAATTCAACAACATAATTAGTCTTGGCACGAAGGCCTCATCAAAACATCTCGTAATAATCCAAAAACAAAATCATAGTCATGTAAAATCATAAGCAGTACGTAAGGAATAGAAAATAGCCACAAAAGTTCTCATCCCGTTACGTATCAGAGCACCTAAAGACACAGTGAGAGATAACCACTCACGACAACAATCAACAGCTACTTATTCTCGATCACCTGCAAGTTACTCATAGGAAGAGCAACATTTCCAGGGAGAAGGGATGAGATTCAGAAACAATAATGTTAAGCATATAATTCAACAATTATATTTAACAACATAAACATCATCAATATATCATAACAATGGTCATGTAGTATCATTATCATCATCATAATCAACTTCATAATCAACATCAATATCAACTTAATAAATCAACTTAACAACTTGACTCGACAATGCAACTTAAATCGACTATGCAACTCTATCATTTTACTCATGCATGTGGTCCCATTCTAGGGCATAAGCCCTCGTCGCTTTTGAGCATAAATATACTCCTAGGGCAAGAGCCCTCGTCGCTATTGAGCAAAAGCTCTTAGGGCATGAGCCCTCGTCCTTATTGAGCAAAAGCTCCTAGGACATGAGCCCTCGTCTTTAAATGAGTATGCATGGACTCAACATCTTACAACTTAGACAATATGAACGTCTTATACGACTCAAATAATTTGGATCAACATCTCACATCTTAGACCGACACATGCAGCTTTAATCAATAGTAAACAGCAACATGGCAGCACATCAATAATCTCAAGATATAACAATATCAAAATGTAATCATCGTCTCAAAACATCACTTATAATTCACATAATGCATATAAGATTATATATATCATCAGTAACAACATTAAATCATCTTATAACAACTTCACAGATCATCATTAATATTATATTCAAACATCAACAATTCATCATATAACATCGTATTCAAACATCAACAATTCATCATGCAATTTTGTAAAAACATAATAAATTATACATAACATATTTCCATGTCAAACCAAAGCCACTGGAAAGCTAACAAAATTATCTAAAACTTTCATATTTACACCCAAGGCCAATTATGTACCGATCAATACCAGTTTACGTTTCGAAATCGAAAAAGTTGTGCAGAAAGTCCATAAAAATTCATTGTGACCTACGTGCAGTAATTTGACCATAACTTAAGTTCTATAATTCATTTTGACGTCAGAAATTCGGGACAGAGATAAGAAAAAAAATCAGGAAAAGCAACTTATATTATTCAAACTTCACATTCATTCAAAATCATCACAATCAACAACAACAACTCAACATAATTCATACCCAATTCATAATATGACATTAACAACAACAATCATCAACAACCACAAATCAACAACAACATAACATAAATCATCAATTATCACTCTTAACCCTAATTCTCCAATTCTCAAAAACTAAACCTACAACATGTTAAATGAAATTCTCAGAATCATAGACTCAAGATTATTGAATGATAGCCCCATCCTTACCTTAGATTGATTGATTTCAAGGATTCTACAGACTTCTCTTCTCTGATTCTTCTCTTCTCTAGGTTTCTCCTCTTTCTCTAGGTTTCTCCTCTTTCTCCAAAAAAACAGTTTGCACGTAATCCTTATTTTCTAACTCTGACTCTCCTCTTTATATATAAATCCTTGACCTACTTATTTTCTCTTAATTCCAATTCTGCCCCTAAGCCTCATTATTCTAAATAATTATATTTTTCGACTAAATATATTCTTCCACTAATTATATTCTCCCACTAAATATATTCTTCCACTAATTATATTCTCCCACTAAATATATTCTTCCACTAAATATATTCTCCCACTATATATATTCTTCCACTAATTATATTCTCCCACTAAATATATCATAATAAATAATAAAATAAAGTCACTCAATAAAATATCAACATATCACATAATTAAATAAATCATATAATTCGACTCTATCTCAAGAAAAATAATTAAATAACAAGGAGGGTGTTACAACTCTCCCCAACTTAAAAGAATTTCGTCCTCGAAATTTAGAGCACAGGAGAAAATGAATTTAATTATTGTTTAAATATCTAAAACTATATATAACAAAATAGAAACTTCAAGCAATACACAAACCACATTAAAGTTAGTCAGTTAAACATGATCACATAATAAAACATAACCATTAACGACAGTATTCAACCGTCACACGACACAACGACTCTTCTACTTGGCCGGACGAACCGACCTGCTCTGATACCAATTGTAACACCTTGATTTCCCAACATAAAAATTTCACATATAAATCAGAGTCATTCAACATAAACGGAATGTCACACTTCTTGAAAATCATATATGGAATAAATAACAATTCATCCTTCATAAATTGGTCAACATAAATATTCAAAAATTTCGCAGCGGATTTTAGTTCAACAACATAATTAGTCTTGGCACAAAGGCCTCATCAAAACATCTCGTAATAATCCAAAAACTAAATCATAGTCATGTAAAATCATAAGCAGTACGTAAGGAATAGAAAATAGCCACAAAAGTTCCCATTACGTTACGTATCAGAGCACCTAAAGACACAATGAGAGATAGCCACTCACGACAGCAATCAGTAGCTACTTATTCTCGATCACCTGCAAGTTACTCATACGAAGAGCAACATTTCCAGGCAGAAGGGATGAGATTCACAAACAATAATGTTAAGCATATAATTCAACAATTATATTTAACAACATAAACATCATCAACATATCATAACAATGGTCATGTAGCATCATTATCATCATCATAATCAACTTCATAATCAACATCAATATCAACTTAATAAATCAATTTAACAACTTGACTCGACAATGCAACTTAACTCGACTATGCAACTCTATCATTTTACTCATGCATGTGGTACCATTCTAGGGCATAAGCCCTCGTCGCTTTTGAGCATAAATATACTCCTAGGGCATGAGCCCTCATCACTATTGAGCAAAATCTCCTAGGGCATGAGCCCTCGTCTTTATTGAGCAAAAGCTCATAGGGCATGAGCCCTCGTCTTTAAATGAGTATGCATGGACTCAACATCTTACAACTTAGACAACATGAACGTCTTATATGACTCCAATAATTTGGATCAACATCTCACATCTTAGACCGACACATGCAGCTTTAATCACTATTAGACAGCAACATGGCAGCATATCAATAATCTCAAGATATAAGAATATCAAAATGTAATCATCGTCTCAAAACATCACTTATAATTCACATAATGCATATACGATTATATATATCATCAGTAACAACAGTAAATCATCTTATAACAACTTCACATATCATCGTTAATATTATATTCAAACATCAACAATTCATCATATAACATCGTATTCAAACATCAACAATTCATCATGCAATTTTGTAAAAACATAATAAATTATACATAGCATTTTTCCATGTCAAACCAAAGCCACTAGAAAGCTAACAAAATTATCTAAAACTTTCATATTTACACCCAAGGCCAATTATGTACCGATCAATACCAGTTTACGTTTCCAAATCGAAAAAGTTGTGCAGAAAGTCCATAAAAAATCACTGTGACCTACTTGTAGTAATTTGACCATAACTTAAGTTCTATAAATCGTTTTGACGTCAGACCAATGGTATTAGAAAACTAACATCCATACCTACAACTTTCGTGTTTACACCTAATACCAATTTTGTACCGATCAATACCAGTTTTCGTTTCAAATTCAAAAGAGTTGTGCAGAAAGTCCATAAAAATTCACTGTGACCTACATGTAGTAATTTGACCATAACTCAAGTTCTATAAATCGTTTTGACGTCAGACCAACGGCATTAGAAAACTAACATCCATACCAACAACTTTCGTGTTTAAACCTAAGACCAATTTTGTACCGATCAATACCAGTTTTTGTTTCAAAGTCGAAAAAATTGTGCAGAAAGTCCATAAAAATTCACTGTGACCTACGTGCAGTAATTTGACCATAACTCAAGTTCTATAAATCGTTTTGACGTCAGACCAACGACATTAGAAAACTAACATCCATACCTACAACTTTCATGTTTACACCTAAGACCAATTCTGTACCGATCAATATCAGTTTCTATTTCAAAATTCGGGACAGAGATTAGAAAAAATCAGGAAAAGCAACGTATATTATTCAAACTTCACATTCATTCAATATCAGGTAACGTTTAAGATGGGAAAGGATTCTTTTTTTCCCACCATGGGAAAGTGTCCTTTTCCCATGCCACCTGTGAGTTGGTAACCTGTTGTTAAAAAAAACAAAAAAATTGAAAACAGTTTTTTAATATTGTTGCTATTTTCTGCACCACACCCCCATTTACTAATGTCAACCAGAAATAACATCTATTGTTTAATATCATTAATATAATTTTCTTCTCTTTCTTAACCAGAATTCAGTTCTTCTTCTATCTTCAAAAAACGCAAAACCCATGAACAAGGAGAGGGTTTTGAAATTCTCAAGTTGATCACGCAAAACACCCAACGAAATTCTCATTACTTCAACCCTGATACTGGAAAAACTCAAAACACCCAAGATCATCGATCTCGTTACTTCAATTCAAGGTATGGATTTAAACCGATTTTAACTGATTTTTATATGATTTTGCATTTAAAACGGTGTGACGAATCGATTGTGAGCGAAACTTCAAAATATCGGGGGTAATTTTTACTCGGATCTGTCAGATATTTTGCATATGAAATGGGTTTTTTTTTCCAATTGGGATTATAAACAAAGATCCCAATATAAACTATCTTGAACGTTGGAATTATTTTCATTGCAAAATTATGCAAAAACTCTTTTTTCTTCATCTTATAAATCGGCAAATGCTCAAAAAGAGGCATCGTTGTTGACTGTTTCATATTCCATAGTTATGAACTGTCATGGATTGCTTACCTAGAAAAAGTAGGTGTAAGAAACCCAGCAAAACAATGGAGATAGTAGACTTACATTGTACACACAAATTTTTGCTGAAATCTTTGATGGGATTGTAATACTATTATTTATCCAATTTTTCCTATTATACGTGAAAAACAATCAAATATTAATTACTTAATTTTTCTTCTTGTTTGAAAACCATGAAATTATTGTTAATTACTTTTAGTAATTCTTAGTTTTCCACTAGTAATTATTTTTACTTTATCAAATTATTCCATTTAATTTTCAATTCCGATTTTCTCATCTTTATGCATAAACAGCATTATCCTTTTGAAATATTATTTCGGGGCGTGAAGTTTATTTTCATGTGCAGAATGGATACTGATGAAATTATGGAGAATTTTCAAGCAGAGCCACATTCAGAATTTGATGGGGGCGATCCGGAGGTAATTTTGTTATGATTCTGTGAAGCAAAACTTTGATTGTTTATTGTTTTCATGGTTTTGTTTAGCATTTGGGTGCATTTAATTTTGCTGAGTTGATGATTTTGACATTTTATTTATAGGAATTGGATAGCAGTTGTGGTTCCGGTTCAGATGTAGGGGAATCCAACAACCAAGGATTTTCATGCAACTTTGATGATGCAACAGCCGTTGATAGTATGGTAGAAATAGAGAAAATGGATTTGAAGGAAATAACTGGTGAAGAAATAATGAGGTATCATTTTCCTGACCGGGAAGTAGCATTTATGTTTTATAATTGGTATGCCTGTTTACATGGATTTGCTGGTAGAAGGAGTAGGAATGTTAGAAATGCTAAGGGCCAAATTGTTCAACAAACATTTATCTGCCATAGGGAAGGTTTTAGGGATGATAGGTATAGCAAATCAAACATTAGGAAAAGAGAGCATAAACCTGATACTAGGTGTGGTTGTCAGGCCAAATTTCAGGTCCACATTGACTTTAATAGTGAGCGTTGGTATATTAAAATTTTTGATAATGTCCATAATCATTCGTTCTTGGATGGTAAGTATGAGCGAATGTTACCAGCCCATAGGAAGATGACCGATCATGACAAATACCAAATGAAAAGTATGAGAAAATCTGGCATTTCCACGTCACGCATATATGGGTTTATGGCTACACAAGCGGGTGGGTATGAAAAATTACCTTTTTCAAAAAGAGACATGTACAATGAACAATTTAAAGAGAGGGGTAGTAAGATGTCTGATGCAGATGATGCACTTGAATTTCTTAGAGGGATGTGTACCCGGGATGATATGATGTTTTGGAAACACACGTTGCATCCGGATGGGTCGCTTAAGCATCTTTTTTGGTGTGATGGAGTGAGTCGTATGGATTATTCTTTGTTTGGTGACGTGTTGGCATTTGATGCCACGTACAAGAAAATAAAATATAATACACCCTTGGTCATATTTTCCGGTGTAAATCACCACAATAAAAGTGTCATATTTGCCGGTGCAATCGTTGGCGATGAGACGGAAGAATCTTACGTTTGGCTTTTGGAAAACTTCATCCAAGCAATGGATGGGAAATGTCCCATGCCCGTCATAACCGACGGTGATTTATCCATGAGAAACGGGTACCTGTGATACGATTTTGTTTATTTCTTTCTTTTTCCAAAATTAATTAAGTACATCAAATTAATATTTAAACAAAAATCAAAATAAAATAGTTGTAGAATTCCAGAAATTCATAGAACATGAACACGAACAATATGAGCACAACATATCCAGAAAAATAAAAAAATCTAAATGCAGTAGTGAAGTCTAATATTTATGAAAATCAGAATGCAGTGGTGTTTATGTTAGTATCTAAAGCTGAAAGGAGGAAGGAGGGTGTGAATCATATTGTTTTCATTTGATCTTCCAAAACAAAAACAATTCAAAGAAGACAGCAATATAAAAATAAAGAACACACCAGCACTTATTTCAGGTTTTGCTTTGTTATCTATTCGTTGATCAATGGACTCACAACAATTATTCGCAAATCCCTTTTGCGAGTTGGTAAGTACCTCTCCATCGACGGACTCACAACCACAATCAATCTTCGATTTAGAACACGAATCCGAATCGCTTTTGACAGATCTCGGAATCGAGTTGGGATTGTAATTGGTGCTGGTTAATGATGGCATTTTGTTTGTTAAATGAAGTTTGTGGAATGAAGAAGGAGGAATCGAAAGAATCTGAGAGTAACGAGTGATTTTTTTTTTTTTGTTGAAAGGAGGAATGAAGAAGCTGGAATGGATGGCAATAACACTTATATGGAGATATATGGTCAAATATAATTTACGTAGGTGTTGATTAAATTATAAGAATAAACAAAAGAAAATTTACAATTTTAAACTAAATATAAAATAGGGTTAAATAACTAAATAGTCCCCTTAAATATACAAATATTTGATTTTAGTCCCCATAAAATATTTTTTAGAAAGACTAGGAAATATTTTAGGGGGATTAAAATCAAATGTTGGTATATTTAAGGGTTAATTATGTTTTTGGTCCCTACAAAATTGCGACCTTGTAAGTTTAGTCCTTACTTAATTTTAATAGCTTTTTTTAATTCCTACAAAAAATTTCTGCACTCAATATTAGTCCTTACTCAATCCAAATTTGTTTAATTTATGCTTAAACTCTTAAGTTTTTCAACAATTTTTTTACAGGCGTGTTAATAACGCTATTAAAAGGTTCTCTGAAAAAAAATATCGCAAAAATTTGATTTCTACGTCCATATTATTGTTACTTATATCTTAAACTTTTATCGTTTTAAAAAATTCATATTTAATTTATTTCATGTTAAAAAATTATAGATTTTAGTAAATGAACCTTTCATAGTGTTCTAAACTTGTATAAAAAGAATCGTTAAAAAATTTAAGAGTTTAAGGATAATTAAACAAAATTTATTTTAGCAGGGACTAAATCAAAGTTAACAATGATCACTGATTAATCAAACTGTAAACTCTATACTAAAAGGATAGAATCTTAAACCAAAACCAAATGTAACAATGATCAATGACTAATCAAAATCTAAACTCTCTACTAAAAGGAAAGAATCTTAGACCTAAATCAAAGGTAACAATGGTCACTGATTAATCAAACTGTAAACTCTATGCTAAAAGGACAGAATCTTAAACCAAAACCAAATGTAACAATGATCAATGACTAATCAAAATCTAAACTCTCTACTAAAAGGAATGAATCTTATACCTAAACCAAATGTAACAATGATCAATGACTAATCAAAATCTAAACTTTCTACTAAAAGGAATGAATCTTAGACCTAAACCAAATGTAACAATGATCAATGACTAATCAAAATCTATACTCTCTACTAAAATGAATGAATCTTAGACTTAAACCAAATGTAATAATGATCAATGACCAATCAAATCTAAACTCTTTACTAAAAGGAAAGAATCTTAGACCTAAATCAAAGGTAACACTGGTCACTGATTAATCAAACTGTAAACTCTATACTAAAAGGACAGAATCTTAAACCAAAACCAAATGTAACAATGATCAATGACTAATCAAAATCTAAACTCTCTACTAAAAGGAATGAATCTTAGACCTAAACCAAATGTAACAATGATCAATGACTAATCAAAATCTATACTCTCTACTAAAATGAATGAATCTTAGACCTAAACCAAATGTAATAATGATCAATGACCAATCAAATCTAAACTCTCTACTAAAAGGAAAGAATCTTAGACCTAAATCAAAGGTAACAATGGTCACTGACTAATCAAACTGTAAACTCTATACTAAAAGGACAGAATCTTAAACCTAAATCAAAGGTAACAATGGTCACTGATTAATCAAACTGTAAACTCTATACTAAAAGGACATAATCTTAAACCTAAATCAAAGGTAACAATGGTCACTGATTAATCAAACTGTAAACTCTATACTAAAAGGACAGAATCTTAAACCAAAACCAAATGTAACAATGATCAATGACTAATCAAAATCTAAACTCTCTACTAAAAGGAATGAATCTTAGACCTAAACCAAATGTAACAATGATCAATGACCAATCAAAATCTATACTCTCTACTAAAAGGAATGAATCTAGGCTTAAATCAAATGTAACAATGATCAATGACTAATCAAAATCTAAACTCTCTACGAAACTAACAAAATGAATATTAAACCTAAACCAACTGCAACACTATTTAAAACATGTTATTATAAAAAAATTTTATATTTCAAAAACGATTTTTTTTAATAATATATTGGATAATATATTGCTCAAATTATGCAACACCACAACAAATAATAATTATTATGATCATTTATTTAAAAAAAATTACCAAGTTCCAAATTTACTATCTAAACATATTTACTTACGTACATATTTTCAGAAAAATACTAATTGCTTTAATATTGTGTATATAATTTTATATAAACAATCTAATTTAGGCCATCCATAATTAATGTCAACGATTTTTTTTTTTAAAGAAAAAAATTATTTTAAGTCACATAGTAAACATTATTTAATTAATTTACTGCCACACATTAATGATATTTTTAATCAAATTTTGAAAATTTAATACTTCCTTCACTAATTTAATTTAATATGACAGCATTCTATGGGGGTCAATTTAGTCCGAAAATTTTGATTGAAATGCAATAAGCCCAAACCAAATTAATAAGGCCCATGAATTCATAGAAAAAAATAAATTAAAACAAACAAATGCTAAATTATTATTTAATTAAATGGTGGGGCCGGAATTTTTGTCCAACAACAAGTTTCAACAATTATCACTTCTTCAATCTCAGTCATCCAATTAAAATACTATTATATCAATGGTTGTAACAGGCACTTTCCCATCATGGGAAAAAAGAATCCTTTCCCATTTTAAACGTTACCTCAATATCATCACAATCAACAACAACTCAACATAATTCATACCCAATTCATAATATGACATTAACAACAACAATCATCAATAACCACAAATCAACAACAACATAACATAAATCATCAATTATCACTCTTAACCCTAATTCTCCAATTCTCAAAAACTAAACCTACAACATGTTAAATGAAATTCTCAGAATCATAGACTCAAGATTATTGAATGATAGTCCCACCCTTACCTTATATTGATTGATTGCAAGGATTCTACAGACTTCTCTTCTCTGGTTCTTCTCTTCTCTAGGTTTCTCCTCTTTCTCTAGGTTTCTCCTCTTTCTCCAAAAAAAAAAAAACAGTTTGCACGTAATCCTTATTTTCTAACTCTGACTCTCCTCTTTATATATAAATCCTTAACCTACTTATTTTCTCTTAATTCCAATTTTGCCCCAAAGCCTCATTATTCTAAATAATTATATTTTTCCACTAAATATATTCTTCCACTAATTATATTCTCCCACTAAATATATTCTTCCACTAAATATATTCTTCCACTAATTATATTCTTCCACTAATTATATTCTCCCACTAAATATATTCTAATAAATAATAAAATAAAGCCACTCAATAAAATATCAACATATCACATAATTAAATAAATCATATAATTCGACTCTATCTCAAGAAAAATAATTAAATAACAAGGATGGCGTTACAGAAAATGTCAGTGAAAGCACTTCAGTCCTAGAGAAACATATTAATCCAAGAATTCAGCATGACTTGGATCTTTAGCAGAGTATTAAAGACTATGATAAGAGAACATAAGAAGCGCCATACACTCTCGTTTTAACGAGAAAGCAAAAGCAAAATCTTAAGAAGCAACTTCTTGATGGTAAGCAGCCGTATCATACCCGTGTTAGGGGGACATCATCTCCTCAATGAATTTCTTTTATTGGAATTTCCGAGCTGCTCGAAATGGGTGGAATTATATTTGGTTAGAGAGCAATTTGAGGTCTTAACAAATTCCTCTCTAGTATTGTTGCGTAACAGATGGGATAATGATTGTAGTCTCGGTGTGCACATCATTTCGTCACACATTTTTAGAGAAGGTAATTGTTGTCTCGTCGTGGGCTCAGTTGGTTGACGGCTTTACCTTCCCAATTGCGGTTTTATTTTTTACGAGATAGATGTGGTCTGCCTAATTACAGATTCCTTTAGTCTATAGTTCTTTTATTTTTTATTTCTTTCTTTGTTTCGAGGGTTTTGGCCTAGTCACCCCTCTTGTACATATTTTTCCCCTTGTTTTAATTAAATTTTGAGTTTGGCGGTACACGATGGAGATTCTCCAGGGTGCCAACCTAGTTGGGATGTCGGTGCTTTCTCTTGATACCTGTCATTTCTCCTGGCTTATCCAAAAAAAGTATATCTGATTGTTAATCAAAAATAACATAACTTTGAGAAAGTTATAAAATATTTCTCACTTATAAATTATACATAGGATTCATATTTATTACAAGGCATGCAACTACTATTTAGAAAATTACACATTTTCAAGATTGCTTATTTTGTAAAAATAATTTGCCTTTGTTTTTTGTTTATCTTAATGTCATATTATAAATAATATTTTTAATGGTTGTTATTAACTATTATATTCTTTCTTTTTTATCAGATAGCAAATGATATAGATGCAAGATACGATTATCTATTATATTCTTTAAAAGTATAACTATAAAAAAACACTGGGTAAATGATCAGTGATCAGTGATCATACACGGGACTCTGAACGACATCTTTATCATTAATGATATCTTTATTACTTTTAATATTTTTATGTATTTTTAGTTTACCACTTTATAATACTTAATAACAACTATTTCAAAAAAATTATCATGCTCAAATTACTCTTTAAAAAAATAATGGCCAAATTACACTAACCTCCCTTTAGGTATTCTTTAATAACTGATGACGGAGCATCTAATGATATTTCTGGCTATGTTTTCAGTACTTTTCTTTGCATTTGAAGAAAAATGAGACGTATTAGGGGAGTTGTCAATGGTTTGAGGAACATATTGCATTGTGTTCACTTGAGTCGTTGTAATTCACTTTTATCCTAAATCATGCAACTTCATAGGTGTTTTGAGTGTTTTGTAGTGAGAACTCATGTAAATCGACAATTCAAGACATCGCGTGAAGGATCAATGATATGAAGATTAATGGTTCCTAGAAGGTTTTTGAAGACAGTACAAAGTGAAGAAAATTCATTTCAAGTTCCTAGGAGTTTCCAGATGGAAGAACGGTCGAAAACGGGATGAAAACGCAAGATTTCGCACACAGGGATGCCTCGTGTGCCATTAGTGCATGGCCATGCACCACTAGCGCATGAGGTAGTGCTGCCATTGCCTCAGACTCCTATTGCGTCCCTGTATGTGCCATTAGCGCATGGATGCAGGCAGAAATCGCTTGCAGCTTGTTTTTCAAGCTAAAACTTTGGAAAAACACAGTTTTCTTCTCTTAATCCCAAAGTAATTATTTGTCAAAAAAATGTGATTGTAAATTTAATCTGATGTCTCACAACTATCATCTACAAATGTCTTTATCCATGTACCTTGAATAAGAATTCTAAATCTAGCCTTCCCTAAACCCAAAGATCAATTTTGGATTGCACTCTGTAAAAGCATTAAGTTCAAAAATCAATACATCGATATAATGAAATAGGATTCATATACATATATATATATATATATATATATATATATATATATATATATATATATATATATATATATATATAGCCATACCAAGTTTGACATTATATTTCTAATCAATTACATTTAGAGTTTTCAAAATGGGTCAAGCCCATCGGGTCGGCCCTCTATTTTAGTGTGGGCCGGGCCATAAAAAATCATGAAAAAATGACCTGCCTTTTTGGGCCAACCCATCAGGCCTACGTTTTTACATTCACTAGCATGGGCTAGGGTACTAGGCTTGCGGGCCGACCTTTTTAAAAAAATAAATAGTATATAAAATAGTTTTACTAGGTAACACTGTATTATTTTATTATGTAATATTGAATTTTGTTTTTTTCGAGGTTCACTTTGTGAACTGTGATAAATACTTTACTTGTACATTGATTATTTTGTGTTGTTTATCTTTATGTGTATTGATTTCATAGATGTTTTATATATTATTTAACTAAGTTTATGAAGGAATGTGATTTATTTGATGTATAATAATTTAGGTGAAATATCATAGTATGCCCTAGATATCACACTAAATCAAGGTGTATGCTACTTTTGTTAGGAATGAATTTGTGTCCTTTTTCCCTCTAATAGACTTCTAATTGAAGAATGTTGATATTATAGACTAGAGTAGATATCGTGATCTAAGTGCGAACCCCAGATCTCTCACTTATCTGTGTCAATTTTAAAATAGTTATTCTTTTAAAAGATTTTAGTTATTGTCACTCCGTTTTTGGTATTCCTTTTCCTGAAAAATAAATAAATTTCATGAAAAATGAACACATACCAATAGATTTCAATCGATCAAAAATTAAAAAGATGTTAGCAAGCATGAAATGAAACTAATATCAAACAAATGAGTTTTCTCTACCAAATAAATTAATCCCATACATCATACATTCATACAAACATTTACAATTTGCATAATCAAACCTTTTTACAATTTTTTTTTTATTATGTAAATTAAATAAACAACTAAGAAAAAACAATAAAAACAATATATTCAAAAATTTCAATGTAGCAAATTGCGTATATTAGCAACAATAGCCAAACTATTACTAACATACTCATTAGACTTTTCCATCATTTTCTTCACCTTTCCAACACTCTCCAAAGAAACACCAACCTCTTCCAACCCATCAACACACGTTTGTTGATCCGTCAACGCAGCACTAACCCACGTCTGAATATCATTAACTTCACCATCCGTCAACGTTACGGCGCCGTTAGTGATCACCGACATCGAATCGTTGAGTCGACTCACCGCGTCATCGATCTGCTCCTTGCAATCACTGAACGCGTTTCCCTTGGAGAAAGCGAGTTTGGTCTTGTTGAGTTGGTTGATGGAGGAGAGGATTGAGATTTTGAGGATGGTTTTTGGGTTGGTGAGGTTTTGTGTGGAGGAGGAGGAGGAGGATAGAGCGGTGAAGCATGAGTTAGGGAAGCGAGTTACGTTGCAAATGGATCGGATTGAGTTGGGTGAGTTGAAGGGTTTTTGTGACTCGGTGTTTGTGTTGTGGTGGAAGAAAAGGGTGAAAGATAAAGTGAGGGTAAGGAAGAGGATGGTGATGATGATGGAAATTGTGGCGATGAGGGGTTTGGAGATTTTGTTACGATTGTTGTGTGGTTGTTTTTGTGGATCTTCGAGATTTTCTTCTACTTTGTCATAACCTTTGAAAATTTTGAGAGAATCCATTTCTTGCTTTTGGGGATTTGTTAGAGGGAGGAGTTGTTTCTTCTTGCTATTTTTATTTGAACAAACTGTCAAGTGGAGTAATATAGAATAGAATAAGGAAATCTTAAATACTTCGTCCCAAAATAACTGAGCTATTTGCAAAAGAAAATTGTTAA
This sequence comes from Medicago sativa, assembly GCF_051527215.1. NCBI lineage: Eukaryota > Viridiplantae > Streptophyta > Magnoliopsida > Fabales > Fabaceae > Medicago > Medicago sativa. The sequence goes on from NC_140751.1 coordinate 34,294,682, forward strand.
AAGATTGATTAATTTCACTTTTCAATATAGTGATAATTACTTTTTTTTAATTATAACTCTAATTAAAACTATTTTTATCATTCGCAATTCAATATAGTCTACTTTGCATTTATGATAAGAAAGAATGCATCAATATTTGACAAGGCATTCAAAACTATTTTTCTCTCTCTTTCACTTATATATTTTTTCTTAATATATGTGAAATGAACAAAAGACTCAATTAAAATGGAAGGGAGGGAGTAGTATCCCCAGCAAAGGAAATATTTTTTTAAAATTATGTATGTTATTTTTTGAAACTTAAAAAAGAGTTGTTTTTATTGTTAATTTTCTCTTTTCTTACCATATTTAGTAGTTTAAATAGGGCTTCGAGGATCAGTTAACATGACCCATAGAATAAGAATCATAAAATAGGGAACTCATAAACAAAGAATCCACTTAAGCCAACTAAAATGCACTTTTCTAACATTTATATGAAATCTATTTTTATACCGTTGAACCCACGTTAATTAGAAAAACGGTGTTCGTAACCCTCTTCATAAAAGGTAGATTAAAATAAAAAGAAAAAGTCAACTAATTTACCTTTGAAAGATTTCACAACCAATTGTAATGTCATGTATATCCACTAATTATTTACTTGGAATATTATGTTTGACACAGTAGAATACATGAGGTTGTTTTGATTGATTGATTTGTGATTTGCCGATGGCAACATTAACCTCACCAAAATAAATCAGAACATTCCCTTATGTTAATTTTGTTTTTTTAACGGTTAATATTAGTATGTTAATTTGTTGGGTCTTGCTAACCATTGCCCTTAGGGCAATGGTTAAGGTAACCAAAATTAGTAGTTTTACATTGGAAATAACAATTTGTAAACTTTTTAAAAGTTGACTTAGACCACTTTTTATCACTTCCCAATACAAAATTTCTATTTTTGTTCCTTTATCCAATGCCTCAAGGGCAATGGTTAGCATTTCCCTAATTTGTTAGTATTGATTGGTGGTGATAACCGAACTTGAGACTATATTGATCATTCTATTCACTAACTATTTAGTATCGGTTATCAAATCAACCTTATATTTCATAATTTTGTTATTTGTTCAAACCAAGATAAGGTTGACGTAGTGATTCCACCTCGAGTTTACACTATCTAGTGTTCATAGTCTCTTGACTTACATGAAGCACGAAATGCATCAGATGATAATGCCACTAGTACCATTAATGATTAATTGTAGTAGCTGATCATTAGGTTGCATATTTGTAGTGCATTATTGATTAATTGTTAATTGCTTATCTGCTTGGTGATTATGGTAATGATGATATTCTTTGTTGGTGATTATGCTTATCTGCATTTGAATTATCCAATTTCGTTAAAAAAAATTAAGAACATATTTCACTCATTTTATGCAGTATGATGACTTGTCTTTGTTGTGTTTTCCCTAAATAAATTTTAATATTCATGTTTAAGATTTTGTAGAATCGGTTTTAACATAGTGACAAGTGACAATCGAGGTTCAGATTCTATTGCTTTTGATCTACTTTCGCAAGTTTGAATTGTGACTTCTTTGTATTAAAAATGTTTTCAGTGAATCAAATTGTAGTATTTTGTTCAACAAATTCGTTCTAATAGTCAGAAAAAACTATAGTATCCACATAGTTTTATTTGAAACTATTTGGTAATGCACTAACATTTGATGGTCAGCTGTCAAATAACTGAAATTTTTATATTGTCAACAAAAAAAGTTTGCACCACTGCCATTAACTTCACACCATAGATATTCAGCTCACACCATATACAAAAACAAAAAAAATAGGACTTGTCATTTTCGATTATGTCAATCAAAATGAATAAAAGATCTGAACCATGAACTGGAAACAAAAAAGACCAACACAATCATGCTATAGCGTCAATTAATTTTCTTTTGAAATATCAACGAACATTCAACATTAGTTTTTAATTTTTCTTGTTTCCCTACCTGCAGCGGTGTGGTGAGAGGACCAGACCTGCAGTCGTGTGGTCAATGAAGCGCAATCACTCATCATAAATCTGGCCACGCAATGGATGGGGGAGGTCCTTAAGGTAGATCGACAACTTCAAGGACAAAGCAATGGAAAAAGATATTCCAATTGAGTGGCAGAAATATCGATGGGCAGGTTGTCTGAGTTTGTTTTCATTGTAGTGATTATAGCAAAAACAACAATAAAAAATTACCATCACCTTCCCTAAGGTTTGGCTTAGCGTCACACGCCTCCCCTCTAGTTTAATAATAGACAATGACCTCGCCCGTGTAACGTCATCAGTCATGTTTGTTTCATTTAGAAGAAGAAAAAAAAGAAACATGACACACTCATTGGTGCTCTTTAGTCTCCCCTTTCACATGTTCTGATTCTTGACTCATAAAGTCGTTCACTCACGTTTTCCGATTTGTTAAGAGAAAGTATGTAGCCCTAGGGTGAGACAACAACAAACAGCTTGTGAACAAAGTTATGGAAACATGAGTTGCCTCTTGCAACTATTGAGTTTTGTTTCCTTCAACACCAATATCTACATAGTACAAAGGGATATAAAGGAATTCAAACATCGCAAATAGTGACGCCACCCCTTTACCAAACACACCATGACAACACCCTCATGCGTTTTGAAATGCTCGTGATGAAACCTAATAATACATAAATGATAAAATGTCACCATGGAATAGCTTTGTGAATACTGTGTTTGTTGGGGCTCCCTAAATTCTTAATATATTGAATTGTTGAAACAATAATTGTCCAGGGCATCAAACACAACGAATTTATATCTTTACAATTGTGAAACAATAGGGAATACAACAACCCAAAATAACTACAAGTAGTAGTAAAATAGTCCAAATATTTATTTAAAAACTAACAAAGGCATATAGTTACTGAAATGTATAACTAATTGTATCAAGTAGAACTCTGTTTGCAACCAACAAACTGAAATGCAGACGTGTAAGTTACGATAAATAATGTCATGATCGGTATGACTAAATTACCATAAAAAAAATCTACAAAAGTCATGGAATCTTAGTCCTGTCAACCGAACAATAATTAACTGACTGGATTATTGTATCATAGCCAACCTTGCATTTGTCATTTACCCATATACATGAAGCTTCCAATCTTCAAACTCATTGAAAGAATCACAACTGAGAAACCCATCAAGTAAACCCAACCATGTGATAACATACATGCAGTTTTCCTACAGACCAAACCAGTAGCAGAGTTAATAGCAGCAGTTTGGGAAAACTCAGTAGACATTATGGTGTCAAAACCTCCATTCTTGCCGGCCATCCAATCCATCACATTGCCACTGTAAGTAATGTCTGTAATGCTAATAATACCGGTAGTTATATGAGCTGAATTGGAAAACTCAGCTGCAGAATGCATCCCAACAGCAAACTCCTTAGAAGGAAACTCAGAAGCAAATGCAGGAGGAGCTGGTATGCCGGCCAACAATTTATTGGCTTGCTTTACAAAAGCATTTTCACTTCCTGAGACCCAATTTGATGCAGCTCCTTGATCCTCCTTAGGTAAAACTCCATTACTATACTGTGCTTCAAAAACATGATTGTTTGTCAAGGAACTACCATTAGCTTCGCCCTCCACATTCTGCTCAATGAAAGACTGTCCATGGTTGGCAATGGGACTTTCAGAATCAAAGCATATATATTTGGTAATATCTTCTTCATCACGGCATTCAAGGTACTCATCTAGCAGTGCAGAAACAGAAGGATCTATCACGGTAGAATCAACCCCGCCAAGATTCGTAAGATCATTGGTTTCAACATATTCTTCGTTCAAACCCTTAAAATATTCAGCCGCATCAAAATACAGATCTGGATCCTCAGAGGCAAAATTGAAGTTCAGAGGATTTTCATTATGGTTTGTCTCGCCATTGTAACCATCTTGCACTGAATCCGCACCATACAGACCAGCCTGATGATCATGAATACCAAAAGCAGCTTCCGATTGGGAATGCTGAGGAAAGCTACTACACTCCCCATAATAGAAGTTTGGTGGCAAATCAGCATTTCCAACTGTAACACTAGTATCAAGCTCCTGGTAATTGAAGACATTTCTTTTAAATTAGAAGAATTAAATATACCAGGAACATCAAAGAAAGCAGATAATATAAAAATAAAAAATAAAAAAATGCTTGAGAAGAAATCGCAAAGACAAAAATGATAAAGTAAAACTGTAGATGTTTATCATCCTTCAGGAGAAAAGGCCAACGCTGTGCAATAACGTATCTAGAATGATGGACACCAATAAATAAATCTCCACCCCAGGAAAGGTTTCAATTAAAAAATCAAGCAAAGCTACAACATTGCAAACATGCATACAATCTATAGCCCAGGAAAGATTAATCAAACAAAAAAAAATAAAAAAAATTCCAACCCCAACGAAAGATCCAACATCATTTAGGATACGATACAAACCTGGTCAAGGTCAAGGATTTCAAGATAATTATCATCAGTAGGAGCAGGCAATCTTTCATTCAAAAGATCATTATCAAACGCCACCATGGATTGCAACCATTCAGCGTAATCAGGAGCAGGAGCAGCCACTTGTTGTTCCAGAAGCTGATTATCAACCGGTGGCAAGGGATCGACTGGTTCATCAACATTCTGCCATTCTGCCTCCACAAAGGGAGCCCCATACTTCTCCCCATTCTTAGGCCCTGAACCACTCTTCTCAAAGATCCTACACAGCACATAAGCATCCTTCGCCACCAAAAACAAACACAAACGTCATCTCAAGTAAGAATCAAATCAAAACCTAATTCCATAAATTCAAAGCACAAATAATAGGATGCTTTATGAATAGATATGGGAACGAATACGAGGGAAGGCAGTTTAATTAAAAATAAGGTAAAGGCCTGTCAACAAAAAACATGAGTTTTCATACCATATATAACATGAGAAAGCTAATTTGTTCGATTCACAACAAGCAATGGAGTACCAGACATACCAGACATGTACCGACTTTGAGTGAATATTTTTTTCAATTGTTAATTTTTTTCATTTGCAATTTGCTATCTACAATAATGAGCAGTGTAGTTGAGTAACAAGTATTCTCTTAATGGTGAGAAAATGAAATAGTTTTTTTAAGGAGACAATGAAACAATTGCTGAATGCAGATTCATGTGCGGAAAAGAAAATGTTAGACCTTGTCTTCTAAAAATAACCTACTATAAAAATAACAGCCCCCCTTTTCTGCAGTACACGTTGAGGCCTTCGCACTGCCAGTGACTGCCTACTATTAGAGTAAACAATGATCCATTAATTGGCAAAGGAAAAGAAAAATCCCGAATTTAGTTGGTAGCAATGCTTAAAAATCTACAGCTGGAAACTCCACCTTCCAATTTCCAAAAGGGCCACATATTGTGGAACCACCCAATACAAAACTATAAGCTAAATTTCTCATTGCAATACTTGAATAATAATTCCTATGTATTCACTAGGATAAAAACATCTTAAGGCTAATATACAAACGACTATATGCAATGTCAAAATCATAAAAACAAATCTTCAGGAGACAGATGAAATTCTGGTAGCAATTGACAGAAATCTCAGCAAGCCAAGTATGAGATTATTCAAGATTTAAATTACAAGCAGTGGAAATAACTCAAGAAATTATGGATATGTGCAACCAAAAAACTATGAATTAGCATCTATTAAAGATCAAACTTCAAATGCATAAGGTTTTCCAGCTTATAGTCATGATGGATCATATATTTTTAAAAGAAATATCTAATTAATCACATGCAGAACCTATATACAAGGCGTAGTGGCTGCTCTCGTGAAATATACTAATTTTCCTTATTCAAGATACAAATATGAGAAAAACAATATACTTAGAACACAACAACCTTTGACTATCTATGAAAGAGAATTATGAGAAAATCCTTTGCTAAACATACAAACTGAACTTGGGCAGAGAATAATTAAACCCATGAAAGAAATAAAGTAAACTGCAATGAAACATTGAGATACAAATCACAGAAACTCACAGATAAAAAGTGAGGCAAATATGACTCCCCCAGGAAAAGAACCCAGGTTCAATTCCTGGGTCGTCGATTAAAGTAGTCCAACCTCGTAAAAAGAATCAGATATCCGGCTGCAGACTCAAAGATTAGTTCCATAACGAGCCCAAAGGGCCTGAGCCATGAAGATACTTTGAGACACCTACTGTGGGTCAAAGATCATAATTACGGTAGGTTGGCAATAAATAGTGAGTCAACCGCGGAAACTTTTTTCCGTGAAAAGAAAAATGGACAAAATGATAAGAAAAAATGAAGTACTAAACAAGTTGTGTACGCGCACCGGTAACAGGTATAATGTTGACAGTAAATGTAACAAGTTTTGAATATGGAGGAAATTTATTTATTCACTATCTATTTTGAAAGGGCATAAATAAAAATTGAAAAAACAAACATTCAATTTCCATGTCTATCACTACTATAATACCTGCACTCCAATTTTGGCCAATTCTTCATCAATCATCCTATACTCATGCATGACCCAATTGCTTCGGTTACCATGTGGGGCCCGACCCAGGTGATAGACAAGGGTCTTCTTCATTCCAACTGTCTCCTCCCCGTTTTTGATAACCCGGTCCTTTCCAGTAGTCTTCCAATAACCTCGATCAGTAGCACGATTAGTCCTGCATCCAGTGCCGTACTTCTTGTCCAACGCACTGAAGAAGTACCATTCCAAATCCTTAGTCTTCAGCTTGGACATATCTAAAATATATCAAAACAACACCAATCATCAAATCCCCATTGAAAAACTCTAAACGAAATAACATAGAAAACCCTAAAAAATCAAAACAACCTCAACCATCAAATCACCATTGAAAAACCGTAAATAATCAAAACAACATTAATCATCAAGCTTTCAATCAATCACTATTAACACACACACTCTTCATCTTCTACTACAATACATTCTACTACAATACATTTACATGTCATTTTCCGCTTCTCGTTCAACACTAACCTAAAACCGAAAACATTTTCACTTTTAGCAACCACACTCACTCACCATGGCAGCATGGTCTGATTCAACTACTGACAAACAAACTCGTCTATCATGACCACTATCACGACCGCTTAATGTTCCTCAATTCACCTAAAACCGAAAACGTTTTCACTTTTTGCAATCACACTCACTCACCATGGCAGCATGGTCTGATTCAACTACTCACAAACAAACTCGTCCATCACGAACACTTAACATTCCTCAATTCCCTTCCAACCAATACAACATTCCTCCACCTAACGACAACAATTGAACCCGTTTTCCTTCATCCAACTATTCACCTCACTACACTTTCAATTGCTCACAACAAAACCCTAAAAAATAGCTTCAATCATCAAACAACCATTGAAAAACCCTAAACAAAAACAATATCATTGAAAAACCCGACAAAATCAAAACAACGCCAATCATCATATCACCCCTGAAAAACCCTAAATAGAAACCCTACAAAAAATAGCATTGAAAACCCTAAAAAATCAAAACAACAACAATCATCAAATCACCATAAATAAAAACCTTAAACAAAAACAATAACATTGAAAAAACTAAAATGATCAAAACAGCATCAAACATTTAAAATCATGATTGAAAATCCCTAATAAATTAAAAACATTAAACAAAAGCAAAAACATGATCACATACTAGGAAGATCCCATGGTTCAAACTTGTAGATATCGATGAAAGCAAGATGATCAAAACAGGGTGGCAACTTTCCGGTGAGTTTCCGCTTGAGGTAGAAACAAACGATCTCTTCATCAGTAGGATGGAATCGGAACCCAGGAGCTTGGTAGAGAGACATTGATCGCTGAGGAAAGAAAAAAAGAGAGAAAAACTGAAATTGATCAGAAAAATGTGGATTAGGGTTTTTGAAGAGAAAAAATTTAGGGTTTTTCAATTGGACTGTGTGACTTTTGGGCTTTTTAGGAGTGAAAGGGTCCGTAAAAAAATAAGGAGTAGAAGGGAATTTCCTTTGCCTTTTTAACAAACGTTTTTTTTTTGCACGATAACATAACATTGCGATAATTATAAAATAAAATATTTAGGTTATTAATATTATATATGTTTATAATTATTAGATGAAAATAATGAGTATTACAAAAAAATTGTTATATAATTAAGTCACTCTAATTATAGATTTTATTTACTTATACATACGAAAACAAATTTTTATATAGATATATGAAAAAAGTTGATATGATAAAATTTTGCAAAGTCTAAATTTATCCTATCATATACTTTTTCATACGTAGGCTTGAGTCTGACATTTCAAAAGTCTGATACAATTCTGGTCATGCTTTATTTTACTAGAAATCGAATTCAGGCTCTCATGAATAATTCGTCATTGGTGAAGCTCATTGATATTCTCAATTATTTGATATGATATTATTTTTTTACAAATATTTGATATGATATGTTAATATATATATATATATATGTATTTAAATAGAACTGAGAAACTAGTACACTAATGAGATTAAACTCTATTTGTTTAAAATAGTATTTACAATCAATATTACTTACATATGACTAGGAGGGAAGCGGACAACAAGCTGTGCCGCTAGACCTTTTTAGATGGCAAAATCAATTCTCGTAAACACAACATTCAAAGTATGTTTTAAAGAATTTGATTATATATGATATCATATTTAATTTATAACTTATCAAAGTACATTTCGAGATGCGAAAAATAAATGTAGCCTAATAAACTTAAATTCTTCAAAAAAGTTAACAAATTTTTTTATGTGTATATTATTTTCGTGTTTGAACAATTCATAAGACTTTAAATCTATTGTTTGCTAAAAAAGTATTTAAATATATTGTCTAATTATGTTCAAGTGAATTATCCTTTGAATCATTTTCCTTTGAAATCCAATTTAATATCGAGTAATATTTTATAATTGGTTATAACATAAACATTGTACACAATGAAAATGTTTGTGGTATTGCAATTAAGGTGAATCTGTTTGAAAAGAATTATAGGTCCTAGCATTTTATATGCACAAAAATTCTGTTCACCAATAGTTTATTTAAACTCTCCAAAGCAAGTTATTTAAAAAAATAAAAATCAAAACTTCTTCAATTGCCTCTCCCTCTCACCATTTTGTGGTCACATTGTTTGTGACCACCTCACCATCACTATTTTTTTTTTTTGGAAAATGCTAACAAGTGCCCTAAGGGCATTGTTTAAGCATCTAAAAGTAGCAATTTTTGTATTGGAAATTATACGGTTATGACTTTAAAAAGTGTTTGACTTGTATTTTTAAGACATAGTTTCTTTTTTTGGGTTCCTTAAACAATGCCCTTAGGGCACTTGTTAGCAAGACCCTTTTTTTTTGACAAAACCTCACCATCATTATTGTAAATTGATTTATGGTATTGGAAATTATTATAACTTGATTTCTTCATTAATGGTATCATTGTGTCTCACACACACAGACACACACACACACACACACACATATATATATATATATACGATAGTTATATATGGAACTTTATAAAACCCCAGGCATTGCAGGGGTTAGAGTCTAGTAATTACGAATGATTGAGAAGACAACGACCTAGAGAAGAATGGTTTGGAAAAGAGAGTGAGAAAGCGTTACAACTTTTTTGGTGGAGAAAGATGTGGGTATAAGCTGGTAAATGAACATAGCAATTTTTTATATTTTAATTTAACAAAATAACGTTCAACTTCATAATTAAGTAAGGACATCCCAATACAATACGTAATGTAAGCACCAACTTAAAAAAAACTCAACAAAATAATGACAAGACAAAATGTTAGGATTTAATTGGTTGTCTGAATATAACTCTTTTTTATATCGAGCGCTTATCATCTTTAAACTCTAAATAAATTACTTTAGGAACCAGAAAAAAAGCTTGGGTGGGCCACTAAAATTAATTATAATATATAAACACAAATTGAAGTTGCAATAAACATTAAGTATGTAGTTGAAATGTCGGGGGTTTGATTAAAAATTTAGGGTGGATATTTAAATTATTAAATATTTAACAACTACTATAAGTTATTAAACTTATTTTGTATATTACAACCGTTAACTAAGAGAATTTTCAGTTGACAGCAGGGACGGATCCAGAAATATTGTTAAGTGAGGGCAAAATCGTATATTAATTTTTTTTGTTGAAATCATATATTATAATAATTTACATAAAAAAATCTACTAATACATAAGTAATATTATTATCAATAAAAAAGAAGACACTACAAAAATTATGTCATTTTATATCCAAAAAATTGAATATACTTAAATATTTATGAAATATATTTCTCTATTGACTTTATATTTTAAAACTATTGTTTATAATATATATTTTTATGTACGTCAACAATCAATTATTCAATACTATTATATTTCATACATTTGCATATTAATTTCTTCAAAAAAGAAATTATTTAGTAATATTTTGTGGCGGTAAATTACGCGGGAGATTTAAAACTCGTGTAAATTGGAAGGTCGAGTGACCCTAATTAGGTGAACTTGTATCCATGCCTGGTTGTGTTGGGTATTTGGGTATTGGCTTCATTGTTGCTAAAACAAATACTCATGTATGTTGGATACAATGTTCCAACATCTTGGCACGGTTCAGTGTGCCCGGTTCATGTGGCTTGGTTTACGCAATCTTTATCTCAGTAAGGAAACCACGCCCTATTTCTTGTTCACCAAGCAGCGCGTTATTGTCCAGATTAAACTGGAAGATTTGTTTCTAAAATATAAACAATATTTTAGATTTCCTTGGTGGTGTATATGGAAGTTCCTAAAAATGTTCCTACTTTTTAGGAGTTACCATACTTGTAAAATATATTTTCAAAACAGATTTTAGAAAATATATTTTCTGAAGAATATTTGTTTCAATATATTTCTGAAGAGAATATTTGATACAAATATATGTTTAGCCTATTACGAAAATGCCCATGCTTTGAAAGGCTATATAAGGAAGACTTGTACCCTAGTTTTATTTACCAATTCAAGAATATTGGATTGAGTCTTTAGGGTTTCAACTCGTGCCGTAATTGTGAGCCTCTCTTTGTATCACCTTGATGCATCGAGATGGACCTTTAGTTCAGTTGTAATTTATCAAAACCATCGATTTGTAAAAGAATAGATTTTTAGGGTTTTGAGTCGTCTTCCATGTATTCTACTCTTGTATCATGTTGATGCAGGTTTAGAATCTTTACTGTGTTCTTTCTTGTGTCGTGTTAGATACTTGTTTAGGACTGGTTTTGTGAGTATTGATACTCTTGTGCATCAAACCGAAGTTGTGAAACAAGGTTTGATTGTTTGTGTTGGAAGGTAACTTCTAATCTTTTGTGTTTGAGGTCTGATAGGTCACTGGGGCAGTGACTGATCATTAGGATAGTGAGATGGGATCTCAGATCTAGGAGTTCCTAGGTTGAAGTCTAGACGGGTAGGTCCTAGGTCATATAGTGTAAACGAGGAGTTTGCTGAGAGATATTGAATAAGGACTACACTAGTGGATTTCCTTCCTGGTTTGGTAGCCCCCAGATGTAAGCGTGTTGTGCTGAACTGGGTCAACAAACTCACTGTGCCTTTTACTTCCCTGTAGTTTATTTTGCTGTTTGTTTATGCTTACTGCCAGAATGATGTTGGAACATTAAACGAAACATCTGCTTTCTGCGGATCTGGAACTGAAACATCACATAAAAACAACTTATAACTAACGCGCTAAAATTCTATATCTGTTATATTTTCCTTGATCTGTCTGTTTTCTGCTAGCTCGATGTTAAAACATCTTACTCGACATTCTGATCCTAACATCGTGTAAAACACATGAAAGCTAGTTTGCCGGAATTTCAATTGGTATCAGAGCAAGCACCCGACCTGCTACTGGGTGAGCTCCAGGGAAGATAAATTCTGGACTCGTGGACAGATTCAAGGAAGGAGGTAATTGAGTTGTTCTTTCATTCATCTATATGCCTATTAAAGGGGAGTAGTATGTTTGTGTGTTGTTAATCTGCTGTTGAAGGGGAGCATTACTTTTAACTGGCCTGATGATGTCATGATACTGATTTATTAAAGTATGGCTGGATGTGGATATGTGTATTTTGATGAACTGATGTCATACCATATGTTCAAACATCATATTGTGAGAATTTATTTTTCTCTGAAATTGGTTGTTGGTTGGAGATTATTTTTCCCTGGGTATCTCTGTGAGGCTGGGTTCTATCTCTATTCTGCTGTATATGCCTCTAATGTTCTTGGAAATGCTTCAACACGTCCAAACTATGCATTACTATTATTTTTTTAAGATGTTCTTTTGAAGTAATGCTGAAGTTTGTTACTTTCCTTTAAGATAAGTTCTTATGCTTAAATGAAAGAAGGTATGATTGTATCCCACTAGTTTGTCTATATGATCTCATATTGTTCTATTCAAGAAATAATCAAATCTCTTTGTCTGTTAGAATCATTTTTGTGTCCCAATCTACTGATGGATTGGAGTACTCAACAGCTGGTGGCAGTTTATTTCAACCTTGTGTGGATGAAGGAAAATATAATGTTGAACAAGGTGTTCCAACATTACATTGGGTCAATTGGAGTACAATTGATATTCGCAGGAATATTATCCTAAATAGTGGGACCCTAGCCCTGGAAAGAAAGCTGATGAAGGAGTTTCTAGTGTACATATTTTTTTTTTCTGACTATCCTCTTAGCAAGAAGTTCCAAAAAGCCTATGTTAGAAGAGAATGTGTCAACTTCTTCCACAACACCATCAGCAAGTTTCTTGGGGTTGAAGAGATCACACTACAAGAAAACTGTCATTTAGAGACCGATTTAGACACCAAAATAAATTGGTCTCAGTAGAGACTGAAATAACAACTAATTATTGCAAACAATTAACCAAAACTTATTTGGTCTCAAAATCGGTCACAAAATTATTTAGCCACTGATTTAAAAACCAATTTCTTAGTTACCTAAATATCCCACCGTCTATACTCTCTCTTAATTTCTTAATTTGTAAAATAAAAATTATTTATATTATGTAGCCACTGATTTATTGGTCACAAAAAAATTTATAATTTTTTATTTTATTATAATAATAATCTTTAGCTTTGAGCGGGATATGAAAACAAATTTCCCCCTTTCATGTTTTCATCAAAACTAAAACCTAAAAATTTCCCTCCTAAATGATTTTTTTTTACATATATTCTCATTAGAAATTAAACATTAGTAAGCAAAAAAAAAAAATTAGAAATTAACCATTAATATTACCTCTTTCACTCTTTCATCTCTTTCACTCTTTCACTCTTTTCACGTGAAAACCCAACAAAAGAACAATAACCCTAAACACCAAAATTCCCCCTTTTCTTCACTTTTCATTGAAATCAAAACCAAACATCATGAAATTGAAACCCAAGATCAATGAAATAGAACCCCATTAGTGAATTTCCAGTTTTTCTATCTCTTACTCTCACTGTATTGTTCACGTCCTTGTGTTCATGGTACCTTGTTGTTGTTGCTGTTCCAGTTCTTCTAATCGACATCTGAATCATCAGGTTTGTTCCTATTCTTGGTTTGTTCACGTTCATTGAATCAATCTCTTTCTAGTTATAGTTTCTATTCTTATCCCTACTTGTTTATAGTTTGTGTTTCAGTTTGTGTTTTTTGGTCCTGTTTTGACAATAGCTTATAATAACTTAAAGTACTCATCATGTAGATATTAGACAATAGCTTATAGGACCAGAACATTCATGTAATTTTTACTTTATATTATGGGTTTAATTGCAACTTATTGCTACTAGTTTACTAATTCATGCTCAACTTTACTCACATCATGTAATTTTTGTGTTCAGGAACAACTAAGGGAAAGGAAACTCCATTTCTAAAAGGTGAGTTTCTTGTTCTTCAACTTGTATATGGTTCTGATTTTAATTTATGAGATGCTAGGTTATTTTGGTTTATGTTCATGCTCAACTTTGGCTTATGGACATTTTTGGTGTTAGATGTGATGTTTGCATCTTTTGTTTTGTCGTGGTTGTTTTTCGATTGCGTGCTTTTGATTTGAAATGTTAGTATGATAGTTGAATTCTGCCCATCGTTTTGATTGAAATAAATAATTTGAGATTGGTTGATTTTGGCTTGTTAGTTTGGCGAATACTGCTCATTGTTCTGATTTTCTCCCTCTGAAATTTGGGGACCTCTGACTTAAGTTGTCACTTGCGTCCAGACGGACACTTCCTCCGCTTTTTAGTACACAATATGTTGTTAAATAGTATTTGTAATGATTTTGATTCTCTATTTTTGACTGCATTGGTAGAAAACACATGTTATTTGATATGAAAAGGAGTCTTATATGTTATTTGATATGAATTTCCTTGAATATATGAGATTAAGTTATCAGTCAACTTTTGGTGACTGGGGCGGGTATTGGCTCTGTTTGTGGCTGTTAGTTGTCTTTTTTTAAGTGTGTGGCTGCTACTGTTATGTCCCTTTTGAATTGCTGCTGTGCGTGTGGTGGGTATGTGGTTTTTAGGCCGTTTTTAGCCTATGTGTGAGCAGTTTTTATTTGGTTTTGCTACTACGAGGTGCTGCTGATTTGTGCATAGTTTTGTTGTGTTATGTAGTTGAAGATTACTTGTGTTCTGTGTTTTTAAGTGATAATATAACATGTTTTTGATAATTAAATACTAAGATTAGTGGCCAGCCTATAACATGTTTTTACACGTATTGCTAAACTTTGTGGAAAAGCCGGCCTCTAATACTTGATTACTTGAGTCTGTTCATCCTTCATTTTCCTTTATAGAACCTATAATGGTTGATTACTTGAGCCTGTTCTACTTCGGCGTTTATAAAACCATTATGTAATTACATACCATTATGCTATAACTTTTCAACTAGACTTTGGTTGTTAATTTGAATTTTATATTGTATTCATTGCAGATGGTAGACAAAAGAAAATCTTGTAAGAGTCCTAAGTCCAAAAAACCTCAGAAACGTCCAGCTCACATAACTCCTTCTGAACAATCTCAAGTTCCCCATCCTCCTATTTATTATATTTACATAACTTGTTTCTCTTTATTTACTATTGTATTGTTCACTTTGTAGATTCTTGCCCTCTTACCTGGCAACTAATGGTATTGGGGAAATTTTCAAGAGTCGTTTTAATGGGCCATGGTTATCGTGGAAAAAGGTACCTAGTGCGACAAGAGACATGTGGTTTGGAGAGTTTAAGGTATGTTTTATTCCTTTTCCTTTCAGATTTTATTCCGCTTCAACCTCACATACACCTCTTTCTCCCTATTCATTTTTGTTTGTTTTTAAGTATAGAAAAAGTTTTCCATTTGTCCACCCGATGATAGATGGGCAAGAAAGAACTTTGAAATGAGAGGTGCAGCTGTTATGAAAAATAATTTAAACAAGGCTCGCATGATAATGGATAGGCCGAGTTGGATTATGAGGACATTTGGGCTAGCTTGTGTAATCATTGGGCAAGTCAACCATATAAAAAGAAGAGGATATAAGCCAAAACTAATCGAGCATCTGATTGTGGAGGGTTGGGAGGGTCCCTTCACACTTGCAGCTCTATCACCACTTCTCAACATAAGGATAATATGGTAGTAACCTTTCAATAGCTGCATTGTTATACTGAAACACTTCAATAGCTGCATTATTTATTGCTTAGTATTTAAATAAATACAGATTGTCCAGGAGATTGTTTCAAAAAGGACATTATTATTGTGTAGCTGATGTCCATTACTGTTGTGTATGACTGTTATGTTGTGAGGAGTTGGTGTATGATTGTTATGTTGTGAGGGGTATGTTGCTCGTTTTAATGTCCTTTGCTATTGTATGGTGTGAGGGGATCTGTTGTTGGTTTTAATGTCCTTTTTTAATGCAGTAGTTGATGTCCTTTGTTGTTGTGTTTGACTATTATTGTCTTTTTTCACGGAGTAGATGACTTGCTGATGCTTTTAATGTCTATTATTTTTTTTTCTTAGACAAAAAGTGCAGGCATCCCACCTTCTAATGTGGAATTGTTTCGATGCACACACCAGCATAAGAAAGATAAGACGTGGGTTGATAAAAGATCTGAACATGTCGATGTAAACTCTCAACTTTAGTTTATGTAGTGCTAATTATGTTGGTTTTATTATGTTTATAGGTAGTTTGATAGATCAATTATTCTTATCTTTTGGTTAACAGAGAGAATTTACACGCAAGTGGGATGCTTTGACACAAGAAGCATCTTTGCAAGGAATGCCTCCACCAAATCAGCTAGAGGTGTAGTCTGATGTTGCAGGAGTAAAGAAAGGACAAATATATGGTCTAGGAATGGAATCTTCTGTACATGCAGGACGTCCACATTATCGTGGCTCTGGTTCTTCTTCAACTGAGTGGGTGCAAAG
This sequence comes from Medicago sativa, assembly GCF_051527215.1. NCBI lineage: Eukaryota > Viridiplantae > Streptophyta > Magnoliopsida > Fabales > Fabaceae > Medicago > Medicago sativa. The sequence continues at coordinate 34,311,131 of NC_140751.1, forward strand.
GCACGAGCTTGAAGAAATGAGAAATGAAAGAGACCAACTTTGGAAAGAATTGGCAAAAACAAATAAGGCCGTTGAACACCGATTTCAATTGATAAAACAAATGATGGAAACCATGAACTTCCAACCCACCCACCATTCTATAGACCAAGCCAATGAGGACGACCAAGCTAATGAAAATGAGGTTGATGATGATGAGGTTGTTACTGAGGTTGATGATGACGAGGTTGATGACGAGTTAGAATTGGAAGCACAAAATGTTCCTGAATAGATAATTTGATGTGTTTTGTTAATTCCCAAATCTTTGTGGAATAGTATTTTGGTAAGCCTGCCACTTGCAACTTTCTTTTCGTTAGTATTATGTATTTTGTTAAGACTATCAAGTGCAAAGGCTTTTGTGAATAGACAAATCTCCTCTGATCATTAGTATTATATTTTGACTAGTTTTTGTATGTAGCATTGAATGGTTAATGTTATTTCTTTCATCAAGTTACATTGAATCATTTTGATCTTTTGTATGGAATTTGATAAAAATGTGAGTTAAAAAATTACAATATAAAAAAAAAATATTGTAATTCTTTCAGTCACAAACTGTGACCAGTACAGTATTTAATATTCAATTTAAAAAAAAATCTAGATAGAGACCGAAATAGCGACCAGGAAAAATAATACAATAAAATAATTTCAGTCACAAATTCGATCTCTAAATTCGGTGGCTAATTAAGTGTCAAACCCAGTCACAAAATAAGTCACGAAATAGCGACCAGCGTTTTAGCCACTCTTATTTTTGGTCACTATTTCAGTCACTAAGTCAATCAGTGACCGAATTTGCTAATGTAGCGACTGAATATTCGGTCTCTAAAAGGCTGATTTCTTATAGTGTCAATATACATGAGCTAGGGGTGACTGATAATCAGGATTGCTGCAGCAAACTGGTTCCCTACCACTCAGTCCACGGATATTGCCACATGGTTGGGCAAGTTTGTTTATGTTTTAGTTTCTAAGGCTAAAATGGATTTTTGTGCTTATATCTTACAACAAACTGTTAAGAATGTCGAACCTGATGTTGTTAAGTCCCCCATAGCTTTTCTGCCTTGTTGAGTAATATCATTTTAGACCAGCACCCTAGTACTAAGTCTGCCAATGTTATTGCTAAGAAGAGGGAATCTCCTCTCATGTTGCACTATAAGTTGTGTGGTGCAGATTATGTTCCAGACATTGTTGGAACATCTGGAAGTGCTCTTGCTGCAGGTCTGATATCTTCTGAAGGTAGATTGTTGAAAGTATTATGTTCTGTCATTTCTGCATTTATGGTGCATGGTAGTATTCTATTTGTGTGCACTCTGAAACATTCATGTTTTTCCTGATGCCATGCTGATGTGCCCAATGAAGTTGAAACACCTAGTCTGTCTAAATTTCGCTTCAGCTCATGAAGTTCTTCCTGTAGCACGTCCTTGTGGTATTCTGTACTTTGATTGGCCTTCTGGTTCTATGCATTTTTTTTGGACGTTATGGTATTATTCTAATTTGTGAACTTCTGGTACCTCCTGAAGTATATATGCATGGAGAATTTAAGAAAGACTTACAGAATTCTTGATCAATCAAGGATACAGAATAAGAGGGACAAACAAGACTATGGTTATCAAAGAAGAAATGGGGAGACTTATGATAACCCAGATATATGTAGATGATATTGTGTTTGGAGGAATGTCGAACTAGATGGTCCAACATTTTGTTCATCAAATGCAATTTGAATTTGGAATGAGTCTTGTGGGAGAGCTGACTTACTATCTGGGTCTACAAGTCAAACAGATGAAAGACCCCATATTTATTTCCCAGAGTAAAGAAGGTTGGCATGGACAATACTAGTCACAAGAGAACACCAGCCGCCACTCATTTGAAGTTGTCAAAAGATGTAAAAGGGGTTGATGTTGATCAAATCATGTACTGAAGCATGATTGAAAGTTTGTTATATCTCACGTCAAGCATCAAATCATGTACTGAAGCATGATTGGAAGTCTGTTATATCTTACTGCAAGCAGACCTGATATAACCTTTGATGTAGGGGTCTGTTATATCTGACTCAAGTGAAAAGGATTCTGAAGCACATCAATGGGACTAGTGACTATGACATTCTATTCTCTGACAGTGAAAATTCCAAAGTAATTGGATATTGTGATGCTGACTAGGCAGGCAGTGCAGATGACAGAGAAAGTACTCCTGGGGTTTATTCAAGACTTTATTTTCTTGTTGGCATATTTTGTGGCTAAAAAGGGGGAGAAAAATGGTATGGTTGTATGCCTGTAACTTGTATATATGTTATTCTGCATGTATGGCATGTATCTATGTCTCTGGTTGTTTGTCTGTTATGCCTGTATTCTCTGGTGTATTTTGCAACTATTTCAGGCAGATGGTAAGTAGATGTTGTCACTGAAGCTGAAACATCTTGAAGCTCTTCTATGAAAATTTGCTGTCTGTGAGAGTTTGTGAAGATGTTGTCACTGAAGCTGAAACATCTTGAAGTTCTACTATGAGAATTTTCTTTTCTCAGAATTTCTGCTGTCTGTGAGAGTTTGTGAAGATGTTGTCACTGAAGCTGACACATCTTGAAGTTCTGCTATGAGAATTTGCTTTTCTCAGACCTTCTGTTGTACATGTTCCCTGCTGATGTTCTCTAGAATACTGGAACATGTCTAAAAAGATTATGTGTAGATGTTGGCTCTTATGTTACAACATCTTGATGTTTTGTTATGTCTTCATGATAATCTGAGAATCTGTCTGTCTCAGTAATTTTGATTTGTAAATGTTCCTTGCTGACATTCCCTGATATGTTGGAACATGTCTATGAAGACTTATGTAGATGTTAGCACTTGTGCTAAAACATCTCTATGCTTCTGAGAACTCTGGTTTTCTCAGATGCTGTACATGTTCCCTGCAAATGCTCTATCCAAGGTTGGAACATGTCTGTGAGACTCTGTGTAGATGTTGGCACTTAAGCTGCAACATCTTGATGTAATTCTGAGAATTTATTTTTCTTAGAATTCTAGTGTACAGGTTTCCTACCTCTGGCTTATATTATGGAACCTGTCTGGATGACTTCTTGAAGTCTCGGTCTGTGTGTGTGACCTTTGATAGGTCTGCTAGCATGTATCTGCTGATAAGCTTGCTAGTTTGTGAATATTCCTAGAATGTCTATGCCCAGATCCTGAATCTTTTATGTCTATGCATTAGGAGCTTTTAAATGTCCAGATTTTCTATATGCATGTATTCAGGGGGAGTATTGGAATATTCCTGTAAGTAGTCATTAATGAGATCTTATATTCAGGGGGAGTGCTACTTCTATGTGTGCTTGTGCTAAGTCCAAGCTGGTTGAAGGATGTTGAGTCAAAGGTTTAAACATCTGCATCTATCACTTGTAAGTTTGGGAACTTGTGTTTCCTGACTTCTGTTGCTGTTGGTGATAGGTATCTGAAGACATCCTAGTCTGTCACATGTAAGTATATGAATTTAGGTTTCTGTGCTTCTATGGTTGGTGGGTGACAGTACTCTGTAGGTATGGGAAATTTATTTTTTCCCTTGCTTCTGTGTGTGGCTGGTACTTCTGTCTGATGTGCTAAAGGATGTGTCTGTAGCATTGGAACTTGTTTTTCCTCTGCTCTTGAAAGATCTTGCTTCTCTCCACTTCTGTGTTGGTGGTTATCTTCCTTGACTGTAGCTTTGGAATTTATTTTTCCTCTGCTCTTGAGAGAAATTGGTTCTCACTTCATCATCTGTACAAGAACTTAGGTTCCCTAGGTGTAGCTCAGGAATTTATTTTTCCTTAGCTCTTGAGACTATGCTACTGATCTGATCCGCTGTTGCATGTCTCTGATCCAGTGTAATACCTCTGCCAGCTTAAGTTGAGATTGAAGATACGTGAGGTATTCTATGTATGCACACTTTTGCTTTCTCTAGAGTGATACTACCTGTTACTCCTTCTTCTTGAATATGTGTTAGTGATGACTTGAGGAAGTGTATCTATGGTGTCTCTTTGGATTCTGTGTGCTAGCTGTTTCTTCATTGGTGTGTGCTCATGCTCTTGAAGGAATGGTATCTTTTGTATCCCTCTGTTTCATAAGTATTGGCCTTGATTTGTTTTAGCCAAAAATTTACCAAAGGGGGAGATTGTAGGGTATTTGTGTTGGCTGCATTATTGCTAAAACAAATATCCTCGTTCTGTAAGTTGGAACCGATGTTCTAACATATGCTTAGGCATCTCTGCAAGATGCTGGATAAATGTGCTGGATGATGATTTAACACGTCCATTTTGCAGTTACTTTTCTTCATGGTTGCGGATGAAGAAATGTATGTGTGGTATCTCTCTACCTTGTCTGAATGGTCGAAGATTTGTTTTAACAACAAATAAATCCAAAGGGGGAGATTGTTGGGTATTTGGGTATTGGCTTCATTGTTGCTAAAACAAATACTCCTGTATGTTGGATACAATGTTCCAACATCTTGGCACGGTTCAGTGTGCCCGGTTCATGTGGCTTGGTTTACGCAATCTTTATCTCAGTAAGGAAACCACACCCTATTTCTTGTTCACCAAGCAGCGCGTTATTGTCCAGATTAAACTGGAAGATTTGTTTCTAAAATATAAACAATATTTTAGATTTCCTTGGTGGTGTATATGGAAGTTCCTAAAAATGTTCCTACTTTTTAGGAGTTACCATACTTGTAAAATATATTTTGAAAACAGATTTTAGAAAATATATTTTCTGAAGAATATTTGTTTCAATATATTTCTGAAGAGAATATTTGATACAAATATATGTTTAGCCTATTACGAAAATGCCCATGCTTTGAAAGGCTATATAAGGAAGCCTTGCACCCTAGTTTTATTTACCAATTCAAGAATATTGGATTGAGTCTTTAGGGTTTCAACTCGTGCCGTAATTGTGAGCCTCTCTTTGTATCACCTTGATGCATCGAGATGGACCTTTAGTTCAGTTGTAATTTATCAAAACCATCGATTTGTAAAAGAATAGATTTTTAGGGTTTTGAGTCGTCTTCCATGTATTCAACTCTTGTATCATGTTGATGCAGGTTTAGAATCTTTACTGTGTTATTTCTTGTGTCGTGTTAGATACTTGTTTAGGACTGGTTTTGTGAGTATTGATACTCTTGTGCATCAAACCGAAGTTGTGAAACAAGGTTTGATTGTTTGTGTTGGAAGGTAACTTCTAATCTTTTGTGTTTGAGGTCTGATAGGTCACTGGGGCAGTGACTGACCATTAGGATAGTGAGATGAGATCTCAGATCTAGGAGTTCCTAGGTTGAAGTCTAGACGGGTAGGTCCTAGGTCATATAGTGTAAACGAGGAGTTTGCTGAGAGCTATTGAATAAGGACTACACTAGTGGATTTCCTTCCTGGCTTGGTAGCCCCCAGATGTAAGCGTGTTGTGCTGAACTGGGTCAAAAAACTCACTGTGCCTTTTACTTCCCTGTCGTTTATTTTGCTGTTTGTTTATGCTTACTACCAGAATGATGTTGGAACATTAAACGAAACATCTGCTTTCTGCGGATCTGGAACTGAAACATCACATAAAAACAGCTTATAACTAACGCGCGCGCTAAAATTCTATATCTGTTATATTTTCCTTGATCTGTCTATTTTCTGCTAGCTCGATGTTAAAACATCTTACTCGACATTCTGATCCTAACATCGTGTAAAACACATGAAAGCTAGTTTGCCGGAATTTCAGGTTGACATGACAATACGCGGGAGATTTGAAACTCATGCAAATTCGAAGGTCTATAAGCCTCCGCTAACATGTCAAGTATAAGCATCACAAAAATCACGTATACCACTTTTGAAACCGCGGAAAACTATAACCGTTGAAAAATAGACTTATAATTGAATTATTTAAATTTTTTCGGATGAGCCACTACACCACTTTGCAGAAATTTAGATCAGCCGAAACATAAAACCAACACAAAATTGTATAAAATTTCCCAATATAACCCTATAGTCGTTAATTTTTTTATTTTTCCGGCTGGGTCGTGGCCGACGCTAGCCCATGAAGGGCTTCACCACTCTTAGGAACCAAATTGAAATTATGAAGTAAATTAATGTGACAATCTAATTAGTTTTCATTTTTAATCGAAAATTAGTTTCATCATAATTGTATAAAACTAATTTACACGATATTAACATATTAAACTCTCAGATCATCTCTAATTGGAGGGTTTTAACCTTTTAAAACGTGGTATCTATAGGTACGTTCATTGGAGAAAAACTTTTTCAAGGTACCTTTAATATTAAGTGGGACACACACATTTTTATTATTAATAAATTGAAATATAATGATATAAAATTATTGATAGTTGATTAATGAGTCTTATTTAAATTTGTGTGAGATGATGAGTTTGAAAAATTGAGTGCTTATTAAACACTAATATGGAAAAAATAATAAATGAGTGATGTGTACACGTATAACTCATTTAAGTATAAAAAATGAGTGTCTTCATGTAACATCCCGCTTTTTCATGTTACGAGGTAATATCTGTTAACGATAAAATGCACGCGTTTAAGGTTAAGGGCAATTTTGGCAGTTGAGCATAAGGAGTATTTAAGGACCTTAAGTCCCAAAATATTCATTTGGTTTCAAACTTTCTCTCTCTAGGTTTTTGTGGAACTTTTGCTCTCTTCCCTCTTTAGAAAATCGATCACCATCCCTCCCCAAATTCTTCATCACTTAATGTTTTCTCCTTCAAGCAAGCAACTATGTAAGGAATGAGTAGCTTTTGATGTAACAACTTAGAATACTTGAAGCAAGCTTCCTCCACTTGATTCTACTTAGCTAGGGTTTTGGTGTAAGGCTTAGAATACTTGGGTTTCACTTCAGTTTATGCAAGGTGAGTTCTTAGATAGATAACCCTCCTTTGGGCTTGAGTTACCTTAGTGTGGAAGTAAGGAATTTATGCTAAGTTTATTTGTTTTGTCTTTAGCACCCCAATGCCAATTCTTGTTGATTGTATACTAAAATTGCCATGGAATATGTTTATTATTGTTTCTATATGTTGCTGGATGTTTTGGTGCATTGCAGGATCAATTTGGACGAGTTTTGAGTCAAAAATTGCAAATTCTGCACCCCAGACCCGAAGAAACTCGCTATTAGCGAAATTTGCAGGACCTTGCCCAGAAACATTTCGCCAATGGCGAAACTCTCTGATCCAGCCAACATGCTTTTGGCTTGATGGCTCATTCTAGGGCCGGTGGTGCAGTCTGAAGCCTTTCTTTCATCGATTTATAACTTTATAACCCCAAAACAACATCTAGGCAATGCACATAACCTCAAATGATTCGTGAAATGAAAATCATGGCAATCTTAGCTTATTTAGCAAGAACGACTTATGAGAGATTTCACGAAACGTGATGGGGTAGAAATGAACTAAGAAAGGGAAGAAACATAGAGCCTCAGCTTAGCTTGTCGAGAATTAGAATGTAAAGCATGGACCTTATGTATGTTAAGACGTGAAGCGATTAGTTTAATCTATTCACTAAGAATGTATAAGCAAGACGTAGGTGTCGTGTCTCTTGTGATCCACGCTAGGTTGGGATCTCAAGGGGTTTCCGCTAGGAGAAACGGGATAAGCTTCGCAAGGGGGGCCCGCAGACACTGAGGGAGTCCGATGTACCTTAGATAGGTTTTCATCGGTTATGTATGGGATTGTGCTCGGGATTACTCCACCCCGGGGCTCTCCGTAAAATGAACTCAGATAATGTTGTTGTTCAACGTTAACCTCTAACTTAATGAATATGATTATGTAAGATACAATATGAATATGATTATGATATGATGATAGACATGAGTAAGATATGAAATTATACCGACGACGATCTTAGGTTTTCCTAATCGTCCGGTTTAGGATCGTGTCATGAGTATGTTAAGTTTAGGTCTTGATGCGTTTAGCGTATCTCAGTATAGCGGTCTTAGGTTCCCTTGATCGCGCGTGACACGTAAGATGTAAGCTAAACCTATGTCAATTATGATGAACCTACGACGGTTCTAGCATGCACTACCGTCTAGGCAAGCATGTCCACACACGTATAATCAACCGTCAGGTTGTATTGTAGACACGTAGTAACCGTAGGTTTTTCCCCGAGGTTACCTATAGCCTAGGATTAGGTAGGACTCACTGAGACATTATGTCTAATCCCTTTCCTTCTTTGTTCAGGTTCATAGGTTTCTCGTGGTAAAGGTAAGGAGAAAGTTATGGATTGATCGTGCTTTCGTGGAACCAACTTTGTGACTTTCTAGTTGATGCATATGTTATATTATAAGATGTGTTGTAATGAACTTTGTAATCAAGCTTCGTTCGACTATCTTTGTAAAAAAATAATGTAACATAAGACTCAAGTTGACTTTTGTATCTAAACTCTCGAATGATGTCGTTTTATTATTGTATAATTAATGTATCCAATATCAGTTTTAACGCACTTGTTGAAAATTCTAGACACTTTCAATTTGAGCACACTTCATTGTAGATACTTTTTTTTACAAGGTGTAGATACTCTTATAATTAGTAACAAATATATATATATATATAATTAAAAAATGTTGTTTTTACAACCCATATCAACTTTATTTAAAAAAAAAACATATCAACTATCAACTATCTTAAAACAAGACCTATCTATATATCTATAGTTTTTTTTGGTGTACTCTATATATCGATCTATCTATCTATGCTGTTAAAACTGAATACCTCACCTGATTTCACACTTAATTGCTGTTGTGATGTGAGTTTGGTGCTTGGTATACCATTTACCAACAAAAAGAAAATGATAGAATTAACTGCTTAAAAAAACCAAATATAATCAACGAATTAAAAAATAAATAACTTAAAAATTGATTCCCCACCTCCAATTGGCACCCGAGAAGCAAACATTTACATATTTATATAGGTGTGTCAAAAGAGAGTACCCATACACATTGCTATTTTTATTTTTATTTTTGTGTAAATTGTCCTATATAACTATACATATATACTGATCTCTCAGACTTTGTGAGATTAATGAAATGTTATCAATATCTTTACGACCCTAGTTAAAGAAACAAATGTAATAATTTTTTTTTAAAATTTTTGTAATCAAACTGAAAAAAATCGTAAAAAAATGCTTTTTTTATTTTGAAGGATAATACAAAATTTAATTTGTTTTGTTTTCTTGTTAGCATCAAAGGTACGGTTTCGTTTGCGTTTAGGCTCTTCTGTCCTTTTTGTATTTTCCGTTTCCCTTTCTCTCACCTTTCCTCTCTTCTCTTTACCATCCATTTAATTCCCTTCCGTTACACATTTTTCCCTAAATAAAAATAAAACAAAAAACCAATCCATTTTTTGTTTTGTTTAAAACTTCTCAAACCCCCCTCCCCTGAAATTTCTCCCCTAAAATCTTCCTTCACTCCTTTTTTCTTTATTAAAAAAAAAAAATCATCAAAAAGAAAGAGAGAATAAAAACTCTTGTATTGTGTTTGGTGAGAAAGAAAGAAAGAAAAAGAGAAAAATGGCGACGAGTATAGGGATAATGGATAGCGCATATTTTGTCGGTAGAAATGAGATTCTGAGTTGGATCAATAAACGTCTTCAACTTAATCTCTCTCGCATTGAAGAGGTAATCAACATTGCTATTGCTTTCCACACCTCCCCTCATTTCTTTTCTTGAATGAGAAAATGTGCATGTTTTAATTGACTCGAAATCGCGATGACATTGTAATTTTGTTGAAGCTCTAAAAGATTAAATTATATTTTTTTGACTTCGTGGCTTGAGACCTTAGAGTCTGCTCCTCTCCAGGTCTCAGGTTCGAATTCTTCCGGTCCTGACAATTCATGTGTTGGGTCAATTCATATAGGGCTTTGCTCTAGTTTTAATTGAGCCCCCGCTAGTGGAGGGCGGGATTGTTGCACTAGCTGGTCTTTGGGACGGATACCGAGTTTTCAAAAAAAAAAAAAAAAAGTTTTATTGTTGAAATGTTGATTGAATGTGAACCATTTGATATGTCTCACCCTAGGAATTATTTGATCTGCATGTTGATTTTTGGGTGTTCACATTGTGGAAATGTGAAGAACTTAATATTCAATGATATAGATTCAGGGTTTTTGTGAAAAAATCTTACCCATGTTTCTGGCAATTGTATTATTTTGAATTTGATTCAATCTGGTCTTTATTGAATTAATAATAAAAGTAGTATGCATTTGGCGGCTAAAAATGCGTTTTTATACGCCAACTAAGACCAAATACACATTGTTTTAGTTTAGCTTAAGAAGTAAAATTAATTCATTCATATATGTACTTGTGACTGATCCTAGCCTCTCGAAATTGATTGTTGTGGAAGCAAGCCATCTCTTATTTCGGTTAAAATTGTCTTGGAAGTCATTATTTTTTCCGTTAGTGGTAGAAAGCATCTCGAATAAACACAGTTTTTGAGACAATTTGGATAGTTAAGGATGTTAGAAAACAGCTCTTATTGTTAATGATATTGTGCTAAAGTTCGAGCATCGACACAAAGTGCAGCTACCATTGTTTTTGAATTGATTTCTAGGTTATTTTGTTTTTAAAACGGGGCACAGTTAATGAAAGTATACTTTCTTGTTCTCGCCATTCTTATGCCGTGTTCATTCATTGCTAGGCTGCATCTGGTGCTGTGCAATGCCAGATGTTGGACATGACGTATCCAGGGGTTGTGCCGATGCACAAGGTAGTATACTTTTGTTTCTCCCTCTTCTGATATTTCATTTGCATTACAAATAATTTTGAAATTTGGGGTTCGTTTTAGGTGAATTTTGATGCAAAGACAGAGTATGATATGATTCAAAACTATAAAGTTCTACAGGATGTGTTCAACAAGCTGAAAATTGCGAAGGTATTTGTTTTTTCCCTCAAAATTTTAAGCACAACACTTGGAGAGAGCTTTGCTTTGATCATGTATACATATATAAACAGTGAAATCTTAGCATATATGAAATAGTGTCTTTATCATGATCTGGAAATGCTAATGAAGGTTAATTTATTAACTCGATTCCATTCATGCATTTGGACTTATCTTATGTCATATGCATTTATATTGGTGTTTGGAAGAGCTTAAAAAATAGCCTATAATATTCCTAATAAGTTGTTTTGAGCTTATTTTCTTGTCCTCCCTAAAATAGCATATGGAAACAGCTTGTACAAAGCTTACGCAGAGTTTATTGCCGTAAACTATGTAGTTGTAGAAGCATATGGAAACAGCTCTTACGGAGCTTATGAGTGTATGCAAATAAACTATATGATTATAGTAACAACTCATACATAAGCTTTTGTATGATGAATAAGCGCTTAACCCCATAAACTCTTTGATTCTGGACAATTTATTGTATGATAAGTGTTTTAAGTATTTACTGAATACACATTCATTTAATTTGTTTTTCCAAAGCCCCTTTGTTCATGTACATTTCAATATTTAAGGAGATTATTTATGTTTCCTTGCCCTTTCACTCTTCCCCAATTGTATATCCTTATGTTTTTGTCACTGGTGGACTGCAGTTTTTGAGGGTTATTTCTTTAGGCTTTGTTTGTGAGTTTGGAGGGGAAGGGAGGGGAGGGCTTTGGGAAACAGGAATGAACAAGTGGAAGAAATAGATGACTTTGAGAGAAAAGGGCTTTGGGGGGTCATTTTTCTTCATAATACAAAATCCTCCTAATTTGGGGGAACTCAAAAATTGTATTGGAGGAGGATTTTGGAGGGTTTATATGAACTCTTCAAATTCAATCTATGTTACTTTTTTCCCCTATATTTCCGACCCCCAAAACACTCCCCTCCCCTCCCCTCCAAATTCCCAAACAAGACCCTTAGGAAGGGTGGTTAACCCTGCGTAAAAGATTTGATGGAGTACAAGGTTGTGGTGTGTTCTTGATTTGATGCTCAATACTAGTTTCATTTTTATTTTTGGGCCATGCTATTCATCAATTGCATGTCTTTTATGCCAGGATGTGAAAATTCTTCTTGAATTAAAGTAATTTATTTTCGGGTTATAACTTTACTTGAGAACAAAAACTGGTATATGAAAATACTTTGGTACAATCTATAGTTGATGCTTGCATTTGTTGAGCACTTGAGCTAATTTGATTACCATGTGGCAGCATATTGAAGTTAACAGGCTTGTTAAAGGCCGACCTTTGGACAACTTGGAGTTCCTACAATGGCTGAAACGTTACTGTGATTCTGTTAATGGTGGCATTATGAATGAGTATGCTACTTGCTCTCTGTTCCTTCCTATCATTTAATCAACTTGATTAAAGTTGTTTTTTATAAGCAATTTTGTAAGAATACTTAATTAAATCATTGCTATTTTGATGTAATTGCTTGAACAATCTATATCCAATGCATATTTTCACTAATACTTGAATATGCAATTCTATGCCATGTATATATGTTCTCATGTTATGCATATATTTTATAGCACCCTTCTTATTTTCCCTTTAGGAACTATAATCCCGTGGAGCGTAGGATTAAGGGTGGAAAGGACCGAAATGTTAAGAGTTTAAGGAGCTCAAAGTCACTTCAATCAAACACTACGAATAATACTGGTTCAGGCGAACTAAGTCCAAATAGAAACTCAGGTTGGCTTATTTCCTTTTACGTTACTTATTCTCTCCCTTAACTTTTTTCCGTTTTTAATTAAAGTACTTTTGAGTGTAGGACCTAAGATATCGAGGTCAAGTGGAGGATCAGATGGGGCTAATTCGTCAGCAGAGATTCAGGCTTTGTCCAAGCAGGTACAACTTTGAAAATTAGGTTTGCTACTATTATCAAAATCGCATGAAAGATAAACCTCCTTTCAGCATTAAAGGCCAACTGAAAATATAGTACATAGCTAAAGAAGCCCATGGATATTGAGAGAAAGTAATAAAATTGTTTGATGTATGTAATATGTTGACATCGATGATATTCCTGATGGTAGCACCTGATAGCATATACATGCCTGTGTTTTCAATGTCTCAATCCCAATTACCTACCAATCTATTAGTTCTTGTATATCTCAGTTTTAAGTTTTCACTTGATAATTTAATGAAAAAATTATTTACCTTTTTTTTGTTCATTGTTACTTTGCTTTTTGTTTCACAGGTTACTGATCTCAAACTCTCGGTGGATCTCTTGGAAAAAGAAAGAGACTTTTACTTTTCAAAACTAAGGGATATAGAAATTCTATGCCAGACATCAGAACTGGAGAATGAACCTGTAAGAATTCCGTCAAGACAGTTTAGTTAGTTTACTTTTACTTTTAAAAAATGAGAGGTTTCTTTCCTTGCCCGTGATCATGTCTACTTCTTTGTGCTTCATCAAATACATAATAATTTACTCATATGCTTTAATTAATTATTTTCTTTTATCAAAATTTCCTAATACCTGCAATCGTCCGGAGTGTTTGATTTGAAAAATATTTTGTTCTGGCTATGATATGTATATTTTTAGTTGCCTTATATCATTCATGAGTTAGGTTTACCCTTGATTTGTAAATTTTTATATTTCTTTAGTCAGGGAAAAATGGCGCTGTATGGTTTGGAACACTAATAACCTGTGTTTTCTACATCTACATCCATGACAATTTGGTGTTTCTCTCTCTTTAATTATGACGTAGATTGTAACCCGCTGCGTTTCTTGAAATTGTATGTTTGCTTTGGTACAATCCAGCTTGATAATGTGTGAAGAATCCATGCATAGGTTAATAATCCAATAGGCTCAATCATTTAGTTGATCATATATCAATTGAAAATGAATTTAGAACATATGCGGCTGTTATGTAGTAGTACAGTTAGAAATGTCGTTTAATTGAATAAATCCATTCATGTGTGTGTAACGTGTTACTTTTTGCAGATATCGGTAGCAATTAAGAAGATTTTGTATGCTGCTGATGCAAAAGAGTCAGCATTAGAGGAAGCTCAGGCTTACATTAATCAAACATTGGAGGCTGTTGAAGATCAACCAGAAACTGAAGCATGATTTCTCATTTCCGGCTGGTATTCATATAAGAGATTTTCCAGGGTCTTTGTTAAACAAGCTTAGTGCCATCTGCGACGAGAGAGACTGGAAATTGTTCCCATCCAATGGCCAGAAAGTGTCATTTAATTACATAGATTTAACTGTTTTTCTCCTTGTAAGCTTGGATGGATAATCAATAGATATATTTGAAGAACTTTTCTATTGAACCACATTGCCTTTGAAAATAGCCAATTGTATTTTAGATGTATCAGTCTGTCTCTGTTGTTTCAAATTAACAGCTGATTTTGAATAATTACGTCCTGTTTGGTTAGATAGGGATTAAAATAGTCTCGTCTGAACTAGATTTTGCAAGGCTTAAGCCTAACCTTATAAAAAAATTTAAGGTATAAGCTTATTTTTTGCAAGGCTAAAGCCTGACCTTATAAATTTTTTTTAAGGTATGAGCTTATTCTCTTGTCTTACCTTTTACCTATCATAAGCTTATTTTTAGTTAAATGAAGCTTATTTCATATTAATATCTTTAATTAAACTAACTACTTTAAGATAGACTAACAATATGATATGCCAATGAGTTAAAGTTCTATTATGAGATTTAAGGTAATCTTGGAGAGAGTATGACTTTACGTATGATATCGTATTTCATTACCGTTTTATAAAAATACATTTATATATGCTGAAAATTAACGTAGGCCAATATGTTTAAATCAATGAAAATGTTTTAACACAAAGCACAAATAGAGGATAATAGTGATAAAAGATTAAAGGACGTACACTTAGTGTAAAGTTATCAATGGCAAACCTGTCACGATTTAAATACCACTTTGGTATCCCTTAATTTATTTTAGGGTTAAATATGTTTTTGGTCCCTATAAATATGTCAACTTTTCATTTTAGTCCCTTTAAAATTTTCCTTCAACTTTTAGTCCCTATAAAATTTTCAATCTTCACTTTTGGTCCCTCTTTTAAAGTAAACTCATATGTAGAATTCATATTTTTTAATAAAATTTTCCAGAAAAATTCAAAATATCATAAGAATCACTCCAAAAAAAATTCAGAATTTTTTAACAAAACATGAATTTAATATGAATTTTTATATTTTTTACGGTTAAAAATTCATATTTAATTTGTGTTTTGTTAAAAAATTCTAATTTTTTTTAGGAATTTTTTTTAGAATATATTACACATTTCGGCATAATTTCATTAAAAAAAATACAAAAATTAAATTAAAAATAGGGACCAAAAGTAGTGATTGAAAATTTTATAGGGACTAAAAGTCGAAGGAATATTTTAGAGGGACTAAAACGAAAAGTTGACATATTTATAGGGACTAAAAACATATTTAACCCTTTATTTTAAGGGTTAATTATGGTTCTAGTCCCTATAAAATAGCGACCTTGTAAGTTTAGTCCTTACTTAATTTTAATAGCATTTTTAGTCCCTATAAAAAAAAATTACTTATAATTTTAGTCCCTGCTAAAACAAAGTTTGATTAATTATCCTTAAACTCTTAAATTTTTGAACGATTTTTTTGAGACAAGATTAGAACACTATGAAAGGTTCGTTTACTAAAATTTAGAATTTTCAGACATGAAATGAATTAAATATGAATTTTTTAAAACGACAAAAGTTAAAGATAAAAAGTAATAAAATCTGGATGTAGAAATCAAATTTTGCGATAATTTTTTGCGGAGGAACTTTTAGTAATGTTCTAAACATGTCTGTAAAAAATTGTTCAAAAATTTAAGAGTTTAAGCATAAATTAAACAAATTTGAATTGAGTAGGGACTAATACTCAGGGCAAAAAAACAAAATTAGGGACTAAAAATGCTATTAAAATTAAGTAAGGACTAAACTTACAAGGTCGCTATTTTATAGGGACTAGAAACATAATTAACCCTTATTTTAAAGGTTTAGTTTTGTCCATTTTTTGTAATGACAAATGTTAGTATAATTAGGGAAATGCTAACAAGTGTCTTTAGGGCACTAGTTAAGAAGTTTAAAGAGAAAATTTTATCTTGGGAATGATGTATTCAACCTATTGAAAGTTTAACAAACTGATCAAATTAAGACCAACCAAGTTGATTGGGCTTTAGTGGCAAGGAGCTTCTTCCAAGGACGTACCTGGGGAATACCGAGTTCGATTCGCAGGGGGAACAACGCTTGGCCAGTGTGCATGCCTCTACGCATGAGCCAGATTAGTCGTCAACCTTTGGTGGGTCGGAAACCGATACGAAAGCCAAAAATAAAATAAAATTAAGACCAAAATATATAAACTAGTCAGACTCTTGATTAATTGTTTTGGTCCCTTAACTTTGAAATCAACATATACATGGTGCCAACCCGAAGCAAGCTGCAGAATACACGGAGAAGCTCTGTGGGGCTGTTCTTAAATACATTGTAGTTTAGTGGTGGATTTGGATCCTCTCCTTCCCCATTTTGTCTCTATTTCTCTCTAAATTTTAGAGAGAAGATCAAGAGAGAGAAAAAAATTAAAAAAATAAGTTTGTGAGAGAGAGAGAGAGAGAGAGAGAGAGTATCAAGAGAATCAGAGGATCTAAGTTCGTGTATATAGCATGTTTTGTTTCTTACTTTATTATCACCATTTGTGGAAAACGGTGCCGTCGATAATTGTATCAAATATACAAAACTGAGTTGTCATGCATCTACGCTAAGTGGTTGTTATACGGTCAAATCAACATATACATTATGTATATCTCCCACGGATCATGAATCCCTCCCTCAAGTTGATGGAAATTGGGTAGATGTGAGTTGCTTCAATTACCATAAAAAAGGAAGCACTTTTGTTGGCTCTTACTTAGACTATGTCTTACAACTAGATTTAACCTTCACTGACGAGGTGTCTCTGGCCCGACGATATGTGTAATATGTGATTATACAGAAGAAGATGAGATGCACTTTTTCTTTGGATGTGCACATTCTCGAGATTGTTGGGTCACCACTAACTGATGGAGCAAAATTGAGCAAAAGTTGTTATCATTTCATGTTCTACCAGAGTTGTTTTTCTCAATTTCGGCAAGTTTATATGAAATAGAAAAATCACGTTTTGTTGCACTACTCTGGAGCATATGGTGCCCTCGCCACGAGGTTCTTCGGGAGCATAAAACATTGAATGTTTCTGCAACTTGCAGGGCAGCAACCGATGCAGTCCAAGACTTCCCCTGGTGTACTCAGGTTATCCAACACTCTCAAGCATAGTTTTGAAAACCAGACCGGACCAGCCGGTCGAATCGGTCCGACCGGGAACCGGTGGGGTGACCGATTCGAGTTGCTAAACGGATCGGTTATGTAATCTAACAGGTGTGACTCGGCCAAACTCGGTGAACCGGCGGGTTTGGCAATCCGGATCGGTTTGATGTGAAGTAGAAATTAATTATATAATTTTGCCAAAAAAAAATGGCCTGGCTAGGTGTTGAACTTGCATCACCTCAATTGCCATGCAATTACTTATCCACTGCAACATGGACATCTTTTATTTTTAGATTGCTTCTTGTAATTTATATATAATAACTGAACAGTTTTTTTTAGGGGAACCAATCACACTCTATTTTGTTTAAGGAAACGAGCACACTCTTATCATTTAAATATGATCGCCGGGCATCTCAGATATTTTAATAAACATTTTTTTACTTGATTACTACTATTTTTTAGCACACTTGTTTTTTTAAGGCTTAATTGCATGATTGATCCCTTATGTTTATTTTAGTTTTCAAGTTGGTCCCTTATGTTTTAAAAGTTTCAAGTTGGTCCCTTATGTTTTAAAAGTTTCAAGTTGGTCCAAAACGTTACCCACGTTGGAATAAGTTAGTCCCTTCCGTCACTTAACGTTTAAAGATTTGGGTTGAGAATATGGGTGATAGAACTTAACTTATATAGAAAATCAGTTTAAAACCTTTTTTTAATTTTTTTGGTTTTATTAAACTCAATATCATGTCGCGAAAGGGACTAACTTATTCCAAAGTGATTATCGTTTTGGACCAACTTGAAACTTTTAAAACATAAGGGACCAACTTGAAACTTTTAAAACGTAAGGGACCAACTTGAAAACTAAAATAAATATAAGGGACCAAAGATGCAATTAAGCCTTTTTTTAATATTTATTTGAATATGTATTATATCTCATAAAAAATATATGCAGCTAAATTCAAGGGACATCTACCAAGTTGTTTTTATTTTTGTCATAAAAATGTGCTTCTATTAAGTGTACAAAAAAATTAATTTTTTTTTGAGTTCAAAGTCATTCAGTTCAATCTAATTTAATACAAAGAATTTTTTTATATAAACTGAATCATCCGATTCAGTCATGCGGTTCGATCAGTGACCCAATGGTTCAACCAATGACCCAGTGACTCAGTACCCTTACCGAGTCGATCAGTGATCCGGTTTTTAAAACTATGCTCTCAAGATCATACGCCTACACCACCACCCGTTTTTTCTTGGGAGAAACATGCTCCAAATTGTCCTAAGTGTAACGTGGACTCTGCTCTTTTCACAGACAAAGGTTGTTTTTTAGTTGGATTTTGTTATCGTGATAGCTCGGGACATTTGGTTCAAGTGTATACAAATTGTTTTTCTTATATTATCTCGGTTATCAAATGTGAGGCTACAAATCTCCTCATTGTTATGACGATAGCCGGTGACAAAGGGTTTGAATGTGTTGCGTGTAACGCCCTCCTTGTTATTTAATTATTTTTCTTGAGATAGAGTCGAATTATATGATTTATTTAATTATGTGATATGTTGATATTTTATTGAGTGGCTTTATTTTATTATTTATTAGAATATAATTAGTGGAAGAATATATTTAGTAGAAGAATATATTTAATGGAGAAATATAATTATTAGAATAAGTAAATTTGGGGGCTGAAATAGAAAGAAGAGAGTTATTAGGCCTAATCAGATTTAAGAAGAGTAATTAGTAATATAAATAGAGGAGAGATTAGGTTGAAAGATTAATATATGCAAAAACAAGGATTTTGAAAAAACAAGGTTTAGAGAGAAGAGAAGAGAAGAGAAGAGAAGAGTCAGAGAAGGAGAAGTCTGTATACCTTGCTGCTAATCAATCTAAGGTAAGGGTGAGACTAACATTCAGTAATTTTAAGTCTGTAATTCTGAATTGCATCTAACATGTTGTAGGAATAGTTTGTGAGAGTTTGAGAATTAGGGTTAAAGTGAGGAATTGTTGATTAGATGATGGAAACCTGTTGAATTGATGTAGGAAAATAGTGTTCAGACCTTAGAACTTTCATAGTACAATGATTAGAACCAGTTTTGGGGTTGGGTTGATGAAAATTGAGATTTTGAGAAAAAGCGATTTTAAGTGTTTTTGGGAAATAAGTGATTCTGGGATAAGCTGTTTTGGATATTTGCAAATATGATTTTTCAGTAAAATATGATAGGATTTGTCGAATAGAACGCGTAGGCGAAAACGGAATTGGAATCGGGGTAACTGTTCAGTTTTTACGGACGAAACGGTAAAACCAGGGAAAAGCCTGGACTGCATAGAGCTGCAGTGCAGGTCGCTGGCTACTGCCTGTCCACGCCTGGGTGCAGCTTGCCAGCGCTTGAGCGCAGCAAGGCAGCCCCTCATGGGTGACTGCTTTGTTGTGCCTTCGTTTGTGTGCTGTCAGGACTTCGATCTTTGCGTTTTTGTGTCTTTTCACACATTTCTGTTTTGAATTGGCCTTAGGTGTAAACATGAAAGTTTTAGATAATTGTGTTAGCTTTCTAATGGTCTTGGTTTGGATCAAAAATGATTTTTAGATTTTGAGTTATGATGAAAACACTCCAAGTGGGTCTTAGTAAAACTTTATGAAAATTCAGCATAACTATTTCTAAGTTAAACCAAAACTTATGGATTGTCTCCAAACTTCAAAGCTTGTGTACTATGAGTTTAATTAAGGTGTTTAAGAGTATTTAACCTATGTTGTGATGAGTCTAACTAGTGGTAGGTTGCCTTGAATTGTTGCCTTGCGATCCTTTTCGCACGTGTAGTCTTGAGATGACCTTGAGGTAGGAAATGAAAGTTATTGATGATGTTAGAAGCTGTCCAGAAGACCTGAATTAAGATGATTAATATTAATAGTAATGTGATGTTGTTAAATATGCACCTTAAGTATTACTTATGATGATTATGTTGATGCGATTCATTCTTTAATGATTATATGATGTATAAGAGCTGTTATTTGCTGCATATGTTGCTGTTTTGCCGTTGTTGACCATTAATGTCATAAAGTTGTAAATATCGGTCTAAGTTGTAAAGTTGTAAGATGTCGTCCAAATTATTGGAGTCATATAAGATGTTCATGATGTTCAAGATGTTTAAGATGTAAGATGTTGAGTCCATGCATACTCATTCAAGTTGAGGGCTTGACGCCCTGGAGCCATTGCTCAAATACGTTGGGGGCTTGATGCCCTGGAGCCTTTTTACGCTCAAATCTGTTGGGGGCTTGATGCCCTGGAGCTTTGCTCAAATATGTTGGGGGGTTGATGCCATGGAGCCTTTTTACGCTCAAATATGTTGGGGGCTTGATGCCCTGATTGGTACCACATGCATTTGCATTGTCAAGATGATTTAAGATGTTAAGAGTTGCATAGTCGAGTTGAAGTTGCATAGTTGAGTCAAAGTCATCAAGTTGTTAAAGGTTAATTTACGAAGTTGATTATGAAGTTGATGTTGATGATTGATTATGAAGTTGATGTCGATGATTAATATGAAGTTGTTTATGATGATGATGATATGATGTTACATGATTATTATTATGATATGTTGATGATGTTTATGTTGTTAAATGTAATTGATGAATTATATGCTTAATATTGTTGTTTGTGAAATCTCACCCCTTCTGCTTGAAAATGTTGCTCTTCGTATGGGTAACTTGCAGGTAACCAAGACTAGTTGCGGTCGTGAGTGGACTCCTCATAAGTGTGTGTCTTAGGTGCTCTGATACGTAACGGGATGAGAAGGATAAATAATTACTGTAGACCAAGATTTTCGGGTGTCAAGCCATTGATTGGACTTGAACCTTCAATCTACCGGACTTGCTCGATTTTATTCTTGGGAAGGGAAAAATGAGATTGAAAAACCCTTTTTGGATCCGGGGGTCGGTTACGATTCGGGAAGGTGTTAGGCACCCGCGTCGTTCACGGTACTCCGTGAGAACCTCTTTCTAACTTTATTTTTATTTGAAAATTTGTTGTTTAAAATTGAAGTGAAAGAATGGAGGGAGAAGAAGTAGGAGCTTTTTGTTATTTTTATTTGATCGATTTGAAAGGAATAAAGCCTCTGCCTACGTACCCTTTTAAAAGGGATCAAAACCTCCGTAGTTCTCTCTTATAAAAAATATTTTTGTGGGTTAGGTTGATTTTAATTATTTTTGAAAAATGGTTTTCAAGAAGGAGATTGAGGGGCCTCAAGGCACTAGAAATAAAAATAGAAGTGAGGTTGTTTCATTTTATTTAAGAAATTGAGTCTAAGTTTAATTAAAGTTCAATTAGGAATTTGATTAAGAAAATAAAGGGAAAAATCACTTGGATTTGGATCCAAGGTTTATTATGAAAATAACTTGACTTTTGCTTATTTAATTTTTTGGAACGAAAAAGGTTTTACTAAACTAACGGTAAATTGGCGTAACGATGCGAAAAGTAAAGCAAGCATGGATAAAATGGTGTAGTGTCGGTGCTTGTGTCGGTATGTGCAATTACTAAGCTATTACATACCATCCTAGGGGCATTCTAGAGCAAGAAATAAAAGCTCAAAGATAAATTACATCAACGCCTAAAGTACACACTAAGATATGGGAAAATAAATAAATTGCAAGAATGATAAAGAATGCATGAGATTATACTAAAATTAAAGCAATCATGATAAGAAATTTAAAAGCATTGCATGAATTATCAAAAGAAAGCATGATGTCAAAGTATTAAAGTAAAGCGTGAAGTAGAAATTGAAATATTAAAGCCAAATTAACAAAGGATATTGTGGAGTAAAAACATTTAAAATGCATGAAATAAAGCCTTTTAAAACATTAAAGCGAAATAAAAGTGATGGAGATTAGAGTACTTAAAATGCTTGGAACAAAGTCACAAAATAGGTTTAAACCGCATGAGTTGATAAAATGATTTGAACACACCCAAAAAATGCATGATGTAAATTCTTTCTAAAAGCCTACATGAATTAAAAGTAAAAATATGCATGAGATAAAAAAAATTAGCTATTAAATGAATGCATGATAGGAGGAACACAATTTAAACAAAAAAACACATGAATGTGTAAATAAAATTAATATGCTAAGATAAAAATGAAGTGAAATATGAAAGCGACGAAAATGATAAAGCATAAGCAAGACAAATTCAACATAAAGCAGGGGGGTGCATGCAGCAGGAATGGGGGTGTATAACAGTAAACACAAGAAACAAGAAGAGGGAATGGGCCAAACAAACAGGGCCCAGTCTGAGATGGGTAGGGTTGAGATCTGGATCGGTTAGATCCATGGGTTTGAACAAACCCGGTTCGGTTGGTAGGGTATAAAAGAAATGGACCGGTTTTTCTAAACCATTTTCAACATATGTTTCTCTTTCTACAATTCAAAATCACTCTCCCTTCTCACTCAAAAAATTTCTGGAAACAAACATGAACAGAGATGGATCTTCATCTCTTCCGGTGACTCCTACCGCTCCGGTACGGTGGTTGGCCGGCCCAACAGCCGTACCGGAAACACAAAACATCACCGTTTTCAAAAATGATAACATTTCTAGATATATTTTTTTTGCGTAGAGTTTGAATCCAATCTTATTTTTCCCAAAATCAAAGTAAAATTTTCTAGATCTACATCTTAAGATTCGGATTCAAACTCCAAAATTTTTTTTTAAGTGTTTGAAATAACAATTACCTATACACACGAAAACGCAGACAGATGAGTGAAGGAAGGGGTGAAAAGACGGTTACCTCTTGTTAAATTAGGAGATTAAATCTTCAAGGAAAAACTTCTACTCTTCTTCCTTTATTCCAGATCGGTTTCACTGTTGTTGCTTTAGCTGGCTCCGAAAAAACCCATTAAGCTTGCTGCCAATTGATTTCGGATCTGTGAGCTTATGTGTTGTTAGTGATGATTCCGAAACTTGATTTGCATAGACACTGTGGTTATATCTTGAACAGATCCGAGAATGATGTTAAGTTGCTGAGGAAAAGCTTTGAGTGTTCATCATATGTTCATACCATTTTTTATTAATTTTTGTGTATTTGATTTGAGAAAGATAGAAAGAGAAAGTAGAATTGTGTTTGTAATGATTGGCTGCGGCTACAGTGTAATTGGCAGTGATTATTTCTGTGCCAGCCCCCTTCATCAATGATTGAGAGACTATTTATAGCCAAAACTAGGTTAAAAAAAGGATGAATAGACTAAAGACTAAACTACCCTTAATGAAACTTGGAGAGAAAGAAAATGTTTTGGATGCTCTTTGGACCAATAACAATGTAACAAGTGGACTTAAGACAAAACAAATTGTTGATAAAAAAAATAAAAATGACATAAAAATGAAATAAAATAAAAGAAAATAGAGTTGTAAAATAAAATAAAAGTAATAATAAAAAAGGTAATAAAATTTAAAGCTGTCGAAATCTCGACTGAGACGACTAAAACTTGCGGTGTTTTAAAACACGAACAAAACTTTTTAAACGGTTTAATCATACGGACAAAAAGGAAATTACCTAAAAAGGTTTATTTATAAAAAGAAATGAATAAAAGACTTTAAACATTTTAAAAGCACGCGTAAAAATTTAAAATGCCTGAAAAGACAAATAAAGCAATTTCAACTGGACAAAATTTTACTTGCAAGATCACAGACTTTGAATGATTAAACAACGACTGAGAAAGGTTTTAACTCGTTAAAGCGAAAAGAAGAGAAATTGAGCCGTTTTAAAATACGGACAAAAATAGGTAAAAACAGAGCAAAATGGTCAAAATTTGGGGTATGACAGATGCCCCTATTTAAGTTTCTTCGTCACGAAGATTTGAAAGAAAACTTTTAAATCGATGGGTCGAAGAGACTTAAATACTAAGTACACCGAATTTTGACCAATTGAAAAGCTGAGAATGCGATGAACACAATGATATGAATGCATGCGATGCGAGTATGAATGCAAAGACAACGGAAATAAACTGATTGGGGAACAAATTGATAGGTATCACTGGGGAGATAAAGCTTGTCTATTACCGACTACCGTGGTAAAGACGAACATACAGAAGATAAAGCTTGAACGGAACATAAAGCTCAACCGGAAGATGAAGCTTGAGACGAAATATAAAGCTTGAGACGGAAAATAAAGCTTAAGACGGAAAGTAAAGCTTGTCCATTACCAACAGCCCGTGGTAAGGATGAAAGTACAAAAGATAAAGCTTGTCTATATCGATTATTATTGATAAAGTGATTACTGGATGGGATCTACCATTTGAACACAAATTGATTGGTGACATTTATGAATTAAACACCTTGAGGATGACCTTTTTATGTATTGGATTAGTGACGCCTCTTGAACACAAGCTGGGGACGACATATTAAGGGAATGACAGGTAAACACAAGCTGTCCGTGGTTTGAGACTGACCTTTTGAAGCAAAATAAACGTTTGCGAGAATCCACTCGGCTTTTGACGAAATGTTTGCGAGAATCCACTCGGCTTTTGATGAGAGGTTTGCGAGAATCCACTCGGCTTTTGATGAGAGGTTTGCGAGAATCCACTCGGCTTTTGATGAGAGGTTTGCGAGAATCCACTCGGCTTTTGATGAGAGGTTTGCGAGAATCCACTCGGCTTTTGATGAGAGGTTTGCGAGAATCCACTCGGCTTTTGATGAAAGGTTTGCGAGAATACACTCGGCTTTTGATGAAAGGTTTGCGAGAATCCACTCGGCTTTTGATAAGAGTTGGCCAGAATCCACTGGGCTTCATAAGAGTTTTGCGAGAATCCACTCGGCTTTTGATAAGAGGTTGCGAGAATCCACTCGGCTTTTGATAAGAGTTGGCCAAAATCCACTGGGCTTCATAAGAGTTTTGCGAGAATCCACTCGGCTTTTGATAAGAGGTTGCGAGAATCCACTCGGCTTTTGATAAGTTTGCTGGAATCCACGGGCTTGGTAAGAGTTCGCCGGAATCCACCGGGCTTACAGTGAATGACATCTCTGGACCAGACACACTGGGGTAGACGCTTTTATGAGATACAGTTGAAATAAGACACGAGGTGGTAAATGCAATCATGTATAAATGATATTTGTATGCATGCAATATGTGCATGAATGTTTATATGCATGAATATATGTATGAATGAATGGATGAGTACATGAATGTATGAATGTATGACTGTATATGACAGGTGAACTTGATGAAACAAAAGAGGATAGGTAAGGTGAGAGATAGACTGACACCGCCGTACAAACACTCGGCAATCTTCATTGGGGATAACATTACTAGAGATGAGTTAAACATTGTCGGGGTAAAAGCCCCTTCAAACAAACCACTGATGGGGATAAAGCCCACATTCAAACCAGCTGATGGGATAAAGAGCCCAATAATCAAAACACTTGAAGGGAGAATGCCCCATAATCAAACCACTAGAAGGGAGAAAATGCCCCATAATTAAAACACTTGAAAGGGTAAAGCCCAATAATCAATCCACTTGGGGAAACAGCTCATCAATCAACGATTTGGCAGAAGTCGCCATTTCTCATGGAAAAACTCGGTCAGAAGTCGCCACTTAATCAAACCGCTGGCAGAAGTCGCCATCAATACAACCATTGGCATGAGTCGCCACTTGTAACCCAGCACAAAGTGCAATCTTTCCATTTGGTCCACTTGAACTGTGATGCCTCTATCTTTATTTTTCATTCACTTTTTTTTGTTGTTTTTTTTTAATCCCTAATTTTTGCCTGGATCGCCCTTTCGGGTTTTCAATCCACCGGGAATATATTTTTTTGTTTGCCCCTAATTTTTGCCTGGATCGCCCTTTCGGGTTTTCAATCCACTGGGACGCTCATTTTTGCCTAAGTCGCCCTTTCGGGTTTTCAACTTAGCGAGCTTTTCCTTTTTTTTTGTATTTTTTTTTTCTCTTTTTTTTTTTTGACAGAGGTCATCGCACAGCACTTGTCCATAACTATCTTGCAGAGTTTAACTGTCCTTGGGACGAATGTTGATGTATGTTTCTACTACTCATAAGTTCAAAGAAGATGTACCTGTTGTTTATGCTTTTCAAAAGACATTAAAAAAGATTTTTTTTTTATTTTTTTGCTTTAAGTATTCACATCAAAAATAGAAGAAAATTATGCAAACAGAATAAATGAGAATTTCAAATAAATGGGCACAGGCTCAAATTAGATGTAAAGGAGTGGTGACCTGCCAAAGGCGTGGTTCCAAAGATTTTAAAAAGTTTGGAAAATGGTAATTATATTGGAAAAGGTACATTGAACACGATAACCACTATGCTCTCTAACAACTTTGAATTCCACCGTTCCGAGTCTTTAATTTGCAGATGCTTCATGTCGAAGGTCTTTTGACAGTTGAAAATGCCCCAGATGAATCATATCTGAATTGATGCAGTTACCTTGCCATAAATCGGACGTCTTTTGACGGCTGAATTGCCCCAAGTGAGTCATGTCCGACCAGATGCAGTTACTTTGTCACAATCCTTAACTTTTGCATAGGTCGCCCTTGCGGGTGTCAACCTATCAGGATAAGCACATTTTTTTTATCATTTTTTTTTTACATGTCTCTAACTTTTGCATGGACCGCCCTTTCCGGTTTTCAGTCCATCGAGACGCTCTTTTTTGCCTAAGCCGCTTTTTTAATGTTTGCGACTTATCGAGCTGATTTTTGATTTCTTTTTTTTTCATGTCTCTAATTTTTGCATGGACCGCCCTTTCAGGTTTTCAATCCATCGAGACGCTCTTTTTTGCCTAAGCCGCCTTTTCCAGTTTGCGACTTATCGAGCTTTTCATTTTAACAAAGTATTTCTTAACTGCATTGGCATTCACAGGACATACAAGTTTGTCACTATGCTTTTGTAATTAGGCATTCCTTTGCCCCTGGAATCAGACAACATATTTTTGAGCACAAAGCCACTTTCTTGACATTCACGGGGACGAGCCTTCTTTGTCGAATACTTGATATAACTGTCGGTGGCACACAACAATAACACTTTTGAATTTCAATCAAGTTTAGCTTTCATTAGAACTTCCGTTGCCGGGACTTTGACCTCCATGTGAAGCATTGCCTTTATATTGTATACTGAGGGATGGTGGGGGGGTTGCCCCTGTTGAAGTGTGCATTTGAAGTATAACATCCCTGCAAGGCAGATGGTAGCATCTCGTGCCAGTCTTTGTACATGAAAGTCCTCTTCTGGACAATCTTTCTTGATATTCGCAGCTTCGATGGCCCAGATGCCCCAGTAGGCGAGAAATCACATTGGAAACTTCTTCTTCATACTCCTCTTCAGTCTCGGATACAAGGAACTCAAAGTTGAGAGAGAGTACATGGTTTAAGTGTTCAACAGGTTTATTAATGCATGATTTGATTATTGATATAAACATTATGATTATGCAAATATGTGGAAAAGATTTAAAGTAAAGAATTTTTGGTTTTTTGTATTACCATCTTTCCAGAAAAAGCACAAAATAAAAACAAAGTCGGGATCAAAGCGACCTTTTAATTAATGATGAAACTACATAAAGTAAAAAGCCCTAAATAAGTTCACTTCCGTCTCGGGTGGGACGAAAGGATTTTTTTTTTTTTGAAAAACATAAAGCAACAAACAAACATATTAATTGACCAAATGAGCAGTAGAAATAAACATCAACGACGACCCAGTTGCAGCTAAACATTCCATGTAACAACATTAGACGCCAAGATCCGATAACGGATTAGCTTGCACCTTCAAATTCAAAACTCTTCAAAAGGTATGAGATTTTTCTGGATCAACTTCTGAACTATGTTCTGCAATGCACAACAGTGCTCAATATCATGACCTGGTGCCCCTTGATGGAAAGCACAAAAGAGGTCGGGCCTGTACCGGGCTGACAATTTTGCTGGCATTGGCAGAGGTGCCTTGGGATATACCAAATTCCTTTCAAGCAACTTTGGAAACAACTCTGCATACGTCATGGGAATAGGATCAATCTGTTTCTTTGAAATCCGTTGTCGAGGCTGTTGTTGATATTGCTGAAATTGGGGTTGATAACCCGAACTTTGAACAACATTTGTGACAGGCATAACAGCGGCAACAGTGTAATAAGCCGGATACAGTTGTTGAGGCTGACTCTCCTCTACACTCATTTCCTGGTCTTCCTCTTCTGAACCATTAGTGGGAACAACTTCTTTGATCAAATGTCCTTTTCGAACCCAATCTTCAATACGCATGCCCGCGGTCATCATATCTGCGAAATTGCCAGATGCACTTGCAAGCATATGTTCAAAATAGAACGGATCCAGAGTTTCCAGGAAGATCTCGGTCAAATCTTTCTCTTCCAGAGGTGGACGGACTTGTTCGGCGACATCTCTCCAACGTTGGGCATAAGCTTTGAAGGATTCATTAACATTCTGAGTCATGGCCTGCAATTCCTTTCTGTTTGGGGCCAAGTGCAAGTTGTAGTTATATCGCTGGACGAAAGCCTCACACAAATCACTGAAAGTTTTGATATCATTCTTGCTCAAACCCATGTACCATATCAGCGCGGCACCAGTCAAACTATCTTGGAAACAGTGGATAAGGAGCTCATCATTACCTACTTGGGCAGACATCTTTCTCACGTACATCACCAAATGAAGCTCGGGGCAGGTGTTCCCTTTATACTTTTCAAAATCAGGGACCTTGAATTTGGGTGGTATAACGACATTAGGAACCAAGCAAAGGTCATAAGCATTTTTCCCAAACAGTTCTTTCCCACGAAGAGATTTCAATTCCAACTGTATTCTGTCAAACTTTTCTTCCAGTTCAGCTATCCGGTCGTATGCAACCACATTTTCTGAGCGATGGATGGGTCTAGGGCCCTGCTGAGTAGTATGAATCAAAGGAGCTGAATAGGTCATAGCAGCTTGAGGGATCAAAGGGCCCGATTGAGAGATAGGTGTTGTCTGTTGCACAAAAGGAGCTTGAACCTTAGAGATAACAGGACAGAATATTTCACCAGAACTTAAAGGTGTGCTTCAGAGATAACCTTCCAACATAGCATGTTGAGGAGTGCTAGCAAACACTGTTGAAATCGGAGTTGTGGAAGCAACCGTCTGAGCTTGAGTGCTGACAATAGGAAGAGATGATGGTTGACTCTGTGCAACTGTAATCAAAGACACTAAGTTCCTCAAAATCTCATTTTC
Source organism: Medicago sativa (assembly GCF_051527215.1). Classification (NCBI taxonomy): domain Eukaryota; kingdom Viridiplantae; phylum Streptophyta; class Magnoliopsida; order Fabales; family Fabaceae; genus Medicago; species Medicago sativa. The sequence continues at coordinate 34,340,522 of NC_140751.1, forward strand.
GGCCCGAAGGGTTGTCACCTCTTCACGAAGCTTGTGGTTCTCTTGTTCAAAATGATCCATTCTGATTTGCCTGAGTGTTGTAGATACGAGTAGACTGATGGATTGACCTTTTATTGAGAAGACACAATGTGAGACACTGAGTAGAAACTATGGATGCAAAGTGATGCATGATATGTTTATGCAAAAATATACATTTTTTGTTGAAGGACTTATCGAAGCTAATCTGTAAACATTGTTGTAAAGATATCGCAATCGGTTCCTTTTTCAAGAGGTAAGAACGAAACCAAGGACGAAGTTCTTTAACAAAAGCAAAGGCTTAGTTAAGATTTTTTGAAATTGTATTGCTTGGTGTTCATTCTTACAAGGTCCATTCCTTTGATGTTTACAAATAACTTGGCTAAGTCCTTCAATTTTTGATGAAAAAAAAGGTTTATGAATGAATGCATGTATGCATGATTATGCTAGAATACATAGAATACATGATGAGGTTTAAGTTCCACAAAGTTGGAGTTTAGGGATCACAACGCCATTTGGTAAGGACTATGGTTTCCATTTGCACATGTAACAAGGGTTCTACCAAGGTTCCCAAATTACAACTACCCTTATGAATTTATTGGTGCGTAGGAATGCTCCTAGTCCAATATCATCCATAAGGAAGTCTAGTTTGAGTGTAGTATCGCGTGAAAACTAAAGTCAAGAATGCTCTTGGTTCAGTCTCCGCACTACGTCCTAAAAAGGCCAAGTGGGGTTAAGGGTTACTAAGTTCCACGGCTTCACCGGACACTCACATTGAAAGTAATAACGCCAACACGAATGCTCATGTTAACAAGACTACTACCTTCCGTGAGGCCTCCGCCGAGTAGGGTTATCACTTGTAAACATGGTCCAAGAATGCTCTTGGTATGTCACTATGATCTTACCCCGTCCTATTCCTATGTTTCACTCAAGTCCGGGTATAGGACTTTGTCTCACCACTCACCTTAAAAATATTCTACAAAGTATATACAAATGATAAAGCATAAGAAATAAAGAAAGAAAGGTGGGCTTAACCCGCGAAGGATCCCCAGTGAAGTCGCCATTTTTGTAGACCAAGATTTTCGGGTGTCAAGCCATTGATTGGACTTGAACCTTCAATCTACCGGACTTGCTCGATTTTATTCTTGGGAAGGGAAAAATGAGATTGAAAAACCCTTTTTGGATCCGGGGGTCGGTTACGATTCGGGAAGGTGTTAGGCACCCGCGTCGTTCACGGTACTCCGTGAGAACCTCTTTCTAACTTTATTTTTATTTGAAAATTTGTTGTTTAAAATTGAAGTGAAAGAATGGAGGGAGAAGAAGTAGGAGCTTTTTGTTATTTTTATTTGATCGATTTGAAAGGAATAAAGCCTCTGCCTACGTACCCTTTTAAAAGGGATCAAAACCTCCGTAGTTCTCTCTTATAAAAAATATTTTTGTGGGTTAGGTTGATTTTAATTATTTTTGAAAAATGGTTTTCAAGAAGGAGATTGAGGGGCCTCAAGGCACTAGAAATAAAAATAGAAGTGAGGTTGTTTCATTTTATTTAAGAAATTGAGTCTAAGTTTAATTAAAGTTCAATTAGGAATTTGATTAAGAAAATAAAGGGAAAAATCACTTGGATTTGGATCCAAGGTTTATTATGAAAATAACTTGACTTTTGCTTATTTAATTTTTTGGAACGAAAAAGGTTTTACTAAACTAACGGTAAATTGGCGTAACGATGCGAAAAGTAAAGCAAGCATGGATAAAATGGTGTAGTGTCGGTGCTTGTGTCGGTGTGTGCAATTACTAAGCTATTACATACCATCCTAGGGGCATTCTAGAGCAAGAAATAAAAGCTCAAAGATAAATTACATCAACGCCTAAAGTACACACTAAGATATGGGAAAATAAATAAATTGCAAGAATGATAAAGAATGCATGAGATTATACTAAAATTAAAGCAATCATGATAAGAAATTTAAAAGCATTGCATGAATTATCAAAAGAAAGCATGATGTCAAAGTATTAAAGTAAAGCGTGAAGTAGAAATTGAAATATTAAAGCCAAATTAACAAAGGATATTGTGGAGTAAAAACATTTAAAATGCATGAAATAAAGCCTTTTAAAACATTAAAGCGAAATAAAAGTGATGGAGATTAGAGTACTTAAAATGCTTGGAACAAAGTCACAAAATAGGTTTAAACCGCATGAGTTGATAAAATGATTTGAACACACCCAAAAAATGCATGATGTAAATTCTTTCTAAAAGCCTACATGAATTAAAAGTAAAAATATGCATGAGATAAAAAAAATTAGCTATTAAATGAATGCATGATAGGAGGAACACAATTTAAACAAAAAAACACATGAATGTGTAAATAAAATTAATATGCTAAGATAAAAATGAAGTGAAATATGAAAGCGACGAAAATGATAAAGCATAAGCAAGACAAATTCAACATAAAGCAGGGGGGTGCATGCAGCAGGAATGGGGGTGTATAACAGTAAACACAAGAAACAAGAAGAGGGAATGGGCCAAACAAACAGGGCCCAGTCTGAGATGGGTAGGGTTGAGATCTGGATCGGTTAGATCCATGGGTTTGAACAAACCCGGTTCGGTTGGTAGGGTATAAAAGAAATGGACCGGTTTTTCTAAACCATTTTCAACATATGTTTCTCTTTCTACAATTCAAAATCACTCTCCCTTCTCACTCAAAAAATTTCTGGAAACAAACATGAACAGAGATGGATCTTCATCTCTTCCGGTGACTCCTACCGCTCCGGTACGGTGGTTGGCCGGCCCAACAGGGCGGCGCCGCCGTACCGGAAACACAAAACATCACCGTTTTCAAAAATGATAACATTTCTAGATATATTTTTTTTGCGTAGAGTTTGAATCCAATCTTATTTTTCCCAAAATCAAAGTAAAATTTTCTAGATCTACATCTTAAGATTCGGATTCAAACTCCAAAATTTTTTTTTAAGTGTTTGAAATAACAATTACCTATACACACGAAAACGCAGACAGATGAGTGAAGGAAGGGGTGAAAAGACGGTTACCTCTTGTTAAATTAGGAGATTAAATCTTCAAGGAAAAACTTCTACTCTTCTTCCTTTATTCCAGATCGGTTTCACTGTTGTTGCTTTAGCTGGCTCCGAAAAAACCCATTAAGCTTGCTGCCAATTGATTTCGGATCTGTGAGCTTATGTGTTGTTAGTGATGATTCCGAAACTTGATTTGCATAGACACTGTGGTTATATCTTGAACAGATCCGAGAATGATGTTAAGTTGCTGAGGAAAAGCTTTGAGTGTTCATCATATGTTCATACCATTTTTTATTAATTTTTGTGTATTTGATTTGAGAAAGATAGAAAGAGAAAGTAGAATTGTGTTTGTAATGATTGGCTGCGGCTACAGTGTAATTGGCAGTGATTATTTCTGTGCCAGCCCCCTTCATCAATGATTGAGAGACTATTTATAGCCAAAACTAGGTTAAAAAAAGGATGAATAGACTAAAGACTAAACTACCCTTAATGAAACTTGGAGAGAAAGAAAATGTTTTGGATGCTCTTTGGACCAATAACAATGTAACAAGTGGACTTAAGACAAAACAAATTGTTGATAAAAAAAATAAAAATGACATAAAAATGAAATAAAATAAAAGAAAATAGAGTTGTAAAATAAAATAAAAGTAATAATAAAAAAGGTAATAAAATTTAAAGCTGTCGAAATCTCGACTGAGACGACTAAAACTTGCGGTGTTTTAAAACACGAACAAAACTTTTTAAACGGTTTAATCATACGGACAAAAAGGAAATTACCTAAAAAGGTTTATTTATAAAAAGAAATGAATAAAAGACTTTAAACATTTTAAAAGCACGCGTAAAAATTTAAAATGCCTGAAAAGACAAATAAAGCAATTTCAACTGGACAAAATTTTACTTGCAAGATCACAGACTTTGAATGATTAAACAACGACTGAGAAAAGTTTTAACTCGTTAAAGCGAAAAGAAGAGAAATTGAGCCGTTTTAAAATACGGACAAAAATAGGTAAAAACAGAGCAAAATGGTCAAAATACAAAAATAGGTAAAAACAGAGCAAAATGGTCAAAATTTGGGGTATGACAATTACGTTGTTGGATTTGAAGGATAAATATTTATTTATTCAGTTTATGATTTTAAGAAAAGAATGTGACATTCCGTTATGATTGAGAAACTCTGATTTTTATTATGAAATTTTTTATGTTGGGAAAACGGGGTGTTACATTACGTATGAGAGCGATAACCAGTCTGTAGTTCATGTTGTGCTTAGTGGTTGTTGAAGTAGATGAAATAGTCACAAGGAAGGGGGGTTTGAATTGTGACCATTTAAAATTAAAACATGTAACTTAAAATTAATTCTCAAGTTATTGACTTGGAATAGTTAAGTTAGTAAACAGACTTTAGAACGTTCTGAAGTGTTAGTGCAAAAACTCTTTGAATAAATAAATGAATTTTGTGTGTGTTGTGTTTGCAGTAAGTGAAGAGTATAAGGAAGAGAAGAAGAACACACAAAGATTTATAGTGGTTCACTCAATGTGGGCTAGTCCAATCCTCACAATCTTGTGAGAGTTTCCACTATGATGCTTGAGATAACCTCTCAAATCCTGCACCTTACAATCTTGTTCACCTGAACAATTACAACACATGTATTCTCTAAGCCTCAATAGGCTTGCACCTTCTTCCTAAGTTAGCCACTTAGACTTTTACACCTGCTCAACCTAACACTTTAGTACCCCTAAAGCTAGATGAGACTTTCTTTACAATTTGTTTGGAAGTTTGAATGATTGAAATCAGACAAGAGAAGAAGAATGGAGGGAGAAGTTTATCTTTAAAAAGATAAGAGAGAATTGATTCACACTTTTAAAGACTATGTGGAATTTTTGTGAGATCAATGTTTTTGCTAAAGCTTCAAACACTCTTATGTTGTTTTCTTGTATGTTTTGCAATGGTGCAAGTAATGTTGAGCCTTTCACTTCAATTTATAGATTTCTTCAGCTCTTGTAGCCGTTGGAGGGTGACCAATGGTCTTGTGCCATGTGTCCTGGGCCCCACTAGATTTTACTTGAAAATCTGGGTGAACATTCTGAACTTCAGAATGTTGTTGTGTTCTTGAGGATACATTAGAATGTTGTTGCGTTCTTGATGATCTTCATCTGGGTTCATCATGTATGAATGTTGATGAGCTTCTGGGTTTATCATATGAATGTCAGATGAATTTCTGGGCATTATCCATGAGTAGTGTCATTTGCACTAACATCAGAATGTTGTTGGATAATGCCTTTCCAGATTTTCCTTGGAATGCGTGCAGGAGATAGAAAAGTGGATTCTGCATCTTCATGCCCATGCTTTGAGGGATTGTGTGGTCCATGTACAGTACCAACTCCCATACGCGTCTAACTCTGATTGAATGAGACAGGATTTCCTTTATGCTTTTGCTTTTTACTTTTCACCTACTGTACTGTTCATAAAGCATGTGCTGAGCTGACATTCTGATCATCAGAATGTTCCTTTTGTTTAACTTAGGATGATTTGTAAGACTTCTATTTGATATAATCAAATCCTAATAATGAAACAACAATGAAGAGCAGTGATTGTAACATCTAGGATGATATCCTCTTTGGAATATTTCCAGTACTTAAATGTTCATAGTCTTGAATGAACATTGAATATCCTTTTTGACATTAATCTTGTAAATGCCTTTATTGCTTGATTGATCCATGACAATGTACTTTACTAAAAATTTATTCATGTCACGTGTGCCTTGCATGTTCTTGATAATGTTCTTGAGTTTATGGGCTTGTATAAGAACAACCTTCTGAACTTTGCTTGAACATTCTGAGCTATGAGCAACATTCTGAACTCAGAGTTAAGTCATCCAAATGTTCTTTGATTTCTTGTATCTTGGTATAATTTAAACATTGTTCCTGTCTCAGTAAAACACTCAAGAGCACAAGTTAAATACAAAGAAATTAATCAAAGTCCATTAATTCCTTAATCATCAGGGTTTATTATCTTTAAAATTAATTAGGGAGTTTGCCTCAACAGTTGTATCTACCAAAATGAATTGGGTACTATTGTTACCAGTTGCAAGTCATATCTCTTTGATCATGCTAGCTTTAAACTAGCTTTTATTTGTAGGCAAGCTAATATCGTTGCTTACAATATGGCTAGAGCGTCTTTATTTCAGTCTAGCCCAAGTATTTTTCGCTCCCCTCCTCGTTGTATTGACACTATTATTTTGAATGAAATGCTACGAGTTTACTTTGCCTAAAAAAAAAAAAAAAACTAAGTTGTCACAGGCCTGTAGCAGATTTCTCTGTTGTGATATCATAGTAAACGAGTTGTAAATTTTGAAAAAATAAAATAAAAAAAATGAACATATACAAACTAATCAAGACAAAGGAAATTAAAATAGGTTAAGGGACCAAAATATTAAAATTGCTAATAAGTTTTTTTTTTTGAAAAGGCCAAAAAGATATATATTAAATAAACAAAACAAGACGATTCAGCACAAGGAGTACCAAAAACGCCTTGACAAGGACAATGTTAAATACAACAGACAAAAGCCAAAAGCCAAAAGCCAAACCAGCAAAAAGGTAGGAAAACAAGTTAAAAAACTACAACTAGAAAAGATACAGGATTAAGCCTCCAAAGTTGATAATCTAAGTCGAAAGTGACATATTTCGACTTCAACCACCAGAAAGACTAAAACTTCACTCTTTCACTCAACGCCTGCAAACTATCTTCCTTTCATTGAAAAATTTGATTATTACGCTCTTTCCAAATTACCCAAAGAACAGAAAGCCAAATAATGTTGAGAGATAGCCGAACTCTATTCAAAAATCGCCCTAATCCACAAATTAATGAAGATGGTTAAAATAAGAGCTATGAAATGTCGTTGAAAAACCTAACCAATTTGAAATATATATGCAACCACAGTCTACCAAAAAAAAGCAAAACTAATAAACGAATGATCTCCATCTTCATTGTAACCACAACTCGCAACACATCCTTGGTCGTTATCTGCTAAAACATGCATTTGAACTAGCTTATCCTTTGTAGGAACCCGGTTTAGCTAATAATTATAAAAAAGTGGAATTAATTATTAAAATAGCTATTAATTAGTTAAGGGACCACAATATAATATTACTACAAAAACAAAACTAGTTAACTATTAATAGGCTAAAGGACCAAAATATTTTAATAGCTATTATAATACCAAATTAATAATAAAAATATATGACCACTTTGGTCTCTTAACTTATTTTAAAATCAACATATACAAACCAATTAAGACATTTTTTTTTCCTTTTCGAAATAGCTATTAATTTATTTCATTTTATTAACAATCATTATATACAAACTAGTAAAACTCTTAATTTATTTTTTTGAACAAGTCAAACTCTTAATTTATTGCTTTTTTTCACTCAATATATAATAGATAATATAACTCCCCTAAAAAATAAAATAATAGATAATATAACAAATAATTTGAATCAAAACATTAAAATAAATGGAAAAAATAAAATTATCTATAAAAATATTATTTAAATTTAGTCAATTTTTATTTATATTTTTTATATTTCAACTTTGACCTCTTAACTCGAAGGAACATATGACTGCAAAGAATTATAAAATACCACATTAATTAATAATAATTTTTTTTAGCAAGGAAAAAAATTCTTCCACAATTTTTTTAATATACATCTTGAATTGATAGTTTTTTTTTAAGTAAAGGAAAAAGTAAATTGAGAAAAACAAAGAAGTAAATTGAGAAACATGATTACTATTAGAAAAATTATAGAATAAAAAACATATTTAGACTATTTAATACCTTAATCTATTCTCTAATATATTTAAACATAGTTTACATTTTATTATGTTGTATTTTCAACAACTTTTTAACCTCATCAAAAGGAATAGTGTTTATTATGATAAAATATGAAGAAAAAACATGTAGACTATATTATTATATATCTTAACATAAATTATTTAATATAACTATTTATTTTGCTAAATTATTAAATTAATAATTATTCATCTTTTATGTATTTATATAGTTTCTTAGTCAAAAAAATAAAATGTATATATATAGTTTCCAATAATTTATTATTTATATTTGATTTTAATTAAAAAAAGTATTAGAAAATGAGAAAGTTCAATGTACCATTTCACCTTATAAAATACCTAGTGTTGGGGAAGACAAACTCACATCAGCTTTGCGTTTTTTTTTTCTTTGAAAGAAGAATTAGGAGTTGAAAAATGGATTCTTTAGGCACAACAAAGAATGTTCCTCATGTTGTATGTGTCCCATTTCCAGCACAAGGTCACATAAACCCAATGCTGAACCTAGCAAAGCTTCTTCATTTCAAAGGTGGTTTTCATGTCACCTTTGTTAACACAGAATACAATCACAAACGTCATCTCAAAGCTAGAGGTCCTGATTCTCTCAACGGTCTACCAAATTTTCGCTTCGAAACAATCCCTGATGGTCTTCCAGAGTCCAACGTGGATTCGACACAAGATATTCCGTCCTTGTGTGAGTCCACAAGAAAAACTTGTTTACCTCATTTTAAGAATCTTCTTTCAAAACTCAACAATGCTTTAGACACTCCTCCAGTAACTTGCATTGTTTCTGATGGTGTTATGAGCTTTACTTTGGATGCTGCTCAAGAACTTAACATCCCACAAGTCATTTTTTGGTCAACTAGTGCATGTGGTTTCATGTGCTATGCGCAATATCACCAACTCATGGAAAAGGGCTTAATACCACTCAAAGGTAAGTTATTTTTGTTTGGTTACATTGAAAAACAGTTTGCTTAGATGAATTCTCATTTTCTGTGCCTATAATATTGTCTCATTTCTTAGTCTCTAAATAAAAAAACTCTTTGACCTTAGTCAAATAAAAAAAATATTCTTTGACTATTAGTGCCCACATTAAATGATCCCAAAATTTATTTCATTGTGAACAAGTTGCATCACTTAATGGACCATACCCCATCCGTCTCAAAATAATTTTCTCTTTAACATTTTTTATTTTCTCTCAATGCAACATTTATTATTTTTTTCCACTATTATAATCTTATGGGTAGTGTTAACTTGTGCCCTAAGGGCACATGTTAAGAAACCTAAAAGAAGAAACTTTCTCTAAAATTTTGTGCATTTAAATGATAAAAAAGTTAAATATTAAATGCAATGCACACATTCCAATAAAAATTTTCTATATTTAAATCATTAACTTGTGCTTTGAGGGCACAAGTTAACATTTCCCTAATCTTATTTATTGAATTTCATCAAACTTAACCATTTCACTAACTACAATTAATAAGGACATTTTAGTAAATGATACTAGTTTTACCATTGAAATCAACACAATTGATCATTTCCTTAAAAATTGCGCACAAATCTTAAAAGATTATTATTTTGATACGAAGGGAGTACAATTTTTAAGACGTTGAATTTGTTTAGTGTTCACCACATTCATGCATTTGATTTAGGAAATTTGGGAAAAAAAAAATTATCTTTCATTTGACCAAATGAATATTTTTTATCTTAAAAACACTAAATTACATTATTTAATATTATATCAATTATTGAGTCAAAAAAGATATTGTTTCAATTATAAATAATAAATAAATTAGTTAAAACCTCTATTAATAAATAAGAAATATAACCCACTTGGGTTGGTCTGGTGGTGTTGTTTGAGACCTTGAAATTTGTTTCTTTTCAATGTCTCAGGATATGTTGAGACTTGAAATCTGGACTAAAAGTGTTAACGAAAGCAGTTTAGAGATAAAATTTTAAGAATTTTTATATAAAAGTTAAAATTGACCATCCAATTTAACGGTGTAACACCATATTGTTCACTCTCATTCCTTTGTATTATTTCAATTCATCTTCTTTTGACCATGTATGTTTGGTCACGATTTAACACCATATTGTCATATCATCAAATTAATGGTCAAAATCACGAGACGTTGATCCAATTAGATGGTCATGAATCAATTTAACACCTCATTTTTTTTAAACTAATAAGCTAAAACAATCACCAACTACTTCCAAAAATTTTATGGGGTGCATGTTTTAAAAAATCACCAACTAACTATAAGTAAATTTTGTGTTACATGCAGACTTGAGTTACATGACAAATGGATATCTGGAGACTCCAATAGATTGGGTGCCAGGCATAAAAGAAATTCGATTGAAAGATCTTCCAAGCTTCATAAGAACCACAGACCCAAATGATCCAATGGTTGAGTTCATGTCAGGAGAGTGCCAAAGAGCTCAAAAAGCATCAGCTATAATTTTGAACACATTTGATGCTTTAGAGCATGATGTTTTGGAAGCATTCTCTTCAATTTTCCCTCCTATCTATTCCATTGGTCCCTTAAATTTACTCTTGAAAGATGTTACCAATGAAGAATTGAACTCAATAGGGTCCAACCTTTGGAAAGAAGATCCAAAGTGTTTGGAATGGCTAAACAACAAAGAACCAAACACTGTTGTTTATGTCAATTTTGGAAGTATCACTGTTATGACAAAAGAACAAATGATTGAGTTTGCTTGGGGGTTAAGTAATAGTAAAAAACCGTTTTTGTGGGTCATAAGGCCGGATCTTGTAGCCGGTGAAAATGCTGTTCTACCTCTAGAGTTTTTGGAAGAGACAAAAGATAGAGGGTTGTTGTCAAGTTGGTGTCCACAAGAGGAAGTGTTGGCTCATTCAGCTATAAGAGGATTCTTGACACATAGTGGTTGGAATTCGACGATGGAAAGTGTGTGTGCCGGTGTTCCGATGATATGTTGGCCTTTCTTTGCGGAGCAACAAACCAATTGTAGGTTTTGTTGTAAGGAATGGGGGATTGGTTTGGAGATTGAAGACACTAAGAGGGGCAAAATTGAGAGACTTGTGAAGGAGTTGTTGGATGGTGAAAAGGGTAAAGAGATGAAAGAAAAAGCTTTGCAATGGAAGAAATTGGCACACAATGCTGCTTCTGGTCCACATGGATCATCATTTATGAATTTGGAGAACCTCTTTCGTGATGTGCTTTTCTGAGAGAAGTTCTAACTCTATATAGTTTGTGGTTTTTCGGCTTTAATAAAAATAAAAGCTTTTGAAATAAAGTTAAAGTTGTTTGGTAAACCTTTGGTGATGTTATCTTGCAAATTGTGAGAAAGGTTCAAAGTTTTAGTGCTTGTGGTTTTTCTGCTTATCAATAATTGAATAATAAGTATACTTTTTCTGAAGAAGAACAATAAGCATACTATTGCAAGGTGAAGATGGCATTTGGTTTAGTTCTCGATGAATTTAACTTTGATAAATTAATTTTAGTTTATTTATCAGCAAATTATTATTATTTTTTTTAAAATTGTTTCTGCTAAAAAAATTGATTTTAACACAATTGGCGTTGTTTGGTACAGTAGACATTTTTTAGATTTTTATGTTGTGAAACATTTTAGACCAAATTTAGACAACAAAACGTGATTTTGAACACTTTTCATCTATATACACTACAGATATATCATTCTATTTACTTCCACTCTCTCAGTAAACCAGATTCTCGATAGAGGGAAGGAAGCTTTTGAACTTTGAGAAAGATATAAACTCAAATGAAATCATATGAAGAGAAAATATAAAGAAAGATATGCAATTTGATTTAAACAAATACTTTACTCACCTCGCAACCAAAATCTAGAATACTACAATCTTTCTCGCCTGTGAGCCGAAGGTTCAAGACCAAAAAAGAAGATCCACACATCGAAATATTCCCGGTTGAGAGATATTGAAGGTCATATTAACCATATAAAGGATTATTCTACAATCACACATATTGTTACATCAACCTAGAAAAATATATATCATTTGCACTGACTTGAAAAGAAAAAAAAATGGTTTCTTCTTTAGAGAATATGTAGTTCTTGTACATGTGTGTATTAAATATTAATCAATTCATTGCATTCTGATTCAGTAAATTAAATATGCATGTCTAAACATCAATCTCTTGAGCAACCAAGTTTGAATTTGCGAATGGTCATTCTTCCATTTAGTGCAAGAGCAAGCACATCATATTCCTCAACGTACCACAGTTCGGACACCACTGCCTGGATATATGTCCGGAGGAAACTCAGCAAGTAAAATAAAGGTCAGGTATGCTTATAGAAAAGTATGTAAACATTAAAACATCACTAAAAGGGTAAATTTCAGACAGATATTCAATCATATTTGAAATGTCGATCACATGCTTACTCTAACAAATTCTGAAATGAACTCTAAAGGTGAAATTCCTCCATCGGATTAGTTCTTCTGGATGCGTAAATTTAGAATATAGCATCAATTCAGTTCTTAAAGTGTCACTTTCTCTTCAACTTAGTCCCTAAAGTATTTAAAAATAATAAGTAATACTTAAAGTATATGAAATATGTCAATTTAATTCCTAAAGTATATGAAAATCTGTCGACAGATATTCCTAATGTTGCTCATTAGACAACAAAACATCAATAAAAGGGTAAATTTCAGACAGATATTCAATCATATGAGAAATCTCGATCACACACTCACTCTAACACACTCTATTGCTAATACTCGTCTTTTGCCATATATATCTGTGATGATATTTTAAAATTATCATATGTTTGAATGTCTGTAAATTTTTTAACCCTACCAGTGAATAATTATTTCAGTTTATTACTAAATGGCAAAATGTAGATATATTAGAAAATTTGGTGCTTAAAATTAACAAATTCTGAAATGACTCGAAAGGTGAAATTCCTCCATGGGATTAGTTCTTTAGGATACAAAAATTTAGAATAAACCATCAATTCAGTTCTTTAAGTGTCACTTTCTCTTCAATTTAGTCCCTAAAGTATGTAAAAATAATAAGTAATCCTTAAAAGTATATGAAATATGTCAATTTAATTCCCAAAGTATATGAAAATCTGTCATGTTAGTCTCAAACATCTTAACAGCGTTGACTAAATTGACCGATTTTATGCTTTAGCAACTATTTATTATATTTAAAATTTATATACTTTAGAGATTAAATTGAAGAGAAAGTGACATTTTAGGGACTTAATTGATGGTTTATTCCATAAATTAAACCCTACAAATTCTTTATGGATTAAATTGAAGAGAAAGCGACACTCTAGGGACTTAATTGATGGTTTATTCCATATATTTAACCCGACAAATTTTGTCCATTAAATTGGTGTTTCACCAAAAAAAACCTTAAGAAAAGGCTCTTTCCTATAATATTTAAACTAAGTCTTCAACTGCAATTTTGATTCTGCCATCTATAAAACAAACAAATAAATAACCACAAACCTCGAATCCTTGGAACTGACTATTAAGTTGATTCACTAACTCATGGAAAAATTGGAGTTCATTTGATGTTTTAAGTTCCTGCGTATCACAAGAAACAAAAGTAAACAATGCGTCAAAGGAGAAATTTTATTATAATATGATACAGCTACCCATCTACCAAGAATTTGGAACAGAGACCGTTCTAAATTTAAGTATCACAAAGACAACCAACATGTGAACGCTACCTATTTCAAAGTTGCAATGTTAACTTATTCGTGAATGTTTGGATTAAATGTTGCAAACTACTGTCTAAGTGAACTTCATTTCTTAAAATGAGTTTAAAAAAACAACCATTTTGTCTAATTTTATCCAAAAACCAAATGACACTTTGCCATTCTTCAGATGAATCGCTAAATTAAAGATAACCTTCTGATTCTTAGCATGGATAAGATAATCCAAAGTCCAATAAAATTCATATATAATAAAAAACAATCAAGAATCCCAAATATGAACACCCTAATTAAAAAATTAAAACTCAGAGTAAGAATTAAAAAAATAATCCAATTTACATCATTGTAGGTGATGGACAACCGTGGCAATGTCCATGTTAGGACCAAATGCAATTCTAATATGAGTGATGATGCTAACTCTAACAAATTCTAAGAAATAATGTAAATGCATAGTACCATAGAGGATGTTCTTGGTGGACCCAAAAGCCTTGCGAATGTAGTGTGAAGAATTGCAGCATCATACTGCATATGAAATAATGACAGATTAACAAGCATCACAATGCAATGCAATTTTAGTATATAAAATCACCAAATAACTTCAGAAAAATATAGCACATCTAAAATTGACGAGGTTTCCCAATTTTCTAATTGCATCTCGAAATTCAGTGTAGTTCTGCTTCGAGCCATAGTATAAGAATAAGAGATTCATCTTTGTTGCAGTGACATTACAATAAAATTGTGTAACTTACAAGTTGCTTCTCTGGTGCACGTGGGAGCACATTCTTCAACCTAGAACGAATGGTTATGGGATCACTACCCGAGATTACCTACAAAAATAAACATACAGTCATTATTCTAGGCTTGCCGGTGCTTTCTGAAATTTTAACACTGGCACAAGTAAAACTAATGTCTTAGTTATATAGTTTTTATTTTATTTTATTTTAGTTTGGTCACAGGGCTTAAAAAAATTATAAACTGATTCCTCGACAAATGTCAAGGTTGAAAGTTTCAACATTGTGTACACCTTGAAATAACAAAGAAATCCACCAAAAAGAAAAAAAGGTTTCCTTTTAAGGCATGAATAACAGCAAATTTTTGGTATTTCCCTCTAACTTGAATGATAATAATGCCGAAGAATTTCTAGAATCAGTAAACCAAAACATACTAAATGAATCATACAAAAGAATATATATTGTTGAAATTTGGGGCCTAACTCATCCTTACAAAACCGGCTTGTAAGGTGAGGAGTGCCTCCTCTTTATAAACTCTGATCAAGCTTCCTATCTAACCGATGTGGGACTAAATCCACCCCCTCAAAGACAAGCCAACATAAGGCAACTAGGGGCAGATCGCAATTAACGGTTAAAAAAGGAGGATTGCATAGCTCAATTGGTTTGAGCTAGGTCAACTAACGGGTTGAAGAAGTTGGAGGAATTAATAGACCAAAGGTTTAAACCCTGGGGAAGGAGAAAATAGTAATGTAACAAATAATATACCAACATTTGCTGGTAAAAAGAAAACAGATGAAACAATTTATTGTTGAATATTTTGGATTTACTTTAAGTAATTATTAAAATATAAATGAAATATATAGTATTAAATATTTAATGTTATTGTACTTGTTATTTATATTGGGCTGCCTCCACTGATCTATCCCATTAGGTTAGATGGGACTGAAAACAAAAGAACGCTCCATCAGTAAGGCGGCAGAAGCATCTCTCAAAACCTAATTCTCTCAAGTCTCTATGGATTCTTCAACTATTCAAGGTAGTTATGATGTTAATTAATATTGTTTAATAATATGGTATATTTTCATATCTATGATTTTGGTCCTCTGTTAAATATCTTTCAATTGGTATCAGAGCCAAATAAATATGTTATATGGTTGTTTGAATAATTGTAGCCGATGCAAAATTTTCAATTGAAATTCTCTGTTATTATCACAATAATGTTCAACAGAGAATTTCAATTGAAAATTTTGCATCGGTTACAATTATTCAAACAGCCATATAACATATCTATTTGGCTCTGATACCAATTCAAAGATATTTAACAGAGAATCAAAATCATATATATGAAAATATAGCATATTATTAAACAATATTAATTAACATCATAACCGTGTACCTTGAATAGTTGAAGAATCCATAGAGACTTGAAAAAGACTTGAGAGAATTAGGTTTTGAGAGATTTTTGAGAGATTCTTCTGCCGCCTTATTACTGATGGAGCGGTCTTTTGTTTTCAGTGTATCTAACCTAATGGGATAGTTATATTATATACTCATCAGTGGAGGCAGGGACCTCTCAAATGGGCTGACTAATAAGAACGGTCCAACCCATCACAGTCCGTTCACAATAAGCCCAATATAAATAACAAGTACAATAACATTAAATATTTAATACTATATATTTCATTTATATTTTAATAATTAATTAAAGTAAATAAAAAATATTCAACATTTATGTCAATCACCACTTTACCATTCTAAATCGTTTGACAGGACTCGCGACTCGGTAACCAATCTATTTTGTTAGGTAAGAGAGATAGAAAGAAAAGGTGAAGGGGAAGCATGGGTGAAAATCAATCTATAATGCATGTGTGAAGGATAAGGAGATGAATCATTTAGATTATGGGGAAGAAAATAAAACCTGCCAGCAACCAAGGAGCACCCCTGTTGAAGTTAAAACCACTCTATCTAAAACAATTTTCAAAGGGCATAGCTTTGAAGCAACAGTTTCCACAGATGATGCTTCAGCTTCTACCTGAAAAAACAATGATTCTCATGAGTTATTACTTCAGCAAACTGCCAATACGAATTGAAGCCATCGATACTTGAGGTATACCTCTACTTTGGTGGCACTTACAGGTACAATATGGTGGGAGGCATGGAACATGCTAAAATGGTACATACTCGAGTTCTGAAACCAGATTGCTAATTGACACACATGTAAGAAAGTGAATAAAAAAAATTAAAAAGATAAAGAAAAGATTGAAGCGAAATGGGAAATTTTCAAAGATAAATAAAGAATTTTATTATCATTGTGACTGTATAGGTAGATGAATCCAACTATGAGTTACCTTTATCAAAGTATGGAGCGAAAATATTTTTAACAGCCTCCCTGTATCATGGAAACCATGAATCTCATAAGTGAATATTGAATAAGTAATATAAAGCAATAATATATCATATTAAAGAGGTACAGCAGCAAAGGATACATGAAAGTAGAGATATAATAATGATCATAATTTACAAACGTGGTGTAATATGCCCCATGTACCAGGAAACAAAAGGAAAATAGGTATAATAAAAAAATAAAAAAATTGAGGGGAGGTATAATCAAATGTTATCCCCTTGTAACTTTTTGTCTATATCAATTTTAAAGTGCTACCCTGTAAAATAATAATTTACTCTCATCCAGTTTCAAAATGATACATTATATCCCTTTAAATCTTAGAAAAAACACTGCAGGTGAGACATTTTTCCCCCTAAAGTAACCTTATTCATCAAGATGCGCTGTTTGTTCTGCGATGAATTTGAAGAGAGAAAAAAAAGTAGAGACACACTACATCTCCTAGTCCATGAACATGAGAAAACAGAGAAGGCAATGTGCTCGTTTGATGTACTTTTGGGAAAGAAAATGATTGCAGGCATGGACGATAACCTTGGATTCAGTTTTAACTAAATTATTTGTGGCTATTGATTCTAAAACTTAAAGGATGTTCAAAGGAAAAAAATGTATTTCTTAAACAAAGAAGGGGGTAAAATGTACAACTTTACCAACAGAACTAAGTCATACCAAACTTCATTAAATAACTCATGCTAAATGTAAATTATTGAAAACCCTCATGTATGTGGTCAAAACACAGGACTCATCAAAATGATCATATTAATGAATTATATGTCCCTCTCTCTCTCCATACATCACAAAGAAAGGAAAAGAGAAATTGGCCCAGGTGGTATTCAAACTGAATCAAAGGATGAAATAATCTGTGTGGAACCTTCATAAAATGAAACAATTTATGTGTGGTTACCTTTTCTGTGATGGTGTCGTTTTCGATGGCGATGTCAGCCGCTACTGAATGTGACAGGATAATATTTTCTTAGCCTTTTCGTTTCTGGATTGATCACGCACTCTGATAGAGGGGAGGCTTTGTATATGATTTTTTGGTAACGGTAAGAGTATGGCATGTGCCTCTTTCTAAAATTCTCCATTTGATTCTTCGTACTGGTGTAGCACCAGAAGGAATGACTTCAGAATTTTGAGCAGTGTCACAGTTGGCTACAGGCTTAATGGAATTGACTGCACAGCCATGTAGGAAAAGGTTGGAGAACTTTGCGATGTACGGTGCATACTTGTAATTTTCTTTGTACTTTCCACCATTGGTAGCCCAATCTGATGCATCCCATATCGTGGCATAGAGTCAGGCTTAGAGGGGAAATCTCCTCCTACATATTTTGTTCGCTTAACTTCTCTAATGAGAATGTTATCTACATAAAATATGATATGAGAATTTGTCCAGACAACATTGTATTGATGGAAATCATCTCAAGGATCAGACCAAAGACCATATTTTTCCTCTTTGCCAATGCTGGTGCTTCCATTGCCATAAACATTGGTTTGAATCCTCCAGTTTTTGCCTCTTATATTTTCAAAGAACTCAAAGTCTATTTCATCATGGTTCTTCTCATACATGTCGACAATTTGACAAATAAAAGGCAAACAACTCCAGCAGTGTACGCAGTAACTAAATCAAAGCACTGAAATACCCATGAAGGTAAATATCATACACAAATCCAGTCCTTTTTCTTTCATCTAATGAAAGATGCATCGATTTGTCATCCCTATGAAAAAAAAGTTACACACCCTTGTTTGGGGATATTGTAAAAATCCCAAGTTCAATTCGAAAACATTATTAAAAATAATTTTTTTATAATTTCGAAATGATAATAGAAGTTATATAAATTTTAAATTAACATACATATATGCAATATAATTGAAATTAAGATATAAATATGCAGTAAAATTAAACATACAAATAAAATTATCCAAATCCATCATATTAAAGTTAAATCATTCAAATCCATCACCCATAATTAAAATTATTCATATCCAACTATTATTATAGACATCCAATTAATTAAAATGCAAGAATATAAAATAATGTCTCATTCACTAGCATCCTCATGCATATCATCATCAATATCCTATTGGAAAAGGAGCATTCCAAGTTGGTGATTGTGCTTGGGAGTGTGCCACATCTGTCCAGCTTGGTGAAAGAGCATTCCAAGCAGGTGATTGTGCCAGGGAGTGTGCCATTCAGCCAGTAGCACATGTTGAGGAACCACTCCAAGCTAGTGATTGTGTAGGGCAGTGTGTCGGAGCAGCTCAGCCAGTAGCACTTGGTGAGGGAGCATTCCAAGCCGTTGAGCGTGTTGGGAAGTGTGCCAGGGCCGTTGAGTGTGTTGGGAAGTGTGCCAGAGCAGCCCAACCGTAGCAATAGGTGAGGGAGAATTCAAAGCCGATGATTATGCTGGGGGAGTGTGTTGGAGCAATCTAGCTAGTAGCACTTGGTGAGGGATTATTCCAAGCAGTGATTGTGCTAAGGAATGTGCTGGAGCAGTCCAGTCAGTAGTACTTGGTGAAGGAGCATTCCAAGACAATGATTGTGCTATGGTGTGCCGAACCATTTCAACAGTAGCACTGAATCAACAGATAACTGGCAGGACTGCTGCAGGAGACTCATCAGCACAATCACTGGCTTGGAATGATCCTTCACCAAGGTGGACTGCTGCGGCATACTCACAAGCACAACCACCAGCTTGGAATGTTCCTTCAACATATGATGAATCTTTTTTCATAGAGGATGTTGATGATGATATGCATGAGGATGCTAGTGAATGAGACGTGATTTTATGTTCTTGCATTTTAATTAATTTTCTGTCTGTAATAATATTTAGATATGAGTAATTTTAATTATATGGATGATGGATTTAAATAATTTAACTTTAATATGATGAATTTTGGTAATTTCATCGCATATTTGTATGTTTTTTTTTTTTTGGTTACATATTTGTATGTTTATTAACATTTTATAACTTCTATTATCATTTCTAAATTAGAAAATTTTATTTTTAACAATATCTTTGAATTCAGCAACACCCTTGTTTGGGGATAATAAACTCTTTGTTCATAACGATGGTAAATCGGTTTATAACAGGTTCTGGATTTGTGTCTCTTGATATTTACCTTGATGGATATTACAGTGCTTCCATTAAGTTACCTACTAATTACATTGTTGGAGTTAGGGTTGCCATTTTTTGTCAAATCGCGACATATATGATAAGAACCATTATGAATAGACTTTGAGTTCTTGGGAAACAAAAGAAGCAAAAACTAGAGGATTCAGACCAATGTTTATGGTAGTAGAAGCACCAACATTGGCAGAGAGGAAATATATGGTCTCTAGTCTGATCGTGTAGAAAATTTCCTCAATACAGTATTCTCTCGACCATTGTAGTCAGGATCGAGTGTTGGCTCGTAGGATCGTACGTACGATTCTACGTCCTACAACACCTCGACCGTGCTTCGACTTTACTCCAGTTCGTTTTTGCCCTTTTTTCCTCTGTTTCCTCTGTTTTTTGTTGTTTTTCCTCTGTTTTCTCTATTTTTTTGCATGGTTCCTCTATTTTCTCTGTTTTATTTGCTTGGTTCCTCTGTTTTCCCTCAATTTTCTTTATTTCTCTCAACTCTCAAAAACCTACTGATCCTACTTACGAGCCGTGTTACGTTCCTAGTGTTTACGTTCTTTCACCGACCGAACGATCCTGCGTAGGATCTCGATCCTGACTACATTGCTTTGGACAAATTCTCATACCATATTTTATGTAGATAACATTCCCATTAGAGAAGTTAAGCGAACAAAATCTATGGAAGGTGATTTCCCCTCAAAGCCTATGAGGCTATGACTCTATATGCCACGATATGGGATGCATCAGATTGGGCCAGCAATGGTGGAAAGTACAGTGTAAATCACATGTATGCACTCAATCCGATTGAGCATGGAGCAAACTGTGACATTTCTGAAAATTCTAAGTCATTCCTTTTGGTGATACACTAGTACAAAGAATCAAAATGGGGAATTTTAGAAAGAAGCACATGACATACTCTTACGGTTATGACAAAATAAGATACAAAGTCTCACCTGCATCAGAGTGCGTGATCAATCCCCAAGAGGCAGAAAGGCTAAAAAAATTGAATCTGTCACATTCAATAATGGTCGACATCGCCATAGCAGAGGAAACCATGCTAGTTCATTTTAAGAAGGTTTCACACAAAGATTATTTTCATCCTTTGATTCGGTTCGATTACCACATGGGTTAATTTTTCTTTTCCTCTAACATGCCACTCGGATCACGCCCTAGATATCCAGTTTTGGGCGTGAGGGTTGTGTGTTGAGATCCCTAATTGGATTATATATGACCTGAATATGTGTTTATAAGTGTGAGGCATCGCTCGCCTTATAAGCCCGATCCGATTTAGGGCTGTTGAGTTAGTCCCAACTGAAATTCTAACAACAATGCAACTTTATTTTATTGAAGGAAAAGGAAATATTCAAATGAGTATATAAATATGAGCATCCAATTCAAAATCATAACCGGATTTCAAAAACTTAGGGTTGTTTACTTTGTTGATACATTTTTTGTTTTCATTCTTGGAATATGCTTTTATTTTAATTTGCTATTAAGATGAGAGACTTTTGAAGTGAAACATTATGATGGAGAGAAGATCAAATGTTAGTTAGGGATAATACATTTCCTGAAATAATGAAAATAGTTTTGTTGTCATTTTTATTATTTTCGGAAATACACGAGAATTGTTCATTTCAAGAGTCTTTTTTTTCTTATTAACATAAATTTTCGGAACTGAAAATAGGAAATGTTTTTGCAAAGTAAACAACCCTTAAATCTTTATTTAACCATATATGCATCAAATAATCAATGATAGAAATCCATGAAAATAATTCAGTAACTTACGCAATGGGGAAAGAGAATTCAGTACTCAAATACAACACATTAGCTCGAATCGGAGGACTAGCAGGCTGCATATAGAAAAATTACCATCAGCTTCTACCAAAACAACCCCGTGGAACAAAAACTGCTCAAAATGCTATATGTTACCTTTAGTACAGGTGTTACAGATCCATCTTTCAAGGTAAAAATATCTGAAATCGAAAGCGACTGAGAGGTTTCACCATGTTTCAGAAAAGCAGCTCCGTGTTCATCGAGATCTCTTGCCATCTTATCATATAATTTGGATCTTCGCTCCGTATTTAAATTTAGAGAATCTGAGATAAACCCTTTTTATTTTAGTACCAAATTCGCATATAACTCAGTCCAAAACATTTTACTTATTATTATTATTAGTTCGGCGAAAACAAAACATTGAAATATCATCTTTGATTAGAGACGTGTCCGGTGTCCAATACCGAGATGACACAGACACATGTAATTACAATCAATTAATTCATTTTCTTCAATTATCACCGGTGTCGACTGTCATTATCGTGTCTGGTGTCTGTGTGGATGTTTTATAGCTCTAAAATTCCAACTTGTTTGAAGAAAACCATAAAAAAAAAAACCTGAGAATTAATTTGTTTCTGAAGCGATAGAACAAAATCTAAATCAAGAAACTAACATTAATTCTTACAAAATCCAAACCAAACTAACCTTAAAACACGCACACATTGAAAAGAAGAAACAAAACAAGGATTGAAAATTGAATGGTAAAATTGAGAGAAATGAATTACCTAAAGAAGGTGATGGAAGGGTGTTTGAGGAATTACGAAGGGCCATTTGGAACAAAATGAAGAAGCATAAGGCAGAGATAAGCCAGATCGACGCTACTTTTTTGGAATGACTTGAACAGATGAATGTTCCAGTTCTGCCCGTCATAATCACCAGTGACTTAGATTCAAAATCTAGCCCGTGTTATGGGGTTTTATAAGTTTCACCTAACTAATTCTTGCGAAGCCGGTGTAAGGTTAACTAAGACCGTTAAATCATGCAGGTTATAACCCATCATAAACTCATGTAAGTTTATAATTTATAACCCCTTCGTGAGTTGACTCATGTAGATTATATTTTAGTTTACCGAACGTGAATTATCTCACGCGGTGGTATTTGATCAGTTTTGTATGGGAGTGAGCGTTTTTTGCTGGGAGAAGAGCAATTTATGAAAATTGCTTGTTAGGATCTTTTATTTGCTTACAGACCTCTTGAAATATTCAGAATACCTTTATTAGGGCCTACGAACCGATTGGATTGGGTCTTAATCCCATTGAGCTACGAACCGATTACAAAATATTTCTAAAACAAAACAAAATATTACAAAATACACCTAGAAATATTTTGTAATGTTTTGTTTTGTTTTTAGTCATTATATTTTCATTTCTTCCATAATCAAACAACTCTATAGGTGTTTAAAGTTTTATTTTAGTATAGATCACGAAATTTTCAAGAAATCTCGTGTAAGTTTTGGAAGCAAGGAGATCGAGTGCAATGAAGTTATTGTAGCCCAAAGAACTTGGGAAATTTATGTTCCCTAAGTCTCAAGTTCATGTCGAGGATGAATGTCACATGATGAATGAAGAAAAGCAAGGAAAATGACATCTTCTCTGCATGTCCTACACATGCTAAAGCAGATATAAGAGGATATGTCTCTAGTCCACATGTGCCGCGTGCTCAAGCTAGAATTACATGAATTTTTTCTCAAAATATGACTTGAGTGTGTGTTTATTCTTTTTCATCTAGAAGTTTCATTTTATCTATTCTCCTTCTGCTTTGAGTATGAACCAATTTTGATAAAAAAAAAAAAATGACCATTACATCTATACTATATATATATAAAGAAAATACATGAGTCTAAGTTGACTTTTATTTTTCCAATTTAACATTCATTTAAAGTATTTTATTTACTATGATATCCTTTTTATAAGAATATTTAAATTATTAATTAAAAAAAATAGATAAATCTCATGTTGAGCACGATTCCTTTTAGAGTCGGCCAAACACAGATGGAGGTCTAAGGAAAATTTTAATTTGAGACTTTTTTTAAAGTCAATGATAGTATTTTAGTAAAATTACTAAATTTTAGTTTAAGTTTTATTTTTTAACGTTTTATAATGCAAATTCATTTATTAAATTAGTGTAATCGATTTTTTTTAAATATTATTTTTTCAATTGATAATAAAGTCAATCATGAGCTTAGCTCAGTTGGTATAAACAATACATAATATATACAAGGTCCGGGATTCAAACCCCAGCCACCACCAAAAAAGACAATATAATCTATATTATATAAATTTTGAGACCTATTTCATTTTCTCTTCTCTTTTGGTGTTGACATGTGGCACTCTTCCTCAAGCATTTGCATTTGCTCCAAGTCTCAACATGTGGCACTCTTCTCTCATGCATTTCATATTTAATGCTATCCCAAATTAATTTTTATAACCGTTTATATTTTTGATTTTGATATTATAAATAAATTGCAATATTAATATTCCTAAAATAGCATTATTATGATTATTATTTTCTAGAGAAAAACATTATTATGATAGTAACCAGAAAAGGCATTGTAGTTTCAAATTAAATTTGTGCACCAATATGCATGATTCTATATACTACTTTTTAGAATAGGCCTAATATCTCTTAAAAAAAAAAGAATAGGCCTAATATTGTGCATAATTTTTTTTAATAATATAATAATTAACTATCGAGATAATAGTAGTAATATATTATTGTTTTCATTATGAATGACGTCTATAAATTTAGACAGATACTACCCACACCCCAAATAATCCAAGTTACACCCCAAAATTACTAATATACCCTTTAATTAAAATAAATTATTTTATGTAAACTGAGTTTACATACACTATGTAAACTGAGTTTACACAGTTTATGTAAACTAAGTTTACGTAGTTTATGTAATCTGAGTTTACATAAACTGAGTTTACATAAGTTAAGTAAACTAACGTAAACTGATTTTACACAGTTTAAGTAAACTGAGTTTACGTAGTTTATGTAAACTCAATTTACGTAGTTTATCTAAACTGAGTTTACATATACTACGAAAACTGAGTTTACACAGTTTATGTAAACTAAGTTTACGTAGTTTATGTAAACTGAGTTTACATACACTATGTAAACTGAGTTTACAATAAGAGTTTACACAGTTTACGTAGTTTATGTAAGTTGAATTTACATACACTATGTAAACTGAGTTTACATAAGTTAAGTAAACTAACGTAGTTTACACAGTTTATGTAAACTGAGTTTACTTAAGTTCATGTAAACTGATTTTACTTAAGTTCATGTAAACTGAGTTTACGTGTATGTTATTCCTCTTTAGAATATGTACGTGAACTAAATTCACGTGAGACCTATGTAAACGTAAATTACGTTACCCTTCTACGTAAAATTAAATCAAACAAATCGACAGACAAACGTGAAATTAACAATAACGATAAACATCCATGGTAAAATTAACAACATCAAATAAATCATAGAGCAAACGATAAATAGAAACTCGAAGAAAATTATGAAATTCACTTACTTGTATGAATCGAGTACGTATCAATGGATGAGATGTTGATTTAATTGGCGATTTTAGTAGGTATTGATTGCATATCCATGGTGGTTTGTGGGTGAAAAAGGGGTGAGGGTTTAGAATGATAATGAAATAAGGGTTTTTAGAAATTTACATGAAGAGGACAATTTTGGTATTATTGTAAAATTTTAAATAAATTTGGGTGTAACTAAAATTATATGGGGTGAGACTAGAAAGAGTCATAAATTTATTGGATTTCATAAAATAATACTAATATATTAGAATTTTGCAAAGAAAGAAAATAGTACTAATTAATATATTATTAACAAGACTATTAATAAATTGTTTTTTAATTTGTTGGATTACAACTAGTACTAGCATATATTATTCCTTAAAAACAAATAGTAATAGCATATATTTATTATTAATATTATGAAAAATATATATTCATGTAATTCCTCATTAGCCAAAGAAAATTACCACAAAAAATTATTAAATTAAAAATATTCAGATCTTTGGAAGCACAAAAATATACCATAATTAACTTTATTGACTTTGAAACAAATAAAGAAATAATAAAAAAAACCATTAAAAATGCTAAATAAATGCATTTATTTTGATTCCTCCATTTCTTTGAGGCGTTAACATGAAATTTGTGCATTAAGAATGCATGAAATTCATCCGTTTCTTAAAGGTGTTAAAACTTACGATTCTTTTTTTTTTTTGAAGAAAAAACTTACGATTCTTTTAAACGATATTGAGATAATTATCATTTTTTTTATATTTTCAGTAATGATCATATTACCAAATTACCCTCAAATCTATATCCATATCTATCAATCTATATCTATAAATTGTACATTTTAGGCTTATTCCTCAAACGTATATATGAAAACGAAACCCTCCCTAAAGCATCCTTATGACGTGGCATCAGGGACTTAATTCAACATTCTAATGATTGGGCACTAATGGTGTTATTTTTTTTATAAAACAATTCTGAATTGATGCATTGATATTCCAAATTAATTAATATTAATTTAATAATAAATTTATTTGTGGAATATTATTACAATTAGTATTTTATTTCAATTAGTATTAATTAATTATTAAATAAGACAAATAAGACAAATTTATATTTAAATATATTATTAAAATTAAATTCAAAGATTCAAATAAAATACTAATTGAATAATTTATATTTTAATATTTTAATTTCAAAGAGATCAAATTATTGATATATGTAAGTAATAAAAATACGTTTTGATTAAAGTAATTCAAATTAAAATAATTTAATTATATTTATTCAGAACCATTAATTATTTTTATACAACTTAACTTAATATGATTTTGTTTCTAATTTCCAATGTGTGACTTTTCGAAAATTAATGGATATTTTTCACATTTATTTTATCTGTAAATCAAGGGAGTGATTTTTTTTTTTGAAGAAATCAAGGGAGTGATTATTGTTATTACTTGATGATTTTTCCTATAAATATTGTTTATGATACTCACAAGTTTTACATCACTTGGAAAATGCAACATAAATTTTCTGAAAGTCTTCTATAAACTCAAATTTTTTGTTGAATTGTTCTTTGTTTTCTTATTTTCATATTATTTTCTGTGACTCCTATTTGAATAATCATTTCAATTTTCATTGTTTCTGTTGGTAGACTTTGGTTTATATGTGATTCAAAAATGTTAATCTCTCATTCTCCTTAACATATATTGTCGTTTTCATTTTTAATTTAGATTACATAAAGCTTTTATTTTTATATCTTTTATTGTTTTTTAGTTTAGACAGGGAGACAAAGTGATTAGAAATTGTGACACACAAAAAGTCGTTTATGAGGAAGAAGAGTCATATGATGGAGCATTGCAAAAGACATTGATAATGAGGCGTTTCAATTTAGTGTATAAGAAATAGCGCACTATTTTTCTAATTGATTTTTTTTTTCAAATACAAGAATGACAAAGAAACTGAAGATTGTATTTATTATATTGGAAATTTTAGTGCGGCGTGTCGTGAATGCCCCTTTTTCTTCATGATTTATAATTATTAATTTATTGTATATCACATGTACATGAATAATACAAATATATTAATACATGTGTATGAATTTAGATTTTTGTTTCACGAGTTTTTATCAACACCATTAACATGCCTTTTTTCTTAAACTATTTTAACAACTTCTCACCCTCGGTATCACTTTTCACGTAAGAAATTCTAAGGTGAACTCTCACATAATAATTAATAGTTATATACAACCAATATTTCTTTTAAAAATGTTATATACAACCAATCAAATAAATACAAGTAATAAAGTAATAATAAAAATAAAATTATTTAATAAAATATATTAATGTGATATTTCCCTCTTTAACCAAAAAAATATTAATGCGATCCAAACTTCCTAAACAAGTCATCGAATTGTAATATTTTCATGAGGATATTTTCCTTAATGAATAATGATGTCTTCAAATAAGTCATTTTATTATAAGATTTCAAATAATAATTAGCTTTAATGAGAAGATTATCCTTAATGAGAAATTTTAATAATAATTGTTATGTATAATGTATTTGATTTTTTATGAATAAATTGATTAATTTGTTAACTAACTTTTTTTACATAATGAAATATTTATGAATAAAAATACTTTGATTTAAAAAAATTTAAACCTAAAGACATTTTTAAAATAATTCTATTAACCTTTTTTGGAAAATCGGTCAATTTTTTTTTTATCACAAGTTGATTTAATTTGGTGATATGTCTTTTTACCACCAGACTAAACTTTTACAAATTTATTACATTAATCTATTATTTACTAATTTTAATTTTTTTTTTATGATACTTCATCCTACTCTTATCTTATGAGTGAGTGTGTGTGTCAAATTTTATCAACTTGTGATAAAATGAAATGAAAAGGGTTTCCAATTTTTTTAATAATACTTATTAGTTTAATCTATTTTTGTATCAAACCTATTAATCTATTGTTCCTTTATATTATTAACATTAAAAGAGTTTTCCAAAACTTTATTTTGGATATGTAAATAGTGATCCAAATTATATTGCATTAAATTTGATTGAATTTTTTTTTCTTCAAAAGATTCATCCAAGTCAAAGTTAACCGTGTTTGATTTTATATTTGGATCATATGATATTTTGCCTCAAAAACATTTCGAATTAGACTTCAAACAAACCTAACATTGTGATGTCAAAATATAGACTAAGACGGTCAACAACGGAGCTCCCAAATTTGGGTGGTTAATTGGATCCAACAAGTACATTTGTAGAATTGTATATGTATTAATGTGCAAGATATATATTCATTAATTCTAATATTTATCCTTTTTTACGGTCAATAATCTTTAAATAAGCATAAAAAAAATCCTATTTTCTTTTTTCAAAAATAAACACATACTTTGATAATCCTATTTGAAAATATTCATTGAGACAAATCAAACAACATCTTACATGCTAACATTTGTATTTATATGCTTCTTCAAAAAAAAAAATTGTATTTATATATTAGTTAAAAAATGTGGTCAAAGTAAGTGAAATGTATTTTAAAACGGATGAAGTATTAATGAATTGTTGAAACTTTGACATGCTGCAATCAAGAATATCTTAAAAATTCGCGGTATTCGTTAACTCATTTAAGAATATATAGCAAGTTTTCCGTTTTCAATAGTCAATCACCATTGAATAACTTTTAAACCATCATAAAAAAAAATCCTCTTTTATTTAAAAAAATAAAACTCATGAATTAAGAATTAATTGCATTAAAGGTAAACAAATTGTAGAAAAATTGAAATTCTTCAATCAAGGCAATCACAAAAAACAAATTCAAAGAATATTTTAAACCACTCAATAACGAATATGTATGTCTTCTTCAAATAAAAAAAAAGAATATGAATGTCTCATTTTCTTATTTCTATTTAATCTTGACCCTCATCCCGTTCTTCAATTTATGTTTCTACTATTCTTGGTAAACAATAGATCATTGAACCATCATTAAAAAAAAAAAATCAAACCAAGCAAGTTCTCGGAATCTAGAGAATCAATCAAAGTATGAAATAAAAAATTTAGGACAAATAACTTATTTGAAGTTATGTGGTTGCTAATTTAAAATTCAACGGAAAAAAATTATGGTCAACCGTAAATTTTAAATGAAAGTTAAAAATAAGGTAACTCATTAGTTGTGGAATTTCTACTATACATATAAATGATTATTATAGTTTTTTATTTACAGGAATTTCGATTTTTATTGTTTTTATTATAGATTTTTTATTATAGAAATTATTAAAAAAGTATTGATTTCTATAATCCTAATATGCATTAAATCAGAATTAAAAAAGATATTTTATCAAAAGATAAAGAATGACAATTGCATATTTAAATGTTTGAGTTTTAATAAGGAAAATAATACATAATAAAAGAGAGTACAATGGGTAGTCTAACTCATATTATACCATGCAAACCATCTCTTTCTCCTGAAAAATAAAATAAAAATATACCTGTTTTTTGTCCTAAAAAAATAACTTTTTTTTTAAGTAAAAGTGGGATGAGCACTTTCAACATGTCATTGTTTTTAATGAATTGAAGAGAGTTTCATTGATGAGGAAAATAAAATCAGTCAATAGTAAATGACGACTAACATAGGAAATACAATCATTTAATTCCTTCGTCGTTTGTAACAAAAATCATTCAATAAAAAAAATTAAATTTAAGCAAACATAAGTTTATGATCGTCATGGGTATAAAAAAAGTTAATTATGGATGATGATACCTATTTAAAAAGAAATTAACAAACATGCTTCAACATCCCGCCTACAGGTGTTCACGGGATGAGTCGGTTTTCATTGTAATCTTTTACCCCATGCAATCAAGTTTCATTAGGTTTGATCAATGAATAATTACACGTAACTTTTTTAAAAAAATCTTAAAAATATATATAATTAAATGACATTCTATATTAAATAATTACCCGATGCAATCAAGTTTCATTAGGTTTGATTAATGCGTAGAAGAAACGCGTTGTATAGGTCAAATACAATGTTAAATGAGCAAGGATGGATACATTGCTGCCTGAATGCGGTAAAAAATAAGCAAGGGTATCCACATCTTTGTGAACGAGTGTGAGTAAAGAAGTTAGTTAATGAGAGTATGATCCATTTTACAACATGGAATAAAGGTACCCTTACTTGAACATATATGGAAATAGTTGACACAATGACTAAAATGAAGATTAATTTTATGTGCCAACAAAAAACTATGTGGGTAGGTGAAAAGACGAAAGAATTAGATAGTTCAAGATTTAAGCATTGATAAACTGGAAAAGTTAGATCGAGAAATGGTGTAGGCATTATTGTGGATAAGGAATTGAAAAAGGATATTGTGGATGTAAAGAGGATGTAAGATTTGATTGTATCCCACAAATATTTAGTTTAATAAGACATCTTTATTTTTTATTTAAGGAAATAAGACATCTTTAATGTTATGAGTGTTTACCAACCTTAGGTAGGTTTGGAAGAATATTCTAAAGTTAAATTTTGGAAGGATTTGAAAGGTTTAATTCAAGATATACCACAAGGAGAAAATGTTTTTCTATGAGGGGATCTAAATGGGCATGTAAGGAGTGTTTGATAAGTTTTAAAGGCGTGAATGAGGGTATAGCCTCGGGGACATAAATGCATAGGGTAAATCCATCCTAGATTTTTTGTTGTCTTTTAATCTTACTTTAGGAAAATAAAAAGAAAATTTATTACATACAAGAGTGGGATTTCATGTTCTCAAATAGATTTATTTCTTATTAGGAATTATGACAGAAATATTTTTTTGAATTTAAAGTTTTACATGGAGAGAGTTTGACTATCCAACATATAGTATTGGTTATGGATGTAAGGGTTAAGATAAGAGCGGAGATGAGAGGCCATGATTGGGATACAAGGATCAAGTGGTAACATTTAAAGGATTAAAATCAAAGTGTTTTCCTACAAAAGATTTTGAAGGAAGGTTGTGTGAAGCTACATAGAAGCGAAAATGATATGTGGAACAAGATGACATATGAGATTAGAAAAGTAGTAAAAGAGACACTAGAAGAATTAATAGGTTTTGGACCTTGCTAGGAGTAAAGAATCTTGGTGAAACCAAAGAGTTCAAATTAAAGTGAGAATCAAAACAGTACTTCACTGATAAAAAAAATAGGGATAAGGGTGATACATTTGAAGACTATTACACATTAAGAAATTTAGCACATTCCAACCTTGATGACAAGGTTGTTTTCGAGGGGTGCGTTTTTTAGGATATAGTAAAGGCTGATTAGAATAGTTTAAGTATTTAAGAGGTACTTTTTTCAGGATATAGTAAAGAAAAAATTAAGAGTTACTAACTCTACGATACCATTCAACATTTTCTATATTTTTTATGCTGATATGTTTAAATATAAAGGATTCTCATATAAAGCTAATATTTTTTTTCTTTCTCTTCAACGTGCACACATATGCATGCAAAGGTGTTAATATTAATTTCGTGACTTTAAATTTAATATGCAAATCTACGTATCGGTGATGATGACTTGAAGAACCTTTGTTTGATTGAAATTGAAATGCTGCTTCAGGAAAACGGACAGTCGCTTACTGACTTCAAATCTATGTCCAGGCCAGATGCAACAGACATGCCAACTTTCACAAACAAGCTCAACGTTGATGAGCTAAATTACAACAAAGATGAACTGGAAAAGACACACGCTGATATGTTACTGATGCTGATTGATGAGCAAAGATGTGTACATGACAAGATCATGGAGTCCGTTGGTTCTGACGACGATGGTTTCTTTTTCTTATATGGTTACGATGGTACTGGAAAAACCTTTATATGAAAAACATTGTCGGCTGCTGTTAGATCGAAGGGGTTAATTGTATTGAATGCTACATCCAGCTGTATAGCGGCTCTTCTATTACCAGGTGGATGAACCGCACACTCGACGCTGACAGTCCATATTGAGATTAACGAGGCATCATCGCTTACGATGGAAAAGGATAGCCCTAGGGCAGACCTGGTGCGTGCTGCAAAGTTGATAACTTGGGATGAGGCTCCAATGATGCACTGGTGGTGTTTTGAGGCAGTTGACCGATCAATGCGTGATATCATGTCAAAGAATGATCCCCTAAACAAGTTTAGACCTTTTGGTGGAATGACAGTAGTTTTAGGTGGTGATATCAGGCAAATATTGCGTGTTGTCCGAAAAGGAACGAGACAGGATATTGTTGATGCCTCAATCAATTCATCAAAGATACGGGCTTATTGTAATGTGTTGAAGCTTACTGTTAATATGAGATTGGGTGCATCTTCGGTGCCTGTAGAGCAGGAAGAAATTGCTAATTTTGGCAAATGGATACTCTCAATTGAAGACGGCAATTACGCTTCGGATGAGAATGGTGAAATGAAGGTAGAAATTCCTGAAGATTTGCTCATATCGGACACAACAAATCCGTTGATGTCACTTACAAACTTTGTGTATCCCGATTTGAATGATAATCTTGGTGACCCGCTATTTTCCCAAGAAAGGGGAATACTCGCACCAATGCTTGATTCAGTTGAGCATGTTAACGAATATACGATGTCACTGATTCCAGGTGAAGAGAAAGAGTATTTAAGCTCTGATTCTGTTTGTCGATCGGGTGAAAATTCTGATGTCAAAGCGAGCGGTTCGCAAAAGTTTTTTATTTCCCCGTGCTTGGCACGGGTCACTATACTAGTTTTAGAAAGGAATGTAGATGTTGTCTGTAGTGGTCATGGGTCAGAAGTGAAGCATGTAACATGTCTTTTGTGCCATTTGAGAAACAATGAAACATCACAAACATTTTATTACTCAACATGGGAATGTAGATGTTGTCTGTAGTGGTCATGGGTCAGAAGTGAAGCATGTAACATGTCTTTTGTGCCATTTGAGAAACAATGAAACATCGCAAACAACCATGAAATGAAACGGTGGAAGTATATCATATTTATTTTTATGTTGAATCCACACAAAACACAAGTGTCAAGAGACAAAAATCTAGGTATCAATTGCATAATGAGTAATGTTGATTACATCCTCTGGCCTAGAAGGTGGATGTGTTTTGTTCCTCATTCTCAGCTCTTGATACTCCTTGTAAAGGAATCCTCTATACTTTGGTGATTCCCCAATCTCTTTGGTGAATTGTGGTAATGGTTCAACCCATTTCTCTCCATTTAAGTTATGGAAGAACACAAATGAGTACCGGCTTTTTTCTCCTTTTCTTACAACTCTATGAGTTGCACTCTTGAACTTTTTGTTGCTCAAGACCTTCAAAATGACAACACCACCAGTGAGTGTGTGATACAAAAATACATCTAACAAACAATTGAATAGGGGTATGCCAACATTTCATATGTAGTGACATCACCTAGAAAGAAATTGCTTGCTATTTAAAAGTGAACTTGATTCTAAGGAGATTAAATAAAGTAATATTGACAGTTTGATATAATTTAAAGAGTAGACGGTATTTTCTAATGTAATTAGTTTCTGAATCTATCAAAATCATACAAATATTTATAAGTGTCTTTTGTTTTGTTAACCCACTTGAGTTGGTCTGATGATATTGGTTTGGAACCTAGTAGTGTGCTCCTCCTCGAGGTTTTAAGTTCGATTTTCTCTGGTGTCAATTTGGAGGTTAATTTAGCTTCTTAAACAAAAAGTGTCTTTTGTTAGTAATATTGAAACCAAATTGATTATCGGAGGACACTTTCACGACTAAACTAACTATAAATAGACACATTTGAAGACCATAGTGACTAGCAAAAGACGCATTTATGTATGCATGAGTTTTTGTACTTTCGGAGACTATTGTGAGAGCACATCACATATTTAAATTCCAAAAGGACCATTTAGTCGAATTTAAAATGAGTTGTAATCTTAACACATGAAAATCTATTGGTTTTTCATTAACAGTTCAAATCATCTAAAAATTTAACAAAAAAAACCATAGGATTAAGAATTTGAGTGTAAGCATAGGATTACCTGAATAACATCACCAACATTAACCACTATGGTGCCTTCTGCAGGAACAACAGGAACCCATTCTTCATTGCTAAGGACTTCCAAACCTCCTACTTCATCTTGAAGAACAAAGGTAACACAGTTTCCATCTTCATGCTCCGTGATTCCGACATTTTCGTCGTTAGAAGCTGGTAAGTAACGCAAGGCCACCATGAAATCCCAGCTTCTGTCATGGTTGAATTCTTTGAGGAAATTGGGAGGGAGGCCTAAACACTCATTTATAATGTTCTCCATTACCACTCCAATCTTGCTCATTTGTGCAAATAGTTCTTCAACTACTTCCCTATCACATTATAGGCACACATTTTATGTGTACTTGAATATTATCAGTGAAAGATTTTTAATATTCAATGAGTTGTTGATTAATGTTATTTTTCTATGAATGCCCCAAACGTCATCTAATTTAGGACGGATGGAGTAATGAATTAGTGCTATTTGTAGCGACAAATGTCTTCCCGAATCATTCATGAAATTTCGGTCAACCAATTAAATCTTGGCATGCAAAGTTACGCTGGGGTGTGAGTTTAAACCCGTAATTCCTCACTTCTCACCACTTAGTCTACGTGAGACTATATTTTTCAATAGCTATTATTTTATCTAATAAAGCCTAAATTATCTAATATAGCTAATATTTGTAATAAACTATGACGTTATAGGTTTGACTCAGAAGAAATAAAACAATGACTTGACCAAAAAAAAATAAAAAAAAATGAAGTTAGGATATTTTCCCACGCACATGGCTCTTCACAAATATGGCTCTTCAAAGTTCAAAGAGTTCGTATTTGGTTTTATTCTATTTCTGTGGGAGTGTTTTTAAAACGTAAAATTGCGGAAGAGAATTTCTTTTTACTAAGTTTTTGGTCCAAATAAGTATATTGGTCCAAAACCACATTTAAATAAGTTTTTGGTCCAAATAAAAATATCACCTTTTTTTGGTTCCTCTATAATTTTTCAGTAAGTTTTGGTTTTACAAATGTTTTCTGTCACAACTTTTGGTTCATTTATTTTAATGCAAACTCACGTGTATCCTTCCAAATTTTGATTTTTTTTTCCTTTCATATTTAGTAGATTATATAAATCTCTCTTACAAAGGTTTAAATTTTTTAACAATGGATGAATTCTAATAAATTTCTAAGTTTGTAGTGCTTTTTTTTATAAGGAAAGTTTGTAGTGCTTACAAAATCATATTTTGTTCAAAAAATAATAATTTTTGTCCGAAAGATTGTTATAATATTCTAAATATCTTTCAATAAAAAACATGGACAAAAAAAATTATGATGCAAAACATTTGAGGATCAAAATTTGCTGAAAAATTTTAGAATGACTAAAAAATGAAGTTTGTGTTTTTTTTAAGGATCAAAAACTTATTTAACTCATCTGGAGGCCGAATATCTTTTCCCCATGAAAAGCAAAAAATGACAATAATAGATAAGATAAATATATTGATGAGATGAGTGATAGAATATACCTTAACTGAGGAGGATTTTCAGGGTAAACATTGAAGTTAGATCTTGGAGGAAAAACAAGCAAGTATTCATTTTTGTCTGGTGAGTGTAGTGGCTGTCTACTATAGCCAGCAGGAAGTGGAGCATTAGAAGAAGGACTGCTCTTGTTTTTTTCTTCATCTGAGTAATTGAAAAATGTTTTGGATAGCTCCATGGCTTTTTTCATCAAATCTAAAGAAACACCATGGTTCACAATTTGGAAGAAACCATATTCAGAACATGCTTTTGTGATTGTTTCCATGGCTTTCTTTTTGTTGCTATCCTCATGTTCTGTGAGGAATGGAGAGAGATCAACTGTGGGAATACTAGGCTCAATCATCTCTTACTTCTCTAATAGCTTCTCAAATGTAAACTTTTGGTATAGTATGTATAGAGATATAGTAGCTAAAGCAGCATAGACGATTTAGATTGAAGACAAGAATGATATTGGAAGTCCCCTAATGTTGAAAATTATTTTATTACCCCTTTATTACTCTTTTATATGAATAGAAACCAAACTTTAAATCATTTCACTCACGCAGTCGATGTCTATCAAACAACACTCACTCGAGTTCTCACTCTTCTCCTTCCACATCTCACACTCTTGTCTCTTGGTCTCTCTCTTCTTAGGGTTGTTGCTTCCCACTTTGAAGAGTGAAGCTGAAGACTTCGGTAGCATTTAGAGAAAGAAATAAGACAATGTTTATGTGGCTACTTCTTTTAGCAATTTTAAATTTTCAATAAACAATGATGTAGTTTGTACTTAGTTATGTTATTTTGATAATTTGGATTATCGGAACATTCATATTTTGGCTATATGTTAATATACCATGTTATTTGGTTTGATAATTGTTATGTTATAAAAATGTCATTGATATTTAAAGGAGCAACCAAATCATTTGGTCAAAGAAATGTGAAAATGAACATATTGCTGAATAATGTATTACAACATTATGCTCGAGGCTGAATTTATTTATTTAAATTAAAAAAATGATTCATTACGAATACAAGGATGTGGCTGGAATACTCAAGTCTGTTAGGGACGAGGATGAAATTCAATTTTTCATCTTGGCTTGATATGAGTACGATAACAAATAAGTATATAAGAATCAGAGATAGAAATGAAGAAGGTAAAACCCGTCTCCACCAATGCCACGCCTAAGTTTAAATATTCAATGTTGTTTATGTACAATGTACATGCTTTGTGTTGCTTAAAAAAATGTACAAGCTTTGTGAAGACCAATGTCGGTCTAACTAACCCAGATTCCCTCTATTTTCAAAGAGGACAGAGAGATAAATACAACTAAGAATTGTTGTTGCAAAATTATTATTATTATAAAAGTTTTTATATATCATTTAAATTAGTTGTGTTTACTTCCCTTATAATATATTTCATTTCTTTTTTAAAACAGGAGAATCTCATAATTCACTAAAGCTTGTGTAGCAAAATGTTACACTACTGATATTTGTGGTGATATATATATATATATAGTGTATGTATAAAAACAAAAAGAGAATATTTGTGGTGATACAACGTATGTATAAAAGTATATACATTATTGATTGATATAAAAAAACTTAGCTCATTGTTCCAAGATATTAACATATGTTGTGCCGGTAAAGATCTCGTCAACTTCAACTCTTACGCCGATCATCGTTGATTCCACGGTAATTGGTGACAACAATAGATTCAAGAGTATACCTCAAAAAAAAAAAAATAGATTCAAGAGTAAAATAGTCATTGTAATATTTAAATGTGTGATAGTGCGAAACAAACGTCGCTATAATTCTAAATGTATCAAAAACAAATAAACTTATTTTTTGACAAACAAATAAACTTTTTTAATTATATCTTCTATATTGTAATTTTATAGATGTGACTAATGAAAGACATTTTTAAGAACTCAACTATTTGATAGAAGACATATTTTAAGGCTCAACTATGTGATTAAAGATAGGGTTAAATATGTTTTTAGTCCTTACATTTTACGCTCCTTTGATAAATAGTCCCTACATTTAAGTAAATGTTTTCAAAATCCTCACATTTTATATCCGTTATCAAATTTAGTCCCTGTCGTCTATTTCCTGTCCAGTCACCAAACGGACTGCTGATCTAGCAATTTTTTTTTTTAATTTTTTTACCTTTAAATATGTTTTTGGTCCCTATAAAATTGAGATCTTTTAAGTTTAGTCCTTACTTAATTTTAATAGTTTTTTTTTAATCCCTATAAAAAAATTCTGCATTCAATATTAGTCCTTACTCAATCCAATTTGTTTAATTTATGCTTAAAATTATCGCAAAAAATTGATTTCTACAATTGATAATATCAATGTGATCACACACTATTGTTGATTTATCTATAGATAGCTACCGAACAAAATCTAAAACGAATTGAACATACATATACACAAGAAAAGAGTATGAATATTTATCTTAGAAGATTTTTCTATTATGTTTTAATCATGTTGCATTATAATTCTTACTTATTGTATGTTTGAATATTAGGGGAGGCCATGTAAAAATCCATCCAATGCTGTTGAGAGTAGTTCTGCCAGGGGAAAGAAAGTAGTTGATGAGGCTAGTGATGTTGTGAAAAGGAAAAAACAACCTGCACCAAAGAAAAGAAAAGTTGCTGCTGCTAAATCTGTGACAGTGATGTCTGAGGCTGGTGATGCACCTCAACCTGATGTGTTTTTTTTTTTTTTTTGAGGGAACCTCAACCTGATGTTGTAAGTGTTATTTAAGCCACTAACTCATTACTGCACTTTATGGGTTCTTTATTGGTTTCTGTTATGTGAACAAAGACATATAATTCACTGTTATGCTTGAAAGTTTGGTTATAACATAGAACAAATGAAACCAATTTTGTTAATGTGAAGTTATTTGTAACTGAAATTATTGCAGTCTACTGTCAATGAGGCGGAAGCCATGATGCAAGGATTGAAAGCCTTACCACCAAATGTTTTTGAAGAGACAATAGGTGGATTAGTTCATGGACTAGTTCGTTGGAATCATAGTGTATCCAAAGTGACCAAGGTATTTCACTATATATTAAATCTTAGTCTTATAGCATGGTAATGTTACTGCTTCATACATTCTTAATTGTTTTCATTTTGAAATATAGCCTACTGCAAGCACAAGTAACAAAATTGACATCCTTCAAAAAAAAAAAAAAAGTAACAAAATTGACAATGAGGCTAGCCACATATTAAGGGGATTTAGTACTATGACACCAGGAGTTTTGGCTAACACCATGAAGGAGTTGGTGACTGGGCTCGTGAAATGGCATCATGAAGTTGGAAAAAAGAAATCAAATGCAGGAGAAGAGGAAGAAAATTGAAGCATGGAATTATAACTTATATTAGTAGTACTTTTTTGATGCTTGATGTCTATTTATGTTGAACTAAGTGTGTGTAATCAAGCATTTGACATGCAATGCTTCATCTTTTTTTGTTAAATATGTGATGAAGCTTAACCTAGGTCCAACTACTCCAACTTCTGGCCTTCTTTTATTTTGTTTTTGGTTGGTTAAACATTTCCAACATAGACAATTGGAGTACCAATTGCAGGTTCACTATGATGTACAATTGGAATGCCAATTGCATTTTATGCAATACTAATGGATGTGTTTATTTTGCTAATGATTATGAAGGTTCTGCAGTCTTACTTGTTCATTCTTTTACGGGCATATCAACATGTATCACTTCTGTTACTTTCATATATTACTATTTGATGCAGGCAAAGTGAAGTTGCTTTCATACGAAGAGAGAGAATTTCATATATCACTTCTGTTATGAAGAGGAAGAGAATTAGATGGAAAATAATCAACCATATGGCTTCCCTTGCTAGCTTAGCTTGTGTATATGCATGCTCAATTCGTTTTAAATTTTGTTCAGTAGCTATGGATAGATAAATCAACAATTGTGTGTGTGATCACAATGATATTATCAATTGTATTTTGCGATAATTTTAAGTATAAATTAAACAAATTGGATTGAGTAAGGACTAATATTGAATGCATAATTTTTTTATAGGGACTAAAAAAACCTATTAAATTTAAGTAAGGACTAAACTTAGAAGATCTCAATTCTATACGGACCAAAAACATATGTTTAAATGTAAAAAAAAATAAATAAAAAATTGCCAGAACAGTAGTCTGTTTGATGACTGGACAGGAAATAGACGGCAGGGACTAAATTTGGTAACAGATATAAAATTTGAGGATTTTAAAAACATTTACTTAAATGTAGAGACTATTTATCAAAGGAGCACAAAATGTAGGGACTAAAAACATATTTAACCCTAAAAGATATTTCCAGAACTATCTTTTACATATTCATTAACTATCGTGGTAGCCATTCACTTTATTTATAGACAAATGTTTACTTAGATTTTATTAATCTTAAAAACTTAATCACACTTTTTCATCATTTACTACATTTTTAGCTTAAAGTGCATTTTAAAAATATTCTAAAATATTAGGTTGACAAATATGGGAAACTTAGACCACCCACCCACCAATCAAGCCAAAACTTGATTATACCCAGCTAGAAAATAGACGCACTACCACTTGAGAATCACACACCACCAAAACCTAAGCCAAATTATGCATGAAACCCGCAATCTTAGATGGCTAGTTTGGACATAAAATTTAACATGAAAATGTACATACAAATGATTTCAGCATAGCATGTAGTTTTATCCGGTTGGTACTGTAAAGTTGTGATAGCAATAAAATGATACTGATTACGCAGCTATACACTGAATATACTACATTTTAACTACTATATGGTTTCAATATAGGACTAAGATAAAATCCGATGTATCATTGGTATCTTGAAAGAAGCGCACAAAGATAAAACCAGAAATCACCTTCAAAGCACAATAAATAAGGTTTACGCCCAAAGGGGGAAAACCAATAGCCAACCTTGGTCTTTCATCATCCCCTAAAGACCACTAAGATACTCCTATAATAACCTTAAAATAAATAAATTAAAACCAAGTATTACTATTTTAAAGCATTTTACACTATTCTTCTTCCTCGTCATCGTCGTCATCCTCTTGATCATCATCATCTTCAGAGTCATCATCATCCTTTCCCTGCCAATGAAAACATTTGGAACTTGTTATTTCAAAATAGAACCAAAATATATATATATATATATATATATATTTAATTATAAATGCAAGGCACAAAAGTTCAATAAAGAGATTGGTTCTTAGTGAAGCAACTACATAGCTATGGTGTATTGTCACATCTTCTTTGAAAATGCATGTAAAGTACAATAATTAAATGAAATTTAGATCTCACTTCATATTCGTGATTCAACAGACATAGTCTGACTCCTAGATGATGAGTAAAGAGAAGTAAATTCTAAACTAAGTTACATTCTAATTTATAAAGTCTAATAGAATTGAGAATAGGGTCTAAATTATCACAAGAGCTAGCATAACCCAAACATTTATATTAAGGAGTATGTCAACCATATATCTAGGCATATAGACAGTTTATAAAACTAGATATGCAGGTGGGCTATATATAAGTCAAAGATAACTTGCATATTATGTTATGAATTAGATTGGGCATAAATTTAACCAAAAAGTAAGTTTAAGGGATTAGGCAGTATTGTCCATTGTAGAAAACTGTTGTATGTTTAAATTCCGCTTTGCTGTAGCACAACAATAGCCTCTATTCGACAACACTTTGTACCAAATAGCATATTGCAGAACATTGGCAGTTTGTTCAAATTACACTAAGCTATAGCGCGACTATTTGAAAACACTGGTATTCAGACTGCCCAATTCTTCATAAGAGTTACTTTTGATAATATACCTAGTTGATGCCAGATCTTAGAATCAAATGACATGAGTCAGTTAGGTGACCCAAAATAAACTATTTTACTAAAGCATAACCAACATGCAACAAAAAATTGATGGGCTAAATATGCAGGTAATACTTCACGGTATTTGCTAATCACAAGTTTTTCAAAAAAGGAAAAAAATTAATGGAATATTAATTACCGCATCACCAGCTTCATCATCCTCCTCCTCTGCTTC
The DNA here is from genome assembly GCF_051527215.1 of Medicago sativa. Taxonomy (NCBI): domain Eukaryota; kingdom Viridiplantae; phylum Streptophyta; class Magnoliopsida; order Fabales; family Fabaceae; genus Medicago; species Medicago sativa. The sequence continues at coordinate 34,382,325 of NC_140751.1, forward strand.
ATCAGGGTCCTCCTGTTACATTGTAGTCAACTACCATTAGAGACACAAGTATAGAGAGTGGTAGGTATTGGAGCGTAAAATTAGTTGTTTGAAAAATAAAATAATAAATGTTACTATTAAATCACAAGTCAACTTACACTGTTGAAATAATTGAGTGGATTCGGCCATAAATCATCCTTGATCATTTCAGCAATCTACAATTCGGAATGAAAAAATTACACACAAAATTATGCAACAGAAAACAAATCAAGGCACATCAACGATTGTTGTAATCAATAGATGCAACAAATGCAAACTCTTAAAAATTTAACAAAAACTTGAAAAAATATATATACCTCATCATGAATGTCACCCATTTCATCTTTCTGCTCAGTGTCACAAAACCAGGTAAAGAAACTGCATTCATTAGCACATTATAATTAATTATTTGTTCCATTTGGCATTTTCAAGAAGATTTGATAAAATAGAGAAATATATTTCAATAACCCAACTAGGTATCACTAATCATGAGCTCATTCATCATGTACTGATTGATAAACTTGATTTCAGCCTTACTCGTGAAATAAATAACACCGAAAATTATGTTAACCATACCATGTTTGTTTGGGACACAAATATAGTTGGAACCATGCAAAACTCTGGAAATTCACCCAACTTATACATGAACAACAAGTGATCTAACATATAAAACTAGTAAAGGTGCAATTTATAATTGTTTTGCTTTTACTTTCTATTTACACACTAGAAGTTCAAAAGTAATTTCCTTTGTTTTTCCATCGAAACACTTTTAACACCAACCTGATATCAGAAGCAGCTCGCTTGTTCCCTTTCTTCTCATGACTAACTCCATTGGGAATGCCCTTCATGTTTAAAGATAATGTTTTACTTTCACGATCACGTTTTAAAAAATAAACAAAATGAAAAAGAGAAAAAGTGGATAGATGAGGAACAAAACTAAAATACGAAGTCTTACCTTGCCCTCTTTCCATTTTATGGGTGTGGCGGTAAGCTTTGTGGTTCCTTCTTCAAGGAAGGTAAAAGTCTTAACAAGTTTTGAATCCTCAAAAAAGGGATTGGAGTCGAAGTTCTGAACAAAAAAATGTTTTCAAAAGTTATTATTATTCCTTTAATTTAAGCAAAATACAAATTCTCAAAACCTAATTGAGATTTGCAAAACACTAATGAATTATGCACTGAAGGGAAATAGAAGCAACTCACAAATGTGATTGAATAGCCTGATTTAACATCTTTATGATCTTCCACCTCAAGAGAGATTAAATGCTTAAATATCTAAAAAAATAAATGGTCATTAGTATATTTGAATTAACCATCATATATTTGTGACTAAAGTACAACAACAATGAACAACATGATTATCAAATCAAGATTAAAATCTTAAATTGGAAGAGTCACTTTCGAATTGTGAATTGAATTTTGTTATGAATTGTAAGATACACAATCATGAAATTTAGCAAGTAAAAACAAGTACTAAAAATATAAACAAAGTGAAGTCATAAATCAAATGAGAAGAAAAGTGGTTGGGTACACTACGTTCATACTGTGATCATTGGAATAAACCAAAATACTTCATAATGAATCAAGATTCATCATAATAAATCACGATTAAAGTCCAAAATAGATACACATGGGAATTGATAAAGTTCACTTTTAAACAGAAAACAGATACAACATGCATGTATCGTAAGATCATGATACACATAGGGAATTGATAAAGTTCACTTCTAAATTGAAAAGAGAAACAACACGCATGTATATTAAGATCACGATAAACATATCTGAATAACATCATGAGAGTATTTTCAAACAATATTCTAAGTAATGGCAAATAAACAGAACCAAAAACGAGAAGTTATTACACCAATAAACAACTCAAGTTCTTTTTCATATAAAGTTCTGGTAAAGCAAACTGAATAGCACTTGAATAGCTATGGTAAAATTATGGCACTTAAAGCAACTTAAAGAAATCGAACCTTCTGATCTTCTTCATTCAAGAGATCACCAAGAACAGGATGGCTCAAAAACTGCACAACAATAATAAAATATAGTAAACATTATTCACAACAACAATTTAACAACACAATAACTAACGGCCAACGATAAAAACAAAACCAAAATTAAAACATAAAGAAACATATAACTTACCGCAGTTAGCCAGAAATCGGGAATGGACTTGATCACATCATTGCGCTTGTCATACACCGGTTTCCTTACTTCATTGTACTTCTGCTCTATTTCGAGAACTTTATCGCTAGCCTCCTCATTGATCTGGTACCATAATCACCAGAATCAAATTAAATTGCATTAAAAAAATAACAAGAAAACACTCATTCAGAATTCAGATTAAGTAATAGGTCCCTATAAATATCCATAATTTCCTTTTTGGCCTATACAAAAAAAAAAAATCGCAATTATTAGTTCCGATTAATTTTTCCTACCAAAAATGCCGATGAAAAAGATGCTAAAAACTAAAATTTTTACTACATGACTAAAAGTTCTGGCGGAAAATAAAATTCACATGTACTAAAAAGTGCGATTATTTTTGTAAGACTAAAAACGAAATGTTGGATATTCATAGGAACCATTTACTTAACTAAAATTTACTTAATTTTTTTTTAAACATACAATTTACTTAATTAAAAACTAATTTTTTTCTTTTTGAGAAAAGTAAAACTTCTGTATGTTGGATCCTAGGGTTCACCCAAAATTAGGGTGAACCAAACAATGTTACCCTAAGTTTGAACATCAACCCCAGAATTTGATTCCACTAAGTTTAATTACATTTTACTGTATGCGATAAATTGAATTCTACAACAGAATAATCAAGAAAAAACATAAAAATTTGCAAAATTGAAAAGAAAAAAATAATGAAAAATTGGATACCTTTTCAATCTCATCTTGAATTTCCTGCAACTTTTCAATGGAGAGAACAAGTTCTCCGTCGATCTCTTCAGCGTTTTCACCCTTTTCAGAAACTTTCAACTTCTTAGACTTGTCGGCCACCATGGTTGAAGAAACAGAAGGTGTTGGGTTTCAAACCCTAGCGCAGTGGAGAGATTTGTGTTCTTTTCTTCGAGCGTGAATGAGGGAAGTGTTAGGGTTTTGAGGGTTTATATTGGACAGAGTGAGTGAGTGAGTGTGTGTGTGTCTAACAACGGTGCGCGCGTGCGGGTGTACAGAGTAAACTAATTAGCTCATGACATCTGTCTCATCTATGCTTAAATTCACCTCGGTAATAATCGTTTGGGTCTTGTTAACAAATGGATTGGGACACTCTTTAAACATTTTAAATTGAGCAACTACTCATTTTTTTTAAAATGTCAAATATTTTGATTTTTAATGCATTGATTATATATATTTTTCAGAAATAGTTACTATTTATAGAGTCATTAAAGAGTGTCCCGAGGGCACTAGTTAACATTTCCCTAATCGTTTTAATCCTAAATGTGTACCGAGTAGCCACGGTAGTTCTAATGTATTAAAATATCAAAATAATTTCTGATTGTGCATTTCGTTAATCATTATAGTCCATGATATTAAAATACTTTATTAATATTGTTATATCAGTCTTCAATATACTTGCTTACTATCCTATCATATCAGTCGTTATAAGTACTTATTCATTGTCATTTCAGTCTCTATATAAAAAGAGTTATTTTGAGTATTGAGATATTATTTTAGCGTTAGAGACTATTTTGACTAACATAGCGCACAATTAGGGACTATTTTGAATTTTTGGTACATTGAAGGACTGGTGTGACTACTCATTACACATTCAGGGACCAAAGTGACTCTTACCCCTAAATTCATCATTCGATTTTTGTTATTTCTTGTTGGCAAATGCTAACTTGTGTCCTTAATTACACATTTTAATCAACTCATTCTATGACACAAGTTAACTTGACTTTTTTTTTTATACCTTTTAACGGATCTCAATTGTAAACATTTTTTTACCTTTTAACAAAGTCAAATACTTAAGTACCTTCATCTTAACGAAGGTTAAGGTTTGTGCATGATTTTTAAAGACATTATTTTAAAAAGTAAACAATGTTTTGTTTAAGGAGGTTCTTAAAGAATATCTTAAGTACTCGTTAGCATTTCCATTTCTTTTTATATAGAGTATAAAGATAGTTCACTATCAGTTCAAAGTAACTTTATCGAGACAACCAATGAAAACAATAAGAAGTGGGGTAAGACAGTTACATAACATCACAATTGTTTGAAGGGTTAATGGTGTTTTACCCCCTTGCAATATAAGTCATTTTCGATTTTCCCCCTGTAATTTTTTTTATTTACCCCCTGTAATATAGGTCATTCAAAAACGAAAATTTTTGCCAAAAAAAAAAAGTTGGTTTTTGAATGACCTGTTAGGGGGTATTCCAAAACAATTTTTTTTACAGGGGGTAAATAAAAAAAAATTACAGGGGGGAAACCGGAAATGACCTATATTACAGGGGGTAAAGCACCATTAACCCTTGTTTGAATGTGAGTAAACAGAGGAAGGAGGTTGAATTGTGTTTACTTTTCCTAGCAACGATTAACTCTTTTTCTGAGACTGGACTGAAAATAAAGTGCGGGTAATAAAGAGTTAAGTGAAAGAAGATTGACAATGTTTATCTTGGTTCACCTCACAAAATTTAGGGGTGTTCGCAGTCCGGTTTGGATCGATTTTGAGGCAAAACTCATCCGATCCAAAGATAAAATTATATGCAGTTCGGTTTGGTTTTGGATGATTAATTTTGAAAAACCGATCCGATCCAATTTAATGCAGTTTAATTTGGGTCGGTTTTTGGATATCCAAATTACAAATTGTAACTTTTTTTTATTAATAATAATCTTATAAAAATATGATAAAATAATATGTTTGATACAAAATATAACATATGATTTGTAAAAAAAATAATAGTATAAAATAAAAATGATTGATTATATTTGAAACATATGAAATAGAAACAAAATTGATTAAATTAAACTCAAAAAGAATTAAAAAGAAAAATAATAATAGCTTAATATAATATATTAAACTTATAAAAATGGAAATACATATTAAAATATATGTATGCGGTTCGGTTCGGTTTGGTTTTGAAAAATCAATCCAATATCCAATCCAATCTGAGCGGTTTCATAAAATGTCATCCAAACACATTAAATATTATTCGGCTTTGTGCGGTTTTCGATTTTTTTTGATCGGTTTGCAGTTTTCATTTGGATCGGTTTGAATTTAAACACCCCTATCGTAAATTGGGTTTTCGTTCATATATTGGAGTTTGATTTGGTACATATGTACCTACTATTTTTCAATCATTCAATGTCATCTCATTTTATTATTAATTTATTTTAAAATAAATTTAAATTTTGAATGAATTTTTCCTAGTTATCAATATCCAACTGAATTTCCCTAAAAAAAAAATCTAACCGAATTCTAGAGTACCAATTTTTCTTTATTTTATTTATAATATTTTATTATTTTTCATTCAAAATTAATAATCTTTGTTTAGATTTGATTTTTATTTTTTTTTCATTCAAAATTTAATAATCTTTGTTTAGATTAGATTTATATTGAAAGTTAGAATCAAAATCAACTATTTGATTAGATTTTTTAATATTGGAGAAGGGGAAATCACATGAAACTCAACATAAACAACCAACGACCACGTCATGTTGACTAACGGTGGGGGTGGGGCAAACTGACAAAGCTGTGGTAAGATAGTTTGAAGGTTTGAGAAAACGAACATAAGGGCTGTATAAATAAGAAATTGTGAGCTCAACTCACTCACTAACATTTTTAACAACTAATGACATTTGCAATTAAAAAAAAAGATGAAGCTTAAACCCACAAAAGTTGATGCACACAAAGACCTTTTCAGCCATAAGCCACATCTACTGGAATAGTTTAAAACAATATTTTAAATGTCGAACCGGCAAGACTTTTAAGTCATCGTTCAATCACCTTAAACTGCTCGAATCAAGATGAAACCATGACCGAATCGCTAAAATAACGTAAACCTAGTAAAAGGTAAGTTAATAATTCAGTCTACCGAGTCGTTTGGTTTGGTTTAAAACAGCGGTTTAAAGTTATATACATAAAGTAGGAGACAATAGTTAACAAAAAAGAATCTTGAAACATAAGTCCCAAACCAAGCTCTACTATGATTTGAGTAGTTTCAAGATTCATATCATAGATTGATGAATAATGACTATGGTTTATATACTACAAAAATTAAGGCATCTACAACTCTACATTCAACAAAATAAAGCATATATGCTCACTGATGTTAAGACTCTAGACAATTTATACCCCAAATAAAAACCTCAATTAGAACCATTATGTCAGCTGAAATCACTATGAGCTTGTGGTGTTGTCACCTGCAACCCAGTACCGCTTGACGGCATACAAGACCTTTTCTGAAATAAGTGGACCATCCTCGTGATCCACCATTTTGGTATTCCATCTCATTCCTTTTGCAATTCTTTTCACTTGCTTCAGCACACCAACCTGATCTCGGAATATAACCGCTCCTTCAGGCCGTAAGATACGGTCCATCTCCAATAAAATATCTTCCGCATTACACCTGCATTGATCATCACCAGAGTTAGGGAAAACCTGAAGTAGTTTGCATTAAACGATTAGGTAGTGCTTCATCACAACGAGACGAGATTTACCACCCACAGTGAGGCCTAACTCAAGATGAGGTCCAAAAAGATACACACTAGAGATTCCTGGCAATTGGGTTCAATATCGAATTGAGATACAACTCGCATGTTTGTAAGATACTGATAACCATGGTTTCTACTGCAGTGTCTATTTTAAGCATTTTACATTATTGCCAATTTGTTTTTTTGTTTCTGGTAAAATCATTTTGACATGTACAAGCTAGGAAAGAAAGAGAAATAAACTTACGCATTCTTGTACAAGGTGAAAACACCATTTGCATGGATAAGGTCATAAGTCCTCGGATATGTGGAGAAGGCTTCACACCTGATACGGAAATAGATAATTAATTAATAAACAGAACAAGGCTAGGTTTTTGAACTGGATGAGAACATAATTATTGACATACAAGTAAGCTCAACATTGACCATCTATTGCTTACTTAACATTGCCATACTTAATTCAGATTAAAAATCTCTGCAGGTTATAATATATGAAAGTTCACTGAAAGCAAATTTAGCAGGATTTGTTTCTGAAAGAAGAAATTCTGAGCGTGATCCTATTACATATTTCAGCAGATCATCTACTATATTGATTTTGATGCTTCATCTCTTTAAACTCCGTTTTTCTTTTAACCTTGGGGTTGTATGCTTTATCCAATATATTAAACATCTACCGTCTATACCCGGTAACAAATGATGATTGGCCATAGCATGCATATTGCAAACAATGAAATAAATATCATTGTAACATTTGACTACTAAAATGTACTGCAGCAAACAGATCCCTGATAAACACACCAAAGATATTATATTTTATAATTTATATTTTGTTCTCTCTTGTCTCTACTTGAATCACTTAAATCTGAACAAGGTATTAAAGTGGTACATCCGTCTTGTCCTGAGCTGTTCCTTTTTTAATCATTAAGTTCCCCAAAGTTTAGAACAGTTACAGATCTGACTAATTTCTTACCCCTCTCCGCATTTAGGTTTGATGTGTTTGGTCAACTATTTTGCATTCATTGAGGTGGCTATATATCTGATATGTTGTTGTTTTGGTACACGGCTTATTATGAACTTTTGCATAGCACTCGGAGGAAAAACATGTGAAAGTGTTTGTCATGATGCCCTTGTTGCACTAATGAATCTACCAGTAGTGATGACTTATACTAGCAATGGCTTATGTTGGTCACAACTCACACAGAATCCAAAGTAACAGTGGCTTATGTCGGTCATGACTCACACACGAGCCCTGTGCTTATCAAAATATGCAACCGGTGGCCGTGTAACTCTCTTCAAGGCATTACGGCCTTATCTCCAGTCACATGCTGTTCATCCCGTCTTTAGTCCCAAATTCATTATGCTTGAGTTTCAAGTGCCAAATGATATGTATCTTAGACTAATTCAGAAGAGGTTTTCATATTTATTTATATGCTTCCTTGTTTGATTGGGATTAGGAGTTTAGTACTATATAAAGACATATTGTTTTCGATTTTGCAACACATCATTGTTGTACTCAATAATTCAGAGTTCACTCTCCGCTCGAATCCATATATAACCTCAACAAAAAAATTCTTCAATAAAACATACGAACCATTCAAAATTCTGAATAAATCACCAAAACATTCCTACTTCATTGTTACTTTTCTTTAATTCTAACAATACACCAAATGCTATAATATTTACACTTCTCTTTATCCAGCAGATGGTCATAGCCAGTATAATCTTAATGTTGACATCCTAATTTATAAATGGATCAGGGACAGTGCTATATTCTAAAAAATATAGCATATCTGTCACCACAGTTTTACAAATGTGTGAAAAAACTTTCTTGAAGTGGCAGTAAGAGTAAGAACAGTGGCGTAAGGACTGTATCTAAGTTTGGTTCTTTATAGATTCAGGGAGAAAATTATAGAAAAAGATAACCAACTCAATGACTAATAAAGTTCACAGAGGAAAAGCCAAAAGGAAAGAGAAAACAGAGAAAACCAAGTTAAGGAAGTTACCAATCATGATAAATTCCAATCAATCCACGTTCGAATATAACGCCAAGGGTAGCTTTCTCAGCAATTGTAGGCACGACATTCATAACCCATAATTTGGGAGAATCCAGGGCAGCAGCAAAACTTCCAAATCCAGCATTCATGTCCATCACATTGCGATACCTCCCCGAGTCAATAATTTTGTTAACCCGCTTGTAAGCATTCACATGTTTCTTCCATAATCGGTTGTCCTCCTCAAATAACTGTGTGGATACATGAGGAACAGATCCACTGGTGATTCTGGTAGGAACAACATTGAGTCTCTCTGGGAACGGCTTCCATGCACCACTAGGTTTAGCAGGAGTTACACAGTTGTCCATCTTTTTGTACCTGATATTGTTTAACCATTTAGATGAGTATTGAAAACCAATGGTCCATAATCCAAAGGGTAGGGGGTTGCACAGTAACTTCACATCATAAAAGACTGAAAAACTCTGATGCCTATGAAGCACTGAGTAAGACACCAGACACAACACTGCCACACTTACACTGGCAATAATTTGAGAAAATGAAGTATTTGATTGTAACCACATGTGTCAGTGTCTGACATGTCCAGACACCAGAGACACCTTCAATATGAAGTGTCGGTGCTTCATAGCTAAGAAAACATGTTTATCAAGTACTCAATATCATGAAAGACACCATTTTACAAGCAATGAGTAATTCTTGCATAATGCATATAGAATAAAAATTGGAGTTTTTGTTAAATCCTTCCAATAACAGAACTTGCGAAATAGGTTGGGACTAGCCACTTACGGTAGAAACATGCCATCTGTTTTTCTTTTCAAAAACAGGGAATACAATTTAATATTAATTACGTGTAAATTGTGAAGAAGAATAATTAGTGCTGTCCGTCCATGTTGACACAGAATCTGGTTTAAGAATAATAGGTATCTGACAATCTGAACATAATTTCTGAACTAACCAGTGAAGCAAAAGAAAAAAAGAAAAGGGGGAGAGAGAGAGAAGAGAAGCAATTACCAGACATCATCGGAATTTGCGGATTCACATATTGTAGGTTGAGTATCTTGCTCACCGCATTCATCAATGTTTAATGCTTTTCTCCAGATTGCAATTTCACCTTTCTCGTGTTTCTTTTCCCAGCAAAGAAGTTTAGCAGTGTTCTCAATTTGCCTTTGCTCCTCCTCAAGCTCATCTTCAGGACGTTGCCACGCTCGGTAGTTGTTCTTCCAATTGATTGGAGGACCAGAAAGTATCCAGTATCCACCAGGTCTAAGAACTCGGTCAACTTCCTTCATGTACAATCCACCTGAGAAAAAAGTTCCAATTATTATGGTTTAATAATCAACATAGATTTAGTATATGAACCCAATTCTTAGTTGTCTAGAGTCGGTCCAAACAAATACGGGTAGTGGTCTAAAGCTTATGGAATCGTTTTATAACGAGGCCGAGAAAATAATTAGTTAATCCAATAGATTATATTTTAATCAACATTGGCCAAAAAAACTCGTAAGTATTCTCACCATTTGCACCCCATGGAATCAAGCAGCGAGAACAATGTGCCATGTCAAAAGCTCCAGAAGGAAAAGGCAGCATTATTGTTCCAAGAACACCAATGATTGCAGGAACACCTCTTTCCAAAGCAAATTGAACTTGTGCTTCATGAGAGTCCCTTGGTGCAATTGACATTGCAATAACATTTTTCTTAAACAAGTATGCACCCCAACTAGCAACCTGGCATTATCAATGACAGGAAAATGAGATAGAGCATAGAATACACAATAGAAGCTACATGCACACACACTCGCAGGGTTAAAAGTGGAAAATGGGAAAGAAACAAGTTGTAAAAGAGAGAACATTGCATGGTTGCATTCAGAAGCATAAGCTTCCACTAGAAAAGCTTATAAGCTAAGAAGCCTTGACATCAGACAGAGGCACTGCACTGACATGCCGACACAGATAATGATTTGAGAAAATCAATTAATTGAATGTAACAACACATATCGGTGTGTTTTTGGTGTCAGACACCGGACACGCCTTCAATATAGAACGCTGGTGCTACATAGCTTGTAAGCATTAGCCAGGGCTGCTCATGATGAGCAATTTTATTTTTCATGCAACCATCATGTATGTATGACCAGCAAACAATGTCGTTAAATAACAGCTATAAGAGTAGCGTTATTTGAATAAAGTTTTCTTCTTTCATGATACACTAAATTTAGTAGGGGAATTTGAACAAACCGCAATCCGCAGTTGACAACACTGCCAACAAAAGAGTTTATTTAGATATAAACAAGGATGTTAGGTTAGGAGCATTTGACTTACCCCACAACCAGTATCTAATGCAGTTCTAATCATCCCATTATCCAATGGAATAACACTTGCAAGTTGATTAATGTAGGCATCAGCACCCTGAGGAAACTGAGTTCCTCCACCAGGGAACCTAAAAACATTCCCTTCATACTGTATCCAATTCTGCACAGCCTTCTCAACTGTCAGACTCTTGTAAGGCGCATTTGCAAACGGCACATAATCACGACTCTTAGGCCAAGGAAACGGCGTAGAATACCCTCTCGGTGCGGCTATGAGACAATGCAATTTCTCTTCTTCAGGAGGACAATGCCTTTCTCTATAATTCATATTCTCTCGCGGAAACGTCATTGCTCTTGCTTGATCATGGCAGGGTGTGTAATCGATGTAGCTATCGTCGCAAGGCTTGAATTCCTTGACTTGATCATCGACATCATCAGGCGTTCCAGCATCATTATCATGGTGAGTTTCGTAATTTAGATCAGAGAGAACACTACAATCTGTGTGTTTAGTAATCTCAACAGCAATGCTATCTCCTTTTCCAAAACCACTCCTTTGCCACAAACCTAAGATATAGAAGAAACCACACAAAGCAACTACAATGAAAATTGACACTGGACCTTTATTGTTTCTATTATCTCCAGGGTTCCCTTTCGTCGCCATAATAATGATGATGAATCTTTATAATATTTCCAAACCAGACCTTATAAAATCCCTACATAATACAAAACGAACTTACATTAACAAATAAATGCGAAATTAATCAGATTTTAAATACAAGTCCACAAACAACTGCAATATTTCGGTGACATCAAAGTTTCTGATGCCACCGCAACCACAACTTAGGGCTGCGTCCATCGTATTTGAAAACTCTGATATTTCAGCCATATGGTGAAAACATTCACAATATGTTACACGATATGGCTGTAGCATCAGACGTTATAAAATCCCTAGATAGTGTAAAATGAAATTATATTAACAAATAAACACGAAATTTTGACATCAAAGTTTCTGATGCCTCCTCAACCACAATTTGGGGCCGCGTTCATCATATTTGAAAACTTTGATGTTTCGGCCATACTGTGAAAACATTCACAGTATGGCTGTAACATCAGAGTTTTCAATGTCTTTGACAACGCGGCCACAATTGAGGCCATATCTGTCATATTTGACTGCGATTCTCTGCAACCGCTGTTTAAAACCTTCGTAATCTTTAAACTAACAGCCAAGATGGAAATTTAAAGAATTTTTTTTTTAAATTGGGAATTAAAATTAATCAAAAAAACAAAATCTGTTACAGCGGTTAATTAAATAAGAAAAGTTGCTTACTGGTGTGAGAAAACCGTTGCGTTGCGTTGCGTTGTGATGAAGGTGGGGTCCTATGAAATCATTGAAGGAAGGAAGGATTGTGAGATTGATAATAGTTTGAGATTGTGCATTGTAGAAGTGGAATGAAAGAACGGGTGTTTTGTTTTTTTCTGTTTGTTTGTGTCTCTCATTCACATATGGGTCTCCGAAAAGTTCGAGGAAACGGAATTCTGCTTCACTCATTCCTATGAATATCTTTCATTCGTTCTTTAACTAACTTCATCACTTAGTACTTATCAAACTTTTTTTTTTTTTTTTTTTTTTTTAAACTAAATGAATAACACGTACTGCCTTGGTTCCTATATGTAAGCACCTTTTTATTAAAGACAAATGGTGCTTACATATAAGGAGGGAGGAAGTATTTTTTACTTGGCTATACTATTTTATCACGTGTTTTACAATATTTTGAACTATATAATTTGAAATAGGTTAAAAATAGGTTAAAAATATTGTTCATCAATCTAAAATAGGTTAAAAATATGGAGAATGGGTAAAAAATGGTCTTACAATAATGTGAGGGATTCTCATGAAAAATATAACAACATTTTGTTCACTAGAATTATTTTAATTATTTATTTTGTGTGTTTGTATGTGCTTGTGTATGATTATTTGTCGCTGTGTGTATTTTATTTGAGATTAGAGGATTTTTGGCTTAGAAGAGTATTTTAGTCATTTTTAGAGAATGATTATTTTTACTAAGTTACTAGTGAGTTGGAGTAATTATTTAAAGACAGTAATTATTCAGTATTTTGTCAGTTTAAGTGAGTAGTAACTTTTGAGAATTACTTGGTAAGAATGTTAAGTCTATTATGACAATTAGAAACCAAGCCCAATTAGAGGTGGCTATATAAAACATCAAGAGGAAAACTTGGTTTTCTACTCATTTCATTCACTTCACAAAATATTTTGAGAGACGTAGAGAGAGAAAGTGGATCAAGAGGAAAGAAGAGGAAGTTAGTGGGAGAGCTTGGGGTTGAAGAGCTAGGAGCTAAAGTGAAGCCAAAGTTAGAATTCTTGAAGACTAGAGGTAAGGGGGATAGTTTCCTTTCATCAATTAAGCTATAATTTCAATAAATGATTATGGGTCATAAGTTATTATTTGTGAATTGTGATTTTGACGAATTTATATATTGATTTTCGTGCTCATGTTTATGTGGTAAATTTAGGTATGTGAAATTGCTCATAAACTTGTTGATTATGTTTAAACTTCATGATGTTTATGTGTTAAAGTGATTATGTTGAACTTTTGGCTTAAAATGATGAAAAGTGATGTTGTTGTTGTTGTTGATGGTTGGTGAATTCATGATCTCATGCTATGAATGTTGTTGGTTGTGTTGATAATGATAATTCATGAATTGGAATTGATAATTTGAGTTGTTGTTGCTGTTGTGTCGTGTTTGGATAAATCAAAGTGTTGTTGTTGAAAGTTGGTGTTTTGTTTGAAAACTAAGTGAATTGTTCCATAAGCTAATTTGAGGGTTGTGAGAATAACTTATTTGATGTGTTTGAGCCTTGGAACATGACTTTAATGGTTTTGGGAAATGGGGGAATCAAAATAAGCCCTTTTTGGGCGTTTTTGACGAAAATCCGAGGCAAAAACACACCAAACGACCCTTTTCGCAGCGCTGGCACCTGCACTGGAGCGCTAGGCGCCCAATTACAAAGAGCCAATGCTTGGTCCTCAGGTGGCTGGCGCTAGGCACCCAGACAGAAACAACAACCAATGTTGTTTCGCGTTTAGGTGCTTGGGAGGCGACATGTATGGTCCCTAGGCGATCTTTTGAGGGTGTTATTTTGCTGTTTTCATTAATATTCTTGCTGAAACATAGTATGCTTATACTAACTCTGGTTTTCATAAAATGAGAGGAAACTTGAATTTAGAGACGAACTTGTTTTGAGATAATCGGGCAATGAATTTTCTTAAGAATAATGGTGATGTTTTGACTTGTCTACTATAATGATGAGCTTTTAAATGAAGTATGTAGGCTTAATATAGGACTATAATAACATGGAACTTGATTTTTGGAAAATCGGTGTTTTGTATGAAATGTCAAAATCGGTGTTTTGTGATAAAATGAGACGAACTTAGGTGAATCTTGGAACTAATCGGAATGGGCCTATGATACGTATATGTATATGCTACTGCACTCATATGCGAATTGTGTATATAATTGGTTGAGGCGATTGAACTTGGTTACTTTGGTTTTGGAGAATTAATCGGAAAATTCTAGTTTTCATAAACATAGACGAACTTTGTCGGATTAATGTTTTGTAGTCGGATAACTTGTGAGTAGCTTTTAATTCGTGTTTATAAAGTAAAATAAGGAAGAATCAATGCTGATTGGATGTTTAAGATGATGAATACCATGGTGTGCTTAGTTACCTGTCTTTGTTGTGAAATATGAACTTGAAACGATAATGTTTCCTTAAGGTGAAAGATGTTGATTAAGATGATGATTCTTTTGGTGATTTTGACTTGATAATATAATGATGACTCTTGTTTGAATTGTGACTTGTTGGTTGTGTGGATTGTAAAACTTGATAATGCATATGGTGTTGATTTATGAAGAATGTAATTGGAGGTGTACTTTTACATTGTTTGGCGATTATATAGTTGGTGTTAGGTGCATTGTCGAGTCTTACTTGAAGTCCATGCATCATGGTCGGTGTAGTTTTACATAGGTGAAATACGTAGGAGGAGGTAGTCTTACGTGGGTGTGGGTTGAAACGGTAAAATTATCTTCAGAATCTAATGGTACCATATGCGTCTAGAGGAGTCTAGAACATTGCATGCATTTCTTAATTGGTGAGTGTTGGTCTATATGGCCAATAAGATTATAAGCTGGGGGGGGGGGGTGAATAGCTTTTTGAAAAAGTTTTTCGAAGTTTTGATAAATTTGATATGAAATAAATCGAATTGGAATCGTGCACGATCAATCACAACAATACACAAAAAGATAAATCTATGTGCAATAAGATTCAATGTAGAATTGAGTCATTCACAATACAAATCTTATTTCAATCAAACTTTAATGTAACTTGTACAATTCGCAAAACTTAGACAATTTCAATACCAAACCTATATGAACAATAATACTAAGCAAATTGAATAGAACTTGCACTCAATTGATCTAAGCAAATTTTTTAAACCTAATTTAACAAATTAGATTAACTTTTAATGAAAAACAACTTAGATCAACACTAGCAATTATCCTAACAATTATTCAATTAATCATATGGAATAATGAAAAGTAAATATGATAGGGAAGAGAGATAACACTGATATTTTCATAGTAGTTCGCTCTTTCTCGTCCTTCACCAAGGTCATCCACTAAGTAACAATGTTGAATACAATGTGTTTACAAGAGTTCCTTGAAATTAAACCTAATTCTTCAACCCCTATGCAAACACTCCCCTAAACTTCAAATAACCTTTGAGTTTGGTGCTCTTTGAATCTTCGAATCCTTGATTACCCGTGCACCCCTTCGAACTCTTCAGTCAAGCCTTCGATGCTACGTCCGGTAAACGAATGCCCTTCGACTTCAAGAACGGTTAGAAAGACCCCATTATTCACTTCACTTTGGAGCCTTGATTAAGCCCAACCAATCTCCTTGGAAGAACCAACTTACAATCCCTACTACCACCCTAGCAAATCAATGTGACTCAATGTACAAAGTGATTCTAAGAAAAAGTGTTTAATCTTGAAGAATTTATGTGCAATGAGTTTTTGAGACCTAGAGAGAATAGTTGCAAATGATTCAATATTTTGGGAGTTATGAGGAGGGATTTTATATAGTAAAAGAGGCGAAGAGTAAAATTTCAAACAAAAACAACAGCATGAATCGATTCAACAAATGTGTGAATCGATTCAACCACTACATGACAGTGTGGGAAGATCAAGAATTCTATGAAGATTGATGCGCATCAGAATGGATTTGAATCGATTCATGTAACGCCCTATTTCTATTAAAGCTATAAAAACACGCGAATAATGCAATTATTCAAGAAATAGACGTCACGTCTAAAAAAGTTCTCCAAAATATAACATGCATAAAAATTCAAACAACTATGCAGCGGATATACATCTCCAAGTATACATATCAAAACTCCATATAAACCAATACGTAAAATCACCAAATCCCAAAGATAAGGGTAAAAATCTCAACAACATGTTCAAAATAAACAAATCGCGACTGACATCCTAGATCAGAGTCTAATCTAAGACATCGAACAGAAAAATAGAGGTAGCTCCCGCTATCCTCGAGCACTCACCGACAAGCAAACTACTCCTGCACTCCGTCTACGCATTCATACAAACAGGTAGGCGGTCAAAACCAATGGGGAGTTAGCTTCACATCAATCATAATCAACATAAATGATTTGAAAAGATAAGCATTGCATAAGGGATAATTCAATTCAAATTATTCAACCGAACTATCATCAATAGGTTCACCAAGTGTACATGCACAAACAGATAAGCCATGCAATTAGAGCATAGTTCAATTATTCTCAACCATCAGCTAGTTCTACCAATGCACAAATACACCAATCCACACAATCATAACGTTCAACATTGCACAAATTCACCAAGTACATAGATCATTAAGACTCATGTACAATGCAACTATACATGATACCTATATGCATGCGGTACCGTCACCAACAAGGTCGTCACCTTAAGATGCCAACAGAACATCATATCACCAACATTTGAATACAAAGTATTCGGTCACCTCACCTGGATATAAACATCCGACAACATATGATGTATGAACCTATGACACACTATGCATAATTTCAACAACAAATCACCATCGTATATGCGTTCACCGACAAGATCACCATCAATTAACATATACACCTTCACCAACATCAACTAAAGCATATAATTCAACAACTTCATACCATTTTTCAAAATTAAAATAAGAGATAAAATAGACCATATCATGATAAACATCATATTCAACTCCTATCAATTATTCATACATTTTCATATAACCATATAAAACTATTCACAAAAGATCTACAAAGTATTCGTCCTTAAAGAGTATTTTCAACAAAGTTCGTCTATCGTTTTACAAAAAACAATTGAGACAATTGAACCAAAACCAAGTAAACGAACTCTAGTGCCTCAACTATGCATACTTAAATCACAATTGTGTGCAATTGCATATACATGTGTGTTTCACCGGCCAATTGCGACTAAAACGCCAATTCGACAATTTTCGGCTCAAAACAAAGTTAACTATACACAAGTGAAAACCAATTGTAAACCAAGGTAGAATCAAGCTATGACATGCTTAGAAGCTTATTTATACATTGATTGAATAGGGTTAGGTGTTTGGAATCCATTGGCATGCTTAAAAGTACACAAAAACACGAAAAGCTAGGTTTCGGGGTTCTGCAGAACTGACACGGTCGCGTCATCAGGACACACGGTCGCGTCACCCCTTACATGAGACCCTGACACGGTCGTGTCACCTCACTAGTACAGCAAAAATGCATTTGCACGTTTTTGCGCATAAAATCTTGTTTTCAAATCCGTTTTCGATTCCGTTTTCGCCAATGCATCCCTAACACTTAGACCATACAAACTACACTTGAAAACTTAACATTTCAACTCAAAACAACTTAATCAAACTCATCCCAAAATGACTTATTTTGCAAAAATGCTTAAAAACAACTTATTTTGCAAAAATGATTTCTCTCCAAAAACAAGTTATTAAAACAGAAAATCATATCATCCTAATTCATTCCAACAACTTCCTTAACTCATTCAACATCATCAAAATTAAACTTCTTCATTATCAATCCATTTTCACAAAAGTTGCAAAATCACCACAATTCAATCACATAAATTGATGAGAACATCATCACACAACAACAACTACATCATATAATCATGATCTCACCATCATTCAACAACCACAACATCATTTTTCATCAAATTGAGCAAAAATCAACAAAGTTTCATATAACCACAATTCAAGTATGTAAAATCAACAACAACAACATGTTTAGCATCAATTTCACATACCCAAAATTAGTGTCAAAGTAGGAACATGAAAATCACCATTTAAATTCACAATAATCGCTTTTCACAATTAAGCACTTATGAATTTAAGTAGAAAAAGATATTAGAACTTAAGATTATGAATGAACACTATCCCCCTTACCTCAATTGACAAAAATCCTATCAAAATCTTCAATTTAGCTCCTAGAATCTCTATCACCTCTTGATTCTTCAAGCTTCCTCTTCCAACCCTCTTCTTTCTTCCTCTTGCTCTTTCTTTCTCTACCTCTCTCAAATTCTTACAAAATGAATGTGAACCTTATTTTTCTACAAAGACTAGAGCTTAAATAGTGTCCACACTAATGGGCTTAACCCTTAAAAAGTTTCAATGGGCCTAAGACCTCTAAATAACTAAACCAGAAAGTTTTACTCACTTACGGTAAAAAGTTATCGAATACTTACCAGCTCACAACTAATTACCACAACCCACTAGCATAAGAGAATAGTTTTGAAAGTAAAACCATTATTACAAATAAAGACATTAAAGCAACCATAAAAGTGCATAATAAGAAAATAAGACATCACTAAGCATCTGGTTCATTTGGGTTGAAGTTCCATCAATTTCATAGACAAACCACACACTCTTTATTTTTTTGTCCTTATCATTTACATAAAGTTTAAATTCCTTTGTCATATTTTTCCTTTTTCTAATTTTCTTTCTATTTTTTCATAAAATAAATGAACAAAAACCTCATTTCAAGAAACCATCACCCAACCATTTTTAGCATGTTGTGCTTCTGTATGATCTTATTTGATATGTCTCTATATCACAAATGCAAAGAGTCTCGCACTTAAGGAAGAGATATTAATGTGTCATGTGTAAGTTAAACTTCTATATTGGATGCAAGAGTAGATATTGAGAAAGATATAAGTGAGATGATTAATATACCTAATGCCTTAAGATTTTGGGTGAAGATGTGGTCTCAATCTCACTTGTATTGCTTCTCTTAATCAAATGTGATGATCCAACCTATTGCAGGCTCCCTCATAACTATAAAACTTTTTTAGAAGACTATTAATTTTAAATTTGTGTGAAAAATCAATTTTTGAAACAAAATTATGTCTTAACAACCTTTATATTTCAAAACCCATAATTATCAAACACTGAACACCTCGTCTAATTTTTTCTTGACCATTATCTCTTATCACATCACTCATTCTCTCTTATCACATGACTCTTGTAGTCTCCATATTTTGATCTTTTTTTTGTCTTTCTTTTGTGGACTATGCTCTGGATTCATATGCACTTTATGTTTCTGGTCTGTAATATCTGCACATCTATGTTCTGCACTCCTATATTCTGCTACTTCAGTTATTTTATTTCTACTTCTTATGCTTGGTATAGTTTGTCATAATTTATGGCTAAAAAGGGGGAGTAGTATGATGTTTTATATGATGTTCTGACATGTTTTGAAATGTTCTGTTATGCATGAGTTCTGCAACTAAGGGGGAGTAGCTCATATGTTATGGTAGATTTTTTTCTGCATGATTATTAAAGTAGTATTGCCTAAAGGGGAGTAATTTTTTTTGGGTTAATAGGTCTTTACCCCCTTGTAATATAGGTCATTTCTGGTTTTCCCCCCTGTAATTTTTTTTTGATTTACCCCCTATAAATTTTTTTTGTTTTGATTTACCCCCTAACAGGCCAAGCTAAAACCAATTTTTTTTTTTCAAGAAATTTTTGTTTTTGTTTGGCCTATTATAGGGGTAAATCAAAACAAATTTTATTTTTTACAAGGGGGTAAATCAAAATAAAAATTTTACAGGGGGAAAACCGGAAATGACCTATATTACAGGGGGGTAAAGACCTATTAACCCTTTTTTTTATCTACCATTGAGGGGGGGGGGGGGGGGGGGGGGGGGGCTTTATCCGTTTACTAGCCGGATGATGCCATATTTAAGATGATGCTAGTATGTGCTTGATGATTGAATGCATGTGGGTGTGTGTGAGTTCTGGTGTACTAATGTCATACTAGATGTTCTAACATCATGATGATATGATAATTTATTTTTCTCTGAAACATTTTATGTAGAAGTTTATTTCTCCCTAGGTCGATGTTTTTGTATGAGAGTCTATTTCTATATGAGGAGTTTATTTCTCCTGTTCGTTCTTCTGCGAGGTTGGATTCTATTCATTTCTACTGTGTATTCCTTTGATGTGCTGGATGATGTCTCAACATGTCCAAGTTCACATTATTTTTTAAAGTTATTCCTTTTTAAGTAATGCTGAAGTTTTTCCTGTTATCTTCTTTCGTGATGAGTACTTGTGTTAAAGTGAAAGAAGATATGACTGTATGATCTCCCACTCTTTTGTTTTATCTATGCAAGTTCCTTGGCTTTTGAAGTTATGCGCTGCAAAGGTTGTTTTAGGCAAGATTTGCCAAAGGGGAGATGTTTAGGTTTGTAGACTTGTGTTGGCTGCATGTTGTTAAAACAAGAGTTCTAGCAAGATGTCGGACAAGATGTCTTGACATGTTGGTCCAACATCATAGCTTGCATTGTTCCGCTTTCTTGGAGATTATTATTAAACATGAAGATCCCTGAAGATTCTCTGAAGATTTTATTCACGTGTAGAGTTGACCAAGAAGCGTGTGATTCTAGAAGTAGAGATAGGCAGTTGTTAATTAGCGTGTTTCTTAAGAATAATGTTGTAACACTTAAGGAAACATTTTATCTGCTTCAGGATTTGTGCTGAAAACCGCGTGGTTCTGTTGATTGTTTGGCCCGAGTTATGCGTCAAGCCCATTCTGCATTCAGGAGGCTATATAAAGGAAGACTCAAGACATAATTCACTCACTGAAGCCGCAATTGTTAAAATTGTCTATTAGGGTTTTAGTCTATCCTTGTTATTTGTGAGCAGCTCTTGTATCTTGTTGATGCATAGAGTTGGACTGTAGTTGAGTTGTAAACTTTGAATCACTCAAAGCTTGTAAGCAAGAGTTGATTCTTTGTCTAGGAGTGTATCTCCATTACTGTTGTTATTATTGAGTCAATCACTGGGACTGCGGTTGAGAGGAAGTGAGAGGGGGATCTAATATTTAGGAAAGTCTTAGATGGAAATTACACGGGTAGTGATTAGGTGCGAAGCTAGTAGATTGAAGATAATTTTTATGTACGCTTCAAACTAATATTATTATAGTTAAATTCTTTCCTGGCTTGGTAGTCCCGAGACATACCGAACTGGGTTAACAAACAACTTGTGCCGTTTATTTCTTGCTTTTATTATTCACGATTGTTGTTTGTTATCAGTGTTGTCATGATGTCTTGACATCATTCTTGACATCTCGCTTGTCTTGACATCGTGTATAAGATCTTTACTGAGTGCCATAATTTCAAATTTACACATTCGAATCATGTAAAATTTGTTCTCAAAAGACAATATTTTAAATTATTTATTTCAATTTAATTGAAAGATATTTAAAATTTCTATGATTTATACACAGATCAGATCAATCTTAACTTCAAGTTTGTGCTTGTATTTTTTGCAGACTATTCAACTATGGAAGACCTTTGAATGATCGGCTGCTGCATTCGCAGTTAAAAATTGATTCTAAGGCGACTAGAAAAAGGCATTTGCAACAATGGAATCATCTTTTTGGAATCGTAAGTTTTCTCCCTTCTTTGCCCTAATCTAGTATACATGAGAAATAAATAAAAATAATAACATATGAATTATTTACAAATGGATTACAAGCATTGATTATGGATTATGTGATATATTGAATAGATTGTTTGTCATTAAAATGATCAATGCAATAAAAATTACATAGGGAATTTGATATTTTCTAGCTATAGCTGCAGACAATTAGATTATAAGAGAACATTTTACTTGCACCTCTTTGTATTGCGACTTTGATTATCAATGAAAAGCTATAAGCTATTTTCCCTAAAAAAAAAAAAAGAGAACATTTTATTGCACCATAAGATTGGTTATGGAGGATCGATTTTGTATTTGTACACCCCCACAATTTTGCTAATTTGATATATTATAAACATAATTAGAAGCAGAAGTACATATAGTATGCGTAGGATTTTATTCAACAATATATATACTATTTTCGCTTCCTCTAATTTTTCTTTCTAAACAACATTTGAAGCAGTAAGGATGGGATAATGGCATACTTTGGATCTTATGCTCATGGCAACCTGTGAGACATTGTTTTCTGTTGATTTTACAAAGAGTAACAATACTTTTATTTTTCCATCTTTTCTTATGGTATGTTCTTTGAATACAATTATTTTCTTTGGAAGAAGCATCAGATTCATCAAGGTTAACCATTTTATTGCCAGATGTATCTTTCATCCATTTGTGTATTTTCTAGTTTGAGCTTCTTACCAACCTTTTGTATCCATGGATCATTGGGTTCTGCAAATTGAGCTTGAGGATCGGGTATATATGAAAATAATTTTTTAACAAGGGGTTGATTAAAAAATCCATAGGGTCTTCTTATGTGATAGTTTAATAATGTTTATATAGAGCTCGAACTCATCTGATGAAAAATCACTAAACCAAGTATATAACTTGAAAAATTAGTGCAGGATAGCCAAGTGATGAAAGGGAAAGGAAATGATAATCAATGGAAAAAAAAGATAGAAGGTAAAATAGTCAAATGTGCTTTTGAATAAAAGAATTGAAATCTGCCATTATTCATTCTTTTATTCAAAAGCACATTTGACTATTTTACCTTCTTCTATCTTTTTTTTTTCCATTGATAATCATTTCCTTTCCCTTTCATCAGTTGGCTATCCTGCACTAATTTTTCAAGTTATATACTTGGTTCAGTGATTTTTCATCAGATGAGTTCGAGCTCTATATAAACATTATTAAACTATCACACAAGAAGACCCTATGGATTTTTTTAATCAACCCCTTGTTAAAAAGTTATTTTCTTCCTTAAAAAAAAATTATTTTCATATACCGTTATTCTTTTTAGCTAAAGATTTACTTTTGGTTTTGTTTATTTGCTAGCTTATGAGGATTTCTTGACTTTCTCTTAACATTCTCTTAACATTCTCCCTTTCTTATAATATTAGCTTTCCCAACATCATGTGTAAAAAATGTTGAACTCAATATGCAGATTTTTTTTAACACATTTGATATAATATTAATTGAATTTGAGATATGCATATTATGAGAACAACATGGGGAAGGAGCCTACAATCAAATAAATATTTGAGTCCTTTTAAAGGATTTGGATCCTCTTAAATGTGCAACACACGTTAAAAAGTATAGTGGATAATATCACATATTAATAAACAACTTAATAGTTAATATTATATGTGTAGATGTGCATAACCAATTATGGTTTATTGGAATGTCAACTTATGTGTTATGTGCTTATGATATAAGCGCTTTCTTTAGTCGATTATCCAAAATAGCTTATTTAATATTAGAATTCAAAATATTTTAGAATCATATTGTGCAACCATGAAATTACCTTTAACTAGACTAGAGGCATGATTCGTCAAATGTCCATTTGAATCAGTCTTTTGTGAAAGCGGGGATCTCAAGTTATTGTTATCCACCAAATTTAAAGAGCTTTCTGAGCACTTTTCTTGTTGTTCGTGAACATCCCGAGTAGGAGTCGCTGGCAGCAACTATAACTCTTGTTGAGAGATATCAGAGTCACTGAAAGAAGTATCTTTCTCAACTGTCATAATGTCAATTTTCTCACCTTCATTAACATCAGATTCTACAATCATGTGAACTTAGGATAAAAAAGTCAACATGGAAAAAAAAAAGAGTTCATATGATGTTAAGTAAAAGAATATGATATTATTGAAGATGAGAATGAAGTTAATATTTCTTATTGCTTTAGTTTATGTTTTGATGATGTCTAAGATTGCTAGGTTTGTTAGATGATATTCTTTTATGTTGATTAGCTTTAACTTAGAAACTTGTTAAAGCACCCTAGCAAATCATGTCTCATAGTGTCATGTGATTCTTTGATGTCTTGTGTGTTGTCATGTGATTCTTTGATGTCTTGTGTGTTGTAATATATGGAAAATTCATCCGTAAATTGCTTGATTCTATTCATGATTCATTGATTCATATCAAGCATTCCTTTTGTCCATTTTCCTTGTGTCACTCTTTTTGAACCGAGTCAAATTTTGCTGAATAGTATCGCAGTGAATCTATTCACAATTTTCGTGAATAGATTCACAGTGAATCGATTCACAATTTTCTTGAATCGATTCACAACTGAATCGATTCACAAAAAGTCTGAATCGAATCAAATGCTGTCAGCATCAATTTTTCACTTCTTTCTTGCATGAATCGACTCAAATTTCAGTGAAACGATTCATCAAACTCTCTGACATGGTCTGAATCGATTCAAAATTGTTTTGAATCGTATCAAACACCTTCTGGGCTACTTGAGTCAACTCAATTATCACTTGACATGTTTCATTCTTCATCATAATTTTCCCTTGTCTTATATGGTCTGAATCGATTCAAATAGTAAGTGAATCGATTCACACAGTTCATTTTGTGCGAAAATTTGGCCTTTCCCCTTGCTCCTATATATTGTACTCTCCTCACAACTCCAAGATCATTAAATCATTTGCATCTATTCTATCTAGGTCTCAAAAACTCATTGCTCATACATTATTCAAGATTAAACACTTTTTCTTAGAATCACTTTGTCTTTGAGTGTGTAGATTCTCTAGAGTGGTAGTAGGGATTGTAAGTTGGTTCTCTCAAGAAGATTGATTAGGCATAATCAAGGCTTCAAAGGAAGTGAATAATCTCATTCCACCTCCAATGGTCTTGGGGGTCTTTCTAACCGTTCCTGAAGTCGAAGGGGGTTCGTTTACAGAACGTAGCATTGAAGACTCGAGTGAAGAGATCGAAGGAGTGCACGGGTAATTCAAGGATTCGAAGATTCAAGGAGCACCAAATTCAAGGGGTACTTGAAGTTTGGGGGAGCTTTGTTTTACATAGGAGTTGAAGAATTAGGACTTTCATTTGAAGGAACTCTTGTAAACATTGTAAACAACTTTTCATACATAGTGGATGACCTTGGTGAAGGAGTACTTCATCTAGTAGAGTAGAGGTAACCCTTAGCAAGGACGAACAAGGGTGAACTATTATAAACATTGGTGTTCTCTCTCTCTCTCTCTCTCTCTCTCTCTCTCTCTCTCTCTCTCTTTACTTTTAATATTGCACTTGATTAACTGAATAGTTGACTTGTGAATTGCTAGTATTGATCTAAGTAGTGTTTTCTCAAAAGGTTAATCTTAATCCATTTGATTTAGGTTAAATCAATTTTACTTGGATCAATTAATTGCAATACTCATTCAATTGTTCAATTTCATGTGTATTGAATTTTCACTTGATAATTAGTTTTATTGTCATATAGGTTTGGTTTGAAATTGTATATCTTGTTCAAGGATTGTTAATAATTGATTGTGTTAGAAAGATTTGTATCGTGAATCTCTCAATTCTAAGATAAAATCTTATTCTACATATATTTGATATTTGTTGATTCATTGTTTGTGATTGTTCAAGCAAATTTCAAATAGTCAATTTGTTAAAATCGTTTTTCACTAAATCTCCGAAAAGTTTTTCAAAAGCGCTATTCACCCCCCTCTAGGTTGGTAACCATCTAGCCATATAGAACAACAGAGGATTGACATTGTGACAACGGAGGAAGATACTATTTTCAGTGACATTGATATCTCTCGAGAAGAGTTATGCTTCATTCCAGCAACTCATATTCAGGATTTTCCTAAACAACAAGACAAGTTCTTGGAAAGCTCTTTAAATTTGGTGGTCAACAACAACTCTAGATCCCCGCTTTTAGAAAAGGCTGAACCAAATGGACATTTGACGACTCACACCTCTAGTCTAATTAAAGGAAATTGCATGGTTGCACAATATTCTACTAAATTTGTTTGTATCTACTAAACTAAATAGGAAAATAATTGTCCGTGCTTTTTACGATTTTGCCCTTAGAGGGGTATTTTGGTAAATTGGTAAATAACTATATTCCCCCTATATATATATATATGTTGTGGTACGGTTTCATTTCATTCTTCTTTCCCACTATTTCATTTCATTCACTCCTTCCCACCGCTTCATTCATGCTTCTCATCACTGGAGTCCGGTTCCATTTTCTTTCTCCATAACAGGTTCTGATCCGGTTCCCTTTTCTTTTGATTGTGTTGCATGTCTTTGTTTTGTTGTTTTTTTTTTGTGATTTGGTTTTGTTCTAAGGTTGTAATTCATCTTCTTCCTCAGGTTCAGTTGCCATCAAGTTTCAAGGTCAGTGGTTTTTTCTTATTGCTTTGCATGTTCTTTTTTGGTTCAATTTTTATGATTTTATTGTGATTTTGTTCTGTTTTTGTGTTTTGTTGGTTTTTTTGTGCTTTGGTTTTGTTCTAACAGTGTTTTGTGTGAGGTAGATAGTAGAAGATTGAATTGTGAAGAGTATGGTGAGTTTTGTTTGATTGGGTTTTTGTGTTTTCGTTATGTAATTGTTTGTTGTTGCACGTCTGCAAAATTGAAGTTGCAAAATTGAAGTTTCTAGGTTTGTTGTTTGGTGATTTTGTATTTTTTTTTGGTTGATTTTCTGGGTTTGTTTTTAATTTGGTTTGTTGTTTGGTGATTTCAGTTTTTTGTTTGGTTTGGTTAACAGTGTTTGGTTTGGTGTTGATTTAGCAAGGTGAGTTTCTTCTTTTAGGCTTTAATTTGGTTGTATAGGACTGAAATTGTTGTATGAATTTAGTGTTATGCTCTAAATGGGAATTGTTGTCTATGAACTTGGGAAATTAGTGATCATTTATAATTTGTTTTGTTTTGTTTCTTAGAAAAATTTGATTTTTTTGGATTTGGAATCCTGCATTTTTTTTTCCTGTTTTTTATGTGATTGCAGATGCTAAAAAGGATGAAGGATCGTTTGAGAGAAATGAAACAATGGTGGGATGAACTAATGAATGAATAGGAGGAAAAAGTAGAAGAACAACAAGAAGAGGTAGAACTTTTCAAACTTGTGCCTTAGATTTGTTTTGATCAGCCTGTGTTGCTGAGTTTTGGTGTCCTTTTTCTTCATTTTGCTGGTCTGGTTTTTGGTGTGGTTACTAGCTTTCTTTGTGGCTTTGCTGCTGATGTTTTTTTTTTATCATTTTTGCTGGTTTTTTTCCTGCTGTGTCTAGGTGCAGGGTCTGGGTTAATATTAAACATGTTGGCATTTGTTGGTGAAGCAACATTTAGCTTATTCCTCTTTGATAGGAGTGGTGTGGTATCATAGGCACTTAGAAGAACTATTTTTATTAGTCATGTTATATAGTGTTGTAGGGACACTTATAATTCTACATTAGGTGATCTAAGCGAGACTCAAATTTTTGCAAAGATTGAAAATGTTGAGGTGAATTGCATTTCTTCATTGTGTATTGGATATAATATTTGTCATGGAATTGAAACTTTAGCGTAAAATGTTTTTTGCTACAGGTTCTACATGGTGCATCTGGTATGTACAGAAATTTGAATTCATTGGCCATGCAACTTACAAAAAGAAAATGTGCCGTTGTGTGCTGAACAAAAGGATGGATCAGTGGTGGAGAGTAGAACACATGTTGGTGAACTTGATGGAGGGAAGGCGTGTTCGAAGAAACAAGGGAGGAAGAGGGCTGTTGTGGATTTGAGGACCCTTTTGGTTCTGTGTGCACAAGCTGTGTCTGCTAATGACAATAGGACTACTAATGAATTGTTGAAGCAGATTAGGAAGCATTCTTGTCCTTCAGGTGATGCATCACAGAGAACAGCTCATTACTTTGCTAATGCGATTGAAGCGCGCATGGTTGGTGCTGGTAACGGTACACAAATATTATATATGAGCCAACAGATGTTTAGTGCTGATTTTGATTGTGTAGGTATGAATTTGTGATTTTGATTGCAAAAGGCAGTTACTTTTGTTGGAACAAAATGTGTTTAACAATGAACCTTAAAGAGTTTTGATGATAACAAGGTATTAAAAATTGTAAATTGGACTAGCTAATATTTGTTCAAGTGTACAGGACCATAATTATAAAGTTACATCATCATTGGTTCTGAATGAGCAAATAAAGAGCAAAAGAAAATGAAGCTTAGATGATTCTGAAGGCAAAGCGCTCCTGAAGTCAAGCTGCTCCTGAAAGAAATAGCGCTCCTGAAGTAAAGCTGCTCCTGAAGAATAGTGCTCCTGAAGACAAGAAGTCCAGAAGTCATATCATCAGAAGCTGCATCATCAGAAGCTGCATCATCTGAAGCTGCAGAAGT
This sequence comes from Medicago sativa, assembly GCF_051527215.1. Taxonomy (NCBI): domain Eukaryota; kingdom Viridiplantae; phylum Streptophyta; class Magnoliopsida; order Fabales; family Fabaceae; genus Medicago; species Medicago sativa. Next base: position 34,411,006 of record NC_140751.1, read on the forward strand.
CATATCATCAGAAGCTGCCTCATCAGAAGCTATTTCACCAGAAGCTGAATCTCAACTGGATTTGCAAAAGATTCAAGAATTGAAGAATTATCAATGCAAAAGCTGTCTATTGGATTCGAAAACACTAACAAAGGATTAGTGGAGTTTTGCAACGGTCATTTCAAAGGTGTTTGAAGGCTTGTGCTTGCAATTTGGACGAAAGCGTTGACATTGTACTTTGTACGAATTGTACAACCACGTTCTCCACTACTCTGTTCTGTGTCCACGCTACAAGACAAGAAAACAGCTCCAGAATACGGTCTCGCCTGCATATATGTTCCTTTGGATAAGGAATGGATTTCAAATTGGTTCTTCGTAGGACAACAACCAAATCAGGCAAAAGATCATTGGTGAAAGATCAAGCTTCAACAACGACTCTTTGGTGTGCTGGCAATTTCACAACGTCTCTTTCACACCTCTATATAAAGGAGTGAAGACCTAGAGATTTGGTAATGCATGAACGCTGAACGAAAGACTCATAACATTTTTACAAGTGCCAAACCTCTGCTGAAATTGTTCTGCATTCACTTAGAATTTCTGTGTCTTATAGTCATATCTTAGAAATTCTTAAGTCCATTGAGTCTGTATCTGATTTGTATTGTGAGCACCTCTGATTGTATATCAAGTGTTCAAACTTAAACAATTTTCTGTGTAATTTTGTTTAGTTAGGAAGTCTCTTGCAGTTGTGCTTGAGCAGGAAGTCTCTTGATTGTGTTCTTGAGCAAAGGAAGTCTCTAGCTTGTGTGCTTGAGCAAAGGAAGTCTCTTGCTTGTGTGCTTGAGCATTTGTAATCAGATATTACTCATAGTGAAATCTCCTTGGAAGTGCAAGGGGGACTGGACTACTTCCGGATTGTGGAAGGAACCAGTATAATTGCTTTGTGTCGTTCTTCTCTCTCTCTCTGTTTTATTCCGCTGCATTTAGATTCTGATTATCACTCCAGAAGCTGTCTCATCTAGCTTCTGATCAGTGTATTCAGTTGTTTAGGAGAAACGAAGAATTTTTCAAAACACAATTCAACCCCCCTTCTTGTGTTTTTCTCACCTTCAATTGGTATCTAGAGCCTTGGTCTGTTGTGTAACACTTAACCGTGCAACAGTCAAAGATCTGAGAAAAACATGACTACTCCTCCTCCTAATGGTTCTGGTTCTAGTGATACTAGCTATAAAAATGTCTCACATGATTATAGTGATAGTAAGAAAACCAGTGTTGGAAAAGTTCCAAAGTTCAATGGAGATGCTGAAGAGTTCTCTTGGTGGAAGACCAATTTTTACAGTTACATCATGAGCCTAGATGAAGAATTATGGGATATTCTGGAAGATGGTGTTGGTGATTTAGTCCTTGATGAAGAAGGAGCTGCTGTGGATAGAAAGAAACATACTCCAGAACTGAGGAAACTCTACAAGAAGCATCATATTATCAGAGGAGCTCTTGTCACTGCCATACCCAAAGCAGAATACATGAAGATGAGTGACAAATCCACTGCTAAAGCTATGTTTGCTTCTCTCTGTTCAAATTATGAAGGGAGCAAGAAGGTGAAAGAAGCAAAGGCTCTCCTGCTTGTACATCAGTATGAGTTATTCAAGATGAAGGATGGTGAAACTATTGAGGAAATGTACTCAAGGTTTCAAACCTTAGTTTCTGGGCTACAGATTCTAAAGAAGAGCTATGTTGCTTCTGATCATGTAAGCAAGATACTCAGAAGCTTACCTGCCAGATGGAGACCAAAGGTGACTGCCATTGAGGAAGCTAAAGATTTAAACACTTTAAGTGTCGAAGATCTTGTTAGTTCTCTCAAAGTTCATGAGTTAAGTCTTAATGAACATGAGTCTACTAAGAAGAGTAAATCAATAGCTCTTCCATCCAAAGGCAAGTCATCAAAAGCTCTCAAAGTAGTTGAATCTGAAGAGGAAGAACAGTCAAGTTCAGATTCTGAACCAGATGCTGCTGAAATGGCCATGCTCTCAAACAGACTTCAATATCTGGCCAAGAAGAACAGAAAGTTTCTCTCCAGAAGGGGTAACTCCAGAAGCTCAAAGAAAGAAGATCAGAAGGGATGCTTCAACTGTAAGAAGCCTGGACACTTCATTGCTGAATGCCCTGATCTTCAAAGAGAAAAGTCAAAGGACAAGTCAAAGAGGTCCACATTCAAACCAAGCAAACTCAAGAAGCAGATTAAGCAGAGTTTAATGGCAACCTGGGATGATTTGGGTAGTGAATCTGGATCTGATAAAGAGGAAGCTGATGAAGATGCAAAGGTAGCTGTTGGGTTGGTAGCAACAGCAACTTCAGAAGCTGGATCAGATTCAGACTCAGAAGATGAAAACGAGGTATATTCCAAAATTCCCAGAGATGAACTTGTTGAGTCTCTTAAAGAACTTCTTACACATTTTGAAGTAAGAACCAATGAGTTGAAGGATTTAAAAGAAAAATATGCTGATTTGGTACAACAGCAAAAATCAACTCTATTGGATCTGAAAGCTTCTGAACAAGGACTTAGGGGCTTTGACTTCATGTGTAAAACATATGAAGATCAGCTCAGGTTCTTATGTCAGAAGCTACAAGAAAAGTGTAATGAAAAACATTTAAGTAATCATGAAATTGCTCTTGAAGATTTCATTATATCTGGCATTGACAGAAGCAGAGTAGCTTCTATGATTTATAGCATTTACAAGAACAATGGCAGAGGAATTGGTTTTCCAGAGGTGAAACTTGAGAAAACCAATCTAAAGTCTTGTTGTGAATGCATCAAGGAAGGTCTGAAAACATTCTTTGTACCAGAAGGGGCTGAGTTGGAAACTGTTGTTCAATCAGAACCTGAAGCTTCTAGTTCTAAGGCTAAGATTATTTCAAAGCCAAAGAACTCTAAGTCAAATGCTATGATCAAATCTGATTCCAAGACTTCAAAGGTTAGGATCCTGAAAAGATCAGAACCTATTCCTCAGAGTCTGGTGAAACCAAAATCTGGGGTTCTGAAGTCTAAGTTTTAGAAGAAGACAGTTACTGCTTCTGAAGTACCAAAACCTAAGGTGATGGTTAATCAGAAGCAACCCAACTCACAGCACAAGGTACAAGAAGTGAAGAGTAAAGCCTTAAGTACTAACCTTCCAGGACCCATAGAACAATGGGTACCTAAAACTAAAAATGTCAATGATGCAGGTATGTCTAAGAGCAGTGCCAAAGCAAAGATCATGGTACCTAGACAGCGGTTGCTCAAGACACATGACAGGAGACAAGTCCATGTTCCTCAGCCTAACAATGAAAGAGGGAGGAAATTTGAAATTTGGAGGCAACCAGTCAGGCAAGATCATAGGTACAGGAACTATTGGTAATTCCTCTACCTCAATTAATAATGTATGGTTGGTAGATGGTCTTGAACATAACCTTTTGAGCATTAGTCAATTTTGTGATAATGGTTATGATGTGCTTTTTGAAAAACCCAACTGTACAGTAATCAACAAGGAAGACAAATCCATTGTGTTCAAGGGAAAGAGAGTTGACAATGTCTATAAAATCAATTTTTCTGAACTGGCTGATCAGAAGGTGGTTTGCCTACTATCAGTGAATGATAAGAAATGGATGTGGCACAGAAGGTTGGGACATGCTAACTGGAGGTTAATCTCTAAGCTTAGTAAGTTACAACTTGTGAAAGGGCTACCAGACATTGACTATCATTCAGATGCACTCTGTGGTGCATGTCAGAGAGGGAAAATTGTGAAATCATCTTTTAAAACCAAAGACATTGTTTCAACCTCAAGACCTTTAGAATTACTCCATATTGATTTATTTGGACCAGTGAGTACTGCATCCTTATATGGAAGTAGATATGGATTAGTCATTGTTGATGATTACAGCAGATGGACTTGGGTGAAATTCATAAAGAGTAAAGATGTTGCGTGTGATGTATTCAGTAGCTTCTGCACTCAAATTCAATCTGAAAAAGAATCAAAAATTTTGAAAATCAGAAGTGATCATGGTGGAGAATTTGAAAATGAGCCATTTGAAGCTTTTTGTGAAAAACATGGAATTTTCCATGAATTCTCTTCTCCTAGAACACCACAACAAAATGGGGTTGTAGAGAGAAAGAATAGAACTTTACAAGAAATGGCCAGAACCATGATTCATGAAAACAATTTACCAAAACATTTTTGGGCAGAAGCAGTGAATACAGCATGCTATGTTCAAAACAGGATCTATATTAGACCTATTTTGGAGAAAACAGCATATGAACTCTTTAAAGGAAGAAAACCCAATATCTCTTACTTTCATCAATTTGGATGTACATGTTACATTCTGAACAACAAGCTCTACCTAAAGAAATTTGATGCCAAGGCCCAAAGAGGAATCTTTTTAGGTTACTCTGAAAGGTCAAAGGCATACAGAGTGTATAATTCAGAAACACTTTGTGTTGAAGAATCTATGCATGTTAAATTTGATGACAAGGAGCTTGAAGTTAAAACTTCAAAGCAAGGTGAAAGTTCTGCAGAGATACAGGTTCCTGAAGCTACTCCAGAACCTGATCAGATAGCTGAATCTGAAGATAGTCCAGAAGCTGAACCCACATCAGAAGCGCAAGATGAAACAGCTTCTGATGAAGCACAAGATGGCTCACATCAAAAAGATCCTCCCAGAAACACTTTCAAACACAAGTCTTCACATCCTGAGGAGCTAATCATTGGAAACAAAGATAGTCCAAGAAGAACAAGATCACATTTCAGACAAGAAGAGTCAATGATTGGACTAATCTCAATGATTGAACCTACAACAGTTGATGAAGCACTTTCAGATGATGGATGGATCCTAGCTATGCAAGAAGAGTTGAATCAATTTCAAAGAAATGATGTGTGGGATCTGGTACCCAAACCTCAGCACAAGAACATTATTGGAACAAAATGGGTATTCAGAAACAAGCTGAATGAGCAAGGTGAAGTAACAAGAAACAAAGCCAGGCTTGTTGCACAAGGGTATAGTCAACAAGAAGGCATTGATTACACTGAAACGTTTGCTCCAGTTGCAAGATTGGAAGCAATCAGGTTACTTCTTTCCTATGCAGTTAATCATGGCATAATATTATATCAAACGGATGTCAAGAGTGCATTTCTAAATGGTGTCATAGAAGAAGAAGTGTATGTCAAACAACCTCCTAGATTTGAGGATATTAAATATCCGGACCATGTTTTTAAACTGAAGAAATCACTATATGGCTTGAAACAAGCTCCCAGAGCTTGGTATGATAGACTAAGTAATTTCTTAATCAAAAATGATTTTAAAAGAGGACAGGTTGATACTACACTCTTCAGAAGGACCCTTGAGAAAGATATTCTTGTTGTGCAAATATATGTTGATGATATAATATTTGGTTCTACTAATGCATCTCTTTGCAAGGAATTTTCTGAGTTAATGCAGGATGAATTTGAAATGAGCATGATGGGAGAGCTGAAGTTCTTCCTAGGCATTCAAATCAATCAATGCAAAGATGGAGTCTATGTTCATCAATCAAAGTACACAAAGGAGCTTCTGAAGAAGTTCAAACTTGAAGATTGTAAAGTGATGAACACTCCAATGCACCCTACGTGCAACTTAAGAAAAGAAGATGAAGGAGCTAAAGTAGATCAGAAGCTGTATAGAGGTATGATTGGTTCTTTGTTATACCTCACTGCATCTAGGCCAGATATTTTATTCAGTGTATGCTTGTGTGCAAGATTCCAATCAGATCCTAGAGAATCTTATATGACTGCTGTCAAGAGAATCTTCAGGTATTTGAAGGGAACAACTAATCTTGGACTCCTTTATAGGAAATCGTTAGATTATAAGCTAATTGGATTCTGTGATGCTGATTATGCTGGTGATAGGATTGAAAGAAAGTCAACCAGTGGCAACTGTCAATTTCTGGGTGATAATCTTATATCCTGGGCTAGCAAAAGACAAACAACTATTGCTATGTCTACAGCAGAAGCAGAATACATTTCAGCTGCAAGTTGTTGTACACAACTACTTTGGATGAAACATCAGTTGGAAGATTATCAGATAACTGCTAACAGTATTCCCATTTATTGTGATAATACTGCTGCTATTTGTTTGTCTAAAAATCCAATTTTGCATTCAAGAGCTAAGCACATTGAAATCAAACACCATTTTATCAGAGATTATGTTCAAAAAGGAATTTTAGATATACAATTCATTGATACTGAAAATCAATGGGCTGATATATTTACTAAGCCTTTAACTGTTGAAAGATTTGATTTTATAAAGAAAAATTTGAACATGCACTTTGTATCTGATTAAATGCTTGCTTGCTCCTGAATAGGGTTTTAGGTTCTGAAGTTAGTTCAGAAGCGGTAGTCCATCAGAAGCTCTTTATTGAGGTTCTGAGGAAAACTCGCTTCTGATGATGACGTCAGCATCTGAAGTCCAGAAGCTGGATTTGTTGCTTCTGAATAGTTGAATTAGTGGAAACGTTGGAAGTTACCTTTTAAAAAGTAACTTCTGGCCCACTAACTTGGTAGTTACTCTGTGAACTTCTTACGTGGCCTGTATGTGTTGGTGTATAACTAAAAGGGCAATGATGATTTAATAGCTTTGAAAGTACTTTTCACGCGCCCCCAATTTTGTCATTAATGTTATGTTTGTTTGTCTCTTTTGAATTGCAATCGTTTTACTTTTAACACTTTGACAATTCACACACTACTCACTCCCAACAAACACATTTGCTCTCAAACCTCTTGCGAAGTAAGCGCATTCTCTCAACCTTAGAACCCTAAAATCTTCATCTTCTTCAAATCTTCGTCAATCATCAAATGGCATCATCAAGCTCGCAACGAGAAGTTTCAGTATCTACTTCACGGATGGTCCCTGAATTTGACTACAAAGGAAGAAGCATGAAATTGGAAGAATGGGAACTACAGGTTCAAATAGAAAATCCGGTGGATTTTGAATCACTCGCCTTCCATGAGTGTTGGATCAGAAGCTACTATGAAAAGCAGGAACTTATGCATTACTTCAAGATGTTGAATGGACCAACATACGAAGCATTGGTAAGACACTTCTGGGTGAGGGCTAAGGTTTATGACAAAGCTGCGTCTATAACTGAAGAAAGTCAAATGGTGTTGATTTATCCCGAACTGGAAGGGAAGACCAAAGAAGAAATGAGACTTGAGCCATTTACAGGTATTGAAATCAGGTCAAGTATTTGTGGTATTCCAGTGAGAATTGCGGAATGGCAGATAGAAGTTGTACTCTGTAGAGAGGCCTCTGGAAAATACTCTGGAATTGATCTCTCAAATACAGCTGAAGAACGCCTCTGGAAAGAGAAAGTAAACTTGGCCCTGTACAACTCAACGCAAGCAGGAAAGTATGCTGATCTAAGCATGGATAAGAAGCTGCTTCTGAAGATTCAGAATGAGGACTTACTTCCATGTGGTGGTAGTGAGAAACCCAATTTGGCACAAAAGGTCTTTCTTCAACACTTCATTAAGAAGGAGAAAGTGAACGTGCCAAAATATATGTTCAAATACTTGATAGAGTGTCTGAAACAGAGTCAGCTGCAGAATAGAACCTGGGTACCTTATGGAAGACTCTTGTCAGAAATAATCTATCAAGGAGGAGTCTTGGACAAGCTAAGCAGTGCTGAAGCCTTCACAGATGAGCTGCTTGATACTAAAACTGGAAAGTTCATTAATGCACAAATCCTCAAGAATATGAAGTTGATCCCTGCTGTCACCAAGCTTCATACAGATTTGAGTGAATCACTTGTTAAGTCTGATCTTATGAAGGACTTTCCACCCATCTGCAAGAAGGATCCCATTGAAGTGCAGATGTACTATATCAAGGAACATTTTGAGGCAACCAATGAGAGAATCAGATAGGAAGATATTCCAGAGGAAATGTATGGTGGTGCTCTGCCACGAGCCAGAGGCAGAAAGTCAAAAAGAAAGATGACTGCAGAGCAATATCTAGAGGTTGAACAATCTGCTAAAAAGGCAAAAGTTGCTACTGACAAGCTCAAGATTGGTAGTTCATCAGTACCTTCAATTGAAGAAGCCATTGAAGACATGGAGTCCAGGATGATCATGGATGTTGGCATTACTCTTGATCAACCTGCTATACCAAAGAAGAAAAGAAAGCAAGCAGTAAGGAGGACCAAGAACTTTCCTCATGTTTCTAAGAAGACTGAAGCTGCTACTAATGTGTCAGAAGCTATTGGAAAAGCTATGGAGATTGCTTCTGAGCTTCAAGAGAGGGTAATAACAGAAGCATCACAACTTCTTAAAATTCCTGACACTACTAAAGATGATTGCTCAGAACCCTCTACTACAGGTAATATTTTCACACACTCAGAACCTGTAGTACATGAGATATCCAGTGACTCTCCTTCACCTTCTTCAAAATCCTCATCATCATCTTCAGATTCTGATGATGATATACCCTTAGCCCAACTTTTTCAAAAACCAGTAAAAAGCCAGTCAACATCAACCAAAACCAACACAAAGCCCCCTCAGTCAACTACTTATGAACCAGTTGGTCACATAATTAATGAGAAGTTGGCTGAAATGGCTGAGCAGAGAGAAAGAGTCATTGATACTATCTTTCGCCTTAACCCTCAACCCCTTAACATTCAACCCCTCAACATGATTCCTCCAGAAAATGTTGAATTCACCTCAGAAAAGGCCTCTGAAACAACTCCAGAAGCAGCTGCTTCTGAAAACCCCCATCAACACACACCACCCCCACAATCACCAATAGCTACCATTGACCCCCAACTCAACACTCAAACATCAACTTCACCACAACAACCACCAACTAAAATTGAACACTCCCCAGAACCAACTCCTATGGATGTTGACATCTCTCAAGTCAATGTTCAAGCCTCAACCTCTACCACACACATTGCTTCTGACCAGCCTTCATCTTCAAACACACAAACACACCTTACCATTCCAGTTCCTAACCCTGTTCAAGACCTGGAAATCAGTGATTCTGATCTTGAAACCCTTGAACAACCACCCACAAACATCCTGGAATCTGGATATATTAATTCTGAGCTTCTGACAATCCTTAGTCAATTGCATAATCTGGTGGATCAAAGAAGGACAATTGATCTCACAAGTGCATATGAAGACTCCTGGGCATCTCTTCAGAACCGGGCAGCTGAGCTTATTGAAGATATCAAGGCTAAATGCATCAGAGTCAAGCAGGCTTCAGTCAGAAGGCTAATGGAGCATTTGAATCAGAGTCTCAGAGTAAGAAGTTCTACACTGCTCCTGGCAAACCAGCCTTTCTTCTTAGAAACGGATTACTTAACCAGAGAAGCAAGGTTGTGTAAGCTTCTGAAGAAACAGATGGCACAGCAGCAGCAAGAAGCTAGAGAAAGGGAACAAGCTCTTCTCCAGAGGCAACAACAGCTTGAAGAACTGTTGCAAAAGAAAATTGAAGAAATGGAGGAGATGAAGAAACAACAACAAACCAACCCTTAGTTGCACACCTTTGTGTTATTTTTGTTTGTTGCTTGTTTTCAAATTCTTAGTCCTTGCTTCTGAAACCATCTTGTTTTATTTTTATGCTTCTGAATGCTTACTGCTTCTGACTGCTTAGCTGCTTCTGATAATTGGATATTCATGTTCATATATTTTGGTCTGTTTTATTTAATTAATTTCTTGTATACTCTCTTTTGTTTGAGTTTTTCTCAAATCTTTTTGTCTTTTATGCTTATTTGTTTATCTCATTTTTTTTGATAATGACAAAAGGGGGAGTATATGTGACAAGTATTTAAAGGCTCTGAGCCCCATTAATGGCATTTGAAATTTTTGAAAAACTTCTATCATTTTTTTTACCTTATTGGTATAAGCTATGAACGAACGAAGAAGTATCAAAATTCAAGTAAAATTAATTGAACCATTCTTCTTATCTATAAGTTAATTCTTTCAATGATTCAATTTTTTTTAAAAGCTCTGATAATTTTATTGTGCGAAAAATGAATTTAATTAACCTGGATAGAACTTAGGGGGAGCTTACAAACCTCACCTTAAAGACTATCAGACTCAGGGGGAGTTTGAGCTTACAAACCTCAGACTCTGAGCTTACAAACCTCAGAACCCCAAAGTCAACTTGTTAATTAGATTAACAACAATTGATCAATTTTAAATACTTTTGTTTGTCATCATCAAAAAGGGGGAGATTGTTGGAACAAAATGTGTTTAACAATGAACCTTAAAGAGTTTTGATGATAACAAGGTATTAAAAATTGTAAATTGGACTAGCTAATATTTGTTCAAGTGTACAGGACCATAATTATAAAGTTACATCATCATTGGTTCTGAATGAGCAAATAAAGAGCAAAAGAAAATGAAGCTTAGATGATTCTGAAGGCAAAGCGCTCCTGAAGTCAAGCTGCTCCTGAAAGAAATAGCGCTCCTGAAGTAAAGCTGCTCCTGAAGAATAGTGCTCCTGAAGACAAGAAGTCCAGAAGTCATATCATCAGAAGCTGCATCATCAGAAGCTGCAGAAGTCATATCATCAGAAGCTGCCTCATCAGAAGCTATTTCACCAGAAGCTGAATCTCAACTGGATTTGCAAAAGATTCAAGAATTGAAGAATTATCAATGCAAAAGCTGTCTATTGGATTCGAAAACACTAACAAAGGATTAGTGGAGTTTTGCAACGGTCATTTCAAAGGTGTTTGAAGGCTTGTGCTTTCAATTTGGACGAAAGCGTTGACATTGTACTTTGTACGAATTGTACAACCACGTTCTCCACTACTCTGTTCTGTGTCCACGCTACAAGACAAGAAAACAGCTCCAGAATACGGTCTCGCCTGCATATATGTTCCTTTGGATAAGGAATGGATTTCAAATTGGTTCTTCGTAGGACAACAACCAAATCAGGCAAAAGATCGTTGGTGAAAGATCAAGCTTCAACAACGACTCTTTGGTGTGCTGGCAATTTCACAACGTCTCTTTCACACCTCTATATAAAGGAGTGAAGACCTAGAGATTTGGTAATGCATGAACGCTGAACGAAAGACTCATAACATTTTTACAAGTGCCAAACCTCTGTTGAAATTGTTCTGCATTCACTTAGAATTTCTGTGTCTTATAGTCATATCTTAGAAATTCTTAAGTCCATTGAGTCTGTATCTGATTTGTATTGTGAGCACCTCTGATTGTATATCAAGTGTTCAACCTTAAACAATTTTCTGTGTAATTTTGTTTAGTTAGGAAGTCTCTTGCAGTTTTGCTTGAGCAGGAAGTCTCTTGATTGTGTTCTTGAGCAAAGGAAGTCTCTAGCTTGTGTGCTTGAGCAAAGGAAGTCTCTTGCTTGTGTGCTTGAGCATTTGTAATCAGATATTACTCATAGTGAAATCTCCTTGGAAGTGCAAGGGGGACTGGACTACTTCCGGATTGTGGAAGGAACCAGTATAATTGCTTTGTGTCGTTCTTCTTCTCTCTCTCTGTTTTATTCCGCTGCATTTAGATTCTGATTATCACTCCAGAAGCTGTCTCATCTAGCTTCTGATCAGTGTATTCAGTTGTTTAGGAGAAACGAAGAATTTTTCAAAACACAATTCAACCCCCCTTCTTGTGTTTTTCTCACCTTCAACTTTCTTGCCTCAGGGGGACGAGATTGTATGATCCATCTCTATGATGTTGAAAGGTGTAGTTATCAGTCTTATAAGCTAACTTTATTGGCTGCAAGCTCAGGGTCTGATTTCAAAAAATAGAAGTACAAATGTATTTAAATTTCTACATGGATGCATTTTATATTTCTGACTTCAGTTACTTTCATTTTGTCAGGGAGAACAAGCTTTGTTGGTGCTGATAATCTGTGTTTCAAGGATTTTGTATGTTCTCTTTCTTCACTCTCCTGCTACACTCACCTGCTACACTCACATACCTTTGGATCACTTGCAAGGATATGGTAGAAGCATATTTATGTACCTCATGGCTTAAATATTACATATAATATTAATATGTATGATTATAATGTAAAATAAAAAATTCTAACTTATAGAGCTCAATCTTTCATTAGTTAGCGTTGATAATCGTAGGCTAAGTTACCTTTTGTGACAAAAATAGTAGGCTAAGTTACCTTTTGTGACAAAAATAGGTTGTGAAACATGAGGGTACTACTGACATTATTCTTGCTCATCCGTTCGTTTCTGTAACATGATCTAGATTATCCATGAATTTAAAAGGAAATGTTTTGCTTCTTTTAGTGATTTAATGTCTATTGTATAGGCTTTGGAGGAGCCATCTGAAACTCAGATGTTAGCGATGCAAGAAGGTCTTCTGACTCCTGGTGTAAGTATCTCTCCTTCCTGCATTTCATTTAAATGAACTCTGATATGTTTTTGAGTGTAAAAGGTTGTCACAAATGGCCTTCAACTGAAGAGTTAACAGCTGAATATGCGTTTTGCAGGTGAGTAGTCAGAGGTTTTCTGTTGGGATGACACCCAAAACACTTCGGGTTCCCAAGCCTGGAGAGATGCTTCTTTCTGTCCATGGATCACCCCTAGGTGTTTACAAGGACAATAACATGGAAGCCATAAATGGTATGATTAATTAAAATGCTAAGGATGAAAGTTGAACTGTTTCATTCTTTACCATGTTAAAGGAACAAGAAATAGTTCTTGTCACCATAATGCTGTGATTTTGATATACTCTCTAATCCTTCTATTTCAGTCTTTGAATCTATACCTATGTAAGATAATTGATTTTGGTTTTCTATAGAAAGATTTTGTGATGTTAAAAGATGTTACTCATAGAGTAGTATAGAGTTGCCTTCCGTTGCAATATCATGTGATGTGGAGAGTTGACTGAATATATTTTTTGCAGATTGTGGATTCTGTGATTGTTCTGTTTCGGGTTGAATAATGTAAAAGTAAAATGCCTTAAAACAAGTTCTCAAAATTATATTAAGGTCCCTAACTCAGTTTTCATTTCCTTAAATTGCATGGACTCTCAACAGGTGGAATGATTTAGGTGTAAGTGATATAAAATATTTCTAAAATGTAAGGGAAATTTTTAACAAATACTTATAAGACCTATAATGTTGTAAGGTTAGTGTTGAAGACATGATAGCGGAACATTGGATGATTGGTTAAATTTTATTTGGTCCTTACAGGAAGATGATTATGAAGCTACAGTGGCTACTAAGCTCTCAAAAGATAACTATGGTTGGTGACGAGCTCGATTAACACAGGTTTTGAATTCTTGGTCGTCCTGTTCTTCACTGGAAAATAATCTCTGCAAACTTTAGTATAGAGGCTGAATATAAGCTAACCTTGGAACTTTAAATTTTGAGGAACTCCAATTTTTGCCTCATCACATTTTCACTCCCCCAATTTATTTTTGCCTCAAATGTTTCACTCCCCCTTCATCTGCCGTATTCTTTTCTTCTAGGAACTCCAATTTTTTATTCTCTAGCATGTAAATTAATTTTGGAACAAGATATCTCCAATGGCTATTGTGCTTTCCAATATTTTAAAATCTTCTTTATATTTTTCTTTTCTTCTCACCCTTTCTATTTCTATTTGTCCCTTCACTCACTTTTGTTCTTACTCTGACCAACTCTTTTTTTTGTTTTCTTACTTATCCGCTGCAGATTTGCATGCATGAAAGTTTGACTCACTAAGAAAATTGTAAGCAGGGACCGACTATGGAGATATATAGATCTACAAAGCCTAGACTAGAATCATTTATGTTTCTAATTTTTTATTAGTTATTGCTATTTTTGGTGTTGAATATTGACTTTGGTTTTCTTTATTGTATATATTCTGATTTTTCAATTTTTTGGGACGCATCTTAACTGAAATCTGGTGTATCTTCCTATGTAGATATTTGGAATAAGGTATGGGTTCTATGCAAATATACTTCAGATACTATTGTTTTGTTTCTTTTGCAATACTATTTTGTAATACTTGGAGTAGTATGTGATTTTTTTTTCTTTTCAATATAAATAAATAAATGCTGATAAGAACTCATCTTGAACACCATTGCTATAACCATTGTTTACATATATTTCTTTTTCAATTTTTATTCTAATACTAAAGTTGATTTTTGGTAGAGTTTGTATCCATAATGTTGTTGTTATTGGTTTTTCTAAGATGAGACAACATTAGAGCTCTGCTTTGAATTGGTAGTTAGCTTTTCTTTTTATTGATTTTACATGCACTCTTTTTATAGACACAATCTGTTTTTGACTGATTTATTTTTAAGCTTCATAAAGGTCTGCAGACAAAAAGGTCTACCTTTGGAAAATAAAGCAATGTGGTTGAGAGAAGTAGATTGGCTTCTTTGTGTTTGTGATCACATCGTTGAGTTAATGCTTTCACATCATTTCCTTATGGAAGTAATCTTGAGGTATGGTTCTCATCTATGACTTTAGATTCTTTTTAATAACTATGCCTGAGGTCTACCGTGTTTGACAATCATTGAAATTTGAACTGTAATGTTTCTTTTATGGTGCGATCTGTTGGTAATTTGGTATGCAAGCCAAGGGCATAGAAGTGGTTACAAGGTTATAGCATATTCTTGCCTCTATGTTCGTCCCTGGAACTACTTGAGTTGGTCACTAGGAGGTTTATGGTCTTTTTTATTTTTTGACTTAAGGATGCTGAAGCATTCAATTTGTTAAGAGGTTGAGCAATGGATACAGTTATTTTTTAATTTCAGTGAGTTTTTTTTAGTGGTCCTAGGTCTATAAGAATGTGGATATCAGTGAAGGTTATTTTAATTTTTTATTAGCATTCTTATTGTATTAACATATACACTTTTCTCTAATGTGAACATGTTTATTTAATTATTTTGTATAGGATAGTTTGGAAGATGTTAATACTCCATCAATTCACGTCAAGTGGGAAATAGGCTGAGTAGAGATTCTAGATTAACGATGTTTGATTTTGATAGACACATATGTACAATGTTTAATTTTTCTTTTAAAAATAAAAAAAAATTGGTGTACAATGTTGAATTTTGATTCTATATGATATTTTTACATGAACCATCTCTCATAAAATTTTATAAATATAACATTAATATATGTTTAGCTAATAAGTTTTGTCCTAAAACTTTCATCCTTTTACGGAAAAGTTCAGATAAATTTCTCGAATTTCAACTAAAAATTAATTTTTTAGATTATGTGGTTTTGATTTCCACATATAGAAAGGATAACAGTTTTTCGTAATTTGCACATTTCTCATGAACAAAATATATGCTCTTTTCATGAATTAAGGCTTTGTAATGCTTTGATAAATATTTTATAAAGATGCGCATTTCTAATGTTTGTGCAATATGCTTTGCTTGAATTTCACAATTATAAACGACAAAAATCTCTTAAAAAAATGCGGCTATCTCCCTTAATTTACTCATTTTTCCTTTAGAACAATTTTTCTACAAAATACATTACTGAACCCCATGCCTTAGACCATGCATCACAAATATTTGGATTATGCGACCTTCATTCTCAAATTTACGAAGAATGGTAATATTCCGTAATTTGAACATCTTTCCTTTAAAACAAATGTTTTAAAAGTACGTATAATTCACCTGAAAGGACTCGGTACTAAATTGCAGTTAATATCTGCCTTTGCTATAGATCATGTGAAAGGATTTATATACGTTGAAACTGAAAGGCAAAATGATACAAATCCGGTAGAGAGGTATTCAACTATCTGTTTGATGCAGAAGTTTGTTCACCTGAAAGGACTGGATACTAAATTACAGTTAATATCTACCTTTGCTGTAGATCATGTGAAAGGATTTATATACGTGGTACTAAATTGCAGTTAATATCTGCCTTTGCTAGGGGTGGCAAAAATACCCATACCCACGGGTATCCACAGGTATAATATACGGGTATTTGACTACCCATTATTATATGGACACAGACACAGATTTGATTGTATCCATAATCACGGGTACCCATACCCGATAATAAATTAAGTAAATTGCTAAAATATCTTTATATATCATATCTTATTACTTAAAGTTGTTACCTTATTGAAGAAAATTTTACCGCCCACCTAAAAATCCTCAATAATAACCTATTTTTATTTTAAATTTTTTATATCATCTTATTAAGTTCACCGTTTTCACTTCATTCACATCATAAAACATATAGATTATATAAGAATCATGAATTTTCTATGGATTATGTATGATTTATGAAATTTTGAATTTTTATGTATGGATGTTTAAAAGTTGAAGTTTTTTGGTAATTAAAAAAAGTTATTATTTGTACCAAAAAATAAATAAATTCAAAACTCCGTGGGTACTCATGGATACCTCAATACCCACGGGTACCAGTATAGTGGGCACCCACGAGGATACGGGGCGGGCACGGGTATCATATTTATCCAACCGGCTCGGGGACGGTATCATATTATCCGTACACATGGGTATCCATTGACATCCCTAGCCTTTCCTGTAGATCATGTGAAAAGATTTACATACGTTGAAGCTAAAACACAATGATATAAATCAGGTAGAGAGGCTTTCAGCTATCTGTCTGATGCAGAAGTTTGTTCACCTGAAAGATCTGGATACTAAATTGCAGTTAATATCTGCCTTTGCTGTAGATCATGTGAAAGGATTTATATACGTTGAAGCTAAATATGTTTTCATTTGTTACTCGTGATCAAGCCATTTTGAAGATTTAATTTTGTAATCCGCAATGCAAGAGTATTCTAAATATTGTATTTGTCAAAAAAAAATACTCTAAATATTGTATTATGATTTATAATTATCTGTCATTTCGCAATCTATCCTTTCAATATAATATTTTGTCAAATACGTTACTGAACCCCCGTGCGAAGCACGGGTTTGTAACTAGTTCTGATAATAAAAACACTCTGTTTGGATAAACGATAATGAAACACTTATAGCATAAGCATGTAACATATAAGTTTACATTACAATCACCCATAATTGGTTATGGACATGTATATATATATAATATCAACTATTAAGTGTTTATCAATCAACAATATTATTTAATTTAACTCTTTAATATTAGTTGCACACTTTAGACAATTCGAATCCTTTTAGAGGACTCAGATCTTTATTAGAGTGTAGGTTCCTTCCTCTTCGTGTTCTTAGAATTTTCATATCTCAAATACAATGATTATTTCAAATGTGTTTACATTTTTTACATATTGGTTTCAACCTTATTCACATATGATTCTAGGGAAACATGAATTAAAAGAAAATTAAAAATGTAAGAAATGAAGTGGGAGTTGCGATAGAAAAAAATAAAGAAATACTCAAAATCTAGCAAATCAACAAAACCTAAGAGTAAATCATTAGCTGACAAGAATAATGGTAATTATAATGATTTGCATTGTGATAAGTTTTATGAAGATGTGAATCTATGTTGGTGGTCGGATTCACTCGCCAATCTTCTAGGTGTTTTGAACTTTTACCCACAATTTCTTTTTGTTGCATTATCATTTCGTGCCCGTACGTGGATCAGTTAGATTGTTTCCATGTAGGTGATTGATACAGGTTCTGTTACTATTCGTTTAGGGTTGCTTGTCTTTTACTTTTAGGTTGTTCAAATTTTCTGCTGAACACAATCTATTTTATCTATTAGGGTTTGTTTATTCACTGGGTCAAGTTCTTTGCCCCGTCATTGCATTCCTTTTTAAGTCTTTTGTGCTGGTAATGGGGAAATTCATGATTCAAAAGATTGTGCGAATAATCAAGTACCAACGGATACGAGGTAAGCACAAATTAATGATCAGGAATTACATAATGATGAGTGTTATTTGAACAACCAATTTGGTGACAACCTTATTTTACAAAGAAAAAAGTGGTATTGGCACAGAAACTATAGCAATAGAGAGATAAAGTAAAAAGTAATGTGAGTATGAGAGAGAAAGTTGTTGCAAAAGTTGTCACTAAATGGATGTTCAAATATCATTTCTCTTACATAATAGTCCCTTATAAACACCATTCTCGGAAGATGATTTTTGTGGTAAAAAAAAAATAAATTAAACTCCTAGTTATGAACACACTGATTGATATAGTAAAATATCATAGGTTAAAAAAAAGATAAATAAAAGCTACCGTCCAACTCATGGACAAGTTAATTCTAGACACATACACAAATTTAACAAACTTCAGGAGAAACCATGCATACCATTTATCACAAAATCTAACGAGGTTACAAAATGGTAACATCACTTAATACCAGTCTCTAACTCGATTACATATAAATTACTTACATCTATTTCAAAATATCAATTTTACTTGACCAAACAAAATGTCAATTTTATAACATTCACCTTGGATTTGGATTACATTTTAATGTTTGAAAAAATTCCGTTAGAAAATTATATTAAGGGTACTTATATATTTGTTTATAAAAATTATTATTTTTAGGGTTAACAAAAGTAATTTCTATGGCAAACTTATGGTGTGTTAGATATGCTAAAAAATATGTATTGGACATACCAACATAACACAAGACATAACAACAAGAACAAATTTTTATGGTATTGAACATTTTTTTTTTGTGGACAAAATATTATTTTGTATTTTAGACAACTTGTACTTGAGACAAAAAGTTGTGTTGTGATTTAGTGAGGGATAAAATTTCAGTTTTTGTCATCCCTTGCCCCCAACGAAGTTGTTTTGTTATGTCCTTCATTCTTTTATAATATCAAACACACCTTTAGATATTTAATATGTACCGGTACATATCTAATATTTAATTTAATAGTTTTTTTTTTGCTAAGCAGGGAGAGAGGACAAGCATCAAGAGGAAACACCGACATCCCAACAAGGTTGGCATCCCGGGAAGCCTCTAATAGTTAAATGAGTTCTTTTTGAATTTTTTTTATTTTATATCATTTACAATCATATAATAACTAAATATCATTTACCATAATATTCGAGTAATAAAATTTATTTTTATTTGAGAGGAATTTGTTTGAATTTTTATTACTCATACTAGAATATTAATTATTTTTTATGATAAAATATAAAAAATTTAGTATGATTCTATAAACAATGAAATAATTTTTTTTTTTTATGAAATAATATTTTTTTAAAGTATAAAAATTGACAAATAACTTTTTATTTCATGAAATTTTTTGTTACTATATTAATTTAAAACACAAAAATACAGATACATCTTAATATGTGAGTGTATCATATATTGAAGCTCCCGTTACTCTTTTAAGTCTTGCTGTTTAAGTTAATTGACACAAAAGTTAAGGTTATTCACTACAAGAAGAAAAATTACAAATCAAATATATATTATATATAACTTTTTCAAAGGATATAATTCTCTCTTCGTTAACATTTACTAATTATGGTTCATAAAAAAAATTTCATAAAAAAAGCATCTCTTAATTTTGTGTAAAATTCAACTAATTTTACATTTTATTTTATTTATTGTATTATTGATTTTAAAAAGACAACAAAATCCTTAAAACCCAACTCACCTGAGACTTTATTTAAGTGAGGAAAATTATATTAGAAAAAAAAAGAAATACAAAAAGCTGAGGGGGCATAAACCTGACCTACCAAGCACATAATCTGTCCTAAAAGGGGTACTATCCACCTTAAACTTATTCCCACAAGAAAATAGGACATCAAATATTTATTTTTATTTTGAGGGGAAGACAACCAAGTTCCTCTTAGTGCGAAAAGTAATTCTTATATTTCAATGAAAATAAACAAAATTCTTTTTATATAATTTTTGCCCCAATGTTTCCAATACCATTGGGTGCATGTTTTTCATTTTCATTTGAATATTTTTCATATCTAAATCGATCAGCTGTCTCCTCTAGGAATCTCTTTTACTATCTCCATGCTTGGCTTAATCTCTAGATGCAAATTTTTATAATCTTCTTCCCTTAAAAGGGCCTCAAAGACTTCCGTAGAATCAATTTTGTACACTATTGATCCAAGCATATGAGACATATTCTCGATCTTCAAGAGTTGATTTTTAGACAATATGCAAGTGTTGTGTTTGGTTTTTTTCGAGAACATCCACTACAAAAAATCGCGAGCATTGCGGCGGCTAAATTTTGCATGTTCTGGCGGTTTTAGCCGCCGCTATATACTAAACTGGCAGTTTCAAAACTGCCGTAATTTTTCCTGCCACTAGGTGTAAAGTGGCAGTTTATTGTTGACCGCCACAACAACTGCCGCAATAAGCAACGTTTAAAATGGCGGCTAATTTTGTGCATATAATGGCAGTTCCAACCGCCAGAATTGTCATTTCTTTTGTTAAAAAAATATGAAAATTGTGGCAGTTTCAACCGCCACAATTGCCACCTTTTTTATTAAAAAAATAATAATAATTTGAACAACAATTACTACATAAAATGCATACATTTATGGAGCAAAAATAATTAAAAAAAAAATGCTGATAAAAAGTATAACAAACATAAATATGTTGCATATAAATGAAAAGAAACTCTACAATTACATAATCTGACAGGTCTTTTACAAACAGTGAACTAACTGTTAATTTATGAAACTCAGTAACTGAATTTACATCGAATATGTGCAGTATGGATGAATTTCCAAGTACCGCTTCATACTTGCTTCCCCTCTACCAATAAGTTGTATTCCTCAAAAGAATAGTTCCCTGCTAGCTAAAGAGACAATTGCAAATCTATAAGCATGAAAACCAGTCAAAGCAAGTTAATACATCTTGTTGCAAAATTGGCAAGCAGTCAACAAGCAAGTGACTACTGTCATCATACCCCATGGGCAAAAAATCATATTTCAATGTATTCATTTGTCTCGAAGGGGACCAACACCAAAATCCATAAAATTAACATAAAATATTGAATATACCTTTCTTATGAGGGGTGCAATTTTGTAACCGCCACTAGTCATAAAATCAACAGTAGCATCATCCCACCATGGCAATAAGCAATGCAAGCGGCCCACCTATAAAGAGGATATATGAAAAATGTTGAAACATATATTGGGTTGTTAAAACTCTCGGCTATCCTATTACCAACCAAGCACAAAGTTCTTGATCATGTGATGCCAAGTTATCAAAGGGAACATGTGCCTAATGTCCCAATATGAAGATAAAAATGTGATGCCTAGTAGTCATTTTAAGGATAGGAAAACTCACATTAGTCCCGTCAAGGATGGTGCGTAAGGACATGTTAGTGAAGGTCAAATAGTTGGCATATAAGCGTAATGGAAGACTCTTCAATAAATATACCTGATGCCAAACAGTGTAAGCATTGAATTATAATGACGATGATCAATATTAGCTTAATGTTTTAGTAAGATGCGGAGATATTTACCCCAGCATAGGCTACCGATCTAGGTAAGGTTGCTAAGTTTCCAGTTCCCTCTGCATATACACTAGCGTCAATCAAAATAAGTTTTTCCACCTGAAAAGATGAACTGCAAATAAATCACTAAAGTCATTTCATGAACTTTATTTTAATGAAATCTTTCCAAAAACTGTGCCGTGGTGGATATTAAGACGTGAAATTATTGGATGGCACATACAGCTTCTGGATAATTGACAACAAAGTCAATGGCAACAACAGAACCGAGGCTTGGTCCAACCAATATCATTGGCCTTCTGATGTAGGACTTCCAAAACTGTTATAGAAAAATACAACTCACCCTCAACACAGTGAAACAATGCAAAGAAAAGAAGAAATGTTGAAAGAAATTGACCATCGGTGAAGACAGCCAAGTCTTCAGATGATAGTTTATGAACAAGTCAAAGCCAATAATTTAACTGATTCGATACTATGTAGCACCGACACATGTGGTTACATTCAATCAATTCCATTCAATTATCTTGAATTAAGTGTCATTGTCACTGTTGTGTCGGGTGATCGTGTCTGTGTCAGTACTTTATAGGTTTGATCAACACTCGGGGATACAAGAGATACATTTACGTTAAAAGAGTACATAAGAACCTGATAGAAGTGATTGCATTTTGATACCACGTCACAAGGAGGAAGATTTTCTGATGGATCAAAGAAAATTTTGAGTTGAAAGCTAAAAAAAGCCTTACAGAGAAAGGGGTAAAGGAACAAGTTGCATTAAGCAAAGTAATAAAACAAACCTAAATCAGAGAAACCCCAACCAAGTATGTCGATAGCCCAAGTCTCAAAACCAGACTCTTCCAGCAATGGATATCCGTATCTCCATTCTAAACATGAACTGAATAATGAACAATATAAAATTCAGGATCAACTTGAGCATAAAATGTAAAAACTAATTTTGTCTCTTGCAAATTTTGAGCACCTATCGAAACCGTGTAGAAGAACAATTGGAGGTTCCTTGTTCTGCACCAGTGGCTTGACACAACTGCTCATGATGGGATTTTCAACAAAGCTAACCTAATCATATCATACGAAACAAATCACACATTAATTAACAGCAAAAATTAGTTGTGAGGAAAGCTTATTCTTACCATAAACACAAATCAAACATTCTTTTCAAGTGATTGCTATTCGAAATAAAATTGACAGATAAGCCGTTTTTCGAGCAACAGAAATTGAAATGAAGACCATTAATCCAAAGAAATAGTAATTTTGTTAATTGTGTATAATATTCCACCAACCAACAACAAAATTTTATAGTTCCAACAAGATGTACTTAACCTGCATAGGAGGAAAAAAGAGTACAAATGGAGAGGGCCTTGACGCAAGGAACACCTCTCCACCAAGAACCAACTCACTAAAAAACCCCCCTAAAAACAAAGCCTGAAGCAGAACTAAATAACACCCACAGAGAACCACCAGCACAACCACGCCAGGACAGTATACAGGCTCGCAAAACAGCCAAGTGCCACCGCAAACAGACCCACTAAACAAGCTACTGTCAACACAGAATCTGCCCCCTTCCCACACAAGGAACACAGACACTGCTACGTAAGAACACAACAGCAAAACTGCTGCCTGGACAACGCCTAACAGCCCACCGAACAGCCAGAACCTATGACAGCACAAACTCCACTGAACCGGCAGAACCAAAGCCCCTACCACCAACTGCCACCCCCAAACAACACACAAAACACCACCAAAAATAAAACCGAATCAACCCCCAAGACAAAAGCGAGGATTCGAACACCATTCGTAGAATAAACACGTTGCAATTTTCAATCGAGACAAGCTCCATTGCCATGACAACACTTTGATTTGTTCCACCAACTCATCCACCCCAAAAACAAATATCATGTTAATGCATATCATCATGAACTTTTCACCAGATAGATATAATAAGCCCCTCATGGTTACAATATTAAGAGACCAATATAAATTGGAACTGGCATGAACAAATTTCCAATGTTAAAGAAAGTATGAATTCTCTAAATGTATACATGCATAACATAACAATATATAAATCCATTCTAAAAAATTTACAAATTTTATTCCTGGAATCTTAACAAACCAGTTAAAAGCCAAATATATCACACATTTAGGCATGACTGTAAATGGTTCTCTCTGATTCGCTGTCTTCGTTTTTCACTGAACAAAAATAGATAAAAAATAAATTAAGAATTGATAGTACTGCATGTTAAGCATAGAACATTGAATCCTTGATACACACACAAAAAATTAGACTATAACAACACTGAATCCTTGACACACGCAAAATTAATACCCAACCAAAGCAAAATTGGGGACGAGAAGGGAAAAAAAATTAGGGTTTTTATGGGATTTGAGCAATAACGCAAAAAAGAAATTGAAGCTAGTGAAAGACTAAACCTGCGTTTTTCAGCAACGATGGGGGAAGCAATTAACCTTACAGTTTCTACAATCATTGGAGACAGAGGGAAAGAACTTGCCTCACGAAGATGGGAGACGACCACGAAAAGATTCCGGCGTACGGTGGGAGACAGAACTGATGACGAGAGAGAAGTGTTGAGGTTCAAGTAGGGTTTGTGTGTTTAGTTTTCGAGAGAGAGATAGACAGAGAGAGGAGTTTTTTTTTATCGATATAGAGAATAAGAGGGAAGAAAAGAGAGGGATAATTTCACTGAAATGAAAAGAAGGAGAGGGAAAGTAAAAATTTGTTTTTTCAGAGAGGGAAAGACCGAAAATAAAATTGGAGAATAGCGGCGGCTGATACTGCCACAATACACCATAATAATTGTCAAACATAATATGGTTTATAATGGCGGGTAAAACCGCCGTAATATACGGTATATAGCGGCGTCTTAAAAAACTGCCACAATGTACAGTTTAAAGCGGCGGTTATTGACAACTGCCATAATAAAACCGCCAGAATTCCCCCGTTTTTTTGTAGTGATCGTTCAATATCTTTTCCTTTTGAGCATCATCAATGTTGTTTTTCTTGTTTATCTCAAAAGAATCAAGCTCAGGAACCCCAATAGCCCTTATAATTCCCTTTGAGTTGTCTGCCCAGGTACAAAATATTCTCGAATCTCGTTAATCATCCCTGCCTCAACCATTTCATCAACTCTTTTGCCTACATATTGAAACAGAGTTGGCAAAGACACATCTGGTCAAATGAAAAAACAATCATATTTTGAAAGAAATGCAATGGATGGGTCCTTAATTAATTTTTTTAGGTAAGAATTGAACTCTACTACAATCATAGGTAGGTGTCCATTGCCAATTATGAGATCTAGGGATTCAAGTACGTGATTGCAAAAATCATTCATAGTAAAATCATATTTAGGATCATCTGAAGAAAAAGCAACACATTAAAAGTAGGCTAAAATGCACTTTTGGCCGCCCAAGTTTCACAAACTTGAGATTTTGGCCCCCCAAGTTTGAAAATAGCACTTTTGCCCCCTTAAGTTTTACCCCTTTGCAAAACCATGGTACCCCTTGATTTTGACTCAGTCAAAGCTGATGTGGATAGTTTTTTTATATAAAATATTGACAATTGTGTGTACACATGGAAATTAATTAAAATTAAAAATAGCAA
The DNA here is from genome assembly GCF_051527215.1 of Medicago sativa. Lineage (NCBI taxonomy): Eukaryota > Viridiplantae > Streptophyta > Magnoliopsida > Fabales > Fabaceae > Medicago > Medicago sativa. The sequence goes on from NC_140751.1 coordinate 34,435,941, forward strand.
AATAGTAAAATGAAATTAAAACTAATAATAAACATTGGAAAAATCTTCTACATCTTCAACCCTAATCGTCATCCTCAAAATCAAAATCATTCAAACAAATCAAACCAAACTCAATCTTCATAACTCATATCCATGTTGCAAAGAAGCAGATTGACGCTACTGTTCATGCGAGATAGATTTGAAACTTGGGTGGCCAAAATCGCAAGATGGTGAAACTTGGGGGGGCCAAAAGTGCATTTTAGATTTAAAAATAATAAAAATTAGTAAAAAGTAAATTTGAACTAAAATTGAAATCCACTATTTCTAGCTATCTTCTTAGTAAGGGAGTATGTTATACCAAAGAGAGGGTTGATTGAAACTGTATTATTAGAGTTAAAACTTGTTTGTGAATAATGTGTGAGTAAACTTACAGTTTATTTTTTTTTTTATGAGAGAATTGAACTTAACTACGCTATATATTATTTTTTTTTGTTATTAAAAGACGCCTTTATTTCAAACAAAAAGTATACAAAAGTTCAATCAATCCAATACTTCATCTAGGTTGTTTAATATCACCGGTACTGTTTTGTTTCAAGGGTTGCATAGGTTCTTCAGATCCTCTTCTTCCGCATACCAGGTTGGTATTATCTTTGAAACATGGGGATAGAGATCCTTGTATGAGTTCCTAATGGTTCCTTCTGCAACTCCTGTAGTAACTGATATATCTTTCAGGGATTTTTTGTCATCTGAAAGCTGAGTTATGATGTATATAACTGTTGCAGCAATTGTTATTGGACTTCTCCTTATATCAAATTCTTCGGATTTCTGAACAGATTCCTGAGCTGCTTTAACAGCTTGATGATTCATACCAAGATTAGAACAAAATCGTCTCATAAAGTCCCCAACATGAATTGTTCCCATTTCTACAGATTGACAACCATTCTCCAAACCTAGTTGTTTCACTATGTATTCTTTTGCGCGACCAATTTCCTTCTTCGTGGCTCCATTGGCAATCGAGCAAATTTCCTTTACCGTGCGTGGCTTGTCTTCTTGTCGACAAGCAATGTAGAGGCAAGCAGCCAATAATGCGTCCTGATTTCTTGCCTTACTATACTTCTGATTTTCAACCCGCTTATATATCTCATTAGCTCGGTCCTTAATGGTCGGAACCAGTCCCAACCTCTCAGCCATAGTATCAATATTGTGGAGAGGGTTACTGGGACCACCGACATGAACAAGATGGTTATTTCCAGATTCGGTAGCGAAAGTTCGCCACTCGGAGGTTTCATCGATGGAGTGAAATCCCAAGACAAGACCACACTCCGAGCAAACTGCATTGCCGGCGGAGTGGTCAAATACCACATCCGTCGCTCGCTTGCAGTCGCTGCAAAATGTATCAGACATGGTTTTGAGTTTCTCTCTCTAGGGTTTCAAGAAGAAAATGATTTTTTATTTTTTTTTTTTGCTGAAAGAACAAGAGAATGAACTATGCTATATATTGATCTAAAGGAAACCATGGATATTATAATATAATGTTGGTAGTGAATAAAATAATATTTAGTCTTTATCCAGAGATAAGATAGGAAAAACAATAAAAAAATATCCCTTTTATTTTTGGTCAAATTGATAAGTAATTGCAGTCAAAAAAATTTAAATAATAATATTATTTACCTATTATAAATGTGAATATAACCTTATACATATTATTTAATATAAACAGTAAGAAATTTAAGAATAAGAATTATATAATTGTCTTTAATTCGGTCAATGGTCTTACAAACGTTTTTTAATTAATTAATTTTTTAGCTATCTTTTTCATTTTTAAGAAATGTTTTTTAGCTATGTAACAAAAAAATATTGTTTTCTAGCTATCATGTTAGTAAGGGAGTGAATTAGTTCAAGAAGAGGGTTGATCGAAACTTTGTTGTCACATTTATTATTTTGTTTGAGATGAGTGAACTCAATTGTTGTATATCTTTTATGCTTTACACTTAAATTCATTTTTGAGTAAAAAACGAGAAAATGTTTGGTCATATTTTCTTATAGGGAACACCACCAAAAAAATAGTCTTATAGGGTTGGACAAAATATGGCCATGTCTTACGACTCATCCCAACAATAATGCATTGGCCCGGGTCTGACCCGATCAAAAGAAAAAATATATAGGACATGACAAGGACATAATTGAAATATGGACTGAGTTCAGATCACCCCTTGGGTTACTCATCCTGTCCCAATATAATTTGAGGACTGATCCTCTTTGACCTAGGAAAATGGTTTATCTGGATGGAGATCCGTTGTGTAGAGGGATTGAGCTCGTCGTTGTCCGTTGTGGTGCTTCATGAGTCCTTCTCCACTGAAGGAGGGTGGTGTACTAATAACCGGGAAATAAGTTAATTATCATGTTGCACTTAGCCCCCATAAATATAATGGAGAAGTAATTTAGTGATTGTAATGCCTTAAACATCTAATCGGTGCCTATTTTAAGATTTTATAGTTTTAATTGTTTTGTGTGTTAATTAATCATTTATAACTACTGATGCATGTTTATGATGTTTGAAGATGTAGGTTAAGGAATGACTCTAAAGATGTGGGAAGCAGCAACGTGGACGAAGATTGTTTCTCGGAAGATTTGGAAAGTTGCAGCATCCTGAATCTCTAGCCGGGTCGTACAAAGTACGAGTGTGCGGGTCCAGTCTGGCCATTTCTTAACGAGGAAGAATATGAGTTGTCTCCAATGATTGGAATCCTTGGAATAATAAAGGAATATCCCAAGAGGTAGGATATGATAAGGACAACCCATGTGTAAAATGACAAAAGGGTACACAACTTGTAGTTGTAACACCCTAAACCACGAATGCAATAAATCATGCAATTAAATCAATTTTTTGAAAGAGTTTAGATGATACATCGTCATTTTCTCCAAAACATACAAAAACCGGTTTTCATAAAACTCGCAGTGGAAAAACATCATACATAAATATCTCATCAACATGTAATAATCCTCAAGTACATGAATAATAAAATCTCAACACCATGTTTCAGATCTCATAATACATCACCAATAAATATCCCAAATCTCAGACATCAATAGACAATAAGTCTCGGCAACAAACAAAAATACATAGCATAAAATGCAAAAGTCCCGACACTCCTAATCAGAGCCCTAAACTAGACTCCAAGCAAAGATAAAGAGGTAGCTTCCAAGATAATCCTCAAGCACTCACAAGCAACAAGAATTCAATCATGCACGCCGTCTACATTATTCATACAAAAGGGTAGGCGGTCAACCAAATGACCAACGGGGTTAGATAATATTCCACATAATAAAATATAACCAAATAAATAGCATTCAAAGATTTCATTCACCATATATACATATATATATATATACACACACACATATATATATATATATATATATATATATATATATATATACACATATACATATATATATATATATATATATATATATACACATATATATATATATATATATATATATATATACACATATATATATATATATATATATATATATATAGACACAAGTTCATCATTCCTAGAATACTAACTTCACATGAATATTATCATACTTTTATCCAAGCATATTCATTTTCCAAGTCAAGTATATAAACTCTTAATCAAATCATCCAACAATGAATCTTCACATAAACATTATTCCTCAAGTATACTAGCATAATCAAGCAACATATAAAAGTCCACATTTCCACATAGTCACAACATTCACCAAATTTCACCAATGCAAGTAATCACCAAGTCAGAGATCCTAGGACATGTTGTGCATTATGTTGTTGTGCGTTCATCAAGTTCATAGGTTGTTTAACGAACGAGACAAGACCGTGTGGTGTCTTTCAATTTAAACAAGAAGGACCAAACCAGAGATCCTAGGACATGTTGTGCATTCTTTTGTTGTGCGTTCATCGGGTTCGTAGGTTGCTTAATGAACGGGACGAGATCGTGTGGCGTCTTTTGACATATTTTAAAAGCAATTAAGGTGCACTAAGTTTAAATTGCAGAAATTTAAAGAAAAGAAAAAAATACAAATGCAAGTGCATTAAAAATAAAGGTGGTTCGACAAATCCTTTACATACATTCTTTATGACTCTTTTCTCTCGCGCCGGTACTTCGAGTGTTTTAGAATTCTGTATAGGTGATTTACGACCCGTTTTCCCTATGGAAAACTACTATTTTTACATAGAAAATAAATGGAAAGAAACTAATCCCACGATCAGCACTCCTTCCATGTAGACATTTTCTTGTCTCCCACGTTCTCCCTTGAGAAAACCGCTTCTATTTTGAAATTCGAATCTTTCCGCTCCAAAGGCAGTTGCTTGACTTCGACGAGTTCACCTCTTGCTCTGTATCTTGTCGAAATTCAAAGTTTTGAGACTTTTTACGCTAAATCCAACATCTCGTCGAAACTCCTTTGATTGAAGAAAAAACATCAATTCCTTCAAGAGTAAAAGTAAACTAATGATGACCACATTAAATGAGGCTGGTGAAAATACCAGCTAACAAATTGCCCGCCAAAAATGCCATTTTCGACTGAATATATTCAAAGGAGAGAATTGGCATTTTTTAGAAAACTCTAAGTATTCCAACGAGTAGTCTTTTCAGATTTCTTTTCTTTCATCCGAAGAACTCCTTCAACTTCCCACTAACTCCAAAAATTAACTTCCCCTCTTTGTACGGTTACTATGCATAGGAACTAATTTTGTCACGACAATTACTTTCACAACACATTATCCATTTACATTCTTCCATTGATGCGACAGAAAGGAGAACTCCTTATGTAATGGATAAACTTCCAAATGAACTTCTCATTATTTTTATTGTGAAGGTTGTTGCTTTCGGAGTCCAGGACCTTTTAAACTTTGGTATGACATCCAAATGTTAATGCCAACTTGCCAACAAGAAGCTGGTACTTAAGGTTCTAAATCGGGATCATTTATGGTACATCAATGTGAAGGTGAGAAAAACACAAGAAGGGGGGTTGAATTGTGTTGGATTTTTCTTCGTTTTCTACTAAGCTGAAAACACTGATAAGGAGCAGATAGAGTTCTGCTTCTGAAGTGATGTTCAGGACTAACTTGCAGTGGATAAAAACAGAGAGAGAGAAAGAAGAAAGACACAAAGCAATTATACAAGTTCCTTCCACAAACCGGAAGTAGTCCTGTCCCCCTTGCACTTTCAAGGAGAGTTCACTAAAATGTAATATCTGATTACAACTGCTCACTGCTGAAACTAGCAAGAGACTTCAAACTGCTCAAGCACAATTGCAAGAGACTTCCTATGCTCCTGAACACAATCAAGAGACTTCTAATGCTCAAGTACAACTGCAAGAGACTTCTATTCAAACAGAATTACAAAGAAAAATGTTTGAAGTTGAACACTTGATATACAATCAGTGGTGTTCACAATACAAATCAGATACAGACTCTTAAGACTCCAGAATTTCTAAGATATGAAAGTTGTTAAGAAATTCTAAGTGAACTTTTGAATGCAGAATAATTTCAGCAGAGTTTTGGCACTTGTAAATTGTTGTTGAGTCCTTGTCAATCTCTAAGTCTTCACTCCTTTATATAGAGGTGTGAAAGAAATGTTGTGAATTGCCAGCACATAAAAATAGAGTCGTTTGAAACTTTGATCAATCACCAATGATCTTTTGCCTGATATGGTTATTGTCCTATGAAGGATCAATTTCAAATCCATTCCAATTGTGAAGGAACATCGTTGCAGGCAGCGCTGTTTCACTACTAGAAATGTTGCAATTTGCTAGGGAACTATGCCAGGAGCAAGAACTCCTGGAAAATTTACCAGGAGCAATGCCAGGAGTGCCCCTGGCAAATGACTTTGGAAAAGGTGGGACCCAATTATCATAAAACAGGGGTTTATAATATTATTTTTTTTACCTCTTTTTACTCAAATCTACCAAAATATTATCACTTTCCCAAAAATAAAAACCTCAACCTCAAAATCTCTCTCCTAGCCCCATTTCGCTCGTTCGACCGCAGCTAGAAGAAGAAGCTTCTTCACCATGGGTATCGATTTGAAGGCAGGAGGTAAGTCCAAGAGGACTAAACGTACCGCACCTCACAATCTCTCGGTGTGGAAGAGAGAGAGAGAGAGAGAGAGAGAGAGAGAGAGAGAGAGAGAGAGAGAGAGAGAGAGAGAGAACGACAAGGTGAAGAAGAAGGAAGAAGAAGAAGACGATGGAGTAGCGAAGATGGAGCAGGCAGAGCACGAATTCTATGGTGCTGACATTCCCGATGAAGAGGTTGACATGGATGCCGACATAGGGTTAGGGTTATCGAATTAGGTTAGGTTTTCTCTATCTATATATTCCCTTTTAACATGAATGAATTGATTTTGCAGGAATTGGAGGATATGAAGAAGAGGCTGAAAGAGATCGAGGAAGAAGCTAGTGCCCTTCGCGAAATGCAAGCTAAGGTTGAGAAAGAGATGGGTGCTGTTCAAGGTTTCATTCTTATTATGCTTTTCAATTTTTGAAGATTCGATAAATTCTTGTTGATTGATTCATTATTTCATTGTTTGTTCAATTCAGATCTGTTTATAATTTGGTTCAATTATTGGTTTTTTAAGCTTTTTGATTTTAGATCCTGCTGGGTCTTCTGTGTCTCAAGCTGAAAAGGAGGAAGTGGATGTTGGATCGATCTATGTCAGTAATGTGAGTTTCACATACCTTTGATTTTATATTTTATTTATGATTAATTCAGATTTTATGTTATGTTGTTACTCTGTTTTATATCTGAAGTATGTTATGTGTAAGTGCTCAAGTAGAACGTTTAGGTGTATACTGGTTTTTACTTATATATTATTTTTGTTACTCTGTCATTCTGCAATCTTTTTGGCGGGTTCCGGGTTTCATGACACATCTTTGTTGCTTACAGTTTGAATTTTAGGTTAAGAATTTAATGTTTGGATTATTGGGATTGGGATGGGATGTAAATTGAAATAATAAATGTTGATTTAATTTATATTTTCGATGGAAGTCAGTCACACTGCACGTGATCGACTGCTATGGGTGCTACGCGTCTGGTAGTTGTAAGCGACAACAATCATTAACATGTTTCTGAAAAGGTTGTTGACATCTTCATCCCCAAAGATCGAAGGTGTTAAAAAAGTTTTTTTTTTAATTTCCCCCAATTTTTCATTTATCAAATTTATTTATTTGTTGAATTTTTCTTGTATTTTTTAAAGGACTGGTGAATCGAGAGGTTTCGCCTTTGTGCGTTACAAATATGCTGATGAAAGATTGAGTTACCTTGTATTTATCAACATGATTTTGTATTTGTGGCTTATCTTTTGTTCTTTTACATTCTTGTTTCCTATGTTACTTTGTTGCTTACATTCTTTATCTTACAGTAAGGTTAATGTTAACTGGTCTTTCTTTTTATTTTATTCGATTACTTGAACTTATTTCAGGCTAATGCTATTTTGTAAGCTTTGCAATTCTAAGGTATATTGTGGTTATCATCCATGAACAGGTTTTCAGACAATTGCTATTTTTATGCAGACTGGTGAACCAGAAAGATCAGTGGAAGTTGCTGCCACAATAAGTGATGTTGTAGTTGATTCCCCAAACAAGGTATGCCTGCAAAACTATCTTGAGTTGATAATTTTATATTTATACGTGCAAGTGTTAAGCAACCGAATGTTGGGCCTTTCTCTTCTGTGATAGTCTTTCATTAATGGTTAAATTGCTGAACTCTTCATACTACGTGGCTTAATCTTTTTGATATGCAGTGGAATGCAAGGTTTCACCGCAGTAAATGGGTGTTTGTGTATGAATTCTGTAAAAGCTATATGCAAATAGCATATTTGATTCAGTATATAGTACCCAAACATCATTTACATGTAATTCTATTTAATTCTAACATCATTAGAAGAGAAACACAGAGAGAAGATATGAGAAAACCAGAGTCTGCAACTGGACATGTATATTGCTTTTATATAGAATATACCAAGATTGACATAAAAGTTGCAAGATGCAAGGCATAAGAGCACCATTGTTCTAGTAACCATGAACACTATTCTCCGAGCCAGTTAGTCTGTATCCAAGCCATCTGAAGCAGGTTAGCTATGTCATACACATTATTTCTCTATGTGACATAAATAGTGAATACAGATGACCAAATGAAATGTAATGAAAATAGGTGAACTGACTGCAATGGTTCTTTGGTTCTCTTGTCATGATGACCATAGTTTTGTTATATAATTTACAAGTTTGTCTAGGATTTTGAGAATGATAAATTAGACCTGCCATTTCAAAAAGGATGATTGTTCTAGTTTAGTGCCTGCTTTCCTTTCATTCTTGGTAGCTGATATTAGTTTGAAACAAAAAGATAACAGTAAATGTTGTGAGCTACTTGCATGTATCTGTTTCATTCATTCTTTTATTTTTATGACAGTTACAATATGGATGTGATTCCAACCAGGCAAAGCATCAAACTATGTGAACGCTTAATATGGGTGTGATTTCAACCAGGCAAATCATCAAACTATGTGAACGCTTAAACGTGTCAGCCTTCTTAGAGTTGTTGTCCAGAATTCTGAGTTGTGTGAATTTGGTTAGTGATTCTTGTTTCTTAATGCTGGTGTATCACTGAACTTTTTTAATTTTCCGTTGTTTCTGCCATGATATAAGCTTGACTAAAACATGTGAGAATTATATCGTGTTTACGCAATGAGATCTTAACTTTGATTGAAATGGAGTCATTTTGTTATTCCTATGTGTCATTTATCTAGGTATACATGTGATTCTGCAAAGTTTATAAGAAAGATTGAGATGTACTTGCTGGCTTTCTATGTTGATTGTACCACTGATGGAATTCTCATTTATCTAGGTCTTACTCACGTGATTGATCTCAACTGATGGAAGTATCTTTACTCAACTCAGGATCCTTGGACTTTGTCTTTCAATTGATGAATGTAGGAAGAAGTTATCTTGGTATGCATAGTTTGATTGATGTTGTTGATGGTCTATTTACTCAACTCAGGATCCTTGGACTTTGTCTTTCAATTGATGAATAAACAGACAATTTTGTGGTCTCGGGACAAAAATAAATGTTATATAGAATGATATATGTTGGATGTTATTTAGATGATATTTCAAATTATTTATGGAATATATGCTTGTTGAATATTCAAATTATTATGGAATATATACATTTTAAAATGTTTTATAAAATTATTTTAATTATTAGATTTTAATATTTTGATTTTTTAAACAATTAAAAAATGTTTTTTTTAAAAAAATTTCGTACGCATTTTGCCAGGGGTTAGCCCCTCACAAATCCCCTGGCAACGTTTGATTTTATCTATGAAAAGTGGGTCAGGACGCGTCAAAAAAGTTGCCAGGGGTTGTACCAGAGAATGGGACCCACGCAATTTGCCAGGAGCTAAAGCCCTGGCAGGGTCATTTGCGATGAGCATATTTGCTGGGTATTTTGCTCCTGGCAAAACTCCTGGCAAACGTCCATTTGCCAAGGATTTCTGCATTTTGCCAGGGCTTCTGCCCCTGGCAAAATGCAACATTTCTTGTAGTGTTTTTCTTGTCTTGTAGTAGAGACAAAAACAGAGTAGTGGAGGTAGTGGTTGTACACTTCGTACAATTGTACTTTGTCAACGCTCTTTAAAGAACAAGCATCCAATGCCTTCAAATCCTTTCAAAATAGTCTTTGCTTCACTCTTCCAGTCTTCTGCAATGCTTAGACGAGATTAAATCCATTGAACAACCTTTGAAGCTTTAAGTCTTGCATCTCCTGATGAACTTCAGCTTCTGATGAGATGCTTCTGATGAACTTGCTTCTGATGATGTCATCTCTTCAGGAGCACTATACTTTAGGAGCCCTTCTCTTCAGATGCTTCAAGCTTCCTTTTTGTTGATTCCTTAGCTCTCTTTTGTTCTTCCAGAACCTATTTAAGATGTCAAATTTTTGTCTATGGTCATGTACACTTGAACAAATATTAGCTTATCCAATTGACAATTTTTGATACCTTGTTATCATCAAAACTCTCAAAGGGTAATGTTAAACACATTTTGTTCCAACAATCTACCTCTTTTTGATGATGACAAACATTAGTATTTAAAATGTGCAATTGTTGTTAATCTAATTAACAAGTTGACTACAAGGGTTTGAGGTTTGTAAGCTCCCCCTAAGTCCAATAATACTTTAAGGTGAGGTTTGTAAGCTCCCCCTAAGTTCTATCCATGTTAATTATATTCATCATTAAAAACGAATTAACACTCAGAATATTCTCACATTAATAGACTAAAAGATAAGAAGAAGGTCCTATTAATTTAACTTGATTAAAAATTAAATTAATGGGGCTCAGAGCCTATAAATACTATACATTTACTCCCCCTTTTGTCATCAACAAAAAGTATAAAAACTAAAGACAAAAAGAAAGAGTTAAGAAAAAGATAGTGAGAAAAATATTCTATAATCACAAAATATATATATATATATATATATATATATATATATATCAGAGCATTAATTTTTTTTTAGAAGCACAAACATAATAACGCAAGAAAACTTAGTTCAGAAGCAAAAAAAACTTGATCAGTAGTGCAAAAAGTTGTTCAGAAGCAAAATATGATCAAATGCAAAAATTGAAGCCATGAGCACAAGAAGTTCAGAAACTCAAGACAAAAACTAAACAAGCTAAAAATAATGTGTGCAACTAAGGGTTGGCTTGTTTGTTGAACATATCCATCATCTGTTTCAGTATCTTGTTTGTCTCTTCTTGTTGCTGCTTCATTTCTCTCTTGAAATCCTCATTGCTTTTGATCAGATTCTCTTCTCTCACTCTTGCTTCTTCCAGCTTTGCCTCAGTGGATGACTTGTATTCAAGCAAAAGTAGCTTCTGTTCCATGAGTTATTTCTTTAGCTTCTTATTCTCTCTTTCCAAATCAGTATTCCTTTGTATCAAATCCAAACTAGTAGAGGCTGATTTGAAGTTAACCTTGTTTAACCAAGTTAAGTCTAATTCCTTGGGATGCACACCAGTAGAAATGAAATCAGTAGGATTTCTTTCTCTTATGCATAGAGGATTTTGCAACCAAGTTCTTAGAACTTTAACTTGTTGCAGATTGCTATCAACTCCTTTGAGCTAATCTTGAAGCTTTTGTTGAGCTGAGTCTTGAGCATCCATACATGTTCTCTGAAGCTCATTCAAGACAAAATCAACTCTCTCCTTTAGTCTTTTCCAAAGCTTCTCATAACTGTCCTTATGAATAAGGTCATTCTTTGCTTGAACCAGATTGTTCAGCTCCTGAGAACTAATCTCACACACATCTGCTAAAATAGTAGAATCTAGAAACAGTGTGGGTGGATAAGGTAAAATTGGTTTGGCAGGAGCACAAGGCTGAATGGCTAAGCTTGATGAAGAAGGTTGGTCATTTGTGGAGGTTCAAGTTTGATTGTTGGTTATTGAGGGTTGATCAGAAACAGACTTTACAATCACAGTAGAGGAAGAGTTTAACTGCTCATCCTCAACATCAAAAGCTTCTGATGTGATCATAAAGTCAGGTTCACTGACTGTTTGTTCAAAAAGAGACTCAATTTGGTCAGGAACAAGTTGTTCAGGAACAGAAAGTTCAGAAACATCATGTTCAGGAGTGAGATGTTTGGACATGTTGTTAAAGCCATTTGTAAGTTTGGTGTTTGATGAGGGGGGGCTTTGTAAAGCAACTTCCATAGAAGCTACTTCAGAGGCTTTCTGTAAGTTAAGCTCAACACCTGGCAGTTCACCAGAATAGTGACTAAGCAAGTTCTCTAAAACTGAAGTTCCTGATGTTTGGTTGGTTGAAGAGGGATGAGATGATGATGACTCATTGAGATTGGAAAACTCAGAACCAACATAGTCATCTATCAAATCTGCATCAGCAGGAACAACATTTAAAGGTTCAATCATTGGTGGTTTTAAAGGATGATTAGCAGGTAGTCTATTAGAGAAGTCTACTCTCATTTGAGACAAACCAATGATCCTTTCATCAATGTTTGAATTTATGGGTTCATGGGGAGTGTTATCAGCAGAATTTTTGTGGAGTTTGGTGGATGATGATGGGGATAAAGCTTTATGTAGATGTTCATAGACTTTGTTCGAAGGAACATTATCCATGTCTGAAGAGGATGTTGAGGAGGTGGATTGAGAGGATATGGAGGGGGTTGAATCTGATTCTACTACTATAACATTATCAATGTGTGGAGAATCAGGATTACCTCTATCAGCTTCTGGTGCAGCAGCTCCTGAACCAGCAGTTTCATCCTCCTAAACTTTTTCAGCAGCCTTTTCACCAGCAATCATCAGTAGACTCCCATCTTCTGAAGTCACCAAATCTTGTACTTCTTCAGTAGCTTGAACCACTTGGTGTGCAATAGCACCAACATCTTCCCTTACTATGCTTGATGCAGGAACTTCAATACCCTTTGCAAGTTCTCTGATCTTGGCAAGCGCAACATCATCTTCAATTTTCTTCTTCTTCACTTCTCTTGTAACCAGGTCAGTAGCAGCTGCAATTTGATCTTCTTCTGTTGGAACAAAATGTGTTTAACATTAAACCTTTGAGAGTTTTGATGATAACAAGGTATTAAATATTGTCAATTGGATAAGCTAATATTTGTTCAAGTGTACAGGACCATAGACAAAAATTTGACATCTTAAATAGGTTCTGGAAGAACAAAAGAGAGCTAAGGAATCAACAAAAAGGAAGCTTGAAGAATCTGAAGAGAAGTGCTCCTGAAGTGATGACGTCATCAAAAGCAAGTTCATCAGAAGCATCTCATCAGAAGCAAGATCACCAGAAGCTGAAGTTCATCAGGAGATGCAAAACTTAAAGCTTCAAAGGCTGTTCAATGGATTTAATCTCGTCTAAGCATTGTAAAAGTCTGGAAGTGTGAAGCAACGGCTAATTTGAAAGGATTTCAAGGCATTGGATGCTTGTTCTTCAAAGAGCGTTGACAAAGTACAATTGTACGAAGTGTACAACCACTACCTCCACTATTTTGCTTTTGTCTCTGCTACAAGACAAGAAAAATAGCTCTGCCTGCAATGATGTTCCTTCACAATTGGAATGGATTTGAAATTGATCATTCATAGGACAATAACCATATCAGGCAAAAGATCATTGGTGATTGATCAAATCTTCAAACGACTCTATTTTGATGCGCTGGCAATTCACAACGTCTCTTTCACACCTCTATAAAAAGGAGTGAAGACTTAGAGATTGGAAAGGACTCAACAACTATTTACAAGTGCCAAAACTCTACTGAAATTGTTCTTCATTCAAAGTTCACTTAGAATTTCTTTTTCAAAGTTCATATCTTAGAAATTCTAGAGCCTTAAGAGTCTGTATCTGATTTGTATTGTGAACACCACTGATTGTATATCAAGTGTTCAACCTCAAACATTTTATTTGTAATTCTATTTGAATAGAAGTCTCTTGCAGTTATGCTTGAGCATTAGAAGTCTCTTGATTGTGTTCAGGAGCATAGGAAGTCTCTTGCAGTTGTGCTTGAGCAGTTTGAAGTCTCTTGTTAAGTTTAGCAGTGAGCAGTTGTAATCAGATATTACATTTTATTGAACTCTACTTGGAAGTGCAAGGGGGACATGACTACTTCCGGTTTGTGGAAGGAACCTGTATAATTGCTTTGTGTCTTTCTTCTTTCTCTCTTTGTTTTTATCCGCTGCAAGTTAGTCCTGAACATCACTTCAGAAGCAGAACTGTATCTGCTCTTGATAAGTGTTTTCAGCTTAGGAGAAAACGAAGAAAAAGCAAACATAATTCAACCCCCCTTCTTGTGTTTTTCTCACCTTTATTTGGTATCAGAGCCTTGGTCTGTTGTCTTAACACTTAAAAGTGTAACAAAAAAAGATCTGAGAAAAACATGTCTGGTGATTCCTTCAATTCTGGATCTAGGAACAACAATGCTGTTCCATATGATTATGGTGACAACAAGAAATCTAACTCTGGAAAAGTTCCTAAGTTCAATGGAGATCCTGAAGAATTTTCTCGGTGGAAAACCAACGTCTACAGCTATGTCATGGGTCTACATAAAGAATTATGAGACATACTTGAAGATGGTGTTGGTGACTTGGTCCTTGATGAAGAAGGAGCTGCTGTTGATAGAAAGAAACATACTCTTGCTCAGAAGAAAATCTACAAGAAGCATCATATTATCAGAGGAGCACTTGTCACTGCCATACCTAAAGCAGAGTACATGAAGATGAGTGACAAATTCACTTCTAAGGCAAAGTTTGCTTCTCTTAGTGCAAACAATGAAGGGAGCAAGAAAGTCAGAGTAGCAAAAGCTCTTATGCTTGTTCATCAGTATGAGTTGTTCAAGATGAAGGGTGATGAAACTATTGAGGAGATGTACTCAAGGTTTCAAACCCTAGTCTCTGGACTACACATCTTGAAGAAGAGTTATGTTGCTTTTGATCATGTTAGCAAGATACTAAGAAGCTTTCCTGCTAGATGGAGACCTAAGGTTACTGCTATTGAGGAAGCTAAAGATTTAAACACTTTAAGTGTTGAAGATATTGTCAGCTCTCTCAAAGTTCATGAGATAAGTCTAAATGAGCATGAGCTTGCTAAGAAGAGTAAATCTATTGCTCTACCATCTAGAGGGAAGTCATCAGAAGCTCTTAAACCTATTGAATCTGAAGAAGAGTCACCTAATGGAGACTCTGATGAAGATCCTACAGAGAAGATGGCTATGCTCTCCAACAAGCTTGAGTATATGGCAAGGAAGAACATGAAGTTTCTGAGTAAGACAAGTGGTAACAAGAGCTCCAAGAAAGAAGATCAGAAAGGATGCTTCAACTGTAAGAAGCCTGGACATTTCATTGTTGATTGCCCTGATATTCAGAAGGAGAAATCAAAGGATAAGTCAAAGAAATCAAGTTTGAACACAAGGAAATTCAGAAAGCAGATTAAGAAGAGTTTAATGGCAACCTGGGAAGATTTAGATAGTGAATTTGGGTCTGAAAAGGAAAAAGCTAAAGATGAAGCAAATGTAGCTATGGGGTTAGTAGCTATTGTGACTTCAGAAGCAGATCCTGACTCAGACTCTGAAGATGAAAATGTGGTATATTCTAAAATTTCCAGAGAAGAACTTATTAAGTCTCTTAAAGAACTCCTTACACATTTTGAACTAAGAACCAACGAGTTGAAAGATTTAAAAGAAAAATATGTTGAGTTAATGAAACAACAAGAATTAACTCTATTGGATCTGAAAGCTTCTGAAGAAGGACTTAGAGGCTTTGACTTCATCTGTAAAACTTATGAAGAGAAGCTCAAGTTTCTTTGTCAGAAGCTACAAGAAAAGTGTAATGGAAAGTCTTTAAGCAAACATGAAATTGCTCTTGAGGATTTTATCATATCTGGTATTGACAGAAGCAATGTTGCTTCAATGATTTACAGCATTTACAGAAACAATGGTAAATGGATTGGATTTTCAGGAGGGAAACCTAATGAAATCAGTCATAAAGCATGTTGTGAATGCATCAAGGAAGGATTGAAAACCTTCTTTGTACCTGAAGGTGCTAAGTTTGAAATTGTGGTTCAGTCAGAACCTGAAGCTTCCAGCTCTAAGGCTAAGATTACATCAAAGCCAAAGAACTCTAAGCCAAAGGGAATGACAAACTCTGATTCTAAGACTTCAAAGATCAAGATTCTGACGAGATCAGAACCTATTCCTCAGAGTCTATTGAAACCTGAATCTGAGGTCCTGAAGTCTAAGCTTCAGAAGAACAAAACAGTTGTTGCTCATAGGGAATCAAAACCAAAAGGTATTAAACCTAAGGTAATGATTAATCAGAAGCTACCAAACTTACAACACAAGGTACAAGATGTGAAAAGTAAGACTTCTAGTACTAACCTGAAAGGGCCTATAAAATTATGGGTACCTAAATCTGAAATTGTCAATGCTACAGATATGTCTAAGAGCAAAGGAAAAGCAAAAATCATGGTACCTAGACAGCGGTTGCTCAAGGCATATGACAGGATAGAAGTCTAAGTTCCTCCCCCTCACAATGAAAGAAGGAGGAAATGTGAAGTTTGGAAGCAACCAGTCTGGCAAAATCATTGGTACAGGAATTATTGTTAACTCCTCTATCTCAACTAATAATGTGTGATGGTCTTGAACATAACCTTTTGAGTATCAGTCAGTTTTGTGATAATGGTTATGATGTGATGTTTGAAAAGACCAACTGCACAGTAATAAACAAAGATGATAAGTCCATAGTATTCAAGGGAAAGAGGATGGAGAATGTCTATAAAATTAACTTCTTTGAACTGGTTGACCAGAAGGTAATTTGCCTTCTGTCAGTGAATGATAAGAAATGGATGTGGCACAGAAGGTTGAGACATGCTAACTGGAGATTAACCTCTAAACTTAGTAAGTTACAACTTGTCAAAGGGCTACCAGACATTGACTGTCATTCAGATGCACTTTGTGGAGCATGCCAGAAAAGGAAAATTGTGAAATCATCTTTTAAAACAAAAGACATTGTTTCAACCTCCAGACCCTTAGAACTACTTCATATTGACTTATTTGGACCAGTTAGCACTGCATTCTTATATGGAAGTAAATATGGATTAGTTATTGTTGATGATTACAGCAGATGGACTTGGATAAAATTCTTGAAAAGTAAGGATAATGCTTATGATGTATTCAGCAACTTCTGCACTCAAATACAGTCTGAAAAAAAATGAAGATTTTAAAAGTAAGAAGTGATCATGGTGGAGAATTTGAAAATGAGCCATTTGAAAATTTTTGTGAAAAACTTGGAATTGTCCATGAATTCTCTTCTCCTAGAACTCCACAGCAAAATGGGGTTGTAGAGAGAAAGAATAGAACTTTAAAAGTAATGGCTAGAACCATGATTCATGAAAACAATTTGGCTAAACATTTCTGGGCAGAAGTAGTGAATACAACATGTTATGTCAAAAATAGAATCTATATCAAACCTATCTTGGAGAAAATAGCATATGAACTCTTTAAGGGAATAAGACCCAATATCTCTTACTTTCATCAATTTGGATGTACCTGTTACATTCTAAATAAAAAGCTCTACCTAAAGAAATTTGATGCCAAGGCCCAAAGAGGAATCTTTCTAGGTTACTCAGAAAGGTCAAAGACATACAGAGTGTATAATTCAGAAACACTGTGTGTTGAAGAATCAATGCACGTTAAATTTGATGACAAAGAGCCTGGAAGTAAAACACCAGAGCAAAATGAAAGTTTTGTAGATATACAGGTTCCTGAAGATACTCCAGAACCTGATCAGATAGCTGAATCTGAAGACAGTCCAGAAGCTGAACCAACTCCAAAAGCACAAGATGAAGTTGCTTCTGATGAAGCTCAAGATGGCTCTCAACAAGCTAATCAATCGAAGAACACATTTAAGTACAAGTCTTCACATCTTGAGGATCTAATCATTGGAAACAAAGAGAGTCCTAGAATAACAAGATCATATTTTAGACAAGAAGAGTCTATGATATGACTGTTGTCAGTGATTGAACCTGCTACAGTTGATGACGCACTTTCAGATGATGGATGGATACTAGCTATGCAGGAAGATCTTAATCAATTTCAAAGGAATGATGTGTGGGATCTGGTACCCAATCCTCAGCAGAAGAACATTATTGGAACAAAATGGGTATTCAGAAATAAGTTGAATGAACAAGGTGAAGTAGTTAGAAACAAAGCAAGACTTGTTGCACAAGTTTACAGTCAACAAGAAGACATTGATTATACTGAAACATTTGCTCCAGTTGCAAGATTGGAAGCAATCAGGTTACTTCTATCCTATGCAGTAAATCATGGCATAATATTATATCAGATGGATGTAAAGAGTGCATTTCTCAATGGAGTAATATCAGAAGAAGTGTTTGTCAAGCAACCTCCTTGTTTTGAGGATATTAAGCATCCTGACCATGTATACAAACTTAAGAAATCACTATATGGCTTAAAACAAGCTCCCAGAGCTTGGTATGATAGACTGAGTAATTTCTTGATCAAAAATGATTTTAAAAGAGGTCAGGTTGACAAAACACTCTTCAGAAGGACTATTGGGAAAGACATTCTTGTTGTGCAGATATATGTTGATGATATAATATTTGGTTCTACTAATGCATCTCTTTGTAAGGAATTTTCTAAGTTAATGCACGATGAATTTGAAATCAGTATGATGGGAGAGTTGAAGTTCTTCCTTGGAATTCAAATCAATCAAAGTAAAGATGGAGTATATGTTCATCAAACAAAGTATACTAAAGAGCTTCTGAAGAAGTTCAAGCTGGAAGATTGTAAAGTGATCAACACTTCAATGCATCCAACCTGCACCTTAAGCAAAGAAGATACTGGAACAAAGGTAGACCAGAAGCTGTATAGAGGTATGATTGGTTCTTTGTTATACATCACTGCATCTAGGCCGGATATTTTATTCAGTGTATGCCTGCGTGAAAGATTCCAATCAGATCCTAGAGAATCTTATTTAACTACTGTTAAGAGAATCTTCAGGTATTTGAAAGGAACAACTAATCTTCGACTCCATTATAGGAAATCCCTAGATTATCAGTTGGTTGGATTTTGTGATGCTTGATCAGTGCATTTTGATGCACATTCTTCCATGTTTGTACTTAAGCATTTCTATGTTTTTCTTTGTTTATTTTTATGTTTTATAATGTTTTTCTAATTTAGTTTATTTTTGGTTTAATTTGATTTTCGTATTTTATTTTCAGCAATTGCAGCTTTCACGAAAAAAAATTCATAACGGGAGCTACGAGTATCGGATCGACACGTTCTAATATGCGTTGGAAAGCTGAGAGAAATAGCTACAACTTTCATGTTTTGGCCATAAGCTGATTCGGAGCGTAGAAGACCTGAATAATTTGTTGAAGTTGCTGCATTAAGAATAATTATTTGCTTTTGCATCATTTGTTATGGGCCTGAGTTGTGTATTCGACCAGGTTGGGTTGTAAACAGAATTTGTTATTGTCTGGACTCCACAAAGATACAGCATTAGCCTCCATTAGAGATATAGCATTATTATTATGTTAGTGGTCTTACTTTAAGCTTAGTGCATATTAGAGATATAGCATTAATATGTTAGTGGTCTTATTTTAAGCTTAGTGCTATGAATGTACAACAGCTGCCATATCACGTAAGTCACTATATATACACTATAATCTTCAGTGTAAGAGGCAGAAGGGGAGAGAGACAATAATAAATTCAATGAGATTTCACTCTTCCTTGTATGATCGTGTAATGGAGAACTAATCCAGAAGGCAAATTTCTGCTGGTTACGGATTCAGGCTTTTGAGGTTATTTTAATTCCAATGTATATTTGATTTCATTTCAATTCTTCTTTCTATGAAATCGCATGCTTAATACGATTGCTTTCGTTTGCTTAATTCGATTGCTCTCATAGGATTGAATTGATTAAATTTGATTGTTGGCATATTCCTAATATTAATCGCATGTTAACTTAGCTTTTTCGTTAGCTTCGCCTAAAACTTTAAACCGTCATGCTTAATGCGGTAAAACGGAATATACTTCACATGATAATATTAGCGCTTGTCTAATATACCTCATAATCAAATAGTAATAAATCCGCTTTGCGAATTGGAGTTACAGTAACCGATGATAAGCCAAAATTCGTACCAGTAGAATTAGCCTCTTCATCTTATTCAATAATCAACTTTTTACTTTGTTTTGTTAAATCGAACATCTAAACAAACCCCCTTTACCGTTACTGTCCTTTAGTTAATAAAATCGAGAATCCTTGTGAGACGATTCGAGTCATTGTCGCTATCTGCAGTTTTATAGAATCACTCGTTTTGATCCGCGTGCGACAGTGGATCAAATTGGCGCCGTTGCCGGGGACTCTTGTTATTATTAACTAATTTTAGAGTCATAGGTTTAGTTTTGTCACGGTTTTGTCCAATTCACTGTTAAAAAAAAAAAAAAAAACGGTTTTTGGGAAAATTGCGTTGAATTCAAAATCGGTCTCGACTATTAGGAGCAGAAAAATCGTGGGATCATTTGTCCCTTACTCTAGAAGAGTTAAGGGATTTCGACCTCAAATCTTCAAATTCCTCTTTTTTTTTTCTATTTTTAATGAATTATTTACTGTTTCACCATTTCGGAAAATATTCGAAAAAAATTCTCAAAATTGTTATTTTGCTTAATTAGATCAATTCTGGTAGTTTTGTATTTTTTCGAGTTTTATTTAATCGATTTCCTTCATTGTGTTTGTTTTTGACTATTAGGGATATTGTTAGCATTTTCACAATTGTTGCTGCATTGATGTGCATTAGTCCTGGCTACTAGGTCTTCTTGTTCTAATCTTGTTGATTTTGATCCTGAGGTAGAAAGAACTTTGCACACTCGTCGTAGAGCATTCCAGGCCAGCACTAGTTCACCATCTACAATTGATTCTGACTCTGATTCTGACTTTCTGCATAATTTTTTTTATTCAGATTCTGAAATTGTTTTAGATATGGCTGACCAAAGAACTTTAAGGCAATTGGCTGCCCCTGATGTGAATTACAATGGGTTATGCATTGAATATCCTGATGCTGATGCACCATTTGAACTAAAATCTGGTTTAATACACTTGTTGCCAAAGTTTAATGGTCTTGCAGGTGAGGATCCGCACAAGCATCTCAAAGAATTCCAGGTTGTGTGCTCTACACCTTCGAAGCCTGAAGGAGTTACAGAAGATCATATCAAGCTCAGAGCATTTCCATTCTCATTGCAAGGTGCAGCTAAAGATTGGATATATTACCTTGAGCCGAATTCTATCACAAGTTGGAATGCCCTGAAAAAAGTGTTCCTAGAAAGATACTTTCCTGCCTCCAGAGCTGCATCAATCAGAAAAGAGATATGTGGAATTAGACAGGACAATGAGTCATTAGCTGAGTACTGGGAAAGATTTAAAAAGTTAGTTTCAAGTTGCCCTCAACACCAGATCACTGAACAATTGCTCATCCAATACTTTTATGAGGGATTGTTACCAATGGATAGAAACATTCTTGATGCTGCTAGTGGTGGAGCACTTGTTGACAAAACTCCAGCTGCTGCCAAAGCCCTGATCGAAAATATGTCTCTCAACTCCCAGCAGTTTAACACTCGAAGCAATTCTGTCCAAACCAAGGGTGTGAATGAGATTCAGGTTTCTTCCAACAAAGCTTTAGAAACCAGAATTGACGAGCTTACTTCTTTAGTGAAGCAGTTGGCAATGGGTAAGACTCAAGCAACAAACTTGTGTGGTATTTGTACTTCTCCTGAACATCCTACCGATACATGTCCCATTTTGCATGACGAGTCTATCACCGAGTTACCCCAAGCCTACGCAGCAAACCTTTATAATCAAGGCAACAATCAGAACCGGTACAACAACACTCCTGACCTGTCCACCAACAAATACAATCCCAATTGGAGGAACCATCCAAACCTTCGATATGGAAACCCACAATCCAGCCAACAACAGAACCCACCCCAAGTGGCTGCCCCTGCACCTTCCGGACCTTCCTTAGAGGACCTTGTCAAACAAATGGCCGTCAATAATCTCCAGTTCCAACAAAGAACCGAGTCTAGCATTCAGACCTTGCATACACAACTCGGACAGCTTGCTACTCAAATGAACACCATGCAAGCCCAAGGGTCAAACCAACTTCCTGCCCAAACAGTTGTGAATCCAAAGGCTCCTGCTAATGTAAGTGCAATTTCCTTGAGATCCGGCAAAGTTGCAGAACCCGCCCCCGAAAAAAATAAAAAAATCATTGAGGTAACATCTGAACCTTCTCCTGCTGAACTTTCTTCACCTTCTTCTAACGTGATAGAAACTGAAAAAAATAAAGAAAAAGAGTATGTACCACCAGTCCCCTTCCCACATAGAGTTCTGAAGAATAAAAGAATTGAGGAGGGAGACAAAGAAAGAGAGATCTTGGATGTTTTCAGAAAAGTTGCGGTAAACATTCCGCTTCTTGATGTAATTAAACAGATTCCTAAGTATGCAAAATTTCTGAAAGATTTGTGTACGAACAAGAGGAAGATGAAAGGAAGTGAAAGAGTCAACTTGGGAAGAAATATTTCTTCTTTCATTCAGCCCAATCCTCCATCTGAAAAAGTTACAGGCGAGCAAAATGTTTCAGCCATCACTCAGCTCTTGCCACAAAAGCAGAAGGATCCAGGAACTTTTACTGTCCCTTGTACCATCGGGGATAGTAAATTCGAGAATTGCATGCTTGATTTAGGAGCGGGCATTAATGTTATGCCTACTTCTATTTATAATAACCTTAATCTTGGTCCTTTGCAGCGTACAGGTTTGATCGTCCAACTGGCGAACAGGAGCAATGCACGTCCCACTGGCGTAGTGGAAGATGTCCTTGTTCAAGTTAACGATTTAATTTTTCCTGCAGATTTTTACATTCTGGACATGGAAGGAGAAACTAAGACAAGCAGAGCTCCAATCATTTTAGGAAGACCGTTTATGAAAACGGCGAAGACAAAAATTGATGTTGACGATGGAACCATGTCCATGGAATTCGGTGACATTGTCGTAAAGTTTAACATTTTCGATGCAATGAAACATCCTTTGGAAGATCATTCCGTTTTTCATATTGAATTAATATCTGAGCTGATTGATGACACTTGTTCTGAATTATTTTCACTTGATTTTCCATCTTTATCTGGTTTCGATGATATTTACTCATGTGCTGATTGTACTGACACTAACCTTTGTGTTGTATGTGCTGAGATTGATGATGCCTTGCAGACTGATATGTTTCCTACATGTGAAGTTGTTGCCGATGAAGCTATTTTTGCAACTGATGCTCTTGATATTCCGGCTGCCCCAACCACTCCATCCATCGAGCAGCCCCCGTCCTTAGAGCTGAAACAACTCCCTGAAAATCTGAAATACGCTTATTTGGAGAGTAATGAAAAACTCCCTGTTATTATTTCTTCTAACCTTGATTTCGATCAAGAAGACAAGCTTTTGCAGGTTTTGAAGAAACACAAGAAGGCAATTGGGTGGACATTAGCTGACCTCCCAGGTATTAGTCCATCGATGTGCATGCACAGAATTTTACTTGAGGATGGAGCGAAAATAGTTAGGCAGCCCCAAAGGAGGCTTAATCCTTTGATTCTTGATGTTGTGAAGAAAGAGGTAGCCAAACTGTTGCAAGCAGGTATCATTTATCCTATCTCTGACAGTAAATGGGTAAGCCCGGTGCAGGTTGTACCTAAGAAATCTGGACTCACAGTGGTAAAAAATGAAAAAAATGAACTTGTTCCTACTAGAGTTCAGAATAGTTGGAGAGTGTGTATTGATTACAGGAGATTGAACCAGGCTACTAGAAAGGATCACTTTCCTTTACCGTTCATTGATCAAATGCTTGAACGGCTTGCTGGTAAATCACATTACTGTTTTCTTGATGGTTTTTCAGGTTACTTTCAGATCCATATTGCACCAGAGGATCAAGAAAAGACCACTTTTACTTGCCCGTTCGGTACCTTTGCTTACAGAAGGATGCCTTTTGGTCTTTGCAATGCTCCTGGCACCTTCCAGCGTTGCATGATTAGCATTTTTGCTGATTTCATTGAAAATTGCATGGAAGTTTTTATGGATGATTTCACTGTTTATGGTTCTTCTTTTGATGCATGTTTAAACAGTCTAAATATGATTTTAGAGAGATGCATCGAGGCTAACCTTGTTTTAAATTATGAAAAATGCCATTTTATGGTTGAGCAGGGAATTGTTCTTGGTCACATAATTTCTGAAAAAGGAATTTCTGTTGACCCTGCCAAGATTGATGTGATTTCTACACTACCTTACCCGTCTTGCATTCGCGAGATTCGTTCTTTTCTTGGTCATGCAGGTTTTTACAGGCGTTTCATCAAGGATTTCAGCAAGATAGCTCTTCCGCTATCAAACTTATTGAAGAATGATGTCACATTCAACTTCGATGTCAAATGCAAACAAGCGTTTGACTTCTTGAAGAAAGCATTGACCACTGCTCCTATTATCCAACCTCCTGACTGGACTCTTCCTTTTGAGATTATGTGTGACGCTTCTAATTATGCTGTTGGGGCTGTCCTTGCGCAAAGAGTTGACAAGGCTGCCCATGTTATTTATTATGCTTCTAGGACTTTAGATTCTGCACAGTCAAATTACACTACCACGGAAAAAGAACTTCTAGCTATTGTTTTTGCTCTTGATAAATTCAGATCATATTTGCTAGGTTCCAAGGTTGTTATTTTTACTGATCATGCAGCTTTAAAGTATTTGTTGAAGAAGCCTGAAGCAAAACCGAGATTGATTCGGTGGATGTTGTTGCTCCAAGAGTTTAATGTAGAGATTAAAGACAAAAGTGGAGCTGAAAACTTAGTGGCTGATCACTTGAGCAGGATAGAGAGAGATAAAGATCCTTCCCCCATTCAGGATGACTTTCCTGATGAGCAACTTTTACTTTTGCATGGGATCACCCCTTGGTTTGCTGACATTGTTAATTATCTTGTTGCTGGTGTTTTACCTACAGGTGCATCAAGGTCACAAATCCACAAACTCAAGAGTGATTCCAAATATTATGTTTGGGATGATCCATATCTATGGAAGTTTGGTAGTGATCAGGTAATTAGGAGATGTGTCCCCGACTATGAGATTAAATCCATTTTGAATTTTTCTCATGCATCTCAAGTAGGGGGACACTTTGGTCCGCAAAGGACTGCCAGAAAAGTCCTTGACTCAGGGTTCTATTGGCCCACTATTTTTAAAGATGCTTATGAGACTTGCCTCACTTGTAAAGAGTGCCAGATAGCAGGTACAACCGTCACTCGTAAGAGTGAAATGCCTCAGCAACCAATGCTTTTTTGTGAGGTATTTGATGTATGGGGAATCGACTTCATGGGTCCCTTCCCTATATCATTTGGTTTTCTCTATATTTTACTTGCTGTTGATTATGTTTCAAGGTGGGTGGAAGCTATCCCCACTAGGACTAATGATTCTAGAGTTGTTGCAGATTTTGTCAGGTCTAATATCTTTTGCAGGTTTGGAATACCGCGAGCTATCATAAGCGACCAAGGCACTCATTTCTGCAACCGCACCATAGAAGCTTTGCTCCGGAAGTATGGAGTTGTGCACAAAGTCTCTACGGCATATCACCCACAAACTAACGGGCAAGCTGAGATCTCAAACAGGGAGATCAAACAAGTTTTAGAGAAAATGGTGCAGCCAAACAGGAAGGACTGGAGCCGCCGTCTAGAAGACGCACTTTGGGCTCAAAGAACAGCTTTCAAGACACCCATTGGGATGTCTCCTTATCGACTTGTTTTTGGTAAGGCATGTCATCTTCCTGTAGAGATAGAACACCGTGCTTATTGGGCGGTAAAAAGTTGTAATTTGGAGATGCAACAAGCAGGTATTGAAAGAAAACTACAATTACAACAGCTTGAAGAGCTTAGGCTAGAGGCTTATGAAAGCTCTAGGATTTATAAAGAAAAAACTAAGCACTTCCATGATAAAATGATTTCTAGGAAGGAGTTCTCAATTGGCCAAAAAGTTTTATTGTTTAACTCTCGTTTAAAAGTCATGGCAGGTAAGCTTCGGTCCAAATGGATTGGACCTTTTGTTGTTACTAATGTTTTCCCTTATGGTGCAGTTGAGATTAAAAGTGCAGGTACGGACAAAGTGTTCAAAGTAAACGGACAGCGGCTGAAGCTGTTCCATGAAAATCTGATGCCTGAAGAAGAAATTTTTGAAGAGCTCTCCTTGGAGGAGCCTTCATACCCTTCAGCAGCTACCCCTTAGCTCCTCGGGTGTGTTCCTTCCTTTTTCTCACTTTATATTAATTGTTACATTGCGGACAATGTCTGATTTAAGTGTGGGGGGGGAGCATTTTACACTTAGTTGGTTTTAATTTTTTTTTTTCTTTCATATTAAAAAAAAAAAGAAAAGAAATATTATAGTTTTGGCATGCCAACAATTGTTATGTGTAGTTTCATTGTTTTAGGCGTAGAGTTGTATGTCATGATGTGGATAACATTTTTTTTACTTTTGTAGTGTGATAAGTTGACTTGATACTAGATTGTGCATCATTTGTGATAGAACAAGAAACCTTGTGAGTTTTTGAGCTTCCAACATTCGTTGTTTCTTGTGTGAATTCACTCATATTGTTAGTTACTTCCAGGGTTTGCCTTGACTCTTGAAACACTTGTTCACATGCATGTACGGAAATGATCTAGGCCATCTTTCTTTCATAACCTACTTTTAGCCAAATAAGCCTACCCTGATGTTATTATCCCTTTGTTAAGCCCCTTTGAGCTATTTATCCCATTTCTTGTTTATTACCTCACTACAAGCCAATTAAGCCTTTGTTTTATCCATTCTTTTTATATCCCAATCTTAGGGGATGAAGGAGCTTGAATTTTAAATTTTGAATAAGTGTGGGGGTGCTCATTATGGTTCTAATTTTGATCTGATAAGGGAAAGGGAAATATTATGTTGGTTTGGAAGATGATAAAAAAAAAAATGAAAAAAAAATGAAAAAAATGAAGAAAAAAAATTATGTGCTGAAAGTTGTATTGTGGGCAATTTCTGATGTGAAGGCTTGTGAAAAAGCTATCATAGGATATGAAGAAATTATGGTGTTGAGTTCTATTATGTTGTTGTATTTTGTAAATCTCAAACACCACTCATATTTGCTACTCAATGAATTCATGCTTCTTTATCCTCTTTGATTTATGCCTTAGTATTCCTTAGGTTTATTCCACCTGTACCTTGGCCCCGTTACAACCTGAATAAAGACCTTTTGATCTGTACATGTATGTGCGTCATTGTGTGGATGTCCTCCATCTTTGGGGATGTAAGAGGCTTGTCAAGCCTATGGCAGTGCTAACTTTGATGATGTGCTTTGAGTGCAAATACTAACCCTCACACTCCATTTTATACAAATTGCACACACCACGAGGGATTGAGTGCACTTTATACTTATATATTCCGTGAGGTTCTATCATTCTTGATGCAGTTTTTAGTCTAATAGCCACCTTGTTCATTGCGCCTGTTATAAGATGTTATTCATGACTGCTATGCTCCTTGAGTCCTGGAATGTGCTAATTGCTTGAGTCTTTAATCTTGAGTTTTGCTCGGAGTGCAAAAGTTCAAGTGTGGGGGAATTTGATCAGTGCATTTTGATGCACATTCTTCCATGTTTGTACTTAAGCATTTCTATGTTTTTCTTTGTTTATTTTTATGTTTTATAATGTTTTTCTAATTTAGTTTATTTTTGGTTTAATTTGATTTTCGTATTTTATTTTCAGCAATTGCAGCTTTCACGAAAAAAAATTCATAACGGGAGCTACGAGTATCGGATCGACACGTTCTAATATGCGTTGGAAAGCTGAGAGAAATAGCTACAACTTTCATGTTTTGGCCATAAGCTGATTCGGAGCGTAGAAGACCTGAATAATTTGTTGAAGTTGCTGCATTAAGAATAATTATTTGCTTTTGCATCATTTGTTATGGGCCTGAGTTGTGTATTCGACCAGGTTGGGTTGTAAACAGAATTTGTTATTGTCTGGACTCCACAAAGATACAGCATTAGCCTCCATTAGAGATATAGCATTATTATTATGTTAGTGGTCTTACTTTAAGCTTAGTGCATATTAGAGATATAGCATTAATATGTTAGTGGTCTTATTTTAAGCTTAGTGCTATGAATGTACAACAGCTGCCATATCACGTAAGTCACTATATATACACTATAATCTTCAGTGTAAGAGGCAGAAGGGGAGAGAGACAATAATAAATTCAATGAGATTTCACTCTTCCTTGTATGATCGTGTAATGGAGAACTAATCCAGAAGGCAAATTTCTGCTGGTTACGGATTCAGGCTTTTGAGGTTATTTTAATTCCAATGTATATTTGATTTCATTTCAATTCTTCTTTCTATGAAATCGCATGCTTAATACGATTGCTTTCGTTTGCTTAATTCGATTGCTCTCATAGGATTGAATTGATTAAATTTGATTGTTGGCATATTCCTAATATTAATCGCATGTTAACTTAGCTTTTTCGTTAGCTTCGCCTAAAACTTTAAACCGTCATGCTTAATGCGGTAAAACGGAATATACTTCACATGATAATATTAGCGCTTGTCTAATATACCTCATAATCAAATAGTAATAAATCCGCTTTGCGAATTGGAGTTACAGTAACCGATGATAAGCCAAAATTCGTACCAGTAGAATTAGCCTCTTCATCTTATTCAATAATCAACTTTTTACTTTGTTTTGTTAAATCGAACATCTAAACAAACCCCCTTTACCGTTACTGTCCTTTAGTTAATAAAATCGAGAATCCTTGTGAGACGATTCGAGTCATTGTCGCTATCTGCAGTTTTATAGAATCACTCGTTTTGATCCGCGTGCGACAGTGGATCAATGCTGACTATGCTGGTGACAGGATTGAAAGAAAGTCAACCAGCGGCAACTGCCAATTTCTAGGTGATAATCTGATATCTTGGGCTAGCAAAAGACAAGCAACTATTGCTATGTCTACAACAGAAGCATAATACATCTCAGCTGCAAGTTGTTGTACACAACTACTTTGGATGAAACACCAGTTAGAAGACTATCAGATTAATGCTAACAGTATTCCCATTTATTGTGATAAAACTGCTGCTATTTGTTTGTCAAAAAATCCAATTCTACATTCAAGAGCCAAGCATATTGAAATGAAACACCACTTTATTAGAGACTATGTTCAAAAGGGAATCTTAGATATAAAATTCATTGATACTGAGCATCAATGGGCTGATATATTTACTAAACCTTTAACTGTGGAAAGATTTGATTTTACATAGAAAAATTTGAACATGCATTTTGTGTCTGATTAGAATTTGCTTGCTCATGAGTAGGAATTTAGGTCCCGAAGTCGTTCAGAAGCTATAGTCCATCAGAAGCTCTTTATTGAGGTTCTGAGGAAAATGTGCTTCTGAAGATGACATCAACATCTGAACCCCAGAAGTTGGATTTTGTGCTCCTAAATAGCAGAGTTAGTGGAAACTTTGGAAGTTACTTTTTAGTAACACCTGTCCTACTAGCTTGGCAGTTACTCTGAAAAACTCTAACGTAACATATGTGTACTGGTGTATAACGTAAGAGGGCAATGATGATTTTTAGCTTTGAATACACTATCTCGCACCCTCTATGTCATTAATGCTGTGTTTGTTTGTCCCCTACTGAATTGCAATCGTTTTTACTCAAAACACTTAGACAAAAACACACACAACTCACTTCACAACCTACACTTTCCCCTTTCACTCAGTTCTCTGCGAAGCAATTTATCTTCCTCAATCAAAAACCCTAAAAACATCTTTCAACATCAATGACATCATCTAGTTCAGTTCCAGAAACGTCATCAAGCATGCAAGAAGCTCCAGCATATGAGAATAAAGGAAGGACTATGTCCCTGGAAGAATGGGATCTCAGGATTCGACTGAGAATCCTGTAGACATCATCTCTCTGGCACATCATGGGTGTGATATCAGAAGTTATTATGAAGCGCAAGGTTTGATGGAGTACTTCAAAATGTTGAATGGCCCAACATACAAGACTTTGGTCAGACAATTCTGGGTTAGGGCGTATGTCTATGACAGGAATGCAACCAAGTTGGAAGAAACAGAGAAAATTCTAATTGATCCTACTTTGGAAGGAAAAACAAGGGAGGACAAGAATAACAGCTATGCCTACAACGATGTTCCTTTAGACTTGGAATGGATTTGAAATTGATCCTTCATAGGACAATAACCATATCAGGCAAAAGATCATTGGTGATTGATCAAAGCTTCAAATGACTCTATTTTGATGTGCTGGCAATTTCACAACGTCTCTTTCACACCTCTATATAAAGGAGTGAAGACTTAGAGAATGGCGAGGACTCAACAACAATTTACAAGTGCCAAATCTCTGTCAAAATTGTTCTGCATCAAAAGTTCACTTAGAATTTCTTAACAACTTTCATAGCTTAGAAATTCTAGAGTTTTAAGAGTCTGTATCTGATTTGTATTGTGAACACCACTGATTGTATATCAAGTGTTCAACCTCAAACATTTTTCTTTGTCATTCTGTTTGAATAGAAGTCTCTTGCAGTTGTGCTTGAGCATAGAAGTCTCTTGATTGAGTTCAGGAGCATAGGAAATCTCTTGCAATTGTGCTTGAGTAATTTGAAGTCTCTTGCTAAGTGTAGCAGTGAGCAATTTTGATCAGATATTACATTTTAGTGAACTCTTCTTGGAAGGGCAAGGGGGACAAGACTACTTCCGGTTTGTGGAAGGAACTTGTATAATTGCTTTGTGTCTTTCTTCTATCTCTCTTTGTTTTATCCGCTGCATTTAGATTCTGAACATTACTTCAGAAGTGGAATACTATCTGCTTCTGATCAGTAGTTTCAGCCTAGGAGAAAACGAAGAAAAAGCTAAAACAATTCAACCCCCCCTTCTTGTGTTTTTCTCACCATCATAGTGAACTAACTCCAAGTTCTTTTGTTAGCCTACTTTCCTAAATACATCCATCGTTAACATAAGCCAAGTTATAACCCTTAAAGTCCTCTAGTGTGTAAATAATCTGATTTTGACTGTCTGTTTAGAATTGTTTCAAATTTATAGCAAGGTACAATCACATGACAACTGGAGTGGGAAAATGCCTTGACCAGCCCTACTGGATTTAGGAGATATGTACATGTATCATGGAAAAGGATATGGTTGAGAATATATAGGTTACTTTCGCCTAGCCGGACGCGCTTGAATGTAACGTGGTAAGTTAGTTGCCGCTCTGCTATAAATGTGATGAATGATGTCCTAAGCACAAGTTCCAGAAAGGTATGTTTTTCCTGAAAAAATGCAAAGAATAAAATATGTTTTTCCATCCTTACTTCAGGACAAACAACAATTTAAGTTTGGGGTTGTGATGACATGTCATCTTATGTTATTCTTAGCATGTTTTTCAGTCAATTTTAGAGGATTTTAGCAGCAAAAAGGAGGAGTATTAGAACGATTGCCTATGATTTTGGGACTTTTGTAATGTTTTCTATATTTGAGTTTGTAATTCTAGTTTTCCCAAAACATAGCAATTTTAGGAGGTTTTTGAAGTAATTCACAACGTAATCATGCAAATCGGCAAATCAAGAACATTCGAAGATTTGTGAAGACTTTGGGAAGACCAATAATGAAGATTCAAGAGGCCTCAGAAGACTTTACAATGGGAGGAATTCTATTCCCAAGTTCCGAAGCAAGTTAATTGAAGACGAAGACTTAAAACGACGGAAAATCAGGGAAACAGGGCCCAAGAAGGCACACCATACGCCTAGAGCGTGGAAAAAACTTTCCATGCACCTAGAGCATGGCTTTAGGTGCACAATTATCCGCCTAGACCTTTGCTCATGCGCCTCGAGCACATAAAATGCGAGGGGCGCAGACGTTATTTTATGCTTTCTTATAGGTAAATCTCACATTTTTAGCCAAAACCCAGTTAGAAAATCTCACTATAAAGACTAGCATTCCTCATTCAGAATTTCTCGTTCAGAACTTTGGCAGTTCAAGAGGAAGGCAATTCTAGAGATTCAGAGGAGTTTCTATTTTCTCCTTGATTTTTTAGGGTATGTTTTTATCTTTAGTAATTTGTTTTTAGTTACCCTGTGTAACTAATAATTCTTTTTAGGTAAGAGTTCTAAGATGAACCTCTATTTAATTTTGCTAGATATTTATTTAATATAATGTCGTTTGACTTTATTTATTTTCTGTTCGCTATTTAGTTTTATTATGAATTATTTAATATCTTGCTTCTTATATCTTGATATTTATTGCTCCTATATTAATATCTATTTGTCTAGGAAGTAATTAGTTAGTAACTAGCGAAAGATACCGAAACCGAGTTGAACCTAGTAGTAAGTACTTATGAGGTGACATTACTAATACTGAGTAAAATCTGCTGAACCTAGGAGGTAACTAGTTAGTGATTAAGGAAACAAGCGATTCTGGAGAGTAAACCTAATAAAATCATTCTCTTTGACCCTTGGTGTTAGGTTTGTAGACTATAGTTGGTTGTATTTTATTAAAACAAGTGTTCTAGCAAGATGCCGGACAAGATGTATTGACATGTTGGTACGACATCATAATGTACCTTGTTTAGCTTTCTTGGATGTTTTATTTTTTACGTGAGATCTCTGAAGATTCTATGAAGATATGATTCACGTGAAGTGTTTACCAAGAAGCGTATTTTCTAGAAGCAGTGATAGGTGGTTTAAGTTTGTCGTGTTTCTTAAATAAGATGTTGTAACATTTGAGAAAACAAAATATTTGTTTCAGAATATTGTGTTGAAGACTGTGTGGATCAGCTATGTGTTTAGCCCGTTTTATGCATCAAGCCCATTATGCATTTAGGCTATATAAAGGAAGACTCAAGACCTAATTGTTTATTGAAGTCGTCATTTACAAAAGTGTCATTTAGGGTTTTAGTCTGTCCTTATTGTTTGTGAGCCAATCTTGTATCTCGTTGATGCTAGAGCTGGACTGTTAGTTGAGTTGTAAGCTTTGAGTCACTCATAAGCTTTTAAGAAAGAGTGGATTATGTTTTTCACGGAGTGTGTCTCCATTTCATTTATAATCGTTGATTATCACTAGTGAGTGATTGATGGGAAGTGAAAGGGGTGTCATATATTGTGTGTCTTAGATAGAAATTACACGGGTAGTGATTAGGTGCGAAGCTAGTAGACCGGAGGTTTCTGTGCCGGCTTCAAACTAATACTATTATAGTGAATTTCCTTCCTGACTAGGTAGCCCTCAGAGGTAGGTGACGTTGCACCGAACTGGGTTAACAAATAACTTATGTCTTTTACTTTCTGTCTTTAGCATTAATTTATTATTTGAAGGGATCTTTATAATAAAGTTGTTATTTGTTATATGTGTTGTCATGTGTCTTGACATCTTACTTGACATATCGCTTGTCTTGACATCATGCTCAACATTTTGGTTTAGTTTTTGCTGGTTGTGTATTTGACTTCTTTTGATGTTGAAAAAGTATCAGTATTAAATTATTTTCTTTGGCGGTTGATATGTTTACTTATGTTTATCTTTAGAGCAATGCTATATCTCTAGAAAAATGACATCAAGAATAAAGAGCAGCCAATCACAATGCACTATTTGCCACAATTCAAGGAGGTGTGGCTGAAAAATAGGAAGTGAACAAATAAATCATGCAATTAAAACTTGTCAGCTGTGTCTTGAAAAATTCTTGATGCAGTTTTTCTAGAGAAAAGCATTTTCCTTATCTTTAATTGATAAATTGAATAAAGATATACATGCATATTTATGATTATATGTCACACTTAAATTGCCTAAAATGTCTATATTGCCATGTCACAGTCGATATTCACTAATGTTAGAGTATGGACATAAAATTCCACCAAAAGATATATTTTGCATAAATGGTTGGGTGTATATATTTTGCGTAAATGGTTGGGTGTATATATTTTGCATAATTGGTTCTTGTCACAAATTATTATGTTGTCATTATGGTAGGG
Organism: Medicago sativa; assembly: GCF_051527215.1. NCBI lineage: Eukaryota > Viridiplantae > Streptophyta > Magnoliopsida > Fabales > Fabaceae > Medicago > Medicago sativa. Next base: position 34,469,562 of record NC_140751.1, read on the forward strand.
ACGAAAGTAAAGGTTCATGACCATGATATGCTGCAAGACAAAATCATGATATAGCTATGTAACTTGCTTATGCAATTCAAGGAGATTTCTAACAATCATAGCAGGACTAGGTATTGAAATAGGATGGAGTTTGTTGCTCTATTAAGTTAACTATAATAGCATTCTTGAATTTGTAGTTGGCATATTATGTTTGTTCATATCAATAGAAAAGCTATTCCGTTTTAAAAAAATAATAGAGAAGCTAATCATGAAATAGATTTGCTAGAAGGAAAAAAAAATAGCAGTTATGGAATGTAGGGAACTAGCGTCGATGACAAAAGGTTGTTTGTTGCTATGTAGTACTCTTATATTAAATATAACCAAATTAAGAGAAATCAATTCATATGAGTTTGTTAGAGTATTCTCATTATGATTTTGAGTTTGGATATTATTAATAAAATTCTAATTACTGAATATTTTAATTTTGAATTATTAACATCAAAATTAGTTTGATATAAGTTTGATTGAATGTATTATATCAATTTAAAAAGTTTTCTTTTGAAATGCTAATCATATAAAATTTCATACATTTTGTTTTCGAATGCCCAGGAAAGGCATATTAGAATGGTTTAAGTCTCAACATTGTATCTTTGTTAAACTCTTATATATGTTTTTTAATAGACCCGTGCTTCGTACGGGTCAAAAGTCCTGTTAAAATAAAGTGTTGTCGTCGATATGCTTCTATGTTGATGGTCGGATTCACTCACCAATCTTCTAGGTGTTTTGAACTTTTGCACACAATTTCTTTTAGTTGCAGTATCGTTTCGTGCCAGTACCTTAACTCGTTAGATTGTTTCCATGTAGGTGTTTGTTTTGGGTTCTGTTGTTTTTCGTTTAGGGTTGCTTGTCTTTTACTTTTAGGTTGTTCCACTTTTCTGCTAAACACAATCTATTATACCTATTATGGTTTGTTTATTTACTGGGTCAAGTTCTTTGCCCCGTCTTTGCATTCCTTTTTAAGTCTTTTGTGCTGGTAATGAGGAAATTCATGATTCAGAAGATTGTGCAAATAATTAAGTAGCAACACATGATGAGGTAAAGTACTTGCAAATTATTGACTACAAATTACATAACAGTCCCATATAAACACCATTCTCAGAAGATGAGTTTTGTGGTCCATAAAAAACATCAAAGTACTTGCAAAATTACGGGGAGATAAAGACGGTGGAGGGATTGAGAAGAGGCTAGTTTTACAACAAGCCAGACATAGATTCACCATGCATGGTCTAACATATTCCATTAGACTCAACTGCCAGGCATGAACACACTAATTTATATGGTAAATTATCATAGGTTAAAAAATGAAGATAAATTTCTCAAAGGTGAGAAACTCTTCCTTGGTCACGGCACCAACACTTGGCATTTGGGCACATCCAACAAGAACTTGACAACACATATGCATGTAATTTATTTATTTTTTAATAAAAAATAGAGAATCAGAAAGTAAGAGAGAGAATGTGCATCACCACACCAGGCCCTTTCTCCATTGTTTCTCCATAACCATAAACAACACATGCGTACTTTAATACATAACACGGCAAGCCTCTTAGCTCTTCTTTGCAATATTATTTGTTTGTTTTATTTATCTTAAATTAAATCATCACAATCCAGCATTGAGTCTGTTGTTTTTGGATTTCCAAACTGTTAAATTTGGATTTCCAAATTCTGTTATCTACCGAAGTTGTTACTAGGTTGAGTCACGACTAGGTCGCTCTCTTTAAGACGTTTCGTGGCACTACCCAAAGTTGTGCAAGGTAGACTATCAACCACGCCGCCTCCAGGATAAAACAAGCCCAGCTACAACTGTTCGATTAACTACTGCACTGTAGAAAATCGTTCGAGAATTACACCCTCAAATATGGTTCTAAGACCACTCTTTAATATTGAAACCACTCAAATTAATATGGTATTATTACCATTCTATTATGGTGCTGAGACCACTCAAATATGGTGTTACCACCATTCTAACTTTAACTTCTCCAAAATATCAATATGGCACTACGACCACTCAAATATGGTGATACTACCATTTCTCATTAAATAGAAAATTATTGAAATAATTTATATACTGTTAAGATCATTCTTAATTCCGACGGGACATTAGTATTACGAAAAGGGACTATGATCTTAATAGTACTCTATATTCCGAAGGGACTATGAACTTAAGACCACTCTTAATTCCGAAGGGACATTAAACCGAAGAAGGGACTATGGTCTTAAGAACACTCTTAGAATATGGTTCAATCGATTGATCGAAGCCACTCGATACGTTACGTAACCGCTCTATTTGAAACCGAAAGGGACAGAAAGGAGTAGAAGCAGAAGAAACTTGTTAACACAAGTCGGAGGGAGAAGAGAAGAAAAGAATTCCTGACAACTCAATGAAATTCTTTTCGGTGTGAAGAATGAGTGGGGCGAACTTCTCCTTTTATAGGGAGAGTTTGTAACAAAAAACGAGTGACTTGGGTATGATGGAATGAGTAATTTCTTGATCAAAAATGATTTTAAAAGAGGTCAGGTTGACAAAACACTCTTCAGAAGGACTATTGGGAAATACATTCTTGTTGTGCAAATATATGTTGATGATATAATATTTGGTTCTACTAATGCATCTCTTTGTAAGGAATTTTCTAACACTACTAAAAAAACAGTGGTTTCGGACGGAATTTTCGGACGGATTCGAATTTGTCTGAATTTTTCGGACGGATTTGGGACGGTTTTAACGGAGCGGAATTTTTGTCTCAAATCCGTCCCAAAATTGTGTGAAAATTTTAGCACATGTTCAAACAGGGTTTTTTCCCACGGATTTCGCACGGATTTATTTAAAAAAACAATTCCGTCCCAAAACCGTGTGAAATATTGAGACGGATTTCGGACGGCTAATATTTTTGAGGGTTTTAATTGGGAAAATTTCATCTCCCGCTTATCTCACAAAATTTCCCTCGTGTGCTTCTCTCATAACCCTAAAATTTCATCTCCCTCTTTCATAACCCTAAAACCAACTTCAAAATCAATTTCTCAGTGTGCTGCTCTTCAATCAACTTCTCCTGTGCTGCTCTTCAATCAATTTCTTCCAAAAACTTCTCAAGCTGGTCAATCAATCTTTCAAGGTATCCAAGATTCTCTTCTCTTCTCTCCAGATCTGTGGATTATCTGTATTTTTTTTTTTAATTTCTCAGTGTTTTCTTCAACAAATCAAGCATGTTCCCATAAACTTGTACCTGATTCTTGGTTCAATTTTAGGGTTTATTTTGTTTTACTTATTAAGGTTTTTAGTGTGCTTAACTACCTACACTTGGATTCACGTTTGGTGTTGAAAATAATTGTGATTGAATAGTAATTTGTGGTACTTACTTTTACTAATTTGAAGATTAATTTCGTTGTCAAAATTGAAAAGGATTAGAATCTCTTTTAGTTACTGTAGTTTATAAAATTTCATTTTTTGTTTCTTGAGTATTGTTATTTTCCCATCTTTCTCTGGTTTTCCTTCTTTGCAATAGTTGGTGTAGAGTACCAGTATCTTCTTAAATCTCTTCACAACACCATTAGAAAAAATTGCTCTAGTTTTCCTTGTTTTGTGCCACCTTGTTTCAATTCCTTCTTATAGTTAATAAAGACATTTTTGTAAAAATGCAATATTCTTTTATTTATTCATTAACTATGACATTAACAACGATTATTTTAGAAATGAAGAAGAATTTGTAAAGGAACTCATATGGTTAGATATGGAACCCTCGGGAATGCTTACTTAGATAGCTATCCGGTGTTGATTTTTGGCTTTGTTGTTAGAGTGCTGCTGTTGTGGTTGTTTTAGTGCTGAGTTTTCTTTCTTTTTTTAGCTAGTTTTGGTGCCTTTAGCAGCTATGTATGGGGTGCTGATTTGCTGCTGCTGTTTCTAGGTGCATCTAGTGTGTTTGTGCTGCTGTTTTTTTTCTAGGTGGTTGTTCTTTCTAGGTGCAATTAGTGTTTTTGTGCTGCTGTTTTTTTTTTTTCTGTTTTGGTCTGCCCTGTAAGCTTTTGCGATGGGGTGTTGTATTGTGTTTTCGGACCAACTTTCGTCTTGACAGTTGTGGCACAAAATAGGGAAAACTAGAGCAATTTTTTCCAATGGTGTTGTGAAGGGATTTAAGAAGTTAGTGGTATTTTGTGTTAGAAAACACCTCTGCCTTATGCAAGGTAGGCCTCTTCCATATAAGTGATGGTCAATCTCTGATACACATCTGTTACCTTCATCTGTTACCACGAAACAACTTTGCCAGGCTGCTATTTTGTACCGTTGAAAAGAAAAATTCATATTAACATTTTGACATTTTTATTTCAGGGGTTGTATCCTGGATACATTATATTCTTTGTTCAGTCAGCATTGATGATTGCTGGTTCCAGAGGTATAAATATTGAATTAGGCTTATTTGCATTTCTTTCTTCAGTTAATTAACTTGCGCTGCGGTTTTTCTTTTCAAACAGTCATTTACAGATGGCAGCAAGGCGTGCCTCGAACAGTTAAAAATGCCCTGGTGTTTGCTAATTTTGCTTACACACTTTTGGTTCTAAGTTATCCCTGTGTTGGCTTCATGGTTTGTTCTCTCTCTCTCTCTCTCTCTCTCTCTCTCTCTCTCTCTCTCTCTCTCTCTATATATATATATATATATATATATATATATATATATATATATATATATATATATATATATATACAAAAATTGAATTTGTTTTTACAAGTTTTCTATCTTTTTTGTGTCGTGTGTTTGAATAGGTATTAAGTCTGCATGAAACTCTTGCCTCATATGGAAGTGTGTATTTTATTGGAACCGTTCTACCTATTGTTATCATCCTGCTCATTTGTTGATCCATGACTTTCACTGCTAGGTTTCTTAGTTGTTAGCTTGATAACTTTTTTCGGATCCGTGATTTTGTTTTACTTTATGTAGGGTTTGGGACCTTATTCCACAAGCATAAAAAAAGTGAAGGAGATAAAAGATATGGAGAAGAAAGTGAATGACTTATGTGGTATGTGAACAACAGTTAGTTTGTTTCTTTTTTCTTGAATGCTTTAGTAGATGGTCTAACTTGTAATTGTTTAAAATAAAGAAAATTACTTCTTTTTATTTTATTTTCTTGGTATTGTGGTGTATTATATTCTACGCTCCTTTTCTGTCTATAGTCACTGTGATGGTTACAATTAGTCCCCTAATGTAGACAATGCTTATGTATGCGTTTCAATGTTTATGATTTTTCTCTTGACAATCAAGTTGCTTAGGAAAGAAGTTTGGGGACGGAATAGACTACGGACACCTGACACTGAAATAGCAATACGAAATTAAACTAGTGGAGTCAATACAAAACATATTTTTTTTTATATTAGCAGACAAGTATGCCGAAATAAAAATAAATATGTAGTGGTGTTAGTGTCCTATGTTTTTTTTATATTAGCAGTGTTGAGTTATTTTTTTAATTTGTGTCGTGTCTAGTGTATGTTCAAGTCCCTGCTTCATTAGCTGAAAACTGTTCAAAACTTTTTTTTTTTGGATGTGTTGGAATATCAGCCGTTCATTTTCTCATCAACAACTGTTATTACTTTACTCTATTACATGAATTGTCAACTTTTGAAGAGCTAAATCCATTTCAAATGAACTTTTAATGCACATTTGTTGATTGAGAGTTTGTTTATGCTAAGCTTTGAATTTGGTTCTGCATATTCATGGTTATTAATATTGTTACTATTTTGAGAATGGCAAAGATCACTATTTTCTTAAATCTAGCCTCTTTCTGCTTTTTATGCAGAGACATCGCAAAGGCAACTTGTATACCTGCTGGAAGGGGCACATTGCATTACAAAGTGACACACTACAAGGGACAAAGCTGTAGAAAAACTGCACGCGTTTCTGATGTGCTTTGACATCCTAATATTGATGGCATAAAGTGCTTTGACATCTCAGAAAAATTTGATGAATGTTTTTAATGTTTCGATGCATTTGGTAACTGAAACATGCTGCTGGTGTTGCAGGATGGATCTGATATAACCTGTCTTGGTGTTGACACACTTAATACTGAAACGCTAGAGGTGGGAAAAACAATTATGTGTAATAGTTTGAGACCAAAATCACTTCCCCTATCCCTGCTAGTGCAATTGATTGTGTTACTTTTATTGTTGAGCACTGACTAATGAACAATTTAGTTATGTTATTGTGTTAGAACATTGAGCACTTGTATGAATCTAATTTATATAATTTTGTTTCAGGCAATGGCCATTTGTTTACTCGAGTTACTATTTATTTTTATTTGATTTAGTATGTATTATTGAATATAAATTGTGGCAATTCTGTAAAATAAAAAAATTATAACCACGTCCGAAAAGCATGGAAATTTTGTAAAGCAAATTAAATCCGTCCGAAATTCGTTGGAAAATTTAAATTAAATCCGTCCGAAATCTGTAGGAAATTTAATTAAATTCCGTCCCAAATCCGTTTGAAGTTTAGTCCAACGTGTTTGTGTGAAAACCGTTCGAAATCCGTCTGAAATATATTTCGGACGGAATTTGGGACGAAAATACGATTTGCGACGCGGTTGTTTCGGACAGCGCCCTATCCGTCCGAATTCCGTCCGAAAACGGATTTTCGTCCGAAATCCGTGGGAAGTTTCCGTAAATTCCGTCCCAAATCCGTCTGAAATTCCGTTTGAAAATGACTTTTTTTTAGTAGTGTAAGTTAATGTACGATGAATTTGAAATCAGTATGGTGGGAGAGATGAAGTTCTTCCTTGGAATTCAAATCAATCAAAGTAAAGATGGAGTATATGTTCATCAAACAAAGTATACTAAAGAGCTTCTGAAGAAGTTCAAGCTGGAAGATTGTAAAGTGATCAACACTCCAATGCATCCAACCTGCACCTTAAGCAAAGAAGATATTGGAACAAAGGTAGACCAGAAGCTGTATAGAGGTATGATTGGTTCTTTGTTATACATCACTGCATCTAGGCCGGATATTTCATTCAGTGTATGCTTGCGTGCAAGATTCCAATCAGATCCTAGAGAATCTTATTTAACTACTGTCAAGAGAATCTTCAGGTATTTGAAAGGAACAACTAATCTTCGACTCCTTTATAGGAAATCCCTAGATTATCAGTTGGTTGGATTTTGTGATGTTGACTATGCTGGTGACAGGATTGAAAGAAAGTCAACCAGCGGCAACTGCCAATTTCTAGGTGATAATCTGATATCTTGGGCTAGCAAAAGACAAGCAACTATTGCTATGTCTACAGCAGAAGCAGAATACATCTCAGCTGCAAGTTGTTGTACACAACTACTTTGGATGAAACACCAGTTAGAAGACTATCAGATTAATGCTAACAATATTCCCATTTATTGTGATAAAACTGCTGCTATTTGTTTGTCAAAAAATCCAATTCTACATTCAAGAGCCAAGCATATTGAAATGAAACACCACTTTATTAGAGACTATGTTCAAAAGGGAATCTTAGATATAAAATTCATTGATACTGAGCATCAATGAGCTGATATATTTACTAAACCTTTAACTGTGGAAAGATTTGATTTTACAAAGAAAAATTTGAACATGCATTTTGTGTCTGATTAGAATTTGCTTGCTCATGAGTAGGAATTTAGGTCCCGAAGTCGTTCAGAAGCTATAGTCCATCAGAAGCTCTTTATTGAGGTTCTAAGGAAAATGTGCTTCTGAAGATGACATCAGCATCTGAACCCCAGAAGCTGGATTTTGTGCTCCTGAATAGCAGAGTTAGTGGAAACTTTGGAAGTTACTTTTTAGTAACACCTGTCCTACTAACTTGGCAGTTACTCTGAAAAACTCTAACGTAGCATTTGTGTACTGGTGTATAACGTAAGAGGGCAATGATGATTTTTAGCTTTGAATACACTATCTCGCGCCCCCTATGTCATTAATGCTGTGTTTGTTTGTCCCCTACTGAATTGTAATCGTTTTTACTCAAAACACTTAGACAAAAACACACACAACTCACTTCACAACCTACACTTTCCCCTTTCACTCTATTCTCTGCGAAGCAAGTTTATCTTCCTCAACCAAAAACCCTAAAAACATCTTTCAACATCAATGGCTTCCTCTAGTTCAGTTCCAGAAACGTCATCAAGCATGCAAGAAGCTCCAACATATGAGAATAAAGGAAGGACTATGTCCCTGGAAGAATGGGATCTTAGGATTCGACGGAGAATCCTGTAGAATTCATCTCTCTGGCACATCATGGGTGTGATATCAGAAGTTATTATGAAGCGCAAGGTTTGATGGAGTACTTCAAAATGTTGAATGGCCCAACATACAAGACTTTGGACAGACAATTCTGGGTTAGGGCGCATGTCTATGACAGGAATGCAACCAAGTTGGAAGAAACAGAGAAAATTCTAATTGATCCTACTTTGGAAGGAAAAACAAGGGAGGACAAGAATAACAGTTATGCCTACAACGATGTTCCTTTAGACTTGGAATGGATTTGAAATTGATCCTTCATAGGACAATAACCATATCAGGGAAAAGATCATTGGTGATTGATCAAAGCTTCAAACGACTCTATTTTGATGTGTTGGCAATTTCATAACGTCTCTTTCACACCTCTATATAAAAGAGTGAAAACTTAGAGAATGGCAAGGACTCAACAACAATTTACAAGTGCCAAAACTCTGTCAAAATTGTTCTGCATCAATAGTTCACTTAGAATTTCTTAACAACTTTCATAACTTGGAAATTCTAGAGTTTTAAGAGTCTGTATCTGATTTGTATTGTGAACACCACTGATTGTATATCAAGTGTTCAACCTCAAACATTTTTCTTTGTAATTCTGTTTGAATAGAAGTATCTTGCAGTTGTGCTTGAGCATAGAAGTCTCTTGATTGAGTTCAGGAGCATAGGAAATCTCTTGCAATTGTGCTTGAGTAATTTGAAGTATCTTGCTAAGTGTAGCAGTGAGCAATTTTAATCAGACATTACATTTTGGTGAACTCTTCTTGGAAGGGCAAGGGGGACAGGACTACTTCCGGTGTGTGGAAGGAACCTGTATAATTGCTTTGTGTCTTTCTTCTATCTCTCTTTGTTTTATCCGCTGCATTTAGATTCTGAACATTACTTCAGAAGTGGAATTCTATCTGCTTCTGATCAGTAGTTTCAGCCTAGTAGAAAACGAAGAAAAAGCTAACACAATTCAACCCCCCCTTCTTGTGTTTTTCTCACCTTCATAGTGAACTAACTTCAAGTTCTTTTGTTAGCCTACTTTCCTAAATACATCCATCGTTAACATAAGCCAAGTTATAACCCTTAAAGTCCTCTAGTGTGTAAATAATCTGATTTTGACTGTCTGTTTAGAATTGTTTCAAATTTATAGCAAGGTACAATCACATGACAACTGAAGTGGGAAAATGCCTTGACCAGCCCTACTGGCTTTAGAAGATATGTACATGTATCATGGAAAAGGATATGGTTGAGAATATATAGGTTACTTTCGCCTAGCCGGACGCGCTTGAATGTAACGTGGTAAGTTAGTTGCCGCTCTGCTATAAATGTGATGAATGATGTCCTAAGCACAAGTTCCAGAAAGGTATGTTTTTCCTGAAAAAATGCAAAGAATAAAATATGTTTTTCCGTCCTTACTTAGGACAAATTACAATTTAAGTATGGGGTTGTGATGACATGTCATCTTATGTTATTCTTAGCATGTTTTTCAGTCAATTTTAGAGGATTTTAGCAGCAAAAAGGAGGAGTATAAGAACGATTGCCTATGATTTTGGGACTTTTGTAATGTTTTCTATATTTGAGTTTGTAATTCTAGTTTTCCCGAAACATAGCAATTTTAGGAGGTTTTTGAAGTAATTCACAACGTAATCATGCAAATCGGCAAATCAAGAACATTCGAAGATTTGTGAAGACTTTGGGAAGACCAATAATGAAGATTCAAGAGGCCCCAGAAGAATTTACAATGGGAGGAATTTTATTCCCAAGTTCCGAAGCAAGTTAATTGAAGACGAAGACTTAAAACGACGGAAAATCAGGGAAACAGGGCCCAAGAAGGCACACCATACGCCTAGAGCGTGGAAAAAACTTTCCATGCACCTAGAGCATGGCTTTAGGTGCACACTTATCCGCCTAGACCTTTGCTCATGCGCCTCGAGCACATAAAATGCGAGGGGCGCAGACGTTATTTTATGCTTTCTTATAGGTAAAGCTCACATTTTTAGCCAAAACCCAGTTAGAAAATCTCACTATAAAGACTAGCATTCCTCATTCAGAATTTCTCGTTCAGAACTTTGGCAGTTCAAGAGGAAGGCAATTCTAGACATTCAGAGGAGTTTCTATTTTCTCCTTGATTTTTTAGGGTATGTTTTTATCTTTAGTAATTTGTTTTTAGTTACCATGTGTAACTAATAATTCTTTTTAGGTAAGAGTTCTAAGATGAACCTCTATTTAATTTTGTTAGATATTTATTTAATATAATGTCGTTTGACTTTATTTATTTTATGTTCGCTATTTAGTTTTATTATGAATTATTTAATATCTTGCTTCTTATATCTTGATATTTATTGCTCCTATATTAATATCTATTTGTCTAGGAAGTAATTAGTTAGTAACTAGCGAAAGATACCGAAACCGAGTTGACCCTAGTAGTAAGTACTTATGAGGTGACATTACTAATACTGAGTAAAATCTGCTGAACCTAGGAGGTAACTAGTTAGTGATTAAGGAAACAAGCGATTCTGGAGAGTAAACCTAATAAAATCATTCTCTTTGACCCTTGGTGTTAGGTTTGTAGACTATAGTTGGTTGTATTTTATTAAAACAAGTGTTCTAGCAAGATGCCGGACAAGATGTATTGACATGTTGGTACGACATCATAATGTACCTTGTTTGGCTTTCTTGGATGTTTTATTTTTTACGTGAGATCTCTGAAGATTCTTTGAAGATATGATTCACGTGAAGTGTTTACCAAGAAGCGTATTGTCTAGAAGCAGTGATAGGTGGTTTAAGTTTGTCGTGTTTCTTAAATAAGATGTTGTAACATTTGAGAAAACAAAATATTTGTTTCAGAATATTGTGTTGAAGACTGTGTGGATCAGCTATGTGTTTAGCCCGTTTTATGCATCAAGCCCATTATGCATTTAGGCTATATAAAGGAAGACTCAAGACCTAATTGTTTATTGAAGTCGTCATTTACAAAAGTGTCATTTAGGGTTTTAGTCTGTCCTTAATGTTTGTGAGCCAATCTTGTATCACGTTGATGCTAGAGCTGGACTGTTAGTTGAGTTGTAAGCTTTGAGTCACTCATAAGCTTTTAAGAAAGAGTGGATTATGTTTTTCACGGAGTGTGTCTCCATTTCATTTATAATCGTTGATTATCACTAGTGAGTGATTGATGGGAAGTGAAAGGGGTGTCATATATTGTGTGTCTTAGATAGAAATTACACGGGTAGTGATTAGGTGCGAAGCTAGTAGACCGGAGGTTTCTGTGCCGGCTTCAAACTAATACTATTATAGTGAATTTCCTTCCTGACTAGGTAGCCCTCAGAGGTAGGTGACGTTGCACCGAACTGGGTTAACAAATAACTTATGTCTTTTACTTTCTGTCTTTAGCATTAATTTTTTTTTTGAAGGGATCTTTATAATAAAGTTGTTATTTGTTATATGTGTTGTCATGTGTCTTGACATCTTACTTGACATATTGCTTGTCTTGACATCATGCTCAACATTTTGGTTTAGTTTTTGCTGGTTGTGTATTTGACTTCTTTTGATGTTGAAAAAGTATCAGTATTAAATTATTTTCTTTGGCGGTTGATATGTTTACTTATGTTTATCTTTAGAGCAATGCTATATCTCTAGAAAAATAACATCAAGAATAAAGAGCAGCCAATCACAATGCACTATTTGCCACAATTCAAGGAGGTGTGGCTGAAAAATAGGAAGTGAACAAATAAATCATGCAATTAAAACTTGTCAGCTGTGTCTTGAAAAATTCTTGATGCAGTTTTTCTAGAGAAAAGCATTTTCCTTATCTTTAATTGATAAATTGAATAAAGATATACATGCATATTTATGATTATATGTCACACTTAAATTGCCTAAAATGTCTATATTGCCATGTCACAGTCGATATTCACTAATGTTAGAGTATGGACATAAAATTCCACCAAAAGATATATTTTGCATAAATGGTTGGGTGTATATATTTTGCGTAAATGGTTGGGTGTATATATTTTGCATAATTGGTTCTTTGTCACAAATTATTATGTTGTCATTATGGTAGGGACGAAAGTAAAGGTTCATGACCATGATATGCTGCAAGACACAATCATGATATAGCTATGTAACTTGCTTATGCAATTCAAGGAGATTTCTAACAATCATAGCAGGACTAGGTATTGAAATAGGATGGAGTTTGTTGCTCTATTAAGTTAACTATAATAGCATTCTTGAATTTGTAGTTGGCATATTATGTTTGTTCATATCAATAGAAAAGCTATTCCACTACTAAAAATTATACATTTAACAACAGGGATTTCACATCAGTGGAGAAATACATGAGGGGAAATATACACATGGTGGCTTTTCACATCAGCTGAAGGAATGCCTGAAGGGAATATCAAATGCTGAATAGTTTTCACATCAGTGGAACTGATGCCTGAGGGAAAAGATAAACACGGTGGCAAATTCGTAATATTGGAGAATTTCACATCTTACGTGTTTCACATCTGTGGCTAGATATAATTGAGGGCAAAATACACTTTGGTCTACAAAACTTATCATTTTTTTTTCTTCTCTTTCTCTCTCAATCACTGCACATTTCTGAACAAGCCAAAGCTCCTCGCACCTGGAAAACATCCTCGCCGTTCTGAGTGGTCGGCCGCCGTCAGCTGGAAAACAACCCCAAGCACTCACTCAATCGTTGTTCTCATTCGGATCAAAATATCAATTGGATCTACTTCGTCCTCCTTTTTCAGATCTACATCGTTTTTTTCACCGATCTTCATTGTCTCTATGATCAACACTATCTTTGATCTCTTCTGTGTTACTCTCAGGTATTTTCTAAAACAATTTGTAATTTTAAATTTGTTCTTCAATTGTATTTGATTTCTAGGTCAATTTTTTTTTTTAATTTCCGTTGAATTCCCCTTTACTGTGATTGCATATGAATTCTAGGTTAAATTTATATTTGAATACAACCTCAACCATTTCTTAATTATGTGGCTGGGGTGATTACATATAACTTTCAGTGATTTTGACTTTTGCTAAGTCTGTTGCTGAAACATAATGGTGAGTTGATTCTTTGGTAATTTATCACACTAGGTGTTCACAAGTAACTGCTCTCAATCATTCTTATCATCATTCTCGCCGCCGTTCACAGGTAACTGCTTTTATGAATTCAGAAGTAGTATATATGCGTTTTGTGCTTAGTGTCTCTGTTGATGAAAATTTACAAAATTTTGATTTGTTTAGGAGATGAAAAGATATCAAATTCCACAATTTATGTTGGTATTTTTTTTTTTAAACAAGAGAGTAGCTAAAGCTGCCTCACCATATTATAAAAACTTATGTTAGTATGAAATTGGTACTTGAAAGATTTAAGTAGAAAGCCAACATTTCAAATTGAGTTTGATGATTTGACTTCAAAAATTACCCCTTTAATTGTAACTAGTTTGGACAAACAGAGTTTGTTTACTCTAACCATTCAAATAATGTGGTTAGAACTTATAAGTAGAGTCATATGCTTAAGATGTGGTTATAACTCTATATGACATAGTAATGCTGGCTCATCTCATGTCATGATACAAAAGTCATCTTGAACCTTTGCATGGGTTAGTTTACAAGTCACGATCATTATATACATTTTTTGTTAATATAATTAATGAATTTAGTTAGAATTGTTAGATAAATTAGTATAATCAAGTGGCTATAATTATACATTTGGATTTGAGCTTGTTCGACACTTTAAAATTAGTTGCCTTATGTGTGATGCATATGGATTTCAAACTGTGTATTTATTTATGTAATTTATAGGACTTTGTTATGATTGGTTTCAATAGAATTTCATTTCAGTTCATGACATATTGCCGAGACAGAATGTATTTTTTGTGCCTTGAGAAGCTCATGAGCATTGATATTGATCCAAAAGAGACTGAAAACTTCGCGGCATCATTGTCTAAATTGGCTTGCCAAAAACATCCTAAGGCAAACTTCGATCATTTTCAGGTAGACCAATCTTCACTGTGTTATTAAAAAATTACGTGTACTTACTTAAAAGCTGAATTTTGTGATGGACACTTCTCTTAACTTGTAGATTGCCTTTGTATAATAGCTATGCTTTCAAGAAATTGTCTTCAGTTGGTTATAGATAATATATAAATATTACTATAGGCATAGGAACTCATGTATATGTTTAACTTTTGCAGAAGTGGCTTGAGAAGAATGGCATGTATCATGTTGTTTATGGAGCAAATGTAGGACTTGCAACCAGCTGATTTCAGCTGTAAACAGGTGATTATGGAATCATTGACTTTATTCATAACAGTCTATAAACCATGGACACCTCTAAGAATAGGCGTGTCGCGGTGTCCGACATTTGTTCGCGTGTTGGAAACCTCATACAAGTGTCTAATATTTTTATTTTTTTATTTTTTATGCCACTCCTTGAATCGATGTCCGAAACTGGCCTGCTTGACACTAGTGTGACAAGTGTCGAACAACTCAAATAAGTGTCCTAAATTTTTTTTTTCCGTTTCTTAGAGACTTCTTATTGGCTACTTAAGTTTTTCATTTGTACTACCTATTTTATAATTTTTTATTGGCTAATTAAGTATTTGATTTTCACATGTCGTATATGACTTCAACTTATATTTTATATAAGGTTTATTTAAATTATTTACCTAAAAATTCCCTAATATGAAATTGCAGTGGGTTTTGTATGAGATCATGGTTGTGGTATTTGATTTGTTTTACATTGATAGCTAATGAAAACTTCTAGCACTTATTTTAAACTTTGTTTACTGAAATTATAGAATCATAGATTCATCATTTAAGTATTTTTTTGTTCAATTTTACAAGCATTTTCATTTATCATATCTCTTTTGTAATTCCTTTCTTTTTATTCTTCGTCAACAGTAGCTTAGTGACATGGATCACAACTCATTTTGAAGGATTTTGCTATAGTTAGATTAAGTCCTTTGTAATGTGGTGACTATTTGACTATAAAGCACGGACACCTCTACGACTAGGCATGTCGCGGTGTCCGACACTCCTATGACATCCGTACAACACGCGTTAAACCGATGTCCTAAATAATTTTGATTTTTGCTTTACTTCAACACTCCTACGATTGGTGTTCGACACCTATATAACACTCATACGAGCCGTGTCGGACAACTCAGACAAATATCTAAAACAATATTTTTTTTCCTCTCTTGCTTTATAATGGCAATTATAATGGCATTTGTGAAAGCTGATTTATGCATTTGCAGACTACGGTTCACTTGATATCATCTCTGGCGCCATTGCTTTAACTACTCTTGAATTCGAGAGTTCATGAGCGAAGAATAGGTACTACTTCGGTTCTTCGTTTGTGAAATTTATTTATTGCTATGCAATTTCAGTTTTTGTTGCTTGTGTTGGTTTGAATTGAATTTCACTATACAGAGTTGACCATAAAATTGTTCTAGCTGGATCTAGTAATAATGCTTTTGTTTTGAAAAGGTTTTTAAAATACAGAGCATGTATTTCTTCCACCCTTTTGAAGGTGATGCTGTATATTCTATTTTAAGCTGCAAAATTTGAGTTAAACAAAAGAATTTAATTCTTCTTTTGTAAGTGCACATACATCATTGTTGTCTGCTAGGTTTTGGCAAATGTTAACACAACTCAAAGTGCAATACACATAAATTCTTCCTAAGTTCTTGATATTTATCGCAATGTTGATGCTATTTTGAAAGTGATAACTTAAATTGATATTAGTGCTAAAGATTTGTTTTACTTGAGGCAATAAGAATGATGAAAGGCATTTGAAGAACTTAAATTTGGATTTTGCTTTGATACCAACACTCTAACTTCTGGTACGTAAATTTGGATTTGGGTTTGGCTTAGATACCAACTCTCTAAATTATTTTGATGAAATTTTGAGTTGCCGAACATAGAGGGAGTTATGTAAATAATATAGTTACATGATGACTTTAGAGTTTGATAAAGGAGCTTACTTTATGTATATGTGACTTACTAGAGAAGCTCTATGAGATAATTTTGTCCTTGCAAATTGCCACTATTGAAACTTAAATGTGTTGAAATTTAAATGTCTGTTTATGCTTGTTGCACATAGTGGAACTGTAGTTATTTCAAGATAACTATATATGAAACTGATACAATTGACATTATGTTGCAGATTGAAGTTATGTAGGATGTGTTCCAGAGAAATAATGAACTAAGACTGAAAGTAACTAATTTATGTAGAGCGGAAAAAAAGGAATGCATTTATTGGTAAGTTGAATTGCTTAGTTACTTTGGAGTTTGATACTCATGCATTTCAAAGCCAGAGGCTTTGTATACAAAAGATTATTGGTATTGGATCTGCATTGGAGCCTTGATTGGGTTTTCTCTTCTCTTCACCTTCTCTTTGTATTAGATCACTTGAATCGTAAATTATATTCTTTTTTACTCAGTAGGAGTTTTTTTTGTTGAACAAAAACTCATTAGGAGTTTTTTTTATTGAACAAAAACTCATTAGGAGCTTGCATTATGAGTGTGTATATAAGAGAATTTTCTTGTTTTTAGTTTAGAGTTAGATCATATGTCCTTATAATTAATGTACTCGTTAAAATTATTGGATTTTTCATTGAATTTATATTATTTTGTTATATGACTTTTATCGCATCAAGAAAATGAAGTATCAAGAATTAAAAAATATTTTTTTAAAATAAAAACGGATTTCACATCGGTGTTAATAATATCTGATGTGAAATATGCAGATTTCACTTCGGGGATGAAAAATCTGCCGTTGTGAAATGCATGTTCATATTTGGAAAAAGGCAATTTCACATCAGTTGGATTACAAGCTGATGTGGATAACGACTTATCACAACGGCTCTGTACCCGATGGGAAATGTTACGGACATACAACATCACCTTTAGTTACATCGGTTGGGACCCGATGTGAAAAGTCGATTTCCACTGATGTGAAATGTCATTTCTGTAGTAGTGTTCCGTTTTAAAAAAATAATAGAGAAGCTAATCATGAAATAGATTTGCTAGAAGGAAAAAAAAATAGCAGTTATGGAATGTAGGGAACTAGCGTCGATGACAAAAGGTTGTTTGTTGCTATGTAGTACTCTTATATTAAATATAACCAAATTAAGAGAAATCAATTCATATGAGTTTGTTAGAGTATTCTCATTATGATTTTGAGTTTGGATATTATTAATAAAATTCTAATTACTGAATATTTTAATTTTGAATTATTAACATCAAAATTAGTTTGATATAAGTTTGATTGAATGTATTATATCAATTTAAAAAGTTTTCTTTTGAAATGCTAATCATATAAAATTTCATACATTTTGTTTTCGAATGCCCAGGAAAGGCATATTAGAATGGTTTAAGTCTCAACATTGTATCTTTGTTAAACTCTTATATATGTTTTTTAATAGACCCGTGCTTCGTACGGGTCAAAAGTCCTGTTAAAATAAAGTGTTGTCGTCGATATGCTTCTATGTTGATGGTCGGATTCACTCACCAATCTTCTAGGTGTTTTGAACTTTTGCACACAATTTCTTTTAGTTGCAGTATCGTTTCGTGCCAGTACCTTAACTCGTTAGATTGTTTCCATGTAGGTGTTTGTTTTGGGTTCTGTTGTTTTTCGTTTAGGGTTGCTTGTCTTTTACTTTTAGGTTGTTCCACTTTTCTGCTAAACACAATCTATTATACCTATTATGGTTTGTTTATTTACTGGGTCAAGTTCTTTGCCCCGTCTTTGCATTCCTTTTTAAGTCTTTTGTGCTGGTAATGAGGAAATTCATGATTCAGAAGATTGTGCAAATAATTAAGTAGCAACACATGATGAGGTAAAGTACTTGCAAATTATTGACTACAAATTACATAACAGTCCCATATAAACACCATTCTCAGAAGATGAGTTTTGTGGTCCATAAAAAACATCAAAGTACTTGCAAAATTACGGGGAGATAAAGACGGTGGAGGGATTGAGAAGAGGCTAGTTTTACAACAAGCCAGACATAGATTCACCATGCATGGTCTAACATATTCCATTAGACTCAACTGCCAGGCATGAACACACTAATTTATATGGTAAATTATCATAGGTTAAAAAATGAAGATAAATTTCTCAAAGGTGAGAAACTCTTCCTTGGTCACGGCACCAACACTTGGCATTTGGGCACATCCAACAAGAACTTGACAACACATATGCATGTAATTTATTTATTTTTTAATAAAAAATAGAGAATCAGAAAGTAAGAGAGAGAATGTGCATCACCACACCAGGCCCTTTCTCCATTGTTTCTCCATAACCATAAACAACACATGCGTACTTTAATACATAACACGGCAAGCCTCTTAGCTCTTCTTTGCAATATTATTTGTTTGTTTTATTTATCTTAAATTAAATCATCACAATCCAGCATTGAGTCTGTTGTTTTTGGATTTCCAAACTGTTAAATTTGGATTTCCAAATTCTGTTATCTACCGAAGTTGTTACTAGGTTGAGTCACGACTAGGTCGCTCTCTTTAAGACGTTTCGTGGCACTACCCAAAGTTGTGCAAGGTAGACTATCAACCACGCCGCCTCCAGGATAAAACAAGCCCAGCTACAACTGTTCGATTAACTACTGCACTGTAGAAAATCGTTCGAGAATTACACCCTCAAATATGGTTCTAAGACCACTCTTTAATATTGAAACCACTCAAATTAATATGGTATTATTACCATTCTATTATGGTGCTGAGACCACTCAAATATGGTGTTACCACCATTCTAACTTTAACTTCTCCAAAATATCAATATGGCACTACGACCACTCAAATATGGTGATACTACCATTTCTCATTAAATAGAAAATTATTGAAATAATTTATATACTGTTAAGATCATTCTTAATTCCGACGGGACATTAGTATTACGAAAAGGGACTATGATCTTAATAGTACTCTATATTCCGAAGGGACTATGAACTTAAGACCACTCTTAATTCCGAAGGGACATTAAACCGAAGAAGGGACTATGGTCTTAAGAACACTCTTAGAATATGGTTCAATCGATTGATCGAAGCCACTCGATACGTTACGTAACCGCTCTATTTGAAACCGAAAGGGACAGAAAGGAGTAGAAGCAGAAGAAACTTGTTAACACAAGTCGGAGGGAGAAGAGAAGAAAAGAATTCCTGACAACTCAATGAAATTCTTTTCGGTGTGAAGAATGAGTGGGGCGAACTTCTTCTTTTATAGGGAGAGTTTGTAACAAAAAACGAGTGACTTGGGGATTAAGTGTGCTTAATCCTTAAGCAAACGCGTTTTGTTTCTTAATTGGATATATCCGGAAGTTTCTGGATACGCATTATGGATCGGGTTGGATCGTAACAAATTTATTTGTTACGCGTAGCGCTTACGGATAATGATTAAATTAATTAATTAATTAATTTAACATTTTCAAGTGACAAAAAATATATATATCATTTTTTATTCCACGACCCAAGCCCAAGCCCGGCCCGACCCGACCCGGCCGGACGGCGTCGTCGCGCGCGATATATATATTTTGTAAGCGTTCACTGTAACAGCCCGTTTTTCGCTAGATTTATTTTATTATTTATTTATGTGTGCTATATGTGCTCTTATGTGATTATTTGCCTCTGTGTGTTTTTTTGGTTGGGAATCGTAGAATTCGGTGTTAGAAGGGTATTTTAGTCATTTTGGACTTAGGGGCATTTTGGTCATTTTGAGGGCAGTGGCAATTTTGTAATTTTGCAGAAAGTTATTTTTAGTGTTTAGTGAGAGTTATTATTTTACCAAGTTACTAGAGAGAGGGTAGTAATTATTTTAATTACCATTAAGTGACCGTTAGTGTTATAATTTACCATTAAGTGAGTAGTGACATTTTGGGTGTTAGATTAGAAATGGATTAGGCCCATTAAGGTTTGTGAGATAAGCCCAATTAAGTGAGCCTATATAAACTAATGTTAGTGAGAAGAGATAGGGTTACAAACATTTTCATTTCATTTTCGTTGAGAAGAGAAGAGATAGAGGCTAGAGAGAAGAACAAGATCAAGGGTTAGAGCTTGAAGAGGGGATTCATCATCTAGGAGCTAAATTGAAGCTTGGGTTAGAGAATCTTGAAGCTAGAGGTAAGAGGGTTAGGTTTCAACCATAATTCATATTTTTTTTCTCTTTACCCATTTTTGTAAAATTGATGAATTGAATATAATTGTTGTAAAATTCGTGCATAATTGTTGTTGTTATGTTTGAGAACATGATTTATATGATAATTGCATGTTAGTATGTGAATTAACATGGTTAAATGCATAGTTGTTGGTGCTTTGTGTTCTTGAGCAAGTTTGATGAGAATTGATGTTGTAGTGTTGAATTATGCATGAATTTGTGTTCATTAGTTGTTGTTCTTGATTTGGAACATGTTGTTGTTGGATTGGTGCTTTGGGTATGAAGATTGATGAATTGATGAGGAGATTTTGTATTATTGTTGAAAGTTGAGAAAGTGGTGATAATTTGGTGAATTTTGTTATGTTGGTTATTTAATTCCAAAACTTGTATGTGTTTAAGTGTATTGAACCTATTTTGACCTATAAACACTTTCTGGAACTTGTTTTGGTGATTTGGGGGATTGAAAATTGGATTTTGGGATGAAAATGGGTTAGAACCCGTAACTGAGTTCTGGGAATCTGATGTAGGACGCTTTCGCGTGCTTAGGACGCTTAAGCATCCCACCAGCGTCCCAGAAGCGTGCCAAAAGCGTGCTGTTCCAGGAGCTACTGGAACAGGGACGCTTAAGCGTGCAGAGGACGCTTTCGCGTCCTAGCCTCAGTTCAGTAATTTTTGATTTTTGTTTTCGAGCACTTGGGGACCAATCCGATACTTCTCAAATGTTTCTTTGGACATAATTAACCTCTGTTTACACCTTTAATCCTACTGGAACATGATTTGATTTGGTTTGGACTTGAATTCGTGAAAATCGTCTAACTTTTGTAAAAACGGTCTAAACGTTGATTTTTCCAAAAACCCGTTTTCTTCGGAAATTGAAGTGGGATTAGAGTTGTATAATGTTTATATGATTTCTAAAAATGGTTGTGATTGGTTCCATCAAGTTTGAATGGAAAATTTTGTGAAAAGTGATAAAATGAGACGAACTTTGAGTTTTCGTGAATTCGTCGCATTTGGCCGATGAAATGCTTATGTAACCTCTACTGCACACATATGTGAATTGTGAGAATACTAGGCATAGGCAATTGAGCTTGTTTACTTGGTTTTGACTCAAATGTTCAATTAATTTTAATTTATGACTTGGAAAGACGAACTTGACTAAAGATGACTTTTGTGAATCAATTGATTGTGAATCCTTTATGGAGAGTTATTATATGTTATGTGAGGATGATTAGTGGTGTGTTTATGTGACAACTTCATGTTGTGTGATTTTTGGATGTTGTTGGAAATTGTATATATGATATGTGGTGAGGAATTGTTAATGATTGCATATATACAAGTATTGGTGATGGTGAGGTGATTATTGTTGTGCGAACATATGCATTGTAGTTGGGTCATATGTTCATGCATACATGACTGATGGTGTTGGATTTATATCCAATGGAGGTGATTACGATGTTTTTGTTGCATCAAAGGTGACGACCTTGAGGTGTTTTGGTACCACATGCATCTAGATGAGTCTAGAGACATTGCATAGACTGTTGGTGGATTGAATTGCATTAAGATGTGTTTGATGGTTGATTATTGCTAATTGTACTTGCGGATTGAATTGTTAATTGTTGATTGACAAGGTGAGGTTGTGATATGTGTAAGATACACTTGTGGATATGAACTTGATATGATGATATTGAATGATCTTGGATTATTACATGTTGTGAATATTGTGGAACTATGTATGAATTGTCATTCTTTATCCTTGATTATATCTTTCATTCCAAAGTTCTTATTAATCTTATATGGATTATGATGATGTAATGCTAACCCTCAGTGGTTTACCACCTACCTTTCTGTATGGACGGGTAGATGGAGTGCAGGATGCTTAGTGTTGCTTGTTGATGCCGAGGAGTGGAGTCCTCTTTTTCATGCAAGGGTCTAGATTAGGGCTCTGATCTAGGATAGTCTTTGCATGTTGTTATTTGACTTTATACTTTGGAATTGTTGAGCTATTTTGTTATTTGGAGTTTGGAGAATACATTTGTATTTAGTTTGAAGATCCAGATATGTTTATGGATTATATGTATATGTTCCGCTGCTATGTGATGTGACATGATCTTTATGCATGTATGTATTGTGGTTTATTTGAAGACGTAGCATCTATTTCTAGAATATGGTTGTATATTCGCGCGTTTTACCGCTTATTAGAAATAGGGTGTTACAAGTTGGTATCAGAGCCGTGGTCAGTCTTGTCTGGACTAGTAGACTAGTGTATGTTGATTTACCCTGTTAGTATGCGAATGGTAATGAGTTACCTTCGGTACTTGTTCTTGTGTTGTTGTGCTGTTGTCCTTATCTGTTGGTTGTTTTTCCCGTTGTATGCGACATGTACGGAAGTACTGTCGATACTTGTTCCGGTGTTCCGTTCTATAGGCGGGTCTGAGTTGAGTGAGGGAGAAGCCGCATACTCCAGGTGTTGCAGAGTTAGTGGTGGTTGTGGTTTCGGCAAAGTTTGAGGAGCTTTCGAGGTGTTGGCCGTACATCAATGCGGAGGATGCTATGGTCTCTAAGTGTGTAAAGTTTGAGAGTGGCTTGAGGCCCGACATCTACCAGTATATGTGTATTCAGGAGATCCGTGATTTTGATACTTTGGTGCATAAGTGTCGTATGTTTGATGATGCTGGAAGGGCTAAGGTTAATCACTACAAGGCTCAGAATGAGAAGAAAGGAAAGGGGCATGGATTTGGGAAGCCGTACAACAAAGACAAAGGCAAGAAGAGAGAATCTGGTGGAGGCTCTAAGGTGAATGTTGCTGAGGTGAGGTGCTACAAGTGTGGCACATTGGGTCATTTTGCTAATGATTGCAAGAGTGGTGAGAAGTGCTACAAGTGTGGAGAAGCAGGTCACAAGGCTGCTGAGTGCAAGAAGGAGATCACTTGCTACAATTGTGGTGAGAAGGGGCATATCAGTACTAAGTGTACCAGGCCGAAGAAGGCGGCGGGGAAGGTGTTTGCATTGAATGCGGAAGAGGTGGAGCATCCTGATAATCTCATCCGAGGTATGTGTTTTATCAATAGTACTCCTTTGATTGCAATTATTGATACTGGTGCTACTCATTCTTTTATCGCGGCGAGTTGTGTTGAGCGTTTGGGTTTGGTTGTGACTCCGTTGTCTCGAGGGATGGTTATCGATACCCCGGCTAGTGGTTAAGTGACTACTTCTTTAGTGTGTGCTAAGTGTCCTGTTAGTTTTGGTAATGTTGACTTTGAGTTGGATCTTGTGTGTCTTCCGTTGAAGCATATGGACGTAATTTTTGGTATGGATTGGATGTTGACTTTTGGTGTTAACATTAATTGTTTGACCAAGAGTGTAACATTTTCTAAACCGGTAGCAGAAGAAGGCGGAAGGTTCTTAACCGCGGAGCAAGTGAAGAAGTCTTTGGATGGCGAAGCTTGTGTGTTCATGATGTTTGCTTCCTTGAAGGAGAGTAGTGAGAAAGGAGTTGGTGATTTGCCGGTAGTGCAAGAGTTTCCAGAAGTTTTTCCGGACGACGTTACCGAGTTACCACCGAAGAGAGAGGTTGAGTTTGCAATTGATTTGGTTCCGGGAACGAGTCCTATCTCGATTGCGCCGTATCGGATGTCTGCATCAGAGTTGGGAGAGTTGAAGAAGCAGTTGGAAGAATTGTTGGAGAAACAGTTTATCAGGCCAAGTGTTTCGCCGTGGGGAGCTCCTGTGTTGTTGGTTAAGAAGAAGGATGGTAGCATGAGATTGTGTGTGGATTATCGGCAGTTGAACAAGGTGACAATCAAGAATCGGTATCCGCTTCCGAGGATTGATGATTTGATGGATCAGTTGGTTGGTGCAGAAGTGTTCAGTAAGATTGATTTGAGGTCAGGATATCATCAGATTAGAGTAAAGGCGGAAGATATATCCAAAACTGCGTTCAGAACGAGGTATGGACACTATGAGTATTCTGTGTTGCCATTTGGAGTGTCTAATGCGCCAGGTGTCTTCATGGAATACATGAATAGGATATTTCATCCTTTTCTGGACCGTTTTGTGGTGGTGTTTATAGATGATATTTTGGTATATTCGAAGTCTGAAGAAGAACATGCCGAGCATTTGAGGATTGTGTTGGGAGTGTTGAAGGAGAAGAGGTTGTTTGCTAAGTTGTCGAAGTGTGAGTTTTGGTTGCGGGAAGTGAGTTTCCTTGGTCATGTGATTTCTAAAGGTGGCATTGTCGTGGATCCGTCGAAGGTTGATGCAGTGTTACAGTGGGAATCACCTAAGTCCGTATTTGAGGTTAGAAGCTTTCTTGGATTGGCAGGTTACTATCGGAGGTTCATTGAGGGATTCTCTAAGTTGGCGTTGCCATTGACGCAGTTGACTCGGAAAGGACAAGCTTATGTTTGGGATGCTAAGTGTGAGAAGAGTTTCCAAGAGTTGAAGAAGAGGTTGACTTCAGCTCCAGTGTTGATTTTGCCGAATCCGAAGGAATCTTTTGTTGTGTATTGTGATGCTTCTAAGATGGGTCTTGGTGGTGTGCTTATGCAGAATCGTCAGGTGGTGGCTTATGCTTCAAGGCAGTTGAAAGTGCATGAGAAGAATTATCCGACTCATGATTTGGAATTGGCGGCCGTTGTGTATGTGTTGAAAATTTGGAGGCATTATCTGTATGGTTCTAAGTTTGAAGTGTTCAGTGATCATAAGAGTTTGAAGTATCTGTTTGACCAGAAGGAGTTGAATATGAGGCAGAGAAGGTAGTTGGAGTATCTTAAGGATTTTGATTTCCGGTTGAGTTATCACCCTGGAAAGGCTAATGTTGTTGTTGATGCTTTGAGTAGGAAGTCGTTGCATATGTCTTCTTTGATGGTTAAAGAGTTAGAGTTGATTGAGCAGTTTCGAGATTTGAGTTTGGTTAGTGAGTTGACACCGAATGGTGTGAGGTTGGGAATGTTGAAGTTAACAAGTAATATTTTGGAGGAGATCAAGAATGGTCAGAAGGAGGATTTGGAACTTGTAGATCGAGTGGTGTTGGTTAACCAAGGTAAGGGTGGAGACTTCAGGTTGGATGAGAACGGTGTTTTGATGTTTCGTGATCGTGTTTGTGTACCAAGTGTTCTTGAGCTTAAGAGGCAGATTTTGGAAGAAGGTCACAGAAGTAGTTTGAGTATTCATCCCGGAGCGACTAAGATGTATCAGGATTTGAAGAAGTTGTTTTGGTGGCCTGGAATGAAGAAAGAGATCGCAGAGTTTGTGTATGCTTGTCTGGTTTGTCAGAAATCTAAGATTGAACATCAGAAGCCATCAGGTTTGATGCAACCGTTGTTTGTGCCAGAGTGGAAATGGGATAGTATATCAATGGACTTTGTTGGAGCGTTGCCGAAGACTGCTAAGGGTTTTGATTCTATTTGGGTGATTGTTGATCGGTTGACGAAGTCGGCACATTTTGTTCCTATTAAGACCGGTATGTCTGTGGCTAAGTTGGCTGAGATCTACATTGAGCAGATTGTTAGATTACATGGTGTTCCTTCTAGTATTGTGTCGGATCGGGATCCGAGGTTTACTTCTAAGTTTTGGGAGAGCTTGCAAGATGCTTTGGGAACTAAGTTGAGGTTGAGTTCTGCTTATCATCCCCAGACTGATGGTCAGACAGAGAGGACTATTCAGAGTTTGGAAGATTTGTTGAGAGCTTGTGTGTTGGAGCACGGTGTCAGTTGGATTGAATGTTTACCGTTGATTAAGTTCACTTACAACAACAGTTTTCATTCTAGTATCGGGATGGCACCGTTTGAGGCTTTGTATGGTCGGAGGTGTAGAACTCCTTTGTGTTGGTATGAGTCAGGAGAAAGTGCTTTGTTAGGACCGGAAGTTGTGCAAGAGACGACCAAGAAGGTTAAGATGATCCAAGAGAAGATGAGAGCGTCTCAGATTAGGCAGAAGAGTTATCATGATAAGAGGAGGAAAGACCTTGAGTTTCAGGTTGGTGATCATGTGTTTTTGAGAGTGAATCCTGTAACTGGTGTTGGACGTGCTTTGAAGTGTCGGAAGTTGACTCCTCGTTTTGTTGGACCGTTTGAGATTGTTGAGAAGGTAGGGGTTGTAGCGTATCGGATTGCGTTACCACCATCTTTGTCGAATCTTCATGATGTGTTTCATGTATCTCAGTTGCGGAAGTATGTGTATGATGCGTCTCACGTGATTCAAGTGGATGATTTGGAAGTAAGGGATAATTTGACCGTTGAGACTTGGCCAGTGAGGATTGAGGATCGTGAAGTGAAACGTTTGCGTGGCAAGGAGGTCGTTTTGGTTAAAGTGATTTGGGTTGGACCGATTGGTGAGAGTGCCACTTGGGAATCGGAGAGTAGGATGAGAGTTGCGTACCCGGAGTTGTTTCCTTCAGGTAATTTTCGAGGGCGAAAATTCTTTTTAGTGGGGGAGAGTTGTAACAGCCCGTTTTTCGCTAGATTTATTTTATTATTTATTTATGTGTGCTATATGTGCTCTTATGTGATTATTTGCCTCTGTGTGTATTTTTGGTTGGGAATCGTAGAATTCGTTGTTAGAAGGGTATTTTAGTCATTTTGGACTTAGGGGCATTTTGGTCATTTTGAGGGCAGTGGCAATTTTGTAATTTTGCAGAAAGTTATTTTTAGTGTTTAGTGAGAGTTATTATTTTACCAAGTTACTAGAGAGAGGGTAGTAATTATTTTAATTACCATTAAGTGACCGTTAGTGTTATAATTTACCATTAAGTGAGTAGTGACATTTTGGGTGTTAGATTAGAAATGGATTAGGCCCATTAAGGTTTGTGAGATAAGCCCAATTAAGTCAGCCTATATAAACTAATGTTAGTGAGAAGAGATAGGGTTACAAACATTTTCATTTCATTTTCGTTGAGAAGAGAAGAGATAGAGGCTAGAGAGAAGAACAAGATCAAGGGTTAGAGCTTGAAGAGGGGATTCATCATCTAGGAGCTAAATTGAAGCTTGGGTTAGAGAATCTTGAAGCTAGAGGTAAGAGGGTTAGGTTTCAACCATAATTCATATTTTTTTTCTCTTTACCCATTTTTGTAAAATTGATGAATTGAATATAATTGTTGTAAAATTCGTGCATAATTGTTGTTGTTATGTTTGAGAACATGATTTATATGATAATTGCATGTTAGTATGTGAATTAACATGGTTAAATGCATAGTTGTTGGTGCTTTGTGTTCTTGAGCAAGTTTGATGAGAATTGATGTTGTAGTGTTGAATTATGCATGAATTTGTGCTCATTGGTTGTTGTTCTTGATTTGGAACATGTTGTTGTTGGATTGGTGCTTTGGGTATGAAGATTGATGAATTGATGAGGAGATTTTGTATTATTGTTAAAAGTTGAGAAAGTGGTGATAATTTGGTGAATTTTGTTATGTTGGTGATTTAATTCCAAAACTTGTATGTGTTTAAGTGTATTGAACCTATTTTGACCTATAAACACTTTCTGGAACTTGTTTTGGTGATTTGGGGGATTGAAAATTGGATTTTGGGATGAAAATGGGTTAGAACCCGTAACTGAGTTCTGGGAATCTGATGTAGGACGCTTTCGCGTGCTTAGGACGCTTAAGCATCCCACCAGCGTCCCAGAAGCGTGCCAAAAGCGTGCTGTTCCAGGAGCTACTGGAACAGAGACGCTTAAGCGTGCAGAGGACGCTTTCGCGTCCTAGCCTCAGTTCAGCAATTTTTGATTTTTGTTTTCGAGCACTTGGGGACCAATCCGATACTTCTAAAATGTTTCTTTGGACATAATTAACCTCTGTTTACACCTTTAATCCTACTGGAACATGATTTGATTTGGTTTGGACTTGAATTCGTGAAAATCGTCTAACTTTTGTAAAAACGGTCCAAACGTTGATTTTTCCAAAAACCCGTTTTCTTCGGAAATTGAAGTGGGATTAGAGTTGTATAATGTTTATATGATTTCTAAAAATGGTTGTGATTGGTTCCATCAAGTTTGAACTTTTTTTGCTTTGAAAATGGAAAATTTTGTGAAAAGTGATAAAATGAGACGAACTTTGAGTTTTCGTGAATTTGTCGCATTTGGCCGATGAAATGCTTATGTAACCTCTACTTCACACATATGTGAATTGTGAGAATGCTAGGCATAGGCAATTGAGCTTGTTTACTTGGTTTTGACTCAAATGTTCAATTAATTTTAATTTATGACTTGGAAAGACGAACTTGACTAAAGATGACTTTTGTGAATCAATTGATTGTGAATCCTTTATGGAGAGTTATTATATGTTATGTGAGGATGATTAGTGGTGTGTTTATGTGACAACTTCATGTTGTGTGATTTTTGGATGTTGTTGGAAATTGTATATATGATATGTGGTGAGGAATTGTTAATGATTGCATATATACAAGTATTGGTGATGGTGAGGTGATTATTGTTGTGTGAACATATGCATTGTAGTTGGGTCATATGTTCATGCATACATGACTGATGGTGGTGGATTTATATCCAATGGAGGTGATTACGATGTTTTTGTTGCATCAAAGGTGACGACCTTGAGGTGTTTTGGTACCACACTAGTGCAGAAAAGGGATTTAAAACCTGTTTTTTTAGAGATTTAAGACCTGTTTTTAACTGGGGTTATATCACCGGGTGTTGTATGTATTACATACCGCACCTGTTTTTAAGCCGGTGTAAAAACTACTTATTGTACCCTTTTTTTTGTAAAAAAGGGTGTGATATATGTATTTTTAAAACCTATTTTATTACAAAAAGGGTGTGGAAATGGACATATAACACCTTTTTTATTACAAAAAACAGGTGTGAAAAATATGGTACCGCATTAAAAAAAATCAACCTGCAGGGACGATGTCACCTACAGCAGGGCATTAGGCTATTCCACTCCACAATGCATTTTTTTTACTTGCTAGAATATAATAGTTCTTCATAAACCAATATGCATTCATGAAAGTGTATTAAGATTGCAAATGAACATACAAATAACTATTTTTCTTAAATAAAACTCATTCAGAAATAGTTCACAATACGATGACATTCTTCAGAATAAAAACACTGAATAGGTCTTACTCATTCAAGACAATACTTAATCAATATCATTTTCACATGATAACACACAAAAATATTCCAATTGCCTTCATGAGTCTTTATGTTTCAGAAGGTCTCACTGATAATTGGAAATTGAATTACATAAGAGAATATATCATATCAATATTTCTGTCTCTTGCAAGTTAAAAATAAACAAATATCACCATAAAAAATAATGTCCATGCAAGCAATGATACTGACTATCTTTATTGGGGACTTTTCGAAGAGCTTCATCCATCATTTGTTGAACTGATTTCCCTTCTGCAGGATATTAAGGAAAACGTTAATGTCAAATAGCTTAGGAAAATGTTAATGAACTGATTTCCCTTCTGTATTTAACTTATGCATAAAATCGCATTGGATAAGCCATAGGAGCTTAGCCTCCAACGCAGCGTCCTGAACCTATAAAAGCAAGAAATTGAAAAAGAAATTAAATTAAAAACAAAAAAGTTCAAAAAAAAAAACTAATTAGATGAATGAAGATAGTACTAAGGCATGTGGACTACCTTCACTCTATTCTAACATGCAGGCCGCATGTATAGATATATAAGATTCCTTTCTTTGATATTTAACATTTATCTTCATTTTGTTGGTGTTGCTCTTTAACTATTTACAAAAAGAATTGAGCCCAATGTTGTCTCATCATCAACGGCATCTTTCTCATTTGGTGATGGATCATCATATATCTACAAGTTCCAACACAAATAAAACAAGTGACATGATTTTCATTAATTATACATAATAGTAAAATGTTTATGTGTCTACAAATGAATACAATAAACCATATAATAATTGATCAATATGCAAGTTAACTATTACTATAAAGTATTCAACAAAAGTATAAATATGTTGAGTAAACATGTAATTTTAATAAACAATCAGTCGCAATCTCAACGAAATAGTAAAAGAAATTTTACCTTTCAAGAACGAACTTAAAAGTCTCGTTTGGCTCATTCCCCAGCGAACAAAAGCAATAAATTATATTATCATCTGCAAGACAGAAAACAGAAAAGCAGAGGCAGTAAACAGAGGAAAAAAAAAAACACGCAGCAATAGGCATCCCCTCCCTTCAAAACCAAACCAGCAACTGCAAATAAAAAGGAAACACCGCGTCATAACAGAACCAAAAGAGCACAGAAACTGCACAGAAACAGTCTCGTATCACCAATGGGAGGACTGCCTATTGAACCAATCATTAGGGGACCAATAATATTCAAGCAACAGGCAGAGGAATACCTTCATTCTGCTCATACACCACATCCATAACAGCAACTTTATATCATCAACCATGTCATTAACATCCCATGTTTTGCCTTAAAAATACACTATTTTCTAGACTTCCAAATCAACCATATAGTCCTATGAAAAATTAACCAAAAACCTCTCCCTTTTATTTTTTTTCACTTCCCTACTCACAGTCAAAATGAACAAACAACTTATGCTGAGTTACCAAATTTAAACCAAGCCGATGGAACACCATACTCAAAACCTTAAAGGCCGCATATGACAGTGTAAAAAAAGATGTAAAGAGGTTTCTTCACACCCATCACACAAGATCTAATATCTTGCTCGATGAGATACACTTGAACCAAATGTACATTATGTTTTAGTTTGATTTGCCATTAGACGCAATATCTTTCTCGATGAGATACACTTGAACCAAATGTACATTATGTTTTAGTTTGATTTGCCATTATCGTGATTATGATAATGTTATTAAATTCAAATTGAGTAATTGGTATTAAGCCTTAGACCCATTAAATTAAAAAAAAAAATCAGTTTGATTTGCCATTAGGCACATCTTGATTATGATAAGGGATAAATTACACTGAAATTTAATTGATATGGAATAAATATTACATACACTTAACTGCTAAAAATTACACATGAACACAATCACAACTAAAAAAATTAACAAAGCTGAGACACACAGTGACCCAAATACTACTCTCACTAATTGATATCAAGGGATAAACATTACAAGCACTTAAGAAAATACATTCACAATCAACAAAAAACATTACAACACAGCCGAGACACACAATGACCCAAACCAGCTTTTTCATATGATGAATTAGAAACATAAAAAGAGCTCGCAGATTCATTCCAAATTTCCACCATGAAATATGGTTAAGCATATGCAAGTTAAAATGCCACATCAACACTCTCTGGTCAACATATGATTGGGGGAATATGAAATTAGAAAGGGACATTTGATGTGAAATCCTATGCAAGTACAAAATTGATGTGAGAATTGTAGGAACTCCAGATAAGGGTTATTATTTAACTGAGTGTCACTATTTGGTGAGATCCTAACACTTGAATTTTACTGCAACTCTCTGCTACCTTAAATGCACCGAGTGTCACTATTTGGTGAGATCCTATGAATTTTATTTAACTAACTAGGAAAAATAAGGGTTTTACAAGCTAGCATTGCTCATTAACAGATTATGTTTTCTAATTCAGACGAAACAAACAAACAACATCAATAGTATATAGTTAAAAAAAAAAAATCTAACATTTAGTTTAATCAACTCAAACTCAAAATCATCCAACACAAAGAGCCCAACTTTAAATTATTTCAACCACAACAAAAAACAAATAAAAATTCAAGTGAAGCTAAAATCAATATAATGTTATAGAAAACTTACAAGTTTGAGTTTCACGCTCTGGAGAAAATCTAGGATCGAAGATGTTCCGAATAGAAGAATAGAACGAAGAGAAGGAATCGAGTCACTTGTAGTAACCTTAAGTCGTGAACAGAGAAGTAAACTCAACCTGCACCATTCAAACAAAATTAATCAATCATAATAAACAAACCCAATGCTTTAATCAACTACAAACAAATACTAAAGTAACCCATAAAAGTATAATAATATAATGATAAAATTCATGTGCATGAGAAGATATTTATTTTATGGTTATTTTATATTAAATAGTAATACTAATTTTATACTTATTTTATAGTACACTTCAATTAAGGAGAGAGGAGAGAAGACAAACCTTCAAATATTCTATGGTTAATGAAAAGAATATTCATTTTTCAATTTATTTATCTTGGCCTATGTAGAGAACGTCAAGCATATATCTACTAGCTACTTTATTGCTATATATGTTTCACTCTAGATATACTATAGTTAACAATGTCAAGCATATATCTACTAGCTACTTTATTGCTATATACGTCAAGCATACAACTGACATAGTTAACAATGTTAGTCCTAGTACTTTACGAAAAAAAAAAATCCTTGTATATACTATAGATGTTGTTTATGCTGCACACTTATTTTGCCACAGCCACACTACATTTGCATTGACAACTAGCTTAACACATCTATCAATTTTGCCAAAAAATAATGTCAGGAGAGGAAATTTGGTAATCCATTGAAGAAGAATCTAGCGAATCTCTGCCTCCATTTGATAACAGAAGTGGCTACAATCCACGAACAGGAATTTACCATTCTCTTGTCATGCTTGAAACCAAACATGAAATCCCAACAAAGCCAGATCTCTACACTGCAACTCTTGTGCTATCACAGTTCCCACAAGGAGATCTTGTTGATGCAAGAATTGCATTCATTGACTTAAGTACTAACTATAGTGTAACCTGCGGTGAGATTCGTCGATCAGTTTACTCACATGCAACAGCTTTGTTCCATGGACTTGAGTTTAGAAAAGGTGCTAAACTACATGATTCAGAAATTCCAAAACAAGTACATGATTCAGGTGCTAAACTAGCTATCTCAGAACCAGAAGAGTTACACAAATTGGTCCCAACTGGAGTTCCTACAATTCTCACCACTGGGACATTTGATGGAAAGTTTTTATCAGTTGAAGAGTTAATAGAAGGCTGCTATGATTCACAAGAGTTTCCACGTGTTCATGTGGAGTAATCAGACACTGCCGCTATACTTTACTCTTTAGGGACTACAGAAGTAAGCTAAGATGTAGTTTTGACACATGCAAATATCATAACCATAATGAAACTACTTTGTTGGTCTGCTGATGTATCTACAACACAAGACGATGTTTTCCTCGCCTTCATTCCAATGTTTCATGTCTATGGACTGATGTTCTTTGGATTTGGGTTGTTGTGTGTTGGTGTTACTACATTTTTGATGCAAAAATATGATTTTCAAGCCATGCTTGTCGCTACCGAGAAGCATAAAGTTAATAACATACCAACAGTGATCCACTCATTGGTGAAACAATATGCTAGCAAAGATGGTTGTGATTTGTCTAGCCTAAGAAGGGTTGGCTCAGGTTCTGCACCTTTTAGTAAGGGACTTCATACACACAAACCATGATGATTGTTTATATTCATGTGCTTTGTTATGCATATGTTTTCAATGCATAAATATGATGTAGTTTAACAATCATTAAAACACCATTGATTACAAAAACAGGTCACGTTAACATAATGACAAAAAAAAATTGTGATCACTATTGATTCACAAACATAATATTTATTCACCCAATAGTTGAACAATCATTATAACACTATTGATTCACTCAATCATTCAAACTAGTATCAATTTTAAAATTATAACCAGATGGAAAAAAAAATCAAAAATTTAACAGCTATGATCAAATGGGTCGGCAATAATTGAATGAAATTCATCAAATATATTCAAATTTTCATGCTTCTGAACCAAATAACAAATACATCTAAAACAAAGCTGTAATCACAAGGGAAAAAGATAGTACCTTGAAGTAAACCCGAAAACTCAGAGAGGTGAAAAAGAAGAAAGACAGTTTCAGTTGAAATCAGACCCTTTTTAAACCAGTAATTGAATGATGAGAGGGAGGTTTTACGAATATGAAGGTTTGGGTGAGGTTAGATCAATGGGTAACCGAACCAGTAATCGGTGAGGTTGGATGAATAGGATGATCTGGAGTAAATCAGACCCTTTTGAGAACCGATTAAGTAACTGGAGAGTAGAAGAGTTTGATTGAACAATGGACTTAAGGTATGATGAATCTGGTTTTATTGAGTAGCATAGTTTGATTGCGGGTACGATGAAGAAAAGATTGAATCTGGTTTTATGAATGGACTTAAGGTAGTGATCGTATATACATAGAAACAAGCTTATTTTGTTTCTTTGGGTTTTTTTTTTGTTTTTTTTTTTGTTTGAGGGGAATTGTTTTGTTTCTTTTTTAGTTTTTTAGTTAGAGTGGGAGTAAGATGGGAAAGTTTAAGTGGGTCCAGGATTGTGAAGAAAAGATTATTTTGTTTGTTTTTTAAAAAAACATACGGTGAAAAGATATCATACCCTTTTTTTTTAAAATCAGGTTTGCAATGATATTTAGGAGTATAAATAGTTAAGTTGGTTTAATCTAAAGATTTAAAAGTTGGAGGTCATGGGTTCGAATCTTTGCAAAGAAATAAAAACATTAACATAACAATTAATATAATAATATTTCAAACCTTTTTCCTTAAAATCAGTTATAAAATAATATTTACAAGTTTGCCACCTTGTTTTTATTTCATGTTTGACCCCATTTATTCTTAAAATTAGGTTTTGAAACTTACACACTGAAACAAAATTTACAATATATTTACAAAACTGCCACCTTATTTAAATTTCACACCTTTTTTTAATAAAATAGGTATAATACAAATAATTCTTATGTCACTTTTGCACTAGTGCCACATGCATCTAGATGAGTCTAGAGACATTGCATAGACTGTTGGTGGATTGAATTGCATTAAGATGTGTTTGATGGTTGATTATTGCTAATTGTACTTGCGGATTGAATTGTTAATTGTTGATTGACAAGGTGAGGTTGTGATATGTGTAAGATACACTTGTGGATATGAACTTGATATGATGATATTGAATGATCTTGGATTATTACATGTTGTGAATATTGTGGAACTATGTATGAATTGTCATTCTTTATCCTTGATTATATCTTTCATTCCAAAGTTCTTATTAATCTTATATGGATTATGATGATGTAATGCTAACCCTCAGTGGTTTACCACCTACCTTTCTGTATGGACGGGTAGATGGAGTGCAGGATGCTTAGTGTTGCTTGTTGATGCCGAGGAGTGGAGTCCTCTTTTTCATGCAAGGGTCTAGATTAGGGCTCTGATCTAGGATAGTCTTTGCATGTTGTTATTTGACTTTATACTTTGGAATTGTTGAGCTATTTTGTTATTTGGAGTTTGGAGAATACATTTGTATTTAGTTTGAAGATCCAGATATGTTTATGGATTATATGTATATGTTCCGCTGCTATGTGATGTGACATGATCTTTATGCATGTATGTATTGTGGTTTATTTGAAGACGTAGCATCTATTTCTAGAATATGGTTGTATATTCGCGCGTTTTACCGCTTATTAGAAATAGGGTGTTACATTCACCCGTTCACAAAATTAGGTACCCCAAGGGCACACCCTTGGAGGTCACTTTGCCCATATATAAACACTTACTAGTTGGGATGACCCTCCAATGTGGGACATTTTTAAGTCACACCCGCACACTAGTTCTTTCATAGTGTTTTTCTTTCCAATTTTCTTCACTAGAATTAACTAGTGTTCCAACAGAGTCATAAAAAACTCACACCAAATACTACGATCTTGCTTCTCATGACTCCAATAAATGATACACCAAAAGATGCAAGCTTTGAGAATGAAAGGCATTGATAATCTGACTAGCATGCGAATTTATGGCTGATCGAGAAAGAGATCTAAATTTTCATGACAAATTCAACCAGGATTGGAAAATAAATTGGGTAGTTGTTACTCTGTTGGAGATGACCGGCGATGAAGGAGTTGAAGTTGGTTATGGTGGAGGGTTGTCACTCATCGGTGGAGAAGCAGTTTCTGAAATCGGAGAAATGAGTTAGCCGTCACGGATGTTATCAATGGCGGAAGGAGAGAGAAAGGAACTAAGGAAGATGATGGTTTTACGTTTTTCTAGCCTTTTTTTTTTCATTTTTTAAATAAAATAAAGTGAGTTGGCATGTTTATATTGGTTGTGCCCAAATATGAGTTGTTGGGTCTGTAACCAAGCAAGACTTTCTCATAAAAGGTATCGTCCAACTCAAGGACATATTAATTCTAGACACATACACAAACTTCAGGAGAAACTATGAACACCATTTATCACAAAATCTAACGAGGATACAAAATGGTAACATCACCAATCTCTAATTTGATTACATATAAATGACTTACATCTATAGAAAAAATATCAATTTTACTTGACCAAAAAAAATTCAATTTTATAACATTCACCTTGGATTTGGATTACATTTTAATGTTTAAAAAAATTCCTACAAAAAATTATATTAATGTTACTTATATATTTGTTTATAAAAAAATGTTTATTTTTTGGGTTTACAAAAGTAATTTTTACTTTCTTTAAAAAAAAAATGTAATTTCTACGGTACACATATGGTGCATTTGATATGCTAAAAAATATGTATTGGACATAACAACATAAAACATAATGGCACAACACAAGACAGAACAACAAGAACAAACTTTTATGGTATTGAACAATTTTTTTTATGGACGAAATAATATTGAACAAAAAGTTATGTTGTCATTTAGCGAGGGATAAAATTTCAGTTTTTGTCATATCCCTTGCCCCCAACGAAGTTGTTTTGTTATGTCCTCATTTTTTGAACATATCAAACACACCTTTAGATATTTAATACGTACCGATACATATCTTGTAATATCCCGCTTGTCAGTATCGGAATATTACCAGACAAGCGTGCCAGAGGACGAAAGTTTATGGAAAGTAAATGTAATGGAGAATGTGTACTACGTGATGTCAACTAAATACGAGTTAAGTATCAGTGTTGGATAAAACGCGTTAGGACGAAGGGTATTTTGGGTATTCGCACGCAAGGAGTATTAAAGTATGTTTGGACCCAAAATATTCATTTTCCATCTCACTTTCTCTCTCTAGGGTTGAGAGAAAGAGTTCTCTCCTCCCTCTCTCTCTAGAACCGCCCCCTCTCCGTCATAATTCTTCCATCAAAGCTTCCAAACACATGTAATTAGTGATCAAGCATGGATCAAAGATGCTTTATGAGCAAGAAACATCAAGAAGGAGAAGTATAGCATGATTAGAGGAACTTGAAGTTAGGGTTTGAGCTTGAGCAAGATGGATCTAAGCTTGTTAGATGCTGCAAAAATCATGTGAGTTCTTAGATAGAACCTACCTTTGGGATTATGTGCTTAATTTTGCAAGCAAAACATGAATTAAGTTAAGTTTAGAAAAAAATAAGATTTTTGTACCCTTGCCTTTGATCTTGCTTTGTTCATATTAAAATTGCCATGAAAGATGTTTTATAATGATATATAAGTTGCTGGATGTTCATCGTGCATTGCAGGATCGAATTGGACGAGTATTGGGTCAAAATTGCAAAATTTGCACCACAGACCCGAAGAAACTCGCTATAAGCTCAATTTTCCCTAATAGCGAAATTACCCAGAAGAAAGTCGCTAATAGCTCAATTTTCGCTAATAGCTAAATTTCCAGAACCTGCCCAGAAAAGTTAGCTAATAGCGAAATTCTCTGTTTTGGCCTACTTCCTTTTGGCTTGTTGGCCTATATTAGGGCCGGTGGTGCAATCTGAAGCCTTTCTTTAATCAATATACAACTTTATAGCCCCAAAACAACATCTAGGCAATGCACATAACATCAAATGGTTCTTGAAAAGAAAATCATGGCAATCTTAACACGAATGGCGAGGGTTGCATAGAGAGTTTTAGCCGAATACTCGGGTAGAAATGAACTAAGAAAGGGATTAAAAGTAGAGCCTCGACATAGCTTGTCGAGAACTAGATAGTTTAGCATGAATTTATTTATGCTAAGATGTGAACGATTAGATATCTATTGACATAGGAACTTTAGCAAGCATATAGTTTACCTCTAGTGGGATCGTTTAGGGATCCGAGGTAAAAGAGATAGCATGTATAAGTTTATCCTTCATGCATGTGCATACCAAGACTTTAATAACGATGTAGGTGTCGTGTCCCTTGTGATCCCCACTAGGTTGGCTCAAGGGGTTTCCACTAGAGGAAGTGGGGTTAGCCGTAAGGAACCCGCACGTCACTGAGGGAGTTCCGATACTACCTTAGATAGGTTTTCATCGGTTAGATAGGGATTGTGCTCGGGATTACTCCACCCCGTGGCTCTCCGTAAAATGAACTCAGATAATGTTTATTTGTTCAACGCTAACATAATTAATGAATCTGACTATGCATATTTATTAGATATTTATAGGTTATGTCATAGAGCCTTGACGTAGATCGTCAAGAACTAGTAGAACATTGATGTAGATCGTCAAGAACTAGTAGGATAGCAAGATAAGATATGTTGTTAGACACAACGTATGTATGCAATAGAGCAAGTAGACAAAGTTATGCAGATGACGATCTTAGGTTTCCCCTAATCGTCCGATTAGAATCATGTCATGATTATGTTATGCCTAGGCCACGATATGTAGATAGTATTTTTGGCAATGCGGTTTTAGATTCCTGTTATACCCTAATTTTGGACCTAAAAATACTGACTCAATTCTTCTTTTCTTGCATGTTAAAACCATCCAAAGGATTTTTCTTGCATTTCAAGTTTGTCCTTGATCAATTGCATCTTTCTCTGCATTTTATTTCAATGTTATTTGCAAAATTCATGAAAAAGGGTATTTTAGTCATTTCCTGCATTCAAGCTCACTTTAGTCTTTGAAAATGGTTTGAATCTTTTCAATTGGTTTGTATAAGTCCTTGTTTCAATCTCATGTTAAAATCCATTTCAAAAATCACATTTGAAGTCATTTTGAGTCAGTTTAGCCCCTAGGGGCATTTTAGTCCTTTCCTATGTTAAAATTTCTTTCAATCTTTGAAAAAATTGTCCCTGAGTCCTTTCAATTGGTTTGAATGAGTTTTTGTTTAATTCCATGTCAAAATCCCTTTTAAAAAAATTGCATCTGAGACATTTTGAGTCAGTTTAGCCCCTAGGGGGCATTTTAGTCATTTCCTATGCTAAAATTCCTGTCAATTTTTGAAAATTGTCTCTGAGTCTTTTCAAATGGTTTGTATGAACTCTTGTTTTAATTCATGTCAAAAACCATTTTAAATTTTGCATTTGAGTCATTTTGAGTCGTTTTAGTCCCTAGGGGTATTTTGGTCATTTCACACAAAAATTTGACAGAGAGAGGTTACTTTAAAGTACCTCATTTGTGTAATTGGTTCATTTTAGTCCGTTTTGTTATTTTTATTTGTTTCACTTTACGTTTAGTCAAAATTACCAATTTTACCCAATTTTATTATTATTATTTTAATTTTAGTCCTCAAGTCTCTTTGCATTTTAGTCCTTTTAATTTTGTCATTTGCAGATTGGTCCTTTTAATTCTCATAATTGCAGAATGGTCCTCTAAGTCCAAATTTCAGTCCAAGTTTAGTCCAGGAACACGTAGCAGTATCCTATTGGGCAGAGGGCACACTTGGCACCTATAAAACAGTGCCAACTCAAGTCAAAGTCAGAGATCACCATTCATTCATTGCCACATCATAAACACATTTCCATTCCCATTTACCAGAAAAAAAGAATCAAAGTCCCAAATTCACATGAACTTCATCAAGAACACATGAACCAGAAACCCTACCCGTTTTCCAATTTCATCAACCTCAAACGAATCCATCACAAAACTCATCAATTCACAACAATTTTCACACTGATTCATCACAGAATAACCAGAAATTCAGAAATCACCAAGAACATTCATCAAACCCTAACTTCCAGAATCAAGAATTAACAATCAATTACGACAAGTTTAAGTGTGGCTCTCAGAGATTCAGCACTGAATCATCATCATTGAACTCTAGCCACTGCAATTCAAGCAAAAATTGTACGATCACAGTGAGGGAAGTGAGAAGAAGAGAGAATCGAAGCAAGTTCAAACCAGCGAAGAAAGAAGAAGAAAGATACTGATCTACTTTCGGTTTGTTCTCACCTACCAGAAACATCAAGAATCCAACAAGGTAAAATCTCACTCTGATCCATCCTTGCCTTTATCCCTGAACCGCACATGTGAAAGAAGTGAATCGGTGTGAATCTTCACTTCTCTCCTCGTTTTTCTTGAAAACGTTTGCAAATAGAGGGAGAGATGAGGGTTTACACCGTAAAAACGAATGCCATAACCTCATTTCAATTCGTTCTTCGTCATTTTCAACATAACCGAACCATAAAAGTGTAGATCTAGAAAGATCTACAAGTTTTTTGCAAGAAATAATGAAAGATTCAGATAGAGAATGAAGAAACGAGTGTTATGGTGTTTCTTTTCTTCAAAAACGGTTAAGTTTCATGTTCATTGGAACCTGGAGGATACGTCGAGGAAGATGAAGTTTCCGACCAGTGTTCATCCTCTCCGACGAGTTCCTTGCAGAGCTCTTAGAGAGAGAGATGTTAGAGAGAGAAGGGATTGAAGGTTATGAACATTAGACCGGTCCCTGTGGTTTTATTGTGTATGAACTAAACCGGTTCACGCAAACCAGTTCGGTTCACATACCGGTCTAGCATATCCTTCAATCTACACCGTCTGATTCTTGGTTTGCCACGTGTATTGTTTGTGATTTCTTGTTTCTGTGTATCTAAACCTGCTTACCATGTGCTGCGTGCCCTAAGCCGTTGGATCTAGGGTTTGACAGAGCTGGATCAATCCAACGTTCCTGATGCGTTTGGATGATCCAGGATCCATTTCCCTTTGGGCCTGGACCTGTTTCTTTGCAGATTTTCGTTTTTTACTTGTTTCTTGCTATTTCGTATGCTGCTTTTGCTAATTGCA
The DNA here is from genome assembly GCF_051527215.1 of Medicago sativa. Taxonomy (NCBI): domain Eukaryota; kingdom Viridiplantae; phylum Streptophyta; class Magnoliopsida; order Fabales; family Fabaceae; genus Medicago; species Medicago sativa. The sequence continues at coordinate 34,510,900 of NC_140751.1, forward strand.
CCTCTTTTGAGTTTAAAATCTTTTATAAAAATTCCATAAAGATTCATAGAGTTTTCTTGATGGTTTTATGATGCTTTTTGTTAGTTTTATACTGGAAAATTTGATGGAAAATATTGATGCTACTTCTCGTTTCATTTCTTGAATTTCATGTTAAAAAACTTGTGAAAATTGGCTTAATTTTGTTTCCAATTTTTGATCTACATTTGGGATTCATGATATGTGATTTTGTGAAGAATTTATTACAGTTTGAATGTGTTCTTACTGAATATATGCATGTGATGTTTGGTTGCTTGCTTTCCAAGTTTTGTTTATGAACAAATAATGTGGAATTTGCCTAACTTTGGTCTTAAATGCTTGGTGAAATGTATTCCTTTAATCCTCTTTGTGAAAACTGAATTGAAACTCTTTGGGAACTCTTTGGAAATATGGGGATTATAGGTTATATTCAAACCTTGCGTTGGTGATGAATTTTTTAGGTCTACTTCATAGTATTTTTGCTTGTTTTATGCCAATTCTCTTACTTTTGGTTATAATGGTTTTTACTTGCTCTATATCTTATGCTACTAACATTTGCATCTCATGTTTCATATATTCCATGAGCATATTTCACCCTTCAACTTAAGTTTCATCTCTTGCACCTCAATACTCATACCAAGATTTAGAATGTAAAACCTAGGGTGGTGTATGTTACTTCATGCAATTCTAATTCCTTGCAAGACCATAGAATGTATTTAGGCCAATGATGTAAAAGAACAATGGACTCTAATGATGTACACCGACACAAGCACCGACACTTGCACACACATCACATGGATACTTTAGATGTATGTTTAGGGAATGTATGTTTAGATGTATGCTTAGGAATCTCGATACTTAGAAAAATTTTCTTTTCCAAAAAATATGAACAACATCACTCAAATCATTTCCTAAATAAACTTTGGTATCAAAATCCCATTGATTCCCCCTTTATTTTCTTAAACAAAAATCTTAATGAATTTTAATCATACTTAGACTCTTTTGCAAAATAACTAATTCCACCTCACTCTTTTCAAATCTTATGCCCTTGAGGCTTCTCTCTCTCATTCTTCAAAATTCCATTTTCAAACTTAAAAACAATCAACAAAGACAAAAGCATTCTTTGGAAGATAACTACGGTGGATTTGATCCCTTAAAAGGGTACGTAGGCAAGGAACTAATATTCCATCAATTCAAATAAAACAAAACTCAAACATCTTCTTCCCCCTCCAATTCTTGACTTAGTAAACTCTTAGGTGTAAATAACACTTTTTAATAGCATTTAAAAATAAAGCGCGCGCGTAGAAAGTAAAGACGGTTCCTATAGGATACTATAGTTGCTATAGGTGCCTAACACCTTCCTATAGCAAAACCAACTCCCGGACCTCGATTCTCAAGGGTTTTTCTTATTTTTCCCTTCCCAAGAAAAAATGAGATATCAAAGGTTAAAAAGGTTCAAACGTAATCAATGTTTGACACCCGAAAACCAAGATAAAACAGCTGGCGACTTCACTGGGGAGATTCGAGAGTTACGCCTAGTCTTTATTTCCACGCTTACGCTTTTGTTTTTACTTACCTCTTTTTGCTTTCTTATGTGAATAATTGTTTAAATTCTTGCTAACGTGTGGGGGTGAGAATATCAAAAGTCCTACACCCGGGCTGAGTGAACTTAGGATTTAAGGGGGATATAATCGACAATTCATTCCGAGGGTTGCCTCGTGTATTGGATTATGCGATCAATCCCACATAGCTGAGGCATTTTGGGGGTGATGTTGTCGGCGCATGTTGTCGCGTTTAGGCACTTTACTTCTAATTGTTCTATGACGCTATGAACCGTAGATAACCAAACCCATCCATGGCCATTTGCTAGGATGTAGTGCGGAGGCTAAACCGAGTATTGTCTCGAATTTTAGTCGTCACACGATGCTACAGTCAAGTTATACCTTCTTACGGATAATCATGGAGCGAGTGTTTGTCTCGTGGCACCATGATATACGTCGGAGAGGTTGCAACTTGGGAACTTTTTAGAACCCGGTTACTATTATCCAAAGCCTTTGATTCACCGGACACCGTGTCCACCCATGACTCCTTGACTTTGAACTTCAACCCACCATGTTTTCTCCGTACTTGAAACATAATCATGCATACATACATACATGCATACATGCATAAACTTTTTCCCATGCATTTATCGAAGGGTTTAGACGAATTGAATTTGTAAACATTGTAGGAATGGGGAAGACTAAGTCCTACAAGTTCAAGGAAGTGGATTTGGCTAGTTTGAGAGATTTGGCACTCAAGATCAAGGATCCGACCGGTTTTCGACATCGTTACGGGGCCTTACTTACTCTTCTCCAGACTAATGTGGATGAGAAGCTTGTGCACACTTTAGTGCAATTCTATGATCGGGACTATCGGTGCTTCACTTTTCCTGACTTTCAGTTGGTGCCCACACTCGAGGCTTATTCTTGCTTGATGGATCTATCTATTGCTAAGGGGGTACCTTTCGCGGGACTTGTGAATCCTCCTACTCCTTTGGTTATTGCTCGTGATCTCTATCTCAAGGCTACCGATGTTTCCAAGAATCTCGTTACTAAGGCTCACATCCGAGGATTCACTTTGGAGTACTTACTTGAGAAAGCCAACCTCAAAACTACTTGTCAGGATACTCTTGAGGCTATTCTTGCACTACTCATCTATGGGCTTATTCTCTTTGCGAATCTTGATGGCTTCATGGACATGAATGCTATTATGATCTTCCACTCCAAGAATCCGATTCCTACTTTGCTAGCTGACACATACCATGCTATTCATGATCGATCTGGCAAGGGTCGCGGATACATTCTCTGCTGTATACCTCTCCTCTATAGATGGTTTATTTCGCACCTTCCGAAGTCTTTCCATGATAATCCAGAGAATTGGACTATTTCACAGAGGATCATGGCCCTCACTTCTAATGAAGTGGTTTGGCTCACTCCCGCTGCTAGAGTCAAAAAGATTATCCTTGGTGGTGGAAAGTTTCTTAATGTACCTCTTCTTGGTACCCGAGATGGAATCAACTATAACCCAGAGCTCGCCTTGCGACAATTTGGTTTCCCGATGAAAGAGAAGCCTATCTATCTTGCTACATCTCCTTACTTCTTCCATTACTCTAATGCTCCCACGAGAATAAGAGAAGATTTCATAGAGGCTTGGTCCAAACTTCGGAAGAAAGAGGTAAAACATATGGGTGTGAGATCCGGTATTGCTCATGAGGCCTATACTCAGTGGGTGATAAACCAGGCTGAGAAGATTGGCATGCCTTACCCCGCCATGAGATATGTGTCTGCATCTATTCCAACCATGCCTTTGCCTCTACTACCACCTACTCAGAAGATGTATCAGGAGCATCTAGCCATGGAGAGCCGAGAGAAGCATCAGTGGAAGACTAGATACTATGAGGCTCAGAATTTGATCATGACTTTGGATGGAAAAGATGAACAGAAGACTCATGAGGTTTTGACATTGAAGAAAGAGTTGGCTAAAGCCAGGAAAGAGATTGAAGAAAATGATAAGTTGCTTATGAGGGATTCCAAGAGGGCTAGGGGGGCCCGTAACTTCTATGCCAGATACTGCAGCTATGAGTCTGAGTCCGAGCCTGAGGACGATACTTCCACTTCCTATGTTTGAGGATTTCTGTTGTTATTTCCAGTCGTTATTGTTTTACATTTCAAAGTATATCCCTTGGCTTAGTGTTTCAAAGGGAATTATTTTGTAGGACTGTGTGATGTTTGATTGTTTTGTCTGTTTTCGATATTTCAATTGTTTAGTAATGTTTACAAATTGCTAATTTGTCTAAAACCCTTCGATAACACAAAAAGAGTCTTTTTTGCATATGCATTTACACATCTCATGCATCATATGCATTCATTGGTCACAAAAAATTTCCCTCGTGCTCATGACCTCCTGGTTCTTTTGCCGCAGTCTGAAAAGTGGCTCGTGCTCATAAGGTTTACCAACCAGATAGAGTTCATCAAATAAGATTGTACAAGAGAAGAAACATGGCTAACTTTGAAGAAGAAAATGCTCAGCTTCGTGCCGAATTGGCTGCTATGAAAGAAGATTTGGCTAAGGCTCATGACACTATGTCTACTATGATGGCTGCACAAGAACAACCAGTCACATCTGCTCCAGCTTCTACTGAGACAATTTCGTCTATTCCACTATCCACTGTGGTTTCTGATGCTCGATTTGTTATGCCCAATGGTCGCCCTTATGGACTCTCAGCTTTCTATGCTCCTAATACTACGGCTGGTATTTCTGGTATTGCTAATCAAGGACCTATCCCTACAACAACTTTCGCTGCTACGAGTACCTCTATACCTCAAGTAACTACTGTTGTTACCGATCCTGTTGTACACATTGTGCGACAGGTAATCGATGTTGACACTCCGCGTGGACAAGACTTTATAATGGAGGCTATGAGAGAACAGTTACGGGAGCTAGCTGGAGAGCTCCGAGAGGTTAAGGCTAGCCGTGGGAACGGTGTTTCTGCTAAGGCCCGTGATCTATGCCTGGTGTCCCGATTTGAGGTTCCTAAGAAGTTCAAAGTGCCAGATTTTGACAAATACAACGGAACTTCTTGTCCACATAGTCATGTCATTCGGTACGTCCGAAAGATGGCCAACTATGCAGATAACGATGCGCTGATGATCCACTGCTTCCAGGATAGCTTGATGGAAGATGCGGCAGACTGGTACACTGGTTTGAGCAAAGACAATATTCATACTTTTGAGGAACTCGCTGCTGCTATTGAAAGTCATTATGAGTTTAACACCCGCTTGAAACCGAATAGGGATTCTCTTAAGTCTTTGTCTCAGAAGTCAGATGAAACCTTCCGTGAATATGCTCAGAGATGGAGAGGGGCAGCTGCCCGTGTTTCTCCTTGGCTTGATGAGGAAGAACTGACACAGACATTCCTGAAAACTTTGAAAAAGGAATATGTTGAAAGAATGATAGTCTCTGCTCCGAATAATTTCTCCGACATGGTTACTATGGGAACTCGTCTAGAAGAGGCCGTCAGAGAAGGTATCATTGTTCTTGAAAAAGGTGAGTCCTCGGCTAGCGTGCCTAAGAAGTATGGTAACGGCCACCATAAGAAGAAGGAATCCGAAGTAGGGATGGTATCTGGTAGCCAGTCCGCAGCTGCTGTCGCTCCTATTAATGCTGCTCAGTTACCTTGGCCCTACCAAAATATGCAGTATTCTCAGCAAGTCATATATTCAATTATGACACAACTCATCAATTATTCAAATGCATGCAATGTTCTAGACTCTTCTCTAGATGCATGTGGTGTTGGAACAAAATGTGTTTAACAATGAACCTTAAAAGAGTTTTGATGATAACAAGGTATTAAAAATTGTATATTTGACTAGCTAATATTTGTTCAAGTGTACAGGACCATAATTAAAAAGGTACATCATCATTGGTTCTGAATGAGCAAATATAGAGCAAAGGAAACAACATAATTGAAGCTTGGACGCTCCTGAAGGCAACGTGCTCCTGAAGTTAAGTCACTTCTGAAGTAAGAATAGTGCTCCTGAAGACAAGAGGTCCAGAAGTCATATCATCAGAAGCTGCATCATCAGAAGCTGCAGAAGTCATATCATCAGAAGCTGCATCATCAGAAGCTGCCTCATCAGAAGCTATTTCACCAGAAGCTGAATATCAACTGGATTTGCAAAGATTCAAGAATTGAAGAATTATCACTGCAAAAGCTGTCTATTGGATTCGAAAATGCTACAAAGGATTAGTGGAATTTTGCAACGGTCATTTCAAAGGTGTTTGAAGGCATGTGCTTGCAATTTGGACGAAAGCCTTGACATTTGTACGAATTGTACAACCACGTTCTCCACTACTCTGTTTTGTGTCCACGCTACAAGACAAGAAAACAGCTCCAGAATACGGCTTCGCCTGCATAGATGTTCCTTTGGATAAGGAATGGATTTCAAATTAGTTCTTCATAGGACAACAACCAAATCAGGCAAAAGATCAAAGGTGAAGGATCAAGCTTCAACAACGACTCTTTGGGTGCTGGCAATTTCACAACATCTCTTTCACACCTCTATATAAAGGAGTGAAGATCTAGAGATTTTGGTAATGCTGAACAACAGACTCTCAATACTTTTACAAGTGCCAAATCTCTGCTGAAATTGTTCTGCATTCACTTAGAATTTCTGTGTCTCAAAGTCATATCTTAGAAATTCTTAAGTCCATTGAGTCTGTATCTGATTTGTATTGTGAGCACCTCTGATTGTATATCAAGTGTTCAACCTTAAACAATTTTCTGTGTAATTTTGTTTAGTTAGGAAGTCTCTTGCAGTTGTGCTTGAGCAGGAAGTCTCTAGCTTGTGTGCTTGAGCAAAGGAAGTCTCTTGTTTGTGTGCTTGAGCAATTGTAATCAGATATTACTCTTAGTGAAATCTCCTTGGAAGTGCAAGGGGGACTGGACTACTTCCGGTTTGTGGAAGGAACCAGTATAATTGCTTTGTGTCGTTCTTCTTCTCTCTCTCTCTCTGTTTTATTCCGCTGCATTTAGATTCTGATTATCACTTCAGAAGCTGTCTCACTTAGCTTCTGATCAGTGTGTTCAGTTTTTAGGAGAAACGAAAAATTTTTAAAAACACAATTCAACCCCCCCTTCTTGTGTTTTTTCTCACCTTCAATTGGTATCTAGAGCCTTGGTCTGTTGTGTAACACTTAACCGTGCAACAGTCAAAGATCTGAGAAAAACATGTCTACTCCTCCTCCTAATGGTTCTGGTGATACTAGTTATAAACATGTCTCACATGATTATAGTGATAGTAAGAAATCCAGTGTTGGAAAGATTCCAAAATTCAATGGAGATGCTGAAGATTTCTCTTGGTGGAAGACCAACTTTTACAGTTACATCATGAGCCTAGATGAAGAATTATGGGATATTCTGGAAGATGGTGTTGGTGATTTAGTCCTTGACGAAGAAGGAGCTGCTGTGGATAGAAAGAAACATACTCCAGAACTGAGGAAACTCTACAAGAAGCATCATATTATCAGAGGAGCCCTTGTCACTGCCATACCCAAAGAAGAATACATGAAGATGAGTGACAAATCCACTGCTAAAGCTATGTTTGCTTCTCTCTGTTCAAATTATGAAGGGAGCAAGAAGGTCAAAGAAGCAAAGGCTCTCCTGCTTGTACATCAGTACGAGTTATTCAAGATGAAGGATGATGAAACTATTGAGGAGATGTACTCAAGGTTTCAAACCTTAGTTTCTGGGCTACAGATTCTAAAGAAGAGCTATGTTGCTTCTGATCATGTAAGCAAGATACTCAGAAGCTTACCTGCCAGATGGAGACCAAAGGTGACTGCCATTGAGGAAGCTAAAGATTTAAACACTTTAAGTGTCGAAGATCTTGTTAGTTCTCTCAAAGTTCATGAGTTAAGTCTTAATGAACATGAGTCTACTAAGAAGAGTAAATCAATAGCTCTTCCATCCAAAGGCAAGTCATCAAAAGCTCTCAAAGTGGTTGAATCTGAAGAGGAAGAACAGTCAAGTTCAGATTCTGAACCAGATGCTGCTGAAATGGCCATGCTCTCAAACAGACTTCAATATCTGGCCAAGAAGAACAAAAAGTTTCTCTCCAGAAGGGGTAACTCCAGAAGCTCAAAGAAAGAAGATCAGAAGGGATGCTTCAACTGTAAGAAGCCGGGACACTTCATTGCTGAATGCCCTGATCTTCAAAGAGAAAAGTCAAAGGACAAGTCAAAGAGGTCTACATTCAAACCAAGCAAATTCAAGAAGCAGATTAAGCAGAGTTTAATGGCAACCTGGGATGATTTGGGTAGTGAATCTGGATCTGATAAAGAGGAAGCTGATGAAAATGCAAAGGTAGTTGTTGGGTTGGTAGCAACAGCAACTTCAGAAGCTGGATCAGATTCAGACTCAGAAGATGAAAACGAGGTATATTCCAAAATTCCCAGATATGAACTTGTTGAGTCACTTAAAGAACTTCTTACACATTTTGAAGTAAGAACCAATGAGTTGAAGGATTTAAAAGAAAAATATGCTGAGTTGGTACAACAGCAAAAATCAACTCTATTGGATCTGAAAGCTTCTGAACAAGGACTTAGGGGCTTTGACTTCATGTGTAAAACATATGAAGATCAGCTCAGGTTCTTATGTCAGAAGCTACAAGAAAAGTGTAATGAAAAACCTTTAAGTAACCATGAAATTGCTCTTGAAGATTTTATTATATCTGGCATTGACAGAAGCAGAGTAGCTTCTATGATTTATAGCATTTACAAGAACAATGGCAGAGGAATTGGTTTTCCAGAAGTGAAACTTGAGAAAACCAATCTAAAATCTTGTTGTGAATGCATCAAGGAAGGACTGAAAACCTTCTTTGTACCAGAAGGGGCTGAGTTGGAAACTGTTGTTCAATCAGAACCTGAAGCTTCTAGTTCTAAGGCTAAGATTACTTCAAAGCCAAAGAACTCTAAGTCAAAGGCTATGATCAAATCTGATTCCAAGACTTCAAAGGTTAGGATCCTGAAAAGATCAGAACCTATTCCTCAGAGTCTGGTGAAACCAAAATCTGGGGTTCTGAAGTCTAAGTTTCAGAAGAAGACAGTTACTGCTTCTGAAGTACCAAAACCTAAGGTGACGGTTAATCAGAAGCAACCCAACTCACAGCACAAGGTACAAGAAGTGAAGAGTAAAGCCTTAAGTACTAACCTTCCAGGACCCATAGAACAATGGGTACCTAAATCTAAAAATGTCAATGATGCAGGTATGTCTAAGAGCAGTGCCAAAGCAAAGATCATGGTACCTAGACAGCGGTTGCTCAAGACACATGACAGGAGACAAGTCCATGTTCCTCAGCCTAACAATGAAAGAGGAAGGAAATGTGAAATTTGGAGGCAACCAGTCAGGCAAGATCATAGGTACAGGAACTATTGGTAATTCCTCTACCTCAATAAATAATGTATGGTTGGTAGATGGTCTTGAACATAACCTTTTGAGCATTAGTCAATTCTGTGATAATGGTTATGATGTGCTTTTTGAAAAACCCAACTGTAAAGTAATCAACAAGGAAGACAAATCCATTGTGTTCAAAGGAAAGAGAGTTGACAATGTCTATAAAATCAATTTTTCTGAACTGGCTGATCAGAAGGTGTTTTGCCTACTATCAGTGAATGATAAGAAATGGATGTGGCACAGAAGGTTGGGACATGCTAACTGGAGGTTAATCTCTAAGCTTAGTAAGTTACAACTTGTGAAAGGGCTACCAGACATTGACTATCATTCACATGCACTCTGTGGTGCATGTCAGAGAGGGAAAATTGTGAAATCATCTTTTAAATCCAAAGACATTGTTTCAACCTCAAGACCTTTAGAATTACTCCATATTGATTTATTTGGACCATTGAGTACTGCATCCTTATATGGAAGTAAATATGGATTAGTCATTGTTGATGATTACAGCAGATGGACTTGGGTGAAATTCATAAAGAGTAAAGATGTTGCGTGTGATGTATTCAGTAGCTTCTGCACTCAAATTCAATCTGAAAAAGAATCAAAAATTTTGAAAGTCAGAAGTGATCATGGTGGAGAATTTGAAAATGAGCCATTTGAAGCTTTTTGTGAAAAACATGGAATTTTCCATGAATTCTCTTCTCCTAGAACACCACAACAAAATGAGGTTGTAGAGAGAAAGAATAGAACTTTACAAGAAATGGCCAGAACCATGATTCATGAAAACAATTTACCAAAACATTTTTGGGCAGAAGCAGTGAATACAGCATGCTATGTTCAAAACAGGATCTATATCAGACCTATTTTGGAGAAAACAGCATATGAACTCTTTAAAGGAAGAAAACCCAATATCTCTTACTTTCATCAATTTGGATGTACATGTTACATTCTGAACAACAAGCTCTACCTAAAGAAATTTGATGCCAAGGCCCAAAGAGGAATCTTTTTAGGTTACTCTGAAAGGTCAAAGGCATACAGAGTGTATAATTCAGAAACACTCTGTGTTGAAGAATCTATGCACGTTAAATTTGATGACAAGGAGCTTGAAGATAAAACTTCAAAGCAAGATGAAAGTTTTGCAGAGATACAGGTTCCTGAAGTTACTCCAGAACCTGATCAGATAGCTGAATCTGAAGATAGTCCAGAAGCTGAACCAACATCAGAAGCGCAGGATGAAGCTGCTTCTGATAAAGCACAAGATGGCTCACATCAAGAAGATCCTCCCAGAAACACATTCAAACACAAGTCTTCACATCCTGAGGAGCTAATCATTGGAAAGAAAGATAGTCCAAGAAGAACTAGATCACATTTCAAACAAGTAGAGTCAATGATTGGACTAATCTCAATGATTGAACCTACAACAGTTGATGAAGCACTTTCAGATGATGGATGGATCCTAGCTATGCAAGAAGAGTTGAATCAATTTCAAAGAAATGATGTGTGGGATCTAGTACCCAAACCTCAGCACAAGAACATTATTGGAACAAAATGGGTATTCAGAAACAAGTTGAATGAGCAAGGTGAAGTAACAAGAAACAAAGCCAGGCTTGTTGCACAAGGGTATAGTCAACAAGAAGGCATTGATTACACTGAAACGTTTGCTCCAGTTGCAAGATTGGAAGCAATCAGGTTACTTCTTTCCTATGCAGTTAATCATGGCATAATATTATATCAAATGGATGTCAAGAGTGCATTTCTAAATGGTGTCATGGAAGAAGAAGTGTATGTCAAGCAACCTCCTGGATTTGAGGATATTAAATATCCTGACCATGTTTTTAAACTGAAGAAATCACTATATGGCTTGAAACAAGCTCCCAGAGCTTGGTATGATAGACTAAGTAATTTCTTAATCAAGAATGATTTTAAAAGAGGACAAGTTGATACTACACTCTTCAGAAGGACCCTTGGGAAAGATATTCTTGTTGTGCAAATATATGTTGATGATATAATATTTGGTTCTACTAATGCATCTCTTTGTAAGGAATTTTCTGAGTTAATGCAGGATGAATTTGAAATGAGCATGATGGGAGAACTGAAGTTCTTCCTTGGCATTCAAATCAATCAATGCAAAGATGGAGTCTATGTTCATCAATCAAAGTACACAAAGGAGCTTCTGAAGAAGTTCAAACTTGAAGATTGTAAAGTGATGAACACTCCAATGCATCCTACGTGCACCTTAAGCAAAGAAGATGAAGGAGCTAAAGTAGATCAGAAGCTGTATAGAGGTATGATTGGTTCTTTGTTATACCTCACTGCATCTAGGCCAGATATTTTATTCAGTGTATGCTTGTGTGCAAGATTCCAATCAGATCCTAGAGAATCTCATATGACTGCTGTCAAGAGAATTTTCAGGTATTTGAAAGGAACAACTAATCTTGGACTCCTTTATAGGAAATCCTTAGATTATAAGCTAATTGGATTCTGTGATGCTGATTATGCTGGTGATAGGATTGAAAGAAAGTCAACCAGTGGCAATTGTCAATTTCTGGGTGATAATCTTATATCCTGGGCTAGCAAAAGACAAACAACTATTGTTATGTCTACAGCAGAAGCAGAATACATTTCAGCTGCAAGTTGTTGTACACAACTACTTTGGATGAAACATCAGTTGGAAGATTATCAGATAACTGCTAACAGTATTCCCATTTATTGTGATAATACTGCTGCTATTTGTTTGTCTAAAAATCCAATTTTGCATTCAAGAGCTAAGCACATTGAAATCAAACATCATTTTATCAGAGATTATGTTCAAAAAGGGATTTTAGATATACAATTCATTGATACTGAAAATCAATGGGCTGATATATTTACTAAGCCTTTAACTGTTGAAAGATTTGATTTTATAAAGAAAAATTTGAACATGCACTACGTGTCTGACTAAATGTTTGCTTGCTCCTGAATAGGATTTTAGGTTCTGAAGTTAGTTCAGAAGCAGTAGCCCATCAGAAGCTCTTTATTGAAGTTCTGAGGAAAACTCGCTTCTGATGATGACGTCAGCATCTGAAGTCCAGAAGCTGGATTTGTTGCTTCTGAATAGTTGAATTAGTGGAAACGTTGGGAGTTACTTTTTAAAAGTAACTTCTGGCCCACTAACTTGGTAGTTACTCTGTGAACTTCTTACATGGCATGTATGTATTGGTGTATAACTAAAAAGGGCAATGATGATTTTAGCTTTGAAAGTACTTTTCACGCGCCCCCAATTTTGTCATTAATGTTATGTTTGTTTGTCTCTTTTGAATTGCAATCGTTTTACTTTTAACACTTTGTCAATTCACACACTACTCACTCACAACAAACACATTTGCTCTCAAACTTCTTGCTAAGTAAGCGCATTCTCTCAACCTTAGAACCCTAAAATCTTCATCTTTTTCAAATCTTCGTCAATCATCAAATGACATCATCAAGTTCGCAACGAGAAGATTCAGTATCTACTTCACGAATGATCCCTGAATATGACTACAGAGGAAGAAGCATGAAATTGGAAGAATGGGATTTACAAGTTCAGATAGAGAATCCAGTAGATTTTGATTCTCTGGGTTTTCATAAGTGTTGGATCAGAAGCTACTTTGAAGAGCAAGGACTCATGCATTACTTCAAAATGTTGAATGGACCAACATACGAAGCTCTGGTTAGACACTTCTGGGTAAGAGCAAAATTTTACAACAGAGCGGCATCCCTTGCTGAGGAAAGTCAGATGGTGTTAATGTATCCTGAATTAGAAGGTAAAACAAGAGAAGAAATGGGTCTTGCGCCGTTTGTTGAGGATGAAATCAGATCAAGTATCTGCGGTATTCCAGTAAGAATTACTCAATGGCAGATAGAAGCTGTTCTTAAGGTTGAAGCGTCTGGATATTACTCTGGAATTGATCTTTCAAGTGCTGCTGAACAACGCATTTGGAAGGAAAGAGCTAACTTGGTTATATACAATTCTGAAAAGGAGAAGAAATATGCTGAATTAAACATGGAAACCAAGATGCTTCTGAAGATTCAGAATGAGGATTTGTTTCCATGTGGTGATAATGAGAAACCAAATTTGGCTCAGAAGGTCTTTCTCCAGCACCTCATTAAGAAGGAAAAGGTGAATGTGCCCAAATACATGTTCAAGTACTTGGTAGAGTGTCTGAAACAGAGTCAACTGCAAGATAAACCAAGGCCCTGGGTTCCTTATGGAAGACTCTTATCAGAGATATTCTATCAAGGAGGTGTCTTGGACAGTTTAAGCAGAGCTCAAGGCTACACAAATCAGATGCTGGATACAAAAACTGGAGCATTCATAAATGCTCAAACTCTCAAGAACATGAAGCTGATCAGCAAGGTCACCAAACTTAGAACCGATCTAAGTGAATCTCATGTCGTGTCTGATCTTATGAGGGATTTTCCACCCATCTGCAAGCAGGATCCTATTGAAGTACAGATGAGGTACATCAAGGAACACTATGTGGTAACCAAAGAGGTCATCAGGTTGGATGAGGTACCTGCGGAAATGTATGGTGGTACTGTGCCTCTGGAAAAAAGCAGAAGTGTTAAGAGGAAAATGACCAAAGAAGAGTATCTGAAGGTTGAAGAATCTGCTAAGAAGGCAAAGGCCTGCTTCTGTCAAGCTTAAGATTGGTGGTTTTGCAATGCCATCAATTGAAGAGGTAGCTGAAGACAACAACTCTTATGTAGTCCTAAGTTCTGGTATTGCTCCTGTACAACCAGCTATACCAAAGAGGAAGAGGAAGCCAGCCTTGAGGAGGACCAAGGATTTTCCTCATATCACCATGACGGCTCAAGCTACTTCTGATTTGGAGTTAAAGGACTTACAAGGGAAGAAGGCAGCAGCTGAAAAAGTCTTGGAAATTGCTGCTGAGCTACAAAAGTCTGTAGTTTCAGAGGCCAAGCAACTGATGCTGATGACCAGTGAGTCTGCAAAAGAGGATTCTGATCCTGAACCAGAGAAGGTAATTAATATATCATCAGATTCTGCATCCTCATCATTATCAGATTCTGATGATTCTGATGATGATATACCCTTAGCTCAACTTTTTCAAAAACCAGTAAAAAGCCAGTCAACATCAACCAAAACCAACAAAAAGCCCTCTCAGTCAACTACTTATGCACCAGTTGGTCACATAATTAATGAGAAGTTGGCTGAAATGGCTGAGCAGAGAGAAAGAGTCATTGATACTATCTTTCGCCTTAACCCTCAACCCCTTAACATTCAACCTCTCAACATGATTCCTCCAGAAAATGTTGAGTCTACCTCAGGAAAAGCCTCTGAAACAACTCCAGAAGCAGCTGCTTCTGAAAATGTTGTTTCAGAAAACCCCCATCAACACACACCTGAACCACATAAACCCACTACACCCCCACAATCACCAACAGCTACCATTGACCCCCAACTCAACACTCAAACATCAACTTCACCACAACAACCACCAACTGAAACTGAAACCCAACCAGACCACATTGAACCCCAACCAACTCCCATGGATATTGACAACTCTCAAGTCAATGTCCAAGACCTAACCTCTACCGCACACATTGCTTCTGACCAGCCATCAACCTCAACCCCAACTCAACACATCACTATTCCAATTTCTAGCCCTGTTCAAGACCTTGAACTTAGTGATTCTGATCCTGAAATTCTTGAACAACCACCCACAAACATCCTGGAATCTGGATATATTAATGCTGAGCTACTCTCTATTCTCTCTCAAATGCATAATCTGGTGGATCAAAGGAGGACACTTGATCTCACCAACGCATATGAAGACTCCTGGGTATCACTTCAGAACCGGGCAACTGAGCTCATTGAAAACATAAAGGCTAAGTGCATCAGAGTCAAGCAAGCTTCAGTCAGAAGGCTTATGGAAAATCTGAATCAGAGTCTCAGAGTTAGAAATCCTACACTGCTCCTGGCAAACCAGCCTTTCTTCTTAGAAATGGACTACTTGACCAGAGAAGCAAGGTTGTGTAAGCTTCTGAAGAAACAGATGGCACAGCAGCAGCAAGAGGCTAGAGAAAGGGAACAGACTCTTCTCCAAAGGCAACAATTTCTTGAAGAACAGTTGCAGAAGAAAATTGAAGAAATGGAGAAGATGAAGAAACAACATCAAACCAACCCTTAGTTGCACATCTTAGTGTTATCTTTTGTTTGTTGTTTGTTTTAAATTCTTAGTCCTTGCTTCTGAAACCATCTTGTTTTTCTATGTTTCTGAATGCTTAATGGTTCTGACTGCTTAGCTACTTCTGATTTATGTACAATGCACTGATTGACTTAGTTATTTTCCAATTATACTCTCTTCATGTTTGAGTTTTTCTCAAATCTTTTTGTCTTTTATGCTTATTTTTTAATCTTTTTTTGATAATGACAAAAGGGGGAGTATATGTGACAAGTATTTAAAGGCTCTGAGCCCCATTAATGGCATTTGAAATTTTTTGAAAAACTTCTATCATTTTTTACCTTATTGGTATAAGCTATGAACGAAAGAAGGAGTATCAAACTTCAAGTAAAATTAATTGAACCATTCTTCTTATCTCCTAATTAATTCTTTCAATGATTCATTCTTTAAAGCTCTGATAATTTTAGTGTGCGAAAAATGAATTTAATTAACCTGGATAGAACTTAGGGGGAACTTACAAACCTCACCTTAAAGACTATCAGACTCAGGGGGAGTTTGAGCTTACAAACCTCAGATTCTGAGCTTACAAACCTCAGAACCCCAAAGTCAACTTGTTAATTAGATTAACAACAATTGATCAATTTTTAAAAACTTTTGTTTGTCATCATCAAAAAGGGGGAGATTGTTGGAACAAAATGTGTTTAACAATGAACCTTAAAGAGTTTTGATGATAACAAGGTATTAAAAATTGTATATTGGACTAGCTAATATTTGTTCAAGTGTACAGGACCATAATTAAAAAGGTACATCATCATTGGTTCTGAATGAGCAAATATAGAGCAAAGGAAACAACATAATTGAAGCTTGGACGCTCCTGAAGGCAACGTGCTCCTGAAGTTAAGTCACTTCTGAAGTAAGAATAGTGCTCCTGAAGACAAGAGGTCCAGAAGTCATATCATCAGAAGCTGCATCATCAGAAGCTGCAGAAGTCATATCATCAGAAGCTGCATCATCAGAAGCTGCCTCATCAGAAGCTATTTCACCAGAAGCTGAATATCAACTGGATTTGCAAAGATTCAAGAATTGAAGAATTATCACTGCAAAAGCTGTCTATTGGATTCGAAAATGCTACAAAGGATTAGTGGAATTTTGCAACGTTCATTTCAAAGGTGTTTGAAGGCATGTGCTTGCAATTTGGACGAAAGCCTTGACATTTGTACGAATTGTACAACCACGTTCTCCACTACTCTGTTTTGTGTCCACGCTACAAGACAAGAAAACAGCTCCAGAATACGGCTTCGCCTGCATAGATGTTCCTTTGGATAAGGAATGGATTTCAAATTAGTTCTTCATAGGACAACAACCAAATCAGGCAAAAGATCAAAGGTGAAAGATCAAGCTTCAACAACGACTCTTTGGGTGCTGGCAATTTCACAACGTCTCTTTCACACCTCTATATAAAGGAGTGAAGATCTAGAGATTTTGGTAATGCTGAACAACAGACTCTCAATACTTTTACAAGTGCCAAATCTCTGCTGAAATTGTTCTGCATTCACTTAGAATTTCTGTGTCTCAAAGTCATATCTTAGAAATTCTTAAGTCCATTGAGTCTGTATCTGATTTGTATTGTGAGCACCTCTGATTGTATATCAAGTGTTCAACCTTAAACAATTTTCTGTGTAATTTTGTTTAGTTAGGAAGTCTCTTGCAGTTGTGCTTGAGCAGGAAGTCTCTAGCTTGTGTGCTTGAGCAAAGGAAGTCTCTTGCTTGTGTGCTTGAGCAATTGTAATCAGATATTACTCTTAGTGAAATCTCCTTGGAAGTGCAAGGGGGACTGTACTACTTCCGGTTTGTGGAAGGAACCAGTATAATTGCTTTGTGTCGTTCTTCTTCTCTCTCTCTGTTTTATTCCGCTGCATTTAGATTCTGATTATCACTTCAGAAGCTGTCTCACTTAGCTTCTGATCAGTGTGTTCAGTTTTTAGGAGAAACGAAGAATTTTTAAAAACACAATTCAACCCCCCCCCCTTCTTGTGTTTTTTCTCACCTGCATGTGGTACCAAAACACCTCAATGTCGTCACCTTCGATGCAACAAAAACATCGTACTCACCTCAATTGGATATAAAATCCGCCACCATCAGTCTTGGATATAAAATCCACCACCATCAGTCATGAATGCATGAACATATGACTCAACTACAAATGCATATGTTTACACAAACAATAATCACCTCACCATCACCAATACTTGTATATATGCAATCATTAACAATTCACCACCACATATCATATATACAATTACCAACAACATCCAAAAATCACACAACATGTAGTTGTCACATAAACACACCACTAATCATCCTCACATAACATATAATAACTCTCCATAAAGGATTCACAATCAATTGATTCACAAAAGTCATCTTTAGTCAAGTTCGTCTCTCAAAATCACAACAATGAATTAATTGAACATTTGAGTCAAAACCAAGTAAACAAGCTCAATTGCCTATGCCTTGTATTCTCACAACTCACATATGTGTGCAGTAGAGGTTACATAAGCATTTCATCGGCCAAATACGATTAATTCATGAAAATCACAAGGTTCGTCTCCCTTTATCACTTTTCACAAAAATTTCCATTTTCAAATCAAAACAAGTTAGATTCACCACATCATAGTTTAAATACCATTAAAACCCTTAATTGAACTCATAAAACTCAAGTTTCGAAGTTTAGAAGCAATCCATAAGGTTTGGGTCGACTTAGAAATAGTTATGCGGAGTTTCCGTAAAATTTCTCTAAGACATCCTTAGAGTGTTTTCCTCATAACTTAAAAACCAAAAATCATTTTCAAGTCAAACCAAATCCATTGGAAAGCTAACAAAATTATCTACAACTTTCATGTTTACACCAAAAGCCAATTCAAAACGAAAAAGGGTGAAAAAGTACAAAAAACGCAGAAACCGAAGTTCTGTCAGCACGCACGGCCCGTGCCACGCACGAGCACGGCCGTGCCAAAAGGTACAGAAAGTTAGCACGGCCCGTGCCATGCACGGCACGGCCGTGCTCGATTGACAACATAGCTTTTTCTTTGTTTTTCCGTTTTCACCATTTCGCGCATAAAATTCAAACCGTTAATCGGATTTCGATGCCGTTTTCGCCTACATGCTCCTGACACTTAGCTCTATCATAATCTACAGAAAAATTCAAGTTTCAACCAACCCAAAATCATTTCTCCCAAACCTCACATAATCACTTATTTGCAAAAACACTTAAACACCGACATCTCACACGAAAAACCCGTTTTCTCCCAAACGACTCTACTAACGCAACCACAACATGAAAACAGAAATTATGCCAAGTCAAATTCATCCAACAACATCAAAAACTCAGTCAACAACTTCATATTTCAAAAGTTCATTTTGGTCCTTCACATGAACGTCTTAGCACAACTTCACCAATTCAAACAACAACTTCACAAAATGGAATACCCATGGTATAAATCAACAACAACAACATATCTAATTCATCAACAACCTCATTCAAACATGAATCCATCACTATTCAACCACAACAATACTAATTTATACCATTTTGAGCAAAATCAACAAAGTATACATATAAACATATATAGAGCATGTAATTTCATCAACAACAACTTGATTATCAACAAATCATGTCCTCAAACATAACAACAACAATTATGCACGAATTTTACAACAATTAGATTCAATTCATCAATTTAACAAAGTGGGTAAAGAGAAAAAGATATGAATTATGGTTGAAATCTAACCCTCTTACCTCTAACACCAAGAATCTCTAACCCAAGCTTCAATTTAGCTCCTAGATGATGAATCCTCCTTCTAGCTCTAGCCTTCCTCTTCAATCTCTTCAAACCCTTTCTTCTCTCTATCTCTATCTCTTCTCTCAAATGAAATGAAATGATAAAATGTTTGTAAAACCTAGTTTCACCAACAACTAGAGTTTGTATACTAGCTCTACTCAATTGGGCTTATCTCTTAAACCTTAATGGGCCTAACCCATTTCTATTCTAACACCCAAATGTCACTACTCACTTAATGGTAAATTATAACACTAACGGTCACTTAATGGTAATTAAAATAATTACTACACCCTCTTTAGTAACTTGGTAAAATAACACTTACTAAGCACTAAAAATAATCCTCATCCAAAATTACGAAATTACCCCTGCTCTCAAAATGACCAAAATGCCCCTAAGTCCAAAATGACTAAAATACCCTTCTACACCGAATTCTACAATTCCCAACCAAAAATACACACAGAGGCAAATAATCACATAAGAGCACATATATCACACATAAATAAATAATAAAATAAAACTAGCAAAAATCGGGCTGTTACAGGAGACATGAGTTTTCAATTGAATTGCCATATGTTAAATCTTTTTGTTGCTGCTATGTCTATGCCTTTTGCTTGAGGACAAGCAAAGATTCAAGTTGAGTCAATAATTAGTGTCTTTTAATTAATATTTAAGTTTATTTTATTTAGATTTAATATGTTTTTATTTCCTTCTAGAACTATTTTGCTTCAATTGCAAGTTATTTTATTTTAGGAACAAATATTAGAAAGATGGAGTCTTGGAGCAAAAGAAAGGAGAATTGGAGCTGATTCATGCCAAAAATATGAAGATCTCATACAAAAATATCTTGTGCAAAGAATTTGAAGATCCTTCACCAAAATATGAAGATTTGATACAAGAATATGAAGCCAACTAATAGAAGCTTGACACACCCCCAATTTGCCTTTTGCTGCTTTTGCTTAGGACATAAGCTACTCTGTTTTAGTTTTACCAAAAATCCCTTATAGTTGCTTAGATTTTAAGTCGAATGTAAACTATAAATAGAGTAGCTAGCTATCACAACAATTCATCTTTTGTTCTTGGAATAAAAGTTCACCTTTATTTTATTTACTTTTATGTTCTTCTTCTTCTTCTTCTCTTCTATGTCTACAATGAACGTTAGTGAGTAGATTCTTCTTGTCTTGGGATTGTTGGGAAAGTCTAATGACATAATCCTAATCAAACCAAGCCTTCAACCTTAATTTTATGTAACCCTAATTTCTAATCTAGATTCACCATTTTAACATGAATTAACCATTATCAAACTGTAGAAGCGAAAGTGGAGGGTTTGATAATTGTTAATCCATTATTCCAAATATCAATTCATAAAACGAAAGTGGAGTTTTGATATTCGAACAAGTGAATCTAGACAAGGATTGCGAAACATGAAAATAGTCTAGCAAACCTTGAGACATATAAAGTTTCGAGCTTCAAGGATTCCAAAGGCAATCACCCATGCAAATAGGTGTGGTTGTTAGAGGAACACACTCACTGAGACCGAAAGGAGATGTGATAGGCCAAAGAGAAACTTGTCTTTAGAAATTATGTCCAACATAAAGTTAAAAGTTTAAAGGTTTGGTTTGTGAAGGGTTTGTCACCATAATGGACCAATAATCCCAAGGCTCTCTTTTATTTTATTATTGTTAATTAAAAATCCAAACTTTAACCTCAAACTCTCATCTAATCATTATTTAAACTTAATTAAATTCATAACTCCCTGTCGGAACGATATCTTTTTATTACTACGTCGGTAAACCGTGCACTTGCGGTTTGTCTTATCAGTATTTAAGTATGTTTGGACCCAAAATATTCATTTTCCATCTCACTTTCTCTCTCTAGGGTTGAGAGAAAGAGTTCCCTCTCCCTCATAATTCTTCCATCAAAGCTTCCAAACACATGGAATTAGTGATCAAGCATGGATCAAAGAAGCTTTATGAGCAAGAAACATCAAGAAGGAGAGGTATAACATGATTAGAGGAACTTGAAGTTAGGGTTTGAGCTTGAGCAAGATGGATCTAAGCTTGTTAGATGCTGCAAAAATCATGTGAGTTCTTAGATAGAACCTACCTTTGGGATTATGTGCTTAATTTTGCAAGCAAAACATGAATTAAGTTAAGTTTAGAAAAAAATAAGATTTATGTACCCTTGCCTTTGATCTTGCTTTGTTCATGTTAAAATTGCCATGAAAGATGTTTTATAATGATATATAAGTTTCTGGATGTTCATAGTGCATTGCAGGATCAAATTGGACGAGTATTGGGTCAAAATTGCAAAATTTGCACCACAGACCCGAAGACACTCGCTATTAGCTCAATTTTTGCTAATGGCAAAATTACCCAGAAGAAAGTCGCTATTAGCTCAATTTTAGCTAATAGCTAAATTTCCAGAACCTGCCCAGAAAAGTTAGTTAATAGCGAAAGTCTCTGTTTTGGCCTACTTCCTTTTGGCTTGTTGGCCTATTTTAGGGACGGTGGTGCAATCTGAAGCCTTTCTTTCATCAATATACAACTTTATAGCCCCAAAACAACATTTAGGCAATGCACATAACATCAAATGATTCTTGAAAAGAAAATCATGGCAATCTTAACACGAATGGCAAGGGTTGCATAAAGAGTTTTAGCCGAATACTCGGGTAGAAATGAACTAAGAAAGGGATTAAAAGTAGAGCCTCGACATAGCTTGTTTAGAACTAGATAGTTTAGCATGAATTTATTTATGCTAAGATGTGAACGATTAGATATCTATTCACATAGGAACTTTAGCAAGCATATAGTTTACCTCTAGTGGGATCATTTAGGGATCCGAGGTAAAAGAGATAGCATGTATAAGTTTATCCTTCAAGTAAACCCATTTTTTAGGACGTTCTTGGCACGAATGATAGATGCCCACGCAGGAGAGCTGCTGCTGGAGGCATTTGCATGAAGTAAATTAGGCCCCGCTGTATATTTGCAAGAAAGAAGATTCACCCATAATTTGTTGGTGGATTGGACCATATAAAAAACTAACTTAACAAGGAGACAAATGTTGGCATCTCTGGCTGCTCTAATACCCAGACCGCCGAGGCACTTTGGACTAGCTATTTTTTTCTAATTCAGCAAATGAATTCCCTTGTTACTAGTTCCCCGCCAAATAAAATTGTGAGTAGTTTGATCAATACTATCACAGATGCTTTGAGGAAGCTAGTTAATCTGCATGTAGTAGGAAGGAATAGAGGATAGGACAGAAGTAGCTAGAGTCAGTCTACCTGTTCTGTTGAGAAGCCGATTCTTCCAAGATGCTAGTCTAGTTTGCATCTTTTCAATGATGAAATTAAAATCACTTTTCTTGGGGCGGCCGTTTAGCATGGGGAAACCCAGGTACTTGCCAAGAGAGGTTGTGCTGCGAATGCCAGTAATGGAAGTGAGGCTATTGATTTTCCCCTGGGGTGTGCCTGTAGAATAGAAAGCTCTAGATTTGCTAATATTAATCTTCAAACCAGAAGCTCTGCTGAACCTATCAAACAAATCAGTGATGACGCGGAGTTGAAAATTTTTCGCCTTTGTGAAAAGAAGGACATCATCTGCGAAGAGGAGGTGAGATATTTGAGGCCCTCCATTCGATATGTGGATAGGATCCCAATTACCATGCACAAAATGAAGAGATATGGGGAGAGCGGGTCACCTTGTCTGAGGCCATGGCAGGGCTTAAAAGAGGGCATTTTGTTACCGTTCCAAAGAATAGAGAAGGTAGAAGATGAGACACAATGCACGATGAGCTTGATGCTGATGTCTGGAAATCCAAAATCATGAAGACAGGAATTAAGGAAATCCCAATTGACTTTGTCAAAAGCTTTCTCCAGGTCAAGTTTGAAAGCTACATAACCCTTCTTCCTTTTTGATCTTCTCATGAAGTGAACAATTTCCTACAAAACAATTGAATTGTCAGATGTTCCCCTACCAGGCAGAAAGCTTCTCTGATAAGGGCCAATAATATTATTAAGAATAGACCTAAGATGGTGCACTAAAACTTTAGTGATAATTTCGTAAATTATGTTGCAAAGGCTGATGGGTCTAAAATCTTTGTAAGTGTTGGGAGAGTCAATTTTAGGAATGAGTGCAATGAGGGTGTTTGAAATCTCTGGATCAAAGTGACCTGTGTGAAAGGCTGAATGGACCATGTGGAAAATATCATCCCCTACTATGTGCCAGTATTGCTTGAAGAAGATACAGTGGAAACCACCTGGTCCGGGTGCTTTGTAAGGCTTCATGGAGTTGAAGGCAGCGAACACTTCACTTTTCGTGATGGGTTTGGTGAGGAATTTTTGCCTATGTCATCAATGGCTGGGTGGTCACCTTCATGAAAGGTTCGGTTGTGTTGGTGTTAGTTTCCACCAAAAAGATTTTTGAAGTAAGTTTGAGCTTCTTCTTGTAGGATAGAGCTATCAGAGGTCCAAATGCCATTTGGAAGTTGGAGCCTATGGACTCTATTTCTCTTTCTTCTAATAATGGTTTGAGCATGAAAAAAGGAGCTATTTTTGTCTCCAAATTTGACCCATTGCTCCCTAGATTTTTGATACCACATCATCTCCTCTTGAAAAAGAATATGGTTGTACTCTTGTTGCAATTCTTTTTCAAGGTGAGTGTGCCATAGAGAGTCAACTCTCTCCAAATAATTCTGGATGCCCTTGAGTCTACTTTCAACATGTTTTTTCCTTTTGAAAATGTTTTCGAAGACTTCATGATTGAAGGTGATGGAGTTTTCTTTGACTTTTGCCAAGGCCGCAATTGTGTTGTGGTTTTGGGAGTTCCATGAGCTTCTAACCAAGTCAGCATAGTCTTTATGATCAATCCAAGCTGCTTCAAAACGAAAAGGCCTTTGTCCTCTGGCTAGAGGAAGACCACTAAAACGAAGAAGGGGAGGGTTGTGATCAGAGTGGAGTCTGCAAAGAACCTCAACAAAGGCTTCAGGGAAGGAAACACGCCAACCAACATTAGCAAGGCCTCTATCGAGTTTTTTGGAAATAATGCAGATGCCGTTGTTGTTGCGGTGCTAAGTGAAGCGACCACAAGTTGTTGTAAGATCGAGAAGGTTGCTGTTACTAATGAAGCTAGATAAAAGAGCAGCTCTGCCATGGTGAAAAATGCTGCCTCTTTGATCACCAGGGAGAAGAGTTTCATTAAAATCACCTATAAGCATCCAAGGAACATCAATGGTTTGGCTGATGTTAGTAAGGTAATTCAAAAGGTTAGGGCGATGAGTAGGGTTAGGGCTAGCATAGACACAAGTGCAGGTGGTAGTGGCATTCCCTCGGCTGATAGAGAAGGTTATGGAGTAATTGTTGGAGTCAAGGACAGTTGAGGTGGTAGTAGTAACAGTGTCTTTGAGAAGCCAGATGCCTCCAGAATGACCATTAGCTTCAACAATATGAACAGGGGTGTAACCATTATTAGACCAAAAGTTGGAGAGTCTTGCAAAAGGAACATGAGTTTCAAGGATAGCCATGAAGGTTGGACTATGCTTTCTAATCAAATCTTTCAAATTTCTTCTGGCGTTGCTATTGAGAGCCCCTCGGATATTCCAAGAGAGGATTGAAGTATCTAAAAGAGCTTCCATAACAAAAACCAATAGACTGAGAGTTGGAAAAAGAGAGAGGTTAAGTGACCATGTCCTCCTCTCTGGAGCCATGATTCTCTTCACTGGTTTCCACGTGCGCATCAACATTATTTGGTATAAACTGCATGTTTTCATTGTTGTCAACAGTGGCGTTGGTAGGAGAAAAGTTGGAAGGGATACTGTTGGTTTCAGGTTGTTGGCTTGTGCTAGTCTTCAAAGTGGTATTTGTGTGATTGTTTGATATGGGGATGGTCTTTTCTAGCTGCATGTTTGGAGGTTGCGTATTGGCCACTTGAACTTTTGAAGCAGGCTTAGTTGTTTGAGTGCGGACAAAGATAGGGGTATCAAATGAGTATTCAATGGTATGGTCACTGTTACTTTCTTCCTGGCGCCGTCTTTTAGGTTCGGCGTGGCTTTTATTTGCACGTGCTGTATCATTGAATTTAGGACGTGGGGGAAAGTTGGTATTTGTTGGTCCCGGTTTGACTTTTGAAGGCATGTTAGACAAGGCACTAAAGCGATTATTCTTGGTAGTAGCGGTTTTGGTAGAGTATGTGGCAGGATTGGTTGTTGGTTTCTTTCTTCTGTTGACAAGAAGCCAGTCACCATGAAGCTCTTTATTTCCTTCTTTAATGCTAATTACTTTCCCATTATCAGGTGACAAATTATTAGGAGAAGCAATTAAATCATTACCGTTTTGAGAAGTCGGAATTGATTGCAGCTGAGTGGGAATGGCGTGGCGCTGATCTTGTTGGTGGCTCTCTCCATGATGGCTGACGGCGGTTGTGTGATGGGGAGGCATTGTGGTTTCTTCGTTGATGACTGGAGTGGTGGCGCAATTCCTTCCCAGATGGCCATAACAACCGCAGTTGGTGCATATTAAGTGTAACCCTTCATATTGAACCTTATACCAGTGACCGTTCACCCAAATTTTTCCAACCACTGACACAGTAAGATCGACTTCTACACAGACTCTTGCAAACTTTCCTCTTTCAACCTTCAGGGTGTTTGTGTCGACTTTTATTGGGCAACCAATGGCTGAGACCATAGCTAACATGAAGCTCTCGTCATAATAAACTAGATTGAGACCTGGAAAACGTACCCAAACCACGGTGCGATCTACTTTAGCATCTAGAGAAGCAAACTCTAGAGACCAGTGGGAGACTGCGAGACAGTGATCGAAGATCAGCCAGGGTCCACCGGTAACGACTTTTTTCTTATCTGCAGCTTTATCAAATTTAACCATATAGAAACCATTGTCATTGTCCATGATTTCAAACCCTCCTTGGAGTTTCCATATTTTTTGGAGACGGTCTCTCATAGTATTGTAGCCAATATTTCTTCCCATTAGTTTTACGACAAGGGCGTCCTTCCATGGTGTGCAGAGTTCTTGAAACACTTTTGGGTCTAGATGAACTTTGGGGAGAAGGCGGTTTCCATCTTCGAGTTCAATACGGACAAGGTTAGCCTGAATCATGTCCTCTTTTTCTCGGACAGGTATTTCTTGGGATGAACCTAATAACTTGTCACGGAACGACAGCTTTGGTGGTGGAGATTGATTGGGGTCTGGTGGCTGTTTGGTTTGTAGCAGGTTGCGGTTACCATGAGCAGAGAAAACAAAATCGCCACTCATTGCACTCATTAGGGTTATTCCTATATTTAGTTTTATGTTTTATTTGTTCATGTTCGATGATGAACTATGTTCTTCCTTCTTTTTTTTTTCATTAAAATCCTTCACTGTTTTTGGTTGGATTATGAATAATTAAATGAATATATGTGATAAGTTTTGGATGAAGATTTGGGTTGAAGATAATGATATGGGTTGCTGATAAATATTTTGGATGAAGATCTTGATTAACAAAAAAATTAGGTTGATGAAGGGGAAGAGAAGGAATTTTTTAAAACAATTATTTTTATTTTAATTTATTTAATTATATTTTGTAAAAATAACATATTTGATATTTTTTTTAATTTTGAAAATAGATATTCTGAATTACTAAAAAAAAAAAATGATACATGAATAATTAAAATATGTTAAATGACAAATGTTTGACACATGTGCATGATTACATAGTCGGTGAATCCCATGCAAGCAAAAATGTGCCAAATCATCAGTAAATTGGACCCAAGGATTATTTTAAAAAACATATTTTTTTTGCAAGGATGGATTTTGTAACGCCCTATTTCTATTAAAGCGATAAAACACGCGAATAAAGCATATATTCAAGAAATAGACGCTACGTTTCAACAAAATCCAAAACATCAATGCATATATAAAAATATCTCAACAGTCGTAGCGGATACAAATCATACATCTCCAAAAATATATATGCCATGGTCAATACACATCATCATATAATTTCTCCAATCCCGACAAGTGGGTCAAATCTCAAAATAAAACAAATCCAACAAAAGCATAAAGACACCGACAACCTAATCAGAGCCTAAACCTACGACTCCAAACCAATAACGGAGATTAGCTCCCGCTATCCAAGCACCCACCAAAAGCGAACTACTCCTGCACAGCGTCTACCCATCCATACAAACAGGTAGGAGGTCAAAACCACTGGAGGTTAGCTTCACATCAATCATAATCAATATATAACAATATGACATGAATAAATTAAATCAAGTCTCAAATCATTCACAAGAGCAGTTGGGTAAGTTGTTAATGATACTTCGTATACCCGTAAGTGAAGAATATGAAGAATCTTAGTAGGACTTGAAGTTTCAGTAAAAGTCGTTGTTGGAATGGGTTTGATGTATAGAAAGGAATGGTATTCTAGAACACTAGTGCAAGGCTACAAGATAGAAAGTAGGTTGACAGAATTAGTAGGCTCTCAGGAATAGTGTTATGTGATTGAAGCTAAGGACTTGTATGTTCAGAGTGGACAAGGTTCTGGTGTTCGGGAAGTTGCGTTAAGCGGCAACGTAATAAGGTGAGCTACTCGTAGTAGAAGAAGTTTTATGTTTTCAGGACTAAGGCATTAATTTCTGACGTGCCGAGAATTGTATCGAAATAGGTTGATGTTGCCATGCATATATTACAGAATATTTTAAGATGTTAGGAATGACTGATGTGCATTGGATTACTTGAAAAATAAGAATTTTTTTATGCAAATAATGTTTTCCGGAAAATTGAGCTGAAGAAACTCGCCAATAGCGAACCTGGGGCAAAATTTTCAGTTTTTCTGAAAACTGTCAGTTCGTCTCTAGGGTCTACAGTGACTTTTGGAAGGGGTTGTCTTCACAATCTTTTATGCGACGAAAACCTTTTATGACATCAAGTGACAAAGGCATATCACACCCATGAGCAACTATCAACGAAATCGATTCGGTTTAAGGTAACTTTGGAAGTTAATGTGTCAAGAGTTGAGAATGAGCTTAGATCAAGAGCTTAGAGGTTCCGGTAGCTGGAATGGACATCACGGATGTGAATACATGAATAAAGGAATTAGAGTTATGTGAAATCACAAGGTTCTTGGATTTTGAGGAGTTATGAGTACCCCTCGCACCTATGCTTTGCTTGATTGACTTGCTAAGGCTCATTGGGATGTTGAATCATAAAGTTACCAGAGTTTAGAAAGATATACGCATATGGGTGAATGAAGTTGATTTTTTAAGAATTCAAATGAAAATTTTGTAGGTACCGGTCTGTTACGACTCGCGTAGAGTGGGCTAAACTCACTAGAACCAAGATTTGATGACACGTATGTGTTATCAACTTGTTCTATGATTTTAGAGTAACGACTGGGGCCTAGGTTTAGTATTTTTTTTTAATATAAATGGTGGGAAATTATCAACGTCAATGACCTGTGTGCTAATTTATGAAATTTCCTTTAAAAGAAAAATCAACGAGCAAGCATTGGTACGATTGAGCAAAATATAGTATGCGAGAATACGAAGATACAATGTTAGATGCATAAGAAAGGTATGCCCGAGTACAAGATGAGTAAACCATGGAAAGTTGTAAGAACGATTCATGGAATAGTAGGTATTTAGTAGCAAGGATGTGCTCTTTGAGTTAAGTTTGCCCGAGAACAAGTGAAAGTATGGCATCGATATGTCCAGATGCGAGTCTACCTTGAGATTAAATCTTACAAGCAAAGGGCAGCGCAGAGTTGCAGAGTTAATTGCAATATAGAAAGTCTTGAGAAGAGTTCAAGAAGATATTAATGTAATGATAGAAGGAATGTGAAGTTCACTCGTCTCAACGGATTAGAGTATTGGTTAAAGCCAACCGGTGGGAATCAGAGCAGTGCGACGGAAGTTAATCGGTAAAGTTGTTAACAGTAACCATGGAGCATGGAATTAGGTAATAAGAATCTTCGTGAAGAATGTTCAGGATAGTAATTCAGTTTTAGTGAGAAGTATTATGAGACAAGCAAGGAGTTCTCTATATGATAAGTAAGTATTGATGCTCATACAGTTAGTGATGATTAAGGTAAAAGTATAAAGGATGTATCTTCACTTAAGTAAGACGAGAAAGACTAGAGTTACCATAAATGAAGTTATCTGGTTGCCTAATTGGTGATGTCGAATGCGTAGATGAGATGTTGGTTAGTCAGGAAGAGTATGTGCCATGATAAGGGAATACGGTTCATGAGATATGCACGATGAAGTACATACCCTCTTAAACCATACTTGTTAAGCGATAATGATACTTGATATGATATGTCAAACTATGATTTTATAACTTTTAAAGTCAAGATAGGTATTAAGGAAGTTGGGAACGATATTTATTTTAAGAGCATAATACTTTACAATGTGGAAATTGATGAAGCACGTCGTAAGCGAGTAAGCTCACTTAGGACGTGCAGACTTCAGGACCAACTTGTTACAGACAAGTTTGGGGCGCGTTGTAATTTTTTTTTCAAAATATAGAGACTTGTCCTGTGGTTCTGCAGTACCATTACAGACTCGGTTTTAAAATGATTTTTGTTTTAGTCATGTACTAACTCGTTCCAAGAACCTATGTACCAATGTTTAGAAATTTCTAGAAGCAAAATGCTAGAATGAGTATCGTTAGTAACTAACAAGAAACGGTACTAGAAAGTATGCAAGAAACTAGAGAAGATAAGGTTTTATGAAGAAACGAAAATGTCCATGTGATACTAATATCATATGAGATGCACGGATTTGTGCTAAGAGTGTTCAATGCAAGTGCAAATGGACTTAGTAGAAAGTTTTAAGAGCATGTGAACCACTAGACTGGCTAATAGATTGTCAGATGAATTGGTATAATAGATTTTGCTTCTCCAAGCCAAGTTATTTGAGTTACCCATGATTCGGGTGCAGGGAGATTGCGAAGAGATAGAAAAGTTTCTTAAGACTCTGAAAAGAGATAAGAGATTTGTAGAAGCGTCAAGATAAGTAACATAAGTAAGAGGCATAAGTCGCAAGGTGCGATAAGATAGATTATGTATGCATGGTAAGATGTATACATGATAAGATGTTTTAGATAAAAGTAAGCACTGCAGGGTAAACCTGGATATCAGTAGAACCCCAATTTAAAGGCAAATCCTGAGTGTTTTAGATAATGAAAGGTTACTTAGATGCATGGCTATGCTTAGAAAGATAAGATGTAAATCCAAGACAATCGGTTCACATGTAATAAGTGTAAGTTTCAACCATTATGGTTTAGTAAAGCGTCCAATTCCGAAGAGGATTTTAAGATTAAGGAGACTATATTCGATCACAAGCGGATTAAGAAAGAGGATGGGCTACATGTTTTGATGAGGAAAGTATGCTTCGAACTCTTTGGAGAGAAAGTATGATCAGACTTTACATAAATGAAACCAAAGAAGGCAAGTTTTAGTCGAGGCGATTGGTAGATGATTTCTAAATTTCGAGGACGAATTTTTTTTAAGAGGGGGTAGAATGTAATATCCCGCCTGTCAATGTTGGAATATTACCAGTCGATCGTGCCAGAGGATTAGAGTTACAGAAAGAAGTTTGACAGAAATATTTATTATATGATATCAGCTTAATACGAGTCAAGCATCAGTGTCGTATTTAACACGCTTGAGGCAAGGGCAATTTGGTAATTGCACGTTTAAAGGATATTTATTTGGATTTGGCCCCAAAATATCTCATTTTTCCATCTCATTTATCTCTCTCGGTTAGAGAAAGAGTTTTGCTCTCCCTTCTCTCTTCTCCATCGACCTCTCTCTTCTCTCCCCACCTCACCAATTCATCAAATCTTCTTCCTCAAAGATTCAAGATCAAGTTTTGGTCCCTCTATCATTCTACAAGAGATTGGTAGCTTGGATTAAGCTTATTTCTTATTCTTCTCCTCTATAGAAGAGATTTAAGGCTAGGGTTTGTTGTTAGTAAAGTGGAAGCTAGAGCTTGTATATGTTATGGTTTCACCTTGATCAAAGAACTAATATGAAGTTTGGAGTGGAATGATATCACTGTTCTTCCTCACAAAGAGATCATCTTGAGATTAGGGTTTTGGTGAAGAAGCTTTGAGTTGGGATATAAACTTAAAGATTGTTGATCAACAAGGGATCATGATGCCTTAAATTTCAAGAAAACATCAAGATTGAATGATTTGAGCAAAGCAAGTAAGTTGACCAAGAGCTAGGGTTTTGGCTTGTTTGAGCTAGGAACTTGGAACTGTCACAAGAACTTGTTTAGGTGAGTTCCATAGATAGTTTTCCGCCTTTGGGAATTATGTGATTACTCTTGTAAGCAAACTATGGATTTTAGGGTTTATGCTTAGAGTTTAGTTACCACTTTTCATGTCATGCTTACTAAGCTTGCAAATACTTGCCATACAAATGTTTTAGAGGTTTTCTATGATCACTAGAGTCATAATATGCATAGAGATACTTGGTTTTGAGGTTTTTGGGTCAAAACACCATTTTTAAAAGTGCTGAACTATCACAACTCGCCACAACGAGCAGGTAGCTTGCTGGGCGAGCTAGACAACAGAACCGGGGGTCCTGCTTGCCCCCAACTCGCCACAGCGAGTAGCAACTCGCCTCGCGAGCTAGAGTACTCACCTAGGCGAGTAATACAGTGCTACAGTGCACTGTTTGCTCGCCTTAGGTCCTTTTTGTTATCCTTCGAGCCAGTTTTTCTTGTACAGTCTTTTTATAAAAGTAAACCCTCAAACCAAGGTCATCTTTGATAGTCTTTTGCAAGGTTTTCTTGAGAAAGAAGCAAGTATGTGATAAGTTAACAAAGCATGGCAAACGAGAGATACTACGATAAGAATCAGGTTGCAAGGTAATCATTTAGGAAGGGAATGAAATTAGGGCTTTGACATAGCTTGTCAAGAACTAGAATAGCTTGTAAAGAAATAGAATGCTAGACACGAGTCATGTGCTTGATTAGATTCGAAGTGAAATAGAGTTTTCTCTTCGTATAGAAGCTAGAGTGCCATACGAGCATGGCAAGACGTGAATTGATTAGATATCTCTTCACATAGTAAGCTAAGCAAGCATATAGTTTACCTTTAGTGGGATCGTGTAAGGATCCGAGGTGAAAGAAATAGTATATATAGATATAACTTTCATGTATGTATATACCAAGACTTTAATAATGACGTAGGTGTCGTGTCCCTTGTGGTCCACACTAGGTTGGCTCAGGGGGTTTCCACTAGAGGAAACGAGGTTAGCCGTAAGGATCCCACACGCCACTGAGGGAGTGTCGTTGGTTATACCTTAGATAGGTTTCCATCGGTTAGATAGGGATTGTGCTCGGGGTTACTCCACTCGGGGCTCTCCGTAAAATGAACTCAGATATTATTTGTTTGTTAAACGCTAACCTGATGAATGAATCTGACTATACATATTGATTAGATATTTATATGTTAAGTCATAGAGCCTTGGCATAGATCGTCAAGAACTAGTATGTTAGCAAGATAGAATATGTTGTTAGACACAACGTATTTATGCATAGAGCAAGTAGAGAAAGTTATGCCGATGACTATCTAGATTTCCCCTAATCGTCCGGTTTAGAATCGTGTCATGATTATGTTATGCTTAGACCTCGTTACGTAGGGCATATTCTTGGCAATGCAGTTTTAGTTTCCCCTTAACTGCCATGACACATATAGTAAGCTAGACCTATAACAAGTTAAGATGAGGTTATGACTGCCCTAGTATGCACGACCGTCTAAGAATGCAAGACCCCATACACGTATAATCAACCGGCAGGTTGTCTTGTAGACACGTGGTGACCGTATATTTCCCTCGAGGTTACCTATAGCCTAAGATTAGGTGGAACTCACTGAGACATTATGTCTCATCCCAATCCTTATTTGTTTCAGATAAACAGGATGGTTTAGCAAGCTAGTAGCCGAATGGATGTTTCAGCAAGTGTTCGTGCGAACCCGCTGCAGAAGGATGTGGATATCCAAGGATGCATTTATTATACTTTGGAAAAGTTGAGTTGTATCGTTATTGTACGAACGCATATTGTTGTAAATTTTTAATGTATGCAGTACTAAACTAATGCACACACTAAACTTTTTAGATACGTTTAGTGTGGGTATTACAATCAACATCGACTACACAATATAGATCAACAATTCCATATACTTTCTCATAAACCAAGTAAAGTGAAAGATACAACACCTTGTGATAAACGTCATATTCAACACCTAACAACCGTTCACATATCCTCATTTAATCATATAAAACTAGTCATGAAAGATTTATAAAGAAATCGGCCTTTAAAACCATTTTCAACAAGGTTCGTCTATCGTTCCACAATTTTAAAATAATTAAGCAATTGAACCAAAACCAAGTAAACAAGTTCCAATGCCTCAACTAAGTATACCTCTAGGCCACATATGAGTGCAGTAGAATATACATTCATGTTTCACCGGCTAAACACGACGAAATCATGAGAATCACAAAGTTCGTCTCTCTTTATCACTTTTCAAGAAAATCCCATTTTCAAAGCAAAACAAGTTAAGACTTGATGAAACCAATCACAACCATTTTTAGAAATCATATAATCAGTATACAACCTTAACCCTACTCCAATTCTTTGAGAGAACGAGTTTCGGAAAAATCGGCGTTCTTGGACCATTTTTCAAAAGCTAAGTTCAATTCACAAAATCAAGTCCAATTTGATCCAAACGATGTTCTAGTAGGTTTAAGTGTATAAACAGAGATTAAAAAAGTCAAAAGAAACATTTTAGAAAGCCCGGATTGGTCCCCAAGTGCACGAAACGAAAAACAAAGAAGTGTTGAACTAGTGCAGCTCGCTTAAATGATGGCTTCTCGCTTAGGCGTCCAAGTCCCAGTAGTTTATGGACCTTGCACGCTTGGAGCACGCTTAAGCGACCTGGTCCCAAAAGCTGCTCGCTTGGAGCACGCTGCAGCACGCTTAAGCGTGCTTTCACAGTTTCTATCAAAATGTTACGGGTTCTAACCCTTTTCACCCCAAAATCCCAATTTTGATCATTCCAAATCCCAAAACTTAATCCAAAAGATGTTTACAGGTTATATACATCACAAGACACTCAAACAGGCATAAGTTTTGAGATTAAAACTTTAATTCATCAAAATTCACCAATTCACCAAAACTTCCACAATTTTCAACAACAACAACAAATCTCATCATAATTCACCAATTCATGATACCCAATGCATCAATTCATCAACAACACATCTAACAACAACAACTAATCATGAATTCACTCACAATTCAACAACCACAACATCACTCTTCATCAATTTCATACAAAAACCCATCATGTTCATATACATACATTTTGCCTTACAAATTCAACAACAACAACACAATTATCATTCAATTCATGTATATAATCATATCATTAAAATTCAGCACGAATTTCTAGAACCAAATTCAAATTAACCACTTAAGCAAAGAATTAGGGAAGAACTACAACTATTAATTATGATTGAATTCTAACCCCCTTACCTTAATTCTTCACAATCTCAAACTAGGGCCTCACTTTAGCTCCAATTCTTGAATCTTTACCTTCCTCTAGCTCCCTCTAGCTTTCCTCTTCAAACCCTTATCTTCTCTTGCCCTTTCTCTCTCTACCTCTTCTCAAAATGTGAAAAATGATTATGGAACCCTATTTTCTCTAAAGACTAGAGTTTATATAGGCTCTACATAATTGGGCTCAACTTACAATGCCTTAATGGGCCTAACCCATTTACTAATCTAATTCAAAATGTTTCTACCCACTTAACGGTAAAATATAATAATAACGGTCACTTACCGGTTATAAAACAATTCCACTTAACGGTAAAATATAATAATAACGGTCACTTACCGGTTATAAAACAATTCACTACAACTCCCTAGTACTTAGTAAAACAATAACGGCTCTCATTAAGCACTAAAAATAATCCTCATCAAAATTCCTAAATTACCCCTACTCACAAAATGACCAAAATACCCCTGAGTCTAAAATGACTAAAATACCCTTCTAACACCGAATTCTACAATTTCCAACCAAAAATACAAACAGAGGCAATTAATCACATATGAGCACATACAAACACACATAAAAATAATTAAATAAATCAAGCGAAAAATCGGGCTGTTACAACTCTCCCCCACTAAAAAGAATTTTCGCCCTCGAAAATTACCTGAAGGAAACAACTCCGGATACGAAACCTTCATCCTACTCTCCGATTCCCGAGTGGCACTCTCACCAGTCGGTCCAACCCAAATCACTTTAACCAAAACGATCTCCTTGCCACGCAAACGCTTCACTGCGCGATCCTCAATCCTAACTGGCCAAGTCTCAACGGTTAAATTATCTCTTACTTCCAAATTATCCACTTGAATCACATGAGACGCATCATACACATACTTCCGCAACTGAGACACATGAAACACATCATGAAGATTCGACAAGGACGGTGGTAACGCAATCCGATACGTTACAACCCCAACCTTCTCAATAATCTCTAACGGTCCAACAAAACGAGGAGTCAACTTCGGACACTTCAAAGCACGACCAACACCGGTTACAAGATTCACCCTCAAAAACACATGATCACCTACCTGAAACTCAATGTCCTTCCTCCTCTTATCATGATAACTTTTCTGCCTACTTTGAGACGCTTTCATCTTTTCTTGAATCATCTTAATATTTTCTGTAGTCTCTTGCACAACATCCGGTCCTAACAAAACACTTTCACCAGACTCATACCAACATAACAGAGTCCTACACCTTTGACCATACAAAGCTTCAAACGGTGCCATACCAATACTAGAATGAAAACTGTTGTTGTATGTAAACTCAATCAACGGTAAACATTCAACCCAACTGACACCTTGCTCCAACACACAAGCTCTCAACAAATCTTCCAAACTCTGAATACCATGCTGCTTGCAAACTCTCCCAAAACATAGAGGTAAACCTCGGATCCCGATCCGACACAATACTAGAAGGAATACCATGCAATCTAACAATCTGCTCAATGTAGATCTCAGCCAACTTCGCCACAAACATATCGGTCTTGATAGGAACAAAATGTGCCGACTTCCTCAACCAATCAACAATCACCCAAATCGAATCAAAACCCTTAACAGTCTCCGGCAACGCTCCAACAAAGTCCATAGAGATACTATCCCACTTCCACTCTGGAACAAACAACGGTTGCATCAAACCTGATGGTTTTTGATGTTCAATCTTCGACTTCTGACAAACCAAACAAGCATACACAAACTCCGCAATCTCCTTCTTCATTCCTGGCCACCAAAACATCCTCTTCAAATCCTGATACATCTTAGTCGCTCCTGGATGAATAATCAGACTACTCCTGTGACCTTTTTCCAAAATTCGTCTCTTAAGCTCAAGGACATTTGGTACACAAACACGATCACGAAACATCAAAACACCGTTCTCACCTAAACTGAAGTCTCCACCCTTACCTTGATTAACCAACACCACTTGATCTACAAGTTCCAAATCTTCCTTCTGACCATTCTTAATCTCTCCAAAATATTACTCGTCAGCTTCAACATTCCTAATCTCACAACCGCCGGAGTCAACTGACTAAACAAACTCAAATCTCGAAACTGCTCAATCAATTCCAACTCTTTAACCATCAAAGCAGACATATGCAACGACTTCCTGCTCAAAGCATCAACAACAACATTCACCTTTCCAGGATGATAACTCAGCTGAAAATCGAAATCCTTAAGATACTTCAACCATCTTCTCTGCCTCATATTCAACTTCTTCTGATCAAACAAGTACTTCAAACTCTTGTGGTCACTGAACACTTCAAACTTAGAACCATACATATAGTGCCTCCAAATCTTCAACACATATACAACTGCTGCTAATTCCAGATCATGAGTCAGATAATTCTTCTCATGCACTTTCAACTACCTCGATGTATAAGCCACAACCTGACGATTCTGCATAAGCACACCACCAAGACCCATCTTAGAAGCATCACAATACACAACAAACAATTCCTTCGGATTCGGAAAAATCAACACTGGGGCTGAAGTCAACCTCTTCTTCAACTCTTGGAAACTCTTCTCACACTTAGAATCCCAAACAAAAGCTTGTCCTTTCCGAGTCAACTGCGTCAATGGCAACGCCAACTTAGAGAATCCCTCAATAAGCCTCCGATAATAACCTGCCAATCCAAGAAAGTTCGTAACTTCAAAAACAGAGTTAGGTGATTCCCACTGCAACACTGCAACAACTTTCTACGGATCCACGGCAATACCACCTTTAGAAATCACATGACCCAGGAAACTCACTTCCCGCAACCAACTTCGACAACTTAGCAAACAACTTCTTCTCCTTCAAGACACCCAACACAATCCTCAAATTCTCGGCATGCTCTTCTTCTGACTTTGAATACACCAAAATATCATTTATAAACACCACCACAAAACGGTCCAAAAAAGGATGAAATATTCTATTCATATATTCCATGAAGACACCTGGCGCATTAGATACTCCAAATGGCATCACAGAATATCCATAGTATCCATACCTTATTCGGAACGCGGTTTTGGATATATCTTCCGCCTTTACTCTGATATGATGATATCCTGACCTCAAATCAATCTTGCTGAACACTTCCACACCAACTAACTGATCCATCAAATCATCTATCCTCGGAAGCGGATACCGATTCTTAATCGTCACCTTGTTCAACTGCCGATAATCCACGCACAACTTCATGCTTCCATCCTTCTTCTTAACTAACAACACAAGAGCACCCCACGGAGAAACACTCGGCCTGATAAACTGTTTCTCAAGCAACTCTTCTAACTGTTGCTTCAATTCACCCAACTCAGATGCATACATCTGATACAGCGCAATCGAAATAGGACTCGTTCTTGGTACCAAATCAATTGCAAACTCAACTTCTCTCTCCGGCGGTAACTCGGTAATGTCGTCCGGACAAACTTCTGGAATCTCTTGCACTACCGGCAAATCACCAACTCCTTTCTCACTACTCTCCTTCAACGAAGCAAACATCATGAATACACTAGCTTCACTATCCAAAGACTTCTTCACTTGCTCCGCAGTTAAGAACTTCTCACCCATCTCAGCTACCGGCTTAGAAAATGTTATACTCTTGGTCAAACAATTAATGTTAACAACAAAAGTCAACATTCAGTCCATACCA
This sequence comes from Medicago sativa, assembly GCF_051527215.1. Lineage (NCBI taxonomy): Eukaryota > Viridiplantae > Streptophyta > Magnoliopsida > Fabales > Fabaceae > Medicago > Medicago sativa. Next base: position 34,549,151 of record NC_140751.1, read on the forward strand.
AAAATCACGTCCATATGCTTCAACAGAAGACACACAAGATCCAACTCGAAATCAACGTTACCAAAACGAACAGGACACTTTGTACACACTAAAGAAGTAGTCACCGAACCACTAGTCGGGATGTCAATGACCATCCCTCGCGACAACGGAGTCACAACCAAACCCAAACGCTCAACACAACTAACTGAGATAAAAGAATGAGTAGCACCAGTATCAATAATTGCAATCAAAGGAGTACTATCGATAAAACACATACCTCGGATGAGATTATCCGGATGCTCCTGCATTTAGTGCAAACACCTCTCCTGCCGCCTTCTTCGGTTTGGTACACTTAGTATTGATATGGCCCTTCTCACCACAATTGTAGCAAGTAATCTCCTTCTCAACATTAGTACACTTAAATGCCTTGTGACCCGCTTTTCCGCACTTGTAGCAACTATCACCCTTCTTGCAATCATTAGCAAAATGACCCAACGTGCCACACTTAAAGCACCTGAACTCATCAACATTCGACTTAGAGCCTCCACCACCTTATTTCTTCTTTCCTTTGTCCTTGTTGTACGGTTTCCCAAATCCATGATTCTTTCCTTTCCCATTATGTTGAGCCTTGTAATGATTAGCTCTAGCCCTCCCGACATCATCAAACATACGACACTTATGCACTAAAGTGTCAAAGTCTCGGATCTCCTGAATACAAATATACTGCTAGATATCTGGCCTCAAGCCTCTCTCGAACTTCACACACTTAGAAACCATCGCATCCTCAGCATTGATATACGGAAAAAACCTCGAAATCTCCTCGAACTTAGCCGCATACTCAGCCACTGAACGGTTCTCTTGCTTTAAGTTCAAGAATTCCACTTCCTTCTTGGTCCTCAAATCCTCGGGAAAATACTTTCTCAAAAACTCACTCTTGAACCTAACCCAAGTCACAACCCCTTCACTAGCCTCAAGCCTCCCCTTAGCATTCGTCCACCAATACTCAGCCTCCTCAGCAAGCATATGAATAGCCAATCTGACCTTCTGATCCTCACTAGTCACCATAGCACGAAAGATCCTCGCCATACCTTGCACCCACGTCTGAGCTCCTTCCGAGTCATACCTACCCTTGAACGTTGGCGGACTGTTTCGCAAGAAACAATCAAGCCTCCGCTCCGCAGCTTCTCCAGGATCACGATCAGTAACCGTCACCTACTCGTTAGCCTGAGCCAACACCTGTGCCATTGCAATCAAAGCATCTGCAATCGCTCCATCATCTCTACCACCAGTCATCTCACGACTACACAAAACCAACCAACAGATAAGAACAAAAGCACAACAAGACAAGTATCGAAGGTAACTCGTTACCATTCTCACACTAATAGGAAAATTTAACGGATGCTAGTCCAGACAAGACTAACCAGGATATGATACCAACTTGTAAAGCCCTATTTCTATTAAAGCGATAAAACACGCGAATAAAGCATATATTCAAGAAATAGACGCTACGTCTCAACAAAATCCAAAACATCAATGCATATATAAAAATATCTCAACTGTCGTAGCAGATACAAATCATACATCTCTAAAAATATATATGCCATGGTCAATACACATCATCATATAATTTCTCCAATCCCGACAAGTGGGTTAAATCTCAAAATAAAATAAATCCAACAAAAGCATAAAGATACTGACAACCTAATCAGAGCCTAAACCTACGACTCCAAACCGATAATGGAGATTAGCTCCCACTATCCAAGCACTCACCAAAAGCAAACTACTCCTGCACAGCGTCTACCCATCCATACAGACAGGTAGGCGGTCAAAACCATTGGAGGTTAGCTTCACATCAATCGTAATCAATATATAACAATATGACATGAATAAATTAAATCAAGTCTCAAATCATTCACAAGAGCAGTTAACTTTCATATACACATTCAACCGTTCCAAATATACCAAGCATGTACTCATCAAACACACTTATCACCAACAATCATCATTCACATGTCACAAATACGACATCATGCCAATATGCAATGCACCTACTCGACACATATATATGCATGTGGTACCATATCAACAACCATTAGATGCCGACAGAACATCTTAAGTAAGAGTACACCTCCTCTTACAACCAACTATGTAAAAGTACACCTCCATTTACATTTCTCATATGACTCCATATGTTTATGATGCATGGACATACAACAACGACCCAATAATCAAAACTCCAACATAAACAACCACTAACGACAATGTAAAAGTTCACCTCCAATTACATTGACTAGTTCATCAACAATTGCATTATCAAGAATTCATGTCCACACATTCAACAAATCACAATTCAATTAAGAGTCATCATCATATATCAACATACATCAACATCGACTAGACAATATAGCTCAACAATTCCATATACTTTCTCATAAACCAAGTAAAGTAAAAGATACAACACCTTATGATAAACGTCATATTCAACACCTAACAACCGTTCACATATCATCATTTGATCATATAAAACTAGTCATGAAAGATTTATAAAGAAATCGGCCTTTAAAACCATTTTCAACAAGGTTCGTCTATCGTTCCACAATTTTAAAATAATTGAAGCAATTGAACCAAAACCAAGTAAACAAGCTCCAATGCCTCAACTAAGTATACCTCTAGGCCACATATGAGTGCAGTAGAATATACATTCACGTTTCACCGGCTAAACACGACGAAATCATGAGAATCACAAAGTTCGTCTCTATTTATCACTTTTCAAGAAAATCCCATTTTCAAAGCAAAAATGTTAAGACTTGATGAAAGCAATCACAACCATTTTTAGAAATCATATAATCAGTATACAACCTTAACCCTACTCCAATTCTTTGAGAAAACGAGTTTCGGAAAAATCGGCGTTCTTGGACCATTTTTCAAAAGTTAAGTTCAATTCACAAAATCAAGTCCAATTCGATCCAAACGATGTTCCAGTAGGTTTAAGTGTATAAACATAGATTAAACAAGTCAAAAGAAACATTTTAGAAAGCCCGGATTGGTCCCCAAGTGCACGAAACGAAAAACAAAGAAGTGTTGAACTGGTGCAGCTCGCTTAAGCGACGGCTGCTCGCTTAAGCGTCCAAGTCCCAGTAGCTTCTGGACCTTGCAAGCTTGGAGCACGCTTAAGCGACCTGGTCCCAGAAGCTGCTTGCTTGGAGCACGCTGCAGCAAGCTTAAGCGTGCTTTCAAAGTTTCTGTCAAAAATGCTACGGGTTCTAACCCTTTTCACCCCAAAATCTCAATTTTGATCATTCCAAATCACAAAACTTAAACCAAAAAGATGTTTACAGGTTATATACATCACAAGACACTCAAACATGCATAAGTTTTGAGATTAAAACTTCAATTCATCAAAATTCACCAATTCACCAAAACTTCCACAATTTTCAACAACAACAACAAATCTCATCATAATTCACCAATTCATGATACCCAATGCATCAATTCATCAACAACACATCTAACAACAACAACAACAACAACTAATCATGAATTCACTCATAATTCAACAACCACACCATCACTCTTCATTAATTTCATACAAAAACTCATCATGTTTATATACATACATTTTGCCATACAAATTCAACAACAACAACACAATTATCATTCAATTCATGTATATAATCATATCATTAAAATTAAGCACGAATTTCTAGAACCAAATTCAAATTAACCACTTAAGCAAAGAATTAGGGAAGAACTACAACTATTAATTATGATTGAATTCTAACCACCTTACCTTAATTCTTCACAATCTCAAACTAGGGCCTCAGTTTAGCTCCAATTCTTGAATCTCTACCTTCCTCTAGCTCCCTCTAGCTTTCCTCTTCAAACCCTTATCTTCTCTTGCCCTTTCTCTCTCTACCTCTTCTCAAAATGTGAAAAATGATTATGGAACCCTATTTTCTCTAAAGACTTGAGTTTATATAGGCTCTACAAAATTGGGCTCAACTCACAATGTCTTAAGGGGCCTAACCCATTTACTAATCTAATTCAAAATGTTTCTACCCACTTAACGGTAAAATATAATAATAACGGTCACATACCGGTTATAAAACAATTCACTACAACTCCCTAGTACTTAGTAAAACAATAACAGATCTCACTAAAACAATAACAGCTCTCACTAAGCACTAAAACTAATCCTCATGAAAATTCCTAAATTACCCCTACTCATAAAATGACCAAAATACCCCTAAGTCCAAAATGACTAAAATACCCTTCTAACACCGAATTCTACAATTCCCAACCAAAAATACACACAGAGGCAATTAATCACATATGAGCACATACAAACACACATAAAAATAATTAAATTAAATCTAGCGAAAAATCGGGTTGTTACAAATTTCAATTTTTTGTTTTATGCAGGGACCAAAATCATATTTTCGCAATTTTTTTTGAAAGGATATATTTTCTCTTCTTATCAATATATATATATATATATATATATATATATATATAATTTTATCTTCGTTAACATATATTAATTATGGTTCATAATAAAAAGTTCATAAAAGAAGCATCTCTTAAGTCTGTGTAAAAATTCAACTTATTTTACATTTTATTTTATTTTTTGTATTATTGATTTTAAAAAGACCACAAAATCCTTAAAACCAAACCCACCCAAAACTTTGTTTAAGCTAAGAAAAATATATTAAAAAAAGAAGAAATACAAAAAGCTGAGTAGGCATAAACCTGACCCAACAACCACATGATCTACCCTAAAAGGTATAATATCCCGCTTATTAGGATCCAAGGTAATATCTGAAAATGATAAAATGCGCGCATTAAAGGCAAGGGGTATTTTTGAATTTTCACGCCTAGTTAGTACTTAAGGGAATTGGGGTCAATAATCTTCATAAGTTTTTCTCATTTCTCTATCTATGGTTTTCATAAACTCTTTTGCTCTTCCTTCTCTCTAGAATTGTTACCACTACTCTTCACCAAACTTGATTCTTCACTCCAATCTTCTCTCAATCCTTCACTAAGTTAGAGGCTCTCCAAAATAGACTTCTCCAAAATATACCTAGGCAAGCTAGGCAACAGAAGAGGGGGTCCTGCTCGCCCCCAACTCGCCACAGCGAGAATCTACTAGCCACAACGAGTTAGCCTACTCGCCTAGGCGAGTGAACAGTGCAGCAGTGCACTGTGTTGCTCGCCTCAGGCCCCTTTTGTTATACTTCGAGCCGGTTTCTTTATGCAGTCTTTTACACTAGTAAACCCCTCAAACAAGACTTCAAGGCATAGGTTTTTAAAATGTTATCTGGAAAGCAAAGCAAGTATTTAATTATATAGTAAAGCATGACATATGAGAGAAGTATTAGATTTACAAGCGGGTAGGAAATTGTACATAAAGTAAGGGAATGAATATAGAGCCTCGCCTTAGCTAGTCGAGAACTAGATAGCTATGCATGAAATTATTTATGTCTAGAAGTGGATGATTAGATATCATATTCACATATAAAGTTTAAACAACTAGTAGGTGACGTGTCTCTTGCGATCCACGTTAGGTTGGTCTCAAGGGGTTTCCATAGGAGGAACGAGATTAGCCATAAGGGGCCCACATGTCACTTAGGGAGTACCGTTGGATATACCTTAGATAGGTTTTCTTCAGTTAGTTAGGGATTGTGCTCGGGTTTACTCCACCCCGAGGCTCCCCGTAAAATTAACTCAGATATTATTATAGTTCAACGCTAACTCCTAACTTAATTATATTTGGTTATGAGACGATGTTAGATACGTTCTAGTATATGTAATTGAGCAAGTAAAGATGTGTCGATGACGATCTTAGGATTTCCCTAACCGTCTGGCTTAGTATCGTGTCATGAATATGTTTCATGTAGGCCTCGATACGTAGAGCGTATCTTGGCATTGCGGTCTTATCTTACCCCTTTGCCGCCATGACACATATAGAGATATCAAGACCTATAACAAGTTAAGAAGAATCTTATGACGACCTTAGAATGCACGACCGTCAAAGTATGCAAGTTCCCCATACATGTATAATCAACCGTCAGGTTGTAAAGTAGACACGTGATAACCGTAGGTTTTCCCCAAGGTTGTCACTAGCCTAGGGTTAGATAGAACTCACTGAGACATTATGTCTCAGCCCTTTCCTTATTCGTTCAGGTTCACAAGTCTCTCGTGGAAAAGGTAAAGAAAAAGCTTTGGATTGATCGTGTTTGTGTGGAACCAACTCGGTGTTGGACTAGTTGATGCATATGTTATATTATGAGTTGTGTTGTTACGAACTTTTGTAACTAGACTTGTACGTCAAACTTTGGTGTGTAATAATGTAACATATGACTTTGGATGTCGTTGTATCTTGACTCTCGACTTGATATCATTTCTGTATTGTATAATTAATGTATCCAATATCAGTTTTAGCGCACATTTGAATATTCTAGACACTTTCAAATTGGGTGTTACAATTTGGTATCAGAGCAGGTCGTTTCAGATCGTGCTTTGGGTCATTAAGAATAAAATCCAAGTAGTGGTTCTTTTTGAGTTTAGGATGTTATCCTCATTGTTATATTTGGTTGAAATTGATCACTTTGACTTAAATATGATAGTTAGAGCGAGAATGTCCGGAGCACGAAGAAGACGAGGTCGGCCAAGAGTTAATCAGAATATGGAGGAGAATGTTAACCTTGATGCGAATATGTGGGCGCAGATGATGCAACAAAACCAACAGATGATGCACTTGATGCAACAGCAGATTCATCAGAATGCTTAGTCCCAACAACAGTGGGCTGCAGCTTTGCAACAAGGTTCGGGAGTGCATCAACAGCATCCACCACCTCCAGTAGTTGGGAATTTGGCTTTCCGAGAGTACAATCAGAGTCATCCTCCAGAGTTCGATGGTCGTGTAGAACCACAAGACGCAAAGAGGTGGATTAAGCATATGGAAAAGATTTTTCGTATGCCTGATTGCACTGAGGAAGAAAATGTAATCTTTACGACTAATCAATTCCGTGGTTAGGCAGAAGATTGGTGGGAGACGGCTCAACGCCACATGAGGACCAGTGGCATGCAGATGAACTGGGATAACTTCAAACAAGTAATGTTAGAGAAGTATCTCTCAGTGACATACAAAGTCCATAAGGAGCAGGAATTTCTTCACTTGAAGCAGGGTAGTATGTCGGTGACAGATTTCACCAGTAAGTTTGAAGAGTCGTCTCAATACTCTACTCATAATGAGTATGCAGGTAATGAGATGTGGAAGATGAATCAGTATAAGAATGCTTTGAGGGGCGAACTTTATGCGGTGGTCAGTCAACAGAGGTTGACTAATTTTGATGAAATGGTGCATAAAGTTTGGAGGCTGAAAGAGGATTTGACAAAGCTGTTAAAGAAGGTACCATAACATTTGATAGAAGGAGAAGCAACTTTGCTGATAGACATCATGAAAAGTTGAAGCCGAAGGGGTCCCCATAGCAAGGGAAGCAGTCGGGTTCATTCAAATCTTATCCGACTTGCAAGAAATGCGGAAAGGCACATATGGGAGTGAAGGAAAATCGAATAGAAGAATGGAGTAGAAGCAGCGGAAAAATTTCGATTTTCATTCCTTGGATCATTACGAAATTCAAACATGAATCAGTGATTTGATTGTTACCTTGAACTGTGGAATCTGAAAGCTGGAACTGGAAACTGGAATCTTGATCACAGCCAAGCAAGCAGCAAGCAGCAAAGCCTCTAGCAAGTCCACACGAACAGTGCTCCTCCAAAACTCGGTGCTAGCCAATGAATTGGAAGTGCAGAGAAGAAAGGGGTTGCTTCAAAATCTGTAACCAAAAACTTCAGCACCAGAGTTCTATTTATAGAACTTCTAGTGTGCTCTGCAAGTCATAAGTCACTATTGGGCTTCAGTAAGCCCAACAACGAGTTTAGTAATTTTGCTAACTAATTAGCGTTATTTACTAAACGCACCCCTTATATAAGTCATACTTATATATTTCTCTTTTGACTGTTCTTTGTGTGTGACCCTATAGGTTCTAGTCACGTTGGCAATAATATTAAATCTAATATTTAATATTATAAACAATGAGCGGTATCTAGCAACACATCATTGCTACCCAAGTGACAAGAATGTCAAGTGATCTGACGAAACCTTTCCATGATAATACTCATGTGTACACTTACTCCTTTGTCTCGATATCGTTATTGATCCCAAGGCATAGATATTGTCACCCTTGTATAGATCAATATTTATATTCCTTGATTCCGAAATATACTGAATAACGAATAAGTCCAATATCTTATATTGACTTAGTTCGGCATGGCCATGCAGTTTTACAGTCATATTTCATCAAGAGGCCTAAAGATATATCTCCCGTTTATGAGGAGGGACAAATCCCATCTAGGACACTCATGTCCCTCAGCATGCTTCATCAAGTACCCATCAACCAACGTTATGGTTATCCTTTTACAGACAACGTTAGAATGGCAACAAAGCACTTGAGTCCACATCTAGGGATCATAGTGGTTTCAGGTCTAAGAGCGATATACACTATTATCATTGTGAGTATATCTTATGACAATTACATAACTTACTATGTAGTATTCTCACGGTGGGTCAATCCAATATAAATATTACTCCTAATATTTATATCTATGTGAAGACTTGATAACTCTTTATCCATGATCTGTGAGATGTGATCATCAGTCTACCCACATAATAGTCTCTATGCTTTAATGATATCCCACTTCTCAATAAAGCTTGACTACGGATACTTTTAGAATAGTTTCCTTATGTTTAACGGGGTCTCACAATTAAGTTATACTTAATGTTCCATTAAACGGACTAACTATTCTAGGGACTTTATTATTTTGAAACAAAACAAAATCAATAAAGAAACGCCTTATAATTTATATTTTCACAATATATATATTTATATCAATATCATGATACAAAGCCAAACCCAATCAATTTTGATTGGATATTAGGGCTTACTCCAACAATCTCCCACTAGCACTAAAAGCCAATCAAATATTAACTCAATATATATTGATCAAGTGTTAGCATCAAGCACACCCTGGGCATGATACTATTCTAGTAGATAAGGAACTCTTTCCTATGTTGGTAGGTTACACTTCTTTCAATTTCCACTTTCGATCTTCCATCGAAAAGAAATTGAAGTGTCAAAGTATACATTTGGATTATTGGTGAGATCAAGTATTCATTGCTCGCAAGATTAAACCAATTTCACCTCAGACGGGATCAATGGAATCCGCAACGCAAGAGACACATGGTTTCGCTCAGTTATGAGCTAAACAATCCAAATCATATATATTTGACATCTGTAATAGAAACAACAACTATTTGAAGCTTGTACTTTTACAAATTTCATAGTTGATATCCAAGCATAGCATTTATTCCAAATTGCGATTTGGATATACTGTACACCGATATTAAAGTCAGCATCATTGTAACTTCTTTACAATGTTCCTTTAATCCGAGTTTAAGAAACAATCCTTAGTCCTTTAAGACATCCATGGATATTCTTGAAAGTATTCTAGTGTCGAACACTACAATCAATTTTGGTACATATTGAAAATAATTTTCTAACCATGTCTCATATGTGTAGATAAATTGTTTTGGTGACTAGTATGTCATCCACATACTCCACCAAACTAATATCAATGCTCCCACTATTCTCCTTGTGTGCACAAGATTTTTATTAATCAAAGTTTTTCATAAAACTTCACTAATAAAACAAATAATTCAACTTCAAGAAGCTTGCTCCAATTCATACATGAATTTTGTAATATATATACCTTTATAGCATCCTTTGGATTAACGAAACCCAACATATATGTCAAATACATATACAAGGTCATTCTAATTAAAGAATGCAGCATCGTTGTCCATCTCCTAGAATTTGCATTTTACAATAATGACAAGTGGGATCGTTAGATTTAAGCATTATGATGATGTAATAGTTTCGTCATGATTTGCATCACGAGTTGCATGAAACCTTCTACAATCAATCACATCTTAAATGCATTCATAATACCATCCATGTCAGCTTTCTACAAGAAAACTCACATTCATCTCATGAGTCATACTCATTTGGATGATTTAACCAATATCCATATATGGTTTGTGTACATGGATTCTTTATAAGATCCCATGACATTTAGTCAATTCTCAAAGTTCAGGCCATTTACGACCTTCTAGTAAGTTTGGGGCTCATCTACCATGAAAATCATAACACCTTGTTGAGCCATGACAAAATCATGTTACTCATTGTAGTGATATGACATATCAAACTCATCTAGATCTTGTGCTACTCGAACTGGTGATTTAACAACAACCCTTTGTTGAATTAGTTCATGTTCCATTCTTAAAGATATGCGTATTTTGTGTTACTTGACTTAATTCAAGTTCTACATCACTCCCACTGGCTCTTGCAAAGCTATATTCCTTGAAAAGGAATACTTCAGTTCTAGCGACAAACAACTTTTGTCAAGGGAGAAGATGTAGAAATAGTATCCTCTAGTTTCCTAAGAGAACCTCCACAAGTATACATTCATTTAATTTTAAGTTTAGTTTATCTAGTAAACCATATAACCTCAAATTATCATAAAGTCAAGAATAGGTACTCTTACCTCCATATCTAATATGGTGCCTTTATGATTACTCAATTAGAACTAGTTGTGGGTGAAGAATAACTGTAATTTAATTAATTTCAAGAGTCTTTGAGCTATAATCAAACTATTTTAGATCAATTCATGTCAAACATGAAACGATATAAATAATTATACTCATTAATCAAGCATTTACCATCACGACTTACTCGTATAGTCTTTATACTTTTCAAACTTATTCCTTTTACTTCATTGTTAAAATCTTTGAACAATTTCAAAGTCTTCTTGAATCGTGCCAAATACACTTTTCTTCTCTACTAAATGATTTAGTAATGTTAGATGAAGTAATAGAAACAATATCTAGCAAATATGTTTAGTTCTCCATATACATCTCATATGTATATAAACTCAAATAAATTACGTGCCCTTTCACCTTTGTTGGTGACCGGTGTACTAATCTATTTTTGAAAAGTGGGGCTCACATCCTTCAAATGATATAAAATCAAATGACTCCAATAGTCCATATCCATGGATTTTGGAAATGTGAATCACACTTGTTTGTACTAAACGTTGATGCCAATAATCTACAAAAGGTTCAAATCTCATTTGATCCTCTTTTCACATAAGTTATAGACCAGCTTATCAAGATCATGGAACTCAATTCCATTACTTGATTAACACACTTGTATAGAAAACATTATTTGGATAATAGGACAACATTTGTCTTTTTATTCAACTACACAATCATTCTCTTGTCAATGCAAGATATATGATTTGATGCTTCTATTTTATATGGAATTTAATAACAATTATTTGGTTCCATATCAAGTTAAATTTAAGTCCAAGCATTAGCTCCTATGTCAATAAAACAATTTGTTTCATTCTAGACGTAAGTGGACTTCACTTATAGTTAATCTCCCGCTTCTTTAGAACTCTCTATATTTCAACAAATATGAGATTAATCATCAAGTATCATATACTTATGATGAAGAAGTAGAAATTTAACTTTCTATAACTATATGGGTAAATAAGAAGTCTTACTTCTTTCTTATATTTTGACCCTTTCAAAACTACGAGCAATTTTTGTTTTTCAACTTTTGAAATAATTGCTTCCCCTTTTTGCAACCGTGTTTAACCTTTCAAAGGTAGAAAAACAGAATTTGAATTTTATTCTTATCCATGTACATCTACTTGATAGGCTTAAACTATTCATCTTATAACATTGAGGTTGAATGATCATATCATTCTCCATCGTCGTTACCACTATGAGATATCCTATATCTACTCATTTGACCCAATGCTTCTGATAAGCGTTGTTTTTCAAATATAGACATAGAAAGTTGCTAGGAAATAACTGCTCGAGAATATACAGTTTTTCTCATTCTTAAGAACAATTCTTAAATTTTGTACCAATTCAGAAACTCTTTTCTGAAAATTTTGTTCTTCATAAGAACTTTTAACAGTATAATAAAATTTATATGCTAAAGAAATTCTAAATACAGAAAATAAATAAATGTATCATGATTTAAAACATATTTAAATAGGTCTTTAATTAAATACGCTCCCACTATTTTACTCAAATCAAATGACCTTCAAAACACTTGATTCGGAAAATCCCGTTGGAAGATTTTCTAGTGGGTTGAAATCCATATTTCACCTTGCTTTAAGTCAACGGGGGCTGTACTCAAAACTCAGTTATTTAGGTAGGAACTCCTTCCAATTGTATCTCATACAACTTTCAAATCATTTGAGTGAATAACTCCTTACTCTAATCTATCATATAGATGTTCCCAAACATTGTTTCTAAATTTATTTTAATCTTATTAAAATTAATTTAGTTAAGTTAAACCCAAAAGAATAACACTTGGGTAAATTGGATTACCGCACCGCAACTTACTAGTATAGAAAGTGCACCTCGCGGAGGCGAAACCTACACATTTCGATATTAGTCTTGAAGGGTGTTAAACTTTTGGAAAGCATTAAACTTAATATTTTGAATTGAAGGATTTTTATTAAGTTTGATCTCACCTCACCACGGCTTATATATCATATATATTCGCACTCCAATCATAACATGCATAACGATTATACAATAATAAAAGTGACATGATTATGGCCATCCTAACGCTATGACTCTCTCAAGCCAATGAGAGAATCTAAACTAATCCTAGAAACGACCTTGCTTCTCCAAGCTTGACCTCCAGGACTATCCTAACGTCATGAGCCCTATTACTTCTTTGTATTCTATTTACATTACATATGAAAGAAAACTCGTTTTACATACGAGGGAGTGGATGAGAAGAGAATGTACAATAGAGATATAAGAGAGAGGCACGACACGCAGGCCGTATTTCAAAATCCAAAAGAAATAAAATAAAAGGACTAAGGCCATAATCATTCACATGATAATAATAACAAACACACTTTTATTATTATTAATTATACCTTATAATTAAATAAATTAAATTAAAATTTGACATATGATCACACTACGCAGATTAGCTGGGGGTTTAATTGAGTACCAAAATATATTATATTAAGTACAAAAATATATTATATTAAGTACAAAAATATCTCATATTATGTACCAAAATATATTTTATTGAGTACCAAAATATATTTTATTATGTACCAAAATATATTTCAGATCAAGTACTAAAATATATTAGATTGCATACCAAAATATCTCAGATTGTGTTCCAAAATATTCTAGATTGCGTATCAACACTTGACACGTTTATGAACACCCAAATCGTTTCGGCAAATATTATGATCAAATCCAAAAGATCATATATGATATTGAAACTCTTTCAAATCATGATTCTTTTAAATTATAAGCAAATCAAGTTAAAGTCATGCAAATCGATTAAATAATTTCAAAAGATCATATACGACATTGAAACTATTTCAAATCATGATTTTTTAAATTAACTATCAATTTAGGATCGTTTATTACCTTTCAAACAACTTTTGAAAAACAATCCAAAAGGTAGAACTTTTTATTTACTTAATTATATTAATATTGACACTCAATAATTATTATAATTAAATCTACTTTATTTAGGCAATCAATTTGTTTCCAAAACAAATTACAGGGCTAAAATTAAGCAAATATTTTATTACCAAATTCAAAAATCATATCTGATATTGAAACTCTTTCAAAATCATGATCTTTTAAATTTACTACCTTTCTCCAATTAAATAAATTAATTAAACATAAATATTTTCAAGGATTGTTTGTTTAGCATGAACAACCGGATCTATGATGCTTCACCAGATTCGGATATTGAAGCTCACTCTCACGAATTGTTCAAATTCACAACAATCTCTTTGAAAACAATTGATCGAATGATACAACCATAATAATACAACACTTGTATAGTTAGGTATCCTAATACAACAATCAAACATCAATAGTTTTAACAATTGTTTGTTCAGTATGGACAACCGGATCTTTGATGCTTCACCAGAATCGGTATTCGAAGCTCAATCTCACGAGTTGACTACAAATTCACAATCAATTATATAAAACCTATTGAACGAATGATATCATCAATATATCACATATAATGATGTTGTATTAAAATCATATATCACATATATGATATTGATCAATCAATTTTAATTAATATTTAAATTTAAATAATAAAATATTAACACTTAATATTCTATTTTATTAACGGATTTGCATTCCAAATTAATTCCTTATAGAATATCAAAATATTAGCAAATCAAATATTTGCGAAAATATTATTATCTCTTAAAACAATTTTAAAAGACAATCTAATTTGATTTGTTTCCAATCATGTTCCCGTCGATATGTATAATCGATATGTCGATACTTCACCAGAAACGGTTTCTGAAACATCAAACAAATCGAAAAGCCATGCACAGAAAACATGATACGATGTCAATTTTAATTCTCTTTATTATTTAATTCTGATTCAAAATGTTTAATCATATTAAAACATAAAGCAGTAACAAAGCAATCTGATTCATGGTTTCGTAATTGGCTCTGATACCACTGAAGGAAAATCGAATAGAAGAATGGAGTAGAAGCAGCGGAAAAATTTCGATTTTCATTCCTTGGATCATTACGAAATTCAAACATGAATCAGTGATTTGATTGTTACCTTGAACTGTGGAATCTGAAAGCTGGAACTGGAAACTGGAATCTTGATCACAGCCAAGCAAGCAGCAAGCAGCAAAGCCTCTAGCAAGTCCACACGAACAGTGCTCCTCCAAAACTCGGTGCTAGCCAATGAATTGGAAGTGCAGAGAAGAAAGGGGTTGCTTCAAAATCTGTAACCAAAAACTTCAGCACCAGAGTTCTATTTATAGAACTTCTAGTGTGCTCTGCAAGTCATAAGTCACTATTGGGCTTCAGTAAGCCCAACAACGAGTTTAGTAATTTTGCTAACTAATTAGCGTTATTTACTAAACGCACCCCTTATATAAGTCATACTTATATATTTCTCTTTTGACTGTTCTTTGTGTGTGACCCTATAGGTTCTAGTCACGTTGGCAATAATATTAAATCTAATATTTAATATTATAAACAATGAGCGGTATCTAGCAACACATCATTGCTACCCAAGTGACAAGAATGTCAAGTGATCTGACGAAACCTTTCCATGATAATACTCATGTGTACACTTACTCGTTTGTCTCGATATCTTTATTGATCCCAAGGCATAGATATTGTCACCCTTGTATAGATCAATATTTATATTCCTTGATTCCGAAATATACTGAATAACGAATAAGTCCAATATCTTATATTGACTTAGTTCGGCATGGCCATGCAGTTTTACAGTCATATTTCATCAAGAGGCCTAAAGATATATCTCCCGTTTATGAGGAGGGACAAATCCCATCTAGGACACTCATGTCCCTCAGCATGCTTCATCAAGTACCCATCAACCAACGTTATGGTTATCCTTTTACAGACAACGTTAGAATGGCAACAAAGCACTTGAGTCCACATCTAGGGATCATAGTGGTTTCAGGTCTAAGAGCGATATACACTATTATCATTGTGAGTATATCTTATGACAATTACATAACTTACTATGTAGTATTCTCACGGTGGGTCAATCCAATATAAATATTACTCCTAATATTTATATCTATGTGAAGACTTGATAACTCTTTATCCATGATCTGTGAGATGTGATCATCAGTCTACCCACATAATAGTCCCTATGCTTTAATGATATCCCACTTCTCAATAAAGCTTGACTACGGATACTTTTAGAATAGTTTCCTTATGTTTAACGGGGTCTCACAATTAAGTTATACTTAATGTTCCATTAAACGGACTAACTATTCTAGGGACTTTATTATTTTGAAACAAAACAAAATCAATAAAGAAACGCCTTATAATTTATATTTTCACAATATATATATTTATATCAATATCATGATACAAAGCCAAACCCAATCAATTTTGATTGGATATCAGGGCTTACTCCAACAGGGAGAATGCAAGCTGGGTGACAACTCTTGTTATACTTGTGGTCAAACAGGACATTATATGTCAAATTGTCCGAATAAACTCTTTTGCTCTTCCTTCTCTCTAGAATTGTTACCACTACTCTTCACCAAACTTGATTCTTCACTCCAATCTTCTCTTAATCCTTCACTAAGTTAGAGACTAAGCAAGAATAGAGATATACCAAGGTGTTGGTAAGAAAGTTGGAAGCAAGCTTCTCCAAAATAGACTTCTCTTATCTAGAGAAATCCTTCCTAGAGTTTTGTTGTCAAGAGCTAGAGTCTTGAGCTTATTTTCCTCTTAAACAAGGTGAGTTCCTAGTTAGTTTCCAACCATGGGATCATGTGATTATGCTTGTGAGAGAAAAATAAACTTTTAAAGTTTATACATAGAGAATAGTTACCCTTTTTCATGTCATGCTCACTATACATGTAAATACTTGTTCTATGATTATTTTCCGGGTTCTATATGATCATTAGAGTCATGATATGCCTTGGGATGCTTGGTTTTGAGGATTTTGGGTCAAAAACACCATTTTTGGAGGTGCTGGACTGTCACAGCTCGTTAGGCGAGCTAGGCAACAGAACAGGGGGTCCTGCTCGCCCCCAACTTGCCACAGCGAGAATCTACTTGCCACAGCGAGTTAGCCTACTCGCCTAGGCGAGTGAACAGTGCAGCAGTGCACTATTTTGCTCGCCTAAGGCCCCTTTTGTTATACTTCGAGCCGGTTTTCTTTATGCAGTCTTTTGCACAAGTAAACCCCTCAAACAAGACTCCAAGGCATAGGTTTTTAAAATGTTATCTTGAAAGCAAAGCAAGTATTTAACTATATAGTAAAGCATGACATATGAGAGAAGTATTAGATTTACACGCGGGTAACAAATTGTACATAAAGTAAGGGAATGAATATAGAGGCTCGCCCTAGCTTGTCGAGAACTAGATAGCTATGTATGAAATTATTTATGTCTAGACGTGGACGATTATATATCATATTCAAATATAAAGTTTAAACAACTAGTTGGTGACGTGTCTCTTGCGATCCACATTAGGTTGGTCTCAAGGGGTTTCCATAGGTGGAACGGGATTAGCCATAAGGGGCCCACATGTCACTTTGGGAGTACCGTTGGATATACCTTAGATAGGTTTTCTTCGGTTAGTTAGGGATTGTGCTCGGGTTTACTCCACCCCGAGGCTCTCCATAAAATGAACTAAGATATTATTATTGTTCAACGCTAACTCCTAACTTAATTATATTTGGTTATGAGACGATGTTAGATACGTTCTAGTATATGTAGTAGAGCAAGTAAAGATAGATGTGTCGATGAAGATCTTAGGATTCCCCTAACCGTCCGGCTTAGTATCGTGTCATGAATATGTTTCATGTAGGCCTCGATACGTAGAGTGTATCTTGGCATTGTGGTCTTAGCTTACCATTTTGCCGCCATGACAAGTATAGAGATATCAAGACCTATAACAAGTTAAGAAGAATCTTATGATGGCCTTAGAATGCACGACCGTCTAAGTATGCAAGTTCCTCACACACGTATAATCAACCATCAGGTTGTAAAGTAGACACGTGATAACCGTAGGTTTTCCCCAAGGTTGTCACTAGCCTAGGGTTAGATAGATCTCACTGAGACATTATGTCTCATCCCTCTCCTTATTTGTTCAGGTTCACAGGTCTCTCGTGGAAAAGGTAAAGAAAAAGCTTTGGATTGATCGTGTTTGCGTGGAACCAACTCGGTGTTGGACTAGTTGATGCATATGATATATTATGAGTTGTGTTGTTACGAACTTTTGTAACAAGACTTGTACGTCAAACTTTGGTGTGTAATAATGTAACATATGACTTTGGATGTCGTTGTATCTTGACTCTCGACTTGATATCATTTCTATATTGTATAATTAATGTATCCAATATCAGTTTTAGCGCACATTTGAATATTCTAGACACTTTCAAATTGGGTGTTACAATTTGGTATCAGAGCAGGTCGTTTCAGATCGTGCTTTGGGTCATTAAGAATAAAATCCAAGTAGTGGTTCTTTTTGAGTTTAGGATGTTATCCTCATTGTTATATTTGGTTGAAATTGATCACTTTGACTTAAATATGATAGTTAGAGCGAGAATGTCCGGAGCACGAAGAAGACGAGGCCGGCCAAGAGTTAATCAGAATATGGAGGAGAATGTTAACCCTGATGCGAATATGTGGGCGCAGATGATGCAACAAAACCAACAGATGATGCACTTGATGCAACAGCAGATTCATCAGAATGCTTAGTCCCAACAACAGTGGGCTGCAGCTTTGCAACAAGGTTCGGGAGTGCATCAACAGCATCCACCACCTCCAGTAGTTGGGAATTTGGCTTTCCGAGAGTACAATCAGAGTCATCCTCCAGAGTTCGATGGTCGTGTAGAACCACAAGACGCAAAGAGGTGGATTAAGCATATGGTAAAGATTTTTCGTATGCCTGATTGCACTGAGGAAGAAAATGTAATCTTTACGACTAATCAATTCCGTGGTTAGGCAGAAGATTGGTGGGAGACGGCTCAACGCCACATGAGGACCAGTGGCATGCAGATGAACTGGGATAACTTCAAACAAGTAATGTTAGAGAAGTATCTCTCAGTGACATACAAAGTCCATAAGGAGCAGGAATTTCTTCACTTGAAGCAGGGTAGTATGTCGGTGACAGATTTCACCAGTAAGTTTGAAGAGTCGTCTCAATACTCTACTCATAATGAGTATGCAGGTAATGAGATGTGGAAGATGAATCAGTATAAGAATGCTTTGAGGGGCGAACTTTATGCGGTGGTCAGTCAACAGAGGTTGACTAATTTTGATGAAATGGTGCATAAAGTTTGGAGGCTGAAAGAGGATTTGACAAAGCTGTTAAAGAAGGTACCATAACATTTGATAGAAGGAGAAGCAACTTTGCTGATAGACATCATGAAAAGTTGAAGCCGAAGGGGTCCCCATAGAAAGGGAAGCAGTCGGGTTCATTCAAATCTTATCCGACTTGCAAGAAATGCGGAAAGGCACATATGGGAGAATGCAAGCTGGGTGACAACTCTTGTTATACTTGTGGTCAAACAGGACATTATATGTCAAATTGTCCGAATAAACTCTTTTGCTCTTCCTTCTCTCTAGAATTGTTACCACTACTCTTCACCAAACATGATTCTTCACTCCAATCTTCTCTTAATCCTTCACTAAGTTAGAGACTAAGCAAGAATAGAGATATACCAAGGTGTTGGTAAGAAAGTTGGAAGCAAGCTTCTCCAAAATAGACTTCTCTTATCTAGAGAAATCCTTCCTAGAGTTTTGTTGTCAAGAGCTAGAGTCTTGAGCTTATTTTCCTCTTAAACAAGGTGAGTTCCTAGTTAGTTTCCAACCATGGGATCATGTGATTATGCTTGTGAGAGAAAAATAAACTTTTAAAGTTTATACATAGAGAATAGTTACTCTTTTTCATGTCATGCTCGCTATACATGTAAATACTTGTTCTATGATTATTTTCCAGGTTCTATATGATCATTAGAGTCATGATATGCCTTGGGATGCTTGGTTTTGAGGATTTTGGGTCAAAAACACCATTTTTGGAGGTGCTGGACTGTCACAGCTCGTTAGGCGAGCTAGGCAACAGAACAGGGGGTCCTGCTCGCCCCCAACTTGCCACAGCGAGAATCTACTTGCCACAGCGAGTTAGCCTACTCGCCTAGGCGAGTGAACAGTGCAGCAGTGCACTATTTTGCTCGCCTAAGGCCCCTTTTGTTATACTTCGAGCCCGTTTTCTTTATGCAGTCTTTTGCACAAGTAAACCCCTCAAACAAGACTCCAAGGCATAGGTTTTTAAAATGTTATCTTGAAATCAAAGCAAGTATTTAACTATATAGTAAAGCATGACATATGAGAGAAGTATTAGATTTACACGCGGGTAACAAATTGTACATAAAGTAAGGGAATGAATATAGAGGCTCGCCCTAGCTTGTCGAGAACTAGATAGCTATGTATGAAATTATTTATGTCTAGACGTGGACGATTATATATCATATTCAAATATAAAGTTTAAACAACTAGTTGGTGACGTGTCTCTTGCGATCCACATTAGGTTGGTCTCAAGGGGTTTCCATAGGTGGAACGGGATTAGCCATAAGGGGCCCACATGTCAGTTTGGGAGTACCGTTGGATATACCTTAGATAGGTTTTCTTCGGTTAGTTAGGGATTGTGCTCGGGTTTACTCCACCCCGAGGCTCTCCATAAAATGAACTAAGATATTATTATTGTTCAACGCTAACTCCTAACTTAATTATATTTGGTTATGAGACGATGTTATATACGTTCTAGTATATGTAGTAGAGCAAGTAAAGATAGATGTGTCGATGAAGATCTTAGGATTCCCCTAACCGTCCGGCTTAGTATCGTGTCATGAATATGTTTCATGTAGGCCTCGATACGTAGAGTGTATCTTGGCATTGTGGTCTTAGCTTACCATTTTGCCGCCATGACAAGTATAGAGATATCAAGACCTATAACAAGTTAAGAAGAATCTTATGATGGCCTTAGAATGCACGACCGTCTAAGTATGCAAGTTCCTCACACACGTATAATCAACCATCAGGTTGTAAAGTAGACACGTGATAACCGTAGGTTTTCCCCAAGGTTGTCACTAGCCTAGGGTTAGATAGATCTCACTGAGACATTATGTCTCATCCCTCTCCTTATTTGTTCAGGTTCACAGGTCTCTCGTGGAAAAGGTAAAGAAAAAGCTTTGGATTGATCGTGTTTGCGTGGAACCAACTCGGTGTTGGACTAGTTGATGCATATGTTATATTATGAGTTGTGTTGTTACGAACTTTTGTAACTAGACTTGTACGTCAAACTTTGGTGTGTAATAATGTAACATATGACTTTGGATGTCGTTGTATCTTGACTCTCGACTTGATATCATTTCTATATTGTATAATTAATGTATCCAATATCAGTTTTAGCGCACATTTGAATATTCTAGACACTTTCAAATTGGGTGTTACAATTTGGTATCAGAGCAGGTCGTTTCAGATCGTGCTTTGGGTCATTAAGAATAAAATCCAAGTAGTGGTTCTTTTTGAGTTTAGGATGTTATCCTCATTGTTATATTTGGTTGAAATTGATCACTTTGACTTAAATATGATAGTTAGAGCGAGAATGTCCGGAGCACGAAGAAGACGAGGCCGGCCAAGAGTTAATCAGAATATGGAGGAGAATGTTAACCCTGATGCGAATATGTGGGCGCAGATGATGCAACAAAACCAACAGATGATGCACTTGATGCAACAGCAGATTCATCAGAATGCTTAGTCCCAACAACAATGGGCTGCAGCTTTGCAACAAGGTTCGGGAGTGCATCAACAGCATCCACCACCTCCAGTAGTTGGGAATTTGGCTTTCCGAGAGTACAATCAGAGTCATCCTCCAGAGTTCGATGGTCGTGTAGAACCACAAGACGCAAAGAGGTGGATTAAGCATATGGAAAAGATTTTTCGTATGCCTGATTGCACTGAGGAAGAAAATGTAATCTTTACGACTAATCAATTCCGTGGTTAGGCAGAAGATTGGTGGGAGACGGCTCAACGCCACATGAGGACCAGTGGCATGCAGATGAACTGGGATAACTTCAAACAAGTAATGTTAGAGAAGTATCTCTCAGTGACATACAAAGTCCATAAGGAGCAGGAATTTCTTCACTTGAAGCAGGGTAGTATGTCGGTGACAGATTTCACCAGTAAGTTTGAAGAGTCGTCTCAATACTCTACTCATAATGAGTATGCAGGTAATGAGATGTGGAAGATGAATCAGTATAAGAATGCTTTGAGGGGCGAACTTTATGCGGTGGTCAGTCAACAGAGGTTGACTAATTTTGATGAAATGGTGCATAAAGTTTGGAGGCTGAAAGAGGATTTGACAAAGCTGTTAAAGAAGGTACCATAACATTTGATAGAAGGAGAAGCAACTTTGCTGATAGACATCATGAAAAGTTGAAGCCGAAGGGGTCCCCATAGAAAGGGAAGCAGTCGGGTTCATTCAAATCTTATCCGACTTGCAAGAAATGCGGAAAGGCACATATGGGAGAATGCAAGCTGGGTGACAACTCTTGTTATACTTGTGGTCAAACAGGACATTATATGTCAAATTGTCCGAATAAACTCTTTTGCTCTTCCTTCTCTCTAGAATTGTTACCACTACTCTTCACCAAACATGATTCTTCACTCCAATCTTCTCTTAATCCTTCACTAAGTTAGAGACTAAGCAAGAATAGAGATATACCAAGGTGTTGGTAAGAAAGTTGGAAGCAAGCTTCTCCAAAATAGACTTCTCTTATCTAGAGAAATCCTTCCTAGAGTTTTGTTGTCAAGAGCTAGAGTCTTGAGCTTATTTTCCTCTTAAACAAGGTGAGTTCCTAGTTAGTTTCCAACCATGGGATCATGTGATTATGCTTGTGAGAGAAAAATAAACTTTTAAAGTTTATACATAGAGAATAGTTACTCTTTTTCATGTCATGCTCACTATACATGTAAATACTTGTTCTATGATTATTTTCCAGGTTCTATATGATCATTAGAGTCATGATATGCCTTGGGATGCTTGGTTTTGAGGATTTTGGGTCAAAAACACCATTTTTGGAGGTGCTGGACTGTCGCAGCTCGTTAGGCGAGCTAGGCAACAGAACAGGGGGTCCTGCTCGCCCCCAACTTGCCACAGCGAGAATCTACTTGCCACAGCGAGTTAGCCTACTCGCCTAGGCGAGTGAACAGTGCAGCAGTGCACTATTTTGCTCGCCTAAGGCCCCTTTTGTTATACTTCGAGCCCGTTTTCTTTATGCAGTCTTTTGCACAAGTAAACCCCTCAAACAAGACTCCAAGGCATAGGTTTTTAAAATGTTATCTTGAAAGCAAAGCAAGTATTTAACTATATAGTAAAGCATGACATATGAGAGAAGTAT
This sequence comes from Medicago sativa, assembly GCF_051527215.1. Taxonomy (NCBI): domain Eukaryota; kingdom Viridiplantae; phylum Streptophyta; class Magnoliopsida; order Fabales; family Fabaceae; genus Medicago; species Medicago sativa. The sequence goes on from NC_140751.1 coordinate 34,572,250, forward strand.
TAGATTTACACGCGGGTAACAAATTGTACATAAAGTAAGGGAATGAATATAGAGGCTCGCCCTAGCTTGTCGAGAACTAGATAGCTATGTATGAAATTATTTATGTCTAGACGTGGACGATTATATATCATATTCAAATATAAAGTTTAAACAACTAGTAGGTGACGTGTCTCTTGCGATCCACATTAGGTTGGTCTCAAGGGGTTTCCATAGGTGGAACGGGATTAGCCATAAGGGGCCCACATGTCACTTTGGGAGTACCGTTGGATATACCTTAGATAGGTTTTCTTCGGTTAGTTAGGGATTGTGCTCGGGTTTACTCCACCCCGAGGCTCTCCATAAAATGAACTAAGATATTATTATTGTTCAACGCTAACTCCTAACTTAATTATATTTGGTTATGAGACGATGTTATATACGTTCTAGTATATGTAGTAGAGCAAGTAAAGATAGATGTGTCGATGAAGATCTTAGGATTCCCCTAACCGTCCGGCTTAGTATCGTGTCATGAATATGTTTCATGTAGGCCTCGATACGTAGAGTGTATCTTGGCATTGTGGTCTTAGCTTACCATTTTGCCGCCATGACAAGTATAGAGATATCAAGACCTATAACAAGTTAAGAAGAATCTTATGATGGCCTTAGAATGCACGACCGTCTAAGTATGCAAGTTCCTCACACACGTATAATCAACCATCAGGTTGTAAAGTAGACACGTGATAACCGTAGGTTTTCCCCAAGGTTGTCACTAGCCTAGGGTTAGATAGATCTCACTGAGACATTATGTCTCATCCCTCTCCTTATTTGTTCAGGTTCACAGGTCTCTCGTGGAAAAGGTAAAGAAAAAGCTTTGGATTGATCGTGTTTGCGTGGAACCAACTCGGTGTTGGACTAGTTGATGCATATGTTATATTATGAGTTGTGTTGTTACGAACTTTTGTAACTAGACTTGTACGTCAAACTTTGGTGTGTAATAATGTAACATATGACTTTGGATGTCGTTGTATCTTGACTCTCGACTTGATATCATTTCTATATTGTATAATTAATGTATCCAATATCAGTTTTAGCGCACATTTGAATATTCTAGACACTTTCAAATTGGGTGTTACAATTTGGTATCAGAGCAGGTCGTTTCAGATCGTGCTTTGGGTCATTAAGAATAAAATCCAAGTAGTGGTTCTTTTTGAGTTTAGGATGTTATCCTCATTGTTATATTTGGTTGAAATTGATCACTTTGACTTAAATATGATAGTTAGAGCGAGAATGTCCGGAGCACGAAGAAGACGAGGCCGGCCAAGAGTTAATCAGAATATGGAGGAGAATGTTAACCCTGATGCGAATATGTGGGCGCAGATGATGCAACAAAACCAACAGATGATGCACTTGATGCAACAGCAGATTCATCAGAATGCTTAGTCCCAACAACAATGGGCTGCAGCTTTGCAACAAGGTTCGGGAGTGCATCAACAGCATCCACCACCTCCAGTAGTTGGGAATTTGGCTTTCCGAGAGTACAATCAGAGTCATCCTCCAGAGTTCGATGGTCGTGTAGAACCACAAGACGCAAAGAGGTGGATTAAGCATATGGAAAAGATTTTTCGTATGCCTGATTGCACTGAGGAAGAAAATGTAATCTTTACGACTAATCAATTCCGTGGTTAGGCAGAAGATTGGTGGGAGACGGCTCAACGCCACATGAGGACCAGTGGCATGCAGATGAACTGGGATAACTTCAAACAAGTAATGTTAGAGAAGTATCTCTCAGTGACATACAAAGTCCATAAGGAGCAGGAATTTCTTCACTTGAAGCAGGGTAGTATGTCGGTGACAGATTTCACCAGTAAGTTTGAAGAGTCGTCTCAATACTCTACTCATAATGAGTATGCAGGTAATGAGATGTGGAAGATGAATCAGTATAAGAATGCTTTGAGGGGCGAACTTTATGCGGTGGTCAGTCAACAGAGGTTGACTAATTTTGATGAAATGGTGCATAAAGTTTGGAGGTTGAAAGAGGATTTGACAAAGCTGTTAAAGAAGGTACCATAACATTTGATAGAAGGAGAAGCAACTTTGCTGATAGACATCATGAAAAGTTGAAGCCGAAGGGGTCCCCATAGAAAGGGAAGCAGTCGGGTTCATTCAAATCTTATCCGACTTGCAAGAAATGCGGAAAGGCACATATGGGAGAATGCAAGCTGGGTGACAACTCTTGTTATACTTGTGGTCAAACAGGACATTATATGTCAAATTGTCCGAATAAACTCTTTTGCTCTTCCTTCTCTCTAGAATTGTTACCACTACTCTTCACCAAACATGATTCTTCACTCCAATCTTCTCTTAATCCTTCACTAAGTTAGAGACTAAGCAAGAATAGAGATATACCAAGGTGTTGGTAAGAAAGTTGGAAGCAAGCTTCTCCAAAATAGACTTCTCTTATCTAGAGAAATCCTTCCTAGAGTTTTGTTGTCAAGAGCTAGAGTCTTGAGCTTATTTTCCTCTTAAACAAGGTGAGTTCCTAGTTAGTTTCCAACCATGGGATCATGTGATTATGCTTGTGAGAGAAAAATAAACTTTTAAAGTTTATACATAGAGAATAGTTACTCTTTTTCATGTCATGCTCACTATACATGTAAATACTTGTTCTATGATTATTTTCCAGGTTCTATATGATCATTAGAGTCATGATATGCCTTGGGATGCTTGGTTTTGAGGATTTTGGGTCAAAAACACCATTTTTGGAGGTGCTGGACTGTCGCAGCTCGTTAGGCGAGCTAGGCAACAGAACAGGGGGTCCTGCTCGCCCCCAACTTGCCACAGCGAGAATCTACTTGCCACAGCGAGTTAGCCTACTCGCCTAGGCGAGTGAACAGTGCAGCAGTGCACTATTTTGCTCGCCTAAGGCCCCTTTTGTTATACTTCGAGCCCGTTTTCTTTATGCAGTCTTTTGCACAAGTAAACCCCTCAAACAAGACTCCAAGGCATAGGTTTTTAAAATGTTATCTTGAAAGCAAAGCAAGTATTTAACTATATAGTAAAGCATGACATATGAGAGAAGTATTAGATTTACACGCGGGTAACAAATTGTACATAAAGTAAGGGAATGAATATAGAGGCTCGCCCTAGCTTGTCGAGAACTAGATAGCTATGTATGAAATTATTTATGTCTAGACGTGGACGATTATATATCATATTCAAATATAAAGTTTAAACAACTAGTAGGTGACGTGTCTCTTGCGATCCACATTAGGTTGGTCTCAAGGGGTTTCCATAGGTGGAACGGGATTAGCCATAAGGGGCCCACATGTCACTTTGGGAGTACCGTTGGATATACCTTAGATAGGTTTTCTTCGGTTAGTTAGGGATTGTGCTCGGGTTTACTCCACCCCGAGGCTCTCCATAAAATGAACTAAGATATTATTATTGTTCAACGCTAACTCCTAACTTAATTATATTTGGTTATGAGACGATGTTAGATACGTTCTAGTATATGTAATTGAGCAAGTAAAGATGTGTCGATGACGATCTTAGGATTTCCCTAACCGTCTGGCTTAGTATCGTGTCATGAATATGTTTCATGTAGGCCTCGATACGTAGAGCGTATCTTGGCATTGCGGTCTTATCTTACCCCTTTGCCGCCATGACACATATAGAGATATCAAGACCTATAACAAGTTAAGAAGAATCTTATGACGACCTTAGAATGCACGACCGTCAAAGTATGCAAGTTCCCCATACATGTATAATCAACCGTCAGGTTGTAAAGTAGACACGTGATAACCGTAGGTTTTCCCCAAGGTTGTCACTAGCCTAGGGTTAGATAGAACTCACTGAGACATTATGTCTCAGCCCTTTCCTTATTCGTTCAGGTTCACAGGTCTCTCGTGGAAAAGGTAAAGAAAAAGCTTTGGATTGATCGTGTTTGTGTGGAACCAACTCGGTGTTGGACTAGTTGATGCATATGTTATATTATGAGTTGTGTTGTTACGAACTTTTGTAACTAGACTTGTACGTCAAACTTTGGTGTGTAATAATGTAACATATGACTTTGGATGTCGTTGTATCTTGACTCTCGACTTGATATCATTTCTGTATTGTATAATTAATGTATCCAATATCAGTTTTAGCGCACATTTGAATATTCTAGACACTTTCAAATTGGGTGTTACAATTTGGTATCAGAGCAGGTCGTTTCAGATCGTGCTTTGGGTCATTAAGAATAAAATCCAAGTAGTGGTTCTTTTTGAGTTTAGGATGTTATCCTCATTGTTATATTTGGTTGAAATTGATCACTTTGACTTAAATATGATAGTTAGAGCGAGAATGTCCGGAGCACGAAGAAGACGAGGCCGGCCAAGAGTTAATCAGAATATGGAGGAGAATGTTAACCCTGATGCGAATATGTGGGAGCAGATGATGCAACAAAACCAACAGATGATGCACTTGATGCAACAGCAGATTCATCAGAATGCTTAGTCCCAACAACAGTGGGCTGCAGCTTTGCAACAAGGTTCGGGAGTGCATCAACAGCATCCACCACCTCCAGTAGTTGGGAATTTGGCTTTCCGAGAGTACAATCAGAGTCATCCTCCAGAGTTCGATGGTCGTGTAGAACCACAAGACGCAAAGAGGTGGATTAAGCATATGGAAAAGATTTTTCGTATGCCTGATTCCACTGAGGAAGAAAATGTAATCTTTACGACTAATCAATTCCGTGGTTAGGCAGAAGATTGGTGGGAGACGGCTCAACGCCACATGAGGACCAGTGGCATGCAGATGAACTGGGATAACTTCAAACAAGTAATGTTAGAGAAGTATCTCTCAGTGACATACAAAGTCCATAAGGAGCAGGAATTTCTTCACTTGAAGCAGGGTAGTATGTCGGTGACAGATTTCACCAGTAAGTTTGAAGAGTCGTCTCAATACTCTACTCATAATGAGTATGCAGGTAATGAGATGTGGAAGATGAATCAGTATAAGAATGCTTTGAGGGGCGAACTTTATGCGGTGGTCAGTCAACAGAGGTTGACTAATTTTGATGAAATGGTGCATAAAGTTTGGAGGCTGAAAGAGGATTTGACAAAGCTGTTAAAGAAGGTACCATAACATTTGATAGAAGGAGAAGCAACTTTGCTGATAGACATCATGAAAAGTTGAAGCCGAAGGGGTCCCCATAGAAAGGGAAGCAGTCGGGTTCATTCAAATCTTATTCGAATTGCAAGAAATGCGGAAAGGCACATATGGGAGAATGCAAGCTGGGTGACAACTCTTGTTATACTTGTGGTCAAACAGGACATTATATGTCAAATTGTCCGAATAAACTCTTTTGCTCTTCCTTCTCTCTAGAATTGTTACCACTACTCTTCACCAAACTTGATTCTTCACTCCAATCTTCTCTTAATCCTTCACTAAGTTAGAGACTAAGCAAGAATAGAGATATACCAAGGTGTTGGTAAGAAAGTTGGAAGCAAGCTTCTCCAAAATAGACTTCTCTTATCTAGAGAAATCCTTCCTAGAGTTTTGTTGTCAAGAGCTAGAGTCTTGAGCTTATTTTCCTCTTAAACAAGGTGAGTTCCTAGTTAGTTTCCAACCATGGGATCATGTGATTATGCTTGTGAGAGAAAAATAAACTTTTAAAGTTTATTCATAGAGAATAGTTACTCTTTTTCATGTCATGCTCACTATACATGTAAATACTTGTTCTATGATTATTTTCCAGGTTCTATATGATCATTAGAGTCATGATATGCCTTGGGATGCTTGGTTTTGAGGATTTTGGGTCAAAAACACCATTTTTGGAGGTGCTAGACTGTCGCAACTCGTTAGGCGAGCTAAGCAACAGAACAGGGGGTCCTGCTCGCCCCCAACTTGCCACAGCGAGAATCTACTTGCCACAGCGAGTTAGCCTACTCGCCTAGGCGAGTGAACAGTGCAGCAGTGCACTATTTTGCTCGCCTAAGGCCCCTTTTGTTATACTTCGAGCCGGTTTTCTTTATGCAGTCTTTTGCACAAGTAAACCCCTCAAACAAGACTCCAAGGCATAGGTTTTTAAAATGTTATCTTGAAAGCAAAGCAAGTATTTAACTATATAGTAAAGCATGACATATGAGAGAAGTATTAGATTTACACGCGGGTAACAAATTGTACATAAAGTAAGGGAATGAATATAGAGGCTCGCCCTAGCTTGTTGAGAACTAGATAGCTATGTATGAAATTATTTATGTCTAGACGTGGACGATTATATATCATATTCAAATATAAAGTTTAAACAACTAGTAGGTGACGTGTCTCTTGCGATCCACATTAGGTTGGTCTCAAGGGGTTTCCATAGGTGGAACGGGATTAGCCATAAGGGGCCCACATGTCACTTTGGGAGTACCGTTGGATATACCTTAGATAGGTTTTCTTCGGTTAGTTAGGGATTGTGCTCGGGTTTACTCCACCCCGAGGCTCTCCATAAAATGAACTAAGATATTATTATTGTTCAACGCTAACTCCTAACTTAATTATATTTGGTTATGAGACGATGTTAGATACGTTCTAGTATATGTAGTAGAGCAAGTAAAGATAGATGTGTCGATGACGATCTTAGGATTCCCCTAACCGTCCGGCTTAGTATCGTGTCATGAATATGTTTCATGTAGGCCTCGATACGTAGAGTGTATCTTGGCATTGTGGTCTTAGCTTACCATTTTGCCACCATGACAAGTATAGAGATATCAAGACCTATAACAAGTTAAGAAGAATCTTATGATGGCCTTAGAATGCACGACCGTCTAAGTATGCAAGTTCCTCACACACGTATAATCAACCATCAGGTTGTAAAGTAGACACGTGATAACCGTAGGTTTTCCCCAAGGTTGTCACTAGCCTAGGGTTAGATAGATCTCACTGAGACATTATGTCTCATCCCTCTCCTTATTTGTTCAGGTTCACAGGTCTCTCGTGGAAAAGGTAAAGAAAAAGCTTTGGATTGATCGTGTTTGCGTGGAACCAACTCGGTGTTGGACTAGTTGATGCATATGTTATATTATGAGTTGTGTTGTTACAAACTTTTGTAGCTAGACTTGTACGTCAAACTTTACTGTGTAATAATGTAACATATGACTTTGGATGTGGTTGTATCTAAACTCTCGACTTGATGTCGTTTCTGTATTGTATAATTAATGTATCCAATATCAGTTTTAGTGCACATTTGAATATTCTAGACACTTTCAAATTGGGTGTTACAATTTGGTATCAGAGCAGGTCGTTTCAGATCGTGCTTTGGGTCATTAAGAATAAAATCCAAGTAGTGGTTCTTTTTGAGTTTAGGATGTTATCCTCATTGTTATATTTGGTTGAAATTGATCACTTTGACTTAAATATGATAGTTAGAGCGAGAATGTCCGGAGCACGAAGAAGACGAGGCCGGCCAAGAGTTAATCAGAATATGGAGGAGAATGTTAACCCTGATGCGAATATGTGGGAGCAGATGATGCAACAAAACCAACAGATGATGCACTTGATGCAACAGCAGATTCATCAGAATGCTTAGTCCCAACAACAGTGGGCTGCAGCTTTGCAACAAGGTTCGGGAGTGCATCAACAGCATCCACCACCTCCAGTAGTTGGGAATTTGGCTTTCCGAGAGTACAATCAGAGTCATCCTCCAGAGTTCGATGGTCGTGTAGAACCACAAGACGCAAAGAGGTGGATTAAGCATATGGAAAAGATTTTTCGTATGCCTGATTCCACTGAGGAAGAAAATGTAATCTTTACGACTAATCAATTCCGTGGTTAGGCAGAAGATTGGTGGGAGACGGCTCAACGCCACATGAGGACCAGTGGCATGCAGATGAACTGGGATAACTTCAAACAAGTAATGTTAGAGAAGTATCTCTCAGTGACATACAAAGTCCATAAGGAGCAGGAATTTCTTCACTTGAAGCAGGGTAGTATGTCGGTGACAGATTTCACCAGTAAGTTTGAAGAGTCGTCTCAATACTCTACTCATAATGAGTATGCAGGTAATGAGATGTGGAAGATGAATCAGTATAAGAATGCTTTGAGGGGCGAACTTTATGCGGTGGTCAGTCAACAGAGGTTGACTAATTTTGATGAAATGGTGCATAAAGTTTGGAGGCTGAAAGAGGATTTGACAAAGCTGTTAAAGAAGGTACCATAACATTTGATAGAAGGAGAAGCAACTTTGCTGATAGACATCATGAAAAGTTGAAGCCGAAGGGGTCCCCATAGAAAGGGAAGCAGTCGGGTTCATTCAAATCTTATTCGAATTGCAAGAAATGCGGAAAGGCACATATGGGAGAATGCAAGCTGGGTGACAACTCTTGTTATACTTGTGGTCAAACAGGACATTATATGTCAAATTGTCCGAATAAACTCTTTTGCTCTTCCTTCTCTCTAGAATTGTTACCACTACTCTTCACCAAACTTGATTCTTCACTCCAATCTTCTCTTAATCCTTCACTAAGTTAGAGACTAAGCAAGAATAGAGATATACCAAGGTGTTGGTAAGAAAGTTGGAAGCAAGCTTCTCCAAAATAGACTTCTCTTATCTAGAGAAATCCTTCCTAGAGTTTTGTTGTCAAGAGCTAGAGTCTTGAGCTTATTTTCCTCTTAAACAAGGTGAGTTCCTAGTTAGTTTCCAACCATGGGATCATGTGATTATGCTTGTGAGAGAAAAATAAACTTTTAAAGTTTATTCATAGAGAATAGTTACTCTTTTTCATGTCATGCTCACTATACATGTAAATACTTGTTCTATGATTATTTTCCAGGTTCTATATGATCATTAGAGTCATGATATGCCTTGGGATGCTTGGTTTTGAGGATTTTGGGTCAAAAACACCATTTTTGGAGGTGCTAGACTGTCGCAGCTCGTTAGGCGAGCTAGGCAACAGAACAGGGGGTCCTGCTCGCCCCCAACTTGCCACAGCGAGAATCTACTTGCCACAGCGAGTTAGCCTACTCGCCTAGGCGAGTGAACAGTGCAGCAGTGCACTATTTTGCTCGCCTAAGGCCCCTTTTGTTATACTTCGAGCCGGTTTTCTTTATGCAGTCTTTTGCACAAGTAAACCCCTCAAACAAGACTCCAAGGCATAGGTTTTTAAAATGTTATCTTGAAAGCAAAGCAAGTATTTAACTATATAGTAAAGCATGACATATGAGAGAAGTATTAGATTTACACGCGGGTAACAAATTGTACATAAAGTAAGGGAATGAATATAGAGGCTCGCCCTAGCTTGTTGAGAACTAGATAGCTATGTATGAAATTATTTATGTCTAGACGTGGACGATTATATATCATATTCAAATATAAAGTTTAAACAACTAGTAGGTGACGTGTCTCTTGCGATCCACATTAGGTTGGTCTCAAGGGGTTTCCATAGGTGGAACGGGATTAGCCATAAGGGGCCCACATGTCACTTTGGGAGTACCGTTGGATATACCTTAGATAGGTTTTCTTCGGTTAGTTAGGGATTGTGCTCGGGTTTACTCCACCCCGAGGCTCTCCATAAAATGAACTAAGATATTATTATTGTTCAACGCTAACTCCTAACTTAATTATATTTGGTTATGAGACGATGTTAGATACGTTCTAGTATATGTAGTAGAGCAAGTAAAGATAGATGTGTCGATGACGATCTTAGGATTCCCCTAACCGTCTGGCTTAGTATCGTGTCATGAATATGTTTCATGTAGGCCTCGATACGTAGAGTGTATCTTGGCATTGTGGTCTTAGCTTACCATTTTGCCACCATGACAAGTATAGAGATATCAAGACCTATAACAAGTTAAGAAGAATCTTATGATGGCCTTAGAATGCACGACCGTCTAAGTATGCAAGTTCCTCACACACGTATAATCAACCATCAGGTTGTAAAGTAGACACGTGATAACCGTAGGTTTTCCCCAAGGTTGTCACTAGCCTAGGGTTAGATAGATCTCACTGAGACATTATGTCTCATCCCTCTCCTTATTTGTTCAGGTTCACAGGTCTCTCGTGGAAAAGGTAAAGAAAAAGCTTTGGATTGATCGTGTTTGCGTGGAACCAACTCGGTGTTGGACTAGTTGATGCATATGTTATATTATGAGTTGTGTTGTTACAAACTTTTGTAGCTAGACTTGTACGTCAAACTTTACTGTGTAATAATGTAACATATGACTTTGGATGTGGTTGTATCTAAACTCTCGACTTGATGTCGTTTCTGTATTGTATAATTAATGTATCCAATATCAGTTTTAGCGCACATTTGAATATTCTAGACACTTTCTAATTGGGCGTTACAAAAGGGGTACTACCCACCTTAAACTTATTCCCAGATGAAAATAGGGCAACAAATTTTAATTTTTATTTTGTGGGGAAGACAACTAAGTTATGCTTAGTGTGAAAACTAATTTTTATAATCCAATGAAAATACAAAAAATTCTTTTTATATTATTTTTGCCCCAAAATTTCAAACACCATAGGTGCATGCTTCCCATTTTCATTTGATGCAAATGTTTATATATAATCTTTTACCCTTGAAAGGGCATCAAAGACTACCGTAGAGTCAATTTTATACACTATCGATCCAAGCATATGAGTGATATTCTCGATCTTCAAGAGTTGATTTTTAGCCAATATGCAAGTGTTGTGTTATGTTTTTCTGATAGCTTCGTTCAATATCGTTTCCTTTTGAGCATCATCAATGTCGTTTTTCTTTTCTATCTCAAAAAAAGAATCAAGCTCAGAAACCCCAATAGCCCTTCTAATTCCCTTTGAGTTGTCTGCCCCGGGTACAAAATATTCTCGAATCTCATCAACCATCTCTGCGTCAACCATTTCGTTAACTCCTTTGCCTATATATTGAAATGGAGTAGGCAAAGACACATCTATCCAAATGAAAAAACAATCATATTTTTAAAGAAATGCAATGGTTGGGTCCTCAATTAATCTTTTTTAGATAAGAATTGAACCCTCTTATAGTAATCGGTAGGAGTCAATAGCCAATTATGAGATCGTGGGATTCAAGCACGTGCTTGCAAAAATCATTCATAGTAAAGTTATATTCAGGATCATCAATGATGCCTAATATGTGATGCGTAATCGAACAACGTTCAAATTCCGGTACCTTTATTTGTGACAATATGAAGACCCTTATAAACTTGAATTTTGTCTGAGTTGATGATTTCAACGGGGTAATGAGTACCCAAGTTTATGGAAAGTTTAGCTCTCCCAGTTCCTGTGGCATTGAATATGAATAAAACCTTGTTCCTCTTTTCATCTAGGGTTGAGGTAGTGAAAGCCATGAGACTTTTTGGATGTAAAGAAAAAGCAACACATTAAAAATAATAAAAATTAGTAAAAAGTAAATTTGAACTAAAATTGAAATGCACTATTTCTAGCTATCTTCTTAGTAAGGGAGTATGTTATACCAAAAAGAGGGTTTATTGAAACTCTTTTATTAGAGTAGAACTTGTTTGTGAATAATGTGTGAGTAAACTTACAGTTTTTTTTTGTTTTGGTGATGATAGAAGTACTCAACTATGAAGGAGTAAGTTAGCAACCCTACTCCCACTTGGTTTTTACTAAAAAGTCTATTGTGTCTTTAACAAAACTACTTTAATGAATGGGTATTACTGTAATTTACCTTGTAATGTTTTTTTTATGGAATAATTTTTTTTTAACGTGACAGCAACCTCGTACATGACCCACGGTTTCGTTGGATCCTCCTTCAGTTCTTCTCAACGTGCAATGGCAGCACGTTAATTTTTCAGCAATTTATGGCAAAAATTTTGATTTCAAAATTGTTGATAATTAGTGTCTTTTTTCAGGTATCCTTAAAAATGTAAAATTAAAAACATAACAAATGGTTTTTGTCTTCAAGAGAAAAATAGTGAAGTTGTGTAGTTTCACTGGATGAGTTAATAGCATTGGAAAATTGCTGTATAAACATGTTATGTTATAAGGCTGAAAAACACATGTGAAAGATGAAAGAAAATAGAACCAACTGCAGTTAACTACCGAGGAAAACTTCTGCAGTTAACTAACGAGGAACTTAAAACCTGAAATTAAATAAGAAATACCCTAAGTTTTTACTTAATTAAATTTAATTCTTTAATAAGGAAATATTTGTAATTATTTGTAATTATCAAAGAGGTTTTTCTGAATAAAAATGTAGATTTTTTTTTGGTACAAAAAAAAAATGTAGATTAATATAAACAAATAAAAATAGAACACCCTAATAATAAAATATTCTTAATCTTGACCAATATATATTCTTAATATTTATTCTTAATAGTGCTCTTGCCTCATGGTAGTAAACTAACGATGGAGTCGACAATATTATGAAGAAAAGATTTCAGAAAGCAATTTCATTGTGTTATATAAACATATATTTTGAAAAATTAATTGAAGAAAATGTGTGATCTAGTGACAAGATTGGTATACAGGTGCCCAAATCATGATTGAATTTATGCTGCAAGAAGTTGAAAATGTTTATAGGATGAAAATATTCAACTTCTGCTAATTCGTTTATTTTCGTCGACAAATATGTCGTACCATTCATAATTTCCCATATAATTATTTTAATTAGAGATGAATAATATCTGAAATATTATAAAGTAATACCAGGTTAGTCAAACCTATGAATAATGATAGACATCAATGAAATGAATTACAAATATTTCCTTATTAAAGAATTAAAATTAATTAAGGGAAAACTTAGGTGTATTTCCTTATTTAATTTCAGGTTTTAAGTTACTCGATAGTTAACTGCAGAAGTTTTCCTCGGTTGTTAACTGCAGAAGTTTTCATCGGTAGTTAACTGCAGCCGGTTCTATTTTCCTCGGCAGTTAACTGCAACTGCCGAAGGGTATTTTCGTATTTTACATGTGTTTTTCAGCCTTATAACATGTGTATACAGCAATTTTCATAGCATTGAGTGAAAAAGCCACATTGTACAGTCGTACGAGAAACGACAACGTTTTGTAATGAAAGTCAAAAAGAGTTTTTTTGTTTTAATTAATTAAAAGTAATTTACAACACTACCCTTGCATCTAAAACTGGTTGAATAATAGTAAGTTGGTATTTTAGTAAGTGACAAGTGGGAGTAGGGTTGCTAACTTACTCCTTCATGTTTTTGGGTGGGAGTAAGTTAGCAGCCCCCTATATTATATATATATATATATATATATATATATATATATATATATATATATATATATATATATATATATTAGTTATTAAGAGACGCTTTCATTTCAAACAAAAAGTATACAAAAGTTCAATAAATCCAATACAACAATTTCAACTTTCAATGACATGTAGGTTATTTAATATCACCAGTACTATTATGTTTCAAAGGTTGCAAGTTCTTCAGATCCTCTTCTTTCGCATACCAGATTGGTATTATCTTTGAAACATGGGGATATAGATCCTTGTATGCGTTCCTAATGGTTCCTTCCGAAACTCCTGTAGCAACTGATACATCTTTCAGGGACTTTTTATCATCTGAAAGCTGAGTTATGATGTATATAACTGCTGCAGCAATTGATATGGGACTTCTCCTTATATCAAATTCTTCTGATTTCTGAACAGATTCCTGAGCAGCTTTAACAGCTTGATCATTCATACCAAGATTAGAACAAAATCGTCCCATAAAGTCCCCAACATGAATTACTGCCATTTCAACAGATTGACCACCACTCTCCAAACCCAGTTGTTTCACTATGTATTCTTTTGCGCGGACAATTTCCTTCTTGGTGGCTCCATTGGCAATTAAGCAAATTTCCTTTACAGTGCGTGGCTTGTCTTCTTGTCGACAAGCAATGTAGAGGCAAGCAGCCAATAATGCCTCCTGATTTCTTCCCTTACTAGACTTCTGATCTTCAACCCGCTTATATATCTCATTAGCTCGGTCCTTAATGGTCGGAACCAATCCTAACCTCTCAGCCATAATATCAATAGTTTGGAACGCAAGGATCAATGCTAGATCGGGATTAGAACCACGATTCGGCTCACTACCAAGAGACGATGAGAGAAAATCATCGGGTGATCCATTTGGCTTAGCAATGATGGTGGAGAGACCACCATCGGTGAGGATAGGGTTACTTGGACCACCGTTATTGCCATATTCATTAGCGAAGTTTTGCCACTCAGAGGTTTCATCGATGGAGTGAGATCCCAAGACAAGACCACACTCCGAACAGACTATTTTGCCAGCGGAGTGGTCAAACACCACATCTGTCGCTTGCTTGCAGTCTCTGCAAAACGCATCGAACATGGTTCCGAGATTCGCTCTCTAGGGTTTCAAGAAGAAAATGATTTTTGCAAAAAGAACAAGAGAATGAAATATGCTATATATTGCTCTCAAAGAAAACATGGAATATATTATAATATAGTGTTGGTAGTGATTATTATTAATTAAAATAATATTTAGTCTTTCTCAAGAGAGAAGATAGGAAAAACAATAAAAAAAAAATATCCTTTTAATTTTTGGTCAAATCAAAAAATAATCGGTATGTAGTAACTATTAAATTTATTAACTAATATTGCAGTCAAAAATATTTAAATATTAATATTATTTACCTACTATAAATGTGAATATAACCTTATATTTTTTGAGGAATGTGAATATAACCTTACAGAAATTATTTAATAAAATTATTTTTGGTCAAATCGAAAAATAATTGGTATGTAGCAACTATTAAATATATTAACTAATATTGTAGTCAAAAATATTTAAATAATAATATTATTTACATACTATATTGTAGTCAAAAATATTCAAATAATAATATTATTTACACACTATAAATGTTAATATAACCTTATATTATTTAATAAGAACCGTAAGAAATTTAAGAATAAGATTTTTTTTTTTGATAAGCAAGGAAAGAGGACAGGCATCAGGAGACATCATCGACATCCCAACTAGGTTGGCACCACGAGATACCTCCATCCTATGCCTCCAATCTTGAAAAATTTACTAAAAAAGGGGGAAAATAAATTTACAAAAGGAAGGGGGAGTATACCAAAACCCTCCAAAAAAAAACAGCTAAAAACAGAAAAAGAAACAGAAAAACAACAAAACAGCCCAAAAATAAATTAAGGGAATCTATAATTAGGTAACCCACATCTGACCCTAAAAAAAAACAATCTTCACCTCATCTGGAAGAAGAGTTCGAGAGAAAATTCATTGAGCAGACGATTGAGTGTCACCCCGTGCACAGGATTTGGATGGCTGCTTTGATAAGATGTGTTGTACCTTAAGTTTCTGTTTCTGATTTCGTGTAAGAACAGGCATGAAACCATCAGTTGCTTCAGCTGCTGATCTTGCATCATAAGCACGGACTCGTTCCCACAAATCTAAACCATGCTGGATATTCTTGCTAGGATGAACCTCTTGTCTTTGCAAAATGACCACATTTTGTTCCTTTGCCGTGGGCATACCCCCATCAACCACGCTTGATGCTTCGGTAACCATAGGTTATTTCAAGGCTTGTGAAACAGCAAGAACATCATCTATACCATCCAGAGACCCATCAGAGTTCTCAAGTGTAACGATTGGAGGATCAATGAGAGATATATCGTGATGGTCTTCAAAACAAACATATACCTCATGCATGTCATCATGCTCAACTGGGGATGGTCATGCAACACTCTCACGAGCACCCTTGGGACTCTCCACCAGCTCCCGTGGGCTCACATGATCATGTACCACACCATCATGAAGTGGTTCAGAAAAATCATTGACCTTGGGGTTCTCCAACACCTCCCGCGATGTCTGATTTGTCTATGCCACTCCGACGGGTTGTATGTCCTCACGCCCAAGAGGGGATGAGTGTGTATCGTGCTCATTAGAACCCTTAGGATTCTCCACCAGCTCCGTCCGGCTCACATGATTATGATCCACATTATCCAGAAGTGAATTAGTAACATCAGTCATCTTGGGGTTCTCCAACACCTCCCGTGATGTCTGATACGACCTCCCTACTTCTACGGGTTGCATGTCATCGTGCGGTACAAGGGAAACAACCTCCTCCAATACAATACTAGTCAAAGGTAACTCATCAGTCGAAATACGGTCAATACGGTCAAAAACATTATGAAGCGGAAAACTGAACGAATTTGAGGCAATGTCTGAAACTGGCACTATAGGTAAAGAAACCGGAATTGATTGAGTAATAGTGTTGACTGGAATCTGACAAGATGTAGCCTGTGTTGTTTGAGGAACTGGGACCATAGTCCTGGAAGTGGTTGTAACTGTGGAAGTGACAGAAATAGGAATCCACGATCCATTACCTTTAATAGCTGAAGTAAAAGCACCCTCACCATTAAGCTTATGGGATGCCACAACAGTTTCTTTGACCGGTTGTTTCCCACGATCCACTTTCTCTTTGGCAGCTTGCGAATCTAACCATCTACAAGTGGTGATATTATGCCCAATTGAGTAACAATGATGGCAAAACAAAGGTCTCCGTTCATATTGTAGCTCCACCATGAACGCAAAACCATCACGTTCCACAAGGACCTCATCATATGCTTTCTTAGATAAATCAATGTCCACTAAAATGCGAGCATACTGACCAAAGGAACGATTTCTAGTTGGTCCGTCGATATCTATAGGAGTACCAACTGTACTTGCAATTTCCATCAAGGTTCTCTCCAGCCAATACTCTTGTGGTAGCTCCACCAAACGAATCCAAAGCGAAGCATGAGTCTGTTTCTGCGTCAAAAGTTTAAAGTCTTTGGTCCATTGTGAAAATCTCAACAAACCAGGCTTGAGATTTACCGTGCCTGTTGCCCATATTTTCTTTAAATCCTCCGCCGAGTCAAAATGAAAGTCATAATACCCCTTGCCAAGAGGCACCATTTTCCATCCGGCCATTGTCTTCAAAGTCTTACCAATTTTAATATTGAGATCACGTGCCGAATAAGGTTTGTCTCCTTTGTCAAGAGTCAACCGAGCCCTTAACACCTTCCGACAATCTTCTACTCCCTTACGGTATTCCTCCTGGCAGATTTTGATGCTCAACGCACCACCTTTAATGCATGGAGAAGGGAAGGGTTTGTCATCAATTACCGTCTTCCCCGCAAGAGCTGCTGCAAAGGACATTGATGGTGCTGAAACAGGTTGTTCTGTGATTGCCAAGTCCATTGTTGATGCTGGAACAGATTGGTGCACCATAGCTGACGCATGTGTAGCTTCAGAAAAACATGGCCATTGGCACTCATAGGCCATGGGGGCTACCTTAGGCGATTCCACAAATAGTAGGTGGGCAGAAAGCAACAACCAGCATATGGAGAATAGATGAAACAACGAACCAGTAGAGCAATCAATCGGAAGTATAGAATAAGAATTATATAATTGTCTTTAATTCGGTTAGCGGTCATACAAACTTTTTTAATTTATTTTTTTCTCGCTATCTTTTTCTTTTTTAAGAAATGTTTTCTAGCTATCTTGTTAGTAAGGGTGTGAATTATTTCAAGAAGAGGGTTGATCGAAACTATCTTGGAACAAAATGTGTTTAACAATGAACCTTGAGAGTTTTGATGATAACAAGGTATTAAAAATTGTCAATTTGACTAGCTAATATTTGTTCAAGTGTAGAAGACCATATACAAAAAATTTACATCTTAAATAGGTTCTGGATGAACAAAAGACAGCTAAGAAATCAACAAAAAAGAAGCTTAAAGCGTCTGAAGAGAAATGCTCCTGAAGTCCAAAAGTGCTCCTGAAGACAAAGTGCTCCTGAATACAAAGTGCTCCTGTAGTGGTGATGTCATCAAAAGCTGAAGTTCATCAGAAGCAAGATTATCAGAAGCAACCTCATCAGAAGCTGAAAATTACCAGAAGCTGCAGTTCATTTGAAGTTGCAAGACTTAATGCTTCAAAAGTTGTTTAATGAATTTGAAAGCATTGCAGAAGACTTGGAATGTGAAGCAACTATCATTTTGAAAAGGATTTGAAGGCATTGGATGCTTATCTTCAAAAAGCGTGACAAAGTACAATTGTACGAAGTGTACAACCACTACCTCCACTACTCTACAATGTCTCTGCTACAGGACAAGAAAAACAGCTCTTCCTGCAACAATGTTCCTTCACAATGGGAATGAATTTGAAATTGATCCTTCATAGGACAACAACCATATCAGGCAAAATATCATTGGTGATTGATCAAAGCTTCAAACGAATCTTTTTGATGTGCTGGCAATTTCACAACGTCTCTTTCATACCTCTATATAAAGGAATGAAGACTCAGAGATTGGTAATGCTGAACGTTAGACTCAATTACAATTTACAAGTGCCAAAACTCTGTTGAAATTGTTCTGCATTCAAAGTTCACTTAGAATTTATGTTTTCAAGTTCATATCTTCGAAATTCTAAAGTCTGAAGAGTATGTATCTGATTTGTATTGTGAGCACCTCTGATTATATATTAAGTGTTCAACCTCAAACATTTTTCTTTGTAATCTTGTTTGATTAGAAGTCTCTTGTAGTTGTGCTTGAGCATAGAAGTCTCTTGTTTGTGTTCAGGAGCATAGGAAGTATCTTGCTTGTGTGCTTGAGCAATTTGAAGTCTCTTGCTAAGTTTAGCAGTGAGCAGTTGTAATCAAATATTACATTTTAGTGAACTTTCCTTGGAAGTGCAAGGAGGGATTGGACTACTTCCGGTTTGAGGAAGGAACCAATATAATTGCTTTGTGTCTTTCTTCTTCTCTCTCTCTGTTTTTATTCGCTACATCCTAGTTCTGAATTCCACTTTAGAAGAAGTTCTCACTTTCTTCTGATCAGTGTTTTCAGCTTAGGAGAAACGAAGAAAAATCAAACACAATTCAACCCCCCTTCTTGTATTTTTCTCACCTTCAATTTGTATCTAGAGCCTTGGTCTGTTGTCTTAACACTTAACAGTGTAACAGAAAAAGATCTGAGAAAAACATGTCTAGTGAATCTTCTAGTTCTGGTTAAACGAACAACAATGTTGTTCCATTTGACTATGGTGACAACAAGAAGTCTAACTTTGGAAAGATTCCAAAGTTTAATGGAGATCCTGAAGAATTTTCTTAGTGGAAGACCAACTTCTACAGCTATATCATGAATTTAGATGAAGAACTATGGGATATACTTAACGATGGTGTTGGTGACTTGGTTCTTGATGAAGAAGGAGCTGCTGTTGATAGAAAGAAACACACTCCTGCTCTGAAGAAGCTCTATAAGAAGCATCATATTATCAGAGGAACACTTGTCACTGTTATACCTAAAGCAGAGTATATGAAGATGAGTGACAAATCAACTGCTAAAGCAATGTTTGCTTTTCTTTGTGCTAACTATGAAGGAAGCAAGAAAGTCAGAGAAGCAAAGGCTCTTATGTTGGTTCGTCAGTATGAGTTGTTCAAGATGAAGGATGATGAAACAATTGAGGAGATGTACTCAAGGTTTCAAACCCTAGTCTCTGGACTTCAAATACTGAAGAAGAGTTATGTTGCTTCTGACCATGTTAGCAAGATACTAATAAGCTTGTCTGCTAGATGGAGACCTAAGGTTACTGCTATTGAGGAAGCTAAAGATTTAAACACCTTGAGTTTTGAAGATCTTGTCAGCTCTCTCAAAGTTCATGAGATTAGTCTTAATGAACATGAACCTTCCAAGAAGAGTAAATCTATTGCTCTACCATTTAAAGGGAAGTAATCAAAAGCTTTTAAAGTTATTGAATCTGAAGATGAGTCACCTGATGGAGATTCTGATGAAGATCCTACTGAGAAGATGATTATGCTTTCCAACAAGCTTGAGTATCTGGCAAGGAAGAAAAGGAAATTCCTGAGTAAGAGAAGTGGCAGCAAGAGCTCCAAGAAAGAAGATCAGAAGGGATGCTTCAACTGTAAGAAGCCTGGATACTTCACTGCTGATTGCCCTGATCTTCAGAAGGAGAAATCAAAGGACAAGTCAAAGAAATCAAGCTTCAACCCAAGGAAATTCAGAAAGCAGATTAAGAAGAGTTTAATGGCAACCTGGGAAGGCTTGGATAGTGAATCTGGGTCTGAAAAGGAAGAAGCTAATGAAGATGCTAAAGTAGTTGTTGGGTTAGTGGCTACTAAGACTTTAGAAGAAGATCCTGACTCAGATTCTGAAGATGAAAATGAGGTATATTCTAAAATTCCCAGAGAAGAACTTGTTGAGTCACTTAAAGAACTCCTTACACATTTTGAGCTGAGTACCAATGAGTTGAAAGATTTAAAAGAAAAATATGTTGTTTTGATGAAATAACAAGAATCAACTCTATTGGATCTGAAAGCTTCTGAAGAAGGACTTAGAGGCTTTGACTTCATTTGTAAAACTTATGAAGAGAAGCTTATGTATCTTTGTCATAAGCTACAAGAAAAGTGTAATGGAAATTCTTTAAGCAAGCATGAGATAGGTCTTGAAGATTTCATTATATCTGGTATTGACAGAAGCAAAGTTGCTTCAATGATTTACAGCATTTACAGAAACAATGGTAAAGGAATTGGATTTTCAGGAGGGAAACCTAATGAAATCAGTCCCAAAGCATGTTGTGAATGCATCAAGGAAGGATTGAAAACCTTCTTTGTACTTGAAGGTGCTAAGTTGGAAACTGCTGTTCAATCAAAACCTGAAGCTTCTAGCTCTAAGGCTAAGATTACTTCAAAGCCAAAGAACTCTAAGCCAAAGGCAATGATAAACTCTGATTCTAAGACTTCAAAGATCAGGATTCTAAAGAGATCAGAACCTGTTCCTCAGAGTCTGTTGAAACATGAATCTAAGGTCCTAAAGTCTAAGTTTCAAAAGAAGACAGTTACTGCTTCTGAAGTACCAAAACCAAAGGTTGTTAAACCTAAGGTAAGGGTTAACCAGAAGCTACCAAACTTACAGCACAAGGTACAAGAAGTGAAGAGTAAAACTTCTAGTACTAACCTGAAAGGACCCATAAAACAATGGGTACCTAAATTTGAAAATGTCAATACTGCAGATATGTCTAAGAGCAAAGGAAAAGCAAAAATCATGGTACCTAGACAGCGGTTACTCAAGGCATATGACAGGAGAGAAGTCTATGTTCCTCACCCTCACTATGAAAGAAGGATGAAGTGTGAAGTTTGGAGGCAACCAGTCTGACAAGATCATTGGTACGTGAACTATTGGTAACTCCTCTATCTCAATCAATAATGTGTGGTTGGTAGAAGGTCTTGAACATATCCTATTGAGCATTAGTCAATTTTGTGACAATGGTTATGATGTGATGTTTGAAAAGACCAACTGCACTGTAATCAACAAAGAAAACAAATCCATAGTATTCAAGGGAAAGAGAATGGAGAATGTCTATAAAATTAACTTCTCTGAACTGGTTGACCAGAAGGTAATTTGTCTTTGTCAGTGAATGATAAGAAATGGATGTGGCACAGAAGGTTGGGACATGCTAAGTGGAGATTAATCTCTAAGCTTAGTAAGTTACAACTTGTCAAAGGCCTACCAGACATTGACTATCATTCAGATGCTCTTTGTGGTGCATGGCAGAAGGGAAAATTTGTGAAATCATCTTTTAAAACAAAAGATATTGTTTCAACCTACAGACCCTTAGAATTACTTCAAATTGAATTATTTGGACCAGTTAGCACTGCATCCTTATATGGAAGTAAATATGGATTGGTTATTGTTGATGATTACAACAGATGGACTTGGGTAAAATTCCTGAAAAGTAATGATAATGCTTATGATGTATTCAGCAACTTCTGCACTCAAATACAATCTAAAAAGGAAATGAAAATTTTGAAAGTTAGAAGTGATCATGGTGGAGAATTTGAACATGAGCAATTTGAAAATTTTTGTGAAAAACTTCGAATTGTCTCTTAGAACTCCACAAAAAAAAATGAGGTTGTAGAGAGAAAGAATAGAACTTTACAAGAAATGGCTAGAACCATGATTCATGAAAACAATTTGGCTAAACATTTATGGGCAGAAGCAGTGAATACATCATGTTATGTCCAAAATAGAATCTATATCAGACCTATCTTGGAGAAAGCATCATATGAACTCTTTAAGGGAAGAAGACCCGATATCTCTTACTTTCATCAATTTGGATGTACATGTTACATTCTAAATAACAAGCTCTACCTAAAGAAATTTGATGCCAAGGCCCAAAGAGGAATCTTTTTAGGTTACTCTGAAAGGTCAAAGGCATACAGAGTGTATAATTCAGAAACACTATGTGTGGAAGAATCAATGCACGATAAATTTGATGACAAAGAGCCTGGAAGTAAGACTCCATAGCAAGATGAAAGTTTTGCAGAGATACAGGTTCCTTAAGATACTCCAGAACCTGATCAGACAGCTGAATCTGAAGACAATCCAGAAGCTGAACCTACCTCAGAAGCACTAGATGAAGTTGCTTCTGATGAAGCTCAAGATGGCTCTAAGCAAGCTGATCAATCCAAGAATACATTCAAGTACAAGTCTTCACATCCTGAGGATCAAATCATTGGAAACAAAGAAAGTCCTAGAAGAACAAAATCATATTTCAGACAAAAAGAGTCTATGATAGGATTGTTATCAGTGATTGAACCTGCTACAGTTGATGAAGCACTCTCAGATGATGGATGGATACTAGTTATGCAGGAAGAGCTTAATCAGTTTTAAAGGAATGATGTGTGGGATCTGGTACCCAAACCTCAGCATAAGAACATTATTGGAACAAAATGGATATTCAGAAACAAGTTGAATGAACAAGGTAAAGTAACCAGAAACAAAGCAAGACTTGTTGCACAAGGTTAAAGTCAACAAGAAGGCATTGATTATACTAAAACATTTGCTCCAGTTGCAAGATTGGAAGCAATCAGGTTACTTCTTTCCTATGCAGTTAATCATGGCATAATACTATATAAAATGGATGTCAAGAGTGCATTTCTGAATGGAGTCATTGAAGAAGAAGTGTTTGTCAAGCAACCTCTTGGTTTTGAGGATCTTAAGCATCCTGACCATGTTTACAAACTTAAGAAATCACTATATGACTTGAAACAAGCTCCCAGAGCTTGGTATGATAGACTAAGTAATTTCTTGATTAAAAGTAATTTTAAAAGAGGCCAAGTTAACACAACACTCTTCAGAAGGACTCTTGAGAAAGATATTCTTGTTGTGAAAATATATGTTGACGATATAATATTTGGTTCTACTAATGCATCTCTTTGCAAGGAATTTTCTAAGTTAGTGCAGGATGAATTTGAAATGAGTATGATGGGAGAGCTGAAGTTCTTCCTTGGAATTCAAATTAATCAAAGCAAAGATGGAGTATATGTTCATCAAACAAAGTATACTAAGGAGCTTCTGAAGAAGTTCAAGCTTGAAGATTGTAAAGTGATGAACACTCCAATGCATCCAACCTGCACTTTAAGCAAAGAAGATACTGGAACAAAAGTAGACCAGAAGCTGTACAGAGGTATGATTGGTTCTCTGTTATACCTCAGTCAATCTAGGCCAGATATTTTATTCATTGTATGCTTGTGTGTAAGATTCCAATCAGATCCTTGAGAATCTCATTTAACTGCTGTTAAGAGAATCTTCAGGTATTTGAAAGGAACAACTAATCTTGGACTCCTCTATTGGAAATCCTTAGATTATCAGTTGGTTGGATTTTGTGATGCTGATTATGCTGGTGATAGGATTGAAAGAAAGTCAACCAGTGGCAATTGTCAATTTCTGGGTGATAATCTGATATCCTGGGCTAGCAAAAGACAAGCAACTATTGCTATGTCTACAGAGAAGAAGAATACATTTTAGTTGCAAGTTGTTATACACAACTACTTTGGATGAAACATCAGTTGGAAGACTATCAGATTAATGCTAACAGTATTCCCATTTATTGTCATAATACTGCTGCTATTTGTTTGTCTAAAATTCCAATTTTATATTCTAGAGCCAAGCATATTGAAATCAAACACCATTTTATCAGAGACTATGTTCAAAAAGGAATTTTAGATATATAATTCATTGATACTGAGAATCAATGGGCTGATATATTTACTAAGCCTTTAAGTGTTGAAAGATTTGATTTTATAAAGAAAAATTTGAACATGCACTTTGTGTCTGATTAAAGTTTGCTTGCTCCTGAATAGTAATTTAGGTTCTGAAGTCTGTTCAGAAGTTGTGGTCCATCAGAAGCTCTTTATTGAGGTTCTGAGGAAAATGTACTTCTGATGATGGCGTCAGCATCTGAAGTCCAGAAGCTGGGTTTTGTGCTCCTGAATAGCAGAGTTAGTGGAAATGCTGGAAGTTACTTTATAGTGACACCTGGCCCACTAACTTGGCAGTTACTCTAAGAACTTCTGATGTGGCTTATTTGTATTGGTGTATAACTTAAGAGGGCAATGATGATTATAACTTTGAAATATACTTTCACACGCCCCCTAAGTCATTAATGTTATGTTTGTTTGTCGTTTATGAATTGCAAATGTTTTACTCAAAACAGTTAGATAATTGACACACTACTCACTACACAACAAAATGAGGTTGTAGAGAGAAAGAATAGAACTTTACAAGAAATGGCTAGAACCATGATTCATGAAAACAATTTGGCTAAACATTTCTGGGCAGAAGTAGTGAATATAACATGTTATATCCAAAATAGAATCTATATCTGACCTATCTTGGAGAAAACAGCATATGAACTCTTTAAGGGAAGAAGACCCAATATCTCTTACTTTCATCAATTTGGATGTACATGTTACATTCTAAATAACAAGCTCTACCTAAAGAAATTTGATGCCAAGGCCCAAAGAGGAATCTTTTTAGGTTACTCTGAAAGGTCAAAGGCTTACAGAGTGTATAATTCAGAAACACTATGTGCTGAAGAATCAATGCACGTTAAATTTGAAGACAAAGAGCCTGGAAGTAAAACTCCAAAGCAAGGTGAAAGTTTTGCAGAGATATAGGTTCCTTAAGATACTCCAGAACCTGATCAGACAGCTGAATCTGAAGACAGTCCAGAAGCAGAACCTACCTCAGAAGCACTAGATGAGGTTGCTTCTGATGAAGCTC
This sequence comes from Medicago sativa, assembly GCF_051527215.1. NCBI lineage: Eukaryota > Viridiplantae > Streptophyta > Magnoliopsida > Fabales > Fabaceae > Medicago > Medicago sativa. Next base: position 34,597,280 of record NC_140751.1, read on the forward strand.
AAGATGGCTCTCAGCAAGCTGATCAATCCAAGAATACATTCAAGTACAAGTCTTCACATCCTGAGGATCAAATCATTCGAAACAAAGAAAGTCCTAGAAGAACAAGATCATATTTCAGACAAAAAGAGTCTATGATAGGATTGCTATCAGCGATTGAACCTGCTACAGTTGATGAAGCACTCTCAAATGATGGATGGATACTAGCTATGCAGGAAGAGCTTAATCAGTTTCAAAGGAATGATGTGTGGGATCTGGTACCCAAACCTCAACATAAGAACATTATTAGAACAAAATGGGTATTCACAAACAAGTTGAATGAACAAGGTGAAGTAACCAGAAACAAAGCAAGACTTGTTGCACAAGGTTACAGTAAACAAGAAGGCATTGATTATACTGAAACATTTGCTCCAGTTGCAAGATTGAAAGAAATCAGGTTACTTCTTTCCTATGCAGTTAATCATGGCATAATATTATATCAAATGGATGTCAAGAGTGCATTTCTGAATGGAGTCATTGAAGAAGAAGTGTTTGTCAAGCAACCTCCTGGTTTTGAGGATCTTAAGCATCTTGACCTTGTTTACAAACTTAAGAAATCACTATATGACTTGATACAAGCTCCCAGAGCTTGGTATGATAAACTAAGTAATTTCTTGATTAAAAATTATTTTAAATGAGGCCAAGTTGACACAACACTCTTCAGAAGGACTCTTGAGAAAGATATTCTTGTTGTGCAAATATATGTTGATGATATAATATTTGGTTCTACTAATGCATCTCTTTGCAAGGAATTTTCCAAGTTAATGCAGGATGAATTTGAAATGAGTATGATGGGTGAGCTGAAGTTCTTCCTTGGGATTCAAATTAATCAAAGCAAAGATGGAGTATATGTTCATCAAACAAAGTATACTAAGGAGCTTTTGAAGAAGTTCAAGCTTGAAGATTGTAAAGTGATGAACACTCCAATGCATCCAACCTGCACTTTAAGCAAAGAAGATACTGGAACAAAAGTAGACCAGAAGCTATACAGAGGTATGATTGGTTCTCTGTTATACCTCATTCAATCTAGGCCAGATATTTTATTCAGTGTATGCTTGTGTGCAAGATTCTAATCAGATCCTAGAGAATCTCATTTAACTGCTGTTAAGAGAATCTTCAGGTATTTGAAAGGAACAACTAATCTTGGACTCCTCTATAGGAAATCCTTAGATTATCAGTTGGTTGGATTTTGTGATACTGATTATGCTGGTGATAGGATTGAAAGAAAGTCAACCAGTGGCAATTGTAAATTTCTGGGTGGTAATCTGATATCTTGGGCTAGCAAAAGACAAGCAACTATTGCTATGTCTACAGAGAAGCAAAATACATTTTAGTTGCAAGTTGTTATACATAACTACTTTGGATGAAACATCAGTTGGAAGACTATCAGATTAATGCTAACATTATTCCCATTTATTGTGATAATACTGCTGCTATTTGTTTGTCTAAAAATCCAATTTTGCATTCTAGAGCCAAGCATATTGAAATCAAACACCATTTTATCAGAGACTATGTTCAAAAAGTAATTTTAGATATATAATTCATTGATACTGAGAATCAATGGGCTGATATATTTACTAAGCCTTTAACTGTTGAAAGATTTGATTTTATAAAGAAAAATTTGAACATGCACTTTGTGTCTGATTAAAGTTTGCTTGCTCCTGAATAGGAATTTAGGTTCTGAAGTCTGTTCAGAAGTTGTGGTCCATCAGAAGCTCTTTATTGAGGTTCTGGGGAAAATGTACTTCTGATGATGACGTCAGCATCTGAAGTCCAGAAGCTGGGTTTTGTGCTCTTGAATAGCAAAGTTAGTGTAAATGCTGGAAGTTACTTTATAGTGACACCTGGCCCACTAACTTGGCAGTTACTCTGAGAACTTCTGACGTGGCTTATTTGTATTGGTGTATAACTTAAGAGGGCAATGATGATTATAGCTTTGAAAAATACTTTCACGCGCCCCCTAAGTCATTAATGCTATGTTTGTTTGTCGTTTATGAATTGCAAACGTTTTACTCAAAACACTTAGACAATTGACACACTACTCACTTCACAACAACACTTTCCTCTATCAACCTTAGTTGCGAAGTAAGCGCAATCTTCGTTCTCGAAACCTTAGAACCCTAAAACTTCTTCAATCATCAATGGCATCATCAAGTTCGCAACAAGATATTCCTGAATCTACATCCAACATGCAAGAAGATATTCCAGAATCGAATATGAAAGATGCTCCAGCATATGAAATTGCTGGAAGAACTATAAAGCTAGAGGAATGGGAGTTAACCATTCAAACTATGAATCCAGTCGATTTCAAATCTCTAGCACATCACGGGTGCGACATCCGTAGTTACTATGAAGCGCATGGCTTAATGGATTATTTTAGTATGTTGAATGAACCAACATATGAAGCTCTGGTGAGACACTTCTAGGTAAGAGCCTCAGTCTACAACAAAGCTGCTTCTGAAGCTGAAGAGAGCCAGAAGATTCTAATAAATCCCTCTCTGGCTGGGAAAACAAGAGAAGAGATTGGTTTGGAACCATACAGATGTCTGGAGATCAGGTCCAACATCTTGGGTATCCCAGTGCTTATCGCTGAAAATATTGTTGCTACAGTACTCAGAAGAGATACTTCTAGTAAATTTGAGGGATCAGAGATACCCTGTAACACCCCGTTTTCCCAACATAAAAATTTCACATATAAATCAGAGTCATTCAACATAAACGGAATGCTACACTTCTTTTCATAAAATCATAAATGGAATAAATAACAATTCATCCTTCATAAATTGGTAAACATAAACATTCAAAAACTTCGCAGCGGATTTTAATTCAACATAATTAGTCTTGGCACGAAGGCCTCATCAAAACATCTCGTAATAATCCAAAAACTAAATCATAGTCATGTAAAATCATAAGCAGTACGTAAGGAATAGAAAATAGCCACAAATGTTCCCATCCCGCTACGTATCAGAGCACCTAAAGACACAGTGAGAGATCGCCACTCACGACAGCAATCAACAACTACTTATTCTCAATCACCTGCAAGTTACTCATTCGAAGAGCCACATTTCCAAGCAGAGGGGTGAGATTCACAAACAATAATGTTAAGCATATAATTCAACAATTATATTTAACAACATAAACATCATCAACATATCATAACAATGGTCATGTAGCATCATTATCATCATCATAATCAACTTCATAATCAACATCAATATCAACTTCATAAATCAACTTAACAACTTGACTCGACAATGCAACTTAACTCGACTATGCAACTCTATCATTTTACTCATGCATGTGGTACCATTCTAGGGCATAAGCCCTCGTCGCTTTTGAGTGTAAATATACTCCTAGAGCATAAGCCCTCGTCGCTATTGACCAAAAGCTCCTAGGACATGAGCCCTCGTCTTTAAATGAGTATGCATGGACTCAACATCTTACAACTTAGACAACATGAACGACTTATATGACTCCAATAATTTGGATCAACATCTCACATCTTAGACCGACACATGCAGCTTTAATCAATAGTAAACAGCAACAAGGTGGCACATCAATAATCTCAAGATATAACAATATCAAAATGTAATCATCGTCTCAAAACATCACTTATAATTCACATAATGCATATACGATTATATATATATATATATATATATATATATATCATCCGTAACAACATTAAATCATCTTATAACAACTTCACAGATCATCGTTAATATTATATTCAAACATCAACAATTTATCATGCAATTTTGTAAAAACATAATAAATTATACATAACATATCTCCATGTCAAACCAAGGATACTAGAAAGATATCACAATTATCAACAACTTTCATGTTTATACCAAAGACCAATTTAAAACAGAGACGTGTGAAAAAGACGCATAAACATGAAACAGAGAATGTTGTCACCGTACAATTTCGCTAAGACCTCCTCGGGGTATTTTCATCATAACTCAAAAACTAAAAGTCATTTTCACTTCAAACCAAAGTTACTGGAAAGCTAACAAAATTATATAAAACTTTCATACCTTCATGTTTACACCCAAGGCCAATTATGTACCGATCAATACCAGTTTTCGTTTCAAATTCGAAAAAGTTGTGTAGAAAGTCCATAAAAATTCACAGTGACCTATGTGCAGTAATTTGACCATAACTTAAGTTCTATAAATCATATTGACATCAGACCAACGACATTAGAAAACTAACATCCATACCTACAACTTTCGTGTTTACACTTAAGACCAGTTCTGTACTGATCAATACCAGTTTCTATTTCAAAATTCAGGAAAGTTGTGCGGAAAGTCCATAAAAATTCACTGTGACCTACGTGCAGTAATTTGACCATAACTCAAGTTCTATAAATCATTTTGACGTCAGACCAATGGCATTAGAAAACTAACATTTGTACCTACAACTTTCGTGTTTACACCTAAGACCAATTCTGTACCGATCAATACCAGTTTCTATTTCAAAATTCGGGACAGAGATAAGAAAAAATCAGGAAAAACAACTTATATTATTCAAACTTCACATTCATTCAAAATCATCACAATCAACAACAACAACTCAACATAATTCATATCTAATTCATAATATGACATTAGCAACAACAATCATCAATAACCACAAATCAACAACAACATAACATAAATCATCAATTATCACTCTTAACCCTAATTCTCCAATTCTCAAAAACTAAACCTACAACATGTTAAATGAAATTTCCAGAATCATAGACTCGAGATTATTGAATGATAGTCCCACCCTTACCTTAGATTGATTGATTGCAAGGATTCTACAGGCTTCTCTTCTCTGGCTCTTCTCTTCTCTAGGTTTCTCCTCTTTCTCCCAAAAGCAGTTTGCACGTAACCTACTTATTTTCCCTTATTTCCAATTCTGCCCCAAAGCCTCGTTATTCTAAATAATTATATTTTTCCACTAAATATATTCTAATAAATAATAAAATAAAGCCTCTAATCATATAGTTCGACTCTATCTCAAGAAAAATAATTAAATAACAAGGAGGGTGATAGAGCCAAACCGCAAGTGCACGGTCTATCGAAGTAATAGTAGTAAAAGAGAGTATCGTTCCACTAGGGAGTTGTTCAATTTAACTAACTTTTAGATAATGATTAGAGGAGAAAGGAGATTATAAAATAGGAGGTTTAACTGGTTGAAAGTAAATAACAATAATAAAAAGAGCCTTGGGATTATTGGTTCGTCATAATAACAAGTCCTTCACTAGCCAAGACTTTAACTTCTAATTTCATGTTTTACACCTAATTTCTAAAGACCGGTTTCCCTTTAGCCCCTCACCTTTCCGATCAAGTTCGGTGAGAGTTTACCTCTAGCAGCCAAGCCTATTTCGCTGACTTGATTACTAGAAGAAGCTTATAAGGATTGAAACTACACATGTCTCAAGGATTGCAAAGACTTTTTCATTGCCTTTGCAATTCTTGTCTAAATTCACTTGTTCCAATATCAAAGCTCCGCTTTCGCATTATGAATTGATATTTGAGATGATGGATTAACAATTATCAAACCCTCCACTTCCGTTTCCATAGTTTGATAATGGTTAATTCATGTTAAAACGGTGAATTTAGATTAGAAATTAGAGTTACATTAAATTAGGGTTAAAGTTTGGTTCGATTAGGATTATGTCATTAGACTTATCCAACAATCCCAAGACAAGAGAAGACTACTCACTCATGTTCATCGTAGACATGGGGGAGAAGAGAGAAAGAATAAAATAAATTGCATGAAAGTAAAGAAATAAAAGATGAACTTTATTATGAAAACAATTGTCACTATTGAATTCCAAGAAATAAAGATGAATATTTGTGATGGAGAGCTACTCTATTTATAGCTTACATTCGACTTAAAATCTAAGCAATAACAAGGGATTTTCGGTAAAACTAAAACAGAGTAACTTGGGGCCAAAGCAAAAGCAGCAAAAGGCACTCTGGAGGGTGGCACGGCCATGCCACATGTTGGCACGAGCCGTGCCAAGCTTCTGACTTGGGGGATTTATATTTTTGTTCCCGAATCTTCATATTCTTGCTCCAAATCAGCTCCAGACTCCTTTCTTTTGCTCCAAGACTCCTTCCATCCAATATTCATTCCTGAAATATAAAATATGCAATTGAAGTAAAAAGATTCAAAAAGGAAATAATATTTAAATAAAATAAAATCAAATCTAAATAAAACTAAACTAAATAATATATAAAAATAAACTAAATAACGACTCATCAAACTCCCCCACACTTGAATTTTTGCTTGTCCTCAAGCAAAAGGCAATAGACATAGTAGCAACAAAAAGATATGGCAACACAATTGAAAACTAATGTCCCTCTTAAGGTTTTATTTCAAAGTACACTAATCACAATCTCAAGTATTCATTGTGAACCTATTCAGCCCAACATCAAGTCTCAAGTGAGTGTGTGTGTGTGTGCAGTCCAACCCTTTTCTTGCTCCTGTATAAGACAGATATTATGAGGAACACGTTCTAACCTTAATACTAAAGTAACCGAGAAAAGTCCTTTCTTCATTTCAAATAAGAGAGATGGGAATTCAGTTAAAATTAGATTAACAAATTAAGCACAAGGGGCTGCAGATTGCTTAGGGGCTATCTATCCTCATAGGAAGTCTCTATGGAGAGGGTGTCCTTTCCCCCTAGATTCAAAATCACCTTAAGTAGTGCTGCAAAATTTTTAATCATCTCCGCGTAGGAAGTCTTTTTGGAGAGGGTGTCCTTTCCCCCTAGCTTTGATGAATTTATTTCCTCTTTTGAGGGATTTGAAACTTAAGCTCAATTAGGGAGTCACCACCACATTTAGGAAGTCAGAGAGAGGGTGTCCTTTCCTCCACATGTTGGTTCCATTCTCCCGCCCCATTTAGTTTAACACATTATAAATATAACAATAAAGCACATTATTTCCCAAACAAACTTATACTACTTTTACTCTAAAGACTTTTAAGGGTCTAAGTTACCATTAAAGTTAGAACGTGTTCCTTAAAATACCTGCTCATACATTTACTCAAAGATTGCAACTGAGTGCTTTTCTCATTAGAGAATTTTCACAATAAAACATGATGTGGGTATAGCAAGAACACTAAAAACACAATAAATCACTTTCATGTACAAGAAACAACCTTTTAAGAGAAGACAAACAAAAAAATTTATGCCATAATTTCCATCAAAAACAAGCTACTTAATCATGCCTTTCACTATAAAAACAAAACAAAAGAATATAGTTCAAGGGAGTTTGGAAACACTACGACTCTAGACACTTTATTAGGCTCCCCCCCACACACTTAGGATAAGCATTGTCCTCAATGATTCAAAAGAAAAGCAAATTAAAAGAAAAGAGAAAAAGAAGAAGAAGAAAGAGTAGAGGAAGAAAGAGAGAAGAGATAAGGGAAGAGAGGAAGAGGAAAGCTCACAATTTATTGGGGTCCATAGGAAGGACCTTGGAGATTAAGGTGTTGCATCATCCTCCGGAGCATTTCATTGTTCTCCTGTTTCAAGCGGTTGCCCTTTTGGACATCATTTCGGAGCCACGATAATTCAACACCTTGCCTTTATTGTTCGGTGCTTATTCTCTCAACCTCGGTTTGCATCCATGCCCATCTTCCATTGTCATTTAGCTCACCGGTTTCTTGGTCATGGTGCTCTCCCTCATGGTGCAAGTTAGCACCTTCTCCTTCATCAAGATTTTGTGGCTCATGTACCTGGACATTATCAACATACAACAGATTTTCTTCCACCTCGGTGTTAGTCCGAGATGGGTTAGGAAACAAAAATAGAATAGGTACATTGTGTTTAAGGGCATATTGCAAAGGTGGACGATGCTTAATGAATTTCATAGAGATTAGCGTCTCTATGTTAAGCCTATTGTTGCCCTCAATTTGATTTATCCCCTCCTCCTCACTCACTCCAAACTTCCTAGCAATGAATGTAATAACACCACCCACCACTATATCAGCTACATAAGTAGGCTTATTTCCTTTGGAGGCAAGGTAATCAAGCATGTAAAAACAAGTATTCATTAGATTATTATTAAGCATAGCCCAAAGCATGAAGAGTTCATATGTCCTACACGTTCCTACTTATTTCCTACCCCAAATGGTACAAGCCATTACTCTTTGAAGGTACCTAAGCACTGGGTTATGAATGTTACTAGCCTTTTTGGAACGTGAAACATATTTTCTTAAACCGGTGATGCGTTTCCAAAAGCTAGCAGGGTCACAGTCTTTCGACTTTAGAGCTTGATTCCAAGAGTCGTGGATGAACCCCGCATTTGCGAAGCCCATTTCATTGCAAAAATTTTCAAGGGACATCTCGTAATCAATATTCAAAAGCTAGAAGGAGACTATATGATCGGGGTCATCGAAATTCAACTTCTCTTTCTTGAATTGGATAGAACTTAAAAACTCATAAGTGAAGTTCTCATACCCCCTCATAGGTCTAAGCATATCACCCCATCCTAACCTATTCAGTAGTTCAAAAACATTGTCCCTAATCTCTAACACATTCATAGTATGAGAGTCAGGGTACCTACAAGGATGTAAAGGTTTAGAGATAAGAACTTTATACCTTTCCTTTTGGTTGTTATCCTTGAAGACTATGCCATGATTCTTAGCCGATGCTCATTTCTTTTGTGGAGGTCCTCCTGAAGAGCTTGATGGTTCCTTACCACTCCTTCTTGAAGCCATTTGACATTGACCTTGGGTTGACTTTGTGTTTTTGTGAAGGTTTAGGGTTTGGGGAAAATTTTGGTGTAAAAAGTTGGTATAGGTTTGGGTTTGGGTTTGATGTTTGAGTAAGGTTTATGAGTTTAGGTGTGGAGATTGGTTAAGAATTTGTGGTTTTAAGGTTAGGTTAAAGGGAATAAGGTTTTTGTGAATTATAGCTTTGGGTGGATGAAAGTTGTTTTTGATGGAAGGGTTTTGTTTAGAATGAAGTTTAGAGTTGATTTGGGGGTGAAATGGATTGGTTTGGTGGAGATTTGATGGAGATATGAAGGTTTGAAGGTGGATGGTTATGGAGGTTTAGAGGGAAGTTTGAAAGATGAAAGAGGTTTGTGGTGTAGAATGAAGAAGAAGAAGAGAAAATTTTGTGTTATAGTGGGTTAGAAGTCGGGCACGGCCGTGCCACATATTGGCACGGGCCGTGCCAAGTTTCTGGAGTTTTGTGGGTTTGGGTTGGTCAGCTAGCACGTCCATTCCAACCTTAGCACGGGTCGTGCCAACCTTCTGGTCACGGGGGCTTCAAAATTTTTTACTTTTCTTGAATCAAACTTAGACAATTACCTACAAAACACTTAAAACAATGGAAAACAAGCAAAATAAAGCAAATAAATGCGTGGGTTGCCTCCCACGAAGCGCTCTTTTAGAGTCATTAGCTTGACGGTTAGAAAGAGTCCTTAGAATGGATCAAAGAGATCATGTTGTGTAGATGACACTATGAAGCGTTCTTTCACATCATGATCTTTAAGCAATGCACATAAGTAAGGATCGGGACCTTTCATAACATTTTCCAATTGGAATCCTGCCATTTCATCACTGACTTGAAAGATAATCCTACCATGTTTGACATCAACAATAGTTCCTGCGGTAGCAAGGAAGGGTCTTCCTAAAATCATAGGGTAATCACCGTCCTCTTCTATATCTACTACCATAAAATCAGCAGGGATGTATATTCCTTCTATATTAACGGGGATGTCCTCTTGGATGGTAGAACGGTCAGCAAGTTTTAATGTCAAATCAGTGGGTTTCAACTCTCCTATCCCCATCCTCTTAAAGAGGGATAAAGGCAACAGGCTAACAATGGCTCTTAAGTCACACATGGCTTTATCTATGGTTCCATCCCCGATCACACAAGGTATGGTAAAACTACCTGGATCTCTAAGCTTAGGAGGTATCTTCTTGATGATTGCGCTACTCTTCCTAGTCAATGCTATTGTTTCATGATGCTCTATAGTCTTATTCTTTGAAAAAAATATCTTTAAAAACTTAGCATATAGAGGCATCCGAGACAAAGCTTCTGCAAAGGAAATTTTAGTGCAAATTTTCTTAAGTATGTTACCAAACTTATTAAATCTACCCTCCAAGTTGAGATTAGCAATTTTTAAAGGGGAAGGAGCCTTGGTCTCATCGAGCGGTTTCTCACTTTCTATCACTGTTTTATCACCTAAAAGCTTGACACTTTCTTTCTCAATGTTTTCAACCATACCAATAGTTTCTCCTAACTTTCTACCCCCAAAAGAAATAGCATTAACATGAGCTTTAGGGTTGGCTTCAGTTTGACCAGGAAAGACTCCAAGTGTTTGAGAAAGGGTGGCAACTTGTTTGCCTATTTGGGAGATTTGTGTTTCAAGCATTTTAGAATGAGTAGAGATAGAATCAACCTTGGTATTGCGTTTGGAAAGAGAATCGTTCAGAAATCCGGTTTGGTTTTTAAGTTCTTGAAGTTGTTTATTTTGGTTGGCAATAGAATTTTCCAACAAGATTTCCAAATTATATTTCTGAGCAACTCTCTGGTTGATTGCATAGCCAAGTGGTGCTACTTGTCCATAGGGATTTTGATTTTTATAAAAGTTTTGGTTTTGCCTCATCGCTTGGTTGTATTGAGCATAGTTCAATTGCTCAACACCATTAACAGCACCACCTAGTTGGCAATCAACACCTTCATGACCAGATATACAACATATTTCACAAGAAGGAGATGCAGAAGTAGAATTGATGGCACTAACATTTAGAGTTTCAAATTTTTGGGTTAGTGCATCAATCTTAGCAGCAAGCTGATCTTAGTTAGAGACTTCGTATATACCCGCCTCCTTTTTGAAGGGTGAAGAACTAGTGATGGCTCTCTCGTCGGTCCACTTGTAATGATTTTGAGCCATATCTTCAATCAAGGCATATGCCTCCGTGTATTTCTTGTTCATTAGAGCTCCACCTGCAGCTGCATCAACAAACATCTTAGTGGTATAAGACAAGCCATTATAAAAAGTGTGGACTATGAGCCACTTCTCTAAACCATGGTGGGGACAAAGTCAAAGCATTTCCTTGAAACGCTCCCACGCATCATAGAGAGATTCCCCATCTTTTTTATTGAACCGTGTAATTTGGTCCCTTCGTTTAGCAGTTTTAGAGGGGGGAAGAATCGGGCAAGGAATGCTTACCTCATTTGATCCCATGAAGTAATGGAACCGACTTCAAGGGAATGGAACCAAGCGCTAGCTCTATCCCTTAAGGAAAAGGGAAACAGATGAAGTCTTACTGCCTCTTGGTTCTCCTTTATGGTTCCACTAATTCTTAGGAAAACAGAGATGTGAAGATTGGGATCCTCGGCGGGGGATCCCGAAAACTGATTTTGCTGCACCACAGACTTGATTTCGAAGTTATCATCCTCAACCGTTGGGTACACAATAATAGCTTGTGGCTCAACCGTAGATGGCGTTGCATACTCTTTGAGAGTGCGATCAGCCATGGCGGTATTATTTAGTCCGTCTCTCTTTCTTCTATGTAAAACCCTTTCGATCTCAGGAATAAATACCACTCAATTTCTGGTTTTTCGCATAAAAATTTGAGAACCCAAGAAGTTAACGATAACAGAAAGAAAAGAAAAGAGTAAAAGAAGAAAAAGAAAAGAAAAAGAAGAGAATTCTAATCACTAAGAAAAAGTTAATTAAATTAGTTAAGTCCCCGACAACAGCGCCAAAATCTTGATAGAGCCAAACCGCAAGTGCACGGTCTATCGAAGTAATAGTAGTAAGAGAGAGTATCATTCCACTAGGGAGTTGTTCAATTTAACTAACTTTAAGAGAATGATTAGAGGAGAAAGGAGATTGTAAAATAGGAGGTTTAGCTGGTTGAAAGTAAATAACAATAATAAAAAGAGCCTTGGGATTATTGGTTCGTCATAATAACAAGTCCTTCACTAGGCAAAACTTTAACTTCTAATTTCATGTTTTACACCTAATTTCTAAAGACCGGTTTCCCTCAAGCCCCTCACCTTCCGATCAAGTCCGGTGAGAGTTTACCTCTAGCAACCAAGCCTATTTCGCTGACTTGATTACTAGAAGAAGCTTATAAGGATTGAAACTACCCATGTCTCAAGGATTGCAAAGACTTTTTCACTGCCTTTGCAATTATTGTCTAAATTCACTTGTTCCAATATCAAAGCTCCGCTTTCACATTATGAATTGATATTTGAGATGACGGATTAACAATTATCAAACCCTCCACTTTCGTTTCCATAGTTTGATAATGGTTAATTCATGTTAAAACGGTGAATTTATATTTGAAATTAGAGTTACATGAAATTAGGCTTAACGCTTGGTTCGATTAGGATTATTTCATTAGACTTATCCAACAATCCCAAGACAAAAGAAGTCTACTCACTCATGTTCATCGTAGACATGGGGGAGAAGAGAGAAAGCATAAAATAAATTGCAAGAAAGTAAAGAAATAAAAGATAAACTTCATTAAAAAACAATTGTCACTATTGAATTCCAAGAAATAAAGATGAATATTTGTGATGGAGAGCTACTCTATTTATAGCTTACATTCGACTTAAAATCTAAGCAATTACAAGGGCTTTTCGGTAAAACTAAAATAGAGTAACTTGGGGCCAAAGCAAAAGCAGCAAAAGGCACTCTAGAGGGTGGCACGGCCGTGCCACATGTTGGCACGAGCCGTGCCAAACATCTGACTTGGGGGATTTATATTTTTGTTTTTGAATCTTCGTATTCTTGCTCCAAATCAGCTCCAGACTCCTTTCTTATGCTCCAAGACTCCATCCATCCAATATTCATTCCTGAAATATAAAATAAGCAATTGAAGTAAAAAAGATTCAAAAAGGAAATAATATTTAAATAAAATAAAATCAAATCTAAATATAACTAAACTAAATAATATATAAAAATAAACTAAATAATGACTCATCAAACTCCCCCACACTTGAATCTTTGCTTGTCCTCAAGCAAAAGGCAATAGACATAGTAGCAACAAAAAGATATGGCAACACAATTGAAAACTAATGTCCCTCTTAAGGTTTTATTTCAAAGTACACTAATCACAATCTCAAGTATTCATTGTGAACCTATTCAACCCAACATCAAGTCTCAAGTGAGCGTGTGTGTGCAGTCCAACCCTTTTCTTGCTCGTGTATAAGACAGATATTATGAGGAACAGGTTCTAACCTTAATACTAAAGTAACCGAGAAAAGTCCTTTCTTCATTTCATATAAGAGAGATGGGAATTCAGTTAAAATTAGATTAACAAATTAAGCACAAGGGGCTGCAGATTGCTTAGGGGCTATATATCCTCATAAGAAGTCTTTATGGAGAGGGTGTCCTTTCCCCCTAGATTCAAAATCACGTTAAGTTGTGCTGCAAAAAATTTAATAATCTCTGCGTAGGAAGTCTTTTTGGAGAAGGTGTCCTTTCCCCCTATCTTTGATGAATTTATTTCCTCTTTTGAGGGATTTGAAACTTAAGCTCAATTAGGGAGTCACCACCACATTTAGTAAGTCAGAGAGAGGGTGTCCTTTCCTCCACATGTTGGTGCCATTGTCCCACCCCATTTAGTTTAACACATTATAAATATAACAATAAAGCACATTATTTCCCAAACAAACTTATACTACTTTTACTCTAAAGACTTTTAAGGGTCTAAGTTACCATTAAAGTTAGAACGTGTTCCTTAAAATACCTACTCATACATTTACTCAAAGATTGCAACTGAGTGCTTTTCTCATTAGAGAATTTTAACAATAAAACATGATGTGGGTATAGCAAGAACACTAAAAACACAATAAATCACCTTCATGTACAAGAAACAACCTTTTAAGAGAAGACAAACAAAAAAATTTATGCCATAATTTCCATTAAAAACAAGCTACTTAATCATGCCTTTCACTATAAAAACAAAATAAAAGAATAAAGTTCAAGGGAGTTTGGAAACACTACGACTCTAGACACTTTATTAGGCTCCCCCCCACACACTTAGGAGAAGCATTGTCCTCAATGATTCAAAAGAAAATAAAATTAAAAGAAAAGAGAAAAAGAAGAAGAAGAAAGAGTAGAAGAAGAGAGAAGAAGAAGGAGAGAAGAGATAAGGGAAGAGAGGAAGAGGAAAGGTCATAATTTATTGGGGTCCATAAGAAGGACCTTGGAGATTAAGGTGTTGTATCATCCTCCAGAGCATTTCATTGTTCTCTTGTTTCAAGCGGTTGCCCCTTTGGACATCATTCCGGAGCCACGATAATTCAACACCTTGCCTTTGTTGTTCGGTGCTTATTCTCTCAACCTTGGTTTGCATCCATGCCCATCTTCCATTGTCATTTAGCTCACCGGTTTCTTGGTCATGGTGCTCTCCCTCATGGTGCAAGTTAGAACCTTCTCCTTCATCAAGATTTTGTGGCTCATGTACCTGGACATTATCAACATACAACAGATTTTCTTCCACCTCGGTGTTAGTCCGAGATGGGTTAGGAAGCAAAAATAGAATAGGTACATTGAGTTTAAGGGCATATTGCAAAGGTGGACGATGCTTAATGAATTTCATAGAGATTAGCGTCTCTATGTTAAGCCTATTGTTGCCCTCAATTTGATTTATCCTCTCCTCCTCACTCACTCCAAACTTCCTCGCAATGAATGTAATAACACCACCCACCACTATATCAAGTACATAAGTAGGCTTATTTCCTATGGAGGCAAGGTAATCAAGCATGTAAAAACAAGTATTCATGAGATTATTATTAAGAATAGCCCAAAGCATGAAGAGTTCATCCGTCCTACATGTTCCTACTTATTTCCTATACCAAATGGTACAAGCCATTACTCTTTGAAGGTACCTAAGCACTGGGTTATGAATGTTACTAGCCTTTTTGGAACGTGAAACATATTGTCTTAAACTGGTGATGTGTTTCCAACAGCTAGTAGGGTCATAGTCTTCCGGCTTTAGAGCTTGATTCCAAGAGTCGTGGATGAACCCTGCATTTGCGAAGCCCATTTCATTGCAAAAATTTTCAAAGGACATCTCGTAATCAATATTCAAAAGCTGGAAGGAGACTCTATGATCGGGGTCATCGAAATTCAACTTATCTTTCTTGAATTGGATAGAACTTAAAAACTCATAAGTGAAGTTCTCATACCCCCTCATAGGTCTAAGCATCTCACCCATCCTAACCTATTCAGCAGTTCAAAAACATTGTCCCTAATCTCTAACACATTCATAGTATGAGAGTCAGGGTACCTACAAGGATGTAAAGGTTTAGTGATAAGAACTTTATACCTTTCCTTTTCGTTGTTATCCTTGAAGACTATGCCATGATTCTTAGCCGGTGCTCATTTCTTTTGTGGAGGTCCTCCTGAAGAGCTTGCTGGTTCCTTTCCACTCCTTCTTGAAGCCATTTGACATTGACCTTGGGTTGACTTTGTGATTTTGTGAAGGTTTAGGGTTTGGGGAAAATTTTGGTGGAAAAAGTTGGTTTAGGTTTGGGTTTGGGTTTGATGTTTGAGTAAGGTTTATGAGTTTAGGTGTGGAGATTGGTTAAGAATTTATGGTTTTAAGGTTAGGTTAAAGGGAATAAGGTTTTGGTGAATTATAGCTTTGGGTGGATGAAAGTTGTTTTTGATAGAATGGTTTTGTTTAGAATGAAGTTTAGAGTTGATTTGGGGGAGAAATGGATTGGTTTGGTGGAGATTTGATGGAGATATGAAGGTTTGAAGGTGGATGGTTATGGAGGTTTAGAGAGAAGTTTGAAAGATGAAAGAGGTTTGTGGTTTAGAATGAAGGAAGAAGAAGAGAAAATTTTGTGTTATAGTGAGTTAGAAGTCGGGCACGGCCGTGCCACATATTGGCACGGGCCGTGCCAAGTTTCTGGAGTTTTGTGGGTTTGGGTTGGTCACCTAGCACGGTCGTGCCAACCATAGCACGGGCCGTGCCAACCTTCTGGTCACGGGGGCTTCAAAAATTTTTACTTTTCTTGAATCAAACTTAGACAATTACCTACAAAACACTTAAAACAATACAAAACAAACAAAATAAAGCAAATAAATGCGTGGGTTGCCTCCCACGAAGCGCTCCTTTAGAGTCATTAGCTTGATGGTTAGAAAGAGTCCTTAGAATGGATCAAAGAGATCATGTTGTGTAGATGACGCTATGAAGCGTTCTTTCACATCATGATCTTTAAGTAATGCACATGAGTAAGGATCGGGACCTTTCATAACATTTTCCAATTGGAATCCTGCCATTTCATCACTGACTTGAAAGATAATCCTACCATGTTTGACATCAACAATAGTTCCTGCGGTAGCAAGGAAGGGTCTTCCTAAAATCATAGGGTAATCACCGTCCTCTTCTATGTCTACTACCATAAAATCAGCAGGGATGTATATTCCTTCTATATTAACGGGGATGTCCTCTTGGATGGTAGAACGGTCAGCAAGTTTTAATGTCAAATCAGTGGGTTTCAACTCTCCTATCCCCATCCTCTTAAAGAGGGATAAAGGCAACAGGCTAACACTGGCTCCTAAGTCACACATGGCTTTATCTATGGTTCTATCCCCGATCACACAAGGTATGGTAAAACTACCTGGATCTCTAAGCTTAGGAGGTATCTTCTTGATGATTGCACTATTCTCCCTAGTGAATGCTATTGTTTCATGATGCTCTATAGTCTTTTTCTTTGAAAAAATTTTCTTTAAAAACTTAGCATATAGAGGCATCCGAGACAAAGCTTCTGCAAAGGAAATTTT
Organism: Medicago sativa; assembly: GCF_051527215.1. Taxonomy (NCBI): domain Eukaryota; kingdom Viridiplantae; phylum Streptophyta; class Magnoliopsida; order Fabales; family Fabaceae; genus Medicago; species Medicago sativa. The sequence goes on from NC_140751.1 coordinate 34,614,094, forward strand.
AGTGCAAATTTTCTTAAGTATGTTAACAAACTTATTAAATCTACCCTCCAAGTTAAGATTAGCAATTTTTAAAGGGGAAGGAGCCTTGGTCTCATCGAGCGGTTTCTCACTTTCTATCACTGTTTTATCACCTAAAAGCTTGACACTTTCTTTCTCAATGTTTTCAACCTTACCAATAGTTTCTCCTAACTTTCTACCCCCAAAAGAAATATCATTAACATGAGCTTTAGGGTTGGCTTCGGTTTGACGAGGAAAGACTCCCAGTGTTTGAGAAAGGGTGGCCACTTGTTGGGCTATTTGGGAGATTTGTGTTTCAAGCATTTTAGAATGAGTAGAGATAGAATCAACCTTGGTATTGAGTTTGGAAAGAGAATCGTTCAGAAATCCGGTTTGGTTTTTAAGTTCTTGAAGTTGTTTATTTTGGTTGGCAATAGAATTTTCCAACAAGATTTCCAAATTATATTTCTGAGCAACTCTCTGGTTGATTGCATAGCCAAGTGGTGCTACTTGTCCATAGGGATTTTGATTTTTATAAAAGTTTTGGTTTTTCCTCATCCCTTGGTTGTATTGAGCATAGTTCAATTGGTCAACACCATTAACAGCACCACCTAGTTGGCAATCAACACCTTCATGACCAGATATACAACATATTTCACAAGAAGGAGATGCAGAATTAGAATTGATGGCACTAACATTTAGAGTTTCAAATTTTTGGGTTAGTGCATCAATCTTAGCAGCAAGCTGATCTTAGTTAGAGACTTCGTATATACCCGCCTCCTTTTTGAAGGGTGAAGAACTAGTGATGGCTCTCTCGTCGGTCCACTTGTAATGATTTTGAGCCATATCTTCAATCAAGGCATATGCCTCCGTGTATTTCTTGTTCATTAGAGCTCCACCTGCAGCTGCATCAACAAACATCTTAGTGGTATAAGACAAGCCATTATAAAAAGCGTGGACTATGAGCCACTTCTCTAAACCATGGTGGGGACAAAGTCTAAGCATTTCCTTGAAACGCTCCCACGCATCATAGAGAGATTCCCCATCTTTTTGATTGAACCGTGTAATTTGGTCCCTTAGTTTAGCAGTTTTAGAGGGGGAAGAGATGAAGTCTTACGGCCTGTTGGTTCTACTTTATGGTTCCACTAATTCTTAGGAAAATAGAGATGTGAAGATTGGGATCCTCGGCGGGGGATCCCGAAAACTGATTTTGCTGCACCAAGTTAAGTAGGGCAGACTTGATTTCGAAGTTGTCATCCTCAACCGTTGGGTACACAATAATAGCTTGTGGCTACCCGTAGACGGCGTTGCATACTCTTTGAGAGTGCGATCAGCCATGGCGGTATCATTTAGTGCGTCTCTCTTTCTTCTATGTAAAAACCTTTCGATCTCAGGAATAAATACCACTCAATTTCTGGTTTTTCGCATAAAAAATTGAGAACCCAAGAAGTTAACGATAACAGAAAGAAAAGAAAAGAGTAAAAGAAGAAAGAGAAAAGAAAAAGAAGAGAATTCTAATCACTAAGAAAAAGTTAATTAAATTAGTTAACTCCCCGACAACGGCGCCAAAAACTTGATAGAGCCAAACCGCAAGTGCACGGTCTATCGAAGTAATAGTAGTAAAAGAGAGTATCATTCCACTAGGGATTTGTTCAATTTAACTAACTTTAAGAGAATGATTAGAGGAGAAAGGAGATTATAAAATAGGAGGTTTAGCTGGTTGAAAGTAAATAACAATAATAAAAAGAGTCTTGGGATTACTGGTTCGTCATAATAACAAGTCCTTCACTAGCCAAAACTTTAACTTCTAATTTCATGTTTTACACCTAATTTCTAAAGACCGGTTTCCCTTTAGCCCCTCACCTTTCCGATCAAGTCCGGTGAGAGTTTACCCCTAGCAAGCAAGCCTATTTCGCTGACTTGATTACTAGAAGAAGCTTATAAGGATTGAAACTACCCATGTCTCAAGGATTGCAAAGACTTTTTCACTGCCTTTGCAATTCTTGTCTAAATTCACTTGTTCCAATATCAAAGCTCCGCTTTCACATTATGAATTGATATTTGAGATGACAGATTAACAATTATCAAACCCTCCACTTTCGTTTCCACAGTTTAATAATGGTTAATTCATGTTAAAACGGTGAATTTAGATTAGAAGTTAGAGTTACATGAAATCAGGTTTAAAGCTTGGTTCGATTAGGATTATGTCATTAGACTTATCCAACAATCCCAAGACAAAAGAAGTCTACTCACTCATAGACATGGGGGAGAAGAGAGAAAGCATAAAATAAATTGCAAGAAAGTAAAGAAATAAAAGATGAACTTTATTAAGAAAACAATTGTCACTATTGAATTCCAAGAAATAAGGATGAATAATTGTGATGGAGAGCTACTCTATTTATAGCTTACATTCGACTTAAAATCTAAGCAATTACAAGGGCTTTTCAGTAAAACTAAAGCAGAGTAACTTGGGGCTAAAGCAAAAGCAGCAAAAGGCACTTTGGAGGGTGGCACGGCCGTGCCACATGTTGGCACGGGCCGTGCCAAGCTTCTGACTTGGGGGATTTATATTTTTGTTTTCGAATCTTCGTATTCTTGCTCCAAATCACCTCCAGACTCCTTTCTTTTGCTCCAAGACTCCTTCCATCCAATATTAATTCCTGAAGTATAAAATATGCAATTGAAGTAAAAAGATTCAAAAGGGAAATAATATTTAAATAAAATATAATCAAATCTAAATAAAACTAAACTAAATAATATATAAAAATAGACTAAATAATGACTCATCAGAGGGCGTTACAACTTTCCCCAACTTAAAAGAATTTCGTCTTCGAAATTCAGAGCACAGGAGAAAATGAATTTAATTATTGCCTAAATATCTTAAATTATATATAACAAAATAGAAACTTCAAACAATACACAAACCACATTAAAGTTTGGCAGTTAAACATGATCACATAATAAAACATAACCATTAATTAGAAAACACAACAACAATATTCAACCGTCACACGATACAACGACTCATCTACTTGGCCGGACAGACCGACCTGCTCTGATACCAATTGTAACACCCCGTTTTCCCAACATAAAAATTTCACTTATAAATCAAAGTCATTCAACATAAACAGAATGCTACACTTCTTTTAATAAAATCATAAATGGAATAAAACAATTCATCCTTCTTAAATTGGTCAACATAAACATTCAAAAACTTCGCAGCGGATTTCAATTCAACAACATAATTAGTATCAGAGCACCTAAAGACACAGTGAGAGATAGCTACTCACGACAGCAATCAACAACTACTTATTCTCGATCACCTGCAAGTTACTCATACGAAGAGCAACATTTCCAAGCAGAAGGGGTGAGATTCACAAACAATAATGTTAAGCATATAATTCAACAATTATATTTAACAACATAAACATCATCAACATATCATAACAATGGTCATGTAGCATCATTATCATCATCATAATCAACTTCATAATCAATTTCATAAATCAACTTAACAACTTGACTCGACAATGCAACTTAACTCGACTATGCAACTCTATCATTTTACTCATGCATGTGGTACCATTCTAGGGCATAAGTCCTCGTCTCTTTTGAGCATAAATATACTCCTAGGGCATGAACCCTCGTCGCTATTGAGCAAAAGCTCCTAAGGCATGAGCCCTAGTCTTTAAATGAGTATGCATGGACTCAACATCTTACAACTTAGACAACATGAACGACTTATATGACTCCAATAATTTGGATCAACATCTCACATCTTAGACCGACACATGCAGCTTTAATCAATAGTAAATAGCAACAAGGAAACACATCAATAATCTCAAGATATAACAATATCAAAATGTAATCATCGTCTCAAAACATCACTTGTAATTCACATAATGCATATACGATTATATGTATATCATCCGTCACAACATTAAATCATCTTATAACAACTTCACAGATCATCGTTAATATTATATTCAAACATCAACAATTCATCATGCAATTTTGTAAAAACATAATAAATTATACATAACATATTTCCATGTCAAACCAAGGATACTAGAAATATATAACAATTTTCAACAACTTTCATGTTTATACCAAAGACCAATTTAAAACGGAGACGTGCAAAAAAGATGCAAAAAAATGAAACAGAGAATGCTGTCACCGTAGAATTTCGCTAAGACCTCCTCGGAGTATTTTCATCATAACTCAAAAACTAAAAGTCATTTTCATGTCAAACCAAAGCCACTGGAAAGCTAACAAAATTATCTAAAATTCCATGTTTACACCCAAGGCCAATTCTGTACCGATCAATACCAGTTTTCGTTTCAAATTCTAAAAAGTTGTGCAGAAAGTCCATAAAAATTCACTGTGACCTACGTGCAGTAATTTGACCATAACTCAAGTTCTATAAATCATTTTGACGTCAGACCAACGACATTAGAAAACTAACATCCATTCCTACAACTTTCATGTTTACACCTAAGACCAATTCTGTACCGATCAATACCAGTTTCTATTTCAAAATTCGGGATAGAGATAAGAAAAAATCAGGAAAAACAACTTATATTATTCAAACTTCACATTCATTCAAAATCATCACAATCAACAACAACAACTCAACATAATTCATACCTAATTCATAATATAACATTAGCAACAGCAATCATCAATAACCACAAATCAAGAATAACATAACATAAATCATCAATTATCACTCTTAACCCTAATTTTCCGATTCTCAAAAACTAAACCTACAACATGTTAAATGGAATTTCTAGAAGCATAGACTCAAAATTATTTAATGATAGTCCCACCCTTACCTTAGATTGATTGATTGTAAGGATTCTACAAACTTCTCTTCTCTGGTTCTTCTCTTCTTTAGGTTTCTCCTCTTTCTCCCAAAAACAGTTTGCACGTAATCCTTATTTTCTAACTCTGACTCTCCTCTTTATATATAAATCCTTAACCTATTTATTTTCCCTTATTTCCAATTCTGCCCCAAAGCCCCATTATTCTAAATAGTTATATTTTTCCACTAAATATATTCTTCCGCTAAATATATTCTCCCACTAAATATATTCTTCCACTAAATATATTCTAATAAATAATAAAATAAAGGCACTCAATAATATATCAACATATCACATAATTAAATAAATCATATAATTCAACTCTATCTCAAGAAAAATAATTAAATAACAAGGAGGGTGTTACTACTCTCCCCAACTTAAAAGAATTTCGTCCTCGAAATTCAAAGCATAGAAGAAAATAAATTTAATTCTTGCCTAAATATCTTAAACTATATATAACAAAATAGAAACTTCAAACAATACACAAACCACATTAAAGTTCGTCAGTTAAACATGATCACATAATAAAACATAATCATTAATTAGAAAACACATCGATAGTATTCAACCATCACACGACACAACGACTCATCTACTTGGCCGATCAATACGAGTTTTTACTTGGCCGGACGGACCGACCGGCTCTGATACCAATTGTAACACCCCGTTTTCCCAACATAAAAATTTCACATATAAATCAGAGTCATTCAACATAAACGGAATGCTACACTTCTTTTCATAAAATCATAAATGGAATAAATAACAATTCATCCTTCATAAATTGGTCAACATAAACATTCAAAAACTTCGCAGCGGATTTTGATTCAACAACATAATTAGTCTTGGCACGAAGGCCTCATCAAAACATCTCGTAATAATCCAAAAACTAAATCATAGTCATCTAAAATCATAAGCAGTACGTAAGGAATAGATAATAGCAACAAAAGTTCTCGTCCCGTTACGTATCAGAGCACCTAAAGACACAGTGAGAGATAGCCACTCACGACAGCAATCAACAACTACTTATTCTCGATCACCTGCAAGTTACTCTTACGAAGAGCAACATTTCCAAGCAGAAGGGGTGAGATTCACAAACAATAATGTTAAGCATATAATTCAACAATTATATTTAACAACATAAACATCATCAACATATCATAACAATGGTCATGTAGCATCATTATCATCATCATAATCAACTTCATAATCAACATCAATATCAAATTCATAAATCAACTTAACAACTTAACTCGACAATGCAACTTAACTCGACTATGCAACTCTATCATTTTACTCATGCATGTGGTACCATTCTAGGGCATAAGCCCTCGTCGCTTTTGAGCATAAATATACTCCTAGGGCCTGAGCACTCGTCTTTATTGACCAAAAGCTCCTAGGGCATGAGCCCTCGTCCTTAAATGAGTATGCATGGACTCAATATCTTACAACTTAGACAACATGAACGACTTATATGACTCCAATAATTTGGATCAACATCTCACATCTTAGACCGACACATGCAGCTTTAATCAATAGTAAACAGCAACATGGCAGCACATCAATAATCTCAAGATATAACAATATAAAAATGTAATCATCGTCTCAAAACATCACTTATAATTCACATAATGCATATACAATTATATATATATCATCCGTAACAACATTAAATCATCTTATAACAACTTCACAGATCATCGTTAATATTATATTCAAACATCAACAATTCATCATGCAATTTTGTAAAAACATAATAAATTATACATAACATATTTCCATGTCAAACCAAGGATACTAGTAGGATATCACAATTATCAACAACTTCCATGTTTATACCAAAGACAAATTTAAAACAAAGACGTGTGAAAAAGACGCAAAAACATGAAACAGAGAATGATGTCACCGTATAATTTCGCTAAGACCTCCTCGGAGTATTTTCATCATAACTCAAAAACTAAAAGTCATTTTCACGTCAAACCAAAGCCACTGGAAAGCTAACAAAATTGTCTAAAACTTTCATGTTTACACCCAAGGCCAATTCTGTACCGATCAATACTAGTTTTCGTTTCAAATTCAAAAAAGTTGTGTAGAAAGTCAATAAAAATTCACTATGACCTACGTGCAGTAGTTTGACCATAATTCAAGTTCTATAAATCATTTTGACATCAGACCAATGGCATTAGAAAACTAACATCCATACCTACAACTTTCGTGTTTACACCTAAGACCAATTCTGTACCGATCAATACCGATTTCTATTTCAAAATTCGGGAAAGTTATGCAGAAAGTCCATAAAAATTCCCTATGACCTACGTGCAGTAATTTGACCATAACTCAAGTTCTATAAATCATTTTGACGTCAGACCAACGACATTAGAAAACTGACATCTGTACCTACAACTTTCGTATTTACACTATTACCAATTCTGTACCGATCAATACGAGTTTCTACTTGGCCGGACGGACCGACCGGCTCTGATACCAATTGTAACACCCCGTATTCCCAACATAAAAATTTCACATATAAATCAGAGTCATTCAACATAAACGGAATGCTACACTTCTTTTCATAAAATCATAAATGGAATAAATAACAATTCATCCTTCATAAATTGGTCAACATAAACATTCAAAAACTTCGCAGCGGATTTTAATTCAACAACATAATTAGTCTTGGCACGAAGGCCTCATCAAAACATCTCGTAATAATCCAAAAACTAAATCATAGTCATGTAAAATCATATGCAATATGTAAGGAATAGAAAATAGCCACAAAAGTTCTCATCCCGTTACGTATCAGAGCACCTAAAGACACAGTGAGAGATAGCCACTCACGACAGCAATCAACAACTACTTATTCTCGATCACCTGCAAGTTACTCATACGAAGATCAACATTTCTAAGTAGAAGAGGTGAGATTCAAAAACAATATTGTTAAGCGTATAATTCAACAATTATATTTAACAACATAAACATCATCATCATATCATAACAATGGTCACGTAGCATCATTATCATCATCATAATCAACTTCATAATTAACATCAATATCAACTTCATAAATCAACTTAACAACTTGACTCGACAACGCAACTTAACTCGACTATGCAACTCTATCATTTTACTCATGCATGTGGTACCATTCTAGGGCATAAGCCCTCGTCGCTTTTGAGCATAAATATACTCCTAGGGCATGAGCCCCCGTCGCTATTGAACAAAAGCTCCTAGGGCATGAGCCCTCGTCTTTATTGAGCAAAAGCTCCTAGGCCATGAGCCCTCGTCTTTAAATGAGTATGCATGGACTCAACATCTGACAACTTAGACAACATGAATGACTTATATGACTCCAATAATTTGGATCAACATCTCATATCTTAGACTGACACATGCAACTTTAATCAATAGTAAACAGGAACACGGCAGCACATCAATAATCTCAAGATATAACAATATCAAAATGTAATCATCGTCTCAAAACATCACTTATAATTCACATAATGCATATACTACTATATATATATATATATATATATAATCTGTAACAACATTAAATCATTTTATAACAACTTCACAGATCATCATTCATATTATATTCAAACATCAACAATTCATCATGCAATTTTGTAAAAACATAATAAATTATACATAACATATTTCCACGTCAAACCAAGGATACTAGAAAGATATCACAATTATCAACAACTTTCGTGTTTACACCTAAGACCAATTCTGTACCGATCAATACCAGTTTCTATTTCAAAATTCAGGACAGAGATAAGAAAAAATAGGAAAAACAACTTATATTATTCAAACTTCACATTCATTCAAAATCATCACAATCAACAACAACAACTCAACATAATTCATACCCAATTCATAATATGACATTAGCAACAATAATCATCAATAACCACAAATCAACAACAACATAACATAAATCATCAATTATCACTCTTAACCCTAATTCTCCAATTCTCAAAAACTAAACCTACAACATGTTAAATGAAATTTCCAGAATCATAGACTCAAGATTATTGAATGATAGTCCCACCCTTACCTTAGATTGATTGATTGCAAGGATTCTACAGACTTCTCTTCTCTGGTTCTTCTCTTCTCTAGGTTTCTCCTCTTTCTCCCAAAAACAGTTTGCACGTAATCCTTATTTTCTAACTCTGGCTCTCCTCTTTATAAATAAATCATTAACCTACTTATTTTCCCTTATTTCCAATCCTGCCCCAAAGTCTCATTATTCTAAATAATTATATTTTTTCACTAAATATATTCTTCCACTAAATATATTCTCCCACTAAATATATTCTAATAAATAATAAAATAAAGCCACTTAATAAAATATCAACATATCACATAATTAAATAAATTATATAATTCGACTCTATCTCAAGAAAAATAATTAAATAACAAGGAGTGCGTTACATACCCAATCCAAAGACAAGTCCTTGGAAGCCAATTGTCAACGAAACAATCTATGGAAGCAAGAAGGCTGGCAAGTATTGTGATTTAAGTATTGAGAAGAAGATACTTCTGAAAATCCAGAATGAAAACCTACTTCCAAAAGGTGGTGGTAGTGATCAACCTTCTCTGGCTCATAAAGTGTTTCTACATCTCTTCATCAACAAAACCGGGGTAAATGTGCCTAAGTACATCTTCAGGCACATGATGAAAGAGCTTAGAGAAAGTCAGGACAATGGCAGATTCTGGGTTCCTTATGGGAGACTTATTTCAGAAATTCTTCATCAAGGAGGGATTCTGAAGGCTATCAGCGAGGTTAGAATCTACAATGATACTTATATGGGCACTATCACAGGCAAAGTCATTAGTGGCAAAACTCTTAGGAATATGTCATTAATTCCTAAAGATGGTTTCAAAAAGCTCCCTACATATCTGAAGGAATCAGATGCTAAATCAAATCTGATGGAAGGCTTCCCACCTATCTGCAAGCAAGAACCTCTGGAAGTTCAGTTGTACTACATCAAGGAACACTTTGCTCTAACTAGTGAGAAGCTCAGATTAGAAGACATTCCTGATACGATGTATGGTGGAGCCTTGCCAGTGGCCAAAGGAAGAAAGGCCAATAGGAAAGCTATGTCCAAGGATGAATATTTAGAGGTTGAACAACCTACAAAGAAGGCCAAGAAGGAGAAGGCTACTGATAAGCTACAAATTGGTGGTTCTGGTGTACCATCAATTGAAGAGGAAGTTGAAGGTATTGAAGCTGCATCTGGATTGTTCACCTGGGAAATGAAGAAGAAGAAAGCTGAGGATGCTGCTACACTCCAGAAGGCTCTGGAGATTGCAAAGGAAATAGAGATTCCTGCATCCAGTATTGTTAGAGGAGATGTAGTTGTTGATGCTGAAGAAATTGTCAAGGCTACTGAAGCTGTACAAGAGTTGGCAATTTCAGAAGCTAGTAATCTGATGATGGTAGTGAGTGCTACTGAAGATGTCCAGGAGGACATTACTGCTGAGCCAGAAGTAGTTGATGATGAAGAAGGTCATCCTGATCTCTCACATACTAATGATGTAGTAGAGATAGAATCAGACTTCACCCTCCCAATCCACATCCACATCTTCATCCACCAACACAGATGACATACCTTTAGGTCAAATCTACAATATCAAACACATTAAGCCTAAATCCAATATTTCTCAAGAACCTATTAGAACTGATATAGATGAAAGAGTCATTGGCTTAGCTCAAAGAAAAGCAGATCTCTACAATAGATTTCCTGTTAGTTGCAATCCTTTAAGGCCACCAATGATTCAACCACTTAACATGGTTCCCTCTGATGAGAATATTGAACCCTCATCATCATCCCAACCACCCTCCTCTTTCAACCAAACTCAAGACACAACTGTCCTAGACAATCTGGTTAGTCACTATTTTGGTGAACTACCAGAGGTTAGACAACACTCAGAGAAAGACTCTGAAGTTGCTTCTGAAGCAGTTGCTTATGAAGAAGTCACTTCAGAAAGCCCCCAACAACAAACACCAACCCACAGATAGCCCCACAAATGAGCTCTGATAATATCACTAGCCCTGAACATGTCTCTACATCTGAGCATGTTTCAGTACCTGAACCTGTTGTTCCTGAACAATTTGTTCCTGAGAAAATCAAATCATCCATTATTTCATTACATGAACCTGTTTTCAAACCAACCTGCATTGACAAGTATGTTACTATAGCCACATCTATGGACATTGACTCTGAGGATGATCAAGTTGATCCTCAATCTTCTACCATGGTTATAAAAACTACTCCTAATCAACCATCAACCAATAACACTCAAACCTTAAACTTTACAAACAACCAGTCATCATCATCCTTAGCCATTGTACCTATAGCTTCACCCAAACCTACAAAGATACCCTCACAACCAACCATCTTTCTTGATTCTACTCTACTTCAGGATGTATGTGAGGATTTAGGACAGAAGCTAGTCAAACTCATTCAAGCTAGGAATGACTTGGTTCACAGAGAGAGCTATGAGAAGCAATGGAGCAGACTGAAGGACAGAGTTGATTACATCCTGTCTGCACTCCAAACTACCTACTTAAATATTCAAGATCAAGCTCAGCAGAAGCTTCAAGACTAGCTGAAAGGAATCAATGATAGTCTGCAGGAAGTAAAGATTCTTAGGACATGGGTGCAAAATCCTCCAAGCATCAAAGGAAGAGAAGTTACAGACTTCATCCCTTCTGGAGTGCATCCAAGAGATCTGGACTTGACCTTCCTCAACAAGGTCAATCTTAAGACAACCTCTCCTGATCTAGCTCTGATTCAAAGGAATACAATCTTGGAGAAGGAAGTTAAGAAGCTTCAGAAGGATTTGATAGAACAGAAGCTACTCATGTTAGAATACAAGTCTTATACTGAAGCAAAGCTAGAAGAAGCTAAAGAAGCATTGAGAGAAGCTAAAATCAGAGAAGAGAATCTGATAAAGAGCAATGAAGCTTTGAAGCTTGAGATGAAGAATCAGCAGGAAGCAATGCAGAAGAAGTAAGATGAAACTCCGCTGATGATCAGACACATCATGGAAATGATGAACAAACAAGTCAAACCCTAGTTGCACACATTTAGCTTGTTTAGTTTTAGTTTCTTTCTTTTTGCTCTGATATTTTTTTTGTTTCTGTCAAACACTGTTTGCTTCTGAACTTATTGCGCTCCTGATCAATTCTATATGCTTCTGAACTTCTTTATCATGCTCTGATCTTTCTTATAGTTATGCTCTGATTTATCTATTGTGTTGTGCTCTGATATATTTATAAATTATGCTCTCTATTTAATTTTTTTCTCACTATCTTTTTACTTCTTTCTTTTTGTCTTTAGTTTTTTTTTTAAAATTTTTTTTGTTGATGACAAAAGGGGGGGTAGTATGTATAGTATTTATAGGCTCTGAGCCCCATTAATTTAATTTTTAATCATTTTAAATTAATAGGACCAACTTCTTATCTCTTAGTCTATTTAATGTGAAAATGTTCTGAGAGTTATTACGTTTTTAATGATGAATTTGATTAACTTGAATAGAACTCAGGGGGGAGCTTACAAAACTCACCTTAGGAACTATTAGACTAATGGGGAGCTTGCAAACCTCATACTCTTAAAGTCAACTTGTTAATTGAATTAACAACAATTGCACATTTTAAATACTATTGTTTGTCATCATCAAAAAGGGGGAGATTGTTGGAACAAAATGTGTTTAACAATGAACCTTGAGAGTTTTGATGATAACAAGGTATTAAAAATTGTCAATTGGACTAGCTAATATTTTTTCAAGTGTACAGGACCATATACAAAAAATTTACATCTTAAAGAGGTTCTGGATGAACAAAAGAGAGCTAAGAAATCAACAAAAAGGAAGCTTAAAGCGTCTGAAGTCCAAAAGTGCTTGATAGACTTTTAGCAAGTGTACTAAAACTATCGAAGTAATAAAATTTATAAGTTCGTATCCACAAGGACTGTGTTAATCTCAATTTAGCAATAAGGTTAATATCTAGGATGTGTAAATTATTTTAGTGCCCGACGCAGTAGTTTTGATTGCATAAAATTAGATAAACAGAAAATAAAGATAGTTTTGGTAAAGATAAGGAGAGAGAGCTAAGATCAAGTCTTTCGAATCATCTATGTTCCCCTAATTGGTATACTGCACCTATTCTTATGAATGATTCTCTAGTTTCACGATAGTTAACAAAATAGTCATAATCAATCCCTTGAGTTAGGACCCTCTTCTCAAACTAAAGCCCCTAATTCCTTAGGTGGTCTAATAATCTTTGAAGGTTTAAAGTACGTTAACCTAATATCACTAATAAACGATTATCCATTCCTAGACTAACCATGTTTATTAGAACAATTCAATCAGGTCTAAGTCGAAAGTTATGGTCAGTAGTCATTCATTCTCACGAAATCATGTTTATATGGTGTCAATATATAAAAAGCATTAAGAACAATTGAATTGAATAAAAACTATATTGTCATTCACAATAAATAGAGTTTCATAGCAATGTGGTTCAATCAGGGTTACACAGAATCATCTCAGACTTAATCAAAGGAAATTAGGTAGACATGATTAAAGGAATAAACAACATAGTAAAGAAAATAAACCGATAGAGTTCCGTCGTTGCCGTCTTTCTCCTCAATTTCTTCTCAAACGTTACTGATGTTGTTGTTTTCCCATTCCCATGTGCCTCTAGCCATGCGTGAATGAATCCTCTTTTCTTTCCTTCCAAAAGCGTGTTGTGCCAAAACTTTAATTCCCAAAATGTGCCTTCCTTTTGTGATGTGCAGCTTCCTTTTATATGTAACCTAGTTTCTTTCTTTCTCCCCAAGCATGTCACGTTTTTCTTTCTTTTCTTGGATTAAATATAAGCCCATATAAATTCTTAAATCCATTGTTTCTTGACACCTCCTGTTTTGCTCTTTTTGATCATATTTTCTCTTGCGTTTATTTCTTTCCTTGTGCCACATGTTGCTAAAATCATGTCACGAAATAGCCATCGTGACATGTTTTAGCCAATGTCAAATGAACCTCATCCTGTGCTCCAAATCGTGACATGTTTTCAACAATCGTGACACGATTTAGTTTTCTTCAAAATCTTCTATTTTTCTTACTTTTCTTGCTGCTTAAGCTTGTTTGTGAACTCAAAAATATCATAAAAAGACTCTAAAAATGTGGAATGACAGACTGTCATCACAACCCCAAACTTGAACCATTCCTTGTCCTCAAGGAATTTACTTGTAACATTGGCAATTGACAGTAAAATAAAAATTACCTGATCAAGTGATAGTACCCAAAAGTTCAACACCTTACTAGCTAAAGATGAGCTAGTTTGACTTGTACGCATCCACCAATTCACAACTCCACGCAACAATATGAAAAGGGTTCACATACAGTCGACATGCAATCTACATATTACCATACGCTTGAAAAATTTCTAAACTTCAATCAAAATCAATGTCAATGCACACTTTGAGGTCTTAAAGGGTTATAACGGGGCTTAGGTGAAGGTGGGATAATATTTGGATAAGTATGCTACACAAAATTTGAGTTAGGCATTCCTACGGAAGTTAAACACAAAATTCAATCCCTCATTCATTAACCTTTTGGAACAACAATTCTTGTAAAAGTACTAGAGAATACTTGTAACTATTGGGACAATCGAGTTTCAAGTTACTCAGATTTTCAAAGTTTTGTCCCTTTTTCATTCTATTTTCTTCTTCTTCTTTTTTCAATGACTTTGCAACTTTTTTTTTTGATACACCATTTTTGTGTGTATTTTTCATGATAATGTTCTTTCTTAGTTCTCTAGTACCCCCACCCCAAACTTAATTGGTTGCAAATTCCAATAGCAACCCCAAACTTATTATTTAGCAACATTCTACAATGCCTAACTCAGAAAAAACAATATGGGACAAGTCCTAAAAGTCTCTAAGCTTGTAATGTAATTTGTCACCGAACAAAAAGTTCTAAACCTATCGACTCAATTTGGCTAAGAAAAGGAGAAATTATAACAGTTAAAATCATGGTAGGCTTCAAAAAGGCTCACAGGACCAAGCACTTTTGCCTCAGTGTGCTAATGACAAAGATCAATCAACAATAGAGAAACAATGCAAGTTCTAGAAATGTAAATGCATGGAACACTCTATATAAGTAAATTGGAAAAATAAAATTTGGCCATGAACCTTACAGTTTAGATTTCTGGGAGTTGTGACTACCTATCTTTAACTGCCGTACACTTCGCCTTTGAATCACAAGTCACTCCTCCTTTTTGAACTTTTGGAATACCACTTGAACAAACATTTGTTACTAAACTGGAAAAAGTCAATAAAACAAGCAAATTCATCAATAATAAACAAGTGCAAGTTCAATTACATCACAGGGGGATACAACTGAGTTAAACCAAAATGAAAATTAAAGACAAATTGTTTGACTCAACAATAGAAATAAAATACTGAAAATAAAGACATAATAAAAATGATGGGTTGCCTCCCACCAAGCGCTTTCTTTTACGTCATTGAGCTTGACGCTTGAACACCCAAGTTAAGGTGGATATTTCCACTTTGATTCAACAAGCATTCTCTTTTCATTTTTATTTTTTTCTTGTTGCTCATTTCCAAATTCATCTTCACTATCCACTTCATCAACCTTTCTGTTGGTACTCTCAAGATTCACCGGCTTGAGCACCTTTCTGGTTCTCAATTTAATGACTTTGCAACTTTTATTCTTTGGATATTCAACATTCTCCTTATTTTTACTGAAATGAGGATAAGGCAACTTCACATAGTATGGAATCACTTGAGGCTTATCACCATCCTTGAGGAGCTGACTTTTAGACTTTCTCAAAATGGAGCTTGCATCTATGAGTTTCTCTATTTTATCTCCCTCCTTTTTGGATTCACACTCAACTTTCTTTTTCTGACTCTTATCCACTCCCATAAGGACAGCTGATACTCTCCCATCACTCACTCCAATCATATTACATGCGTCATTCTTTTGATTATTGGAAGTATTGCCACCAAAACCTCCCCTTGATTGTGCTGCCATCAGTTTTGACAAATGCCCAATTTGAGTTTCAAGGTTCTTAAAATAAGCTTCATTGTCCTTTTGCACACTTTCTTGATTTGACTTTATATCTTGGAAGTTGGTTTGGGTTAATTTGATGAAACTAGTCAAGGCTTCTTCAAGTGCGGTTTGCTTTGTTTGTGGTAGTTGAATCTGTTGAACTTGAACTTGGCTCATACTTATGGCTTGTTCTTGTTTTGAAAGTGCTTCTAATTGTTTACTCATCAAGGCCTGACTGGCCAAGATAATACTATTTTCATTCTCTCCAAGCACTCCTATCTCACTTTGCTCAATCTCAACACAATACTCATTTTGAGCCATGATCTCAATTAGGGTTTGAACCTCAAGGTCTGTTTTCTCTCTTATACTACCCCCAGCTGAGGCATCAAGGAGCATCCTAGTTTGAATATTCATCCCTTGTGCAAATATCTGCATCTGTTCCAGTATATCAAAACCATGTGGTGGACACCTCTTCAATAACAGTCTGAACCTATCCCAATCATCATAGAGAGATTCTGTATCACCTTGTTTGAAACCACTAATTTCTGCTCTCTTCTTCAATAACTTCGATAATGGAAAGAACCTCTTTAAAAACTTCTCTTCTAACTCATCCCATTTTTGAATTGTACCATTAGGCAGAGCATGCAACCAATCTTTTGTTCTTCCAGTTAATGTTAAAGCAAACAATTGCAACTTCTTTTAATCTTCAGTCACTCCATCTGGGCAGCAGAACAAACAAGATTCATAAAATATACTCATGTGTTCGTATGGGTCTTGAAGTGATCCTCCATCATATTGATTTTCTCTAAGACCCACAAGAATTGAATTTTTTATGTTGAAGGCAACTGGGTTCGCCGGTTGAAACCCATGAGTGATAAGACATCGGTGTGTTCCTATACCGTAGTCCCCTAAGGTGCGTCTAGATGGCATATCTCCCATCCTAAATCAAATAGTATTTTGCTTGACCTCGCAGAAACAACAAAAAGAAAAAGATACCATCATAGCACCGCACAAGATAAAATAAAAGCAACAAGAGTAATATTTTTTTATATATATATATATATAAACAAAAATCCTAAATAATAACGAAATTACCAAATTGAAATGATTCAACAGTCCCCGGCAATGGCGCCAAAAACTTGATAGACTTTTAGCAAGTGTACTAAAACTATCGAAGTAATAAAATTTATAAGTTCGTATCCACAGGGACTGTGTTAATCTCAATTTAGCAATAAGGTTAATATCTAGGATATGTAAATTATTTTAGTGCCCGAGGCAGTAGTTTTGATTGCATAAAATTAAATAAACAGAAAATAAAGATAAGATAAGGAGAGAGAGCTGAGATCAAGTCTTTCAAATCATCTATGTTCCCCTAATTGGTATACTGCACCTATTCATATGAATGATTCTCTAGTTCCACGATAGTTAACAAAATAGTCATAATCAATCCCTTGAGTTAGGACCCTCTTCTCAAACTAAAGCCCCTAATTCCTTAGGTGGTCTAATAATCTTTGAAGGTTTAAAGTACGTTAACCTAATATCACTAATAAACGATTATCCATTCCTAGACTAACCATGTTTATTAGAACAATTCAATCAGGTCTAAGTCGAAAGCTATGGTCAATAGTCATTCATTCTCACAAAATCATGTTTATATGGTGTCAATATATAAAAAGCATTAAGAACAATTGAATTGAATAAAAACTATATTGTCATTCACAATATATAGAGTTTCACAACAACATGGTTCAATTAGGGTTACACAGAATCATCTCAGACTTAATCAAAGGAAATTAGGTAGACATGATTAAAGGAATAAACAACATAGTAAAGAAAATAAACCGATAGAGTTCCGTCGTTGCCGGCTTTCTCCTCAATTTCTTCTCAAACGTTACTGATGTTGTTGTTTTCCCATTCCCATGTGCCTCTAGCCGTGCGTGAATGAATCCTCTTTTCTTTCCTTCCAAAAGCGTGTTATGCCGAAACTTTAATTCCCAAAATGTGCCTTCCTTTTGTGATGTGCAGCTTCCTTTTATATAGGTTCATGTAACCTAGTTTCTTTCTTTCTCCCCAAGCATGTCCTGTTTTGCTCTTTTTGATCATATTTTCTCTTGCGTTTTTTTCTTTCCTTGTGCCACATGTTGCTAAAATCGTGTCACAAAATAGCCATCGTGACACGTTTTAGCCAATGTCGAATGAACCTCATCCTGTGCTCCAAATCATGACACGTTTTCAACAATCGTGACACGATTTAGTTTCCTTCAAAATCTTCTATTTTTCTTGCTTTCCTTGCTGCTTAAGCTTGCTTGTGAACTCAAAAATATCATAAAAAGACTCTAAAAATGTGGAATGACAGACTGTCATCACAACCCCAAACTTGAACCATTCCTTGTCCTCAAGGAATTTACTTGTAACATTGGCAATTGACATTAAAATAACAATTACATGATCAAGTGATAGTACCCAAAAGTTCAACACCTTACTAGCTAAAGATGAGCTAGTTTGACTTGTACGCATCCACCAATTCACAACTCCACGCAACAATATGAAAAGGGTTCACACACAGTCGACATGCAATCTACATATTACCATACGCTTGAAAAGTTTCTAAACGTCAATCAAAATCAATGTCAATGCACACTTTGAGGTCTTAAAGGGTTATAACGGGGCTTAGGTGAAGGTGGGATAATATTTGGATAAGTAGGCTACACAAAATTTGAGTTAGGCATTCCTACGGAAGTTAAACACAAAATTCAATCCCTCATTCATTCACCTTTTGGAACAACAATTCTTGTAAAGGTACTAGAGAATACTTGTAACTGTTGGGACAATCGAGTTTCAAGTTACTCAGATTTTCAAAGTTTTGTCCCTTTTTCATTCTATTTTCTTCTTCTTTTTTTTTCAATGACCGCGGAGCAAGTGAAGAAGTTTTTGGACGGTGAAGCTAGTGTGTTTATGATGTTTGCTTCCTTGAAGGAAAGTGGTGAGAAAGGAGTTGGTGATTTGCCGGTAGTGCAAGAGTTTCCCGAAGTTTTTCCGAACGACATTACCAAGTTACCGTCAGAGAGGGAAGTCGAGTTTGCAATTGATTTGGTACCAGGAACGAGTCCTATTTCGATTGCATCGTATCGGATGTCTGCATCAGAGTTGGGTGAATTGAAGCAGCAGTTGGAAGAGTTGCTCAAGATGCAGTTTATCAGGCCGAGTGTTTCTCCGTGGGGTGCTCCTGTGTTGTTGGTTAAGAAGAAGGATGGAATCATGAGGTTGTGCGTGGAATATCGACAGTTGAACAAGGTGACAATCAAGAATCGGTATCCGCTTCCGAGGATAGATGATTTGATGGATCAGCTGGTTGGTGCGGAAGCGTTCAGCAAGATTGATTTGAGATCAGGATATCATCATATTAGAGTAAAGGTAGAAGATATATCCAAAACTGCGTTCCGAACAAGGTATGGACACTATGAGTATTCTGTGATGCCATTTGGAGTATCTAATGCGCCAGGTGTCTTCACGGAATATATGAATAGGATATTTCATCCTTTTCTGGACCGTTTTCTGGTGGTGTTTATAGATGATATTTTGGTGTATTCAAGGTCAGAAGAAGAGCATGCCGAGCATTTGAGGACTGTGTTGGGAGTCTTGAAGGAGAAGAAGTTGTTTGCTAAGTTGTCGAAGTGTGAGTTTTGGTTGCGGGAAATGAGTTTCCTTGGTCATGTGATTTCTAAAGGTGGTATTGCGGTGGATCCATCGAAGGTCGATGCAGTGTTGTAGTGGGAATGACCTAAGTCTGTTTTTGAAATTAGAAGCTTCCTTGGTTTAGCAGGTTATTATCGGAGTTCATTGAGGGATTCTCTAAGTTGGCGTTGCCATTGACGCAATTGACTCGGAAAGGACAAGCTTATGTTTGGGATGCTGAATGTGAGAAGAGGTTGACTTCAGCCCCAGTGTTGATTTTGCCGAATCCGAAGGAATCTTTTGTTGTGTATTGTGATGCTTATAAGATGGGTCTTGGTGGTGTGCTTATGTAGAATCGTCAAGTTATGGCTTATGCTTCGAGGCAGTTGAAAGTGCATGAGAAGAATTATCCGACTCATGATTTGGAATTAGCAGTCGTTGTGTATGTGTTGACGATTTGGAGGCATTATTTGTATGGTTCTAAGTTTGAAGTGTTCAGTTGTCATACCCCAATTTTTGACCTAAGGTCCCACTTACACGCGTCACGTGACCCTAATCGATCCGACGTTTCAGTCAAAAATTCGGCAAAGAGGTATTTTAAAATACCTCATATTTTGTCCGAGTCGGGCCCTCTTCTCTCTATTTTTTTTATTTTATTTTAAGTATTTATTTCCATTTTTTTTATTTTATTTTATTTTTTGTATTATTCAATTTTAACTCTTTTTTAATTTTTATTTTAATTAATCATTATTTATGTTTTCATCATTTTATTATTTCTTTTTAGATAAATCCAAAATTCAAAAATATGCATATTTATCTTTATTGTTATTGTTATTTGTTTTTTAAGAGATAAGTCCAAATAGTGTCCATGGAGTCAAAAAAATATGTCCAGGTACATCTGCAAACGCGTTGCTCAAATTCCAGGAACATAATTCATATCATCCCAATCCTCAAGCATAAGTTTCTGCCTCATTTTAAAATACCCTAATCCCAAACCTGAAGCCTATAAGAACAGCACCTGCAGAACACATTACGGAGGCCAAAAATTCACAAACTCATTATGCAACATCATCGCACAACATATCCAAACATCAGTCACGCACAAAATCATTGAAACAGCCGAATCCAACACGCACAATTCCAAAACCTGCAATCAAAGCATTGATTGAACCCCTGCAAAAAAACCAACGCCAGTAACACAATCGACAATCACACATAACCTACAGAAGACTTTCGACCAACAACCTACACGCACAGCCGATTCACACACACATGATTCAATCGGCCAGCACATAAACCAATTCACAGAAAATCCAATCACATAAACCAGCAACATCACACACAATTTTAACACGCACAATTCATAGCCAAAATCCAAGTAGCAAACACACAATTTCACAAACTCAAGAATCACAAACCATAAACCCAATCGAATAACACCATTAGTCCTCAAAACCGACACACATACAGAAGGAGAAGGATCACGCAAACCACACACAGACGCTATCAAGTCCGAACCGCACACAACACACAAGGCCGTCACGAATCCTCACCAGACCTCATCAATCCAAACCGATTCATAAATCGGTTCTCACAAACAGAACAGACATGCACGCACGCTAGGACAACACACCAGAACCGGCCATCTCAAACAAAACGGAGTCGAATCGCTCATCCCTCAAACCACAACATCAAGTCCGAACAGGAAATCAAAGGTAGCGTTTCTATTTGTTTAGTTTCTGTTTCTTTTTAGACATAGAACTTAAGGATTTGTATTTGGGGATTTTGGATTTAAAAAGAAATAACGAGGGTAAGGAGAGTTTGTATTTGGGGATTTTGGTTTTAAAAAAGAACACATGAGATGAGATGAGAAAGAGAACACGCAGCTTTGAGAGAGGGAAGAGAGTGATATCTTAGAAGAAGAAGATAGATGAAAATGGTTTAGAAAGAAGGCACGAGAGAGAGTGAAGAGAATTGTTATATCCTAATTTTGGACCTAAAAATATTTGCTAAAAATGTTTTCTATCTCTGATACGTGTCTTCGACCTTTGAGAGATTGCCTATTTGTTACTGTTTACTCTGAATATTTTACTCTGCTGTATTTGCATATTTCTACTGTCTGTGTTTGAAAATCTTTTCAATTGTGATTTTGTCTGTGTTTTCCCGCATTTGAGACCATACAAAGGTTTTTCTTGCATCTCAAGTCATTTGAAATTGTCTCTGATCAATTGCATATTTCTCTGCATTTCATTTCAATCTTATTTGCAAAAATCATTGAAAAGCGCATTTTAGTCATTTCCTGTATTAAAACTCCTTTTAATCCCTGAAAATTGTCTCTGAGTCTTTTCATTTAGTTTGTATAAATCCTTGCTTTAATGCTATGATAAAATTCGTTTCAAAAATTGCATTTGAGTCATTTCGAGTCAATTTAGTCCCTAGGGACATTTTGGTCATTTCACAAAAAAATTTGACAGAGAGGTTACTTTAAAGTACCTCATTTGGTAATTGGTTCATTTTAGTCCTTTTGTGTTTTTTATTTTGTTTCACTTTAAGTTTTTTCTTTTTACCAATTTTATTCCAATTTTACTTTATTTTCATTTTAGTCCCTTGGCATTTTTTACATTCCAGTCCTCAAATGTTTTAAAAAACTTGTTCTTAGTCCTTTTTTTGTAATTGCATATTGGTCCTTTGAATTTCAATAATTGCAGAAAAGCCCCCAAGTCTCAAATGCAGCAAGGCCGAGTTTGTTAAGGGTTCAGAGACAGGTGTCCACATTTCACTGGTCCAAAGAGCCACATGGCTGCTTATAAATAGTGTAACAGTGCCAAATCCATTAAAAATTCAATACATCATCACAATCACAGAAACAGATTCCAATTTCTCTCTCTTGGCAGTTACGATCAAAACACAAAGAAACCCAGAAATTCATCTCCAATTCAAAACCCTAATTCTCCAGAAACAACAATTCACCAAAAATTTAATGAATTCTCCACAGTTCTCAGAGATTCAAGGTTGAATCTTCATCATAGAACCGGTTCACTGCAATTCTAGTTCAAATTCGCCACAATCAGTGACAAATTCGCACGATCACAGTTAAGAGTTCGAAAGTGAGAAGAAGAGGAATCGAAGTTGAATCGAACCGGAGAAGAAGAAAAAGAAACAACACCGATTTATTTTTGGTTTATCAACAATCAAAGAACTTACCAGAAGCAAAAACAAGTTTTCCATAGAGTTCTTGTTCGAATCTCCGATTCAAAACTCAGGTAAACTCACAAAACCTCTCTGTTTCGATTTCAAAACTTCATCGAAGGTTCGTACGTGGATTTAAACGGTGAAACAAGGTAGATCGGTAAGTTCTGAAACCTTTTCTTCAAAAAAAAAATTCGAAAAAACTTTGAAACCGAAAGTTCACATGTAGATCTACGTTGTTTCACTGGTTATTTTGTGAATCTGAGTTCATATTTGTGTTTGGTGTGAAAAATAGAGAAGATTAGTGTTTGATTTGAGTGAAACCGGAGTGTTTAAAGCTTCGCCGGAATCTGGAATTCACGGCGGAGTTGATGAAGATTCCGATGAATCTTCATCTTCTCCGGCCGTTTCATTCCAGAAACCGGCGGGGAAAGATGAACAAGGGAAGAGAGAAGTGAGAGCTTCTCTCACTGGAATACAAGAAGAGAGAGAGGTGAAAGAAGAAAATGAAATAAACCGGTGTGCTTAGGCTTATATAGAGCACCGAACCGGACCGGTTCAGCGCCGGTCCATCCCCTGTGCGTTCTCAGCCTTTAGATCTAGGTTAGTTTGAATCCGGATAGATCCAACGGTTGTGAGTTCCCCCCTGTGATCCGGATCCATCAGTGTTCGGCCTGGGCTTGTGTTTTTGCTGGATTTCGTTTTTCCCTTTGTTTTCTTGCTATTTGTGACACTGTTTTGTGATCTTTACACCCTTGTGATGCCAAAAATTGCATGAAAAATTCTAAAAAATTTCATTCATGTTTCTTGCTAATCTTGTGATATTTTTGTGGTGTTTTTACCTATTAAAAAATGATAAAAAATAATGTGTTGATTTCTTTCGTTGTTTTTTGAAATTTTGTGTTAAAGTCTTGTGAAAATTTGCCTATTCTTGTTCCTAATCCTTGATATACATTTGTGATCCATGGTGTATGATTTTGTAATGAATCTCTTACTGTTTTGAAGTGTTTTTTACTGTATGTGAATATGTGGTGTTTGTTTACTTGCTTTACAAGCTTTGTTCGTGAATAAATAAATGAAGAATATGACTAATTCTTCCTTAAAAATATTTAATGTGATACATGATTTTAATCCTCTTTGTAAAACCTGAATTCATGCCTTTGAAAATGTGTTGGATTGTGAGGATTATAAGTCATGTGAACTTTGCATTTTTATGATAATTTTAGGCATTTTCTTGATTTATGTCTACTTGTTTTTGTGATAATTTTCTTGCCTTTGTTATGGTAATTTTTGCTTGCTTCACATCTTGATATTATATCATGTGCTACTAACCCCTTTGTTCCATGTTTCATACATCATAAGCATTCCATATTCCATCTCCTCCCTCCCCTTTTAATTTCTAGCACTTTATTTTGCTTTAATTCATTTTATGCAAGATTAAGTTCTCGCAAGGATAGTAGTGTGTATCTAGGCCAATGATGTAAAAGGACAATGGACTCTAAACATGTACACCGACACTCACCGACACAAGCACACACCTCACATGGATACTTTAGATGTATGTTTAGGGTGTGTATGCTCTAGATGTATGTTTAGGGAATGTATGTTTAGATGTATGCTTAGGTTTTGACACTTAGGCAAAAAATCTATTTTCCAAATAAACATGAACAATCTCACTTGAAAACTTTTTTTCCAAAAAAAATAGGAGTCAAAACTGCTCCTTTTTCCTTTATTTTCTTAGACAAAAACCATTAATGAATTTTAATCATACTTAGACTTTATTTTGCAAAATGACTAATTCCACCTCACATTTTCCCAATGCTTATGCCCTTGAGGCCTCTCATCTCAATTCTTCAAAATTCCAGTCAACCAACAAAAATAAAAACTCTTTTTGGAAGAGAACTACATGGAGTTTGATCCCTTAAAAGGGTATGTAGGCAAGAAGTCAAAACTTCTCCAAGTCCAATAAAACAAAAATTCAAACACATTCTTCTCCCTCCAATTCTTAACCTAGCAAACCCTTAGGTGTAAATAACATTTTCAAATAGCATTTAAAAATAAAGCGCGTGTGTAGAAAGTAAGGACGGTTCCTATAGGATATTATAGTCGTTATAGGTGCCTAACACCTTCCTATAACGAAAACAACTCCCGAACCTCGATTCTCAAGGGTTTTTTCCTCATTTTTCCCTTCCCAAGAAAAAATGGAGATATCAAAGGTTAAAAAGGTCCAAGCTTAATCAATACTTGACACCAGAAAAACCAAGATAAAACAGATGGCGACTTCACTGGGGAGATTTGAGAGTTACGCCTAGTCTTTATTTCTTACGCTTACGCTTTACTTATTTCTTGCCATACTTGCTTACTTGTTTAAATTTTTGCAAACGTGTGGGGGTGAGAATATTAAAGTCCTACACCCGGGCTGAGTGAACTTAGGATTAGGGGGGATATAATCGACAATTCAATCCGAGGGTTGCCTCGTGTATTGGGTTATGCGATCAATCCCACATAGCTGAGGCATTTTGGGGGTGATGTTGTCGGCGCGTGTTTGTCGCGTTTAGGCACTTTGCTTCAAATTGTTCTATGACGCTATGGACCGTAGATAATCAAACCCATCCATGGCCTTTTCTAAGATGTAGTGCGGTGGCTAAACCGTGTTGCCTCGAGTTTTAGTCGTCACGCGGTACTACACTCAAGTTAGACCTTCTCGCGAATAATCATGGAGCGAGTGTTTGTCTCGTGGCACCATGATATGTGTGGGAGAGGTCGCGACTTGGGAACCTTTTAGAACCCAGTTACTATTACCCAAAGCCCTAGTATCACCGGACACCGTGTCCACCCATGACTCCTTGACTTTAAATCTTAACCCACCATGTTCTCTCCGTACTTGAATGTGATCATGCATACATGCATACATGCATAAACTTTTTTTTCATGCATTTATCGAAGGGCTTAGACAAATTGAATTTGTAAACATTGTAGGAATGGGGAAGACTAAGTCCTACAAGTTCATGAAGGTTGATTTGGCTAGCTTGAGAGACTTCGCACTCAAGATCGAGGATCCGACCGGTTTCCGACATCGTTACGGGGACTTACTTACTCTTCTCCGGACTAATGTGGAGGAGAAGCTTGTGCATACGCTAGTGCAATTCTATGATCGGGAGTATCGGTGCTTCACTTTTCCTGACTTTCAGTTGGTGCCTACTCTTGAGGCTTATTCTTCCCTGACAGGTTTACCCATAGCCGAAGGGACACCTTTCACGGGTCTTGAGCATCCTCCTATTCCTTTGGTTATTGCCCGTGATCTCTATCTCAAGACCTCCGATGTCTCCAAGAATCTTGTCACTAAGGCTCACATCCGAGGGTTCACTTCGAAATATCTACTTGAGAAAGCCAATCTCAAAACTACTTGTCAGGACACTCTTGAGGCTATTCTTGCACTACTCATCTATGGGCTTATCCTCTTTCCAAATCTTGATGACTTCATGGATATGAATGCTATTATGATCTTCAGCTCCAAGAATCCGGTTCCTACTTTGCTGGCTGACACATACCATGCTATCCACGGTCGATCTGGCAAGGGTCGTGGATACATTCTTTGCTGTGTACCTCTCCTATATAGGTGGTTTATTTCGCACCTTCAGAAGTCTTTCCATGATAATCCAGAGAATTGGACTATTTCACAGCGGATTATGGCTCTCACCCCTAATGAAAAGGTTTGGCTCACTCCCGCCGCTAGGGTCAAAGAAATTATCTTCGGTGGTGGAAAGTTTCTTAATGTACCTCTTCTTGGTACCCGGGGTGGAATCAACTATAACCCGGAGCTCGCCTTGCGACAATTTGGTTTCCCGATGAAAGAAAAGCCCATCTATCTTGCTACATCTCCTTATTTCTTCCATTACTCTAATGCTCCTACAGGAATAAGAGAAAATTTCATAGAGGCTTGGTCCAAGATTCGGAAGAAAGATGTGAAGCATATGGGTGTGAGATCCGGTATTGCTCATGAGGCCTATACTCAATGGGTAATAAACTAGGCTGAGAAGATCGGCATGCCTTACCCTGCCATGAGATATGTGTCTGCATCTATTTCAACCATGCCTTTGCCTCTACCTCTGCCTACTCAGGAGGTGTATCAAGAGCATCTAGCTATGGAGAGCCGAGAAAAGCATCAGTGGAAGACTAGATACTATGAGGCTGAGAATCTGATCAAGACTTTGGATGGAAAAGATGAGCAGAAGACTCATGAGGTTTTGACGTTGAAGAAGGAGTAGGCTAAGGCTAGAAAAGAAATTGAAGAAAAAGATAAGTTGCTCATGAGGGATTCCAAGAGGGCTAGGGTGAAGGGATTTTAAGAGAGGTTTTTCAAAAATTTATAATCCTCTTAGCGGAACAAATCCCATTGAAACGGATCTTGATTAAATAATTAATCATAAATCAAACAGAACACATGCTTAAACACTTTAAGGATTCATGTGTTTACCTCTTGAAGCGCAGAACCTTTGTAGAAGAAATATCTCTGATCACGAGCAAAGCAAAGCAGCGATGCCTCTACTCAGTCCACACGAACAGAACTTCTCCGATGACCGGTGCTAGCCAATTCCAACGGAGATTCAAAGAGAACAAAGTTTAGAGAGCGACGGCTAGGGTTTCTAACTTTTAGAATTAGGTTAAGTGTTTCAACCAAAAAGTTAGTAATGCTTCAACACAAGGGTTCTATTTATAGAATCACTTGTGTGGTCAGCAAGACAAGCACTTAAGTACACCATACCTTATGGTGCACCGTATATCACTTAGGTGGACCGCGTTTCTCTATTTTTCGTAATTAAATAATAAATCATATTTAATTATTTAATTACTAATAAGTCCTACTTATTATTTTATAAATAAAGTCTTACTTATTTATTTTGTAAATAAGTCTTACTTATTTATTTCTCTCATCTATCTGTCCTTTGTGTGTGACCCTATAGGTTCTCATAACGTTGGCAATAATATTAAATCACATATTTAATATTATAAACAGTGAGCGGTATCTAGCAACACATCACTGCTACCCAAGTGACGAGAATGTCATGTGATCTGACGAAACCTTTCTGTGATAATGATCATGTGTATAATTACCCTTTTGCCCTCATGTCTATATTGAACACAAGGCATAGACCGTGTCATCCTTGTCTAGTTCAATATTGGGCCCGTAGACATTTCTCCTGTTATGTAGGAGGGGCAAATTCCATCTAGGTCACTTATGTCCCTCAGCATGATTCATGGAGTACCCATCTACCAACTTTATAGTCATCCTGTTACGGACAACGTTTGAATGGTGACAAAGCACTCGACTTCAACATCTAGGGTACATAGTGGTTTCAGGTCGAAGGGTGGAATACACCACTATCACTATGAGAATATCTTATGACACTTTTCATAACTTTTACTATGTAGTATTCTCATAGCGGGTCAATCCAATATAAATATTACTCCTAATATTTATATCTATGTGAAGACTTGATAACTCTTTTATCCATGATCTGTGAGATGTGATCATCAGTCTACCCACATAATAGTCTCTATGCTTTAATGATATCCACTTCTCAATAAAGCTTGACTATGGATACTTTAAGAATAGCGTCCTTATGTTTAGTGGGGTCTCACAATTAAGTTATACTTAATGTTCCATAAAACAGACTAACTATTCTAGGGACTTTATTATTTTGAAACAAAACAAAATTAATAAAGAAATGCCTTATTATTATATACTCACAATATATACTTATATCAATATCATGATACAAAGCCAAACCCAATCGACATAGATTGGCTATTAGGGCTTATTCCAACAATCTCCCACTAGCACTAAAAGCCAATCAAATATTAACTCAATATCTATTGGTCAAGTGTTAGCATCCAGCTCACTATGGGCAAGATACTATACTAGCAGATAAGGAACTCTTTCCTATGTTGGTAGGGTATACTTCTTTCAGTTTCCACTTTTGATCTTCTATCAAAAAGAAATTGAAGTGTCAAAGTATATATTTGGATTATTGGTGAGATCAAGTTTTCATTGCTCGCAAGATTTAAACCAATTTCATCTCAGACGAGATCAATGGAAGCTGCAACGCAAGAAACACCTGTTTTCCCTCAGTTATGAACTAAGCAATCCAAATCATATATATTTGACATCTGTAATAGAAATAACAACTATCTGAAGCTTGTACTTTTACAAATTTCATAGTTGATCTCCTAGCATAACATTTATTCCAAATTACAATCTGGATATACTGTACACCAATATGAAAGTCAATATCATTGTAACTTATTTACAATGTTTCTTTCATCTGTGTTCAAGAAACAATCCATAGTCCTTTAAGACATCCAAGGATCTTCTTGAAGGTATTCTAGTGTCGAACACTATAATCAATTTTGGTACATATTTAAAATAATTTTCTAACCATGTCTTACATGTGTAGATAAATTATCTTGGTGACTAGTATGTCATACGCATACTCCACCAAACTAATATCAATGCTCCCACTAATCTCCTTATGTGCACAAGATTTCTTTATTAATAAAAGTTTTCATAAAACTTCATTAATAAAATAAAGAATTCAACTTCGAGAAGTTTTCTCTAATTCATAAATGAATTTTATAATACATCTACCTTTCTAGTATCATTTGGATTAACGAAATCCTACATATATCAAAGACATATATAAGGTTATTCCAATTATGGAATACAACCTCGTTATCCATCTTCTAGAACATGTATTATACAACAATGGGAATTGGGATCGTTAGATTTAAGCATTACGATGATGGAATGGTTTCGTCATGATATGCATCATGAATTGCATGAAACCTTGTACAATCAATCACATCTTAAAGGTATTCATAATACCATCCATGTCAATTTTCTATATGAAAACTCACATTCATCTTATGAGTCATACTCATTTGGATGATATAACCAGTATCCATATATGGTTTGTGTACATGGATTCTTTATAAGATCCCATGGCATCTAGCCACTTCTCAAAATCAGGCCATTTACGACCTTCTAGTAAGTCAGGTGCTTATCTTCCATGAGCATCATATCACCTTGTTGAGTCATGACAAATCATGTTTCTCATCCTAGTGTTATGACATATCAGACTCATCTAGATCATGTGCTACTCGAACTAGCGATTTACCAACAACGCTTTGTTGAAATGTATTTTGTGGTACTTGACTTAATTCAAGTTCTACATCACTCCCACTAGCTCTTGTAGAGCTATACTCCTTGAAAAAGAATACTCCAGTTCTAGCGACAAACAACTTTTTTCAAGGAAGAAGATGTAGAAATAGTATCCTCTAGTTTCCTAAGGGAACCTCCAAAGGTATACATTCATTTAATTTGAAGTTTAGTTTATCTAGTAAACCATATAACCTCAAATTATCATAAAGTCAAAAATAGGTACTCTTACCTCCATATCTAATATGGTGCCTTTATGATTGCTCAATTAGAACTTGTTGTGGGTGAAGAATAACTGTAATTTAATTAATTTAAAGAGTCTTTGAGTTATAATCAAACTATTTTAGATCGAGTCATGTCAAACATGAAACGATATAAATAATCATTATACTCATTAATCAAGCATTTACCATCCCGACTAACTCGTATAGTCTTTATACTTTTCAAACTTATTCCTTTTACTTCATTGTTAAAATCTTTGAACAATTTCAAAGTTTTCTTGAATCGTGTCAAATACACTTTGCTTATCTACTAAATGATTTAGTAATGTTAGATGAAGTAATAGAAACAATATATCTAGCAAATATGTTTAGTTCTACATATACATCTCATATGTATATAAACTCAAATAAATTACGTGTCCTTTCACCTTTGTTGGTGACCGGTATACTAATCTATTTTGAAAGATGGGGCTCACATCCTTCAAATGATGTAAAATCAAATGAGTCCAATAGTCCATATCCATAGATTTTGGAAATGTGAATCACACCTGTTTGTACTAAACAGTAATGCCAATGATATACAAAAGGTTCAAATCTCATTTGATCCCTTTTCACATATGTTATAGATTAGCTTATCAAGATCATGGAACTCAATTCCATTATTTGATTAACACACTTTTATAGAAAGCATTATTCGGATAATAGGACAAAATTTGTCTTTTATTCAACTACACAATCCTTCTCTTGTCAATACAAGATTTAGGACGTAATGCTTCTATATTATATGGAATTTAATAACAATTATTTGGTTCCATATCAAATTAAGTTTAAGTCCAAGCATAAGCTCTTATAGTCAATGAAACTATTTGTTCCGTTCTAGACGTAGGTGGACTTCACTTATAGCTAATGTTCTACTTCTTTAAAACTCTATATTTCAACAAATATAAGATTAATCATCAAGTATCATATACTTATGATGCAGAAGTAGAAATTTAACTTTATATAACTATATGGGTAAATAAGAAGTCTTACTTCTTTCTTATTTTGACTCTTACAAAATTACGAGCAATTTTGTTTTTCAACTTTTGAAATAATTGCTTCCCTATTTAGCAACCATGTTTAACCTTCCAAGGTAGAGAAACAAAGTTTGAATTTTATTCTTATCCATTTCCATCTACTTGATAGGTTGAAACTCTTTATCGTATCATTATCTGTTGTCATTACCACTATAGGATATCTTATATCCACTCAATCGACCTGATGCTTCTGACAAGCATTCTTTTCAAATTTAAAGCTGCTAGGAAATGGTTGCTCGAAATTATACAGTTTTCTTTATTCTTAAGAACAATTCTTAATTTTGTACCAATTCAGAAACTCCTTTCTGAAGATTTTGTTCTTCATAAGAACATTTAACAGTATAATAAAAATGTATATGGCGAAGAAATTCTAAATACAGAAAATAAATAAATTAAACGTATCATGATTTAAAAACATAATTAATTAGGTCTTTAATTAAATATGCTCCCACTATTTTACTCAAAACAAATGACCTTCAACATTTGAATCGGAAAATCTAATTGGAATCCATATTTCAATAAATGTATCATGATTTTCTAGTGGGTTGAAATCCATATTTCACCTTGCTTTAAGTCAACGGGGGCTGTACTCAAAACTCAGTTATTTAGGTAGGAACTCCTTCCAATTGTATCTCATACAACTTTCAAATCATTTGAGTGAATAACTCCTTACTCTAATCTATCATATAGATGTTCCCAAACATTGCTTCTAAATTTATTTTAATCTCATTAAAATTAATTTAGTTAAGTTAAACCCAAAAGAATAACACTTGGGTAAATTGGATTACCGCACCGCAACTTACTAGTATAAAATATGCGCTTCACGGAGGCAAAACCCACATATTCGATATTAGTCTTGAAGGGTGTTAAACTTTTGGAAAGCATTAAACTTAATGTTTCATTTGAAGTAAATATATATATTTTAATCTTATTAAAATAATCTAGTTAAGTTAGATCCAAAAATAACAGTCAGTAAATAGAATTACCCCACCACAACTTACTAGTATAGAAAGTGCACCTCGCGGAGGCGAAACCTACACATTTCGATATTAGTCTTGAAGTGTGTTATACTTTGAAAAACAATTTACTTCATATTTTATTTGAAGGATTTTTATTTAGTTTAATCTTATTGACATGTGTATCTCATACAAGCGTCCTTAAAGATGCATGACATTCATGCTCATAGAAAGCAAGTATATAAAACATTTAAAACATAAATGCTAACATACATCTAAAACATGTTAAGCATACATCACATACATGCGCTAAATAAACATACATTTCATGCATCACATACATAAAATAAATTAGGTAGTATGGTTATGACCTCCTAATGCGTAAGAATTAAATAAACTACTTTATTAAAATAAATTAGGTAGTATGGTTATGACCTCCTAATGCGTAAGAATTAAATAAACTACTTTATTACAATTCTTTGACCCACGAGCAAGCTCCAAAAGTTTCTCCAACTGGAATCATCATCTGGCGTCGTCTTCTCTTCAACTTGAGAAATTACATTATTTAACACTTAAATAAAAGAATTAAAATAAATCACGACACGCAGGTCGTATTTAAATAAAATAAAATAAATCACGACACGCAGGTCGTATTTTTAAATAAAAATTAAACGCCAAAATCTAAGATCATAACCATATACCATTAATTAAATTATAGACCAGCACGTAATGAATCAAACATTCATTCATATAATTACCTACTAAAGGATGTCAAGTGCCGAAATTCATATCTATGAATTTAATTAAGTAAATAATTATTAGCGAGATATCTAAACGTGATATTAGCTTTTGAGTTAGTCAAGCTGCAAACCGTGATTTTAGAAACATCAACAATTGAATAATAATTTCACACGGTATCAATTATTACGTATCAATTGAGATTAACTTGCCAAATTTGTTATGAAGATAATGATATGCCTTAAAATTATCCCATAAAATAGGATACAATTTTAATTCAAATCCAAGCCAATAACTAATTTTCCTAAAAGAAAAGAACGTGTGAAAAATCATCCCATGATTTTCTATAACAACTAATTACACATATGTAAAACTTAGATATGATAGCAAACTGGTTTCCGAAAAATAATTGAAACAAGGATTTGATCAACTGTGTTACCTTTAGAACGATTTCTAAAGTTATACACTTATACTTATTTTGAAACAATTTCAAAATCAATAGTATATTGATCATTATATTATTCAATATCGTAGCTGCAATTGAATCACGTTTATATATTTGGTATTTCAAAACCAAATATATTTTATTTCTTATTATAACCATTATAATAATATCCATCAATTGAAAAGAAACTAATTTTCTAATCAAATCTGCACGTTATCAATCGCTAATTTTGGTTTCGAAAAATTTCGATCCGTTTTCACAAACAACTTTGGAATATAAGTTTTGCCAAGTATCCTTTTAAAAACAATTTTAAAACTTATATCTTTAGTATTTTGAAACAATTTCAATACACTAACCATGAACCAATTAATACAGAAACAAACTAAACAATTAGTTGTGCCTATTCAATTTGCATCAGCAACAGGTCACATATGTGTGTTATTATGATTCACGGTTCACAAAAACAAATAACAGACAAGAACAAACAATATCACAATTCCATTGAACATAGAAAAGAATGATCAGCAAAATTCACGAAGAGATTATGTAGCTTAATCGATTAATATGTGTTAACATAACTTGTGAAACTCCTTTCACAAATAAAAATAAATAAACTATATACACAGAATTCAGAATTCACCGTGTAATTCTATTTATTTATTTTTTAATAATTAAAACTAAACACATGATTAAACAAAACTAAGCAAGGAGATGCATACGACACTTGAATATATCATCATATAATCATAACATATGCATAGATCAAATTTGAATTAATGATTCAATTAGAACCGAAGCTCTGATACCACTGAAGGGATTTTAAGAGAGGTTTTTCAAAAATTTATAATCCTCTTAGCGGAACAAATCCCATTGAAACGGATCTTGATTAAATCATTAATCATAAATCAAACAGAACACATGCTTAAACACTTTAAGGATTCATGTGTTTACCTCTTGAAGCGCAGAACCTTTGTAGAAGAAATATCTCTGATCACGAGCAAAGCAAAGCAGCGATGCCTCTACTCAGTCCATACGAACAGAACTTCTCCGATGACCGGTGCTAGCCAATTCCAACGGAGATTCAAAGAGAACAAAGTTTAGAGAGCGACGGCTAGGGTTTCTAACTTTTAGAATTAGGTTAAGTGTTTCAACCAAAAAGTTAGTAATGCTTCAACACAAGGGTTCTATTTATAGAATCACTTGTGTGGTCAGCAAGACAAGCACTTAAGTACACCATACCTTATGGTGCACCGTATATCACTTAGGTGGACCGCGTTTCTCTATTTTTCGTAATTAAATAATAAATCATATTTAATTATTTAATTACTAATAAGTCCTACTTATTATTTTATAAATAAAGTCTTACTTATTTATTTTGTAAATAAGTCTTACTTATTTATTTCTCTCATCTATCTGTCCTTTGTGTGTGACCCTATAGGTTCTCATAACGTTGGCAATAATATTAAATCACATATTTAATATTATAAACAGTGGGCGGTATCTAGCAACACATCACTGCTACCCAAGTGACGAGAATGTCATGTGATCTGACGAAACCTTTCTGTGATAATGATCATGTGTATAATTACCCTTTTGCCCTCATGTCTATATTGAACACAAGGCATAGACCGTGTCATCCTTGTCTAGTTCAATATTGGGCCCGTAGACATTTCTCCTGTTATGTAGGAGGGGCAAATTCCATCTAGGTCACTTATGTCCCTCAGCATGATTCATGGAGTACCCATCTACCAACTTTATAGTCATCCTGTTACGGACAACGTTTGAATGGTGACAAAGCACTCGACTTCAACATCTAGGGTACATAGTGGTTTCAGGTCGAAGGGTGGAATACACCACTATCACTATGAGAATATCTTATGACACTTTTCATAACTTTTACTATGTAGTATTCTCATAGCGGGTCAATCCAATATAAATATTACTCCTAATATTTATATCTATGTGAAGACTTGATAACTCTTTTATCCATGATCTGTGAGATGTGATCATCAGTCTACCCACATAATAGTCTCTATGCTTTAATGATATCCACTTCTCAATAAAGCTTGACTACGGATACTTTAAGAATAGCGTCCTTATGTTTAGTGGGGTCTCACAATTAAGTTATACTTAATGTTCCATAAAACAGACTAACTATTCTAGGGACTTTATTATTTTGAAACAAAACAAAATTAATAAAGAAATGCCTTATTATTATATACTCACAATATATACTTATATCAATATCATGATACAAAGCCAAACCCAATCGACATAGATTGGCTATTAGGGCTTATTCCAACATAGGGGGCCCGTGACTTCTATGCCCGATATTGCAGCTACGAGTCTGAGTCTGAGTCTGAGGATGATCCTTCTACTTCCTATGCTTGAGGATTCCTGTTTTCTTGTCGGTGTTTCCAGTTGTTGTTTATGTGTTTTACATTTTAAAGTCTATCCCTTGGCTTGGCATTTCAAAGGGAATCGTCCTGTAAAACTATATGTTGGTTGTTTGTTTCCCATTTATGTTAATTGTTGTGTAGTAATGTTTGCAAAAGTCCTAATTTGTCTAAAAACGCTTCGATAACACAAAAGGAGTCTTTTTACATATGCATCTGTACATATCATGCATCATATGCATCATACATTGGTCACCCAAAAAAAAACAACAAACAAAACTTCCATTATGCTCATTACCTCCTGGTTCTTCTGCCGCAGTCTGAAAGGTGGCTCGTGCTCGTAAGGTTTACCAACCAACCAGAACTCATCAAAACAGATTATTTAAAAGGAGACACATGGCTAATTTTGAAGAAGAGAATGCTCAGCTCCGCGCTGAATTGGCTGCTATGAAAGAAGACTTGGCCAAGACTGATGACACTATGTCTACCTTGCTGGCTGCCCAAGAACAACCGGCCACGTCTGTTCCAGCTACTACTGAAATGATCCCATCCATCCCATTGTCCACAGTGGCTTCTGATGCTCGGTTTGTTATGCCCAATGGGCGCGCCCTTATGGACTCTCAGCCTTCTATGCTCCTAATACTGCAGCAGGTATTTCTGGTATTGCCAATCCAGGACAGATTCCTGCAACAACTTTTGCTTCTACAACTACCTCTATGCCTCAAATGACTACTGTTGTTACCGATCTTGTTGTGCACACTGTGCAACAGATAATCGATGTTGACACTCCGCGCGGACAGGACCCTGTAATGGAGGCTATGAGAGAACAGTTGATAGAGCTAGCTGGAGAGCTCTGTGAGGTCAAAGCTAGCCGTGGGAATGGTGTTTCTGCTAAGGCTCGTGATCTATGCTTGGGATCCCAGTTTGAGGTTCCTAAGAAGTTCAAAGTGCCAGATTTTGACAAATACAATGGAT
Organism: Medicago sativa; assembly: GCF_051527215.1. NCBI lineage: Eukaryota > Viridiplantae > Streptophyta > Magnoliopsida > Fabales > Fabaceae > Medicago > Medicago sativa. The sequence continues at coordinate 34,650,925 of NC_140751.1, forward strand.
CTTCTTGTCCACATAGCCATGTCATTCGGTACGTCCGGAAGATGGCCAACTACGCAGATAATGATGCACTAATGATCCACTGCTTCCAGGACAGCCTGACAGAAGCATATCTGGTTAGCCAAGTGTCATCTTTCTCTTGTGTTGAAGCAGGATCCACTGAAGGGACGTCATTTCAGGGCTTGACTGTTGAAGGAGCGGAGCCTCGGAGAGCTAGTGCTACTATGGCCTCATTAAAAGACGCCCAGAAAGCTGTTCAAGAAGGGCAAGCTGCCGGCTGGGGCAAAGTGATACAGATTCTGGAGAATAAGCGGAAAGAGGGCCTTGGGTTCTCCCCGACCTCAGGCGTTTCAATAGGAACTTTCTACAGTACTGGGTTTATCAACACTATTGCCGAAGATGCTGCTGAGAGTAGTTATGTGCCTGTGTTTGTTGTACCAGGAGGCACGGTGAGAAATTGGGAGGTCGTTGATATTCCTTTAGTCATGCATACCTCCATGTAATGTGTCTTGTTGCTCATGCTTTTCTTTGTTTTCAAAATAACAATCCTTTCGCTCTGCCCAAGGCGAAAGTGATGTCTTTGTAAGGGCATGTTTGTTTCGGACTTTTCCGCGACTCTTTGTTTTTTTACTTTTTAGTGCCTTTTTCTTGAAAATAATGGTAATGCCAGAAAAAAAACCAAAACATCTTTATTTTCTTATTAATTTCAAAAATCTGCATGAAAAGACCTTTTTCTAAAATCATCCCAATCATATTATGCAGATAGAACCATAATAAACCCGTTGAGCACAGTGACCCTACGTTTCCTCCAAATTTTGAGTTCCCGGTATATGAAGCCAAAGATGAGGAAGGTGACGAAGAGATACCATATGAGATCACTCGACTGCTTGACCAAGAAAGAAGAATCATTCAGCCTCACCAGGAAGAAATCGGGCTCGTTAATCTGGGCACCGAAGAGAGCAAGCGGGAGATCAAAATTGGTGCTGCACTTGAGCCAGAAGTAAAAAAGAAGATTATTCAGCTTCTCCGTGATTATCCAGATGTCTTTGCATGGTCCTATGAAGATATGCCGGGTCTAGATCCCAAGATTGTGGAGCATCGGATACCAACAAGACCTGAATGCCCTCCCGTCAAGCAGAAATTGAGAAGGTCTCATCCAGACATGGCTCTTAAGATCAAGGCTGAGGTGCAAAAGCAAATTGACGCAGGTTTCCTCATGACAGCTGAATATCCTGAGTGGATCGCCAACATTGTACCAGTGCCAAAGAAAGATGGGAAAGTTCGGATGTGTGTTGATTACCGAGATTTGAATAAAGCCAGTCCAAAAGATAACTTCCCATTGCCTCATATTGATGTACTCGTTGACAGTACTGCTCAATCCAAAGTGTTCTCCTTTATGGATGGTTTCTCTGGCTATAACCAGATACGGATGTCGCCTGAAGATAGAGAAAAGACGTCCTTCATCACTCCATGGGGAACGTTCTGTTATAAGGTAATGCCTTTCGCCTTGATAAATGCTGGTGCTACCTATCAAAGGGGTATGACTACTTTGTTTCATGATATGATTCACAAAGAGATTGAAGTATATGTAGATGATATGATTGTGCAATCAAGTGACGAAGAGCAGCATGTTGTATACTTGAAAAAGATGTTTGAAAGATTGAGAAAGTACAAACTGCGGTTGAATCCCAACAAATGTACATTCGGTGTAAGATCTGGAAAGCTGCTAGGCTTCATTGTCAACCAAAGAGGCATTGAAGTGGATCCTGACAAAGTTCGGGCCATCAGAGAGATGCCGACTCCTCAAACTGAAAAGCAGGTCAGAGGTTTCCTTCGGCGCCTGAATTATATATCTAGATTCATATCTCACATGACTGCTACTTGTGGACCAATTTTCAAATTGCTCAGAAAGAATCAGCCTGTTGTATGGAATGATGAATGCCAGGAAGCTTTTGATAGCATTAAAGAATACCTGTTAGAACCTCCTATCCTTGTCCTGCTAGTGGAAGGAAGGCCTTTGATTATGTACTTGTCAGTATTAGATGAATCCATGGATGTGTTCTCGGTCAACAAGATGAGACTGGAAAGAAAGAACATGCTATCTACTATCTGAGCAAGAAATTCACCGACTGTGAGACTCGATATACAATGCTAGAAAAGACATGTTGCGCTCTAGTTTGGGCTGCCAAACGCCTGCGTCATTATATGGTGAATCATACAACTTGGTTGATATCCCAAATGGATCCAATTAAGTACATCTTTGAAAAGCCTGCTGTTACGGGAAAGATTGCGCGCTGGCAGATGCTGTTGTCTGAATATGATATTGTGTATAAAGCTCAAAAGGCGATCAAAGGAAGCATCCTCGCTGAACACCTTGCTTGTCAACCCCTGGATGAGTACCAACCGATCAAGTTTGAGTTCCCTGATGAAGAGATTATGTATCTGAAAGCAAAAGACTGTGAGGAACCACTGATTGATGAAGGGCCGGATCCCAATACCAAATGGGGATTAGTATTTGATGGTGCTGTCAATGCTTATGGTAAAGGGATTGGGGCCATTATTGTAACTCCGCAGGGGCACCACGTTCCTTTTACTGCCCGAATAACTTTTGAATGCACAAACAACATGGCTGAATATGAAGCATGTATCTTGGGAATTGAAGAAGCAATTGACCTGATGATCAAGAGTCTTGACATCTACGGGGATTCTGCACTTGTTATTAATCAGATAAAAGGTGAATTGGAGACCCATCATGAGAAACTGATTCCTTACCGTGACTATGCAAGACGGCTGTTGACATACTTTACGAAGGTTGAGCTACACCACATCCCTCGGGATGAAAATCAGATGGCAAATGCCCTTGCTACTTTGACTTCCATGTTTCGGGTGAACCACTAGAACGATGTGCCCATAATCAAGGTGCAACGTCTTAATAGACCTGCTCATGTGTTTACTATTGAAAAGGTGCATAGTCAGGCTGATGAAGATGTGAATGATGGAAAGCCTTGGTACTATGACATCAAACAGTTCTTGCAGAATCATGAGTATCTACCTGGTGCTTCCAACAAAGATAAAAAGACCCTGAGGAGATTGGCTAGTAGATTCCTTCTGGACGGAGAAACCCTATACAAGAGGAATTATGACATGATTCTGCTGAGATGCGTTGATAAACGAGAAGCTGAGAAATTGATGCATGACGTACATGACGGTACTTTCGGAACCCATGCTACCGGTCACACTATGGCAAGAAAACTGTTAAGAGCCGGCTATTACTGGATGACTATGGAGCACGACTGCTACAAATATGCCAAGAAATGCCACAAATGTCAAATCTATGCCGACAAGATTCATGTGCCTCCACATGCTCTTAATGTTATCTCTTCCCCATGGCCTTTCTCTATGTGGGGCATTGACATGATCGGAAGAATCGAGCCAAAAGCTTCTAATGGACATCGTTTCATTTTAGTGGCAATTGACTATTTCACCAAGTGGGTTGAAGCTGCTTCCTATGCTAATGTGACCAAGCAAGTGGTTGTTAAGTTTATCAAGAATAACATCATCTTCCGATATGGTGTTCCCAACAAGATCATCACTGACAATGGTTCCAACCTGAACAATAACATGATGCAAGCTTTATATGAAGAATTCAAGATTAAACATCACAACTCTTCTCCTTACAGACCTCAGATGAATGGTGCAGTTGAGGCCGCTAACAAGAACATCAAGAAGATTGTTCAGAAGATGGTCAGTACTTACAAAGACTGGCATGAGATGCTACCTTTTGCCTTGCATGGTTACCGTACTACAGTGCGCAGTTCAACCGGGGCAACTCCCTTTTCTCTGGTATATGGTATGGAAGCAATTCTCCCTCTGGAAGTGGAGATTTCGTCTCTTCGAGTGATCATGGAAGCAAAGTTGACTGAGGCTGAATGGTGTCAAAGTCGGTATGATCAGTTGAATTTGATTGAAGAGAAACGCATGGGTGTTATGGCTCATGGACAGTTGTATCAAGTGCGTATAAAGAATGCTTTTGACAAGAAAGTCCGACCTCGAGAATTCAAGGAAGGCGAACTTTTTTTGAAAAGAAGGATAAGCCAGCAACCCGACCCAATGGGCAAGTTGACACCTAACTATGAAGGTCCTTATGTTGTCAAGAAGGCTTTCTCTAGTGGTGCTTTGATTCTTACACACATGGATGGTGTTGAACTTCCAAATCCGGTAAATGCCGATATAGTCGAGAAATACTTTGTCTAAAAATGTGAAAAGAACAGCGTGGTAGGTCGAAAACCCGAAAGGGCGGCCTAGGCAAAAATGCGCTTCCCGGTGGATCGAAAACCCGCAAGGGCGATCCAGGCAAAAGTTAGGGACAAAAAAATGAATATGAAAAAGCTCGCTTAGATTGTACGCAACTCAGGCAAAAATGAGCGTCTCGATGAGCCGAAAACCCAAAAGGGCGATTCATGCAAAAATGAGATTGATAATTAAAAACAAGTAACTATATCTGGCAAATCACCATCACCCCTTGGGGCATCTGCAACTGTCAATGATCGTCTTCATCAGAACCTTCTGTACTTGCGAATTCAAAGTTTCTATGAAGTGTAGTGGTCACCGTGTTCAATGTACCACCAACCAATAAAATAACCATTTTCCAAGCTTTGTAAATCCGTGGAGTTATGCTTTTGGCTGACTTTCACTCCTCTACATCAATTTGAACCTGTGCTTTTGTTTGAAATTCTAATTTCTTTCAATTTCCAATGCTATATACAAAATACTTTCTTTCTATTTGATAATGCCAATGTCTGAAACAAACATTTTTGAAAATTGAAAAACCTTTTTCTGTCTATTTTGAAAGCAAACCTGAGCAACAGGGTACATTCAAGTGAAACATGCATGAATAAATGTATATCAATGTCTATTTCAATACATGTTACGAGCAGGTTGTTCCCCAGGATGATCTGTGGTCAATGGCAAGAATGAAAAAACAGAATGAAAAATGAAAAATGAAAAGATGAAAATGAAAAGCTCGCTAAGTCGAAAACCCGAAAGGGCGGCTTAGGCAAAAATGAGCACCCCGCTGATTGACAACCTATGAAGGCAATTCAGGCAAAAATGGGGCAATGAAAAGAATTTATTCCCGGTGGATCGAAAACCCGAAAGGGCGGTTCATGCAAAAATGGGATTGAAAAATGAAAAAAGAAAAATGGAAAAATGAAAAATGAAGAATGAAAGATGATATGAAAAGCATTGACCATAGATGCGAACATCCAATGTCTACCCAGCACTGACACGCCTAGCAACGGCGATCTGTATCAAAGAATCTTCCAAGGTTCCCTCTTCAGCAAGTTTTGTATATGTGATGTGATATATTGCCCTCAGCCATAGTTTCGATATGTCTCAACGACGGTCTCTCCAAAGAGGATTTCCATGTGTATATGTTGTAGCACGAGCCACTGCGTGCCCAATCTTCCAATGTTTTGTCTGTCTCTGTGAAATTTTCTTGCCAAATTGAAAACCAATCATGCATTTCAAGCATTGATACATGCATAATCATGCATTCTATATGCTCATACATTTGATAATGTTGTTATACCATACATACATGTTGCATTACCAATCTCAACTTCCAATTCAACTCAATCTCAACTTCCACTTCAATTCAATTTCAATTCTCAATTCAATGTCTATGTCTATGTCTATGTCTATGTCTATGTCTATGTCTATGTCTATGTCTATGTCTATGTCTATGTCTATGTTTATGTCTATGTCTATGTCTATGTCTATTCCTATGTCTATGTCTCTGTTAAACTCTCAATTCAATTCCATGTCTATGTCTATGTTTGTGTCTCTCATTATTTTCAACTTTCAATGTCTCTTTCAATGTCAACTTTCAAATTCAATTCAACGTCTCCGTCAATGTTAATCCACTCTCAATTTGCTTTTGGGCCAACGATAATGGTCATGTCTATCTTCAAATCAAGTCAATGTCGATTTACCCTCAATTTGTATCTTGTTGAATTAAACCTCCAATGTATCTTGCTATGTGTTTTGTTACTGGTCAAGCGGCAAGTTCGATCCAAAGAAAAGCTTGTGCTTGCTTATATGCCTGTGTTTTTGGTCAAACGGCAAGTTCGATCCAAAGAACAGTTTGTACCCGGCTTATGTTTTGTTATCGGTCAAACGGCAAGTTCGATCCAAAGAACAGTTTGTACCTGCCTGCATGTTGTGATATTGATCAAGCAGCAAGTTCGATCCAAAGAACAGCTTGTATCTGCCTTTTTGCCTATGTTTCTGGTCAAGTGGTTAGTTCGATCCAAAGAACAGCTTGTACCTGTCTATCTGTTTGTGTTTTTGATCAAGTAGCAAGTTCGATCCAAAGAACAGCTTGTATCTATTTGCCTATGTGTTTGTATTCTCGGTCAAGTGGCTAGTTCGATCCAAAGAACAGCTTGTACCTTCCTGTTTGTTGCCCGTTCTTTCTACGTTGATGTCTGTAAATCCCTTGGTGGTGTGACACAGCCCGTAGATTCCGGTTTGATTGTCTTGCATTCATAAATGAAATGTTGCATGGCATTCATGGCTTTGAAAATGTGAAAGCATATTTTTATGTCCAAAAATAACGTCATGTTTGATATTTAAGTATCTTCGTCCCATCAAAACAAAGACTTCGTCTTGTGACTCTCCGGACAAAGAAACTTAAATAGGGGCAGCTGTTATATCCTAATTTTGGACCTAAAAATATTTGCTAAAAATGTTTTCTATCTCTGATACGTGTCTTCGACCTTTGAGAGATTGCCTATTTGTTACTGTTTACTCTGAATATTTTACTCTGCTGTATTTGCATATTTCTACTGTCTGTGTTTGAAAATCTTTTCAATTGTGATTTTGTCTGTGTTTTCCCGCATTTGAGACCATACAAAGGTTTTTCTTGCATCTCAAGTCATTTGAAATTGTCTCTGATCAATTGCATATTTCTCTGCATTTCATTTCAATCTTATTTGCAAAAATCATTGAAAAGCACATTTTAGTCATTTCCTGTATTAAAACTCCTTTTAATCCCTGAAAATTGTCTCTAAGTCTTTTCATTTAGTTTGTATAAATCCTTGCTTTAAATCTATGATAAAATTCGTTTCAAAAATTGCATTTGAGTCATTTCGAGTCAATTTAGTCCCTAGGGGCATTTTGGTCATTTCACAAAAAATTTTGACAGAGAGGTTACTTTAAAGTACCTCATTTGGTAATTGGTTCATTTTAGTCCTTTTGTGTTTTTTATTTTGTTTCACTTTAAGTTTTTTCTTTTTACCAATTTTATTCCAATTTTACTTTATTTCAATTTTAGTCCCTTGGCATTTTTTACATTCCAGTCCTCAAATAATTTAAAAAACTTGTTCTTAGTCTTTTTTTTGTAATTGCATATTGGTCCTTTGAATTTCAATAATTGCAGAAAAGCCCCCAAGTCTCAAATGCAGCAAGGCCGAGTTTGTTAAGGGTTCAGAGACAGGTGTCCACATTTCACTGGTCCAAAGAGCCACATGGCTGCTTATAAATAGTGTAACAGTGCCAAATCCATTAAAAATTCAATACATCATCACAATCACAGAAACAGATTCCAATTTCTCTCTCTTGGCAGTTACGATCAAAACACAAAGAAACCCAGAAATTCATCCCCAATTCAAAACCCTAATTCTTCACAGTTCTCAGAGATTCAAGGTTGAATCTTCATCATAGAACCGGTTCACTGCAATTCTAGTGCAAATTCGCCACAATCAGTGACAAATTTGCACGATCACAGTGAGGAATTCAAAAGTGAGAAGAAGAGGAATCGAAGTTGAATCGAACCGGAGAAGAAGAAAAAGAAACAACACCGATTTATTTTCGGTTTATCAACAATCAAAGAACTTACCAGAAGCAAAAACAAGTTTTCCATAGAGTTCTTGTTCGAATCTCCGATTCAAAACTCAGGTAAACTCACAAAACCTCTCTGCTTCGATTTCAAAACTTCATCGAAGGTTTGTACGTGGATTTAAACGGTGAAACAAGGTAGATCGGTAAGTTATGAAACCTTTTCTTCAAAAAAAAATTTCGACAAAACTTTGAAAACGAAAGTTCACATGTAGATCTACGTTGTTTCACCGGTTATTTTGTGAATCTGAGTTCATATTTGTGTTTGGTGTGAAAAATAGAGAAGATTAAGGTTTGATTTGAGTGAAACCGGAGTGTTTAAAGCTTCGCCGGAATCTGGAATTCACGGCGGAGTTGATGAAGATTCCGATGAATCTTCATCTTCTCCGGCCGTTTTATTCCAGAAACTGGCTGGGAAAGATGAACAAGGGAAGAGAGAAGTGAGAGCTTCTCTCACTAGAATACAAGAAGAGAGAGAAGTGAAAGAAGAAAATGAAATAAACCGGTGTGCTTAGGCTTATATAGAGCACCGAACCGGACGAGTTCAGCGCCGGTCCATCCCCTGTGCGTTCTCAGCCTTTAGATCTAGGTTAGTTTGAATCCGGATAGATCCAACGGTTGTGAGTTCCCCCCTGTGATCCGGATCCATCAGTGTTCGGCCTGGGCTTGTGTTTTTGCTGGATTTCGTTTTTCCCTTTGTTTTCTTGCTATTTGTGACACTGTTTTGTGATCTTTACACCCCTATGATGCCAAAAATTGCATGAAAAATTCTAAAAAATTTCATACATGTTTCTTGCTAATCTTGTGATATTTTTGCGGTGTATTTACCTATTAAAAAATGATAAAAAATAATGTGTTGATTTCTTTCCTTGTTTCTTGAAATTTTGTGTTAAAGTCTTGTGAAAATTTGCCTATTCTTGTTCCTAATCCTTGATATACATTTTTGATCCATGGTGTATAATTTTGTAATGAATCTCCTACTGTTTTGAAGTGTTTTTTACTGTATGTGAATATGTGGTGTTTGTTTACTTGCTTTATAAGCTTTGTTTGTGAATAAATAAATGAAGAATATGACTAATTTTTCCTTAAAACTATTTAGTGTGATACATGATTTTAATCCTCTTTGCAAAACCTGAATTCATGCCTTTGAAAATGTGTTGGATTGTGAGGATTATAAGTCATGTGAACTTTGCATTTTTATGATAATTTTAGGCATTTTCTTGATTTATGTCTACTTGTTTTTGTGATAATTTTCTTGCCTTTGTTATGGTAATTTTTGCTTGCTTCACATCTTGATATTATATCATGTGCTACTAACCTCTTTTTTCCATGTTTCATACATCATAAGCATTCCATATTCCATCTCCTCCTTCCCCTTTTAATTTCTAGCACTTTATTTTGCTTTAATTCGTTTTATGCAAGATTAAGTTCTCGCAAGTATAGTAGTGTGTATCTACGCCAATGATGTAAAAGGACAATGGACTCTAAACATGTACACCGACACTCACCGACACAAGCACACACCTCACATGGATACTTTAGATGTATGTTTAGGGTGTGAATGCTCTAGATGTATGTTTAAGGAATGTATGTTTAGATGTATGCTTAGGTTTTGACACTTAGGCAAGAAATCTATTTTTCAAATAAACATGAACAATCTCACTTGAAAACTTTTTTTCCAAAAAAATAGGAGTCAAAACTGCTCCTTTTTCCTTTATTTTCTTAGACAAAAACCATTAATGAATTTTAATCATACTTAGACTTTATTTTTCAAAATGACTAATTCCACCTCACAATTTCCCAATGCTTATGCCCTTGAGCCCTCTCATCTCAATTCTTCAAAATTCTATTTTCAAACTTAAAATCAACCAACAAAAATAAAAACTCTTTTTGGAAGAGAACTACATGGAGTTTGATCCCTTAAAAGGGTATGTAGGCAAGAAGTCAAAACTTCTCCAAGTCCAATAAAACAAAAATTCAAACACATTCTTCTCCCTCCAATTCTTAACCTAGCAAACCCTTAGGTGTAAATAACATTTTCAAATAGCATTTAAAAATAAAGCGCGTGTGTAGAAAGTAAGGACGGTTCCTATAGGATACTATAGTCATTATAGGTGCCTAACACCTTATAACGAAAACAACTCCCGAACCTCGATTCTCAAGGGTTTTTTTTCCTTATTTTGCCCTTCCCAAGAAAAAATGGAGATATCAAAGGTTAAAAAGGTCCAAGCTTAATCAATGCTTGACACCCGAAAAACCAAGATAAAAAAAGAATGAATCTGTGAAGAAGAAAGAGAAATGTGAGAAGAAAATGAGGGAAGAGAGAGAAGAGAAGATATTTATAGTACCTCTTTAATCCTATACGCGTGGGTGTACGGTGTTATCATGCACCCACGTGCCTCTGTCTTTTGATTGTTGGTAAACAGCCTATGACCCTCCGTCGCATGATTAAACCCAGGCCGTCTGATCAACTAGACGGCCCATTTCAAAACCCTCAATCCTATGACCCGCTCCAAGTACTAAAACCGACTCGGTACTCACCGAAACTGGTTCCCTTGAGCCCATGCGTTTTGGGCCCCATTTAATCCAATCTGTTTTCTGTTCTTATTACTACACCACCACTTTACTACCTGCATCCCCCGCATTCATATTTTCACTACGTCTTATGCATTTTCTCCAGTATTGCACTTTAATTATGTTTCTTCCATCATTGCATTTTAATTATGTAGCATTTTAGGTCGTTTTATTTCTATTTGTTACATTTCATTTTCATTATTCATCGTTATTTATTTTCCAATAAAATTAGCTTGTATATTAGGCTTAACTGTAACTCATTCATGCATTTTCTAGTTTGGTTTGATCATTTCGCATTTTAATTTATTATAGCATTTATTTTACAGCAAGAATATTAGAATGTAAATATAGGCTCGATGTAAATATGCATGTTTATTTCCTCCGCAGACCTTAGAATGTATTAATAGGTTTTTTTTGTAATAGCTTAGGTACATGTGTGCGTGCGTGTGTGTATGCTTTACTTTCACGTTTCTAGTCTAGGTCATTGGTCTTTGTGGTGATCCAACGTCATCGCAAAGCGCCTACGCGTTTTATTTTCTTGCTCCGTTAGTTTCAATTTTAGATTAATCATTATCATTCAAATACAACAAAAACATGCAAATAGTTCAAAAATCACCAAAAAAAAAAAAATCTAAATAAACCTTGATCTTAAATCAAGTGACCGTCTTTTTTTGTTTTATTTTCTTAATCAAACTTTAATCAATTTAATCTTACTTCAAGTCTCTTCCTTTCAATATTAAAAAATACAAACCAATTCCATTTTGCCACTTGGCTTTTTACTTTAAAACATTTTCAAAACTAATAAAAAACACACCACCAATCAAACGTCAATTTTTACCACGAACTACGTGATTTTGATCCCTCACGGGTTCGTAGGCAAACGACTTGTCCTTCCAAATCAATAAAATTTAGATAATTAGGTCTTTCTATTTACTCATTTAAAATTCCATTTTACAAAACAAGCAAGTTATAACACATTAATTAAATGAAACCAAGAGGTTCCCGTAGAGTACTACGGACATAAAGAGTGATAATACCATCCCTTTATGTAACTAACCCCCGAACCCTAAATCTTTTCAAAATGGGCTGTTTGAACTTTTTTCCCCTTTTCTCAAAAAATTAAATGTTCATTCGTGAAATGATCAAGTGAGTCAAAAGCTAATCAAATAGGTATGATCTCCGAAAAATGACGCGACAGAAATGGCGACTTCACTGGGGACACCCCTAAGAGGGTTGAGCCTAACTTGGTCTTATTTAATTTTTGTGCTATAACTTGCTTAAAAAAATCAATAAATAAAAGATGGAAATACCTGTATATATGTTCTCCCTTCTTCTTCTTTCTTCCTTCTTAACGTGAGTGGTGAGATAAGCTCTACACCCGGGCTTGAGGGAACATTAAGATAGGATGGTGATATAATCATAGTGCTATTCCAAGAGTAATCTTGAGTGTTAGTACATGTGATAATCCCGCTCAATGGAGGTTCTTGGAAGTAATACTATGTTGACATGAGTAATCGTGTTCAGCACTATTATTTTCAAGTAACCGTCGAAGTTGAGTACCTTTAGTTACCTTTAACCCATCTTGGCCTTTTAGAACGTAGTGCGGTGGCTGATCAAGAGTAATCTTGAGTTAGTTGATACGCGATACTACACCCAAACGAGACTTTCCTACGAATGTCATTGGATCAAGAGTAATCTTGTAACCCGATTATATTTGGAAGTGGTTGTAGACTTTGGGAACTTGGTCGAACCCTTGTTACAAGTACAAATGAAACCATAGTCCTTACCAAATGGCGTTATTACCCTTGACTCCAACATTATGGACTTAAACCTCACCATGTTTTCACCGTTTGGGTTGCATAAACATGCATACATGCATTCATTCATAAATAATTCTTTTTTCACTCATCAAAATGTCGAAGGACTAAAAACAAGTTTTTTTTTGTAAACATCATAGATATGAATCCTGCAACAAGAAGCACTAGGAAGTACTATTTCTGTGACCCGGATTTGTCAAACCTAAGGAAGCTAGGAAAAAGGGTGACTAACCCGGGAGATTTTCAAGACCGCCATGGGAAACTACTTAACCTCCTAGAGACGAAGGTTGTACAAGGGATCCTCGATACTTTGGTCCAATTTTATGACCATTATTGCCATTGTTTCACTTTCCTCAACTACCAACTTGTCCCCACCCTTGAGGAATATTCCTACTTGGTTGGTCTACCGGTGTCTGACGAAGAACCTTTCAACGGCCTAGAGCCCGCTCTTAAGCACGAAGCCATTTCAAAAGCCCTTCACCTTGAAACATCCATTATAACAGCTAAACTTACCACCAAATGAGGCCTTCTAGGTCTACCCGCCAAATTCCTTTTTGAAAAAGCCACCGCCTTTGCCGATATGGGCAGTATTGATGCCTTTGAATCTGTCCTTGCCCTACTCATATATGGTCTTATGCTCTTCCCAGATGTCTCCGACTTTGTTAATGTTAATGCCATCAAAATCTTCCTAGCCAAAAACCCCGTCCCCACATTGCTTGCCGACACATACCATTTCATCCATGAGCGAACCAAAAAAAGGCAAGGAACTATACTTTGTTGTGCACCCCTGTTATACAAATGGTTTACCTTACATTTACCCGGTCACTTCAAAACCAATCTAGAAAATACCCGTTGGTCACAAAATATCATGTCCCTCGCTCCATCTAATATAGTTTGGTACAACCGAGATTACGACACCGGAACCATCATTGACAGTTGTGGAGATTTCTCTAATGTACCTCGTCTCGGTATATGTGGGGGAATTAGCTATAACCCTATCATCGCAAGGCGTCAGTTTGGGTACCCAATGGAGAAACCAAAGAACATCTCACTGGACGAGATATTCTACCTAAACCAAAAAGATAGCAAAGGCATGAGAGAAAGGTTCATAAAAGCTTGGCACGCTGTTCATAAGAGAGAAAAGGGTCAATTAGGAAGGAGGTCAGGTTTGGTCTACGAATCTTACACTAAGTGGGTCATTGATAGAGCTGTAAAAAATGGGATACCTTACCCCCTACAGAGGCTCCCATCTTCAACTACCTCGTCTCCATCCCTACGCATGACTCCTAAGACCAAAGAGGAAGCCCAGTATTTGTTGACTGAGATGACACGAGAAAAGGATACTTGGAGAATAAGATATATAGCGGCCGAAAACGAGATTGGGACTCTAAAGGGACAAGTAGAACAAAAAGATCATGAGCTTCGCAAGATGAGGCAACAATTGATCGAGAATGAGGATCTACTCCGAAAGAAGGACAGGCTGCTTGGAAAGCATATCACTAAGAAGCAGCACATGGATTTCATGGATTTATTTGATGGGGCGCACTCAGATTTTGAGGAGTAGTCTACTATACGGGCTCAAGAGTTTCCCAGTTGTTTTGCCACTTTATGTCATTTTCTAGCTTTTTGTGATGTACTTTGGAGTCTATCCCTTGGCTCAGTTTTGTTAAAAGGGAATTATCTTATAATACTTTGATTATTCAATGAAATTTTCAATTATGATGTTTACAAATTTGCTTTTATAAGTCCTTCGATAAAAAAATGTGTCTATTTTTGCATAAGCATCATGCATCATTTTTGCATTTCATAGTCTCAATTTCGAGTCTCACAAATATTTCTTTTCCATAAAAATGTCAACCCGTTTCACAAGGTAGTCCGACTGTTCTCATCTAAAGTCGACTCTACAACACTCGTGCAAACAAAAGAGAGAAGTGTGGACAAGAGATCACAACGCTCCAGGCCAAGTCAAAGCAGTCGCAGTTCCAGCAGGGGCCCGAACGCCAACATCAACAACAACCTCGACAACAGGCTCCAAAGATGCAGTTTGACCCAATCCCAATGACGTATGCGGAGCTGCTTCCCATCTTGCTCATGAAGAACCTTGTCAAAAATAGAAAGCCTCCTCGAGTGCCTAATGAGTTGCCGGTTGGTTATTAACCTGACCTCTCATGTGCCTTTCATCAAGGGGCACCCGGCCATGACATCGAGCACTGTTTATCTTTGAAGATTGAAGTCCAGAAGCTGATTGAAGCCAATATGATGCTCTTTGAAGGTTGAATTCGGATGAGCAAATTAATCCACTGCCAAATTATATTGCCTAATATTGTGACACATGGAGTGGATAGCTGCAATTGGGTCGTTTTGATGTTCCTCCTACTGCTTATTTGTTCAATTAATGTTTGTTTGTTGCTTTTCGCTTTTCAAAAACATCCTCTCGTCCCGCCCGAGACGAAAGTGAACTTGTTTAGGGCTTTTTGCTTCATGTATTTTCCATCATTAATAAAAAGGTCGTTTTGATCCCGACTTTGATTTTATTTTGTGCTTTTTCTGGAAAAATGGTAATACAAAAAACCAAAAAAAAAAAAAAAAAAACTTCTTTTAATCATTCTCAAATATCTGCATAATCATAACTTGTCAAAATCAATAATCAAATCATGCATTAATAAACCCGTTGAACACATTAACTATATGCTCTCTCCCGACTTTGAACTCCCTGTGTCCAAAGATGAAGAAGAGGAAAATGAAGAGACTCAAGACGATATCTCTCGTATACTTGGGCATCTTAGCCGTCGAAGTTACAAAAAAAAATATCAAGAAGATTGTCAGAAGATGGCAGTCACTTACAAAGACTGGCATGAGATGTTACCGTTGCCTCACGGAGTATTGTGCTTCATTACACATTTCAACAGGGGCAACCCCCCTCCTTCTCTCAAGTATACAACATGGAGACCCTGCCTCCCGCGGAGATTGAAGTCCCATCAATAGGAGTTCTGCTAAATTCCAAGTTTGATCGAATTTAAACGCATGACGACCTTGTACAAATATATCAAAAGAAGTTTGAAACAAGCTTCTAACAAAAAGGCTCGTCCCCATGAATTTCAAGAAGGGATTTTTGTACTACTTTCCAACCAAACTCCAGGGGCAAGTGGACGCCTAATTATGAAGACTTGTGTGCAATGACTCTTACAATCATGGATGGTGACAAACTCACACGTTCTAAGAATGCCGGTGCAGTCAAGAAATACTCTGTCAAAAATAACAGCTCGATAAGTCGCAAACCTGAAAAGGCGGCTTAGGCAAAAATGAGCGTCTCGGTGGACTGAAAACCCAAAAAGGCGGTCCAGGAAAAAATTAGAGAAAAAATATAATGATTATCCTGATAGATCGAAAACCCGAAAAGGGCCATCTATGCAAAAGTTAAGGATTAAGGGACAAAGTAACTGCATCCGGTCAGGCACAATCCACTTGGGGCATTTCTGCTATTGAAGAACCTCCGACTTGAAACATTTGAAGCATCCACAAATCAAAGACTCGAAACAGAGGCATTCAAAGACTCGAAACAGGGGCATTCAAAGTTGTCAGGGAATATCGGTTACTGTGTTCAATGTACCTTCCAATATATTTACCATTTTCCAAATTTTTCAAAGATCTGTGGGGCCATACCATTGGCAGGCCACCACTCAATTCATCAAAATTTGAGTTGAGTGGTGGCCTGCCAATGGTATGGCCCCACAGAATAGAGAGCGTCCCGGTGGACTGAAAACCCTAATTCATCAAATAGAATTCATCAAAATTTGCGCCTGTGCCCCTAATTCATCAAAACTTGGAACTCCCAATCATTCTATTTGCAAAATATCTTCTATTTTTAATGACAATACTTGAAGCAAAAAAATTTCAAAATACAAAACTTTTTTTTACATCTTTTGAAAAGTGTGAACAACAAACACACTCTCTTTGAACTCGTGAGTAGTTGAAGCGTACATCAGCATCCGCCTCGAAAACGGTTACGTTTCAGAAGAGAAACTTGACTAAGCACAATGAAGAGGACCTCTGCTTCGAGCAAAATGCTTTCACAGTCCAAAAAAAAAAAATCAAAAAAGCACGCTAAGCTGAAAACCTGAAAGGGCGGCTTAGGCAATAGAGAGCGTCCCGGTGGACTGAAAACCCGAAAGGGCGGTCCAGGCAAAAATTAGGGGCATAAAAAAGGAATATACTCCCGGTGGACTGAAAACTCGAAAGGGCGGTCTAGGCAAAAGTTAGGGATTTTTCAATAAAAAAACAAAAAATATACAAAAAACATGACTGTTGAAACATGTCGATGGAAGAACGCTCCGCGTCGGTTTACAAATGGTGACTTCTTCCAAACTTTTGGTTAAACAATGGGCTTTCTCCCCAAGAGGCATCAATTGCTACCTTGTGCCGGGTTTTACACCGCCAACGACTTGATTTGTTCAGTCCGCCTCAATTTGCCGAGTGTTTGTACTGCGATGTCAGTCCGCCTCCCATCCTACATATCTTGTCTCGTTTCATCGAGTCGCCTGTCATATCCAATTTATATGGTCGTACAAGCTACATCCATACATTCATGCATTCATACAATCATGCATTCATACATTAATATTGTCATGTATTCATACATTCATATATACACAACATATACACAATATCAATTCATACATGGTTGCATCAGTCACCCAAAGTCTTGTTTGGTCGTGTCCTTTCGTTTTAGTCCTCAATCGTTTCAAGTTGCCAGTCCTAAACAACGGACCGCTTGAGTTTACCTTTTTGTCTTATTTCAAGCTGCTAGTCCTAAACAACGGACCGCTTGAGTTTACCTTCTAGTCTTGTTTCAAGCCACCAGTCCTAAACAACGGACCGCTTGAGTTTATCTTTTTAGTCTTGTTTCAAGCTGCTAGTCCTAAACAACGGACCGCTTGAGTTTCCTTTTTTATCTTGTTCCTAGCTGCCAGTCCTAAACAACGGACCGCTTGAGTTTACCTTTTATCTTGTTTCAAGCTGCAAGTCCCAAACAACAGACCGCTTGACTTTACCTTTTATCTTATTTCGAGCTGCAGTCCCAAACAACTGACAGCTTGACTTTACCTTTTATCTTGTTTCAAGCTGCCAGTCCCAAACAACGGACCGCTTGACTTTACCTTTTATATTATTTCGAGCTGTCAGTCCTAAAAAACGGACCGCTTGAGTTTACCTTTTATCTTATTTTGAGCTTCCAGTCCTAAACGACAGACCGCTTGAGTCTACTTTTTATCTTGTTCCAAGCTGCCAGTCCTAAACAACGAACCGCTTGAGTCTACTTTTATCTTGTTCCAAGCTGCCAGTCCTAAACAACGGACCGCTTAAGTCTACTTTTTCTCTTGTTTCAAGCTGCCAGTCCTAAACAACGGACCGCTTGAGTTTAAATTTTGTCATGTTTCAAACGGTTAGTCCCGACCAATGAACAATTTGAAATCACATTTTATTTCCTCCGTTGTCATCCCCAGTGCGTCTGGTCAAGAGTTGTCACTAAAAAGTTTCGTCTTCATTAAAGCTACCGCTCTCAATCAATACAATAGTAGACGGTCATTTTCGCCAGTGAAACTACATTCTCCCTAGCGGAGTCGGATCCCTTTTTCTTCAACGAATTAGGAAATCTCACTGTTGTTTCTCGTCTCAGTCAAGTCATATTTGTCGTCCTGCATTCATACTCGCATCACGAGCATTCATAGCATCTTAGGTCCAAAATTGGTGTACTTTATATTTAAGTCTCTTCGACCCGTCAAATCAAAGATTTCATCTTCAAATTTCAGAACGAAGAAACTTAAATAGGGGCATCTGTCATACCCCAATTTTTGACCTAAGGTCCCACTGACACACGTCGTGTGACCCTAATCGATCCGACGTTTCAGTAAAAAATTCGGCAGAGAGATATTTTAAAATACCTCATATTTTGTCCGAGTCGGGCCCTCTTCTCTCTATTTTTTTTATTTTATTTTAAGTATTTATTTCCATTTTTTTATTTTATTTTTTGTATTATTCAATTTTAACGCTTTTTTAATTTTTATTTTAATTAATCATTACTAGCGTCCAGACGGGCACGGCCAGACGGGAACACTCGTGCCCGTCTGTCCGTTTTGTCTATTGCGCTAACTCGTGTATATATTTTTATATGTTTCTTTTGTTTATACTACTTGAACATTTTATTATAAGCTATGCATCGTGCGTGGGAATTTTATTAAGCTATATTGAGCTATTTAAATAACATCAATGAACTGAACCAAAAAAAGTACATGAAGTAATTGATAGCATAAAGAGGAAAGAGAGACCAAGGATATACCAAAATGAATAACATTTCCAAATTTGGCATTTTTTCCATACTAACAAAAACTCTAGATATCTACATTTTTGTCTCTTAATTTAAAATGTGGCTGCAACTTCTGTAGCCAACTCCTCCATAGTCGTATATTTAAACACAATGACTAACAATAATCCATTTATAAATGGCCAGCCACACTTTGTTCAAGTCACTTTTAAACAAAAATCAACTAAAAAGAACACGGTCATCAATGAAAGGGAGTACATGGCATGCTATGAATATTATTTCCACGCAAAAACTTGGCATAACAATCCCTATTATTTTACTTTGTAAAATGTGATAAAATTTGGTTTTGCGTAATGTCTACCATTACTTTCTTCATGAATGGTTGACATCCCCTCTCTTTTTGTTCTCAAAGTAAAAATGCTAATCATAGAGAAACCAATTTTGTTAAACCTTGACATTAACTTCAAAGTTAAGCTTATGTTATTCCTCTTTCGCTCTCCCAATTTCCTGGATATGCTTATTACTTGTATGATGCATATACATATAAGTCACTTTTGTTCCACTCGGTTATTAACTCAGAAATTAAGCATGGCATCCCTTTTCCGTCATCCCAAACCTAACATATAAAAGATCAATGATACACAATGTGTTATTGACTCTACATCACTTGATTTGACACCTTATAATTGCTACAATATATACTCACATACAGGTTGGCAGCAACAATAGAAACTCAAGTAACCAAAATCATCATTAAAATGACCAAGTAAATCTCTAAATAATGCAGCAATAAGCAATTATGTAAGTAATACATTAACATAATTTGTTTGTGTGATCTCACTATAACCTAAACGAATGATTTAGGAGCAGAGACCAAAAATGACAAATTTCCTGAATATGTGCTCACTACTTAAATGTGTTTTGATAGCCTTAAAAATTTATTACAACTTATGAAGCATGGATATAGACACATACCTCAGATACAACACGAGCACTAATACACCGACATTGATAATAACTTGAGAAAATCACATAATTCTATATAATTATATGTGTTGGTCTGCGGCTGACATCAGGACATGCCTAATTCAAAGAGTATTCGTACTTCATAGATTGCAACTCAAAATCACCAATAAAAACTGGGATCCTAAGTACACTTGCTGCCCTAAACCAATCTCTCCAAGCACCATAGTAAGAAGTAAGAAAATGCTGAGAAGTTTTTTAAATGATGAAAATTTGGAGAGACTCCTCTTTTCACCGAGCCAAATGCCTGCATGACCCTCCCAACTCGACTTCCGTACTTAGGTAGTTCTCTCTCTGTGTTCTTTTCACTTGATCATCTTTCGCTCTCTTCTTCTTCAACTCTTTCATAAATTGTCATTTCATTTATTTTCTTTGTGAAGGATGATTAGTTTTTAAAATCCAAATAAATGTTGCCTCTTAACAAATAATAATTGTCGCATAACAAAACTGCTTATATGGGTAAATTTGGAAGGATAAATAGGCTACACCAAAATTGTGTTTTGCCTTTAAAGATTGTTATTTGTTACAGATGTCCAAGTTCACCACCAATGGTAGTGACAAATATAAGTTTAGGTTCAATCCAATTTCTATCTACTATGGTGGCTTGCATTGCTTGAATTTTCGTTCAACCAAATGCTTAAATCCATGAAGAAAAAGAAAAAACATACATATAAAAGTGAAGGAAGAGATTAATAATAAGAAGCTTATCTTGATATTGTTAATCATCCTTGGTTGGCATTGCATTCATATCCTCCAGCAGAAACCTTTCAATTTGAATCAAGGTTGCATCTTTATTTGTCAATGAAGAAGCACATAGTTGGTATCCCCTCGTGGCTCGTGCAATAAAATAGGGAAGAAAAAAAATGAGAAAATAGGATGCGGAAAACAACCAAATGAATTGGAAATTGAGTAAAATGCAAAATCTAATGTGGATTTTAAAATTGACTTGCAAGATTCCCTCAAAAAAAATAAAATGACTTTCAACTTTCATCGGTATGAAGAAGAGAGTTCAAGAATGATGTTTAAACCTAAATAATATAAATTAACAAATAAGAAAGCAATAAAATTGGACAGAGTGAAGTTGAATCCCAAAAAAAGAAAAAATACACAACATTCATTTTTCTGTCAAATAATAGGAAGAAACATAAGTTATGAGACATGGTTGGATATTGTAAGAGGAAGATGAAGATCAGTTGATTTTACTGGTCTATGTAAAATATGAATATATCAAAAAATGGAAATTTCCCAAAAGATTGGTTGCAAAAAGATTTGATATCTAGATATCAAATTAATTTTATACTTCCTGCGCATATCTCATACTGGCTTATGAAAATGTAAATATTTGTGAAGTGTGTATTTTATCAAACACCTTCGATGTGAACTATCAAAAGTGATGCAAATTAAATTACTGATACGCAAATTAAATATGTATATGCAAACTACAAAGAAAGAGGAAAGTAATGAAAATAAACAAAATCAAAATTACAATAACAATTAAAAAGTTAAAACAATGTGAATATATTGATGATGAGAATAATCTAGAATTGTTACTATAGCAAATTGAAAGCATGATAAGGATTTGGAAAAGGAAAAAAATGAAACCGTTCATCGTTTTTACCCCTAATTGGTCACTCAGTGTACTGATCCTTTTCCTTCATGTTCTACTTCCTTGTTGCATAGAAGAACCACCCCCTCCCTCTACTTGTTCTATCTACCGTGAAGGAGTCTTCCTCTCCCTTTCTATTGTTCTCTCTCTTTTGTGTGTGTGAACAGATATGGGTAAGAATAAAATTTGGTAACCACCCTTTGCTGCAAAGAAAACTGTTTGAAAACCCTTTTTTGCCCATGAGTTTTTTTGGACGTGTGAGAGGATTTGCAAGGGTAATTATGGGTTGAAAAAAAAGGCTACACCAAACCCATGTTTTGCCTTTATTAATAGGTATAAATTTCTGTTTTATTCATTTTATTATTTCTTTTTAGATAAATCCAAAATTCAAAAATATGCATATTTATCTTTATTATTATTGCTATTTGTTTTTTAAGAGATAAGTCCAAATAGTGTCCATGGAGTCAAAAAAATATGTCCAGGTACAGGTACATCTGCAAACGCGTTGCTCAAATTCCAGGAACAGAATTCATATCTTCCCAATCCTTAAGCACAAGTTTCTGCCTCATTTTAACAAACCCTAATCCCAAACCAGAAGCCTATAAGAACAGCACCTGCAGAACACATTAAGGAGGCCAAAAATTCACAAACCCATTATGCAACATCATCGCACAACATATCCAAACATCAGTCACGCACAGAATCATTGAAACAGCCGAATCCAACACGCACAATTCCAAAACCTGCAATCAAAGCATCGATTGAACCCCTGCAAAACAACCAACACCAGTAACACAATCGATAATCACACATAACCTACAGAAGACTTTCGACCAACAACCTACACGCACAACCGATTCACACACACATGATTCAATCGGCCAGCACATAAACCAATTCACAAAAATGCCAATCACATAAACCAGCAACATCACACACAATTTTAACACGCACAATTCATAGCCAAAATCCAAGTAGCAAACACACAATTTCACAAACTCAAGAATCACAAACCATAAACCCAATCGAATAACACCATTAGTCCTCAAAACCGACACACATACAGAAGGAGAAGGATCACGCTAACCACACACAGACGCTATCAAGTCCGAACCGCACACAACGCACAAGGCCGTCACGAATCCTCACCAGATGTCATCAATCCAAACCGATTCATAAACCGGTTCTCACAAACAGAACAGACAGGCACGCACGCGAGGACAACACACCAGAACCGGCCATCTGAAACAAAACGGAGTCGAATCGCTCATCCCTCAAACCACAACATCAAGTCCGAACCGGAAATCAAAGGTAGCGTTTCTATTTGTTTAGTTTCTGTTTCTTTTTAGACATAGAACTTAAGGATTTGTATTTGGGGATTTTGGATTTAAAAAGAAATAACGAGGGTAAGGAGAGTTTGTATTTGGGGATTTTGGTTATAAAAAAAACACATGAGATGAGATGAGAAAGAGAACACGCAGCTTTGAGAGAGGAAAGAAAGTGATATTTTAGAAGAAGAAGATAGATGAAAATGGTTTAGAAAGAAGGCACGAGAGAGAGTGAAGAGAATGAATCTGTGAAGAAGAATGAGAAATGTGAGAAGAAAATGAGGGAAGAGAGAGAAGAGAAGATATTTCTAGTACCCCTTTAATCCTATACGCATGGGTGTACGGTGTTATCATGCACCCACGCGCCTCTATCCTTTGATTGTTGGTAAACAGCCTATGACCCTCCGTCCCATGATTAAACCCTGCCGTCTGATCAATCAGACGGCCCATTTCAAAACCCTCAATCCTATGACCCGCTCCAAGTACTAAAACCGACCCGGTACTCACCCAAACCGGTTCCCTTGAGCCCATGCGTTTTGGGCCCCATTTAATCCAATTTGTTTTCTGTTCTTATTACTACACCACCACTTTACTGCCTGCACCCCCCGAATTCATATTTTTCACCTTATGCATTTTCTCCAGTATTGCACTTTAATTATGTTTCTTCCATCATTGCTCTGCCTGCACCCCCCGCATCCATAGGTTGCATTTTAGGTCGTTTTATTTCTATTTGTTACATTTCATTTTCATTATTCATCGTTATTTATTTTCCAATAAAATTAGCGTGTATATTAGGCTTAACTATAACTCATTCATGCATTTTCTAGTTTGGTTTGATCATTTCGCATTTTAAATTATTATAGCATTTATTTTACAGCAAGAATATTATAATGTAAATATAGGCTCGATGTAAATATGCATGTTTATTTCCTCCGCAGACCTTAGAATGTATTAATAGGTTTTTTTGTAATAGCTTAGGTACATGTGTGCGTGCGTGTGTGTATGGTTTACTTTCACGTTTCTAGTCTAGGTCATTGGTCTTTGTGGTGATCCAACGTCATCGCAAAGCGCCGTCGCGTTTTATTTTCTTGCTCCGTTAGTTTCAATTTTAGATTAATCATTATCATTCAAAAACCAACAAAAACATGCAAATAGTTCAAAAATCACAAAAAATATTTTTTCTAAATAAACCTTGATCTTAAATCAAGTGACCGTCTTTTTTTGTTTTATTTTCTTAATCAAACTTTAATCAATTTAATCTTACTTCAAGTCTCTTCCTTTCAATATTAAAAAATACAAACCAATTCCATTTTTCCACTTTGCTTTTTACTTTAAAACATTTTCAAAACTAATAAAAAACACACCACCAATCAAACGTCAATTTTTACCACGAACTACGTGATTTTGATCCCTCACGGGTACGTAGGCACATGACTTGTCCTTCCAAATCAATAAAATGTAGATAATTAGGTCTTTCTATTTACTCATTTAAAATTCCTTTTTTGAAAACAAGCAAGTTATAGCACATTAATTAAATGAAACCAAGAGGTTCCCGTAGAGTACTACGGACATAAAGGGTGATAATACCATCCCTTTATGTAACTAACCCCCGAAACCTAAATCTTTTCAAAATGGGGTGTTTGAATTTTTTTCCCCTTTTCTCAAAAAATTAAATGTTCAGTCGTGAAATGATCAAGTGAGTCAAAAGCTAATCAAATAGCTATGATCTCCGAAAAATGACGCGACATCAGTGATCACAAGAGTTTGTAGTACTTGTTCGACCAGAAAGAGTTGAATATGAGGCAGAGAAGATGGTTGGAGTATCTTAAGGATTTCGATTTTCAGCTGAGTTATCATCCTGGAAAGGCGAATGTTGTTGCTGACGCT
The DNA here is from genome assembly GCF_051527215.1 of Medicago sativa. Classification (NCBI taxonomy): domain Eukaryota; kingdom Viridiplantae; phylum Streptophyta; class Magnoliopsida; order Fabales; family Fabaceae; genus Medicago; species Medicago sativa. The sequence continues at coordinate 34,675,375 of NC_140751.1, forward strand.
TTGAGTAGGAAGTCGTTGCATATGTCTGCTTTGATGGTTAAAGAGTTGGAGTTGATTGAGCAGTTTCGAGATTTGAGTTTGGTTAGTGAGTTGACACCGGAGGGTGTGAGGTTGGAAATGTTGAAGCTAACGAGTAATATTTTGGAAGAGATTAAGAATGGACAGAAGGAAGATTTGGAACTTGTAGATCGAGTGGTGTTGGTTAACCAAGGTAAGGGTGGAGACTTCAGATTGGATGAGAACAGTGTTTTTTATGTTTCATGATCGTGATTGTGTATCAGATGTTCTTGAGCTTAAGAGACAGATTTTTGAAGAAGGTCACAGAAGTAGTCTGAATATTCATCCAGAAGCGACTAAGATGTATCAAGATTTGAAGAGGTTGTTTTGGTGGCCTGGAATGAAGAAGGAGATTGCAGAGTTTGTGTATGCTTGTTTGGTTTATCAGAAGTCTAAGATTGAACATCAGAAGTCATCGGGTTTGATGCAACCGTTGTTTGTGCCAGAGTGGAAGTGGGATATTATCTCTATGGATTTTGTTGGAGCATTGCCGAAGACTGCGAAGGGTTTTGATTCGATTTGGGTGATTGTTGATCGGTTCACGAAGTCGGCACATTTTGTTTCTATCAAGACTGGTATGTCTGTGGCGAAGTTGGCTGAGATCTACATTGAGCAGATTATTAGATTGCATGGTATTCCTTCTAGTATTGTGTCGGATCGGGATCCAAGGTTTACTTCCAAGTTTTGGGAGAATTTGCAAGTTGCTTTGGGAAATAAGTTGAGGTTGAGTTCTGCTTATCATCCCCAGACTGATGGTCAGACGGAGAGGACTATTCAGAGTTTGAAAGATTTGTTGAGAGCTTGTGTTTTGGAGCAAGGTGTCAGTTGGGTCGAATGTTTACCGTTGATTGAGTTTACTTACAACAACAGTTTTCATTCTAGTATCGGAATGGCACCGTTTGAGGCTTTGTATGGTCGGAGGTGTAGGATGCCATTATGTTGGTATGAGTCAGGTGAAAGTGCTTTGCTAGGACCGGAGGTTGTGCAAGAGACTACGGAAAAGGTTAAGATGATTCAAGAGAAGATGAGAGCATCTCAGAGTAGGTAGAAGAGTTATCATGATAAGAGGAGAAAGGACATTGAGTTTTAGGTTGGTGATCATGTGTTTTTGAGAGTGTATCCTATAACTGGTGTTGGTCGTGCTTTGAAGTGTCGGATGTTGACTCCTCGTTTTGTTGGACCGTTTGAGATTATTGAGAAGGTTGGGGTTGTAGCGTATCGGATTGCGTTACCACCATCTTTGTCGAATCTTCATGATGTGTTTCATGTGACTCAGTTGCGGAAGTATGTGTATGATGCGTCTCATGTGATTCAAGTGGATGATTTGGAAGTAAGGGATAATTTGACCGTTGAGACTTGGCCAGTTAGGATTGAGCATCGGGAAGTGAAGCGTTTGCGTGGCAAGGAGATCGTTTTGGTTAAAGTGATTTGGGTTGGATCAACTGGTCAGAGTGCCACTTGGGAATCGGAGAGTAGGATGAAGGTTTCGTATCCGTAGTTGTTTCCTTAGGTAATTTTCGAGGCCGAAAATTCTTTTTAGTGGGCGAGAGTTGTAACAGCCCGATTTTTCACTAGATTTGTTTTATTATTTATTTATGTGTGTTATATGTGCTCTTATGTGATTAATTGCCTCTATGTGTGTATGTTTGGTTGGAATTGTTAGAATTCGATGTTAGAAGGGTATTTTAGTCATTTTGGACTCAGGGGTATTTTGGTCATTTTGTGAGTAGGGGTTGAAGGTGAGAAAAACACAAGAAGGGGGGGTTGAATTGTGTTTTAGAAAAATTCTTAGTTTCTCCTAAAAACTGAACACACTGATCAGAAGCTAAGCGAGACAGCTTCTGAAGTGATAATCAGAATCTAAATGCAGCGGAATAAAACAGAGAGAGAGAGAGAGAGAGAGAAGAAGAACGACACAAAGCAATTATACTGGTTCCTTCCACAATCCGGAAGTAGTCCAGTCCCCCTTGCACTTCCAAGGAGATTTCACTATGAGTAATATCTGATTACAAATGCTCAAGCACACAAGCAAGAGACTTCCAATGCTCAAGCACACAAGCAAGAGACTTCCAATGCTCAAGCACACAAGCAAGAGACTTCCTTTGCTCAAGAACACAATCAAGAGACTTCCTGCTCAAGCACAACTGCAAGAGACTTCCTAACTAAACAAAATTACACAGAAAATTGTTTAAGGTTGAACACTTGATATACAATCAGAGGTGCTCACAATACAAATCAGATACAGACTCAATGGACGTAAGAATTTCTAAGATATGACTTTGAGACACAGAAATTCTAAGTGAATGCAGAACAATTTCAGCAGAGGTTTGGTACTTGTGAAAATCTTTGTGAGTCTTTCGTTCAGAGTTCATGCATTACCAATTCTCTAGGTCTTCACTCCTTTATATAGTGGTGTGAAAGAGACGTTGTGAAATTGCCAGCACACCAAAGAGTCGTTGTTGAAGCTTGATCTTTCACCAATAATCTTTTGCCTGATTTGGCTGTTGTCCTATGAAGAACAAATTTGAAATCCATTCCTTATCCAAAGGAACATCTATGCAGGCGAAACCGTATTCTGGAGCTGTTTTCTTGTCCTGTAGCGCGGACACAAAACAGAGTAGTGGAGAACGTGGTTGTACAATTCGTACAAAGTACAATGTCAACGCTTTCGTCCAAATTGCAAACACACGCCTTCAAACACCTTTGAAATGACCGTTGCAAACTCCACTAATCCTTTGTTTGTGTTTTCAAATCCAATAGACAGCTTTTGCATTGATAATTCTTCAATTCTTGATTCTTTGCAAATCCAGTTGATATTCAGCTTCTGGTGAAATGGCTTCTGATGAGGCAGCTTCTGATGATGCAGCTTCTGATGATATGACTTCTGCAGCTTCTGATGACGCAGCTTCTGATGATGTGGCTTCTGGACCTCTTGTCTTCAGAAGCACTATTCTTCAGGAGCAGCTTACTTCAGGAGCGCTATTTCTTCAGGAGCAGCTTGACTTCAGGAGCGCTTTTTCTCTTCAGTAGCAAGTTGCCTTCAGGAGCGTCCAAGCTTCAAATTTTTGTTGTTTCCATAGCTCTTTATTTGCTCATTCAGAACCAATGATGATGTAACTTTATAATTATGGTCCTGTACACTTGAACAAATATTAGCTAGTCCAATTTACAATTTTTAATACCTTGTTATCATCAAAACCCTTTAAGGTTCATTGTTAAACACATTTTGTTCCAACAATCTCCCCCTTTTTGATGATGACAAACAAAAGTATTTAAAATTGATCAATTGTTGTTAATCTAATTAACAAGTTGACTTTGGGGTTCTGAGGTTTGTAAGCTCAGAATCTGAGGTTTGTAAGCTCAAACTCCCCCTGAGTCTGATAGTCTTTAAGGTGAGGTTTGTAAGCTCCCCCTAAGTTCTATCCAGGTTAATTAAATTCATTTTTCGCGCAATAATATTATCAGAGCTTAAAAACAAAATTGAATCATTGAAAGAATTAACTTATAGATAAGAAGAATGGTTCAATTAATTTTACTTGAATTTTGATACTCCTTCGTTCGTTCATAGCTTATACCAATAAGGTAAAAAAAATGATAGAAGGTTTTCAAAAATTTCAAATGCCATTAATGGGGCTCAGAGCCTTTAAATACTTGTCACATATACTCCCCCTTTTGTCATTATCAAAAAAAATTAAAATAAATTTAAGCATAAAAGACAAAAAGATATGAGAAAAACTCAAACAGGAGAGAGTATAAAAGAAAGTGAACTAAATAAGTCAGAGCAAAATATATGAACATGTATATCAATTGTCAGAAGCAGCTAAACAGTCAGAATCAGTAAGCATTCAGAAGCAAGAGAAATAAGACAAGATGGTTTCAGAAGCAAGGACTAAGAAATTTTAAAACAGACAACAAACAAAGAAAAACACAAGGGTGTGCAACTAAGGGTTGGTTTGTTGTTGTTTCTTCATCTCTTCCATTTCTTCAATCTTCTTCTTCAACAGTTCTTCAAGTTGTTGTTGCCTCTGAAGAAGAGCTTGTTCCCTTTCTCTAGCTTCTTGCTGCTGCTGTGCCATCTGTTTCTTCAGAAGCTTACACAACCTTGCTTCTCTGGTCAAGTAATCCGTTTCAAAGAAGAAAGGCTGGTTTGCCAGGAGCAGTGTAGAACTTCTTACTCTGAGACTCTGATTCAGATGCTCCATTAACTTCCTGACAGTAGCTTCCTTGCTTCTGATGCACTTAGCCCTTATGCTTTCAATTAGCTCAGTTGCCCTGTTCTGAAGAGATGCCCAGGAGTCTTCATATGCACCTGTGAGATCAATTGTCCCTCTTTGATCCACCAGATTATGCAATTGACTCAGAATTGTCAGAAGCTCAGAATTAATATATCCAGATTCCAGGATGTTTGTGGGTGGATGATCAAGGGTTTCAAGATCAGAATCACTGATTTCTAAATCTTGAATGGGGTTAGGAATTGGAATGGTAAAGTGTGTTTGTGTGTTTGAAGATGAAGGCTGGTCAGAATCAATGTGTGTGGTGGAGGTTGAGGCTTGAACATTGACTAGAGAGATGTCAACATCCATGGGAGTTGGTTCTGGAGAGTGTTCAGGTAAAGGTTGAAATTCAGTTTCAGTTGGTGGTTGTTGTAGTGAAGTTGTTGTTTGATTGTTGAGTTGGTGGTCAATGATGGCTATTGGTGATTGTGGGGGTGTTGTGGGTTTTTGTGGTTCAGGTGTTTGTTGATGGGGGTTTTCTGAAACAACATTTTCAGAAGCAGCTGCTTCTGGAGTTGCTTCAGAGGCCTTTTCTGAAGTTTTGTCTATGGGTAATTCACCTGAGTAGTGGAGAGCAAGATTGTCTAAGACAGAAGTGTCTTCTATTTGTTCAGGTGCTGATGGTGAAGAGGGTGAAGTGGGGATAGAGGTGACTGGAATCTGGATTACCTGATCTGCAGGGTCAGCTTCAGAAGTGATCTTCTGTGGATCAGCAGATTGAGAAACTGCTTCTGAAGTTCCCTCTTCTGGAGCATTTTCAAAGACGAGCATCATATCGTCTTCCTCATTGTCTTCAGTAGGTTTACCAGCAATGGCTCTTACTTCAGCCAGTTTATCTTTGCAGAACCTATCACAGTCCTCCAATCCCAAAGCCTTGAGCTTTTCATCTCTTTGATGAATGTATTGAGCTTTTTGATCCTTTCTTTCTGATATAAGATCAGCAACACGTTCATCTGCCATCCTTTTCCTTATTCGAGTCATCTCAACCATAGGACTCATAAGTTGAAGGGGAGCCTTCTTCTTCTTCAGCTTGGGATCAGCCTCCTCTTTCTCTATTTCTTCAAGAGCTTCATCCAGCTGCTCTTGAGTGATTACCAAGTCTGCCTTACCTTTTCTCCTCTTCTGTGGAATAGAAGCAGCACCAACCTTCTGCATCTTTCCTTTTTCCTTGATAAAAACAGGTTTAGCAGCTTCTGACTCAGTACTAGTTCTGGCCTTCTTTCCTTTAGTAGGAGCAGCTTCTGATTCAGAACTAGTTCTGGCCCTTTTCCCTTCAGGTGCCTCAGAAACAGCAGCTTCTGACACAGCAACTGCCTTGGCCTTCTTGCCTTTCCCTTTAGCAAGAGCAGCTTCCTCCTGAGACCTTGCATCTTCCTCCAAGACGTACTCAGCTACTGATTGAACTAGGAAATCAGAGTCACTTTCCTTAAAGATGGGAGGAAAGTCCCTGATTATCTCAGTTTCAGCAGTTGTCATCTCTAACCACTTTTCATCTTTAGGGGCTTCTTTGATGAACTTCATAGAGCATAAGCTCCTGCTACTGATAGTCCTTTCAGCAGTAGAAACTTCGAAACATTTATCAGAAGCACTCCTTGTCCTTTTTAAGAACTCCAGCACCCTTCCTTGATGAAAGATTTCAGAAAGCAATCTTCCATAGGGTACTTGTTTTCTTCCTCTTGTAGTGCTTTCGTTTATGGCCCAGCAGAGATGATCCATTACATATCTGGGGAAGTCTATCTTTTCAAGATTGGTCATGAAATAAATTGCTAGCTTCTGTTGGTTGTTGGGTTGGTCAGACCCTCCTGCTCTTTGAAAGAAGCAATCATTACTGAATTTCACCAACATTCTGTTGTGAATCTCCATCTCTGAAGGCTTGGCATCTTTCTTCCCACCCAGAAGAGAGTTGTAGTAACCTTTTAGCAGGACATCTTCCTTCCTGACTATTTCTTGGAATCTTCCCTCTGCATGCATCCTACAAGCTTTAGCTATAACGTCCTCAGTGATGGTTATAGGAATGCCCATCACTTCAGACCTTATTTCTAAGCTATCAAATGATGTAGGATTCATATCCATGACCATTTTCCCTTTCTTTGACCCCGCTTGTTTGCTTACGACTTTTGCAGGCTTTTCATTGTACACTACAGCTTTTAACCAAAAGTCCTTGACCAAGTTCACATATGTTGGCCCATTTAGCATCTTGAAATACTCAGACATCATCTGAGTTTCTATCAAACCTTCCATGTTTACTTCATACTTCTTGAGTGAAGCAAAATCCACCGGTGACTCTACTTGAACTATTAAGGATTCCCATGGAATATCCATAGTCTTCTTTTTGTAGATGGACCCAGATTCTGATACGCTTTGCTTGTTTGATGTAGATTCTGAAACTTTTGAGCTTGATGATGCCATTTGATGATTTACGAAGATTTGAAGAAGATGAAGATTTTAGGGTTCTAAGGTTGAGAGAATGCGCTTACTTCGCAAGAGGTTTGAGAGCAAATGTGTTTGTTGTGAGTGAGTAGTGTGTGAATTGACAAAGTGTTAAAAGTAAAACGATTGCAATTCAAAAGAGACAAACAAACATAACATTAATGACAAAATTGGGGGCGCGTGAAAAGTACTTTCAAAGCTTTTAAATCATCATTGCCCTTTTAGTTATACACCAACACATACAGGCCACGTAAGAAGTTCACAGAGTAACTACCAAGTTAGTGGGTCAGAAGTTACTTTTTAAAAGGTAACTTCCAACGTTTCCACTAATTCAACTATTCAGAAGCAACAAATCCAGCTTCTGGACTTCAGATGCTGACGTCATCATCAGAAGCGAGTTTTCCTCAGAACCTCAATAAAGAGCTTCTGATGGACTACTGCTTCTGAACTAACTTCAGAACCTAAAATCCTATTCAGGAGCAAGCAAGCATTTAATCAGATACAAAGTGCATGTTCAAATTTTTCTTTATAAAATCAAATCTTTCAATAGTTAAAGGCTTAGTAAATATATCAGCCCATTGATTTTCAGTATCAATGAATTGTATATCTAAAATTCCTTTTTGAACATAATCTCTGATAAAATGGTGTTTGATTTCAATGTGCTTAGCTCTTGAATGCAAAATTGGATTTTTAGACAAACAAATAGCAGCAGTATTATCACAATAAATGGGAATACTGTTAGCAGTTATCTGATAATCTTCCAACTGATGTTTCATCCAAAGTAGTTGTGTACAACAACTTGCAGTTGAAATGTATTCTGCTTCTGCTGTAGACATAGCAATAGTTGTTTGTCTTTTGCTAGCCCAGGATATAAGATTATCACCCAGAAATTGACAATTGCCACTGGTTGACTTTCTTTCAATCCTATCACCAGCATAATCAGCATCACAGAATCCAATTAGCTTATAATCTAAGGATTTCCTATAAAGGAGTCCAAGATTAGTTGTTCCTTTCAAATACCTGAAGATTCTCTTGACAGCAGTCATATGAGATTCTCTAGGATCTGATTGGAATCTTGCACACAAGCATACACTGAATAAAATATCTGGCCTAGATGCAGTGAGGTATAACAAAGAACCAATCATACCTCTATACAGCTTCTGATCTACTTTAGCTCCTTCATCTTCTTTGCTCAAGTTGCACGTAGGGTGCATTGGAGTGTTCATCACTTTACAATCTACAAGTTTGAGCTTCTTCAGAAGCTCCTTTGTGTACTTTGATTGATGAACATAGACTCCATCTTTGCATTGATTGATTTGAATGCCCAGGAAGAACTTCAGCTCTCCCATCATGCTCATTTCAAATTCATCCTGCATTAACTCAGAAAATTCCTTGCAAAAAGATGCATTAGTAGAACCAAATATTATATCATCAACATATATTTGCACAACAAGAATATCTTTCTCAAGGGTCCTTCTGAAGAGTGTAGTATCGACCTGTCCTCTTTTAAAATCATTTTTGATTAAGAAATTACTTAGTCTATCATACCAAGCTCTGGGAGCTTGTTTCAAGCCATATAGTGATTTCTTCAGTTTAAAAACATGGTCAGGATATTTAATATCCTCAAATCCAGGAGGTTGCTTGACATACACTTCTTCTTCTATGACACCATTTAGAAATGCACTCTTGACATCCATTTGATATAATATTATGCCATGATTAACTGCATAGGAAAGAAGTAACCTGATTGCTTCCAATCTTGCAACTGGAGCAAACGTTTCAGTGTAATCAATGCCTTCTTGTTGACTATACCCTTGTGCAACAAGTCTGGCTTTGTTTCTTGTTACTTCACCTTGCTCATTCAGCTTGTTTCTGAATACCCATTTTGTTCCAATAATGTTCTTGTGCTGAGGTTTGGGTACCAGATCCCACACATCATTTCTTTGAAATTGATTCAACTCTTCTTGCATAGCTAGGATCCATCCATCATCTGAAAGTGCTTCATCAACTGTTGTAGGTTCAATCATTGAGATTAGTCCAATCATTGACTCTTCTTGTCTGAAATGTGATCTTGTTCTTCTTGGACTATCTTTGTTTCCAATGATTAGCTCTTCAGGATGTGAAGACTTGTGTTTGAATGTGTTTCTGGGAGGATCTTCTTGATGTGAGTCATCTTGTGCTTCATCAGAAGCAGCTTCATCTTGTGCTTCTGATGTGGGTTCAGCTTCTGGACTATCTTCAGACTCAGCTATCTGATCAGGTTCTGGAGTAGCTTCAGGAACCTGTATCTCTGCAAAACTTTCACCTTGCTTTGAAGTTTTATCTTCAAGCTCTTTGTCATCAAATTTAACGTGCATAGATTCTTCAACACAGAGTGTTTCTGAATTATACACCCTGTATGCCTTTGACCTTTCAGAGTAACCTAAAAAGATTCCTCTTTGGGCCTTGGCATCAAATTTCTTTAGGTAGAGCTTGTTGTTCAGAATGTAACATGTACATCCAAATTGATGAAAGTAAGAGATATTGGGTTTTCTTCCTTTAAAGAGTTCATATGCTGTTTTCTCCAAAATAGGTCTAATATAGATCCTGTTTTGAACATAGCATGCTGTATTCACTGCTTCTGCCCAAAAATGTTTTGGTAAATTGTTTTCATGAATCATGGTTCTGGCCATTTCTTGTAAAGTTCTATTCTTTCTCTCTACAACCCCATTTTGTTGTGGTGTTCTAGGAGAAGAGAATTCATGGAAAATTCCATGTTTTTCACAAAAAGCTTCAAATGGCTCATTTTTAAATTCTCCACCATGATCACTTCTGACTTTCAAAATTTTTGATTCTTTTTCAGATTGAATTTGAGTGCAGAAGCTACTGAATACATCACACGCAACATCTTTACTCTTTATGAATTTCACCCAAGTCCATCTGCTGTAATCATCAACAATGACTAATCCATATCTACTTCCATATAAGGATGCAGTACTTACTGGTCCAAATAAATCAATATGGAGTAATTCTAAAGGTCTTGAGGTTGAAACAATATCTTTTGTTTTAAAAGATGATTTCACAATTTTCCCTCTCTGACATGCACCACAGAGTGCATCTGAATAATAGTCAATGTCTGGTAGCCCTTTCACAAGTTGTAACTTACTAAGCTTAGAGATTAACCTCCAGTTAGCATGTCCCAACCTTCTGTGCCACATCCATTTCTTATCATTCACTGATAGTAGGCACATCACCTTCTGATCAGCCAGTTCAGAAAAATTGATTTTATAGACATTGTCAACTCTCTTTCCTTTGAACACAATGGATTTGTCTTCCTTGTTGATTACTGTACAGTTGGGTTTTTCAAAAAGCACATCATAACCATTATCACAAAATTGACTAATGCTCAAAAGGTTATGTTCAAGACCATCTACCAACCATACATTATTAATTGAGGTAGAGGAGTTACCAATAGTTCCTGTACCTATGATCTTGCCTGACTGGTTGCCTCCAAATTTCACATTTCCTCCCTCTTTCATTGTTAGGCTGAGGAACATGGACTTGTCTCCTGTCATGTGTCTTGAGCAACCACTGTCTAGGTACCATGATCTTTGCTTTGGTACTGCTCTTAGACATACCTCGTTTTCATCTTCTGAGTCTGAATCTGACCCAGCTTCTGAAGTTGCTGTTGCTACCAACCCAACAGCTATCTTTGCATCTTCATCAGCTTCCTCTTTATCAGATCCAGATTCACTACCCAAATCATCCCAGGTTGCCATTAAACTCTGCTTAATCTGCTTCTTGAATTTGCTTGGTTTGAATGTAGACCTCTTTGACTTGTCCTTTGACTTTTCTCTTTGAAGATCAGGGCATTCAGCAATGAAGTGACCTGGCTTCTTACAGTTGAAGCATCCCTTCTGATCTTCTTTCCTTGAGCTTCTGGAGTTACCCCTTCTGGAGAGAAACTTTCTGTTCTTCTTGGCCAGATATTGAAGTCTGTTTGAGAGCATGGCCATTTCTGCAGCATCTGGTTCAGAGTCTGAACTTGACTGTTCTTCCTCTTCAGATTCAACCACTTTGAGAGCTTTTGATGACTTGCCTTTGGATGGAAGAGCTATTGATTTACTCTTCTTAGTAGACTCATGTTCATTAAGACTTAACTCATGAACTTTGAGAGAACTAACAAGATCTTCGACACTTAAAGTGTTTAAATCTTTAGCTTCCTCAATGGCAGTCACTTTTGGTCTCCATCTGGCAGGTAAGCTTCTGAGTATCTTGCTTACATGATCAGAAGCAACATAGCTCTTCTTTAGAATCTGTAGACCAGAAACTAAGGTTTGAAACCTTGAGTACATCTCCTCAATAGTTTCATCATCCTTCATTTTGAATAACTCGTACTGATGTACAAGCAGGAGAGCCTTTGCTTCTTTGACCTTCTTGCTCCCTTCATAATTTGAACAGAGAGAAGCAAACATAGCTTTAGCAGTGGATTTGTCACTCATCTTCATGTATTCTGCTTTGGGTATGGCAGTGACAAGAGCTCCTCTGATAATATGATGCTTCTTGTAAAGTTTCCTCAGTTCTGGAGTATGTTTCTTTCTATCCACAGCAGCTCCTTCTTCATCAAGGACTAAATCACCAACACCATCTTCCAGAATATCCCATAATTCTTCATCTAGGCTCATGATGTAACTGTAAAAGTTGGTCTTCCACCAAGAGAACTCTTCAGCATCTCCATTGAACTTTGGAACTTTTCCAATACTGGTTTTCTTACTATCACTATAATCATGTGAGACATGTTTATAGCTAGTATCACCAGGACCAGTAGGAGTAGGAGTAGACATGTTTTTCTCAGATCTTTGACTGTTGCACGGTTAAGTGTTACACAACAGACCAAGGCTCTAGATACCAATTGAAGGTGAGAAAAACACAAGAAGGGGGGTTGAATTGTGTTTTAGAAAAATTCTTCGTTTCTCCTAAAAACTGAACACACTGATCAGAAGCTAAGCGAGACAGCTTCTGAAGTGATAATCAGAATCTAAATGCAGCGGAATAAAACAGAGAGAGAGAGAAGAAGAACGACACAAAGCAATTATACTGGTTCCTTCCACAATCCGGAAGTAGTCCAGTCCCCCTTGCACTTCCAAGGAGATTTCACTATGAGTAATATCTGATTACAAATGCTCAAGCACACAAGCAAGAGACTTCCAATGCTCAAGCACACAAGCAAGAGACTTCCAATGCTCAAGCACACAAGCAAGAGACTTCCTTTGCTCAAGAACACAATCAAGAGACTTCCTGCTCAAGCACAACTGCAAGAGACTTCCTAACTAAACAAAATTACACAGAAAATTGTTTAAGGTTGAACACTTGATATACAATCAGAGGTGCTCACAATACAAATCAGATACAGACTCAATGGACGTAAGAATTTCTAAGATATGACTTTGAGACACAGAAATTCTAAGTGAATGCAGAACAATTTCAGCAGAGGTTTGGTACTTGTGAAAATCTTTGTGAGTCTTTCGTTCAGAGTTCATGCATTACCAATTCTCTAGGTCTTCACTCCTTTATATAGTGGTGTGAAAGAGACGTTGTGAAATTGCCAGCACACCAAAGAGTCGTTGTTGAAGCTTGATCTTTCACCAATAATCTTTTGCCTGATTTGGCTGTTGTCCTATGAAGAACAAATTTGAAATCCATTCCTTATCCAAAGGAACATCTATGCAGGCGAAACCGTATTCTGGAGCTGTTTTCTTGTCCTGTAGCGCGGACACAAAACAGAGTAGTGGAGAACGTGGTTGTACAATTCGTACAAAGTACAATGTCAACGCTTTCGTCCAAATTGCAAACACACGCCTTCAAACACCTTTGAAATGACCGTTGCAAACTCCACTAATCCTTTGTTTGTGTTTTCGAATCCAATAGACAGCTTTTGCATTGATAATTCTTCAATTCTTGATTCTTTGCAAATCCAGTTGATATTCAGCTTCTGGTGAAATGGCTTCTGATGAGGCAGCTTCTGATGATGCAGCTTCTGATGATATGACTTCTGCAGCTTCTGATGACGCAGCTTCTGATGATGTGGCTTCTGGACCTCTTGTCTTCAGAAGCACTATTCTTCAGGAGCAGCTTACTTCAGGAGCGCTATTTCTTCAGGAGCAGCTTGACTTCAGGAGCGCTTTTTCTCTTCAGTAGCAAGTTGCCTTCAGGAGCGTCCAAGCTTCAAATTTTTGTTGTTTCCATAGCTCTTTATTTGCTCATTCAGAACCAATGATGATGTAACTTTATAATTATGGTCCTGTACACTTGAACAAATATTAGCTAGTCCAATTTACAATTTTTAATACCTTGTTATCATCAAAACCCTTTAAGGTTCATTGTTAAACACATTTTGTTCCAACAGGGGTAATTTAGTAATTTTCTTGAGGATTATTTTAAGAGCTTAGTGAGAGCTAGTATCATTTTACTAAGTGCTAAGGGGTTGTAGTGAACTGTTTTATTACCGGTAGGTGACCGTTATTATTACATTTTACCGTTAAGTGAGTAGTAACATTTTGAATTAGATTAGTAATGGGTTAGGCCCATTAAGGCATTGTGAGTTGAGCCCAATTAGGTAGAGCCTATATAAACTCTATTCTTTGGAGAAGTAGGGTTTACACCATCATTTTTCAATTTTGAGAGAAGAGGTAGAAAGAGAAGGAGCAAGACAGAAGAAAGGGTTTGAAGAAGAAGCTAGAGAGAGCTAGAGAAGGATAAAGATTCAAGCCTTGGGAGCTAAAGTGAAGCCTTAGTTGGTGATTGTGAAGAATTAAGGTAAGGGAGTTAGACTTTAATCATAATCACTTAGTTGTAGCTTCTACCCTAATTCTTTACTTAAGTGCTTAATTGTATAATTGATTATTGTGGGATTAATTGGTGAAATTCGTGCTTATGCTTTGATGCAATGTTTGGGTATGTAATTTGAATGTTAATTGAGTTGTTGGTGACGAAATTACATGCTCAAATTAGGTATATATGTGTGCTTTGTGTTTTTGCCCAAAATTGGTGATATGAGAGGTTGTTGTTGATAAATTGTGATGAATTCATGATTGGTTGTTGTAGTTGATGTTGTGAGATGTTGTATTTGCTGATTGAAACCATGGGTGATCATAATCTTTGAGCTTGCTATGAAATTGTGTTGTTCTTGAAGGTTTTCATGAAAATGGGTCAAATGGTGATTTTGTTTAAAGAATTGTTTTGGTTCAAGTATTATATGAATTTGAGTGTCTTTTCATGTGTAGAAATGTTTAAAGAAACCTTGAGATCAAATTTGAGCATAGGGAAGTCAAAATTGGGATTTTGGGGTGAAAAATGGGTTTTTCCTATAACTGGACTATCCCAAATCGCCACAGCGAGCTGGAGGCGAGCAGAAGGTGCTCCATGTGAGCTTACTCGCCTCGCGAGTAGATTTACTCGCTGGGGCGTGTAACAGCCCGATTTTTCGATTAGATTATGTTATTATTTATTTAATTTATTTATGTGTGTTATATGTGCTCATATGTGATTATTTGCCTCTGTGTATATTTTTGGTTGGGATTTGTAGAATTCGGTGTTAGAAGGATATTTTAGTCATTTTGGACTTAGGGGTATTTCGGTCATTTTATGAGTAGGGGTAATTTTGTAATTTGTTGAGGATTATTTTTAGTGTTTAGTGAGATTAGTGTTCTTTTACTAAGTTACTAGAGAGAGTGTAGTTATTATTTTATTACCGGTAGTTGACCGTTAGTATTACATTTTTACCGTTAGGTGAGAAGTAAGATTGTGGGTTAGAATAGAAATGAGTTAGGCTCATTAAGGCATTGTGAGTTGAGCCCAATTAAGTAAAGCCTATTTAAACACTAGTGTTGGTAGTGGAATAGGGTTTTACTAACATTTGCACATTTGAGAAGAGATAGAGATAGAGAGAAGATAAGGGTTTGAAGAGGAGATCTAGATGAGGCTAGAGGGAGGTAGAGATTCAAGCTTTGGGAGCTAAAGTGAAGCCTTAGTGTTGATTTTGAAGAATTAAGGTAAGGGGGTTAGGCTTAATCATATTCTAGTAATTTAATTTTCTACCCTAATCCTTTGCATAATTGTGGTTAAGTGGTTAATTTGATTTTAGAGGTAGAAATTCATGCTTAATTTTGATGACATGATTATGTACACGAGTTGAATGATAATTGTGTTGTCGTTGTTGAATTTGTATGAAATGGGTATATATGAACATGATGGGTTTTTGGTATGAAATTGATGATGAATAATGTTGTGGTTGTTAGATTGATGATGAATTCATGTTCAAATGTTGTTGTTGTTGTTTTAACATGTGTTGTTGATGGATTGATGCATTGGGTATCTTGAATTGGTGAATTGTGATGAGATCTGTTGATGTTGTTGATTTATACCATGAATATTCCATTTTGGGAAGTTGTTGTTTGAATTGGTGAAGTTTGTGCTAAGTTGTTCATGTGAAGGACCAAAATGAACTTTTGAAATATGAGGTTGTTGACTGTGTTTTTGATATTGTTGGATGAATTGGACTTGGTAGAATTTCTGTTTTCATGTTGTGGTTGTGTTAGTCGAGTCGTTAGGGAGAAAACGGGTTTTTCGTGTGAAATATCGACGTTTAAGCGTTTTTGCAAATAAGTGTTTATGTGAGGTTTTGGAAAATGATTTGGGGTGGTTGAAACTTGAATTTTTCTATAGATTAAGATAGAGTTAAGGGTCAAGAGCGCATAGGCGAAAACGGCAATGAAAACGGGTTAACGGTTTGAATTTTACGCGCGAAATGGTTAAAAACGTACTTTTTGAAAAGCTAAGTCTGGACCAGATACTGTCAAAATCGTGCCGCGATTTTTGATGGCAGAATGTCAGTGATCCTGGACATAAAAACACGCCGCGATTTCTAAAATCGTGACACGATTTTTATGAACCAGATCCTTCATATTTTGTTATTTTTCACCCATTTCTGCTTTGAATTGGCCTTTGGTGTAAACATGAAAGTTTTAGATAATCTTGTTATCTTTCCAATGGCTTTGGTTTGACTTGAAAATGATTCTTTGATTTAAAGTTATGAGGAAAACACTCTAAGGATGTCTTAGAGAAATTTTACGAAAACTCCGCATAACTACTTTTAAGTCCACCCAAACCTTATGGATTGTTTCCTACTTTCAAACTTGGGTTCTATAAGTTCAATTATGGTTTTCAAACTGTGATGTATTGGGTCTAACTTGTTTTGTTTAGAAAATGGAAAATTTCTTGAAAAGCGGTGAGACGAACTTTGTGATTTTCATGAATTCGTCGTGTTTGGCCGGTGAAACTCCAAGGTATCCTCTACTGCACTCATATGTGGTCTAGAGGTATGCTTAGTTGAGGCATTGGATCTTGTTTACTTGGTTTTGATTCAAAAGCTTCAATTATTTTAAAGTGGTGAAAATTAGAGACGAACTTTGATGAAAATGGTTTTAAGAGTCGATTGCCTTATAAATCTTTTATGGAAAGTTTTATATGATCAAATGAGGATATGTGAATGGTTGCTAGATGTTGAATGTGATGTTTATCATAATGTGTTGTATTTTCTCCTTTCCATGAATTGTGAGAAATTATATGGAGTTGTTGAGTTGAAATGATGTTGTTGATGTTGATTACTTGCATATATTTTAATCGATGGTGATATTGTTGGTGAATGCATATATGCTAAACCATGATGATGAATTATGTTGTTGAATCATTGTATGAAAATGATGTTGATTGTTGGTGGTGAGTTTATACATACTAATTTTGACGTGATTGGTGATGAATGCATGTATATTCATATAGTCGTTGATTATAGCCGTTGAATTGTTGTGAACATATGCATAATGGATTGAGTCATATGTTCATGCATCGTATGTCGTGTCGGATGTTGTATCCATATTGTCGTTGATCGGATCCTAGTATCCATATTACCGTTGACTATAGCCGTTGATAATGATGTTCTGTTGGCATCATAAGGTGACGACCTTGGAGGAGTTTGGTACCACATGCATCTAGAAGAGTCTAGAACATTGCATGCATTTAATTAGTTGATGAGTTGTGCCATATTTGAATATGTGACTTGGTGAATTGTGCATTGGTGAAATTTGGTGACTGTTGTGATTATGTGGATTAATGTATATGTGCAGTGGTGGATTTTGTTGATAGTGGTGAATAAATAATCTATGCTCTAATTGCATGTTTTGCCCATTTGTGCTTATACACTTGGTGAATCAATTGATGATAATGATTTTGATAATATTGATGAGGTGAGATTTGTATATGTATATACATATATGATGTGGTGATTTCTTTGATAATGATGATTGCTTGCTTATAGCTTTGAAATGATGAATTGTACTTGTTGAGTTAAGTATGCTAGATGAGGAATAAGGTGAGTAATCCTTTCATTGATTGATGTTGATAAATGATGAACCTATGTCGATGACTTGTTTAGAGACTGAATATGTTTGATATGCTATGTGTCATACCCCAATTTTTGACCAAAGGTCCCACTGACACGCGTCACGTGACCCTGATCGATTTGAGGTTTGAGTTGAAAATCCGGCGGAGAGGTATTTTAAAATACCTCATGTTTGATTCCGAGTCAGGCCCTCTTCTCTTTATTTTTTATTTTTTTAGTTTTTAATTTTAATTCTTAATTTCCATCTTTTATTTAATTTTTTTAATTAACTTTAACTAATTTTAATTTTTGTTTTCTTTAATAATTAGTTTTTTCCATTCTTTAAATTTTGAATCTTTATTTTCTTTTTATTATTATTGTCGTAAATCCGATAAGTCCAAGTTTTTATTAATTTATTATTTATTTGATAACATCCTAAAATAAGTTCCAATCCACGAAAAAAGTCTGTCACGAGTTTGTCCAAGTTCATCAATCCGAGTCCAGATTCGAGTCCAGGTTCTTTTGCGCTTCATTTTTTCATCCCAATCCAGTAAACGTGTTTCCCTTTCTTTCCTCCCCAAGCTACTGAACTTCTGCTCAATTCTCAAGAGACCCTAACCTAAACCTAGTACTATAAAATCAGACGCCAATTCATCTGTAGGGGGGCCAATTTTCACAACAATCCACAGCCAAAAATCCCAAAGCCGCAACACAATTCATCGAGCCGAATTCATCAACCAAAACCTGCAATCGTAAAAAGCCAGTAACAAAAATTTTCACAACACAAATTCCAAACCTATTTCATCATCAACCTGCAACAAAAAACATCGAATTTCCATAACATCACAAACCCAATCATCAATTTCAGAAATCCAATCCACCAACCCACACAGAACTCACGCAAGGGACCTGCAAGCACAACACAATCACACCAAACCATCACAGCAAGCACGTCGACCTAAACCCTCAAACCAACCGACTGACATCAAACCGAATTCACATTAAACCAGACACAATCCACAAACAATCCGACACCGCATAAACAATCATCCACCACAACACCGTAACTAGCGACGCAAATCACTGTCCGTAAGCATTAAAGACCACACCAGCAAGCATCACGTTCACATCAAGCGCGCACCAAAGACGAAACTGCAGCAGAGCCGCATACGAATCCAGTCGTTTGGAGTTAGCCTCAAATACGACCGTTCCACACCACGAATCTGCTCAGATCGCAACCAGCACACAATAGCAGAACCAAATCAAAGGTTAACAAAAGGTAGTTCTCTTTCTTTTATCTTTCTAGGGTTTTATCGAATTTGTTTGGTGTTAAAAGGTCAATAGAAGAAAAGAGCAAGGAGTAGGAATTAGGAATCGTAAAACCAAAAGAAGAGAAAGGTAGGAGAAGAAATAATAAAAAGAAAGAGGATAATTGAAAGAGAAGGAGGGATTGAATCAAAAAAATGAAGGCAAGGAAAATGAAGAAGAAGATGGCGAGAGAGAACAGAGAGAGATGAGAGAGTTGTGAGAAGAGAGGGAAACAATTGTTGAAATGAAGAAGAAAAAAAACCGGCCTTAGCTTATATATATGCATTCAAACTGGTTCGTTTCTCCCTGAACCGAACCAGTCTAAGCCAGTCCTTCAAGCCCAACGCCCAGCCTTCCCTCTAAGCCCAGTTTGATTCCTTTTCAATTCCTACACCCCCTTTGTGACTGTTAACACCCCCTGCATACATATTTCATTTTTTTATTATATCTTGCTTAACTCTCATGCATTTTTTCGCTATTGCATTTTAATTTTGCTGCGTCTTAGGTCATTCTATTTTCATTCGTTACATTACATTTTTATTATTAGCATTTTAATTATCATTATTCATTTTCCGATATTTAGATTGTGGGTTAGGCTCGAATGTAAATAATTCATGCATTTAAATCATTTCGTTTCAGTATTTCATATGTTAATTTAGTTAGTATTTTATAACAAGGATATTAGAATGTAAACTAGGCTTTAATGTAAATAATTTTTTTTTCCGTCATTTATTTTTCCCGCAGACCGTAGAATGTATTAATAGGTTTTTTGTAATAGTTTAGGTGCATGTGTGCGTGCGTGTGTGTATGCCTTTCTTTTTATGTTGCTAGATTAGATTAAAGGTCCTTGTGGTGGCCCAACGCCACCATAAGGTACCTACGCTTTATCTTCTCGCTCCGTTAGTGCCAATTTTAGTGTAGTCATCATTCAAAAACAACAAAAACATGCAAATAACAAAACACAAAAATATTTTCTTAAATAAACCTTGATCTTAAATCAAGTGACCGTTCTTTTTTATTTTCTTTCCTTAATCAAACTTCAATCAATCTAATTATATTTCAAGTCATTTTTCTTTACTATAAAAAATACAAACAAATTCACTTTGCCACTTGGCTTTTCATTTTAAAACCTTTTTCAAACTAATAAAAAACACACAACCAATCAAACGTCTGTTTTTACCATGAACTACATGATTTTGATCCCTCACGAGTACGTAGACAAAGGACTTGTCCTCTCAAATCAATAAAATGTAGATAACTAGGTCTCTCTTTTCTTTTATCATTTCAAATTCCATTTTTTAAAGCAAGCAAGTTTATAGCACATTAATTAAATGAAACCAAGAGGTTCCCGTAGAGTACTACAGACATAAAGGGTGCTAATACCTTCCCTTTATGTAACTAACCCCCGAACCCTAAATCTTTTCAAAATGGGTTAGTTTGAACTTTTTACCCCTTTTCCTTTTTTTTTGAAGGAATAAATTCATTGCATTTCATTTGCTAAAATATGAAAAATACATGTAGGTACATCATCAATAATATGGGGGCTAGGATTAGACAGGGCTGCCTGAGCTAACTCGTGAGCTACCCTATTTGCTTGCCTCCTATTGAACTCAACATGAGAGTTCTGAAATCTATCCTCTAGCAGCTGTTTACAAGCAGTAATAATACACCTAAATTCGCTGCTATCATCTAAACTAGAATTGACACAATCAACAACTCTTTTACAATCAAGAACAAAATCGACATTATCAAATTGTTGATTAGAGATCCAATCCAAGGCTGTATGCAAAACAACCGCCTCTCCCACCTCTACATCACAAAGAGGGACAAACCAATCCGTTCTTGCAAGAACAAAGGCACCATCATCATCTCTAAGGCAGATGCCCACTCCAACCCTGTTAAGAGAAGTGGAAAAGGATGCATCAATGTTGCATTTATACCTGCCAGGTGCTGGCTTCTTCCAACGATCCTCTTCTATACTTGTGTTGCGCACATGTGGTGTGGTATTGTGGTTGTTATTACGAGACCTGATGTCTTGGGCTGCTCTCCATTCTTCTAGTAAGTGAGTTGCACGTTGAAGAACCTGCACATTAGTTTCATTCTGATGCTGCCAAAGTTTCATGTTCCGGCTCTTCCAAAGACTCCACATAATCGTGGCCATAAGTTCACAATGCCCTGAAGAAAAATTCTACAAAAAAGTAAATATGAGAGCATGAATATTATAGTCTTGCCGAAGCACCCTATCAATTATGTCCCATAAATTCGCATCCCTCCATACTTGAACAGCTTTAGGACACTCTATAAGAATATGGATGCTATCTTCATAATTGTTACTACATTGAACACAATCAAGTGGACAAGAAACACCTCTACTACTTAGGCGAGCCCGTGTCGGAAAACAGCCACGACACACACGCCAAAGAAAATTCTTGATTTTAGGAGGCACTTTTAATTTCCAAATAAGATTCCACCGGCCATGTACATGCACATGAGAGTTATCAGCAATTTCAGACACACATATTTTATACTCAGTTTTAACAGAATATTTACCACTTTTTTCCCCTTTCCAAATCATTTTATCTTCCGTAACAAGTGGCTGAAGCGGTGTGTCAAGAATAGCTTGGGCAGTGTGCGCATCAAACAAGCTACAAATAAGGGGCGCTTTCCACACCTTCAAATATTGGTCAATAAACTCGCTTAAATTTACCTGCATCAAAGGCTCAAAAACTGGATTAGTTGTAGATAAAGACAAGTCGTCCTTAAGCCAAGGGGCACCTAAAAATGGTATATTAACACCAGAACCTATTCTCCACCGCACACCTTGTTTCACCACAATTTTGGCACTAAAAATACTTCTCCAAACATAGCTTGGATTATGCCCAATATTAGACCCGATGAAGTCAGAATTAGGAAAATACCTAGCCTTAAATAAACGGGAAACAAGGCTAGACTGATCAGTTTGAAATCTCCAACCCTGTTTGCCTAATGTAACAGCCCGATTTTCGCTAGTTTTATTTTTATTATTTATTTATGTGTGTTGTGTGTGCTCTAATGTGATTATTTGCATCTGTGTGTATTTTTGGTTAGGAATTGTAGAATTCGGTGTAGAAGGGTATTTTAGTCATTTTGGACTTAGGGGCATTTTGGTCATTTCGAGAGTAGGGGTAATTTTGTAATTTTGGATGGGAATTATTTTAGTGCTTAGTAAGAGTATTATTTTACCAAGTTACTAGAGAGAGTGTAGTAATCATTTTATTTACCGGTAAGTGACCGTTAGTGTTGTGATTTACCATTAAGTGAGTAGTGACATTTTGGGTGTTAGAAAAGAAATGGGTTAGGCCCATTAAGGTTTGAGAGATAAGCCCAATTGAATAGAGCACATATATAAACTCTAGTTGTTGGTGAAAATTAGGTTACACAACATTTCACATTTCATTTCATTTGGGAGGAGAAGAGATAGAGACTAGAGACAACAACAAGAGCAAGGGCTAGAGCTAGAAGTGGGGATTCAACACCTAGGAGCTAAATTGAGGCTTGAATTAAGGATTCTTGGTGTTAGAGGTAAGGGGGTTAGTTTTTGGTCATAATTTCATCATTTTTCATTTAAACCCATTTTTATGAAATTAATAAATTGAATCTAATTGCTCTAAATTCGTGCATGATTGTTGTTGTTATGTTTGAGGACATGAATTGTTGATAATCAAGTTGTTGTTGATGAAATTACATGCTCAATATATGTTTATATGTATACTTTGTTGATTTTGCTCAAAATGGTATAAATTAGTGTTGTTGTGGTTGAATAGTGATGGATTCATGTTTGAATGAGGTTGTTGATGAATTAGATATGTTGTTGTTGTTTATTTATACCATGGGTATTCCATTTTGTGACGTTGTTGTTTGAATTGGTGAAGTTGTGCTAAGATGTTCATGTGAAGGATCAAAATGAACTTTTGAAATAGGAAGTTGTTGACTGAGTTTTTGATGTTGTTGGATGAATTGGACTTGGTATAATTTCTGTTTTCATGTTGTGGTTGTGTTAGTCGAGTCGTTTGGGAGAAAACGGGTTTTTCGTGTGAAATGTCGGTGTTTAAGCGTTTTTGCAAATACGTGATTATGTGAGGTTTGGGAGAAATGATTTTTGGGATGGTTGAAACTTGAATTTTTCTGTAGATTATGATAGAGCTAAGTGTCAGGAGCGTGTAGGCAAAAACGGCATCAAAATCCGATTAACGGTTTGAATTTTATGCGCGAAATGGTGAAAACGGAAAAACGAAGAAAAAGTTGTGCTGTCAATCGAGCACGGCCGTGCCGTGCATGCCACGAGCCGTGCTAACTTTCTGTACCTTTTGGCACGGCCGTGCCCGTGCGTGGCACGGGCCGTGCCGTGCTGACAGAACTTCGGTTTCTGCGTTTTTTGTGCTTTTTCACCCATTTCTGCTTTGAATTGGCCTTTGGTGTAAACATGAAAGTTTTAGATAATTTTGTTAGCTTTCCAATGGCTTTCAAACTTGGATTCTATAAGTTCAATTATGGTTTTCAAACTATGATGTGTTGGGTCTAACTTGTTTTGCTTAGAAATGGGAAATTTCTTGAAAAGTGTTTCGGTGAGACGAACTTTGTGATCTTCATGAATTCATCATATTTGGCCGATGAAATGCTTATGTAGCCTCTACTGCACACATATGTGAATTGTGAGAATACAAGGCATAGGCAATTAAGCTTGTTTACTTGGTTTTGACTCAAATGTTCAATTAATCTAATGTTGTGATTTTGAGAGACGAACTTGACTAAAGATGACTTTTGAGAATCAATTGATTGTGAATCCTTTATGGAAAGTTATTATATGTTATGTGGAGATGATTGGTGTTATAATTATGTGACAACTACATGTTGTGTGATTTTTGGATGTGGTTGGTGATTGTATATATGATATGTGATGGTGAATTGTTAATGATTGCATATATACAAGTATTGGTGATGGTGAGGTGATTATTGTTTGTGTGAACATATGCATTTGTAGTTGAGTCATATGTTCATGCATACATGACTGATGGTGGTGGATTTTATATCCAATGGAGGTGATTACGATGTTTTTGTTTCATCAAAGGTGACGACCTTGAGGTGTTTTGGTACCACATGCATCTAAATGAGTCTAGAGACATTGCATAAACTGTTGGTGGATTGAATTGCAATTAAGATGTGTTTGATGGTTGATTATTGCTAATTGTACTTGCGGATTGAATTGTTAATTGTTGATTGACAAGGGGAGATTGTGATATGTGTATGATACACTTGTGGACATGAACTTAGTATGATGATAATGAATGATCTTGGAATAATTATATGTTGTGAATATTGTGGAGTTATGTATGGATTGTCATTCTTTATCCTTGATTATACCTTTCATCTTCAAAGTTCGTGTTAATCTTATATGGATTATGATGATGTAATGCTAACCCTCAGTGGTTTACCACCTACCTTTCTGTATGGACGGGTAGATGGAGTGCAGGATGCTTAGTTGTTGCTTGTTGATGCCGAGGAGTGGAGTTCCTCTTTTTCATGCAAGTGTCTAGATTAGGGCTCTGATCTAGGATAGTCCTTGCATGTTGTTTATTTGACTTGTATTTTGGAGTTGTTGAGATATTCTGTTATTTGAAATTTGGAGGATACACTTTGTATTTTGTTGGAGATCCAGAGATGTTTATGAATTATATGTTGTTCCGCTGCTATGTTGTGTAAACATGATCTTTATGCATGTACAATTGTGGTTTATTCGGAGACGTAGCATATATTTCTAGAATATTTCTGATGTATTCGCGCGTTTTACCGCTTAATAGAAATAGGGTGTTATAAGTTGGTATCAGAGCCGTGGTCGATCTTGTCCAGACCAAAACCCGTTGAATTCCCTGTTGTATGCGACAAGTACGGGAGTACTGTCGGTACTTGTTGTGTTGTTCCGTTCTTTTAGGTGGATTTGAGCGTAGTGGGGGAGTAGCAGGTTGCTTCAGGTTCGTTGGGTCAGGCAAGGGAAGGTATCTTTGGCTGCAGAGGCTCAGTCGTTTGTGATTTGTGTTAAGGTTCCCGTTGATTTCGAGTTGGATCTTGTGTGTCTTCCGTTGAAGCTTATGGACGTGATTTTTGGTATGGGTTGGATGTTGACTTTTGGTGTTAACATTAATTGTTTGACCAAGAGTATAACGTTTTCTAAGCCAGTAGCTGAGGGAGGTAGGAAGTTCTTGACCGCGGAGCAAGTAAAGAAGTCTTTGAATGGTGAAGCTAGTGTATTCATGATATTTGCTTCCTTGAATGAGAGTAGTGAGAAAGGAGTTGGTGATTTGCCGGTAATGCAAGAGTTTCCAGAAGTTTTTCCGGACGACATTACCGAGTTACCGTCGGAGAGGGAAGTTGAGTTTGCAATTGATTTGGTGCCTGGAACGAGTCCTATTTCAATTGCGCCGTACCGGATGTCTGCATTAGAGCTGGGTGAGTTGAAGAAGCAGTTGGAAGAGTTGCTTGAGAAACAGTTTATCAGGCCAAGTTTTTCGCCGTGGGGAGCTCATGTGTTGTTGGTTAAGAAGAAGGATGGTAGCATGAGATTGTGTGTGGATTATCGGCAGTTGAACAAGGTGACAATCAAGAATCGGTATCTGCATCCGAGGATTGAAGATTTGATGGATCAGTTGGTTGGTGCAGAAGTGTTCAGTAAGATTGATTTGAGGTCAGGATATCATCAGATTAGAGTAAAGGCGGAAGATATATCCAAAACTGCGTTCAGAACGAGGTATGGACACTATGAGTATTCTGTGATGCCATTTGGAGTATCTAATGCGCCAGGTATCTTCATGGAATACATGAATAGAATATTTCATCCTTTTTTGGATCGTTTTGTGGTGGTGTTTATAGATGATATTTTGGTGTATTCTAAGTCTGAAGAAGAGCATGCCGAGCATTTGAGGATTGTGTTGGGAGTTTTGAAAGAGAAGAAGTTGTTTGCTAAGTTGTCCAAGTGTGAGTTTTGGTTGCGGGAGGTGAGTTTCCTTGGTCATGTGATTTCTAAAGGTGGCATTGCGGTGGATCCGTCGAAGGTTGATGCAGTGTTGCAGTGGGAATCACCTAAGTCTATTTTTGAAGTTAGAAGCTTTCTCCGATAGGCAGGTTATTATCGGAGGTTCATTAAGGGATTCTCTAAGTTGGCGTTGCCATTGACGAAGTTGACTCGGAAAGGATAAGCTTATGTTTGGGATGCTAAGTGTGAGAAGAGTTTCCAAGAGTTGAAGAAGAGGTTGACGTCAGCTCCAGTGTTGATTTTGCCGAATCCGAAGGAATCGTTTGTTGTGTATTGTGATGCTTCTAAGATGGGTCTTGGTGGTATGCTTTTGCAGAATCGTCAAGTTGTGGCTTATGCTTCGAGGCAGTTGAAAGTGCATGAGAAGAACTATCCGACTCATGATTTGGAATTAGCGGTCGTTGTGTATGTGTTAAAAATTTAGATGCATTATCTGTATGGTTCTAAGTTTGAGGTGTTCAGTGATCATAAGAGTTTGAAGTATTTGTTTGACCAGAAGGAGTTGAATATGAGGCAGAGGAGATGGTTGGAGTATCTTAAGGATTTGATTTCCAGTTGAGTTATCATCCTAGAAAGGCTAATGTTGTTGCTGATGCTTTGAGTAGAAAGTCGTTGCATATGTCTGCTTTGATGGTGAAAGAGTTAGAGTTGGTTGAGCAATTTCGAGACTTGAGTTTGGTTAGTGAGTTAACACCGGATGGTGTGAGGTTGGGAATGTTGAAGCTGACAAGTATTATTCTGGAGGAGATCAAGAATGGTCAGAAGGAAGATTTGGAACTTGTAGATCGAGTGGTGTTGGTTAATCAAGGCAAAGGTGGAGACTTTAGATTGGATGAGAACGGTGTTTTGATGTTTCGTGATCGTGTTTGTGTGCCAAGTGTACTTGAGCTTAAGAAGCAGATTTTGGAAGAAGGTCACAGAAGTAGTTTGAGTATTGATAGAGGAGCGACTAAGATGTATCAAGATTTGAAGAAGTTGTTTTGGTGGCTTGGAATGAAGAAGGATATTGCAGAGTTTGTGTATGCTTGTTTGGTTTGTCAGAAGTCTAAGATTAAACATCAGAAGCCGTCAGGTTTGATGCAACCGTTGTTTGTGCCAGAGTGGAAATGGGATAGTATATCAATGGACTTTGTTGGAGCGTTGCCGAAGACTGCTAAGGGTTTTGATTCTATTTGGGTGATTGTTGATCGGTTGACGAAGTCGGCACATTTTGTTCATGTTAAGACTGGTATGTCTGTGGCGAAGTTGGCTGAGATCTACATTGAGCAGATTGTTAGATTGCATGGTGTTCCTTCTAGTATTGTGTCGGATCGGGATCCGAGGTTTACTTCTAAGTTTTGGGAGAGTTTGCAAGTTGCTTTGGGAACTAAGTTGAGGTTGAGTTCTGCGTATCATCCCCAGACTGATGGTCAGACGGAGAGGACTATTCAGAGTTTGAAAGATTTGTTGAGAGCTTGTGTGTTGGAGCAAGGTGTCAGTTGGATTGAATGTTTACCGTTGATTGAGTTTACTTGCAACAACAGTTTTCATTCTAGTATCGGAATGGCACCGTTTGAAGCTTTGTATGGTTGGAGGTGTAGGACTCCTTTGTGTTGGTATGAGTCAGGAGAAAGTGCTTTGTTAGGACTGGAAGTTGTGCAAGAGACGAACAAGAAAGTTAAGATGATTCAAGAGAAGATGAGAGCGTCTCAGAGTAGGCAGAAGAGTTATCATGATAAGAGGAGGAAGGACATCGAGTTTCAGGTTGGTGATCATGTGTTTTTGAGAGTGAATCCTGTAACAGGTGTTGGACGTGTTTTGAAGTGTCGGAAGTTGACTCCTCGTTTTGTTGGACCTTTTGAGATCGTTGAGAAGGTTCTTGTAGCGTATAGGATTGCGTTACCGCCATCTTTGTCGAATCTTCATGATGTGTTTCATGTGTCTCAGTTGAGGAAGTATGTGTATGATGCGTCTCATGTGATTCAAGTGGATGATTTGGAAGTAAGGAATAATTTGACCGTTGAGACTTGGCCGGTTAAGATTGAGGATCGCGAAGTGAAGCGTTTGCGTGGCAAGGAGGTCGTTTTGGTTAAAGTGATTTGGGTTGGACCAACCAGTGAGAGTGCCACTTAGGAATCGGAGAGTAGGATGAGGATTGCGTATCCAGAGTTGTTTTCTTCAGGTAATTTTCGAGTGCGAAAATTCTTTTTAGTGGGGGAGAGTTGTAACAGCCCGATTTTCGCTAGTTTTATTTTTATTATTTATTTATGTGTTGTGTGTGCTCTTATGTGATTATTTGCATCTGTGTGTATTTTTGGTTGGGAATTGTAGAATTCGGTGTAGAAGGGTATTTTAGTCATTTTGGACTTAGGGGCATTTTGGTCATTTCGAGAGTAGGGGTAATTTTGTAATTTTGGATGGGAATTATTTTAGTGCTTAGTAAGAGTATTATTTTACCAAGTTACTAGAGAGAGTGTAGTAATCATTTTATTTACCGGTAAGTGACCGTTAGTGTTGTGATTTACCATTAAGTGAGTAGTGACATTTTGGGTGTTAGAAAAGAAATGGGTTAGGCCCATTAAGGTTTGAGAGATAAGCCCAATTGAATAGAGCACATATATAAACTCTAGTTGTTGGTGAAAATTAGGTTACACAACATTTCACATTTCATTTCATTTGGGAGGAGAAGAGATAGAGACTAGAGACAACAACAAGAGCAAGGGCTAGAGCTAGAAGTGGGGATTCAACACCTAGGAGCTAAATTGAGGCTTAAATTAAGGATTCTTGGTGTTAGAGGTAAGGGGGTTAGTTTTTGGTCATAATTTCATCATTTTTCATTTAAACCCATTTTTATGAAATTAATAAATTGAATCTAATTGCTCTAAATTCATGCATGATTGTTGTTGTTATGTTTGAGGACATGAATTGTTGATAATCAAGTTGTTGTTGATGAAATTACATGCTCAATATATGTTTATATGTATACTTTGTTGATTTTACTCAAAATGGTATAAATTAGTGTTGTTGTGGTTGAATAGTGATGGATTCATGTTTGAATGAGGTTGTTGATGAATTAGATATGTTGTTGTTGTTGATTTATACCATGGGTATTCCATTTTGTGACGTTGTTGTTTGAATTGGTGAAGTTGTGCTAAGATGTTCATGTGAAGGATCAAAATGAACTTTTGAAATAGGAAGTTGTTGACTGAGTTTTTGATGTTGTTGGATGAATTGGACTTGGTATAATTTCTGTTTTCATGTTGTGGTTGTGTTAGTCGAGTCGTTTGGGAGAAAACGGGTTTTTCGTGTGAAATGTCGGTGTTTAAGCGTTTTTGCAAACAAGTGATTATGTGAGGTTTGGGAGAAATGATTTTTGGGATGGTTGAAACTTGAATTTTTCTGTAGATTATGATAGAGCTAAGTGTCAGGAGCGTGTAGGCAAAAACGGCATCAAAATCCGATTAACGGTTTGAATTTTATGCGCGAAATGGTGAAAACGGAAAAACGAAGAAAAAGTTGTGCTGTCAATCGAGCACGGCCGTGCCGTGCATGGCACGAGCCGTGCTAACTTTCTGTACCTTTTGGCACGGCCGTGCCAGTGCGTGGCACGGGTCGTGCCGTGCTGACAGAACTTCGGTTTCTGCGTTTTTTGTGCTTTTTCACCCATTTCTGCTTTGAATTGGCCTTTGGTGTAAACATGAAAGTTTTAGATAATTTTGTTAGCTTTCCAATGGCTTTCAAACTTGGATTCTATAAGTTCAATTATGGTTTTCAAACTATGATGTGTTGGGTCTAACTTGTTTTGCTTAGAAATGGGAAATTTCTTGAAAAGTGTTTCGGTGAGAAGAACTTTGTGATCTTCATGAATTCATCGTATTTGGCCATTGAAATGCTTATGTAACCTCTACTGCACACATATGTGAATTGTGAGAATACAAGGCATAGGCAATTGAGCTTGTTTACTTGGTTTTGACTCAAATGTTCAATTAATCTAATGTTGTGATTTTGAGAGACGAACTTGACTAAAGATGACTTTTGAGAATCAATTGATTGTGAATCCTTTATGGAAAGTTATTATATGTTATGTGGAGATGATTGGTGTTGTAATTATGTGACAACTACATGTTGTGTGATTTTTGGATGTGGTTGGTGATTGTATATATGATATGTGATGGTGAATTGTTAATGATTGCATATATACAAGTATTGGTGATGGTGAGGTGATTATTGTTTGTGTGAACATATGCATTTGTAGTTGAGTCATATGTTCATGCATACATGACTGATGGTGGTGGATTTTATATCCAATGGAGGTGATTACGATGTTTTTGTTGCATCAAAGGTGACGACCTTGAGGTGTTTTGGTACCACATGCATCTAGATGAGTCTAGAGACATTGCATAAACTGTTGGTGGATTGAATTGCAATTAAGATGTGTTTGATGGTTGATTATTGCTAATTGTACTTGCGGATTGAATTGTTAATTGTTGATTGACAAGGGGAGATTGTGATATGTGTATGATACACTTGTGGACATGAACTTAGTATGATGATAATGAATGATCTTGGAATAATTATATGTTGTGAATATTGTGGAGTTATGTATGGATTGTCATTCTTTATCCTTGATTATACCTTTCATCTTCAAAGTTCGTGTTAATCTTATATGGATTATGATGATGTAATGCTAACCCTCAGTGGTTTACCACCTACCTTTCTGTATGGACGGGTAGATGGAGTGCAGGATGCTTAGTTGTTGCTTGTTGATGCCGAGGAGTGGAGTTCCTCTTTTTCATGCAAGTGTCTAGATTAGGGCTCTGATCTAGGATAGTCCTTGCATGTTGTTTATTTGACTTGTATTTTGGAGTTGTTGAGATATTCTGTTATTTGAAATTTGGAGGATACACTTTGTATTTTGTTGGAGATCCAGAGATGTTTATGAATTATATGTTGTTCCGCTGCTATGTTGTGTAAACATGATCTTTATGCATGTACAATTGTGGTTTATTCGGAGACGTAGCATCTATTTCTAGAATATTTCTGATGTATTCGCGCGTTTTACCACTTAATAGAAATAGGGTGTTACACCTAACATAGCCACATTAAAAGACGTCAAATCTTTAAAACCCATACCTCCGAAATTCTTATGAACTGACAACCTTTCCCACGACATCTAATGTAACCGTCTGCGCATATTACCACCATTACCCCACCAAAAAGCATTTATCATTTTTTCAAAAGCATCAACTAATTTATTTGGCAATAAAAAACACTCATAATGTAAGATGGAATAGACTGTAATACCGATTTGATCATAACCTCTCTGCCGGCTTTTGATAAACACATGCTACTCCAACTATTGATTTTGTGCCAAATACGGTCTTTGATGAATCCGAAGGTTGCCTCTTTACTTCTGCCCACCATGGATGGAAGGCCAAGATACTTGCATGTTCCCATCACCGCTCTGACACATAAAATGTTTGTAATAGTATCCTTCAAGGGCGTTGGAACAACACTGCTAAAGAAAACTTCAGATTTTGGAAGACTAATAGCCTGTCTCGAAGCTAACTCATTAGTATGAAGAATATTCTTCATAACTTGCGCTTCTTTCTCATCTGCCCTGAAAAATAAAAAACAATCATCTGCAAACAAAAGGTGAGAAATAGTAGGTGCATTAGTACAAATAGATATGCCATGGAGATCTTCACAACGTTCAGCTTTACGGATGAGAGCAGAAAGACCCTCCGCACACAAAATAAATAAATAAGGCGACAACGGATCTCCTTGTCGCAGCCCCCTGCCTGGTATGATTGGACCCACCATCTCATTGTTAACAATGACAGAATAAACAACAGTTTCAACATACAACATAATCCATCGGACCCATTGTCTATGAAATCCCATTTGAATCATCACTTCCTTAAGGTAAAGTCAGTCAATTCTGTCATATGCCTTGCTGATGTCCAACTTTAGAGCAACATTTTTATCTCTTACTTTCTTACTTAATTTCATGTGATGCACCACTTCAATAGCAATCATGGCATTATCAAGAATAGACCTCTCCGGGACAAAAGCTGACTGATTTTTAGAAATACATTTATGCAGAATTTTTTTGAGTCTATTTGCAAGAACCTTTGCCACTAATTTATATAAAACATTGCATAAAGCAATCGGCCTCCAGTCCTTCATGGATTTATATTCATTAACTTTGGGGATCAAGGCAATATTTGTGGAGTTTAGTGATGGCGGAAATTGATTATTGTTGAGCCACGCACAACATTCCTGAAAAATATCAGCATTACAAACATACCAAAAATGTTGAAAAAAACCCGGATTGAAACCATCCGGGCCAGGGCTCTTATCTGAGTGCATAGAAAACATAGCATCCTTGAACTCATGGGCCTGAAAAGGGGCGGTTAGTAAAGCATTATCATCATCAGAAACAACTTTTTCTATAATGTCTACAACCGGTGCACGAGTGCTATTACTCTCCAAAAACAATGTTTCAAAATACCCTTTTGCAACCTGACGCATACCTTGTTCATCTGAAACTCGGATCCCCACATCATTTTCCAAAAAATTAATTCGGTTTACCTTTTTCCTAGATGTAGCAGAAGCATGAAAAAATTTAGTATTAAGGTCACCATCACGATACCAATGAGTCTTTGCTCGCTGCCACCAATACTTGTCCTCTTGAATCATCAAGTGTGTCATCTGCTTTCGCAAATTTGTCAATGTGTTTGGATCAGCCGCTGCCCCTTGGTTACAACAACGATTCAATTCACGTCGACAATTTTCTAGCTCTTGTTTAAGACCATTTCGGTTTTCCTTGTTCCATGAGCTAAGACCATTTCAGAAATTTTACCTTTTAAATGTATCAAAGGACGAAAGTTCATGGAAAGTAAGTATAATGGAGACTGTTTATTATGTAATGTCAGCTAAATACGAGTCAAGTATCAGAGTCGGATTTAACACGCTAAAGGCAAGGGCATAATGGTAATTGCTCGCAAAAGGGGTATTTAAGTGATTTTGGCTCAAAATATTCATTCTTCACTTGTCTTTCTCTCTCTAGGGTTGAGAGAAAGCATTTTCTCCTCCTTCTCTCTAGGCCATCACCCTTCCTCTCTCCCAATTCACTCAACTCTCTCAAGGATCCTTTGGTTGGGTAGCAAGCATCATGATCTTCTTCTTCTCCTTCAAGTAACAACTAGAAAGCTTGGATTGATTGATTAAGCTAAGAACCATGGATGAAGCAAGAGTTAGAGTTTGATCTTTGGAAGCTTAAGCTTGTGCAATCTTATTTAGGTGAGTTCCATAGATAGATATCATACCTTTGGATTGTTCAATCTTGTGAAGAAAACATGTATTATGTTAGTTTGGTTTTTATGAAACTTTAGTACCGCCAAAGTAATTCTTGTTGTTCATATGCTAAAAATTGCCATGACATATGTTTAAATAAGTCTATACAAGTTGTTGGATGTATTTGGTGCATTACAGGGTCGAATTGGACGAGTTTTGGGTCGAAAATGGCGAAAACCCGCGGCCGAAACACGCGTAAACGCAAGTTACGGAGCGCTGCGCCTGTACAAGGGCGCTAGGCGCCCACACACAGGGAGCTAGCGCTAGGCGCCCTGCTTCTGGCGCCAGGCGCCCCAGACAGGACAACGTCCGCGTTGTTCTGCGTTCGGGTGCTTGGGGGCAGTTGTGTGGGGGTCCGTAGCAATCGTTTCAGAGTATTCTTGTGCTGTTTTCACTTGTTTTTCTACTGGAACAAACTTGGCTTTATCAAATCATAGAATTCATAAATGGCTTGAAACTTGGGTTTATGGCATTTTCGGTCTTTAGAAATTATTGAAATTTGCATACGTCATCAATCGATCCTTGAACCAAAAGTCATGGCAATCTTAACATGAATGACAAGAGTGATTCAAAAGAGTTTAAGCCGATTTACTCGGGTAGCAAATGAATTAAAAAAGGGAATGAATGTAGAGCCTCAACATAGTGTTGAGAACTAGAAAGATAACATGAATGATAAGTATGGCGAGTATAGGATATGATTCCCTAGAATGATAAGACACGAAGTGTATTCTCTTCGCATATGATCAAGTATGACTTAGCAAGTAAGTAAGTTGTGGATTGATTAGTTGATCACTCCATTATGATTAAGTATGTACAGGTATGAATAAGTATAAGTTACCGTTAATCGGATCGATCAAGGTTCCGAGGAAACATGTATGTATGTATAGGTTTAATCTTCACGATGATAAGACTAAGATTATAACCGCATGGCGGTGCTCGTGTCTCTTGTTATCCACGTCAGGGGGATACGGGAGGTTCTCGACCTAAGGGGAATGGTTCAAGCCACAAGGGACCCGCACGACACCGTGGGAGTCCGATGTACGTACATCGGTCATGTATGGGATTGTTCTCGGGGTTACTCCACCCTGGACTATCCATAAAATGAATCAAGAT
Organism: Medicago sativa; assembly: GCF_051527215.1. NCBI lineage: Eukaryota > Viridiplantae > Streptophyta > Magnoliopsida > Fabales > Fabaceae > Medicago > Medicago sativa. The sequence continues at coordinate 34,709,375 of NC_140751.1, forward strand.
AATGTTTGTTTGTTCAACGCTAACCTAATGAATGAACTTAGATACGTTTATGCATGATATGAATACGATTATGTTCCTCATGATTATGATTATGTTATGACATGTAGAATGATTCCATGTAAGATTAAGTTAAGAGCAAGAGCATTAGATGCTAAAGACAAGTACAAGGCATGTGTAGAACAAGTAAAGATTATGAAACCGACAACGATCTTAGGTTTCCCCTAATCGTCCGGTTTAGATGTGTGTCATGACATGTTATGTTTAGGCCCGATACGTAGAGCGTATCCGCGGCAATGCGGTTTTAGGTTCCCCCTCGACCGCCATGACACGTATAGGAAGTGAAGCCCATAACAAGTTAAGATAAGATTATGACGGCTCTAGTATGCACTACCGTCTAAGCATGCAAGTCCCCACACACGTATAATCAACCGTCAGGTTGTAATGTAGACACGTGGTGACCATAGGTTTCCCCTTGAGGTTGCCTATAGCCTAGGATTTAGGGGAACTCACTGAGACATTATGTCTCATCCCAATCCTTATTTATTTCAGATAAGCAGGATGACTATGCATGTTCGTAGCCGGATGGATATTACTTCAAGGGTTCGTTCGTACAGCTGCAGGACATTATGGACATCAAGGATGTATTTTTATGTATGGATGAGATGTATTGTATTATTATTTATACGAACGGGACTTGATGTAAATATTATTTATTCGAAAAATTTTATGTTGTATATTTTAATGTATCCAGTACTAAATTTAATGCACGTGCTAGACTTTCTAGATACGTCTGGTATGGGTGTTACATTTGGTATCAGAGCAGGTCGATTCAGACAGTGCCTTGGGTGATTAAATGACAACTAAGGTAGTGGGACCATTGGGTTCCGGGTAAATGTTCTAGTTGTTGATGTTAGTTGAGCCTGATCAACTCATTTAGCATTCGATTATTAGAACGGATGCCTGAGAGGTGAATAGGACCCAGGAGTAATGAAGTATGTGATGAAGATGCACTGGAAAGTGTGAACTCAGGAGTAAGAACTCGGAATGAGTATTAGCAAGAGGTTGATCTTGCCAGCAAGTGGCCGGTGAACTAAGCAAGTAGAAGTATGAATCCTCCGGGAATGTAGAGTAATATTAAGATAGGATGTTCTGACAACGTTGGGTAAGATTCTAGTAATTTTTTCGTATGCCCGTAAGTACAGAGTTTGGAATATCTAACTACGACCGGAAGCTTTGGTAGGAGTGGTTGCTGGAACGGGTATTTTGTACGCAAAGGAAATATATTCTGGAACGTAAGTATAAGGCTAAAAGTTAAGGATAAGTTGATATGTGTTGATGGAACTAGTAAGCTCTTAGGGATTGAGAAATAAGTTAAGCCGTTCGTAGTGGACGAAGTTAAGGTTTTAAGTGGAAGTTTTATGTTAAGTGATATGATGAACAAGATATTAGTTTCTAATGTGCCGTGAATTGAATCGATTGATGTTAATGCTTGCCATGCAAAGGTTATAGAATTGTCTTAAGATGTTTGGAAGGAATGATATGCATTGGAATACTTGAGGAAATAGGATTTTCATGTAAATTATGATTTTTGGAAACCTGAATTGAGGAAAACAAGCCAATAGCGAACCTGGAGCGAAAATTTTCAGTTTCTCCGAAAACTGTCATTTCGTCTCTAGGGTCAGTAGTAGCTATTGGGGGTTGTTTTCACAATCTTTTATGCATTAAAAACTCTCTATAACATCAAGTATCAAATGCATATTACCCCTATGATTTTTAAGGAAGAGAATGCATGGACAAGTATTAACGGAATCAATCTTGTTTAAGGTAACATTGGAAGTTAACGTGGCAAGAGCTGACGAAGAGCTTGGGTCAAGAGTTTTAAGGGATCAGTTATGGAACGGATAAAGTGAATGCGAAGGCATGAGATGAAAGGTAAGTGGTAAAGAATTATGCAAAGTCACAAGATTTTCAGATTTAAGGAAGTTATGAGTATTCCCCCGGGTCTATGTTTTGCTTAATTGAATTATTAAAGCTCGCTATGATGATGGATCAAAAAGTTTACAAGATTTTAGAAAGATACATGCATATGGGTGATTGGAGATGGCGTTATTGAATTTAAAAGAAAATTTTGCAGGTACCGGTGTTATACCCTAATTTTGGACCTAAAAATACTTGTTCAAAACTTTCTTTCATCTTTGATGTATGTCTATTATCCTTGAACATTTGTCAATCTGCTATTGTTTACACTAACATTTCACTCTGCTTTATCTCTCAATTTAGTTTTACATATCTTTTCAACTGTGTGTTTATCCATGCTTTCTTGCATTTCAAGTCATCCAAAAACATCTTTCTTGCATTTTAAGTCATTTGATATGTCTCTGATCAATTGCATCTTTCTCTGCATCTTATTTCAATATTATTTGCAAAATTCATGGAAAAGGGTATTTTAGTCATTTCCTGTATCCAAACTCATTTTAGTCCTTTAAAAATTGTTTGAGTCTTTTCATTTGGTTTGAATAAGTCTTGCTTCAACCTCATGTCAAAATCCATTTTAAAAATTGCATTTGAAGTCATTTTGAGTCAGTTTAGCCCCTAGGGGCATTTTAGTCTTTTCATGTGTTAAAACCCTGTTTAATTTCTAAAAAATTGTCTCTGAGTCTTTTCAATATGTCTGTATCAACATTTGCTTAAAATCCTTGTTAAAAAATCGGTTTAAAATTGCATTTGAGTCGTTTTGAATCATTTTAGTCCCTAGGGGCATTTTGGTCTTTTCACACGAAATTTCGACAGAGAGAGGTTACTTTAAAGTACCTCATTTAAGTAGTTGGTTTGTTTTAGTCCATTTTGTGTTTTTTATTAGTCTCACTTTACGTTCATTTCAAATTACATTTTTTAATTCAATTTTATTAACTTTTTCATTTTAGTCCTGAAGTTTCCAAAAATTGCATTCAAGTCCTCCTTTTTTTATTTTTATTTCGAATTTTATTTTTAAGTTTTTTTAATTGCAGAATAGTCCTATTTTTGTCCAAGTCTTTTTTTTAGTCCCTCTTTTGTTTTTGCAGTTTGGTCCTCAAGTTTCAATTTTTGCAGATTAGTCCAAAACGAGTTAGTTACAGTCCAGGCCACGTGTCAGCTCACTATTGGGTCCCAAGCACAGGTGTCAGTCTATAAAAGGCCTAATCATCACAGATCCATTCATTCAGTGACAACTCAACAAACACCTTTCCATTCTCTCTCCAGAATCAAACGAATCAAAATCCAGAAAACTCAAGAACACGATGAAGGTTGAAGCAAGCTTCAAACCCTAACCGTTTCCTCCATCCACAATTCCAACAAAAATCATCGAATCCACATCCAAAATTCATCAATTCATACAGAATTAAGCATCACCAAACCATTAGAAGCATCAATTTCGTCAAGAACGAAAAGGACAATTGCAAACCCTAATTTCCAGAATCAAGAAGCAACAATCAAATTGCGACAAGGTTGAGTGTGGTTCTCAGAGATTCGATTGAATCATCATCATCGAAACCCAGCCACTGCAATTCAAGCACAGATCGTACGATCACAGTGAGATCAGAGAAGAAGAAAGATCGAAAAGATTCGAATCAGAGAAGAAGAAGAGGAAGTTCACCGGTTCGTTTTCCAGTTCAACAACAACAAATCATCTACCAGAAACATCAGAGAGGATTCACGAAGAATCTCCAGGTAAAATCATCAAATCTTCTCGTCTTTTTGTTGTAAATCATCATCGAAGACTTGTGAACGTAAATAAACGGTGAATCGAAGCAAGAACTTTGAAAACATTTTAAAAAACTTCGAAACCGAAACCCTAAAAATGTAGTTCGTGAAGATTCACCGTTTATTTAAGAAATCTGAGTTCAAATCCATGATCAGTGAAGAAAATAGAATAGATTAGGGTTTCGTGTCAAGAGATTCGAAAAAGTTTGAAAACCTAGAAACCGAAGATTTCAAGTGTAGATCTGCTCAAACCTAAGCTTCGTTTCAAGAAACCAATCCCAGAATCATAAAGAGGAGACTCAGATGAACACAATGGTGTAAAATTTTTTTCAGAAAACGTTCAGGTGTGGAGGCGCCGCCGGCGAACCACCACACCTCCGTCGTTGTGTTCATCGGAGAAGATGAAGATCATAAAGTGAGAGAAGAGAGCTTCTCTCTCTAAGGTTTAACCTAGAGAGAGAAACGAGTGAGGGAAATGATTTAGACCGGCCTCCCTGTCCTTATATAACCAACTGAACCGGACCGGTCTGATACCGGTCCATTCCTCTTGTGTCCTGGCCGTTTGATCCAGGTTTGATCCATCTGGATCAATCCTGCGACTCTTGTTGCTCTTTGTGACCCAGGATCCATGGGTGCGTGGGTTTGGGCCTATTGTTGTACTGGATTTCGTTTTTTCTTTATTTTCTTGCTATTTTGACACTGTCTCTTGCTGCTTGCACCCCTGTATGTTCAAAAATTCTTGGAAAAATTCCTAAAAAATTCCTATCTTTTCTTGATCATTTTCTTGATATTTTTGTGTTATTATGTGTTAAATCTTGGTTAAAAAATATGTGGTATTTTCTAGTTAATTGTTTCCTATGTTTGTTAAAATTTGTGAAGTTTTTGTATGTTTTTGTGTCTAAAAATTCTTTAAAAATTCTAAAAATCTTCATACACATTTCTTGATAGTTTTGTGGTATTTTTGTGATGATTTTTGCATATTAAAACTTGGAAATAATAATGTGAGGAATTTCTTGCTATTTTGTGATGTTTTGTATTAAAAAATTTGTGAAAATTTGCTTGACTCTAGTTCAAATTTCTTGATAAATGTTTGTGACCTACACCATATGATTTTGTGAAGTTTTAGCTACTGTTTGTATGTGTTTCTTGCTGCATGTGAATATGTGTAATTAGTTTCTTGTTTTACAAGTCATGTAAATGTGTGTATGTGAAAATAAAGTGCTAAGTGTACCTAAAAATATGTCATGATCCTTGACTTGAATATGCCCTATAATTCTCACACTCATAATGCAATAAAGTCTTTGAAAATTGTTATGATAGGAGAATTATAAGTCATGTACATATTGAGAGGTTATGGTGAATTTTTACTACATTTTGACACTTTATTCTTGTCATTTTTACTATTCTTTGTTTAGTATTTCCTTGCCTTACTTTCTATCATTTTATGCCTTATTTTCACTAACCACTCTACTTCATGTTTCATACATCATGAGCATTTCATCCTATATCTCACATTCTCATCCTTTTACTTCTTACACTTTAAAATTCATGCAAAAAATTAGAATGTAACACCTAGGAGCTCTTGTATTTTACTTTATGCCTTTAAAATTCTTGCAAGACCATAGAATGTATCTAGGCCAATGATGTAAAGGACAATGGACTCTAATGATGTACACCGACACAAGCACCGACACTAGCACACACCTCACATGGTTGCTTTAGATGTATGCTTAGGATATGCATGTTTAGATGTATGTTTAGGATTGAATGTTTAGATGAATGCCTAAGATTTACACTTAGAAAAAATCATCTTCCAATAAACATGAACAATATCACTCAAACCATTTTCTAAATAAACCTTGGGATCAAAATCCCATTGTATTCTCTTTTTATTTTCTTAATCAAATTTCAATGAAAATTAATCATACTTGACTTTGCTTCCAAAAATAACTAATTCAACCTCACAATTTCACAATCTTATGCCCTTGAGGCCTCTCAATCTCCATTCTTCAAAATTCCAATTTTCAAACTTAAAATCAATCAACAAAAACAAAAACATTTTTTGGAAGAGAACTACGGTGGATTTGATCCCTTAAACGGGTACGTAGGCAAGGAATCAAAATTCCTTCAATTCAACTAAAATAAAAATTCAAACACATTCTTCTCCCTCCAATTCTTCACTTAATAAACTCTTAGGCTTAAATAAACACTTTCAAATAGCATTTAAAAATAAAGCGCGCGCGCGTAGAAAGTAAAGACGGTTCCTATAGGTTACTATAGTCGTTATGGGTGCCTAACACCTTCCCATAGCGAAAACAACTCCCGGACCTCGATTCTCAAGGGTTTTGCTTACTTTTTCCCTTCCCAAGAAAAAATGAGATATCAAAGGTTAAAAAGGTTCAAACGTAATCAATGTTTGACACCCGAAAACCAAGATAAAACATCTGGCGACTTCACTGGGGATATTCAAGAGTTACGCCTAGTCTTTATTTCCACGCTTGCGCTCTTTTTACTTATTTCTTTTACTTGCTTTCTTATGTGAATAAATGCTTAAATTCTTGCAAACGTGTGGGGTGAGAATATCAAAAGTCCAACACCCGGGCTGAGTGAACTTAGGATTTAGGAGGGATATAATCGACAATTCATTCCGGGGGTTGCCTCGTGTTTTGGATTATGCGATCAATCCCACATAGCTGAGACATTTTGGGGGTGATGTTGTCGGCGCGTGTTGTCGCGTTTAGGCACTTTACTTCTAATTGTTCTATGACGCTATGAACCGTAGATAACCGAACCCATCCATGGCCATTTTCTAGGATGTAGTGCGGAGGCTAAGCTGAGTGTTGTCTCGAGTTTTAGTTGTCACGCGATACTACACTCAAGTTAGACCTTCTTACGGATAATCATGGAACGAGTGTTGTCTCGTGATACCATGATACACGTCGGAGCGGTTGCAACTTGGGAACCTTTTTAGAACCCGATTACTATCTCCTAAAGCCCTAGTTTCACCGGACACCGTGTCCACCCATGACTCCTCGACTTTGAACTTCAACCCACCATGTTTTCTCCATACTTGAACACAATCATGAATTCATGCATACATGCATAGATGCATAAACTTTTTCCATGCATTTTATCAAACGGGCTTAGACAAATTGAATTTGTAAACATCGTAGGAATGGGGAAGACTAAGTCCTACAAGTTAAAGGAAGTGTATTCGGCTAGTTTGAGAGATTTGGCACTCAAGATCGAGGATCCGACTGGTTTCCGACATCGTTACGGGGCTTTACTTACTATTCTCCAGACTAATGTAGATGAGAAGCTTGTGCACACTCTAGTGCAATTCTATGACCGGGACTATCGGTGCTTCACTTTTCCCGACTTTCAGTTGGTGCCTACTTTAGAGGCCTATTCTTGCTTGATGGGTCTATCTATTGCTAAGGGGGTACCCTTCGCGGGGCTTGAGAATCCTCCTACTCCATTGGTTATTGCTAAAGATCTCTATCTCAAGACCACCGATGTCTCCAAGAATCTTGTCGCTAAGGCTCACATCCGAGGGTTCACTTCGAAGTATCTACTTGAGAAAGCCAACCTCAAGACCACTTGTCAGGACACTCTTGAGGCTATTCTTGCACTACTCATCTATGGGCTTATTCTCTTTCCAAATCTTGATGACTTCGTGGACATGAATGCTATCGTGATCTTCCACTCCAAGAATCGGATTCCTACTTTGCTAGCTGACACATACCATGCTATTCACGATCGATCCGGCAAGGGTCGTGGATACATTCTTTGTTGTGTACCGCTCCTCTATAGGTGGTTTATTTCGCATCTTCCGAAGTCTTCCATGATAATCCAGAGAATTGGTCTATTTCACAGAGGATCATGGCTCTCACCCCTAATGAAGTGGTTTGGCTCACTCCCGCTTCTGGAGTCAAGGAAATCATCTTCGGTGGTGGGAAGTTTCTTAATGTGCCTCTTCTTGGTACCCGGGGGGGAATCAACTACAACCCGGAGCTCGCCTTACGACAATTTGGTTTCCCGATGAAAGAAAAGCCCATCCATCTTGCTACATCTCCTTACTTCTTTCACTACTCCAATGCACCCACAGGAATAAGAGAGGATTTCATGGAGGCTTGGTCTAAACTTCGAAAGAAAGAGGTGAAGCACATGGGTGTGAGATCCGGTATTGCTCATGAGGCCTATACACAGTGGGTGATAAACCAAGCTGGGAAGATTGGTATGCCTTACCCCTCTATGAGATATGTGTCTGCATCTATTCCTACCATGCCTTTGCCTCTGCTACCACCTACTCAGGAGATGTATCAGGAACATCTAGCTATGGAGAGTCGGGAGAAGCATCAGTGGAGGACTAGATACTATGAGGCTGAGAACTTGATCATGACTTTGGATGGAAAAGATGAGCAGAAGACTCATGAGGTCTTGACACTGAAGAAAGAGTTGGGTAAAGCTAGGAAGGAAATTGAAGAAAAAGATAGGTTGCTTATGAGAGACTCCAAGAGGGCTAGGGGTGCCCGTAACTTCTATGCCCGATACTGCAGCTATGAGTCTGAGTCTGAGGATGATGCTTCCACTTCCTATGCTTGAGGACTTCTATTTCCTACTCTTATTTCCAGTTGTTATTGTTTGTTTTACATTTCAAAGTCTATCCCGTGGCTTAGTATTTCAAAGGGAATCATCTTGTAAGACTCTATGATGTTTGTTTGTTTTGTCCGGTTTTGATGTTTCAGTTGTTTAGTAATGTTTCCAAATTTCTAATTTGTCTAAAACCCTTCGATAACACAAAAAGAGTCTTTTTGCATATGCAGTAACACATCTCATGCATCATATGCATTCATTGGTCACAAAAGACTTCTCTCGTGCTCATTGCCTCCTGGTTCTTCTGTCGCAGTCTGAAAAGTGGCTCGTACTCGTAAAGTTTACCAACCAGACAGAGTTCATCAAACAAGATTTTACAAGAGAAGAATCATGGCTAATTTTGAAGAAGAAAATGCTCAGCTCCGTGCCGAATTGGCTGCTATGAAAGAAGACTTGGCTAAGGCTCATGACGCTATGTCCACTATGATGGCTGCACAAGAACAACCAGCCACATCTGTTCCAGCTTCTACTGAAGTAATTCCATCTATCCCACTATCTACTGTGATGTCTGATGCTTGGTTCGTTATGCCCAATGGACGCCCTTATGGACTCTCAGCTTTCTACGCTCCTAATACTGCGGCTGGTATCTCTGGTTTTGCTGGTCAAGGACAGACTCCTATGATGACCTTTGCTGGTACAAGCACTTCTATGCCTTAAGTGACTACCGTTGTTACCGACCCTGTCGTACACACTGTGCAACAGGTAATTGATGTTGATACTCCGCGTGGACAAGACACTATAATGGAGGCTATGAGACAACAGTTGAGAGAGCTAGCTGGAGAACTCCGAGAGGTCAAAGCTAGCCGTGGGAACGGTGTTTCTGCTAAAGCTCGTGATCTATGCTTGGTATCCCGATTTGAGGTCCCTAAGAAGTTCAAAGTGCCAGATTTTGACAAATCCAATGGAACTTCTTGTCCGCATAGCCATGTCATTCGGTACGTCCGAAAGATGGCCAACTACGCAGATAATGATGCGCTGATGATCCACTGCTTCCAGGATAGTTTGATGGAAGATGTGGCAGACTGGTACACTGGTTTGAGCAAAGACAACATCCATACTTTTGAAGAACTTGCTGCTGCTTTTGAAAGTCATTATGAGTTCAATACCCGCTTGAAGCCGAATAGGGATTCCCTTAAATCCTTGTCTCAGAAGTAAGATGAAACCTTCATGAATATGCTCAAAGGTGGAGAGGGGCAGCTGCCCGTGTTTCTCCTCGGCTTGATGAAGAAGAGCTAACACAGACATTCCTGAAGACTCTGAAGAAGGAATATAAGGAAAGAATGATAGTCTCTGCTCCAAACAACTTCTCCGACATGGTTACTATGGGAACTCATCTAGAGGAGGCTGTTAGAGAAGGTATCATTGTTCTTGAGAAGGGTGAATCTTCAGCCAGTGCACCTAACAAGTATGGTAATGGCCACCATAAGAGGAAAGAATCTGAAGTAAGGATGGTATCTGGTAATCACTCTACACCTGCTAATGCTGCTCGGTTACCTCTGCCCTACCAATATATGCAATACTCTCAACATCCTTTCTTCCCGCCATTCTACCAGCAATATCCTCTGCCACCGGGACAACCACCAGTGCCTGTTAATGCCATTGCTCAACAAGTACAACAGCAGCCTCCCGCTCAACAGCAACAGCAGCAACAACAGGGTCCTCGGCCCAAGACTTATTTCCCACCAATACCAATGCGGTATGCTGATCTGCTCCCAACTCTACTCGCTAAGGGCCACTGCGTCACCAGACCAGGAAAGCCTCTGCATACACCACTGCCTCCCAGGTTCCGACAGGATCTCACATGTGAATTCCATCAAGGTGCTCAAGGCCATGATGTTGAAGGTTGTTATGCTCTGAAGTATATTGTAAAGGACCTGATGGACAGAGGACGATTGACTTTTGAAAATAGTGTTCCTCACATCCTTGACAATCCACTTCCAAATCATGCTGCTATTAATATGATCGAGGCTTTTGAAAGAGTTCCCGGTCCTAGAGAGGCTCCCATGTTGGATGTCCGTAATGTTGCTACTCCCTTGGTACCGCCGCATGTCAAACTTTGTCAGGCTTCTTTGTTCAATCATGATCATGCTTCTTGTTCAGAATGTCTTCAGAATCCTATGGGTTGTTGTGTGGTGCAAGATGATATACAGAGCCTGATGGATGCCAAGCACTTGATTGCTAGTGATGTTTGTGTGATTGTGCCTGTGTTTCATGACTCTCCTGCTGAAAGTACATCTCAGACAAGGAATGTTGATCCTTTGGTGATCAGGTTACCTGGTCCAGTATCTTATGCCTCTACAAAGGCAATCCCTTACAAGTACGATGCGACCATGATAGAGAATGGAGTGGAAGTGCCTCTAGTATCCCCAGTTACGGTTGATAATGTTGCTGGTGAAATTACAGCTCTGAGAAGTGGAAAAGTTTGTCCACACTTGTTTCAAAAGAAGGTGGTTACCCCTGTTGCTACAATAACTCCACCAGTTGCTCCTCCTATTGACAAGAACACCGGCCCATCAGGCCAATCTATTGACGAGTCTAATCTGGACGAAATTCTGAGGCTTATCAAAAAGAGCGATTATAAGATTGTAGACCAGCTGCTGCAAACTCCGTCAAAAATATCCATCTTGTCTCTGCTCCTAAGCTCAGAAGCTCACAGGAAAGTGTTAATGAAGGTCCTGGAACAGGCCTATGTTGATCACGAAGTCTCCGTGGATCAGTTCGATGGAATAGTGGGTAACATTACTGCTTGCAATAACTTGGGGTTTGGTGACGATGAGCTCCCCGAAGCAGGGAAACACCACACCTTGGCTTTGCATATCTCAGTACACTGCAAGTCTGACATGATATCCAATGTGCTGGTGGACACTGGATCATCTTTAAATGTAATGCCCGAGTCTACACTAAGACAATTGAGTCATCATGGAATTTCTCTGAGGGGAAGCAGCTATTTGGTTAAGGCTTTCGATGGGTCTCGCAAGGATGTTCTTGGGGAAGTAGACTTGCCAATTACCATTGGCCCTAAGACATTTCAGATTACTTTCGAGGTCATGGACATCAATGCTTCTTACAGTTGTCTCCTCGGAAGACCGTGGATTCACGATGCTAGGGCAGTAACTTCTACTCTGCACCAGAAGCTCAAGTTTGTGAGGAATGGTAAGCTTGTCACAGTGCATGGTGAAGAAGCGTATCTGGTTAGCCAAGTGTCATCTTTCTCTTGTGTTGAAGCAGGGTCTGCTGAAGGGACATCATTTCAAGGATTGACTGTTGAAGGTGCGGAGCCTCGAAGAGCTGGTACTGCTATGGCTTCATTGAAAGACGCCCGGAGAGCTGTTCAAGAAGGGCAGGCTACTGGCTGGGGCAAAGTGATACAGATTTTGGAAAACAAGTGTAAAGAGGGCCTTGGATTCTCCCCGACCTCAAGAGTTTCAACTGGAGCTTTCTACAGTGCTGGGTTTATCAATGGTATTGCTGAAGATGCTGCTGAGAGTAGCTATGTACCTACATTTGTTGTACCAGGAGGCACTGTGAGAAATTGGGAGGCCATTGATGTTCCTTTGGTCATGCATGCTTCCATGTAATGTGTCTTGTTGCTCATGTTTTTTCTTTGTTTTCAAAATAACAATCCTTTCGCTCTGCCCAAGGCGGAAGTGATATCATTGTAAGGGCGTGTTTGTTTCGGCATTGCCATTATCAATAAAAAGTTGTCGTCTTTCTCACGACTCTTTGTTTTTTCCCTTTTTTAGTGCCTTTTTCTTGGAAATAATGGTAATGCCAGAAAAAACCAAAACATCTGCATTTTCTTATTAATTTCAAAAATCTGCATAAAAAACATTTTTCTAAAATCATCCCAATCATATTATGCAGATTGAACCACAATGAAGCCGTTGAACACAGTGACCCTATGGTTCCTCCAAATTTTGAATTCCCTATATATGAAGCTGAAGATGAGGATGAGGATGAAGAGATACCGTATGAGATCACTCGACTGCTTGAGCAAGAAAGAAGAGCCATTCAGCCTCACCAGGAAGAGATTGAGCTTGTCAACCTGGGTACTGAAGAGAACAAACGAGCGATCAAGATTGGTGCTGCACTTGAGTCAGAAGTGAAAAAGAAGATTGCTCAGCTTCTCCATGATTATCCAGATGTTTTTGCATGGTCCTATGAAGATATGTTGGGTCTAGATCCCAAGATTGTGGAACATCGGATACCGACAAGACCTGAATGTCCTCCTGTCAAACAAAAATTGAGAAGGTCTCATCCAGACATGGCTCTTAAGATCAAGGCTGAGGTGCAGAAGCAAATTGATGCGGGTTTCCTCATGACAGCTGAATATCCTGAGTGGATTGCCAACATTGTACCAGTACCGAAGAAAGATGGGAAAGTTCGAATGTGTGTCGATTACAGAGATCTGAATAAAGCCAGTCCAAAAGATAACTTCCCATTGCCTCATATTGATGTGCTCGTTGACAGTACTGCTCAGTCTAAAGTGTTCTCTTTTATGGATGGTTTCTCTGGCTATAACCAGATACGAATGTCACCTGAAGATAGAGAAAAGACGTCCTTCATCACTCCGTGGGGAACATTCTGTTATAAAGAGATTGAAGTATATGTTGATGACATGATTGTGAAGTCAAGTGATGAAGAGCAGCATGTTGTGTATTTGGAAAAGATGTTTGAAAGATTAAGAAAGTACAAGCTGCGGTTGAATCCTAACAAATGCACATTTGATGTAAGATCTGGAAAGTTGCTAGGCTACATTGTCAGCCAAAGAGGCATTGTAGTTGATCCTGATAAATTCCGAGCCATCAGAGAGATGTCGGCCCCTCAAACTGAAAAGCAAGTCAGATATTTCCTCGGACATCTGAATTATATTTCAAGATTCATATCCCACATGACTACTACCTGTGGACCAATTTTCAAATTGCTCAGAAAGAATCAGCCTGTTGTATGGAATGATGAATGCCAGGAAGCTTTTGATAGCATTAAAGAATACCTGTTGGAACCACCTATCCTTGTCCCACCAGTGGATGGAAGGCCTTTGATTATGTATCGGTCAGTGTTAGATGATTCTGTGGGTTGTGTTCTCGGTCAACAAGACGAGACTGGTAAGAAAGAACATGATATCTACTATCTGAGCAAGAAATTCACCGACTGTGAAACTCGGTATACAATGCTTGAAAAGTCTTGTTGTGCTTTAGCTTGGACTGCCAAACGCCTGCGTCATTATATGGTGAATCATACAACCTGGTTGATATCCCGAATGGATCCAATCAAGTACATCTTTGAAAAGTCTGCTGTTACTGGAAAGATTGCACGCTGGCAAATGTTGTTGTCTGAATATGATATTGTGTACAAAGCTCAAAAAGCAATCAAAGGAAGCATCCTTGCTGAGCATCTTGCTTGTCAACCTCTCGATGATTACCAGCCGATTAAGTTTGATTTCCCTGATGAAAAAATTATGTATCTGAAAGCAAAAGATTGTGAAGAGCCACTGATCAATGAAGGGCCGGATCCCAATAGCTAATGGGGATTGGTATTTGATGGTGCTGTCAATGCTTTTGGTAAAGGGATTAGAGCCATTATTGTAACTCCGCAGGGGCACCACATTCCTTTCACTGCTCGAATAACTTTTGAATGCACGAACAACATTGCTGAATATGAAGCATGCATCTTGGGCATTGAAGAAGCCATTGATCTGAGAATTAAACATCTTGACATCTATGGAGATTCTGCACTCGTCATTAATCAGATAAAGGGTGAATGGGAGACTCATCATGAGAAGCTGATCCCTTACCGTGACTATGCCAGGCGTCTGTTGACATACTTTACCAAGGTTGAGCTGCACCACATCCCTCGGGATGAAAACCAGATGGCTGACGCTCTTGCTACTTTGTCTTCTATGTTTCGTGTGAACCACTGGAACGATGTGCCCGTAATCAAAGTGCAGCGTCTTGATAGACCCGCGCATGTGTTTACTCTTGAAAATATGCCAGATCAAGCTGATAGAGATGTGAATGATAGAAAACCTTGGTATCACAACATCAAACAATTCTTGCAGAATCATGAATATCCACCTGGTGCTTCCAACAGGGATAAAAAGACCTTGAGAAGATGGGCTAGCAAATTCCTTCTGGACGGAGAAATCCTATACAAGAGGAACTATGACATGGTCTTATTGAGGTGTGTTGACAAACAAGAAACTGAGAAGTTGATGCATGATGTACATGATGGTACTTTTGGGACCCATGCTTCGGGCCACACTATGTCAAGGAAACTGTTAAGAGCTGGCTATTACTGGATAACTATGGAGCGTGACTGCCACAAACATGCCAAGAGATGCCACAAATGTCAAATTTATGCTGATATGACATGGTCTTATTGAGGTGTGTTGACAAACAAGAAACTGAGAAGTTGATGCATGATGTACATGATGGTACTTTTGGGACCCATGCTTCGGGCCACACCATGTCAAGGAAACTGTTAAGAGCCGGCTATTACTGGATAACTATGGAGCGTGACTGCCACAAACATGCCAAGAGATGCCACAAATGTCAAATTTATGCTGATAAGATTCATGTGCCTCCACATGCCCTCAATGTTATCTCTTCCCCATGGCCTTTCTCTATGTGGGGCATTGACGTGATCGGAAGAATTGAACCAAAAGCTTCCAATGGACATCGTTTCATTCTAGTGGCAATTGATTATTTCACTAAATGGGTTGAAGCTGCTTCCTATGCCAATGTGACCAAGAAAGTGGTAGTGAAGTTTATCAAGAATAACATCATCTGCCGGTATGGTGTTCCCAACAAGATCATCACCGACAATGGTTCCAATCTGAACAATAGCATGATGCAAGCTTTATGTGAAGAATTCAAGATCGAACATCATAACTCTTCCCCTTATAGACCTCAGATGAACGGTGCAGTTGAGGCCGCTAACAAGAACATCAAAAAGATTGTTCAGAAGATGGTCACTACTTACAAAGACTGGCATGAGATGCTACCATTTGCCTTTCATGGTTACCGTACTACAGTGCGCAGTTCAACCGGGGCAACTCCTTTCTCTTTAGTGTATGGTATGGAAGCAGTCCTCCCTCTGGAAGTGGAGATTCCATCTCTTCGAGTGATCATGGAAGCAAAATTAACTGAGGCTGAATGGTGTCAAAGTGGTATGACCAATTGAATTTGATTGAAGAGAAACGTATGGATGCTATGGCTCATGGACAGTTGTATCAAGTACGAATGAAGAATGCTTTTGACAAGAAAGTCCGACCTCGAGAATTCAAGGAAGGCGAACTTGTATTGAAAAGAAGAATAAGCCAGCAACCCGACCCAAGGGGCAAGTGGACACCTAACTATGAAGGTCCTTATGTTGTCAAGAAGGCTTTCTCCGGTGGTGCTTTGATTCTTACACACATGGATGGTGTCGAACTTCCGAATCCTGTCAGTGCCGATATAGTCAAGAAATACTTTGTCTAAAAAGAAAAGAACAGCGTGGTAGGTCGAAAACCCGAAAGGGCGGCCTAGGCAAAAATGCACTTCCCGGTGGATCGAAAACCCGAAAGGGCGATCCAGGCAAAAGTTAGGGACAAAAAAAATGAATATGAAAAAGCTCGCTGAGATTATACGCAACTCAGGCAAGAATGAGCGCCTCGATGAGCCGAAAACCCGAAAGGGCGGTTCATGCAAAAATGAGGTTGACAATAAAAGACAAGTAACTATATCTGGCAAACCACCGTCACCCCTTGGGGCATCTGCAGCTGTCCATGATCGTCTTCATCAGAAGCTTCTGTACTTGTGAATTCAAAATTTCTATGAAATGTAGCGGTCATCGTGTTCAATGTACCACCAACCAATAAAATTACCATTTTCCAAGCTTTGTAAATCCGTGGGGTTATGCCGTTGGCTGGCTTTCACTCTTCCACATCAATTTGAGCCTGTGCTTTTGTTTGAAATTCTATTTTCTTTCTATTTTCAATGCTATATACAAAATATTTTCTTTCTATTTGATAATGTCAATATATGAAACAAACATTTTTGAAAATTGAAAAATCCTTTCCTATCTATTTTGAAAGCAAACCTGAGCAATAGGGTACATTTCAATGAAACATGCATGAATAAATGAATGTCAATGTCTATTTCAATACATGTTACGAGCAGGTTACTCCCCAGGATGATCTGTGGTCAATGGCAAGAATGAAGAAACAGAATGAAAATGGGAAAAATACAAATGAAAAGCTCGCTAAGTTGAAAACCCGAATAGGCGGCTTAGGCACCCCGCTGAATGACAACCTATGAAGGCAATTCAGGCAAAAATGGGGCAATGAAAAGAATTTATTCCCGGTGAATCGAAAACCCGAAAGGGCGGTTCAGGCAAAAATGGGATTGAAAATGAAAACTGAAAGAATGAAATATTGAAAAGCATTGACCACAGACGCGAACATCCAATGTTTACCCAGCACTGACACGCCCAACAACGGCGACCTGTATCAAGGAATCTTCCAAGGGTCCCTCCTCTACAAGTTTTATTGCCCTCAGCCATGGTTTTGATGCGTCTTTCAACGACGGTCTCTCCAAAGAGGATTTCCATATGAATATGTTATAGCACGAGCCACTACGTGCCTAATTTTCCAATGTTTTGTCTGTCTCTGCGAAACTTCTCTGCCAAATTGTAAACCAATCATGCATTTCAAGCATTCATTCATGCATAATCATGCATTTTGTGTGCTCATACATTCAATAATCTTGTTATACCATACATACATGTTGCATTCCCAATCTCAACTTTCAATCCAACTCAATTTCCACTCTCAATCCAGTTCAATCTCCACTTTCAATTCAACTCAATTTCAAATTCCAATCTCAATTTCAATCCCATTCAATTTCAACTGTCAAATTCAATTCAATCTCAACTTTCAATCCAATCTCAATGTCAATTTAACTCATTTTCAATTTCCAATTCAATTCAATGTCAATCTCCAATTCAATTCAATTTCAACTCTCAATTCAATGTCTATGTCTATGTCTCTGATTAATTTCAATTTTCAATCTCTCTTTCAATCTCAAACTTTCAATTCAATGTCTTTGTCAATATAAATCCACTCTCAATTTGCTTTTGGGCCAACAAAATGGTCATGTCTATTTTCAAGTCAAGTCAATATCAACTTACTCTCAATTTGTATCTGTCCAAATCAAACTTCCAATTTGTATCTTGTTATCAGTCAAGTGGCTAGTCCGATCCAAAGAACAGCTTGTACCTGCTTATATGCCTACATTTCTGGTCAAACGACAAGTTCGATCCAAAGAACAGTTTGTACCCTGCTTATGTTTTGTTATCGGTCAAACGACAAGTTCAATCCCAAGAACAGTTTGCACCAACCTGCATGTTGTAATACTGATCAAGCCGCAAGTTCGATCCAAAGAATAACTTGTATCAGTCTTTTGTCTATATTTCTAGGTCAAAACAGCAAGTTCGATCCAAAGAACAGTTTGTACCTACCCATCTGTTTACATTCTCAATTAAGCGACAAGTTCGATCCAAAGAATAGCTTGTATCTCTCTATATGTCTATGTTCCCGGTCAAGTGCCAAGTTCGATCCAAAGAACAGCTTGTACCTGTCTCACGTTTCTATTCCCAGTCAAGCAGCAAGTTCGATCTAAAGAACAGCTTGTACCCATCTCTTGTTTGTATTCCATGGTCAAGAGGCGAGTTCAATCTAAAGAGCAGCTTGTACCTCTCTTTTGTCCCCTGGTTTGTCTACCCTGTCAATGTCTACCTAAATCCCCAGTGATATGGTATGCTCTGTAGACTCCAGTTCATTTGTCTTGCATTCATAATCAAAATATTGCATGGCATCCATGATTTTGAAAATCTGAAAGCGTATTTTTATGTCCAAAAATAGTGCAAATGTTAATATTTAAGTATCTTCGTCCCGTCAAATCAAAGACTTTTTCTCTTGACTCTCCGGACAAAGAAACTTAAATAGAGGCAGCTGTTATACCCTAATTTTGGACCTAAAATTACTTGTTCAAAACTTTCTTTCATCTTTGATGTATGTCTATTATCCTTGAACATTTGTCAATCTGACACTAACATTTCACTCTGCTTTATCTCTCAATTTAGTTTTACATATCTTTTCAACTGTGTGTTTATCCATGCTTTCTTGCATTTCAAGTCATCCAAAAACATCTTTCTTGCATTTTAAGTCATTTGATATGTCTCTGATCAATTGCATCTTTCTCTGCATCTTATTTCAATATTATTTACAAAATTCATGGAAAAGGGTATTTTAGTCATTTCCTGTATCCAAACTCATTTTAGTCCTTTAAAAATTGTTTGAGTCTTTTCATTTGGTTTGAATAAGTCTTGCTTCAACCTCATGTCAAAATCCATTTTAAAAATTGCATTTGAAGTCATTTTGAGTCAGTTTAGCCCCTAGGGGCATTTTAGTATTTTCATGTGTTAAAACCCTGTTTAATTTCTAAAAAATTGTCTCTGAGTCTTTTCAATATGTCTGTATCAACATTTGCTTAAAATCCTTGTTAAAAAATCGTTTTAAAATTGCATTTGAGTCGTTTTGAGTCGTTTTAGTCCCTAGGCGCATTTTGGTCTTTTCACACGAAATTTCGACAGAGAGAGGTTACTTTAAAGTACCTCATTTAAGTAGTTGGTTCGTTTTAGTCCATTTTGTGTTTTTTATTGGTCTCACTTTACGTTCATTTCAAATTACATTTTTTAATTCAATTTTATTAACTTTTTCATTTTAGTCCTGAAGTTTCCAAAAATTGCATTCAAGTCCTCCTTTTTTTATTTTTAATTCGAATTTTATTTTTAAGTTTTTTTAATTGCAGAATAGTCCTATTTTTGTCCAAGTCTTTTTTTTTAGTCCCTCTTTTGTTTTTGCAGTTTGGTCCTCAAGTTTCAATTTTTGCAGATTAGT
Organism: Medicago sativa; assembly: GCF_051527215.1. Lineage (NCBI taxonomy): Eukaryota > Viridiplantae > Streptophyta > Magnoliopsida > Fabales > Fabaceae > Medicago > Medicago sativa. Next base: position 34,728,711 of record NC_140751.1, read on the forward strand.
CCAAAACGAGTTAGTTACAGTCCAGGCCACGTGTCAGCTCACTATTGGGTCCCAAGCACAGGTGTCAGCCTATAAAAGGCCTAATCATCACAGATCCATTCATTCAGTGCCAACTCAACAAACACCTTTCCATTCTCTCTCCAGAATCAAACGAATCAAAATCCAGAAAACTCAAGAACACGATGAAGGTTGAAGCAAGCTTCAAACCCTAACCGTTTCCTCCATCCACAATTCCAACAAAAATCATCGAATCCACATCCAAAATTCATCAATTCATACAGAATTAAGCATCACCAAACCATTAGAAGCATCAATTTCGTCAAGAACGAAAAGGACAATTGCAAACCCTAATTTCCAGAATCAAGATGCAACAATCAAATTGCGACAAGGTTGAGTGTGGTTCTCAGAGATTCGATTAAATCATCATCATCGAAACCCAGCCACTGCAATTCAAGCACAGATCGTACGATCACAGTGAGATCAGAGAAGAAGAAAGATCGAAAAGATTCAAATCAGAGAAGAAGAAGAGGAAGTTCATCGGTTCGTTTTCCAGTTCAACAACAACAAATCATCTACCAGAAACATCAGAGAGGATTCATGAAGAATCTCCAGGTAAAATCATCAAATCTTCTCGTCTTTTTGTTGTAAATCATCATCGAAGACTTGTGAACGTAAATAAACGGTGAATCGAAGCAAGAACATTGAAAACATTTGAAAAAACTTCGAAACCGAAACCCTAAAAATGTAGTTCGTGAAGATTCACCATTTATTTAAGAAATCTGAGTTCAAATCCATGATCAGTGAAGAAAATAGAATAGATTAGGGTTTCGTGTCAAGAGATTCGAAAAAGTTTGAAAACCTAGAAACCGAAGGTTTCTAGTGTAGATCTTCTCAAACCTAAGCTTCGTTTCAAGAAACCAATCCCAGAATCATAAAGAGGAGACTCAGATGAACACAATGGTGTAAAAAAATTTCAGAAAACGTTCAGGTGTGGCGGCGCCGCCGGCGAACCACCACACCTCCGTCGTTGTGTTCATCGGAGAAGATGAAGATCATAAAGTGAGAGAAGAGAGCTTCTCTCTCTAAGGTTTAACCTAGAGAGAGAAACGAGTGAGGGAAATGATTTAGACCGGCCTCCCTGTCCTTATATAACCAACTGAACCGGTCCGGTCTGATACCGGTCCATTCCTCTTGTGTCCTGGCCGTTTGATCCAGGTTTGATCCATCTGGATCAATCCTGCGACTCTTGTTGCTCTCTGTGACCCAGGATCCATGGGTGCGTGGGTTTGGGCCTATTGTTGTACTGGATTTTGTTTTTTCTTTATTTTCTTGCTATTTTGACACTGTCTCTTGCTGCTTGGACCCCAGTATGTTCAAAAATTCTTGGAAAAATTCCTAAAAAATTCTTATGTGTTCTTGATCATTTTCTTGATATTTTTGTGATGTTATTATGTGTTAAATCTTGGTTAAAAAATATGTGGTATTTTCTAGTTAATTGTTTCCTATGTTTGTTAAAATTTGTGAAGTTTTTGTATGTTTTTTGTGTCTAAAAATTCTTTAAAAATTCTAAAAATCTTCATACACATTTCTTGATAGTTTTGTGGTATTTTTGTGATGATTTTTGCATATTAAAACTTGGAAATAATAATGTGAGGAATTTCTTGCTATTTTGTGATGTTTTGTATTAAAAAATTTGTGAAAATTTGCTTGACTCTAGTTCAAATTTCTTGATAAATGTTTGTGACCTACACCATATGATTTTGTGAAGTTTTAGCTACTGTTTGTATGTGTTTCTTGCTGCATGTGAATATGTGTAATTAGTTTCTTGTTTTACAAGTCATGTAAATGTGTGTATGTGAAAATAAAGTGCTAAGTGTACCTAAAAATATGTCATGATCCTTGACTTGAATATGCCCTATAATTCTCACACTCATAATGCAATAAAGTCTTTGAAAATTGTTATGATAGGAGAATTATAAGTCATGTACATATTGAGAGGTTATGGTGAATTTTTACTACATTTTGACACTTTATTCTTGTCATTTTTACTATTCTTTGTTTAGTATTTCCTTGCCTACCTTTCTATCATTTTATGCCTTATTTTCACTAACCACTCTACTTCATGTTTCATACATCATGAGCATTTCATCCTATATCTCACATTCTCATCCTTTTACTTCTTACACTTTAAAATTCATGCAAAAAATTAGAATGTAACACCTAGGAGCTCTTGTATTTTACTTTATGCCTTTAAAATTCTTGCAAGACCATAGAATGTATCTAGGCCAATGATGTAAAGGACAATGGACTCTAATGATGTACACCGACACAAGCACCGACACTAGCACACACCTCACATGGTTGCTTTAGATGTATGCTTAGGATATGCATGTTTAGATGTATGTTTAGGATTGAATGTTTAGATGAATGCCTAAGATTTACACTTAGAAAAAATCATCTTCCAATAAACATGAACAATATCACTCAAACCATTTTCTAAATAAACCTTGGGATCAAAATCCCATTGTATTCTCTTTTTATTTTCTTAATCAAATTTCAATGAAAATTAATCATACTTGACTTTGCTTCCAAAAATAACTAATTCAACCTCACAATTTCACAATCTTATGCCCTTGAGGCCTCTCAATCTCCATTCTTCAAAATTCCAATTTTCAAACTTAAAATCAATCAACAAAAACAAAAACATTTTTTGGAAGAGAACTACGGTGGATTTGATCCCTTAAACGGGTACGTAGGCAAGGAATCAAAATTCCTTCAATTCAACTAAAATAAAAATTCAAACACATTCTTCTCCCTCCAATTCTTCACTTAATAAACTCTTAGGCTTAAATAAACACTTTCAAATAGCATTTAAAAATAAAGCGCGCGCGCGTAGAAAGTAAAGACGGTTCCTATAGGTTACTATAGTCGTTATGGGTTCCTAACACCTTCCCATAGCGAAAACAACTCCCAGACCTCGATTCTCAAGGGTTTTGCTTACTTTTTCCCTTCCCAAGAAAAAATGAGATATAAAAGGTTAAAAAGGTTCAATCGTAATCAATGTTTGACACCCGAAAACCAAGATAAAACAACCGGTTGTTACGACTCACGTAGAGTGTGCTAAACTCACCGGAACTAAGGTTGGATGACATAGTTGTGTTGTCAACTTATTCCGTGATTTTAGAGCAACGACTGGGGCCAAACTTATTACGTTTTTATATTAAGAGAAATCGTCAACGCCAATGACCCGTGTGTTAAATTATGATGTTTTCTTAAAGAAAGAAATTAACGAACAAGCATTAGTTTGATTACGCAAAACATTGTACGTGAGAATACAAGAATACGATGAAGTATGATCAAGAAAAGTATGTATGAAATTATGATGAGTTCCCTATGGGAATTCGAGATGTACTCGAAAACAAGTTAAGTATGATAAGTATATGTCATAAGGTAAACTCAACCAGTGAGAATATAAGGTCCATCCCCAAGTAAAATAATATGGTAATGTGACAAGTCTACCGTGAGATTCAATCTTGCAAGGTATTATGAGGTGCATGTTTATGGCAATGGTTGCCACATGAAAGGTTTTGAGAAAGGCTCAAGAAGATAATGCTCATATGGGAAAAAGAATGTGAAGTTCAGTCGCCTCAATGGATTAGAGTATTAGTTAAGGTCAACTGGTGGGAATCAGAGTGGCGCAACGAAAGTTAATAGATAAAGTTTCGGACAGTAACCAGGGAACTTGAAAGTAAGAGTCTTCTTAAGAAGCATTATGGAACAGGCGAGGAGTTCTCAAAATATTGAATAAGTAATGAGACCGATACAGTCAGTGAAGAATATGACAAAGGTATAAGGATATGTCTTCATTTAAGTATGATAAGAATGGATAGAGTCACAACAAATGAAGAATATGTGCTATGATAAGAAAGATGCAAGTAAGAGTTGAAAGGTTTTTGCTCATGACTCAAAGTAATGATTGAATTATCAAGTGTGGAACCGGTATTAAAGAAGAAGTGTCATGCAAGAGAAGGTAACGATATGTGATCGTAAACGGACATGATGCTTTGAAGATTCAAGTTTATTGTTCTTAGAACGAGGAAATGAGATAATGTTATGAGGGTCAAGGATCCTATATGATTTATGTTATGCAATTATGTGAGTCTCCAAGATATGTATGTAAGTCAAGAAAGAATAATAAGGAAGTTACTTTTGGAAGTTCAAGAATTTCATTATGGAAGGAAATACAAATCATGAGTTGTGCACGATGAAATGTATACCCTCTTATGTCAAATTTTTTAAATGATCACGATACTTGCTATGAAGATTTTGAACTATGATTTAAAAAAAAACTCCTAAATTTAAAATGGGTATTGTGAGACTTGGAAACGAAATTGTTTTTAACATGATATTTTCACAAAATTCTTTTAAAAGGTTATGTCTCTATTCGTTCCAAGGATCCGAATACTCATGTTTAGAAAAATTTCTTAAAGCAAAGTGTTAGAACGAGTATCATTATTATTTAACAAGAAGTGACATTTGAAAGTATTCAAATGCAAGAGGTCTAAGTCAGAAGTTTAAGAGCATGTAAGTTACAAGATGGGTTGATGAATGTCAGAAGTAGCGGTGCATATAAATTTTACTTCTCCATGATAAGTTATATGAGTTACCATGGATTCGGATGCTAAGAGAATAGTTATGAGATCAGAAGATTTCTTAAGACTCTGAAAAGAGACAAGAGATTCGTAGAATTGTCAAGATAGGTAATGTCAGAATGAGGCACATGTCTCAAAGTACAATAAGTAAACTGATGTATGAATTATATGTTTACCCGATAAGATTATGTATGCATGAAAAGATGTTTTAAAGTTACAAGTAAGCACTGCAGGGCAAACCTGATTTCTGGTAGGATTCCAGTTAAAAGGCAAATCCTGAATGTTCATGTTTATGACAAGATACCTTTAGTGATGGTTTATGTTAAACGGGTAAGATATGAATCCGAGGCAGTAAGTTTATATGTAGCAAGGTAAGTTCTAAATCATGATGTACTAGGATAACTCTAAATTTGATCGATATTAAGATCAAGAAAGTTATGTTCTGTTGCATGTGGGTTAAGAACAAGATGAGAAAATTATACGATGGACTTCTTGATAATGTATGATTAAAATATGTTTGACACAGACTATAAATGGTAAGTTTTTGTCATGATGATTGGTAGTCGATCACTAAATTTCGAGGACGAAATTTCTTTAAGGGCGGTAGAGTGTAACATCCCGCTCGTCAGCTAATGGAAATTTTACCTGTTAAATGTATCAGAGGACGAAAGTTCATGGAAAATAAGTATAATGGAGAATGTTTATTATGTAATGTCAGCTAAATACGAGTCAAGTATCAGAGTCGGATTTAACACGCTTAAGGCAAGGGCATAATGGTAATTGCTTGCAAAAGGGGTATTTAAGTGATTTTGGCTCAAAATATTCATTCTTCACTTGTCTTTCTCTCTCTAGGGTTGAGAGAAAGAGTTTTCTCCTCCTTCTCTCTAGGCCATCGCCCTTCCTCTCTCCCAATTCACTCAACTCTCTCAAGGATCCTTTGGTTGGGGATGTAGCAAGCATCATGATCTTCTTCTTCTCCTTCAAGTAACAACTAGAAAGCTTGGATTGATTGATTAAGCTAAGAAACATGGATGAAGCAAGAGTTAGAGTTTGATCTTTGGAAGCTTAAGCTTATGCAATCTTATTTAGTTGAGTTCCATAGATTGATATCCTACCTTTGGATTGTTCAATCTTGTGAAGAAAACATGTATTATGTTAGTTTGGTTTTTATGAAACTTTAGTACCCCCAAAGTAATTCTTGTTGTTCATATGCTAAAAATTTCCATGAGATATGTTTAAATAAGTCTATACAAGTTGTTGGATGTATTTGGTGCATTACAGGGTTGAATTGGACGAGTTTTGCGTCGAAAATGGCGAAAACCCGCGCCCGAAACACGCGAAAACGTAAGTTGCGGAGCGCTGCGCCTGTACAAGGGCGCTAGGCGCCCACACACAGGGAGCTAGCGCTAGGCGCCCTGCTTCTGGTGCCAGACGCCCCAGACAGGACAACGTCCGCGTTGTTCTGCGTTCGGGTGCTTGGCGGCAGTTGTGTGGGGGTCCGTAGCGATCGTTTCGGAGTATTCTTGTGCTGTTTTCACTTGTTTTTCTACTGGAACAAACTTGGCTTTATCAAATCAAAGAATTCATAAACGGCTTGAAACTTGGGTTTATGGCATTTTCGGTCTTTAGAAATTATTGAAATTTGCATACGTCATCAATCGATCCTTGAACCAAAAGTCATGGCAATCTTAACATGAATGACAAGAGTGATTCAAAAGAGTTTAAGCTGATTTACTCGGGTAGCAAATGAATTAAGTAAGTTGTGGATTGATTAGTTGATCACTCCATTATGATTAAGTATGTACAAGTATGAATAAGTATAAGTTACCGTTAATCGGATCGATCAAGGTTCCGAGGAAACATGTATGTATGTATAGGTTTAATCTTCACGATGATAAGACTAAGATTATAACCGCATGGCGGTGCTCGTGTCTCTTGTTATCCACGTCAGGGGGATACGGGAGGTTCTCGACCTAAGGGGAACGGTTCAAGCCGCAAGGGACCCGCACGACACCGAGGGAGTCCGATGTACGTACATCGGTCATGTACGGGATTGTTCTCGGGGTTACTCCACCCAGGACTATCCGTAAAATGAATCAAGATAATGTTTGTTTGTTCAATGCTAACCTAATGAATGAACTTAGATACGTTTATGCATGATATGAATACGATTATGTTCCTCACGATTATGATTATGTTATGACATGTAGAATGATTCCATGTAAGATTAAGTTAAGAGCAAGAGCATTAGATGCTAAAGACAGGTACAAGGCATGTGTAGAACAAGTAAAGATTATGAAACCGACAACGATCTTAGGTTTCCCCTAATCGCCCGGTTTAGATGTGTGCCATGTCATGTTATGTTTAGGCCCGATACGTAGAGCGTATCCGTGGCAATGCGGTTTTAGGTTCCCCCTCGACCGCCAAGACACATATAGGAAGTGAAGCCTATGACAAGTTAAGATGAGATTATGACGGCTCTAGTATGCACTACCGTCTAAGCATGCAAGTCCCCACACACGTATAATCAACCGTCAGGTTGTAATGTAGACACGTGGTGACCGTAGGTTTCCCCTTGAGGTTGCCTATAGCCTAGGATTTAGGGGAACTCACTGAGAGATTATGTCTCATCCCAATCCTTATTTGTTTCAGATAAGCAGGATGACTATGCATGTTCGTAGCCGGATGGATATTACTTCAAGGGTTCGTTCGTACAACTGCAGGACATTATGGACATCAAGGATGTATTTTTATGTATGGATGAGATGTATTGTATTGTATTATTATTTATACGAACGGGACTTGATGTAAATATTATTCATTCGAAAAATTTTATGTTGTATATTTTAATGTATCCAGTACTAAATTTAATGCACGTGCTAGACTTTCTAGATACGTCTGGTATGGGTGTTACATAAGCCATCTAGGACGTATATCACCTCCCCTCTTTTCACGGGCATCAAGAATATCATTAAAGTCGCCTAAAATACACCAAGGAAGAGAGGTATTGTTTGCAAGATTTCTCAAGAAATCCCATGAAGCACGCCTTCTTCATACCTCGGGAAAACCATAATATCCTGTGAATTGCCATTTTCCTTTATTCAAATCATTAACCTCTACATTGATATGATTAGCCGAATAATTAAGTACTGTACAAACAAAAGAGTTTCGCCAAAATAGTGCTAAACCACCACTTCGACCATTACTACTAACAGAAAAACAATTATCAAAGCCAAGCAAGTAACGAAATTCTTCAGTCTTATTAGAGTGAACGAGAGTCTTACGTAGAAAGAGGGCATCTGGCTTGTAATAGCGGACTAGATATTTTAATTTAGGAACTACGCTCAGGTTCCCAAGGCCTCGGCAGTTCCATCCTATAACACTCATTTTTCTCGACAATCTCGGTAATCCCGACGAGCCATAATCGACCTTTTAAATTCTCGCCATTACAAAACAAATAACACAGCAGAACACAACACCAATAATTCAAATGAATACACCGCTCTAGTTCACCATATTAACAATATCATGTGAACCCCATGGTTGAAACCTTGACTAGTCATCGATATTTATTCACAAAGTTCACTACTAATGGTAACAATGCATGTCAAATTATTCCTTAATCTCCACTTGTTTTTGACCAATAATTGACGGTGGCAATTGAAATTTAACATGATGGGATAACCATGATCATGATGTGTAATAGCACAAAAACAAATAACATGTTATCATAACCTTACTCACCTAGTATCGTGGAAACAAAATCACAGCTTGGCATAAAGCCTTTCAAACACGTCCAGGTCAAACGAATCAACCAAACGAAGCAAATTCTTCCTCTCACAAGGGTGCTGCGGCGGAATCTCGAAACCATAGGAGAGCAACAATTCCTGTTTTTCCCCCCTTTTCCTTTAAAAATAAAATGTTCAGTCGTGAAATAAAAAAGTGAGTCAAAAGCTAATCAAATAGCCTTGATCTCCGAAAAATGACGCGACACTATGCTAGTAATGTGATAGCTTGAGATGTATGGAATGGGGGATAATAATCAGGTGATGATAGTATTCTAGGAGGGATGGTTGTATATATGTGATATGCATGAACCCTTGAATGCTTATGTTTATTTATGTCGATTATGTTTAACGTAATGCTTACCCCCAGTGGTTTCGACCGCCTACCTGTCTATATGGATGGGTAGACGTTGTGCAGGGTTAGTCGCTTGGTGAGTTGCTTGTGGATGTTTGGATAGCGGGAGCTAGCCTCCGTTATCATTTTGGCATAGTAGTCTAGGGCTCTGATTAGGTTGAGTCGGTGTCCTAGTTTTGTTGGATTATTTTATTTTGAGATGTACTCATTGTTGAGATTTGGAGGATTTTTATGTTGATGTTATCTGACTATGGCATGTATTTATATCTGGAGATTTATGTTGTATCCACTACGACTGTTGAAAATTTTATATGCATGCTAGATGTTGTTTGTTGAGACGTAGCGTCTATTTCTTGAATATTTGCTATATTTACATGTTTTATTGCTTTAATAGAAATAGGGCGTTACAAGTTGGTATCAGAGCCGTGGTCGGTCTTGTCTAGACCAAAACCCGTTGAATTCCCTAGTGTATGCGACATGTACGGGAGTACTGTCGGTACTTGTTGTGTTGTTCCGTTCTTTTAGGTAGGTTTGAGCGTAGTGTGGGAGTAGCAGTTTGCTTCAGGTGTGTTTGGTTTGGCAAGGGAAGGTATCTTTGGCTGCGGAGGCTCAGTTAGTTGTTGTTTGTGTTAAGGTTCCTGTTGATTTTGAGTTGGATCTTGTGTGTCTTCCGTTGAAGCATATGGACATGATTTTTGGTATGGATTGGATGTTATCTTTTGGTGTTAACATTAATTGTTTGACCAAGAGTGTGACTTTTTCTAAGCCGGTAGCTGAGGAAGGTGGGAGGTTCTTGACCGCGGAGCAAGTGAAGAAGTCTTTGGACGGTGAAGCTAGTGTGTTCATGATGTTTGCTTCATTGAAGGAGAGTAGTGAGAAAGGAGTTGGTGATTTGTCGGTAGTGCAAGAGTTTCCAGAAGTTGTTTGCTAAGTTGTCGAAGTGTGAGTTTTGGTTGCGGGAAGTGAGTTTCCTTGGTCATGTGATTTCTAAAGGTGGTATTGTCGTGGATCCATCAAAGGTTGACGTTGTGTTGCAGTGCGAATCACCTAAGTCTGTTTTTGAAGTCAGAAGCTTTCTTGGTTTGGCAGGTTATTATCGGTGGATCATTGAGGGACTCTCTAAATTGGCGTTGTCATTGACGCAGTTGAATCGGAAAGGGCAAGCTTATCTTTGGGATGCTAAGTGTGAGAAGAGTTTCCAAGAGTTGAAGAAGAGGTTGACTTCAGCTCCAGTGTTGATTTTGCCGAATCCGAAGGAATTTTTTGTTGTGTATTGTGATGCTTCTAAGATGGGTCTTGGTGGTGTGCTTATGCAGAATCGTCAAGTTGTCGCTTATGCTTCGAGGCAGTTGAAAGTGCACGAGAAGAATTATCCGACTCACGATTTGGAATTAGCGGTTGTTGTGTATGTGTTGAAGATTTGGAGGCATTATTTGTATGGGTCTAAGTTTGAAGTGTTCAGTGATCATAAGAGTTTGAAGTACTTGTTTGACCAGAAGGAGTTGAATATGAGGCAGAGAAGATGGTTGGAATATCTTAAGGATTTATATTTTCAGCTGATTTATCATCCCGGAAAGGCAAATGTTGTTGCTGATGCTTTGAGTAGGAAGTCGTTGCATACGTCTGTTTTGATGGTGAAAGAGTTGGAGTTGATTGAACAGTTCTGAGATTTGAGTTTGGTTAGTGAGTTGACACCGGAGGGTGTGAGGCTTGGAATGTTGAAGCTGACGAGTAATATTTTGGAAGAGATTAAGAATGGTCAGAAGGAAGATTTGGAACTCGTGATCGAGTGGTGTTGGTTAACCAAGGTAAGGGTGGAGATTTTAGATTGGGTGAGAACGGTGTTTTGATGTTTCGTGATCGTGTTTGTGTACCAAATGTTCTTGAGCTTAAGAGATAGATTTTCGAAGAAGGTCACAAAAGTAGTTTAAGTATTCATCCATGAGCGACTAAGATGTATCAGGATTTGAGGAGGTTGTTTTGGTGGCCTGGAATGAAGAAGGAGATCGCAGAGTTTGTTTATGCTTGTTTGGTTTGTCAGAAGTCTAAGATTGAACATCAGAAGCCGTCGGGTTTGATGCAACCATTGTTTGTTCCAGAGTGGAAGTAGGATAGTATCTCTATGGATTTTGTTGGAGCTTTGCCGAAGACTGTGAATGTAACACCCTATTTCTATTAATCGGTAAAACGCGCGAATACATCAGAAATATTCTAGAAATAGATGCTACGTCTCCGAATAACCACAATTCATACATGCATAAGGATCATGTTATACCACATAGCAGCGGAATAATATATAATTCATAAACACTCTGGATCTCCAAACTAAATACAAATGTATCATCCAAATCTCAAATAACAGAATATCTCAACAACTCCAAAATACAAAGTCAAATAAACAACATGCAAAGACTATCCTAGATCAGAGCCCTAATCTAGACACTTGCATGAACAAGAGGAACTCCACTCCTCGGCATCAACTAGCAACAACTAAGCATCCTGCACGCCGTCTACCCGTCCATACAGAAAGGTAGGCGGTCCACCACAGACCACTGAGGGTTAGCATTACATCATCATAATCCACGAAAAACATTTATCATGAACATTGGAAATGAAAGAATATATTCAAGAATAACAATTCATACATATTATTCATAAGTAAACACAACATATACATACTTATCATTCCAAGTTCATCTCCACAAGTGTATCATACACATATCACATATACATAACCCTCCCTCCTAGGACACTAGCATCACATGATCATTATTATCCCCCATCACTTACATTTCAAGCTATCACATTATTATCATAGCATAGCATGCATATTCAACCTCTAATCAAGTCATCAACAAAAACTCTTCATTTATCAACATCAATCAATGAAAACATTACTCACTTCATTACTCATCTAGCATGCTTATCCCAACAAGTACAATTCATCATATCTAAGTTATAAGCAAGCCATCATCATTATCAAAGAACATCACCACATCATATATGTATGTATATATATACAATTCTCACCTCATCATTATTATCCAATTAATTATCATCAAATAGATTCACCAAGTGTATAAGTACAAACAATTAAGACATGCAATTAGAGCATAAGTCAATTATTCACAACCATCCACAAAATTCACCAATGTACATATACACCAATCCACACAATCACAACATTCACCAAATTTCACCAATCCACAAATTCACCAAGTCATATATTCAATTATGACACAACTCATCATTTATTCAAATGCATGTAATGCTCTAGAATCTTCTAGATGCATGTGGTACCAAACTCCTCCAAGGTCGTCACCTTATGATGCAACAAAAACATCATTATCAACGGCTATAATCAACGGCAATATGGATACAAGTATCCGGTCAACGGCAATATGGATATAACATCCGACACGACATATGATGCATGAACATATGACTCAATCCACAATGCATATGTTCACCACGATTCAACGGCTATAATCAACGGCTATAAGTCAACGGCTATAATCATCATCCAACTATATCATATAGTTCATATCTCCACATAGTTCCTTACATTCCAAATAAAAGAACAATTACAACATATGATCACAAACATCATATTCATCACCTAACAACCATTCATACATCATATCATAATCATATCAATCTAATCATAGAGGGTTCATAAGCAATTGGCCTTCAATGATCATTTTCAATCAAGTTCGTCTCAAAAATCACAATATTGAAAATAATTGAGCACCTAAGCCAAAACCAAGTAAACAAGTTCAATTGCCTATGCCATGTATTCTCATAAGTCACATATGCGTGCAATAGAGATTACATAAGCAATTCATCGGCCAAACACAACGAAATTATACGATTCACTAAGTCCGTCTCTTAATTAATTCATTTCAATGCCAAGCAACATAAGAACTCAATAGACCCCTTTAAAAAAATTTATTTCCTTCATAAAACACCCCTAGATGGTTAGGATAAAGCCCCTACACTTTGGAACAAGTTTGGAAGCAATTGGATTGAAGAAAAATGCATTTTTAGGGTTCCTTGTCAAACAGGATCGTGGCACGTGGGTCTCCCATCGTGGCACGATTTTTCCAGAGTCAAAAACACTAAAATTTCTGGGCAGAATCGTGGCACGTTGGTCCCGCATCGTGGCACGTTCTTAGTTTGACAGACAGCATCAGATTTTTAACCTTCACGTTTTCGAGCATAAAAATCAAACCGTTAATCCATTTTCGATGCCGTTTTCGCCTACATTCTCCTAACACTTAGCTCTATCATAATGTACAGAAAAATTCAAGTTTCAACCATCCCAAAATCATTTTCCAAAACCTCACATCATACTCATTTTTCAAAACGGTTAACACTCGAATTTTCACACGAAAATCCCGTTTTCTCCCAAACGACTCGACTAACAAAATCACAACATGAAAACAAAAATTCTACCAAGTTCAATTCATCCATCAACATCAAAAACTCAGCCAACAACTTCATATATCAAAATTTCATTTTGGTCCTTCACATGAACAACTTAACACAACTTCACAAATTTGAACCACAACAACAAATCTCATCATAATTCTCCAATTCATGATACCCAACGCATCAATTCATCAACAACACATCTAACAACAACAACAACAACATCTAATCATGAAATCATCCACAATTTAACAACCACAACTTCATTCTTCATCAATTTCACACAAAATCATATCATATTCATATATATCCATTTTGACATACAAATTCAACAACAACAACACAATTATCATACAAATCATGTTCTCAAACATAACAACAACAATTATGCACGAATTTACATCAATTAAAACCAATTCATCAATTTCATGAAAATGGGTAAAAGAGAAAAGTTATGAAATTATGAGTGAAGCCTAACCCTTTTACCTTAATTCTCCACAATCAATAGCTAGTGCCTCACTTTAGCTCCAACCCTTGATTCTCTAGCCTCTTCTAGCTCTCTCTAGTCTCTTCTCTTCAAAACCCTTTTTCTCCTCTTGAGCTTTTCTCTCTTACTCTCTCTAATTGTGAAATGAAATGAAAATGTTTGTAACCCTATCTTTTCACTAACACAAGTTTATAAAGGCTCACTTAATGGGCTTATCTCACAAACCTTAATGGGCCTATCCCATTTCTAATTCAACCTCAAAAATGTTACTACTCACTTACCGGTAAAATATAACACCAACGGTCACTTAACGGTAAATAAAATAATTACTACACTCTCCAACACTTAGTAAAATAAAACCCTCACTAAGCACTAAAAATAACCTTCGGCAAAAAGTACAAAATTACCCCTGCCCTCAAAATGACCAAAATACCCCTAAGTCCAAAATGACTAAAATATCCTTCTAACACCGAATTCTACGAACCCCAACCAAAAATACACACAGAGGCAATTAATCACATAAGAGCACATATAACAAACACAAATAAATAATAAAATAAATCTAACGAAAATCGGGCTGTTACAGTGAAGGGTTTTGATTCGATTTGGGTGATTGTTGATTGGTTGACGAAGTCGGCACATTTTGTTCCTATCAAGACCGGTATGTCTGTGGCGAAGTTGGCTGAGATGTACGTTGAGCAGATTGTTAGATTGCATGGTATTCCTTCTAGTATTGTGTCAGATCAGGATTCAAGGTTTACTTCTAAGTTTTGGGAGCGTTTGCAAGTTGCTTTGGGAACTCAGTTGAGGTTGAGTTCTGCTTATCATCCCCAGACCGATGGTCAAATGGAAAGGACTATTCAGAGTTTGGAAGATTTGTTGAGAGCTTGTGTGTTGGAGCAAGGTGTCAGTTGGGTTGAATATTTACCGTTGATTGAATTTACTTACAACAACAGTTTTCATTCTAGTATCGGAATGGCACCGTTTGAGGCTTTGTATGGTCGGAGGTGTAGAACTCCTTTATGTTGGTATGAGTCAGGTGAAAGTGCTTTGTTAGGACCGGAAGTTGTGCAAGAGACTACGGAAAAGGTTAAGATGATTCAAGAGAAGATGAGAGCGTCTCAGAGTAGGCAGAAGAGTTATCATGATAAGAGGAGGAATGATATTAAGTTTCAGGTTGGTGATCATGTGTTTTTAAGAGTGAATCCTGTAACTGGTGTTGGTCGTGCTTTGAAGTGTCGGAAGTTGACTCCTTGTTTTGTTGGACCGTTTGAGATTGTTGAGAAGGTTGGGGTTGTAGCGTATCGGATTGCGTTACCACCGTCTTTATCGAATCTTCATGATGTGTTTCATGTGTCTCAGTTGCGGAAATAAGTATGTGTATGATGCGTCTCATGTCATTCAAGTGGATGATTTGGAAGTGAGAGATAACTTGACCGATGAGACTTGGCCAGTTAGGATTGAGGATCGGGAAGTGAAGCGTTCGCGTGGCAAGGAGATCGTTTTGGTTAAAGTGATTTGGGTTGGACCAACTGGTGAGAGTGCCACTTGGGAATCGGAGAGTAGGATGAGGGTTTCGTATCCAGAGTTGTTTCCTTCAGGTAATTTTCGAGGGCGAAAATTCTTTTAGTGGGGGAGAGTTGTAACAGCCCGATTTTTCTATTAGATTATGTTATTATTTATTTAATTTATTTATGTGTGTTATATGTGCTCATATGTGATTATTTGCCTCTGTGTATATTTTTGGTTGGGAATTGTAGAATTCAGTGTTAGAAGGGTATTTTAGTCATTTTGGACTTAGGGGTATTTTGGTCATTTTATGAGTAGGGGTAATTTTGTAATTTGTTGAGGATTATTTTTAGTGCTTAGTGAGATTAGAGTTCTTTTTCTAAGTTACGAGAGAGAGTATAGTAATTATTTTATTACCGGTAGTTGACCGTTAGTATTACATTTTTACCGTTAGGTGAGAAGTAACATTGTGGGTTAGAATAGAAATGGGTTAGGCCCACTAAGGCATTGTGAGTTGAGTCCAATTAAGTAAAGCTTATTTAAACACTAGTGTTGGTAGTGGAATAGGGTTTTACCAACATTTGCACATTTGAGAAGAGATAGAGATAGAGAGAAGATAAGGGATTGAATAGGAGATCTAGAGGAGGCTAGAGGGAGCTAGAGATTCAAGCTTTGGGAGCTAAAGTGAAGCCTTAGTGTTGATTTTCTACCCTAATCCTTTGCATAATTGTGGTTAAGTGGTTAATTTGATTTTAGAGGTAGAAATTCATGCTTAATTTTGATGACATGATTATGTACACGAGTTGAATGATAATTTTGTTGTCGTTTTTGAATTTGTATGAAATGGGTATATATGAACATGATGGGTTTTTGGTATGAAATTGATGATGAATAATGTTCTGGTTGTTAGATTGATGATGAATTCATGTTCAAATGTTGTTGTTGTTTTAACATGTGTTGTTGATGGATTGATGCATTGGGTATCTAGAATTGGTGAATTGTGATGAGATATGTTGATGTTGTTGATTTATACCATGAATATTCCATTTTGGGAAGTTGTTGTTTGAATTGGTGAAGTTTGTGCTAAGTTGTTCATGTGAAGGACCAAAATGAACTTTTGAAATATGAGGTTGTTGACTGTGTTTTTGATATTGTTGGATGAATTGGACTTGGTAGAATTTCTGTTTTCAAGTTGTAGTTGTGTTAGTCGAGTCGTTTGGGAGAAAACGGGTTTTTCGTGTGAAATATCGACGTTTAAGCGTTTTTGCAAATAAGTGTTTATGTGAGGTTTTGAAAATGATTTGGGGTGGTTGAAACTTGAATTTTTCTATAGATTAAGATAGAGCTAAGGGTCAAGAGCGCGTAGGCGAAAACGACATTGAAAATGGGTTAACGGTTTGAATTTTACGCGTGAAATGGTGAAAAACGCACTTTTTGAAAAGCTGAGTCTGGACCTGATGCTGTCAAAATCGCGATTTTTGCAGCCGTGCCGCGATTTCACCCATTTCTGCTTTGAATTGGCCTTTGGTGTAAACATGAAAGTTTTAGATAATCTTGTTATCTTTC
Source organism: Medicago sativa (assembly GCF_051527215.1). Lineage (NCBI taxonomy): Eukaryota > Viridiplantae > Streptophyta > Magnoliopsida > Fabales > Fabaceae > Medicago > Medicago sativa. The sequence goes on from NC_140751.1 coordinate 34,745,496, forward strand.
CAATGGCTTTGATTTGACTTGAAAATGATTCTTGGATTTTAAGTTATGAGGAAAACACTCTAAGGATGTCTTAGAGAAATTTTACGAAAACTCCGCATAACTACTTTTAAGTCCACCCAAACCTTATGGATTGTTTCCTACTTTCAAACTTGGGTTCTATAAGTTCAATTATGGTTTTCAAACTGTGATGTGTTGGGTCTAACTTGTTTTGCTTAGAAAATGGAAAATTTCTTGAAAAGTGTTCGGTGAGACGAACTTTGTGATTTTCATGAATTCGTCGTGTTTGGCTGGTGAAACGCCAAGGTATCCTCTACTGCACTCATATGTGATCTAGAGGTATGCTTAGTTGAGGCATTGGATCTTGTTTACTTGGTTTTGATTCAAAAGCTTCAATTATTTTAAAGTGGTGAAAATTAGAGACGAACTTTGATGAAAATGGTTTTAAAAGCCGATTGCCTTATAAATCTTTTATGGAAAGTTTTATATGATCAAATGAGGATATGTGAATGGTTGCTAGATGTTGAATGTGATGTTTATCATAATGTGTTGTATTTTCTCCTTTCCTTGAATTGTGAGAAATTATATGGAGTTGTTGAGTTGAAATGATGTTGTTGATGTTGATTACTTGCATATATGTTAATCGATGGTGATATTGTTGGTGAATGCATATATGCTAAACCATGATGATGAATTATGTTGTTGAATCATTGTATGAAAATGATGTTGATTGTTGGTGGTGAGTTTATGCATGCTAATTTTGACGTGATTGGTGATGAATGCATGTATATACATATAGCCGTTGATTATAGCCTATGAATTGTTGTGAACATATGCATAATGGATTGAGTCATATGTTCATGCATCATATGTCGTGTCCGATGTTGTATCCATATTGCCGTTGATCGTATCCTTGTATCCATATTGCCGTTGACTATAGCCGTTGATAATGATGTTCTGTTGGCATCATAAGGTGACGACCTTGGAGGAGTTTGGCACCACATGCATCTAGAAGAGTCTAGAACATTGCATGCATTTAATTAGTTGATGAGTTGTGCCATATTTGAATATGTGACTTGGTGAATTGTGCATTGGTGAAATTTGGTGAATGTTGTGATTATTTGGATTGGTGTATATGTGCATTGGTGGATTTTGTTGATAGTGGTGAATAAATAATCTATGCTTTAATTGCATGTTTTGCCTATTTATGCTTATACAATTGGTGAATCAATTGATGATAATTATTTTGATAATATTGATGAGGTGAGATTTGTATATGTATATACGTATATGATGTGGTGATTTCTTTGATAATGATGATTGCTTGCTTATAGCTTTGAAATGGGGAATTGTACTTGTTGAGTTAAGTATGCTAGATGAGGAATAAGGTGAGTAATCCTTTCATTGATTGATGTTGATAAATGATGAACCTATGTCGATGACTTGTTTAGAGACTGAATATGTTTGATATGATATGCTAGTAATGTGATAGCTTGAGATGTATGGAATGGGGAATAATAATCAGGTGATGATAGTATTCTAGGAGGGATGGTTGCATATATGGGATATGCATGAACCCTTGAATGCTTATGTTTGTTTATGTCGATTATGATTAATGTAATGCTTACCCCCAGTGGTTTCGACCGCCTACCTGTCTGTATGGATGGGTAGACGTTGTCCAGGGTTAGTCGCTTGGTGAGTTGCTTGTGGATGTTTAGATAGCGGGAGCTAGCCTCCGTTATCATTTTGGCGTAGTAGTCTAGGGCCCTGATTAGGTTGAGTCGGTGTCCTAGTTTTGTTGGATTATTTTATTTTGAGATGTACTCATTGTTGAGATTTGGAGGATTTTTATGTTGATGTTATCTGACTATGGCATGTATTTATATCTGGAGATTTATGTTGTATCCACTGCGACTGTTGAGAATTTTATATGCATGCTAGATGTTGTTTTGTTGAGACGTAGCGTCTATTTCTTGAATATTTGCTATATTCGCATGTTTTATTGCTTTAATAGAAATAGGGCGTTACAGGGCGAGCTGCATAGTGGTAGCATCCCCTGTTTCACGTTCCTGCGTCTTTTTCAGACGTTTCTGTTTTGAATTGGCCTTTGGTGTAAACATGAAAGTTTTAGATAATTTTGTTAGCTTTCCACTGGCTTTGGTTTGGCTTGAAAATGATTTTTTGTTTTTGAGTTATGATGAAAATACTCCAAAGAGGTCTTAGTGAAATTTTATGAAAATTCCGCATAACTATTCCTAACTCAACCCAAACCTTATGGATTGTTTCCAGGCTTCGAAACTTGAGTTTTATGGGTTCAATTAAGATGTTTAATGTTATTTAAACTATGATGTGATGGATCTAACTTGTTTTGATTTGAAAATGGGAATTTCTTGAAAAGTGATAAAGAGAGACGAACTTTGTGATTCTCATGAATTCATCGTATTTAGCCGATGAAACATAAAGTTATTCTCTACTGCACTTATATGTGACCTAGAGGTATACTTAGTTGAGGCATTGGATCTTGTTTACTTGGTTTGGTTCAATTGCTTCAATTATTTTGAAATTGGTAGAATGATAGACGAACTTTGTTGAAAATGGTTCTTTTGAGCCGATTACCTTAAAAATCTTTCGTGAATAGTCTTATATGATTAATTGAGGATACGTGAATGATTGTCGATGGTTGAATATGATGTTTATCATAGAGTGTTGTATTGTTCCACTTACTTGGTTTATGAAAAGTATATGAAATTGTTGAGATATATTGCGTAGTTGATGTTGATGTATGTATATCCATGTTGATGACTCTTATTTGAATTATGGTGTGTTGAATGTGTGGACATGAATACTTGATAATGCAAATGTTGTTGAGCTAGTCAATGTAATTGGAGGTGTACTTTTACATTGTCGTTGGTAGTTGTTATGTTGAAGTTGTGCATTATCGGGTCGTTGTTGTATGTCCATGCATCATAATCATATTGAGTCATATGTTGAAATGTAAAAGGAGGTGTACTTTTAAATAGTTGAATTGTAAGAGGAGGTGTACTTTTAAATAGTTGAAATGTAAAAGGAGATGTACTTTTAACAGTTGGCATCATGGGGTGACAGCTTAGACGTTGTTGGTGACAGTACCGCATGCATCTAGAAGAGTCTAGAACATTGCATGCATTTGAGTAATTGATGAGTCGTGTCATAATTGAATATGTGACTTGATGAATTTGTGCATTGGTGGAATTCGGTGAATGTTATGATTATGTGAATTGGTGTACATGTACATTGGTGGATTTTATTGACGGTTGTGAATAATTGAATTATGCTCTAATTGCATGTATTACTTGTTTGTGTTTATACACATGGTGAATCAATTTGATGATAACTATTTTGATAATAATGATGAGATGAGAATTGTATATGTATATATATGTATATATGATGTGGTGACTCTTTGATAATGATGATTGCTTGCTTATAACTTTGAAATGATGAATTGTACTTGTTGAGTTAAGAATGCTAGATGAGTAATGAGGTGAGAAATATTTTCATTGATTGATGTTGATAAATGATGAACTCTTGTCGATGACTTCTTTAAAGATCAAATATGTCTGTTATGCTATGATAATAATGTGATAGCTTGAAGTGCAAGTAATGGGGGATAATAATCATGTGATGCTAGTATTCTAGGAGAGATGGTTATGTATATGTGATATGTATGAATCCTTAAATGCTAATGTTTTCATATGTTGATTATGATTGATGTAAGGCTTACCCCCAGTGGTTTGATCGCCTACCTGTCTGTATGGATGGGTAAACGCTGTGCAGGAGTAGTTCACTTTTGGTGAGTGCTTGGATAGAGGGAGCTATCATGTTATCGTTTGGAGTCGTAGATTTAGGCTCTGATTAGGTTGTCAGTGTCTTTATGTTTTGTTGGATTATGTTTTATTTTGTTGAGATTTGCCCACTTGTCGGGACTTGGAGGATTTTATATGTTGATGTATTGTTGACCATGACATGTATATGTTGGAGATTTATGATCTGTATCCGCTGCGACTGTTGAGATATTTTATTATATGCATGTTGTTTTTGATTTTCGTTGAGACGTAGCGTCTATTTATTGAATATATGTAATATTCGCGTGTTTTATCGCTTTAATAGAAATAGGGCGTTACAATTCATATCTTCGAAATTCTAAAGTCTGAAGAGTTTGTATCTGATTTGTATTGTGAGCACCTCTGATTGTATATCAAATGTTCAACCTCAAACATTTTTCTTTGTAATCTTGTTTGATTAGAAGTCTCTTGCAGTTGTGCTTGAGCATTAGAAGTCTCTTGTTTGTGTTCAGGAGCATAGGAAGTCTCTTGCTTGTGTGCTTGAGCAATTTGAAGTCTCTTGCTAAGTTTAGCAGTGAGCAGTTGTAATCAGATATTACATTTTAGTGAACTCTCCTTGGAAGTGCAAGGGGGACTGGACTACTTCCGGTTTGTGGAAGGAACCAGTATAATTGCTTTGTGTCTTTCTTCTTCTCTCTCTCTCTCTCTCTCTGTTTTTATCCGCTGCATCTTAGTTCTGAATTCCACTTCAGAAGCAGTTCTTGCTTTGCTTCTGATCAGTGATTTCAGCTTAGGAGAGAAACGAAGAAAAATCAAACACAATTCAACCCCCCTTCTTGTGTTTTTCTCACCTTCAAACTATGTTGCCACATTAATAATTTTGTTCCTAAATAAATAATATGTAAATTAATTTATTATTTTGTTTGAGATGAGTGAACTAAAGACTAGGAGTGAGAGCCATAATCCTCTGTGAAATAGACCAATTCTCCGGATTGTCGTGGAAAGACTTCGGAAGGTGTGAAATAAACCACCTATAGAGGAGAGGCACACAACAAAGAATGTATCCACGACCCTTACCGGAACGATCGTGAATAGCATGGTATGTGTCAGCTAGCAAAGTAGGAACCGGATTCTTGGAGTGGAAGATCATAATAGCATTCATGTCCACGAAGCCATCAAGATTCGGAAAGAGAATAAGCCCATAGATGATAAGTGCAAGAATAGCCTCAAGAGTGTCCTGACAAGTGGAATTGAGGTTGGCTTTCCCAAGAAGATACTCTGAAGTGAACCCTCGGATACGTGCCTTAGTGACAAGATTCTTGGAGACATCGGTGGTCTTGAGATAGAGATCCTTAGCAATAACCAATGGAGTAAGAGGAGGCTCAAGTCCTGAGAAAGGTACCCCCTTAGCAATAGACAGATCCATCAAGGAAGAATAAGCCTCTAGAGTAGGCACCAACTGAAAGTCGGGGAAAGTAAAACACCGATACTTCGGATCATAGAATTGCACTAGAGTGTGCACAAGCTTCTCATCCACATTAGTATGAAGAATAGTAAGTAAAGCCCCGTAACGACGTCGGAAACCAGTCGGATCCTCAATCTTGAGTGCCAAATCTCTCAAACTAGCCAAATCCACTTCCTTGAACTTGTAGGAATTAGTCCTCTTCATTCCTACAATGTTTACAAATTCAACTTGTCTAAGCCCTTCGATAACAATGCATGGAAAAAGTTTATGCATGTATGCATGTATGCATGAATGCATGATTATGTTCAAGTTCGGTGAAAACATGGTGGGTTGAAGTTCAAAGTCGAGGAGTCATGGGTGGACACGGCTTCCGGTGAAACTAGGGCTTTAGGATATAGTAACCGGGTTCTAAAAAGGTTCCCAAGTTGCAACCTCTCCGACGTATATCACGGTGTCACGAGACAACACTCGCTCCATGATTATCCGTGGAAGGTCTAACTTGAGTGTAGTATCGCGTGACGACTAAAACTCGAGACAACACTCGGTTTAGCCTCCGCACTACATCCTAGAAAATGGCCAGGGATGGGTTTGGTTATCTATGGTTCATAGCGTCATAGAACAATTAGAAGTAAAGTGCCTAAACGCGACAACACGCGCCGACAACATCACCCCCAAAATGCCTCAGCTATGTGGGATTGATCGCATAATCCAAAACACGAGGCAACCCCCGGAATGAATTGTCGATTATATCCCTCCTAAATCCTAAGTTCACTTAGCCCGGGTGCAGGGCTTTTGATATTCTCACCCCACACGTTTGCAAGAAATTAAACATTTATTCACATAGGAAAGCAAGTAAAAGAAACAAGTAAAAAGAGCGCAAGCGTGGAAATAAAGACTAGGCGTAACTCTCGAATCTCCCCAGTGAAGTCGCCAGCTGTTTTATCTTGGTTTTCGGGTGTCAAACATTGATTACGTTTGAACCTTTTAACCGGTGATATCTTATTTTTTCTTGGGAAGGGAAAAAGTAAGCAAAACCCTTGAGAATCGAGGTCCGGGAGTTGTTTTCGCTACGGGAAGGTGTTAGGCACCCATAACGACTATAGTATCCTATAGGAACCGTCTTTAATTTCTACGCGCGCGCTTTATTTTTGAATGCTATTTTGAAAGATGTTATTTAAACCTAAGAGATTCTAAGTGAAGAATTGGAGAGAGAAGAATGTTTTTGGATTTTTATTTTAGTTGAATTGAAGGAATTTTGTTCCTTGCCTACGTACCCGATTAAGGGATCAAATCCACCGTAGTTCTCTTCCAAAAATGTTTTTGTTTTTGTTGGTCGATTTTAAGTTTGAAAATGGATTTTGAAGAATGAGAGAGAGAGGCCTCAAGGGCATGAGAATTAAGAAAAGAGTGAGGTTTGATTAGTCATTTTGCAAAAGAAGTCAAAGTTTGATTATTTTTCATTGAAGTTTGATTAAGAAAATAAAAGGAAAATTCAATGGGGTTTTGACCCCAAGGTTTATTATGAAAAATGTTTGAGTGATGTTTGTTCATATTTTTTTGGAAAGATTTTTCTAAGTTTAAAGCCTAAACATACATCTAAACATGCAATCCTAAACATACATCTAAACATGCAATCCTAAACATACATCTAAACATGCAATCCTAAACATACATCTAAACATGCATATTCTAGCTATATACCTAAAGTGCTGTGTGTGCATGTGTCGGTGCTTGTGTCGGTGTACATTATTAGAGTCCATTGTCCTTATTACATCATATCCTAGATACATTCTATGGCCTCTTTGCCAAGAAAATTAAAAGTGCATAAAGGAAAAATATTACAAAACTCCTAAGTGTTTACATTCTAACTTTGGTACAAATTAAATTGCAAGAAAGAAATAGAGATGAATATGGGATGAAATGGAGATGCTTATGAAATGATGAAACATGAAATGAAAGGAGTTAGTAGCACATGACAATATCAAAGGAAATAAAGCAAGAGAAATATTAGAACATAAAGGATAGAAAATAAACCAAAATAAAGGCAAAAAGAGTGCAAACATGACTAAAATTTGTTCATAGAATGCAAGAACCATATGACCTATAATTCTCACATTCCAATACATTTTAAAGGTTTAGAATCAAATCTTGGAATGGGAATTAAGGCAACATGATTTAATTGGCATCTTAGAACAAATTTTAAGCATATTTGCATTATCTATTTACACAAGTAACTTGTAACCTAAGCAATTAACCAAGATTCACAATTATGCAACAATATCAAACACAAACAGTGGCTAAAGCTCCCTCAAATCAAGTGACATAGGTCACAAATGTTCATCAAGCAATTGGGATTGAAATCAAGCAAAGTTTCACTCATTTTTAGCACAAAATACCACAAAATAGTAAGAAAACCAACACATCATTTTTTACCAATTCTCATTATGTAAAATTAACACTAAAAGAGCACAAATTTATCAAGAAACACTCATGAATTTTTTGGAATTTTTTAAAGGTTTTTTTGGGCTAAAAATTACAAGAAAATTGCTAGTTTCATCAAAAATGGTAAAAAATGCTACACATATTTTTTTATCAAGTTTTATTATACAGCAATGCTATAAAACATCAAGAAAGTCATCAAGAATTCGTGGAAATTTATTTGGAATTTTTGCACGAAATTTTGACATGCAGGAGGTGTAAAAAACATGCAACGTGGTGCAAACAGCATGAAAATGAAGGAAAAACGAAATTCAGTAGAAACAATAAGTCCAGGCCCACACATCATATAGAACGGTTCACCAGAAGGCTTATGGATCGTTGGATTGATCCATATGGATCAGATCCAAGATCCAAAGGTCATTGAATGCGAAGGTACAGGGGAAGCAGGTGTATGCGCGCACACAGGAACACACACAAGAGTATATAAACAAATCCTCTTCACAAACCCTCATTCTTCATCTCACTTTCTCTCTCTAACTTCTATCTCCCTCACCTCTCTCTGTCACTGTTCGTCTGAGAAGAAGAGAAGTCGGCCGGAAAAGTTTTCCGGTGCGGTGGCCGCCGAAGGCGCCGCCACGCCGGAAAACTAAAACAACACGTTTTTTTGAAAATTTTTCACACCATCGGCTTCGTCTTCTTCTCTTCTATAAGAATCCGAAACTATTTTTCACCAAAACTCACGCATACGGCCTAGATCTTACATCAAAGATTCGAACAAAAATTTAGAGATGACAGATGAACAACATCAAAAGGGAGAAAAGAGAGAGGTTACCTTCTTCGATCGTTTAGATCTGGAGGTTTTTATCTTCTTTTCCGAATCGTTTCCGTCACTGTCATTGAAGGAACTTTCGCGGTTCTTTCCTTCGCTTCGTTCCTCTCCGATCTGGCCTTGCTCGATTCGTTTTTGTTCTTCACCGATCTTGTTATTTTACTCTGCTTCTCGTTCGTAACTGTGACGTTATTGTTGTTTGAATGAACTGGCTTTTGGTCTCGAATTCACGTGGTAGTGATTTCGTGAACGAATCTGAGATATGAATTGGTGATTTTTCAGATGATAACGGTGGTTGACGGTGGTATGAGCGGTGGTTTTGGTTAGTTACAGTGACGGTTATGGATTGTTAGGGTTTGAACATTCAAGAGTGTTCTTGAATGTTCTTCATTTTTCTGGTGATTTTTGGTGTTTTGATGCGTGAGAAATAGAGAGAGAGAAGTGGAATCTGTTTCTGAAAAGTAGTTGTGATGTGGCACTGAATCAATGGTTCTGTGTGACTTGGCCTTTGACTGGGCTATTTATAGCTGATGTGTAAATTCCTGGACCAATAGGACACTGCCATGTGGACATAGACTGTAACTGACTGGACCAATGAAATTTTGACACGTGGCACTGGACTTAACAAACTTTTGGACTAAATTGCAAATGACTAAAAATAAAGGACTGAAATGCAAAAGATGACAAAAAAAGGACTTAAAAACAATTAATAATAAAATTGGTAAAAAACGTAATTTGGAAATAAACGTAAAGTGAAACGACTAAAATTGACAAAACGGACTAAAATGAACCAATGGCCTAAATGAGGTACTTTAAAGTAACCTCTCTCTGCCGAAATTTCGTGTGAAATGACCAAAATGCCCCTAGGGCTAAAACGACTAAAAATGACTCAAATGCAATTTAAAAAATGGATTTTTAACAGGATGTTAAAGCAAGACCTTATACAAACAAATTTAACGGACTCAGAGACAATTTTTAGAATTTAACCAGGGTTTTAACACATGAAAAGACTAAAATGCCCCTAGGGGCAAAACTGACTCAAAAATGACTCAAATGATATTTTCGAACTGGATTTTGACATGGAATTGAAATGAGGACTTATGCAAACCAATTGAAAGGGCTCAAACAAATTTTTAAAAGACTGAAAGAAATTTTGACATAGGAAATGACTAAAATACCCTTACATGTGAATTTTGCAAATAACATTGAAATAAAATGCAGATGAAGAAGTAATTGATCAGAGACATATCAAATGGCTTGGAATGCAAGAAAGAAAAAATTGATTAGTATTTTTAGGTCCAAAATTAGGGTATAACATAATAAAACATGTTTTTTGTTTGAGTGCGTACAATAATGTTTGGGCCAACAAAAGTATACCCATTAACCCATCTTGCAATCTTTAGAGACAAAGCCCTAAATCTTGTCCTATAAATACATGTTCCAGCTTCAAGAAAGAACTCATTATGTATGTTCTGAATACCAAGAGAATTAGTGTTGTGGTGGTGCAGTTTGATCCATTGCATTTTTTAATCAAAGAAATTACACTTGAGTGATTGAGTACGATTAATCCTCAATCCTCTTCATCTTTTTTCGAGTGTATTTCCTTGATTAAAGAGATTCATTGGATCATCATTTTTCTAGCAATTTGTTTGTTGTTCAGATTGTGTAATGAATTCTTGTTGTCTCGATTTGATTGCGTTTGCACGTATAATATACCTGATGAGTCCTGTTTTTTCTGTTTTTTGTTTATTAATTTTGGTCATATGTTTTTAATCTGTTTGATTCATTGCTATCACTTGATGATAACCCAGAGGCCTTGGGTGATTGCGTAATTGCAACCAAGACGGATGCAGTGACATCACGGGTACAGGTTTCCTTTTGATAGCTATCAACAGTACTCTTTTAAACTCACTCTGATATGCGACTATCATTTATCTCTTATGTTGTTATTACAGAATTGGGAAAAGGAGATAATTTCTTTAGCAACTATGATGTGCAACAATTAACTGTCATAGTTGATTTCACAGTACCTACTTAGCGGCGGAGTGCTGATGTTTGTAGTAGAGGATCCATACTCATAAAATTTAATTGTATTTCTAAATCTAGGAAATATACGGTGACTTTTGAGCTTTAAGCACCTTTTGCAGCTTATGTGGAAGTGTTTGGAAAAACAATAATGAAACGCTTATAGCTTAAGCGCGTAACATATAAGATTTTATTACAATCACCCATAATAGTTGTGGACATGTATATATATAATATCAATTATTAACTTGTTTATCAATCAACGAAATTATTCAATTTAACTCTTTAGTTTGAGTTATACACTTTAGACGATCCAAATCCTTTTAGAGGACGCGGATCCTTATTAGAGTGTAGGTTCCTTCCTCGTGTTGCTCTTAGAATTTTCATATTTCATTTACAATGATTGTTATTTCAAATGTGTTTAAGTTATTTACATATTTGTTTCAGCATTATGCAAAAATGATTCTAGGGAAACCTGAATTAAAAGAAAATTAAACTATAAGAGAAGGTGTGGGTGCTGCGACTGGAAAAAAATCAAGAGATACTCAAAATACAGAGAATAAAAAAAACCAAAGATTAAATCTTTAGCTGACAAGAATAATGGTAATTATAATGATTTCCATAAGTTTTCTGAAGAATAAAGGTAGATTGCAATTCTTTTTTTAAAAGCACATTTTACTATTTTACCTCCTTCTATTTTTTTCCTTTGATAACCCTTTCCCTTGTACCATGTGCCTATCCAGCTCTAAATTTTCAAGTTATAGACTTGGATTAGTGTTTTTAATCAGATGGGTTCGAGTTCTATACAAACATGATTAAACTACTACACATGGAGACACTGTGGATTTTTTAGTCAACCCTATTTAAAATTTTAATATATTATTTTTTAAGGGTCTTGTATCGAAAAAGAGAAACTTGGTTTTTCGGGTTTGTTACAATTTAAATGTCACTAATAATTGCACTTTTAATTTTAATAAAAATCAATATTTCATATAAAATATCGTTCGTAATATACACATGCTACCACGCAATAAAAATAGAGGGAAGATTGACAAGTGAATTCTTGTCTTTCCTCTAGTATTTAACAATTAAAAAGGGAAAAATAATAATTATAAATAAAAACAAATTTTGACTACATTAAATAAGTATTAAAAATATTTTATGGCTTTATGGAAAAACAATAATTATAAAGAAAAATAAATTTTGACTGTATTAAATGAGTGTCAAAATTTTTTTTGTACCTTTTTCGAAAATTAATGAATATCTGCATAAAAGATAATTTCATGCAATATTAATTTTTATAAATTAACTATAATAAATATCTTATATAATAAAACATGTTTTTTGTTTGAGTGCGTACAATAATGTTTGGGCCAACAAAAGTATACCCATTAACCCATCTTGCAATCTTTAGAGACAAAGCCCTAAATCTTGTCCTATAAATACATGTGCCAGCTTCAAGAAAGAACTCATTATGTATGTTCTGAATACCAAGAGAATTATTGTTGTGGAGATGCAGTTTGATCCATTGTATTTTTTTAATCAAAGAAATTACACTTGACTGATTGAGTACGATTAATCCTCAATCCTCTTCATCTTTTTTGGAGTGTATTTCCTTGATTAAAGAGATTCATTGGATCATCATTTTTCTAGCAATTTGTTTGTTGTTCAGATTGTGTAATGAATTCTTGTTGTCTCGATTTGATTGTGTTTGCACGTATAATATACCTGATGAATCCTGTTTTTTCTGTTTTTTGTTTATTAATTTTGGTCATATGTTTTTAATCTGTTTGATTCATTGCTATCACTTGATGATAGGGTCTGCCTTTACGATGATTGATTATTATTTTTATTTACAACTGCAGTTATTTGTATTTTGGGACTGTATGTATACTCCTTCATCTATCAGATTTTTGGCCCTGTCTTTATTTTTCATTCTTTAGCCTATTTGCAGATAACCCAGAGGCCTTGGGTGATTGCGTAATTGCAACCAAGACGGATGCAGTGACATCACGGGTATAGGTTTCCTTTTGATAGCTATTAACAGTACTCTTTTAAACTCACTCTGATATGCGACTATCATTTATCTCTTATGTTGTTATTACAGAATTGGGAAAAGGAGATAATTTCTTTAGCAACTATGATGTGCAACAATTAACTGTCATAGTTGATTTCACAGTACCTACTTAGCGGCGGAGTGCTGATGTTTGTAGTAGAGGATCCATACTCATAAAATTTAATTGTATTTCTAAATCTAGGAAATATACGGTGACTTTTGAGCTTTAAGCACCTTTTGCAGCTTATGTGGAAGTGTTTGGAAAAACAATAATGAAACGCTTATAGCTTAAGCGCGTAACATATAAGATTTTATTACAATCACCCATAATAGTTGTGGACATGTATATATATAATATCAATTATTAACTTGTTTATCAATCAACGAAATTATTCAATTTAACTCTTTAATTTGAGTTGTACACTTTAGACGATCCAAATCCTTTTAGAGGACGCGGATCCTTATTAGAGTGTAGGTTCCTTCCTCGTGTTGCTCTTAGAATTTTCATATTTCATTTACAATGATTGTTATTTCAAATGTGTTTAAATTATTTACATATTTGTTTCAGCATTATGCAAAAATGATTCTAGGGAAACCTGAATTAAAAGAAAATTAAACTATAAGAGAAGGTGTGGGTGCTGCGACTGGAAAAAAATCAAGAGATACTCAAAATACAGAGAATAAAAAAAACCAAAGATTAAATCTTTAGCTGACAAGAATAATGGTAATTATAATCATTTCCATAAGTTTTATGAAGAATAAAGGTAGATTGCAATTCTTTTTTTAGAAGCACATTTTACTATTTTACCTCCTTCTATTTTTTTCCTTTGATAATCCTTTCCCTTGTACCATGTGCCTATCCAGCTCTAAATTTTCAAGTTATAGACTTGGGTTAGTGTTTTTAATCAGATGGGTTCGAGTTCTATACAAACATGATTAAATTACCACACATGGAGACACTGTGGATTTTTTAGTCAACCCTATTTAAAATTTTAATATATTATTTTTTAAGGGTCTTGTATCGAAAAAGAGAAACTTGGTTTTTTGGGTTTGTTACAATTTAAATGTCACTAATAATTGCACTTTTAATTTTAATAAAAATCAATATTTCATATAAAATATCGTTCGTAATATACACATGCTACCACGCAATAAAAATAGAGGGAAGATTGACACGTGAATTCTTGTCTTTCCTCTAGTATTTAACAATTAAAAAGGGAAAAATAATAATTATAAATAAAAACAAATTTTGACTACATTAAATAAGTATTAAAAATATTTTATGGCTTTATGGAAAAACAATAATTATAAAGAAAAATAAATTTTGACTGTATTAAATAAGTGTCAAAATTTTTTTTGTACCTTTTTCGAAAATTAATGAATATCTGCATAAAAGATAATTTCATGCAATTTTAATTTTTATAAATTAACTATAATAAATATCTTATATAATAAAACATGTTTTTTGTTTGAGTGCGTACAATAATGTTTGGGCCAACAAAAGTATACCCATTAACCCATCTTGCAATCTTTAGAGACAAAGCCCTAAATCTTGTCCTATAAATACATGTGCCAGCTTCAAGAAAGAACTCATTATGTATGTTCTGAATACCAAGAGAATTAGTGTTGTGGTGGTGCAGTTTGATCCATTGCATTTTTTTAATCAAAGAAATTACACTTGAGTGATTGAGTACGATTAATCCTCAATCCTCTTCATCTTTTTTAGAGTGTATATCCTTGATTAAAGAGATTCATTGGATCATCATTTTTCTAGCAATTTGTTTGTTGTTCAGATTGTGTAATGAATTCTTGTTGTCTCGATTTGATTGTGTTTGCACGTATAATATACCTGATGAATCCTGTTTTTTCTGTTTTTTGTTTATTAATTTTGGTCATATGATTTTAATCTGTTTGATTCTTTGCTATCACTTGATGATAGGGTCTGCCTTTACGATGATTGATTATTATTTTTATTTACAACTGCAGTTATTTGTATTTTGGGACTGTATGTATACTCCTTCATCTATCAGATTTTTGGCCCTGTCTTTATTTTTTATTCTTTAGCCTATTTGCAGATAACCCAGAGGCCTTGGGTGATTGCGTAATTGCAACCAAGACGGATGCAGTGACATCACGGGTATAGGTTTCCTTTTGATAGCTATTAACAGTACTCTTTTAAACTCACTCTGATATGCGACTATCATTTATCTCTTATGTTGTTATTACATAATTGGGAAAAGGAGATAATTTCTTTAGCAACTATGATGTGCAACAATTAACTGTCATAGTTGATTTCACAGTACCTACTTAGCGGCGGAGTGCTGATGTTTGTAGTAGAGGATCCATACTCATAAAATTTAATTGTATTTCTAAATCTAGGAAATATACGGTGACTTTTGAGCTTTAAGCACCTTTTGCAGCTTATGTGGAAGTGTTTGGAAAAACAATAATGAAACGCTTATAGCTTAAGCGCGTAACATATAAGATTTTATTACAATCACCCATAATAGTCGTGGACATGTATATATATAATATCAATTATTAACTTGTTTATCAATCAACGAAATTATTCAATTTAACTCTTTAATTTGAGTTGTACACTTTAGACGATCCAAATCCTTTTAGAGGACACGGATCCTTATTAGAGTGTAGGTTCCTTCCTCGTGTTGCTCTTAGAATTTTCATATTTCATTTACAATGACTGTTATTTCAAATGTGTTTAAATTATTTACATATTTGTTTCAGCATTATGCAAAAATGATTCTAGGGAAACCTGAATTAAAAGAAAATTAAACTATAAGAGAAGGTGTGGGTGCTGCGACTGGAAAAAAATCAAGAGATACTCAAAATACAGAGAATAAAAAAAACCAAAGATTAAATCTTTAGCTGACAAGAATAATGGTAATTATAATGATTTCCATAAGTTTTCTGAAGAATAAAGGTAGATTGCAATTCTTTTTTTAAAAGCACATTTTACTATTTTACGTCCTTCTATTTTTTTCCTTTGATAATCCTTTCCCTTGTACCATGTGCCTATCCAGCTCTAAATTTTCAAGTTATAGACTTGGGTTAGTGTTTTTAATCAGATGGGTTCGAGTTCTATACAAACATGATTAAATTACCACACATGGAGACACTGTGGATTTTTTAGTCAACCCTATTTAAAATTTTAATATATTATTTTTTAAGGGTCTTGTATCGAAAAAGAGAAACTTGGTTTTTTGGGTTTGTTACAATTTAAATGTCACTAATAATTGCACTTTTAATTTTAATAAAAATCAATATTTCATATAAAATATCGTTCGTAATATACACATGCTACCACGCAATAAAAATAGAGGGAAGATTGACACGTGAATTCTTGTCTTTCCTCTAGTATTTAACAATTAAAAAGGGAAAAATAATAATTATAAATAAAAACAAATTTTGACTACATTAAATAAGTATTAAAAATATTTTATGGCTTTATGGAAAAACAATAATTATAAAGAAAAATAAATTTTGACTGTATTAAATGAGTGTCAAAATTTTTTTTGTACCTTTTTCGAAAATTAATGAATATCTGCATAAAAGATAATTTCATGCAATATTAATTTTTATAAATTAACTATAATAAATATCTTATATAATAAAACATGTTTTTTGTTTGAGTGCGTACAATAATGTTTGGGCCAACAAAAGTATACCCATTAACCCATCTTGCAATCTTTAGAGACAAAGCCCTAAATCTTGTCCTATAAATACATGTGCCAGCTTCAAGAAAGAACTCATTATGTATGTTCTGAATACCAAGAGAATTAGTGTTGTGGTGGTGCAGTTTGATCCATTGCATTTTTTTAATCAAAGAAATTACACTTGAGTGATTGAGTACGATTAATCCTCAATCCTCTTCATCTTTTTTCGAGTGTATTTCCTTGATTAAAGAGATTCATTGGATCATCATTTTTCTAGCAATTTGTTTGTTGTTCAGATTGTGTAATGAATTCTTGTTGTCTCGATTTGATTGTGTTTGCACGTATAATATACCTGATGAATCCTGTTTTTTCTGTTTTTTGTTTATTAATTTTGGTCATATGATTTTAATCTGTTTGATTCTTTGCTATCACTTGATGATAGGGTCTGCCTTTACGATGATTGATTATTATTTTTATTTACAACTGCAGTTATTTGTATTTTGGGACTGTATGTATACTCCTTCATCTATCAGATTTTTGGCCCTGTCTTTATTTTTTATTCTTTAGCCTATTTGCAGATAACCCAGAGGCCTTGGGTGATTGCGTAATTGCAACCAAGACGGATGCAGTGACATCACGGGTATAGGTTTCCTTTTGATAGCTATTAACAGTACTCTTTTAAACTCACTCTGATATGCGACTATCATTTATCTCTTATGTTGTTATTGCAGAATTGGGAAAAGGAGATAATTTCTTTAGCAACTATGATGTGCAACAATTAACTGTCATAGTTGATTTCACAGTACCTACTTAGCGGCGGAGTGCTGATGTTTGCAGTAGAGGATCCATACTCATAAAATTTAATTGTATTTCTAAATCTAGGAAATATACGGTGACTTTTGAGCTTTAAGCACCTTTTGCAGCTTATGTGGAAGTGTTTGGAAAAACAATAATGAAACGCTTATAGCTTAAGCGCGTAACATATAAGATTTT
The DNA here is from genome assembly GCF_051527215.1 of Medicago sativa. NCBI lineage: Eukaryota > Viridiplantae > Streptophyta > Magnoliopsida > Fabales > Fabaceae > Medicago > Medicago sativa. The sequence continues at coordinate 34,762,798 of NC_140751.1, forward strand.
ATTACAATCACCCATAATAGTTGTGGACATGTATATATATAATATGTAACACCCATACTAGACGTATCTAGAAAGTCTAGCACGTGCGTTGAATTTAGTACTGGATACATTAAAATATACAACAATAAATTTTTGAATGAATATTATTTACAACAACATGCGTTCGTACAAAGATATACTACTCATCTTTTCTAAAGTATAATAAAATACATCCTTGAAGTCCATAACATCCTGCTGCGAGTACGAACGATCACTTGTTGAAACATCCATTCGGCTACTAGCTTGCCATCCAACCTGTTTATTTGAAACAAATAAGGATTGGGATGAGACATAATGTCTCAGTGAGTTCCCCTAAATCCTAGGCTATAGGTAACCTCAGGGGAAACCTACGGTCACCACGTGTCTACAATACAGCCTGACGGTTGATTATACGTGTGTGGTCATATTTCCTAGACGGTAATGCATACTAGAACTGTCATAGGCTTATCTCACTTGTTATAGGCTTCTCATCCTATACGTGTCATGGCGGTCGAAAGGGAACCTAGAACCGCATTGCCAAGAATATGATCTACGTATCAAGGCCTAAACATATCATAATCATGGCACGATTCTAAACCGGACGATTAGGGGAAACCTAAGATCGTCATCGGTATCTTGTTCTTTACTTACTCTATTCCATGCCTTATACTTGTCCTATAGCATCTAATGCTCTTGTTCTTGAACTTATTATTGCATGGAAAACATTCTTGCATTTCATGACATAATCATAATCCTAAGAAACATAATCGTATTCATATCATGCATAAACGTATCTAAGTTCATTCAATTATGTTAGCGTTGAACAAACAATTATTATCTTGATTCATTTTACGGATAGTCCCGGGTGGAGTAACCCCGAGATCAATCCCATACATGACCGATGTACGTACATCGGACTCCCTCGGTGTCGTGCGGGTCCCTTGCGGCTTAAACCGTTCCCCTTAGGTCGAGAACCTCCCGTATCCCCCTAGCGTGGATAACAAGAGACACGAGCACCTACGTCTTGCTTATTCCGGTGACATGCGGGTCCCTTACGGCTTGAATCGTTCCCCTTAGATCAAGAACCTCTTGTATCCCCCTGATGTGGATAGCAAGAGACATGCCACCTACTTATGATAATCATAGTCTTGTCGTACGTATACTTAAACATGATCATACTTGCTTGCTTATTACTTCGGACCCTTGAGTCGATCCGGTTAGCGGTGATCTTATACTTGTACATACTTAGTCTTAGTGGAGAGATTAACTAATCAATCCATGGCTTAACATGCTTGAAATCTTATTCTTATTCACGTGCGAAGATATTCATTTCGCGTATGAACATTCTAGGGATTCTTGCTAACTTGCTAGTTCTTGACAACTATGTCAAGGCTCTAGTTTTCCCCTTGCTTATGGATTATCTTGCTACCCCAGTTCGTATCGTACATACATGTCATCTTCTCATATACCAAGCATCACTACACATGTTTAATACTTGCTTCATTCATAAGAAAACTCTTTTAGAAATTCATCATATAGGACCTTGGTTTGAGGGGTTTGTTTTTATAAAAGATTGCACGGGTAACACCAGCTCGAAAGATGACAACAGGGCCTGAGGCGAGCGAGTTGTGCTCTGATGCACAAACTCCCTCGCGAGGCGAGTAGCATCACTCGCCATGGCGAGTTGCTTTGCTCGCGAGGCGAGCTAAGGGCGAGCAACACCCCCCACTCGACTTTCATACTCGCCGTGGCGACCAGCTTGCTCGCGAGGCGAGCTATGACAGTCCAGCACCTGCATAATTGGTGTTTTTGACCCAAAAACCTCTAAACCAACCATCCATATGCATATCATGACACTAGAGGCCATAGAAAACTTGTAAAACATATATATAGCAAGTGTAAAACATGTTTAGCATGCATGGCATAAAAAGGGGTAATCAATTCATTCATAAACCCTAGAATTGTCATATTATCCTACAAGACATAAACATAAACCCAAAGGGTAGGATAACTACCTATGGAACTCACCTAGCATAATCTTGAAGCATTAACCAGCTCCAAGCTTCCAAGCCCAACATCAACCCTAATTTGCTTCTCTTGCAATCTTAGCTTATGCCATTCCATCTTGTTGTTTTCTTGAACTCTAGGACACCATAATCCTTGCTTTATCATAAAGAAACCATACTTGCATCATCTTAGTACTCACCAAGAACCAAACCCTAACCTTAGCTTTCTTTCATGAGAGGAGAAGAGAAGAGATCAAACATAATACAAACTTCCTTAAGTTCAATAGGTTCATGAGGAAACATGATCTAAAGCTTGCCATGGGAGGAGAAGGATTTGAGAAGATTGATGGAGATGAAGAGAAGAGAGTGGCGTGAGGGAAAAGAAGATAGAAGGAGAAGAAAATATTTTCCCAACCAAGAGAGAGAAAAGGTTAAGGGAAATGAGATATTTTCCCACACAAAACATATAAATATTCCTTTCCATGTGATATTACCATATTGCCCTTGCCTTAAGCGTATTTAGTACAACTCTGATACTTTATCCGTATTATACTGACATGTCATAAAATATTTACCATTAACTTACTCTCCATAAATTAAATTCATTTGACACAGTCGACTGGTAATATCTCGATACTGTCAGGCGGGGTATTACATTCTACCCCCCTTAAAAAAATTTCGTCCTCGAAATTTAGAGATCACCTTCCGATCATCATGACAAAAACTTACCATCTATGGTCTGAGCCATACATATTTGAAACACCGTTTCTCAAGAAGTTCATCGTTACTTGCGTCTCGTCTTGTTTCTTGTTTCACATACATAAGCATATAGCTTTCTTGATCTTAATATCACTTAAAAATTGGAGTTATCACATCACATCATGATTTGGAACTTACCTTGCCACACAAGGACTTATTGTCTCGGACTCATAACTTACCCACTTAACATAAACCATTGATAACAGTATCTCATCATAAACATGAACACTCAGGATTTGCCTTTTAACTGGAATCCTACCGGAAACCAGGTTTGCCCTGCAGTGCTTACTTGCAACCTTAAAACATCGTTTCATGCATACATGATCTTTCCTACCGCACTTTGCGAATCATGCCTCTTACATACATTACTCATATAGACAATACCACGATTCTCTTTCCGAGTCTTAAGAAATCTTCTGTTCTCATTGAAAACTTATTGCATCTTATCGCATCCAAACTAATGGGTAACTCATATTGCCTGACCTAAAAAAAAATAAAATGAAATCAACTAGCCACTTCATCTGACAATCTAATAACCAACGTTGCGGTTCACATGCTTTTGAAACTTTCTAACATATCCACTTGCACATACATCGTATACTCTTAATACACTTCCGCGTATCCTACACAACATTGACTTCATACAAATATTGCCGTTCCAATAGCATGGGCATTCTTTCAAGTGACATCTCTTGTTAAATGATAACGATACGTGTTCTAAGTCTTTCTTAAAGAAATTTTTCTTAAACTTTGGTATTCAGGTTCTTGGAACGAATGTACACATGACTAAAAAAAAGTTTTATCATTTCCAAAACTGACTGTGTAATGGTACCACAGAACCACCAGACGAGTTTCTATATTTTGAAAAAGATTTAACAATTCGCCCCAAACTTGTCCACGACAAGTTGGTTCTGAAGCTTATACGTCTTAAGTGAGATTACTTACGACGTATCTTATCAGTTTTGAAAATGTAAAATTTCATGAGTTAAAAATAAGTATCGTTCCCAAGTTCCTAAATACCAATCTTAACTTTAAAAGTTATAAAATCATGGCTTGAAATGTCTTAACAAGTATCGTTTCCACTCAACAAGCATTTTGTACATGAGTATGAATCTCATTACACATCACTTAAAAGTTGCTTGTCTCTCATGATAACTTGCTTACATATCCGTAGGAAATCCTTGAACCTCTTCTTCGGAACACTAAACTTGATTCTTTACTTGAGTCGCAAGTCAAACCTTCTGAATCTTACAAGTTTTCCATATTTCATGATTACCGATTAACTTTCATGGCGCTACTCTGATTCCCTCCGGTTGACTTAAACAAATACTATAATCCATTAAAGCAATTAAGACTTCAATTCATGCTTATCACTTGATTACTTACTTCTTGAGAACTTCCATGTTGCAACCAACATCACCACCTTACACTTGCCTTGTAAATTCAAAACTTGTGATAACTTATCTTATGCTCATAATTCTTGACTTGGGGGTAAACCTTACGTTCTTGCTGGTTGCATCTACCATACATATCATAATTGAACCTGTTTCCAAGCAACTCGAATTCCTTTGACAAACTCATATAACACTTGAACATATCCTTCTTGAACATCTAATCCTTGTACCTTCGCATTCTCGCATACTATATTTTGCTTAATCATACCAATGCTTGCTCGTGGATTTCTTTCTTTTAAAGGAAAACTTCGTAATCTAACGCACGGGTCATTGACGTTGATGATTTTCTACTTTATAATTATATCGAGTTTAGGCCCCGGTCGTTACTCTATAATCATAGAACGAGTTGATAACACATACGTGCCACCAATCCTAGACTCTAATAAGTCTAGCCCGCTCTACGAGTATCGTAGCAAACCGGTTCCTAGAAATCTCTTGTGGATTTCCAAAATGTCAACTTCAATCACCCATACGCGTAATTCTTTTCTAAAATTCTTTTAAACTTTATAACTCAACATCATATCGAGCCTTAACAAGTTAATTAAGCAAAACATATGTTCGAGAAATACGTCATAATTCCACACAATCCGTGAACCATGTGAATTCCCATAACTTTGCACCGCTTAAAACTTCTCCTTCATACCTTGTACATAAACATCCGTGACTTTCCTTCTAAATACCGGAACTTCTATATTCTTGGTCTTGGCTTGTTCTTGACTCTTGACACATTAACCTCCAAAGCTACCTTAAACCGTATCAATTTCGTTGATGGTTGCCCATGTCTTTTCCTTGAAATCTTAGGATATGATATGCATTCGTTACTTGATATCATAAAATATTTTCGTCACATAAAAGATTATTGTGAAGACATCTCTCCAATAGTCATTGCAAACCATAGGGACGAACGAATAAGTTTCATAAAAATAACAGAAAATTCCGTCCCAGGCTTGCTATTGGTGAGCTTCTCCGACTCTATTTTCAAGTAACCAATGCACCTCATTCATTACTATCATCGTGAAATATTCTATAACATATGCATGGCAACATCACCCTTTTTCGATACAATTCTTGGCACGTCGGAAATCAATGCCTTAATCCTGATAGCATAAAACTTTCTCTTGAATCCTTAACTTCCTCTACTACGAATAACTTATCTCGTTACATTGCCACTTACGTAACTTTCCGAACATACGTGTCCATAACTTCATTCACATATTGCTATTCCTGAGAACTTGCTGACTCCGTCATCATATATCGACTTCTTACTATCTTGTAGCCTTGTTCTGACATTCCAGAATATCATAACCCGTTCCAACAACAACTCTTACCGAATCTTTCGGTCATGATTAGATATATATCCAACTTCTTTGCTTACGGGTACATTAAGTATCACTATCATCTTACCCGACATTGTCGGAACGTTCCTTCTTAACATACCTTACATTCCCGGAGGATTCACACTTCTACTTGATTAGTTCACCGGCCACCTTTTGGCACGATCAACTACTTCATCCCATACTTCGTTCCTCCTGGGTCCTATTCAGCTCTCAGGCATCCATTCTAATCGTTGAATGCTAATTTGAGTTGATCAGGCTCAACTAACAACAACAACTAGAACATTTACCCGGAACCCAATGGTCCCACTACCTTAGTTGTAATTTAATAACCCAAGGCACGGTCTGAATCGACCTGCTCTGATACCAAATGTAACACCCATACTAGACGTATCTAGAAAGTCTAGCACGTGCGTTGAATTTAGTACTGGATACATTAAAATATACAACAATAAATTTTTGAATGAATATTATTTACAACAACATGCGTTCGTACAAAGATATACTACTCATCTTTTCTAAAGTATAATAAAATACATCCTTGAAGTCCATAACATCCTGCTGCGAGTACGAACGATCACTTGTTGAAACATCCATTCGGCTACTAGCTTGCCATCCAACCTGTTTATCTGAAACAAATAAGGATTGGGATGAGACATAATGTCTCAGTGAGTTCCCCTAAATCCTAGGCTATAGGTAACCTCAGGGGAAACCTACGGTCACCACGTGTCTACAATACAGCCTAACGGTTGATTATACGTGTGTGGTCATATTTCCTAGACGGTAGTGCATACTAGAACTGTCATAGGCTTATCTCACTTGTTATAGGCTTCTCATCCTATACGTGTCATGGCGGTCGAAAGGGAACCTAGAACCGCATTGCCAAGAATATGATCTACGTATCAAGGCCTAAACATATCATAATCATGGCACGATTCTAAACCGGACGATTAGGGGAAACCTAAGATCGTCATCGGTATCATGTTCTTTACTTACTCTATTCCATGCCTTATACTTGTCCTATAGCATCTAATGCTCTTGTTCTTGAACTTATTATTGCATGGAAAACATTCTTGCATTTCATGACATAATCATAATCCTAAGAAACATAATCGTATTCATATCATGCATAAACGTATCTAAGTTCATTCAATTATGTTAGCGTTGAACAAACAATTATTATCTTGATTCATTTTACGGATAGTCCCGGGTGGAGTAACCCCGAGATCAATCCCATACATGACCGATGTACGTACATCGGACTCCCTCGGTGTCGTGCGGGTCCCTTGCGGCTTAAACCGTTCCCCTTAGGTCGAGAACCTCCCGTATCCCCCTAGCGTGGATAACAAGAGACACGAGCACCTACGTCTTGATTATTCCGGTGACATGCGGGTCCCTTACGGCTTGAATCGTTCCCCTTAGATCGAGAACCTCTTGTATCCCCCTGATGTGGATAGCAAGAGACATGCCACCTACTTATGATAATCATAGTCTTGTCGTACGTATACTTAAACATGATCATACTTGCTTGCTTATTACTTCGGACCCTTGAGTCGATCCGGTTAGCGGTGATCTTATACTTGTACATACTTAGTCTTAGTGGAGAGATTAACTAATCAATCCATGGCTTAACATGCTTGAAATCTTATTCTTATTCACCTGCGAAGATATGCATTTCGCGTATGAACATTCTAGGGATTCTTGCTAACTTGCTAGTTCTTAACAACTATGTCAAGGCTCTAGTTTTCCCCTTGCTTATGGATTATCTTGCTACCCCAGTTCGTATCGTACATACATGTCATCTTCTCATATACCAAGCATCACTAAACATGTTTAATACTTGCTTCATTCATAAGAAAACTCTTTTAGAAATTCATCATATAGGACCTCACGAGTAGCATCACTCGCCATGGTGAGTTGCTTTGTTCGCGAGGCGAGCTCAGGGCGAGCAACACCCCCCACTCGACTTTCATACTCGCCGTGGCGACCAGCTTGCTCGCGAGGCGAGCTATGACAGTCCAGCACCTGCATAATTGGTGTTTTTGACCCAAAAACCTCTAAACCAACCATCCATATGCATATCATGACACTAGAGGCCATAGAAAACTTGTAAAACATATATATAGCAAGTGTAAAACATGTTTAGCATGCATGGCATAAAAAGGGGTAATCAATTCATTCATAAACCCTAGAATTGTCATATTATCCTACAAGACATAAACATAAACCCAAAGGGTAGGATAACTACCTATGGAACTCACCTAGCATAATATTGAAGCATTAACCAGCTCCAAGCTTCCAAGCCCAACATCAACCCTAATTTGCTTCTCTTGCAATCTTAGCTTATGCCATTCCATCTTGTTGTTTTCTTGAACTCTAGGACACCATAATCCTTGCTTTATCATAAAGAAACCATACTTGCATCATCTTAGTACTCACCAAGAACCAAACCCTAACCTTAGCTTTCTTTCATGAGAGGAGAAGAGAAGAGATCAAACATAATACAAACTTCCTTAAGTTCAATAGGTTCATGAGGAAACATGATCTAAAGCTTGCCATGGGAGGAGAAGGATTTGAGAAGATTGATGGAGATGAAGAGAAGAGAGTGGCGTGAGGGAAAAGAAGAGATAAGGAGAAGAAAATATTTTCCCAACCAAGAGAGAGAAAAGGTTAAGGGAAATGAGATATTTTCCCACACAAAACATATAAATACTCCTTTCCATGTGATATTACCATATTGCCCTTGCCTTAAGCGTATTTAGTACAACTCTGATACTTTATCCGTATTATACTGACATGTCATAAAATATTTACCATTAACTTACTCTCCATAAATTAAATTCATTTGACACAGTCGACTGGTAATATCTCGATACTGTCAGGCGGGGTATTACATAATATCAATTATTAACTTGTTTATCAATCAACGAAATTATTCAATTTAACTCTTTAATTTGAGTTGTACACTTTAGACGATCCAAATCCTTTTAGAGGACGCGGATCCTTATTAGAGTGTAGGTTCCTTCCTCGTGTTGCTCTTAGAATTTTCATATTTCATTTACAATGATTGTTATTTCAAATGTGTTTAAATTATTTACATATTTGTTTCAGCATTATGCAAAAATGATTCTAGGGAAACCTGAATTAAAAGAAAATTAAACTATAAGAGAAGGTGTGGGAGCTGCGACTGAAAAAAAATCAAGAGATACTCAAAATACAGAGAATAAAAAAAACCAAAGATTAAATCTTTAGCTGACAAGAATAATGGTAATTATAATGATTTCCATAAGTTTTCTGAAGAATAAAGGTAGATTGCAATTCTTTTTTTTAAAAGCACATTTTACTATTTTACCTCCTTCTATTTTTTTCCTTTGATAATCCTTTCCCTTGTACCATGTGCCTATCCAGCTCTAAATTTTCAAGTTATAGACTTGGGTTAGTGTTTTTAATCAGATGGGTTCGAGTTCTATACAAACATGATTAAACTACTACACATGGAGACACTGTGGATTTTTTAGTCAACCCTATTTAAAATTTTAATATATTATTTTTTAAGGGTCTTGTATCGAAAAAGAGAAACTTGGTTTTTTGGGTTTGTTACAATTTAAATGTCACTAATAATTGCACTTTTAATTTTAATAAAAATCAATATTTCATATAAAATATCGTTCATAATATACACATGCTACCACGAAATAAAAATAGAGGGAAGATTGACACGTGAATTCTTGTCTTTCCGCTAGTATTTAACAATTAAAAAGGGAAAAATAATAATTATAAATAAAAACAAATTTTGACTACATTAAATAAGTATTAAAAATATTTTATGGCTTTATGGAAAAACAATAATTATAAAGAAAAATAAATTTTGACTGTATTAAATGAGTGTCAAAATTTTTTTTGTACCTTTTTCGAAAATTAATGAATATCTGCATAAAAGATAATTTCATGCAATATTAATTTTTATAAATTAACTATAATAAATATCTTATATAATTAAACATGTTTTTTGTTTGAGTGCGTACAATAATGTTTGGGCCAACAAAAGTATACCCATTAACCCATCTTGCAATCTTTAGAGACAAAGCCCTAAATCTTGTCCTATAAATACATGTGCCAGCTTCAAGAAAGAACTCATTATGTATGTTCTAAATACCAAGAGAATTAGTGTTGTGGTGGTGCAGTTTGATCCATTGCATTTTTTTAATCAAAGAAATTACACTTGAGTGATTGAGTACGATTAATCCTCAATCCTCTTCATCTTTTTTCGAGTGTATTTCCTTGATTAAAGAGATTCATTGGATCATCATTTTTCTAGCAATTTGTTTGTTGTTCAGATTGTGTAATGAATTCTTGTTGTCTCGATTTGATTGTGTTTGCACGTATAATATACCTGATGAATCCTGTTTTTTCTGTTTTTTGTTTATTAATTTTGGTCATATGTTTTTAATCTGTTTGATTCATTGCTATCACTTGATGATAGGGTCTGCCTTTACGATGATTGATTATTATTTTTATTTACAACTGCCGTTATTTGTATTTTGGGACTGTATGTATACTCCTTCATCTATCAGATTTTTGGCCCTGTCTTTATTTTTTATTCTTTAGCCTATTTGCAGATAACCCAGAGGCCTTGGGTGATTGCGTAATTGCAACCAAGACGGATGCAGTGACATCACGGGTATAGGTTTCCTTTTGATAGCTATTAACAGTACTCTTTTAAACTCACTCTGATATGCGACTATCATTTATCTCTTATGTTGTTATTACAGAATTGGGAAAAGGAGATAATTTCTTTAGCAACTATGATGTGCAACAATTAACTGTCATAGTTGATTTCACAGTACCTACTTAGCGGCGGAGTGCTGATGTTTGTAGTAGAGGATCCATACTCATAAAATTTAATTGTATTTCTAAATCTAGGAAATATACGGTGACTTTTGAGCTTTAAGCACCTTTTGCAGCTTATGTGGAAGTGTTTGGAAAAACAATAATGAAACGCTTATAGCTTAAGCGCGTAACATATAAGATTTTATTACAATCACCCATAATAGTTGTGGACATGTATATATATAATATCAATTATTAACTTGTTTATCAATCAACGAAATTATTCAATTTAACTCTTTAATTTGAGTTGTACACTTTAGACGATCCAAATCCTATTAGAGGACGCGGATCCTTATTAGAGTGTATGTTCCTTCCTCGTGTTGCTCTTAGAATTTTCATATTTCATTTACAATGATTGTTATTTCAAATGTGTTTAAATTATTTACATATTTGTTTCAGCATTATGCAAAAATGATTCTAGGGAAACCTGAATTAAAAGAAAATTAAACTATAAGAGAAGGTGTGGGAGCTGCGACTGAAAAAAAATCAAGAGATACTCAAAATACAGAGAATAAAAAAAATCAAAGATTAAATCTTTAGCTGACAAGAATAATGGTAATTATAATGATTTCCATAAGTTTTCTGAAGAATAAAGGTAGATTGCAATTCTTTTTTTTAAAAGCACATTTTACTATTTTACCTCCTTCTATTTTTTTCCTTTGATAATCCTTTCCCTTGTACCATGTGCCTATCCAGCTCTAAATTTTCAAGTTATAGACTTGGGTTAGTGTTTTTAATCAGATGGGTTCGAGTTCTATACAAACATGATTAAACTACTACACATGGAGACACTGTGGATTTTTTAGTCAACCCTATTTAAAATTTTAATATATTATTTTTTAAGGGTTTTGTATCGAAAAAAAGAAACTTGGGTTTTGGGTTTGTTACAATTTAAATGTCACTAATAATTGCACTTTTAATTTTAATAAAAATCAATATTTCATATAAAATATCGTTCGTAATATACACATGCTACCACGCAATAAAAATAGAGGGAAGATTGACACGTGAATTCTTGTCTTTCCGCTAGTATTTAACAATTAAAAAGGGAAAAATAATAATTATAAATAAAAACAAATTTTGACTACATTAAATAAGTATTAAAAAAATTTTATGGCTTTATGGAAAAACAATAATTATAAAGAAAAATAAATTTTGACTATATTAAATGAGTGTCAAAAATTTTTTGTACCTTTTTCGAAAATTAATGAATATCTGCATAAAAGATAATTTCATGCAATATTAATTTTTATAAATTAACTATAATAAAACATGTTTTTTGTTTGAGTGCGTACAATAATGTTTGGGCCAACAAAAGTATACCCATTAACCCATCTTGCAATCTTTAGAGACAAAGCCCTAAATCTTGTCCGATAAATACATGTGCCAGCTTCAAGAAAGAACTCATTATGTATGTTCTGAATACCAAGAGAATTAGTGTTGTGGTGGTGCAGTTTGATCCATTGCATTTTTTTAATCAAAGAAATTACACTTGAGTGATTGAGTACGATTAATCCTCAATCCTCTTCATCTTTTTTCGAGTGTATTTCCTTGATTAAAGAGATTCATTGGATCATCATTTTTCTAGCAATTTGTTTGTTGTTCAGATTGTGTAATGAATTCTTGTTGTCTCGATTTGATTGTGTTTGCACGTATAATATACCTGATGAATCCTGTTTTTTCTGTTTTTTGTTTATTAATTTTGGTCATATGTTTTTAATCTGTTTGATTCATTGCTATCACTTGATGATAGGGTCTGCCTTTACGATGATTGATTATTATTTTTATTTACAACTGCCGTGATTTGTATTTTGGGACTGTATGTATACTCCTTCATCTATCAGATTTTTGGCCCTGTCTTTATTTTTTATTCTTTAGCCTATTTGCAGATAACCCAGAGGCCTTGGGTGATTGCGTAATTGCAACCAAGACGGATGCAGTGACATCACGGGTATAGGTTTCCTTTTGATAGCTATTAACAGTACTCTTTTAAACTCACTCTGATATGCGACTATCATTTATCTCTTATGTTGTTATTACAGAATTGGGAAAAGGAGATAATTTCTTTAGCAACTATGATGTGCAACAATTAACTGTCATAGTTGATTTCACAGTACCTACTTAGCGGCGGAGTGCTGATGTTTGTAGTAGAGGATCCATACTCATAAAATTTAATTGTATTTCTAAATCTAGGAAATATACGGTGACTTTTGAGCTTTAAGCACCTTTTGCAGCTTATGTGGAAGTGTTTGGAAAAACAATAATGAAACGCTTATAGCTTAAGCGCGTAACATATAAGATTTTATTACAATCACCCATAATAGTTGTGGACATGTATATATATAATATCAATTATTAACTTGTTTATCAATCAACGAAATTATTCAATTTAACTCTTTAATTTGAGTTGTACACTTTAGACGATCCAAATCCTATTAGAGGACGCGGATCCTTATTAGAGTGTATGTTCCTTCCTCGTGTTGCTCTTAGAATTTTCATATTTCATTTACAATGATTGTTATTTCAAATGTGTTTAAATTATTTACATATTTGTTTCAGCATTATGCAAAAATGATTCTAGGGAAACCTGAATTAAAAGAAAATTAAACTATAAGAGAAGGTGTGGGAGCTGCGACTGAAAAAAAATCAAGAGATACTCAAAATACAGAGAATAAAAAAAATCAAAGATTAAATCTTTAGCTGACAAGAATAATGGTAATTATAATGATTTCCATAAGTTTTCTGAAGAATAAAGGTAGATTGCAATTCTTTTTTTTAAAAGCACATTTTACTATTTTACCTCCTTCTATTTTTTTCCTTTGATAATCCTTTCCCTTGTACCATGTGCCTATCCAGCTCTAAATTTTCAAGTTATAGACTTGGGTTAGTGTTTTTAATCAGATGGGTTCGAGTTCTATACAAACATGATTAAACTACTACACATGGAGACACTGTGGATTTTTTAGTCAACCCTATTTAAAATTTTAATATATTATTTTTTAAGGGTTTTGTATCGAAAAAAAGAAACTTGGGTTTTGGGTTTGTTACAATTTAAATGTCACTAATAATTGCACTTTTAATTTTAATAAAAATCAATATTTCATATAAAATATCGTTCGTAATATACACATGCTACCACGCAATAAAAATAGAGGGAAGATTGACACGTGAATTCTTGTCTTTCCGCTAGTATTTAACAATTAAAAAGGGAAAAATAATAATTATAAATAAAAACAAATTTTGACTACATTAAATAAGTATTAAAAAAATTTTATGGCTTTATGGAAAAACAATAATTATAAAGAAAAATAAATTTTGACTATATTAAATGAGTGTCAAAAATTTTTTGTACCTTTTTCGAAAATTAATGAATATCTGCATAAAAGATAATTTCATGCAATATTAATTTTTATAAATTAACTATAATAAAACATGTTTTTTGTTTGAGTGCGTACAATAATGTTTGGGCCAACAAAAGTATACCCATTAACCCATCTTGCAATCTTTAGAGACAAAGCCCTAAATCTTGTCCGATAAATACATGTGCCAGCTTCAAGAAAGAACTCATTATGTATGTTCTGAATACCAAGAGAATTAGTGTTGTGGTGGTGCAGTTTGATCCATTGCATTTTTTTAATCAAAGAAATTACACTTGAGTGATTGAGTACGATTAATCCTCAATCCTCTTCATCTTTTTTCGAGTGTATTTCCTTGATTAAAGAGATTCATTGGATCATCATTTTTCTAGAAATTTGTTTGTTGTTCAGATTGTGTAATGAATTCTTGTTGTCTCGATTTGATTGTGTTTGCACGTATAATATACCTGATGAATCCTGTTTTTTCTGTTTTTTGTTTATTAATTTTGGTCATATGTTTTTAATCTGTTTGATTCATTGCTATCACTTGATGATAGGGTCTGCCTTTACGATGATTGATTATTATTTTTATTTACAACTGCCGTGATTTGTATTTTGGGACTGTATGTATACTCCTTCATCTATCAGATTTTTGGCCCTGTCTTTATTTTTTATTCTTTAGCCTATTTGCAGATAACCCAGAGGCCTTGGGTGATTGCGTAATTGCAACCAAGACGGATGCAGTGACATCACGGGTATAGGTTTCCTTTTGATAGCTATTAACAGTACTCTTTTAAACTCACTCTGATATGCGACTATCATTTATCTCTTATGTTGTTATTACAGAATTGGGAAAAGGAGATAATTTCTTTAGCAACTATGATGTGCAACAATTAACTGTCATAGTTGATTTCACAGTACCTACTTAGCGGCGGAGTGCTGATGTTTGTAGTAGAGGATCCATACTCATAAAATTTAATTGTATTTCTAAATCTAGGAAATATACGGTGACTTTTGAGCTTTAAGCACCTTTTGCAGCTTATGTGGAAGTGTTTGGAAAAACAATAATGAAACGCTTATAGCTTAAGCGCGTAACATATAAGATTTTATTACAATCACCCATAATAGTTGTGGACATGTATATATATAATATCAATTATTAACTTGTTTATCAATCAACGAAATTATTCAATTTAACTCTTTAATTTGAGTTGTACACTTTAGACGATCCAAATCCTTTTAGAGGACGCGGATCCTTATTAGAGTGTATGTTCCTTCCTCGTGTTGCTCTTAGAATTTTCATATTTCATTTACAATGATTGTTATTTCAAATGTGTTTAAATTATTTACATATTTGTTTCAGCATTATGCAAAAATGATTCTAGGGAAACCTGAATTAAAAGAAAATTAAACTATAAGAGAAGGTGTGGGAGCTGCGACTGAAAAAAAATCAAGAGATACTCAAAATACAGAGAATAAAAAAAATCAAAGATTAAATCTTTAGCTGACAAGAATAATGGTAATTATAATGATTTCCATAAGTTTTCTGAAGAATAAAGGTAGATTGCAATTCTTTTTTTTAAAAGCACATTTTACTATTTTACCTCCTTCTATTTTTTTCCTTTGATAATCCTTTCCCTTGTACCATGTGCCTATCCAGCTCTAAATTTTCAAGTTATAGACTTGGGTTAGTGTTTTTAATCAGATGGGTTCGAGTTCTATACAAACATGATTAAACTACTACACATGGAGACACTGTGGATTTTTTAGTCAACCCTATTTAAAATTTTAATATATTATTTTTTAAGGGTTTTGTATCGAAAAAAAGAAACTTGGGTTTTGGGTTTGTTACAATTTAAATGTCACTAATAATTGCACTTTTAATTTTAATAAAAATCAATATTTCATATAAAATATCGTTCGTAATATACACATGCTACCACGCAATAAAAATAGAGGGAAGATTGACACGTGAATTCTTGTCTTTCCGCTAGTATTTAACAATTAAAAAGGGAAAAATAATAATTATAAATAAAAACAAATTTTGACTACATTAAATAAGTATTAAAAAAATTTTATGGCTTTATGGAAAAACAATAATTATAAAGAAAAATAAATTTTGACTATATTAAATGAGTGTCAAAAATTTTTTGTACCTTTTTCGAAAATTAATGAATATCTGCATAAAAGATAATTTCATGCAATATTAATTTTTATAAATTAACTATAATAAAACATGTTTTTTGTTTGAGTGCGTACAATAATGTTTGGGCCAACAAAAGTATACCCATTAACCCATCTTGCAATCTTTAGAGACAAAGCCCTAAATCTTGTCCGATAAATACATGTGCCAGCTTCAAGAAAGAACTCATTATGTATGTTCTGAATACCAAGAGAATTAGTGTTGTGGTGGTGCAGTTTGATCCATTGCATTTTTTTAATCAAAGAAATTACACTTGAGTGATTGAGTACGATTAATCCTCAATCCTCTTCATCTTTTTTCGAGTGTATTTCCTTGATTAAAGAGATTCATTGGATCATCATTTTTCTAGCAATTTGTTTGTTGTTCAGATTGTGTAATGAATTCTTGTTGTCTCGATTTGATTGTGTTTGCACGTATAATATACCTGATGAATCCTGTTTTTTCTGTTTTTTGTTTATTAATTTTGGTCATATGTTTTTAATCTGTTTGATTCATTGCTATCACTTGATGATAGGGTCTGCCTTTACGATGATTGATTATTATTTTTATTTACAACTGCCGTGATTTGTATTTTGGGACTGTATGTATACTCCTTCATCTATCAGATTTTTGGCCCTGTCTTTATTTTTTATTCTTTAGCCTATTTGCAGATAACCCAGAGGCCTTGGGTGATTGCGTAATTGCAACCAAGACGGATGCAGTGACATCACGGGTATAGGTTTCCTTTTGATAGCTATTAACAGTACTCTTTTAAACTCACTCTGATATGCGACTATCATTTATCTCTTATGTTGTTATTACAGAATTGGGAAAAGGAGATAATTTCTTTAGCAACTATGATGTGCAACAATTAACTGTCATAGTTGATTTCACAGTACCTACTTAGCGGCGGAGTGCTGATGTTTGTAGTAGAGGATCCATACTCATAAAATTTAATTGTATTTCTAAATCTAGGAAATATACGGTGACTTTTGAGCTTTAAGCACCTTTTGCAGCTTATGTGGAAGTGTTTGGAAAAACAATAATGAAACGCTTATAGCTTAAGCGCGTAACATATAAGATTTTATTACAATCACCCATAATAGTTGTGGACATGTATATATATAATATCAATTATTAACTTGTTTATCAATCAACGAAATTATTCAATTTAACTCTTTAATTTGAGTTGTACACTTTAGACGATCCAAATCCTTTTAGAGGACGCGGATCCTTATTAGAGTGTATGTTCCTTCCTCGTGTTGCTCTTAGAATTTTCATATTTCATTTACAATGATTGTTATTTCAAATGTGTTTAAATTATTTACATATTTGTTTCAGCATTATGCAAAAATGATTCTAGGGAAACCTGAATTAAAAGAAAATTAAACTATAAGAGAAGGTGTGGGAGCTGCGACTGAAAAAAAATCAAGAGATACTCAAAATACAGAGAATAAAAAAAATCAAAGATTAAATCTTTAGCTGACAAGAATAATGGTAATTATAATGATTTCCATAAGTTTTCTGAAGAATAAAGGTAGATTGCAATTCTTTTTTTTAAAAGCACATTTTACTATTTTACCTCCTTCTATTTTTTTCCTTTGATAATCCTTTCCCTTGTACCATGTGCCTATCCAGCTCTAAATTTTCAAGTTATAGACTTGGGTTAGTGTTTTTAATCAGATGGGTTCGAGTTCTATACAAACATGATTAAACTACTACACATGGAGACACTGTGGATTTTTTAGTCAACCCTATTTAAAATTTTAATATATTATTTTTTAAGGGTTTTGTATCGAAAAAAAGAAACTTGGGTTTTGGGTTTGTTACAATTTAAATGTCACTAATAATTGCACTTTTAATTTTAATAAAAATCAATATTTCATATAAAATATCGTTCGTAATATACACATGCTACCACGCAATAAAAATAGAGGGAAGATTGACACGTGAATTCTTGTCTTTCCGCTAGTATTTAACAATTAAAAAGGGAAAAATAATAATTATAAATAAAAACAAATTTTGACTACATTAAATAAGTATTAAAAATATTTTATGGCTTTATGGAAAAACAATAATTATAAAGAAAAATAAATTTTGACTATATTAAATGAGTGTCAAAAATTTTTTGTACCTTTTTCGAAAATTAATGAATATCTGCATAAAAGATAATTTCATGCAATATTAATTTTTATAAATTAACTATAATAAAACATGTTTTTTGTTTGAGTGCGTACAATAATGTTTGGGCCAACAAAAGTATACCTATTAACCCATCTTGCAATCTTTAGAGACAAAGCCCTAAATCTTGTCCGATAAATACATGTGCCAGCTTCAAGAAAGAACTCATTATGTATGTTCTGAATACCAAGAGAATTAGTGTTGTGGTGGTGCAGTTTGATCCATTGCATTTTTTTAATCAAAGAAATTACACTTGAGTGATTGAGTACGATTAATCCTCAATCCTCTTCATCTTTTTTCGAGTGTATTTCCTTGATTAAAGAGATTCATTGGATCATCATTTTTCTAGCAATTTGTTTGTTGTTCAGATTGTGTAATGAATTCTTGTTGTCTCGATTTGATTGTGTTTGCACGTATAATATACCTGATGAATCCTGTTTTTTCTGTTTTTTGTTTATTAATTTTGGTCATATGTTTTTAATCTGTTTGATTCATTGCTATCACTTGATGATAGGGTCTGCCTTTACGATGATTGATTATTATTTTTATTTACAACTGCAGTTATTTGTATTTTGGGACTGTATGTATACTCCTTCATCTATCAGATTTTTGGCCCTGTCTTTATTTTTTATTCTTTAGCCTATTTGCAGATAACCCAGAGGCCTTGGGTGATTGCGTAATTGCAACCAAGACGGATGCAGTGACATCACGGGTATAGGTTTCCTTTTGATAGCTATTAACAGTACTCTTTTAAACTCACTCTGATATGCGACTATCATTTACCTCTTATGTTGTTATTACAGAATTGGGAAAAGGAGATAATTTCTTTAGCAACTATGATGTGCAACAATTAACTGTCATAGTTGATTTCACAGAACCTACTTAGCGGCGGAGTGCTGATGTTTGTAGTAGAGGATCCATACTCATAAAATTTAATTGTATTTCTAAATCTAGGAAATATACGGTGACTTTTGAGCTTTAAGCACCTTTTGCAGCTTATGTGGAAGTGTTTGGAAAAACAATAATGAAACGCTTATAGCTTAAGCGCGTAACATATAAGATTTTATTACAATCACCCATAATAGTTGTGGACATGTATATATATAATATCAATTATTAACTTGTTTATCAATCAACGAAATTATTCAATTTAACTCTTTAATTTGAGTTGTACACTTTAGACGATCCAAATCCTTTTAGAGGACGCGGATCCTTATTAGAGTGTAGGTTCCTTCCTCGTGTTGCTCTTAGAATTTTCATATTTCATTTACAATGATTGTTATTTCAAATGTGTTTAAATTATTTACATATTTGTTTCAGCATTATGCAAAAATGATTCTAGGGAAACCTGAATTAAAAGAAAATTAAACTATAAGAGAAGGTGTGGGAGCTGCGACTAAAAAAAAATCAAGAGATACTCAAAATACAGAGAATAAAAAAAACCAAAGATTAAATCTTTAGCTGACAAGAATAATGGTAATTATAATGATTTCCATAAGTTTTCTGAAGAATAAAGGTAGATTGCAATTCTTTTTTTTAAAAGCACATTTTACTATTTTACCTCCTTCTATTTTTTTCCTTTGATAATCCTTTCCCTTGTACCATGTGCCTATCCAGCTCTAAATTTTCAAGTTATAGACTTGGGTTAGTGTTTTTAATCAGATGGGTTCGAGTTCTACACAAACATGATTAAACTACTACACATGGAGACACTGTGGATTTTTTAGTCAACCCTATTTAAAATTTTAATATATTATTTTTTAAGGGTCTTGTATCGAAAAAGAGAAACTTGGTTTTTTGGGTTTGTTACAATTTAAATGTCACTTATAATTGCACTTTTAATTTTAATAAAAATCAATATTTCATATAAAATATCGTTCGTAATATACACATGCTACCACGCAATAAAAATAGAGGGAAGATTGACACGTGAATTCTTGTCTTTCCACTAGTATTTAACAATTAAAAAGGGAAAAATAATAATTATAAATAAAAACAAATTTTGACTACATTAAAAAAGTATTAAAAATATTTTATGGCTTTATGGAAAAACAATAATTATAAAGAAAAATAAATTTTGACTATATTAAATGAGTGTCAAAAATTTTTTGTACCTTTTTCGAAAATTAATGAATATCTGCATAAAAGATAATTTCATGCAATATTAATTTTTATAAATTAACTATAATAAAACATGTTTTTTGTTTGAGTGCGTACAATAATGATTGGGCCAACAAAAGTATACCCATTAACCCATCTTGCAATCTTTAGAGACAAAGCCCTAAATCTTGTCCGATAAATACATGTGCCAGCTTCAAGAAAGAACTCATTATGTATGTTCTGAATACCAAGAGAATTAGTGTTGTGGTGGTGCAGTTTGATCCATTGCATTTTTTTAATCAAAGAAATTACACTTGAGTGATTGAGTACGATTAATCCTCAATCCTCTTCATCTTTTTTCGAGTGTATTTCCTTGATTAAAGAGATTCATTGGATCATCATTTTTCTAGCAATTTGTTTGTTGTTCAGATTGTGTAATGAATTCTTGTTGTCTCGATTTGATTGTGTTTGCACGTATAATATACCTGATGAATCCTGTTTTTTCTGTTTTTTGTTTATTAATTTTGGTCATATGTTTTTAATCTGTTTGATTCATTGCTATCACTTGATGATAGGGTCTGCCTTTACGATGATTGATTATTATTTTTATTTACAACTGCAGTTATTTGTATTTTGGGACTGTATGTATACTCCTTCATCTATCAGATTTTTGGCCCTGTCTTTATTTTTTATTCTTTAGCCTATTTGCAGATAACCCAGAGGCCTTGGGTGATTGCGTAATTGCAACCAAGACGGATGCAGTGACATCACGGGTATAGGTTTCCTTTTGATAGCTATTAACAGTACTCTTTTAAACTCACTCTGATATGCGACTATCATTTACCTCTTATGTTGTTATTACAGAATTGGGAAAAGGAGATAATTTCTTTAGCAACTATGATGTGCAACAATTAACTGTCATAGTTGATTTCACAGAACCTACTTAGCGGCGGAGTGCTGATGTTTGTAGTAGAGGATCCATACTCATAAAATTTAATTGTATTTCTAAATCTAGGAAATATACGGTGACTTTTGAGCTTTAAGCACCTTTTGCAGCTTATGTGGAAGTGTTTGGAAAAACAATAATGAAACGCTTATAGCTTAAGCGCGTAACATATAAGATCTTATTACAATCACCCATAATAGTTGTGGACATGTATATATATACTATCAATTATTAACTTGTTTATCAATCAACGAAATTATTCAATTTAACTCTTTAATTTGAGTTGTACACTTTAGACGATCCAAATCCTTTTAGAGGACGCGGATCCTTATTAGAGTGTAGGTTCCTTCCTCGTGTTGCTCTTAGAATTTTCATATTTCATTTACAATGATTGTTATTTCAAATGTGTTTAAATTATTTACATATTTGTTTCAGCATTATGCAAAAATGATTCTAGGGAAACCTGAATTAAAAGAAAATTAAACTATAAGAGAAGGTGTGGGAGCTGCGACTGAAAAAAAATCAAGAGATACTCAAAATACAGAGAATAAAAAAAACCAAAGATTAAATCTTTAGCTGACAAGAATAATGGTAATTATAATGATTTCCATAAGTTTTCTGAAGAATAAAGGTAGATTGCAATTCTTTTTTTTAAAAGCACATTTTACTATTTTACCTCCTTCTATTTTTTTCCTTTGATAATCCTTTCCCTTGTACCATGTGCCTATCCAGCTCTAAATTTTCAAGTTATAGACTTGGGTTAGTGTTTTTAATCAGATGGGTTCGAGTTCTACACAAACATGATTAAACTACTACACATGGAGACACTGTGGATTTTTTAGTCAACCCTATTTAAAATTTTAATATATTATTTTTTAAGGGTCTTGTATCGAAAAAGAGAAACTTGGTTTTTTGGGTTTGTTACAATTTAAATGTCACTAATAATTGCACTTTTAATTTTAATAAAAATCAATATTTCATATAAAATATCGTTCGTAATATACACATGCTACCACGCAATAAAAATAGAGGGAAGATTGACACGTGAATTCTTGTCTTTCCACTAGTATTTAACAATTAAAAAGGGAAAAATAATAATTATAAATAAAAACAAATTTTGACTACATTAAAAAAGTATTAAAAATATTTTATGGCTTTATGGAAAAACAATAATTATAAAGAAAAATAAATTTTGACTATATTAAATGAGTGTCAAAAATTTTTTGTACCTTTTTCGAAAATTAATGAATATCTGCATAAAAGATAATTTCATGCAATATTAATTTTTATAAATTAACTATAATAAAACATGTTTTTTGTTTGAGTGCGTACAATAATGATTGGGCCAACAAAAGTATACCCATTAACCCATCTTGCAATCTTTAGAGACAAAGCCCTAAATCTTGTCCGATAAATACATGTGCCAGCTTCAAGAAAGAACTCATTATGTATGTTCTGAATACCAAGAGAATTACTGTTGTGGTGGTGCAGTTTGATCCATTGCATTTTTTTAATCAAAGAAATTACACTTGAGTGATTGAG
The DNA here is from genome assembly GCF_051527215.1 of Medicago sativa. NCBI lineage: Eukaryota > Viridiplantae > Streptophyta > Magnoliopsida > Fabales > Fabaceae > Medicago > Medicago sativa. Next base: position 34,785,566 of record NC_140751.1, read on the forward strand.
TACGATTAATCCTCAATCCTCTTCATCTTTTTTCGAGTGTATTTCCTTGATTAAAGAGATTCATTGGATCATCATTTTTCTAGCAATTTGTTTGTTGTTCAGATTGTGTAATGAATTCTTGTTGTCTCGATTTGATTGTGTTTGCACGTATAATATACCTGATGAATCCTGTTTTTTCTGTTTTTTGTTTATTAATTTTGGTCATATGTTTTTAATCTGTTTGATTCATTGCTATCACTTGATGATAGGGTCTGCCTTTACGATGATTGATTATTATTTTATTTACAACTGCAGTTATTTGTATTTTGGGACTGTATGTATACTCCTTCATCTATCAGATTTTTGGCCCTGTCTTTATTTTTTATTCTTTAGCCTATTTGCAGATAACCCAGAGGCCTTGGGTGATTGCGTAATTGCAACCAAGACGGATGCAGTGACATCACGGGTATAGGTTTCCTTTTGATAGCTATTAACAGTACTCTTTTAAACTCACTCTGATATGCGACTATCATTTACCTCTTATGTTGTTATTACAGAATTGGGAAAAGGAGATAATTTCTTTAGCAACTATGATGTGCAACAATTAACTGTCATAGTTGATTTCACAGAACCTACTTAGCGGCGGAGTGCTGATGTTTGTAGTAGAGGATCCATACTCATAAAATTTAATTGTATTTCTAAATCTAGGAAATATACGGTGACTTTTGAGCTTTAAGCACCTTTTGCAGCTTATGTGGAAGTGTTTGGAAAAACAATAATGAAACGCTTATAGCTTAAGCGCGTAACATATAAGATTTTATTACAATCACCCATAATAGTTGTGGACATGTATATATATACTATCAATTATTAACTTGTTTATCAATCAACGAAATTATTCAATTTAACTCTTTAATTTGAGTTGTACACTTTAGACGATCCAAATCCTTTTAGAGGACGCGGATCCTTATTAGAGTGTAGGTTCCTTCCTCGTGTTGCTCTTAGAATTTTCATATTTCATTTACAATGATTGTTATTTCAAATGTGTTTAAATTATTTACATATTTGTTTCAGCATTATGCAAAAATGATTCTAGGGAAACCTGAATTAAAAGAAAATTAAACTATAAGAGAAGGTGTGGGAGCTGCGACTGAAAAAAAATCAAGAGATACTCAAAATACAGAGAATAAAAAAAACCAAAGATTAAATCATTAGCTGACAAGAATAATGGTAATTATAATGATTTCCATAAGTTTTCTGAAGAATAAAGGTAGATTGCAATTCTTTTTTTTAAAAGCACATTTTACTATTTTACCTCCTTCTATTTTTTTCCTTTGATAATCCTTTCCCTTGTACCATGTGCCTATCCAGCTCTAAATTTTCAAGTTATAGACTTGGGTTAGTGTTTTTAATCAGATGGGTTCGAGTTCTACACAAACATGATTAAACTACTACACATGGAGACACTGTGGATTTTTTAGTCAACCCTATTTAAAATTTTAATATATTATTTTTTAAGGGTCTTGTATCGAAAAAGAGAAACTTGGTTTTTTGGGTTTGTTACAATTTAAATGTCACTAATAATTGCACTTTTAATTTTAATAAAAATCAATATTTCATATAAAATATCGTTCGTAATATACACATGCTACCACGCAATAAAAATAGAGGGAAGATTGACACGTGAATTCTTGTCTTTCCACTAGTATTTAACAATTAAAAAGGGAAAAATAATAATTATAAATAAAAACAAATTTTGACTACATTAAATAAGTATTAAAAATATTTTATGGCTTTATGGAAAAACAATAATTATAAAGAAAAATAAATTTTGACTGTATTAAATGAGTGTCAAAATTTTTTTGTACCTTTTTCGAAAATTAATGAATATCTGCATAAAAGATAATTTCATGCAATATTAATTTTTATAAATTAACTATAATAAATATCTTATATAATAAAACATGTTTTTTGTTTGAGTGCGTACAATAATGTTTGGGCCAACAATAGTATACCCATTAACCCATCTTGCAATCTTTAGAGACAAAGCCCTAAATCTTGTCCTATAAATACATGTGCCAGCTTCAAGAAAGAACTCATTATGTATGTTCTGAATACCAAGAGAATTAGTGTTGTGGTGGTGCAGTTTGATCCATTGCATTTTTTTAATCAAAGAAATTACACTTGAGTGATTGAGTACGATTAATCCTCAATCCTCTTCATTTTTTTCGAGTGTATTTCCTTGATTAAAGAGATTCATTGGATCATCATTTTTCTAGCAATTTGTTTGTTGTTCAGATTGTGTAATGAATTCTTGTTGTCTCGATTTGATTGTGTTTGCACGTATAATATACCTGATGAATCCTGTTTTTTCTGTTTTTTGTTTATTAATTTTGGTCATATGTTTTTAATCTGTTTGATTCATTGCTATCACTTGATGATAGGGTCTGCCTTTACGATGATTGATTATTATTTTTATTTACAACTGCAGTTATTTGTATTTTGGGACTGTATGTATACTCCTTCATCTATCAGATTTTTGGCCCTGTCTTTATTTTTTATTCTTTAGCCTATTTGCAGATAACCCAGAGGCCTTGGGTGATTGCGTAATTGCAACCAAGACGGATGCAGTGACATCACGGGTATAGGTTTCCTTTTGATAGCTATTAACAGTACTCTTTTAAACTCACTTTGATATGCGACTATCATTTATCTCTTATGTTGTTATTACAGAATTGGGAAAAGGAGATAATTTCTTTAGCAACTATGATGTGCAACAATTAACTGTCATAGTTGATTTCACAGTACCTACTTAGCGGCGGAGTGCTGATGTTTGTAGTAGAGGATCCATACTCATAAAATTTAATTGTATTTCTAAATCTAGGGAATATATGGTGACTTTTGAGCTTTAAACACCTTTTGCAGCTTATGTGGAAGTGTTTGGAAAAACAATAATGAAACGCTTATAGCTTAAGCGCGTAACATATAAGATTTTATTACAAGAAAAAAATTAAAAGAAAATTAAACTATAAGAGAAGGTGTGGGTGCTGCGACTGGAAAAAAATCAAGAGATACTCAAAATACAGAGAATATAAAAAACCAAAGATTAAATCTTTAGCTGACAAGAATAATGGTAATTATAATGATTTCCATCAGTTTTCTGAAGAATAAAGGTAGATTGCAATTCTTTTTTTAAAAGCACATTTTACTATTTTACCTCCTTCTATTTTTTTCCTTTGATAATCCTTTCCCTTGTACCATGTGCCTATCCAGCTCTAAATTTTCAAGTTATAGACTTGGGTTAGTGTTTTTAATCAGATGGGTTCGAGTTCTATACAAACATGATTAAACTACTACACATGGAGACACTGTGGATTTTTTAGTCAACCCTATTTAAAATTTTAATATATTATTTTTTAAGGGTCTTGTATTGAAAAAAAGAAACTTGGGTTTTGGGTTTGTTACAATTTAAATGTCACTAATAATTGCACTTTTAATTTTAATAAAAATCAATATTTCATATAAAATATCGTTCGTAATATACACATGCTACCACGCAATAAAAATAGAGGGAAGATTGACACGTGAATTCTTGTCTTTCCACTAGTATTTAACAATTAAAAAGGGAAAAATAATAATTATAAATAAAAACAAATTTTGACTACATTAAATAAGTATTAAAAATATTTTATGGCTTTATGGAAAAACAATAATTATAAAGAAAAATAAATTTTGACTGTATTAAATGAGTGTCAAAATTTTTTTGTACCTTTTTCGAAAATTAATGAATATCTGCATAAAAGATAATTTCATGCAATATTAATTTTTATAAATTAACTATAATAAATATCTTATATAATAAAACATGTTTTTTGTTTGAGTGCGTACAATAATGTTTGGGCCAACAATAGTATACCCATTAACCCATCTTGCAATCTTTAGAGACAAAGCCCTAAATCTTGTCCTATAAATACATGTGCCAGCTTCAAGAAAGAACTCATTATGTATGTTCTGAATACCAAGAGAATTAGTGTTGTGGTGGTGCAGTTTGATCCATTGCATTTTTTTAATCAAAGAAATTACACTTGAGTGATTGAGTACGATTAATCCTCAATCCTCTTCATTTTTTTCGAGTGTATTTCCTTGATTAAAGAGATTCATTGGATCATCATTTTTCTAGCAATTTGTTTGTTGTTCAGATTGTGTAATGAATTCTTGTTGTCTCGATTTGATTGTGTTTGCACGTATAATATACCTGATGAATCCTGTTTTTTCTGTTTTTTGTTTATTAATTTTGGTCATATGTTTTTAATCTGTTTGATTCATTGCTATCACTTGATGATAGGGTCTGCCTTTACGATGATTGATTATTATTTTTATTTACAACTGCAGTTATTTGTATTTTGGGACTGTATGTATACTCCTTCATCTATCAGATTTTTGGCCCTGTCTTTATTTTTTATTCTTTAGCCTATTTGCAGATAACCCAGAGGCCTTGGGTGATTGCGTAATTGCAACCAAGACGGATGCAGTGACATCACGGGTATAGGTTTCCTTTTGATAGCTATTAACAGTACTCTTTTAAACTCACTTTGATATGCGACTATCATTTATCTCTTATGTTGTTATTACAGAATTGGGAAAAGGAGATAATTTCTTTAGCAACTATGATGTGCAACAATTAACTGTCATAGTTGATTTCACAGTACCTACTTAGCGGCGGAGTGCTGATGTTTGTAGTAGAGGATCCATACTCATAAAATTTAATTGTATTTCTAAATCTAGGGAATATATGGTGACTTTTGAGCTTTAAACACCTTTTGCAGCTTATGTGGAAGTGTTTGGAAAAACAATAATGAAACGCTTATAGCTTAAGCGCGTAACATATAAGATTTTATTACAAGAAAAAAATTAAAAGAAAATTAAACTATAAGAGAAGGTGTGGGTGCTGCGACTGGAAAAAAATCAAGAGATACTCAAAATACAGAGAATATAAAAAACCAAAGATTAAATCTTTAGCTGACAAGAATAATGGTAATTATAATGATTTCCATCAGTTTTCTGAAGAATAAAGGTAGATTGCAATTCTTTTTTTAAAAGCACATTTTACTATTTTACCTCCTTCTATTTTTTTCCTTTGATAATCCTTTCCCTTGTACCATGTGCCTATCCAGCTCTAAATTTTCAAGTTATAGACTTGGGTTAGTGTTTTTAATCAGATGGGTTCGAGTTCTATACAAACATGATTAAACTACTACACATGGAGACACTGTGGATTTTTTAGTCAACCCTATTTAAAATTTTAATATATTATTTTTTAAGGGTCTTGTATCGAAAAAAAGAAACTTGGGTTTTGGGTTTGTTACAATTTAAATGTCACTAATAATTGCACTTTTAATTTTAATAAAAATCAATATTTCATATAAAATATCGTTCGTAATATACACATGCTACCACGCAATAAAAATAGAGGGAAGATTGACACGTGAATTCTTGTCTTTCCGCTAGTATTTAACAATTAAAAAGGGAAAAATAATAATTATAAATAAAAACAAATTTTGACTACATTAAATAAGTATTAAAAATATTTTATGGCTTTATGGAAAAACAATAATTATAAAGAAAAATAAATTTTGACTGTATTAAATGAGTGTCAAAATTTTTTTGTACCTTTTTCGAAAATTAATGAATATCTGCATAAAAGATAATTTCATGCAATATTAATTTTTATAAATTAACTATAATAAATATCTTATATAATAAAACATGTTTTTTGTTTGAGTGCGTACAATAATGTTTGGGCCAACAAAAGTATACCCATTAACCCATCTTGCAATCTTTAGAGACAAAGCCCTAAATCTTGTCCTATAAATACATGTGCCAGCTTCAAGAAAGAACTCATTATGTATGTTCTGAATACCAAGAGAATTAGTGTTGTGGTGGTGCAGTTTGATCCATTGCATTTTTTTAATCAAAGAAATTACACTTTAGTGATTGAGTACGATTAATCCTCAATCCTCTTCATTTTTTTCGAGTGTATTTCCTTGATTAAAGAGATTCATTGGATCATCATTTTTCTAGCAATTTGTTTGTTGTTCAGATTGTGTAATGAATTCTTGTTGTCTCGATTTGATTGTGTTTGCACGTATAATATACCTGATGAATCCTGTTTTTTCTGTTTTTTGTTTATTAATTTTGGTCATATGTTTTTAATCTGTTTGATTCATTGCTATCACTTGATGATAGGGTCAGCCTTTACGATGATTGATTATTATTTTTATTTACAACTGCAGTTATTTGTATTTTGGGACTGTATGTATACTCCTTCATCTATCAGATTTTTGGCCCTGTCTTTATTTTTTATTCTTTAGCCTATTTGCAGATAACCCAGAGGCCTTGGGTGATTGCGTAATTGCAACCAAGACGGATGCAGTGACATCACAGGTATAGGTTTCCTTTTGATAGCTATTAACAGTACTCTTTTAAACTCACTCTGATATGCGACTATCATTTATCTCTTATGTTGTTATTACAAAATTGGGAAAAGGAGATAATTTCTTTAGCAACTATGATGTGCAACAATTAACTGTCATAGTTGATTTCACAGTACCTACTTAGCGGCGGAGTGCTGATGTTTGTAGTAGAGGATCCATACTCATAAAATTTAATTGTATTTCTAAATCTAGGAAATATACGGTGACTTTTGAGCTTTAAACACCTTTTGCAGCTTATATGGAAGTGTTTGGAAAAACAATAATGAAACGCTTATAGCTTAAGCACGTAACATATAAGATTTTATTACAAGAAAAAAATTAAAAGAAAATTAAACTATAAGAGAAGGTGTGGGTGCTGCGACTGGAAAAAAATCAAGAGATACTCAAAATACAGAGAATAAAAAAAACCAAAGATTAAATCTTTAGCTGACAAGAATAATGGTAATTATAATGATTTCCATAAGTTTTCTGAAGAATAATGGTAGATTGCAATTCTTTTTTTAAAAGCACATTTTACTATTTTACCTCCTTCTATTTTTTTCCTTTGATAATCCTTTCCCTTGTACCATGTGCCTATCCAGCTCTAAATTTTCAAGTTATAGACTTGGGTTAGTGTTTTTAATCAGATGGGTTCGAGTTCTATACAAACATGATTAAACTACTACACATGGAGACACTGTGGATTTTTTAGTCAACCCTATTTAAAATTTTAATATATTATTTTTTAAGGGTCTTGTATCGAAAAAGAGAAACTTGGTTTTTTGGGTTTGTTACAATTTAAATGTCACTAATAATTGCACTTTTAATTTTAATAAAAATCAATATTTCATATAAAATATCGTTCGTAATATACACATGCTACCACGCAATAAAAATAGAGGGAAGATTGATGTAATATCCCGCCTGTCAGTATCGATATTTTAACCAGACGATCGTGCTAGAGGATTAAAGTTTAAGGAAAGTAAGTGTAATGGGAAATATTTATTATGAGATGTCAGCTTATTATGGATTAAGTATCCGTGTCGGATTTAACACGTTTAAAGGCAAGGGCATAATGGTAATTTCTCGAGAAAGGATATTTAAGTGTTTTTGGGCAAGATATTTTCATAATTCTTATCCTTTTCTCTCTCTAGGTTTGGGAAACAACTCTCTCTTCCTTCTCTCTTCTTTCTCACGCCATCCTTCTCTCTTTTCTACCATAAATCTTTCCAAAGCTTCTTCCTTTCATGGCAAGTTTCTAAGTTAGGTTCCCTCATGATATTTTGAGCTTAAGAAGACTTGGATTTTGTTTGATCTCTCTCTTTATTTCCCCTCTCAAGAAAAGATTCAATCTAGGGTTTGGTTATTATTAAGAAGTTATGGTTTTAGATTGTTGGATGGAACTTATGTTGAATATGTTTCATGGAATCGGTGAACTAAGCAAGAACAAGAATGGATTGGAATGGAAGTTTGAGTTGACTTGGAAGCAAGAGTTAAGGTTTGGCTCTTGGTGAGGTAATAGATGATTCAAGTATGGCTTCTTAATGGTCAAGGATCAAGATGATTAGGTTTCAAGGAAGAACAACAAGTTTGAGTGGTTTGAGCAAAGGAATCAAGTGGGTTAAAGCTAGGGTTTTGGGCTTGGTTGAGCTTTTGATTTGATGATGCTTCAAGAACTTCATTAGTTGAGTTCCTTAGATAGCTTACCACCCTTGGTTTATGTGTTTCATTCATGTAAGGAAACTATATGAATTCTAGGGTTTAAAGTATAAGTTAGTTGCCCCTTTTCTTACCATGCTTGTCATACTTGTATACACTTGTTCCATGACTGTTTTTATAGGTTTCTAATGATCCTAAGAGTCGCATAGCACTTGGAGATGCTTGGTTTGAGGTTTTTAAGTCAAAAATATCAATTTTGAAGTTGCAGGACTGTCACAGCTCGCCACGGCGAGCAAATGGCTCGCGAGGCGAGCTAGGAGGCCGAACAGGGGGTCCTGCTTGCCCCCAACTCGCCATGGCGAGTAGGAGCTCTCCACCCACACCAATTTACTCGCCTAGGCGAGCTACACAGTGGGGAAACCCATTGTTTGTTCGCCTCAGGTCGTTTCGGCGTTTCGCGAGCGTTTTTTTTTCTTGTGCAGTCTTTTTAAGAGAAATAAACCCCTCAAACCAAGGTCCTAATTGTTAAGCTTTGAAATGAGACTTTCTTTTAAATGAACCAAGTGTTTGGCAAGTATGGTAAAGCATGGTAAGCAAGAGTATGAAGGTTGATTCAGGTAGCAAGATAATCTTTAAGGAAAGGGAAGAACTAGAGCCTCGCTATAGTTATCGAGAACTAGAATAGTTAGAAAGAATAGAATGCTGTGCATTAGTAATATGCTTGATAGACGCGAGGTAATGAGAGTATTATCTTCGCATAGAAGCAAGTGCCATACGAGTATGGCAAGACGTGAATTGATTTTATATCCATTCACAAAGTAAGTTGTGCGAGCATATAGTTACCTCTAGTGGGATCGTCTAGGGATCCGAGGTAAAGAGTTAGCATGTTTAAGTTAATTTTCATGCATAAGACTAAGACTTTTAAGAAAGAAAGAGTGTCATGTCTCTTGTTATCCAAATTGGATTCAAGGGGTTCCCCAAGGGGAATGGTTAAGCCGCAAGGGAGCCGCATTTCACTAAGTTAAGGTGTCGTGTCTTTTGTATTCCTTCCAAGGTTGGGTACAAAAGGTTCTCCAGGGGGAATGGGGTAAGCCGTAAGGGACCCGCACGTTCACTAAGGGAGTCTGGTGCGCTCTTGCTAAGCATATCACCGGTAGTAAGGGATTATCTTCCGGGGTTACTCCACTCGGGACTAATCCGTAAAATGAACTCAGATAAGTTGTTTGTTACACGCTAACATAACCAATGAAGCTAACTATGCATATCTATTATACATGTTTATGTTATGTCATATAGCCTTGACGTAGATCGTCAAGAACAAGTAGAGACGTGGCGTAGCTCGTCAAGAAGTAGTAGAATAGCAAGAATCACTTAGGTGATAAGAGATGATATGTTGTAGATACAACATATTAAGCAAGTAGAAGCAATTAAAGAAAGATATGCCGACGACAATCTTAGGTTACCCCTAATCTTCTGGTTTAGAATCGTGTCATGATAGAGATATAAGAGAGCCTTGATGCTTAGAGTGTACTCTTGGCAATGCGGTTTTAGTTCCCCCTTCACCGCCATGACACGTATAGCAGAGAAGCCTATAACAAGTTAAGAATATTAAGACGGCCCTAGCAAGCACCGCCGTCTAAGAACGCAAGTCCCCACACACGTATAATCAACCGGCAGGTTGTATTGTAGACACGTGGTGACCGTAGGTGCAATATCCCGTTCGTCAGCTAATGGAAATTTATCTGTTAAATGCATTAGAGGACTGAGATTCATGGAAAGCGTGTATGACGAAAACATTAAGTACGAGAGAAGTTAATATTATGTAATATCAGTCAAGTACGGATGTATGTATCAGTGTCCGACAAACACGTGTTAAGACGAAGGGCATTTAAGTATTTGCACGCAAGGGAGTATATAAGTGATTTTGGCACCAAAATCTCTCATTTCTACTTCTCTTTCTCTCTCTAGGTTAAGAGAAGAGAATTCTCTCCTCCTTCTCTCTACAAGGCCGCCCCATCTCTCCCTCTCTAGACCATTAAAGCTTCCCAAAATCATGCAATTGGTGATCAAGCAAGGATCTTAGAAGCTTTATGAGCAAGAAACAACAAAGAGAAAGGATTGAACTTGGATTTGGGCTAGGGTTTGAACTTGGGAAAGCTTGGAGCTTCAGGAATCACAAGGATTATGTTAGGTGAGTTCTTAGATAGAACCCTCCCTTGGGATTATGTGTTTATTTTGCAAGAAAACATGAATTATGTTAAGATTAGGAAATATGAGAATTGTATCCCCTTGCCTTGATCTTGCTTTGTACATGTTAATATGGCTATGAAAGATGTTTTATAATGTATATATATGTTGCTAGATGTTTTGGTGCATTGCAGGAACCATTAGGATGAGTTTTGGGTCAAAAATAGCAAAATTTGTACCACAGACCCGAAGAACCACGCTATTAGTGAAATATACGCTAATAGCAAAATTCTTCAGCAAGGGCTACGCCCCAGCTGCGCTAATAGCGTGGCCTTCTGGACTTGGCCAACTTTCTTTGGCCTGTTGGCCCAGTTCAGGGTCCGTGGTGCATTCCGAAGCTTTTCTTTCAACGTTTTATAACTTTGTAACCCCAAAACAACATCTAATCAATGCACATAACATCAAGCAATCATCGAATCAAGAATCGTGGTGATCTTAACATGTACATCAAGAAAGGCACAAGAGAGTTTAAGCCGATTTATTCGGGTAGTAAGCATTAAGAAAGGGAAGAACTAGAGCCTCGACATAGTAGTCGTGAACTAGCAAGTTTAGCATGAAATCCCTAAGTATGTTAAGTATAGGAATGAACCTAACTAAGTAAGACACGAAGTATAATCTCTTCGCATAAGAGTTAAGTGCCATACGAGTATGGCAAGACGTGAATCGATTCCATATCCATTCACGAAGTAAGTTAAGCAAGCATTAAGCTTACCTCTAGTGGGACCGTTTAAGGGTCCGAGGTAAAAGAGAAGGCATGTTTAAGTTTATTTTTCATGCATAAGACTAAGACTTATAAGAAAGAAAGAGTGTCATGTCTCTTGTTATCCAAATTGGATTCAAGGGGTTCCCCAAGGGGAATGGTTAAGCCGCAAGGGAGCCGCATTTCACTAAGCTAAGGTGTCGTGTCTTTTGTATTCCATCCAAGGTTGGGTACAAAAGGTTCTCCAAGGGGAACGGGGTAAGCCGTAAGGGACCCGCACGTTCACTAAGGGAGTCCGGTGCGCTCTTGCTAAGCATTTCACCGGTAGCAAGGGATTATCTTCCGGGGTTACTCCACTCGGGACTAATCCGTAAAATGAACTCAGATAAGTTGTTTGTTACACGCTAACATAATCAATGAAGCTAACTATACATAATTATTATACATGTTTATGTTATGTCATAGAGCCTTGACGTAGATCGTCAAGAACAAGTAGAGACTTGGCGTAGTTCGTCAAGAAGTAATAAGATAGCAAGAATCACTTTTGTGATAAGAGATGATATGTTGTAGATACAACATAATAAGCAAGTAGAAGCAAGAATAGAAAGATATGCCGATGACGATCTTAGGTTTTCCCTAATCGTCCGGTTTAGAATCGTGTCATGATAGAAGTATATGAGAGCCTTGATGCATAGAGTGTATTCTTGGCAATGCGGTTTTAGTTTCCCCTTGACCGCCATGACATGTATAGAAGAGAAGCCTATAACAAGTTAAGTTAAGACTATGACGGCTCTAGTATGCACTACCGTCTAAGTATGCAAGTCCCCACACACGTATAATCAACCGTCGGGTTGTAAAGTAGACACGTGGTGACCGTAGGTTTCCCTTGAGGTTGCGTATAGCCTAGGATTAGGTGGAACTCACTGAGACATTATGTCTCATCCCAATCCTTATTTGTTTCAGATAAGCAGGACGCTATGCAAGCTTGAAGTCGGATGGATGTTTCAGCAAGTGTGCGTTCGTGTCGCTGCAGGATGCTTTGGATATTGAAGGATGAAATTATATATGTATAGTTGTGATGTTTATGTGATTTATGTACGAACGCAATTTGTTGTATAAATATTCATTCGTGAGTAATTTTTGTTGTAAATTTTTAATGTATCCAGTACTAATATTAACACACGTGCTAGACTTTCTAGATACGTCTGGCATGGGTGTTACAATTGGTATCAGAGCAGGTCGATTCAGACCGTGCCTTGGGTCATTAAATTACAACTAAGGTAGTGGGACCATTGGGTTCCGGGTAAATGTTCTATTTGTCATTGTTAGTTGAGCCTGATCAACTCAATTTAACAATCGACGATTAGAACGGATACCTGAGAGCTGAATAGGACCCAGGAGGAACGAAGTATGTGATAAAGAAGTTGATCGTGCCAAAAGGTGGCCGGTGAACTAATCAAGTAGAAGTGTGAATCCTCCGGGAATATAAGGTATGTTGAGAAGGAACGTTCCGATAATGTCGGGTAAGATGATAGCGATACTCCATGTACCCGTAAGTGAAGAAGTTGGATATATGTATCTAACCATGACCGAAAGTTTCGGTAAGAGTGGTTGTTGGAACGGGTTTATGATATTCTGGAATGTCAGAGGAAGGTTACAAAATAGTAAGAAGTCGACATTTGTTGACGTTGCCAGCAGGCTCTCAGGAATATCATTATATGGATGAAGGTAAGTATATGTATGTTTGGAAGTTGCATAAGTACCAACGTAATGAATTAAGCCGTTTTTAGCAGATGAAGTTAAGGTTTATGTGGAAATTTTATGTTAAGAGGCATGATGAACAAGACATTAGTTTTAATGTGCCTTGAATGGAACCGAATGATGTTAATGCTTGCCATGCAAAGGTTATAGAATTGTTTTAAGATGTTTGAAAGGAATGATATGCATTGGGATACTTGAGGAAATGAGATTTTTATATAAAATATGATTTTTGAAAAACTGAACTGAAGAAAACACGCCAATAACGAAAATTTCGCTAATAGCGAAATTACTCTAGAGGATTTCGCTAATAGCGAACCTGGAGCGAAATTTTTCAGTTTTTCTGAAAACTGTCATTTCGTCTCTAGGGTTAGTAGTAGCTATTGGGGGTTGTTTTCACAATCTTTTATGTAACAAATACTCTCTATAACATCAAGTATCGAATGCACATCACATCCTATGATTTTTAAGGAAGAAAATGCATGGACAAGTATTAACGGAATCAATCCAGTTTAAAGGTAGCTTTGGAGGTTAATGTGTTAAGAGTCAAGAACAAGCCAAGATCAAGAGTATAGGAGTTCTGGCGTTTAGAAGGAAAGTCACAGATGATTATGCATGAGGTATGAGGTCAGGAGTTAAAGCGGTGCAAAGTTATAAGAAATCACAAGATTCTAGAATCTATGTTTTGCTCAATAGACTTGCTAAGGCTCGATATGATGTTGAATCCTAAAGTTTAAATAATTTTAGACAGATTTATGCATATGGGTGATTGAAGTTGACATTTTGAAAATTCCCGAGATTTTTTTTTTTTTTGGAACCGGTTTGCTACGACACTTGTAGAGCGAGCTAGACTCATTAGAATCTAGATTTGATGACACGTATGTGTTATCAACTCGTTCTATGATTTTAGAGTAACAACCGGGGCTTAAACTCAGTTTTTGTATGTGGTAGAAAATCACCAATGTCAATGACCCGTGCGCTAGTTTACGAAGTTTCTTTTAAAAGAAAATCAACGAGCAAGCATTGGTATGATTAAGCAAAATATAGTATGCGAGAGTGCAAAGGTTAAATGTTAAGAAAGATATGTTCAAGTACAAGATGAGGTTGTCAGAGGAATTTGAGTTTACACGGAAACAAGTTCAAGTATGTTATGTTTAACCCAGCAGGTAAATCTAACCAGCGAGAGCGTAAGGTTTACCCCCAAGTCAAGTATTATGAGCATAAGAAAAGTTATCATGAGTTTTGTTCTTACAAGGCAGTGGTAAGGACAAGTGTGAGGTGTGACGTTGTTTGCAACATGGATGATCCTGAGAATAGTTCAAGAAGTAAGTATTCAAGTGGTAAGCACGAATTGAAGTCTCAATTGCTCTAATGGGTTAGAGTAATAGTTTAAGCCAACCGGTGGGAATCAGAGTAGCGTCATGGAAGTTAATCGTTAAACACGAAACATGGGAGTTTTAGTATGTATAAAGCTTCGGGAAGAATAGTCGGTGGGTAACACAAGTTTAACAAGAAGCATTATAAGACAAGATTTGCCCTATATGAATTGGTCACGAATGCATGAATGATGGTATTGGAAAGTATGTAACGTTCAGAAGGTTACCTTTTTGTGACTCAAGTAAAGAATCGAAGCATCAAGAATGATGATCGGTATTCTGAGAAGGTAGTAATGTTCAAGTAATATTTAAAAAGATTATTTGAAGATTCAAGTTTAGTGTTCCGAAGAAAAGGAACAAGTTAATGTCAAGAGGTTCAAGGATTTTCTACGAATATGTAAGTGGTATCGTGAGTATGTATATCAGTTAAGAAAGTAAGAATCCACATTCAAAGTTTAAGCATGTTATCATGAAAGGAGATGCAACTCTCGAGTTTGTACAATGAGAGTCATACTCTCGTATGCAATACTTGTTGAGTGAAAACGATACTTGTTAAGATATGTTAAGTCATGATTTTAAAAACTTTTCAAAGTTAAGATTGGTATTAAGGAACTTGGGAACGATGCTTATTTTAAACTCATGGAATCATACATTTTCGAAACTGATGAGATACGTCGTAAGTGAACTCACTTAAGACGTACCAACTTCAGGACCAACTCGTCGTGGACAAGTTTAGGGCGAATTGTTAAATCTTTTTCAAATATAGAAACTCGTCCGATGGTTCTGTGGTGCTATTACAAATTCAGTTTTGGAAATGATAAAATATTTTAGTCATGTATATATATTCGTTCCAAGAACCCGAATACCAGAGCTTAAGGAAATTTCTTCAAGAAAGATTCTAGGACACGTATCGTTATCATTTAGCAAGAGATGGCACTTGAAAGTATGTACATGTTATGGAAACGACAATGTTCGTATGAAGCCAATATCATGTGGGATACACGGAATTGTGTTAAGAGTATACGATGTAAGTGCAAGTGGAATTACTAGTAAGTTTCACGAGTAGGTGAACCATAATATTGGTTAATGGATTGTCAGATGAAGTGGTGAGTTGATTTCACTTTTTCATGTCAAGCTATATGAGTTACCCATTAGTTCGGGTGTGATAAGATGCAATGGAATTACGATGAAATCAGAAGATTTCCTAAGGCTCTGAAAAGAGATAAGAGATTCATGGAATCGTTTATATGAGTAATACAAGTAAGAAGCATGTGCCTCAAGGTACAGTAAGATTATGTATTCATGATAAGATGTATGTATGAAATATGTTTTAAAGTTACAAGTAAGCACTGCAGGGCAAACCTGGTTTCCGTAGGATCCCAGTTAAAAGGCAAATCCTGAGTGTTCATGTCTATGATAAGATATCTTTACAAGAATGTTTATGTTAAGAGGGTAAGATATAATCCGAAATAATGAGTTTATGTCAGCATGGAATGTCCCAAGTCATGGTGTACTAAGATAACAACAAAGTTTAAGTGATATTAAGATCAAGGAAGCTATATGCTTACATATATGAATCAAGAAACAAGACGGAACACGAGCAATGATGAACTTCTTGGAAATGTTTGAATAGAATATGTATGGCTCAGACTAAAGATGCTAAGTTTTTATCATGATGATTGGTAGGCGATCTCTAAATTTCGAGGACGAATTTTTTTTTTAGGAGGGTAGAATGTAATATCCCGTTCGTCAGCTAATGGAAATTTATCTGTTAATGAGATTCATGGAAAGCGTGTATGACGAAAACATTAAGTACGAGAGAAGTTAATATTATGTAATATCAGTCAAGTACGGATGTATGTATCAGTGTCCGGCAAACACGTGTTAAGACGAAGGGCATTTAAGTATTTGCACGCAAGGGAGTATATAAGTGATTTTGGCACCAAAATCTCTCATTTCTACTTCTCTTTCTCTCTCTAGGTTAAGAGAAGAGAATTCTCTCCTCCTTCTCTCTACAAGGCCGCCCCATTCCTCCCTCTCTAGACCATTAAAGCTTCCCAAAATCATGCAATTGGTGATCAAGCAAGGATCTTAGAAGCTTTATGAGCAAGAAACAACAAAGAGAAAGGATTGAACTTGGATTTGGGCTAGGGTTTGAACTTGGGAAAGCTTGGAGCTTGAGGAATCACAAGGATTATGTTAGGTGAGTTCTTAGATAGAACCCTCCCTTGGGATTATGTGTTTATTTTGCAAGAAAACATGAATTATGTTAAGATTAGGAAATATGAGAATTTTATCCCCTTGCCTTGATCTTGCTTTGTACATGTTAATATGGCTATGAAAGATGTTTTATAATGTATATATATGTTGCTGGATGTTTTAGTGCATTGCAGGAACCATTAGGATGAGTTTTGGGTCAAAAATAGCAAAATTTGTACCACAGACCCGAAGAACCACGCTATTAGCGAAATATACGCTAATAGCGAAATTCTTCAGCAAGGGCTACGCCCCAGCTGCGCTAATAGCGTGGCCTTCTGGACTTGGCCAACTTGCTTTAGCCTGTTGGCCCAGTTCAGGGTCCGTGGTGCATTCCGAAGCTTTTCTTTCAACGTTTTATAACTTTGTAACCCCAAAACAACATCTAATCAATGCACATAACATCAAGCAATCATCGAATCAAGAATCGTGGTGATCTTAACATGTACATCAAGAAAGGCACAAGAGAGTTTAAGCCGATTTATTCGAGTAGTAAGCATTAAGAAAGGGAAGAACTAGAGCCTCGACATAGTAGTCGTGAACTAGCAAGTTTAGCATGAAATCCCTAAGTATGTTAAGTATAGGAATGAACCTAAGTAAGTAAGACACAAAGTATAATCTCTTCGCATAAGAGTTAAGTTCCATACGAGTATGGCAAGACGTGAATCGATTCCATATCCATTCACGAAGTAAGTTAAGCAAGCATTAAGCTTACATCTAGTGGGACCGTTTAAGGGTCCGAGGTAAAAGAGAAGGCATGTTTAAGTTTATTTTTCATGCATAAGACTAAGACTTATAAGAAAGAAAGAGTGTCATGTCTCTTGTTATCCAAATTGGATTCAAGGGGTTCCCCAAGGGGAATGGTTAAGCCGCAAGGGAGCCGCATTTCACTAAGCTAAGGTGTCGTGTCTTTTGTATTCCATCCAAGGTTGGGTACAAAAGGTTCTCCAAGGGGAACGGGGTAAGCCGTAAGGGACCCGCACGTTCACTAAGGGAGTCCGGTGCGCTCTTGCTAAGCATTTCACCGGTAGCAAGGGATTATCTTCCGGGGTTACTCCACTCGGGACTAATCCGTAAAATGAACTCAGATAAGTTGTTTGTTACACGCTAACATAATCAATGAAGCTAACTATACATAATTATTATACATGTTTATGTTATGTCATAGAACCTTGACGTAGATCGTCAAGAACAAGTAGAGACTTGGCGTAGTTCGTCAAGAAGTAATAAGATAGCAAGAATCACTTTTGTGATAAGAGATGATATGTTGTAGATACAACATAATAAGCAAGTAGAAGCAAGAATAGAAAGACATGCCGATGACGATCTTAGGTTTTCCCTAATCGTCCGGTTTAGAATCGCGTCATGATAGAAGTATATGAGAGCCTTGATGCATAGAGTGTATTCTTGGCAATGCGGTTTTAGTTTCCCCTTGACCGCCATGACATGTATAGAAGAGAAGCCTATAACAAGTTAAGTTAAGACTATGACGGCTCTAGTATGCACTACCGTCTAAGTATGCAAGTCCCCACACACGTATAATCAACCGTCAGGTTGTAAAGTAGACACGTGGTGACCGTAGGTTTCCCTTGAGGTTGCCTATAGCCTAGGATTAGGTGGAACTCACTGAGACATTATGTCTCATCCCAATCCTTATTTGTTTCAGATAAGCAGGACGCTATGCAAGCTTGAAGTCGGATGGATGTTTCAGCAAGTGTGCGTTCGTGTCGCTGCAGGATGCTTTGGATATTGAAGGATGAAATTATATATGTATAGTTGTGATGTTTATGTGATTTATGTACGAACGCAATTTGTTGTATAAATATTCATTCGTGAGTAATTTTTGTTGTAAATTTTTAATGTATCCAGTACTAATATTAACACACGTGCTAGACTTTCTAGATACGCCTGGCATGGGTGTTACAGTAGGTTTCCCCCGTGGTTGCCTATAGCCTAGGGTTAGGTGGAACTCACTGAGACATTATGTCTCATCCCAATCCTTATTTGTTTCAGATATCAGGATGGTTTAGCAAGCTAGTAGCCGGATGGATGTTTCAGCAAGTGTTCGTTCATACCAGCTGCAACATGGCATGGATGTTCAAGGATGCATATGACATATTTTAGAAAATTGAGTTGTAATTTGTTGTACGAACGCATTTGTTGTATATAATATTCATTCGAAGTTTTTATGTTGTAAATTTTTAATGTATCCAGTACTTAACTAATACACATGCTAGACTTTCTAGATACGTCTAGTATGGGTGTTACATTTGGTATCAGAGCAGGTCGATTCAAACCGTGCCTTGGGTCATTAAGTTACAACAAAAGTAGTGGGACCATTGGGTTCCGGGTAAATGTTCTAGTTGTTGTTGTTAGTTGAGCCTGATCAATTCAATTTAGCATTCGACGATTAGAATGGATGCCTGAGAGCTGAATAGGACCCTGGAGGAACGAAGTATGTGATGAAGATGCACCGGAAAGTGTGAACTCAGAAGTAAGAACTCGGAATGAGTATTAGTAAGAAGTTGATCGTGCCAGTAGGTGGCCGGTGAACTAAGTAAGTAAGAAGTATGAATCCTCCGCGAATGTAAGACAATGTTGAGAAGGGTCGTTCCGAAAGTGTTGGGTAAGTTGTTAATGAAACTTCGTATACTATAGGTAAGAGTTTCAGTAAGATTTGTTGTTGGAACAGACTTATTTTATAAGAAGTATTTGTATTCCAGAACGTCAGCGCAAGGCTTTAAGATAAGGAGAAGTCGACGTATGTTGACGGAGTTAGTAAGCTCTCAAGAAGTGGTTATGTGATAAAATTAAAATTTTGTATGCTCAGAGTGGAGAAGGTTCTAGTGTTCAGAAGATTGTGTTAAGCAACACGAAGAGAGGCAAGCTACTCGTAGCGGAAGAAGCTAAGAATTTAAGCGAGAATTTTATGTCATCAGGACTGATGCATTAATTTCCAACATACCGAACATTGTTTCGAATTAGGTTGATGCTTGCCATGCATAGATGATAAAGTATTTTATGAAGGTAGGAGTGACTGATGTGCACTGGATTACTTGAAGAATGATAATTGTAAGTAAAATTTTTTTTTCCAGAGAATTGAACTGAAGAAACTCGCCAATAGCAAACCTGGAATGAGATTTCCTATTTCATGAAAACCGTTAATTCATCTCCAGGGTTTCGTTGACTATTGGAGGGTTGTTTTCATAATATTTTTCATGCAACGAAAACCTTTTTAGGACATCAAGTAACAAATGCACATCACATTCTAAGGTTCCCATATGAAAAGGCATGGGCAACCATTAACGAAGTCGGTTCAGTTTAAGGTAACTTGGGAAGTTAATGTATCAAGAGTTAAGGATGAGCTTAGCCTAAGAGTTTAAAGGTTCCGGTATGTGGAATGGACATCACGGATGAGAAAGCTTGAAGCAAGATGTTAAGTGGTGTGAAATCACAAGGTTCACGTTTTTGTGGAACTAAGAGTATTCCTCGAATCTATGTTTTGTTTAATTGACTTGCTAAGGCTCGTTACGATGTTAAAACGTAAAGTTTATATGATTTTAGAAAGATATATGCATATGGGTGATTGAAGTTGACATTTTCGAAATTTAAAATAAAATGTTGTAGGTACCGATTTGTTATGACTCGTGTAGAGTGGGCTAAACTCACTAGAACCAAGTTTCGACGACACACATGTGTTATCAACTCGTTCTGTGATTTTAGAGTAACAAATGGGGCCTAGGTTCAGTATATGTTTATATAGTGAGGAATCGTCAACGTCCATGACCCATGTGCTAGTTTATAAAATTTTCGTTAGAAGAAGGACTAACGAGCAAGCATAAGAATGATTAAGCAAAATATAGTATGCGAGAATACTAAGATATAATGATAGATATTTAAGGAAGGTATGTCAAAGTGCAAGATGAGTCTACTAAGGGAATTTTAGGTACGTATGGAAACAAGTTTAAGTATGATATGTATATATCAGAAGGGCGAATTACATTCGTCTCAACAGATTAGAGTATTGGTTGAAGCCAACCGGTGGGAATCAGAGTAGCGCGACGGAAGTTAATCAGTAAAATTGTTGACAATAACTATGGAATTTAGTAGTAAGAACCTTCGCGAAGAATGTACAAGTTGGTAATACAGTTTTAGTAAAGAAAGTGCTACGAGACGAACGAGAGGAACTCTCATTATGATAAGTAAGTATTGATGCTTTTACCGTCAGTGATGAGTAAGGTAAAAGTTTAAAGGATGTATCTTCACTTTAGCAAGACAAGAAAGACTAGAGTTACCATAGGTGAAATAATCGGATTGCCTGATTGATGAGGTTGAATGTATTGAGGAGCTATTGGTTAGTTAGGAAAGGATATAAGAGAATACGGTTCACGAGATATGCATGAAGAAGTACATACCCTCCTATACCCTACTTGTAAGTGATAACGATACTTTCCACAATAAAGTTAAATTTTGATTCTGTGACTTTTAAAGTTAAGATTGGTATTAAGGAACTTGGGAACGACGTTTGTTTTAAAAACATGACATTGTACATTGTTGAAACTGAGGAGGCATGTCGTGAGCGAGTAAGCTCACTTAGGGCGTGCAGACTTCAGGGCCAACTTGTCATAGGCAAGTTTGGGACGAGTTGTAAAACCTTTTTTATAATATAGAGACTCGTCCTGAGGTTTTGCGGTATCATTACAAACTCGGTTTCAAAATGAGATTTTCTTTTAGTCAAGTAAATGTTTGTTCCAAGGACCTATGTACCAAAGTTTAGAATTTTTTTTTTTTTGAAGCAAAATGCTAGAATCAGTATCGTTATTAACTAACAAGAAGCGGTACTTGAAGGAATGAGAATACTATGGAGATAAGATTTTAAGAGGAAACGACAAAGTCCTTATGATATCAATATAGTACGAGATTTATGGATTTTTCTTAAAGAGTTCAAGTGTAAGTGCAAAAGGGATTTAGTAGAAGATTTTAAGAGTATGTAATCCGCAAGACTGGTAAATAGATTGTCAGATGAATCGACGTAATGGATTTCGTTCCTTCATGACAAGTTAGAAAGGTTTTTGAAGAGCTTGAAAGAGTTAAGAGATTTGTATAATCATCAAGATAAGTAACATAAGTAAGAGATATAAATCGCAAGCTGCGGTAAGAAAGATTATGTATGCATAGTAAGATGTAAGAAAGCACTGCAGGGCAAACCTGGACTCCAGTAGGACCCCAGTATAAATGCAAATCCTGAGTGTTTTAGTTCGTGAAAGGTTAATTACGTGAATGGTTATGCTAAACCGATGAGATAGGGAATAGAGGCAACTAATCCACATGTGGCAAAAAGTGTGTTTTAAACACAATGTTCTAAGATAGTTCTATGATTTTGAGAAAGATATTAAGGTTGAGGAGATCACATTCATTATGCGTATACAGAAGGAGGGTGAGTTACGTATTTTGACGAGGAAGGTATGCTTCAAACTCTGTGAAGTGAGTATAATCAGATCTTATGTAATTAAAGTTAGAGAAGGTAGGTCGCAGTTGCGAGGATTGGTAGTTGGTTTCTAAATTTCTAGGACGAAATTTTTTAAGGGGGGTAGAATGTAATATCCCGCCTGTCAGTATCGATATTTTAACCAGACGATCGTGCCAGAGGATTAAAGTTTAAGGAAGGTAAGTGTAATGGGAAATATTTATTATGAGATGTCAGCTTATTATGGATTAAGTATCCGTGTCGGATTTAACACGTTTAAAGGCAAGGGCATAATGGTAATTTCTCGAGAAAGGATATTTAAGTGTTTTTGGGCAAGATATTTTCATAATTCTTATCCTTTTCTCTCTCTCTAGGTTTGGGAAACAACTCTCTCTTCCTTCTCTCTTCTTTCTCACGCCATCCTTCTCTCTTTTCTACCATAAATCTTTCCAAAGCTTCTTCCTTTCATGGCAAGTTTCTAAGTTAGGTTCCCTCATGATCTTTTAAGCTTAAGAAGACTTGGATTTTGTTTGATCTCTCTCTTTATTTCGCCATGGCGAGTAGGAGCTCGCCTCCCACACCAATTTACTCGCCTAGGCGAGCTACACAGTGGGGAAACCCATTGTTTGTTCGCCTCAGGTCGTTTCGGAGTTTCGCGAGCGTTTTTTTTCTTGTGCAGTCTTTTTAAGAGAAATAAACCCCTCAAACCAAGGTCCTAATTGTTAAGCTTTGAAAGGAGACTTTCTTTTAAATGAACCAAGTGTTTGGCAAGTATGGTAAAGCATGGTAAGCGAGAGTATGATGGTTGATTCAGGTAGCAAGATAATCTTTAAGGAAAGGGAAGAACTAAAGCCTCAATATAGTTATCGAGAACTAGAATAGTTAGAAAGAATAGAATGATGTGCATTAGAAATATGCTTGATAGACGCGAGGTAATGAGAGTATTATCTTCGCATAGAAGCAAGTGCCATACGAGTATGGCAAGACGTGAATTGATTTTATATCCATTCACAAAGTAAGTTGAGCAAGCATATAGTTACCTCTAGTGGGATCGTCTAGGGATCCGAGGTAAAAAGTTAGCATGTTTAAGTTAATTTTCATGCATAAGACTAAGACTTTTAAGAAAGAAAGAGTGTCATGTCTCTTGTTATCCAAATTGGATTCAAGGGGTTCCCCAAGGGGAATGGTTAAGCCGCAAGGGAGCCGCATTTCACTAAGTTAAGGTGTCGTGTCTTTTGTATTCCTTCCAAGGTTGGGTACAAAAGGTTCTCCAAGGGGAATGGGGTAAGCCGTAAGGGACCCGCACGTTCACTAAGGGAGTCCGTTGCGCTCTTGCTAAGCATATCACCGGTAGTAAGGGATTATCTTCCGGGGTTACTCCACTCGGGACTAATCCGTAAAATGAACTCAGATAAGTTGTTTGTTACACGCTAACATAACCAATGAAGCTAACTATGCATATCTATTATACATGTTTATGTTATGTCATAGAGCCTTGACGTAGATCGTCAAGAACAAGTAGAGACGTGGCGTAGTTCGTCAAGAAGTAGTAAAATAGCAAGAATCACTTAGGTGATAAGAGATGATATGTTGTAGATACAACATGTTAAGCAAGTAGAAGCAATTAAAGAAAGATATGCCGACAACAATCTTAGGTTAGCCCTAATCGTCCGGTTTAGAATCGTGTCATGATAGAGATATAAGAGAGCCTTGATGCTTAGAGTGTACTCTTGGCAATGCGGTTTTAGTTCCCCCTTCACCGCCATGACACGTATAGCAGAGAAGCCTATAACAAGTTAAGAATATTAAGACGGCCCTAGCAAGCACCGTCGTCTAAGAAAGCAAGTCCCCACACACGTATAATCAACCGGCAGGTTGTATTGTAGACACGTGGTGACCGTAGGTTTCCCCCCTGGTTGCCTATAGCCTAGGGTTAGGTGGAACTCACTGAGACATTATGTCTCATCCCAATCCTTATTTGTTTCAGATATCAGGATGGTTTAGCAAGCTAGTAGCCGGATGGATGTTTCAGCAAGTGTTCGTTCGTACCAGCTGCAGCATGGCATGGATGTTCAAGGATGCATATGACATATTTTAGAAAATTGAGTTGTAATTTATTGTACGAACGCATTTGTTGTATATAATATTCATTCGAAGTTTTTATGTTGTAAATTTTTAATGTATCCAGTACTAAACTAATACACATGCTAGACTTTCTAGATACGTCTAGTATGGGTGTTACAATTGACACGTGAATTCTTGTCCTTCCGCTAGTATTTAACAATTAAAAAGGGAAAAATAATAATTATAAATAAAAACAAATTTTGACTACATTAAATAAGTATTAAAAATATTTTATGGCTTTATGGAAAAACAATAATCATAAAGAAAAATAAATTTTGACTGTATTAAATCAGTGTCAGCATTATGCAAAAATGATTCTAGGGAAACCTGAATTAAAAGAAAATTAAACTATAAGAGAAGGTGTGGGAGCTGCGACTGAAAAAAAATCAAGAGATACTCAAAATACAGAGAATAAAAAAAACCAAAGATTAAATCTTTAGCTGACAAGAATAATGGTAATTATAATGATTTCCATAAGTTTTCTGAAGAATAAAGGTAGATTGCAATTCTTTTTTTTAAAAGCACATTTTACTATTTTACCTCCTTCAATTTTTTTCCTTTGATAATCCTTTCCCTTGTACCATGTGCCTATCCAGCTCTAAATTTTCAAGTTATAGACTTGGGTTAGTGTTTTTAATCAGATGGGTTCGAGTTCTATACAAACATGATTAAACTACTACACATGGAGACACTGTGGATTTTTTAGTAAACCCTATTTAAAATTTTAATATATTATTTTTTAAGGGTCTTGTATCGAAAAAGAGAAACTTGGTTTTTTGGGTTTGTTACAATTTAAATGTCACTAATAATTGCACTTTTAATTTTAATAAAAATCAATATTTCATATAAAATATCGTTCGTAATATACACATGCTACCACGCAATAAAAATAGAGGGAAGATTGACACGTGAATTCTTGTCTTTCCGCTAGTATTTAACAATTAAAAAGGGAAAAATAAAAATTATAAATAAAAACAAATTTTGACTACATTAAATAAGTATTAAAAATATTTTATGGCTTTATGGAAAAACAATAATCATAAAGAAAAATAAATTTTGACTGTATTAAATGAGTGTCAAAATTTTTTTTGTACCTTTTCCGAAAATTAATGAATATCTGCATAAAAGATAATTTCATGCAATATTAATTTTTATAAATTAACTATAATAAATATCTTATATAATAAAACATGTTTTTTGTTTGAGTGCGTACAATAATGTTTGGGCCAACAAAAGTATACCCATTAACCCATCTTGCAATCTTTAGAGACAAAGCCCTAAATCTTGTCCTATAAATACATGTGCCAGCTTCAAGAAAGAACTCAATATGTATGTTCTGAATACCAAGAGAATTAGTGTTGTGGTGGTGCAGTTTGATCCATTGCATTTTTTTAATCAAAGAAATTACACTTGAGTGATTGAGTACGATTAATCCTCAATCCTCTTCATCTTTTTTGGAGTGTATTTCCTTCATTAAAGAGATTCATTGGATCATCATTTTTCTAGCAATTTGTTTGTTGTTCAGATTGTGTAATGAATACTTGTTGTCTCGATTTGATTGTGTTTGCACGTATAATATACCTGATGAATCCTGTTTTTTCTGTTTTTTGTTTATTAATTTTGGTCATATGTTTTTAATCTGTTTGATTCATTGCTATCACTTGATGATAGGGTCTGCCTTTACGATGATTGATTATTATATTTATTTACAACTGCAGTTGTTTGTATTTTGGGACTGTATGTATACTACTTCATCTATCAAATTTTTGGCCCTGTCTTTATTTTTTATTCTTTAGCCTATTTGCAGATAACCCAGAGGCCTTGGGTGATTGCGTAATTGCAACTAAGACGGATGCAGCGACATCACGGGTATAGGTTTCCTTTTGATAGCTATTAACAGTACTCTTTTAAACTCACTCTGATATGCGACTATCATTTATCTCTTATGTTGTTATTACAGAATTTGGAAAAGGAGATAATTTCTTTAGCAACTATGATGTGCAACAATTAACTGTCATAGTTGATTTCACAGTACCTACTTAGCGGCGGAGTGCTGATGTTTGTAGTAGAGGATCCATACTCATAAAATTTAATTGTATTTCTAAATCTAGCAAATATACGGTGACTTTTGTGCTTTAAGCACCTTTTGCAGCTTATGTGGAAGTGTTTGGAAAAACAATAATGAAACGCTTATAGCTTAAGCGCGTAACATATAAGATTTTATTACAATCACCCATAATAGTTATGGACATGTATATATATAATATCAATTATTAACTTGTTTATCAATCAACGAAATTATTCAATTTAACTCTTTAATTTGAGTTGTACACTTTAGACGATCCAAATCCTTTTAGAGGACGCGGAATCTTATTAGAGTGTAGGTTCCTTCCTCGTGTTGCTCTTAGAATTTTCATATTTCATTTACAATGATTGTTATTTCAAATGTGTTTAAATTATTTACATATTTGTTTCAGCATTATGCAAAAATGATTCTAGGGAAACCTGAATTAAAAGAAAATTAAACTATAAGAGAAGGTGTGGGAGCTGCGACTGAAAAAAAATCAAGAGATACTCAAAATACAGAGAATAAAAAAAACCAAAGATTAAATCTTTAGCTGACAAGAATAATGGTAATTATAATGATTTCCATAAGTTTTCTGAAGAATAAAGGTAGACTGCAATTCTTTTTTTTAAAAGCACATTTTACTATTTTACCTCCTTCTATTTTTTTCCTTTGATAATCCTTTCCCTTGTACCATGCTCCTATCCAGCTCTAAATTTTCAAGTTATAGACTTGGGTTAGTGTTTTTAATCAGATGGGTTCGAGTTCTATACAAACATGATTAAACTACTACACATGGAGACACTGTGGATTTTAGTCAACCCTATTTAAAATTTTAATATAT
This sequence comes from Medicago sativa, assembly GCF_051527215.1. NCBI lineage: Eukaryota > Viridiplantae > Streptophyta > Magnoliopsida > Fabales > Fabaceae > Medicago > Medicago sativa. Next base: position 34,812,514 of record NC_140751.1, read on the forward strand.
TATTTTTTAAGGGTCTTGTATCGAAAAAGAGAAACTTGGTTTTTTGGGTTTGTTAAAATTTAAATGTCACTAATAATTGCACTTTTAATTTTAATAAAAATCAATATTTCATATAAAATATCGTTCGTAATATACACATGCTACAACGCAATAAAAATAGAGGGAAGATTGACACGTGAATTCTTGTCTTTCCGCTAGTATTTAACAATTAAAAAGGGAAAAATAATAATTATAAATAAAAACAAATTTTGACTACATTAAATAAGTATTAAAAATATTTTATGGCTTTATGGAAAAACAATAATCATAAAGAAAAATAAATTTTGACTGTATTAAATGAGTGTCAAAATTTTTTTTGTACCTTTTTCGAAAATTAATGAATATCTGCATAAAAGATAATTTCATGCAATATTAATTTTTATAAATTAACTATAATAAATATCTTATATAATAAAACATGTTTTTTGTTTGAGTGCTTACAATAATGTTTGGGCCAACAAAAGTATACCCATTAACCCATCTTGCAATCTTTAGAGACAAAGCCCTAAATCTTGTCCTATAAATACATGTGCCAGCTTCAAGAAAGAACTCAATATGTATGTTCTGAATACCAAGAGAATTAGTGTTGTGGTGGTGCAGTTTGATCCATTGCATTTTTTTAATCAAAGAAATTACACTTGAGTGATTGAGTACGATTAATCCTCAATCCTCTTCATCTTTTTTGGAGTGTATTTCCTTCATTAAAGAGATTCATTGGATCATCATTTTTCTAGCAATTTGTTTGTTGTTCAGATTGTGTAATGAATACTTGTTGTCTCGATTTGATTGTGTTTGCACGTATAATATACCTGATGAATCCTGTTTTTTCTGTTTTTTGTTTATTAATTTTGGTCATATGTTTTTAATCTGTTTGATTCATTGCTATCACTTGATGATAGGGTCTGCCTTTACGATGATTGATTATTATATTTATTTACAACTGCAGTTGTTTGTATTTTGGGACTGTATGTATACTACTTCATCTATCAAATTTTTGGCCCTGTCTTTATTTTTTATTCTTTAGCCTATTTGCAGATAACCCAGAGGCCTTGGGTGATTGCGTAATTGCAACTAAGACGGATGCAGCGACATCACGGGTATAGGTTTCCTTTTGATAGCTATTAACAGTACTCTTTTAAACTCACTCTGATATGCGACTATCATTTATCTCTTATGTTGTTATTACAGAATTTGGAAAAGGAGATAATTTCTTTAGCAACTATGATGTGCAACAATTAACTGTCATAGTTGATTTCACAGTACCTACTTAGCGGCGGAGTGCTGATGTTTGTAGTAGAGGATCCATACTCATAAAATTTAATTGTATTTCTAAATCTAGCAAATATACGGTGACTTTTGTGCTTTAAGCACCTTTTGCAGCTTATGTGGAAGTGTTTGGAAAAACAATAATGAAACGCTTATAGCTTAAGCGCGTAACATATAAGATTTTATTACAATCACCCATAATAGTTATGGACATGTATATATATAATATCAATTATTAACTTGTTTATCAATCAACGAAATTATTCAATTTAACTCTTTAATTTGAGTTGTACACTTTAGACGATCCAAATCCTTTTAGAGGACGCGGAATCTTATTAGAGTGTAGGTTCCTTCCTCGTGTTGCTCTTAGAATTTTCATATTTCATTTACAATGATTGTTATTTCAAATGTGTTTAAATTATTTACATATTTGTTTCAGCATTATGCAAAAATGATTCTAGGGAAACCTGAATTAAAAGAAAATTAAACTATAAGAGAAGGTGTGGGAGCTGCGACTGAAAAAAAATCAAGAGATACTCAAAATACAGAGAATAAAAAAAACCAAAGATTAAATCTTTAGCTGACAAGAATAATGGTAATTATAATGATTTCCATAAGTTTTCTGAAGAATAAAGGTAGACTGCAATTCTTTTTTTTAAAAGCACATTTTACTATTTTACCTCCTTCTATTTTTTTCCTTTGATAATCCTTTCCCTTGTACCATGCTCCTATCCAGCTCTAAATTTTCAAGTTATAGACTTGGGTTAGTGTTTTTAATCAGATGGGTTCGAGTTCTATACAAACATGATTAAACTACTACACATGGAGACACTGTGGATTTTAGTCAACCCTATTTAAAATTTTAATATATTATTTTTTAAGGGTCTTGTATCGAAAAAGAGAAACTTGGTTTTTTGGGTTTGTTAAAATTTAAATGTCACTAATAATTGCACTTTTAATTTTAATAAAAATCAATATTTCATATAAAATATCGTTCGTAATATACACATGCTACAACGCAATAAAAATAGAGGGAAGATTGACACGTGAATTCTTGTCTTTCCGCTAGTATTTAACAATTAAAAAGGGAAAAATAATAATTATAAATAAAAACAAATTTTGACTACATTAAATAAGTATTAAAAATATTTTATGGCTTTATGGAAAAACAATAATCATAAAGAAAAATAAATTTTGACTGTATTAAATGAGTGTCAAAATTTTTTTTGTACCTTTTTCGAAAATTAATGAATATCTGCATAAAAGATAATTTCATGCAATATTAATTTTTATAAATTAACTATAATAAATATCTTATATAATAAAACATGTTTTTTGTTTGAGTGCTTACAATAATGTTTGGGCCAACAAAAGTATACCCATTAACCCATCTTGCAATCTTTAGAGACAAAGCCCTAAATCTTGTCCTATAAATACATGTGCCAGCTTCAAGAAAGAACTCAATATGTATGTTCTGAATACCAAGAGAATTAGTGTTGTGGTGGTGCAGTTTGATCCATTGCATTTTTTTAATCAAAGAAATTACACTTGAGTGATTGAGTACGATTAATCCTCAATCCTCTTCATCTTTTTTGGAGTGTATTTCCTTCATTAAAGAGATTCATTGGATCATCATTTTTCTAGCAATTTGTTTGTTGTTCAGATTGTGTAATGAATTCTTGTTGTCTCGATTTGATTGTGTTTGCACGTATAATATACCTGATGAATCCTGTTTTTTCTGTTTTTTGTTTATTAATTTTGGTCATATGTTTTTAATCTGTTTGATTCATTGCTATCACTTGATGATAGGGTCTGCCTTTACGATGATTGATTATTATTTTTATTTACAACTGCAGTTGTTTGTATTTTGGGACTGTATGTATACTACTTCATCTATCAGATTTTTGGCCCTGTCTTTATTTTTTATTCTTTAGCCTATTTGCAGATAACCCAGAGGCCTTGGGTGATTGCGTAATTGCAACTAAGACGGATGCAGCGACATCACGGGTATAGGTTTCCTTTTGATAGCTATTAACAGTACTCTTTTAAACTCACTCTGATATGCGACTATCATTTATCTCTTATGTTGTTATTACAGAATTTGGAAAAGGAGATAATTTCTTTAGCAACTATGATGTGCAACAATTAACTGTCATAGTTGATTTCACAGTACCTACTTAGCGGCGGAGTGCTGATGTTTGTAGTAGAGGATCCATACTCATAAAATTTAATTGTATTTCTAAATCTAGGAAATATACGGTGACTTTTGTGCTTTAAGCACCTTTTGCAGCTTATGTGGAAGTGTTTGGAAAAACAATAATGAAACGCTTATAGCTTAAGCGCGTAACATATAAGATTTTATTACAATCACCCATAATAGTTATGGACATGTATATATATAATATCAATTATTAACTTGTTTATCAATCAACGAAATTATTCAATTTAACTCTTTAATTTGAGTTGTACACTTTAGACGATCCAAATCCTTTTAGAGGACGCGGATCCTTATTAGAGTGTAGGTTCCTTCCTCGTGTTGCTCTTAGAATTTTCATATTTCATTTACAATGATTGTTATTTCAAATGTGTTTAAATTATTTACATATTTGTTTCAGCATTATGCAAAAATGATTCTAGGGAAACCTGAATTAAAAGAAAATTAAACTATAAGAGAAGGTGTGGGAGTTGCGACTGAAAAAAATCAAGAGATACTCAAAATACAGAGAATAAAAAAAACCAAAGATTAAATCTTTAGCTGACAAGAATAATGGTAATTATAATGATTTCCATAAGTTTTCTGAAGAATAAAGGTAGATTGCAATTCTTTTTTTTAAAAGCACATTTTTCTATTTTACCTCCTTCTATTTTTTTCCTTTGATAATCCTTTCCCTTGTACCATGTTCCTATCCAGCTCTAAATTTTCAAGTTATAGACTTGGGTTAGTGTTTTTAATCAGATGGGTTCGAGTTCTATACAAACATGATTAAACTACTACACATGGAGACACTGTGGATTTTTTAGTCAACCCTATTTAAAATTTTAATATATTATTTTTTAAGGGTCTTGTATCGAAAAAGAGAAACTTGGTTTTTTGGGTTTGTTAAAATTTAAATGTCACTAATAATTGCACTTTTAATTTTAATAAAAATCAATATTTCATATAAAATATCGTTCGTAATATACACATGCTACCACGCAATAAAAATAGAGGGAAGATTGACACGTGAATTCTTGTCTTTCCGCTAGTATTTAACAATTAAAAAGGGAAAAATAATAATTATAAATAAAAACAAATTTTGACTACATTAAAAAATTTTATGGCTTTATGGAAAAACAATAATCATAAAGAAAAATAAAATTTGACTGTATTAAATGAGTGTCAAAAATTTTTTTGTACCTTTTTCGAAAATTAATGAATATCTGCTTAAAAGATAATTTCATGCAATATTAATTTTTATAAATTAACTATAATAAATATCTTATATAATAAAACATGTTTTTTGCTTGAGTGCGTACAATAATGTTTGGGCCAACAAAAGTATACCCAGTATCCCATCTTGCAATCTTTAGAGACAAAGCCCTAAATCTTGTCCTATAAATACATGTGCCAGCTTCAAGAAAGAACTCATTATGTATGTTCTGAATACCAAGAGAATTAGTGTTGTGGAGGTGCAGTTTGATCCATTGCATTTTTTTAATCAAAGAAATTACACTTGAGTGATTGAGTACGATTAATCCTCAATCCTCTTCATCTTTTTTCGAGTGTATTTCCTTGATTAAAGAGATTCATTGGATCATCATTTTTCTAGCAATTTGTTTGTTGTTCAGATTGTGTAATGAATTCTTGTTGTCTCGATTTGATTGTGTTTGCACGTATAATATACCTGATGAATCCTGTTTTTTCTGTTTTTTGTTTACTAATTTTGGTCATATGTTTTTAATCTGTTTGATTCATTGCTATCACTTGATGATAGGGTCTGCCTTTACGATGATTGATTATTATTTTTATTTACAACTGCAGTTATTTGTATTTTGGGACTGTATGCATACTCCTTCATCTATCATATTTTTGGCCCTGTCTTTATTTTTTATTCTTTAGCCTATTTGCAGATAACCCAGAGGCCTTGGGTGATTGCGTAATTGCAACCAAGACGGATGCAGTGACATCACGGGTATAGGTTTCCTTTTGATAGCTATTAACAGTACTCTTTTAAACTCACTCTGATATGCGACTATCATTTATCTCTTATGTTGTTATTACAGAATTGGGAAAAGGAGATAATTTCTTTAGCAACTATGATGTGCAACAATTAACTGTCATAGTTGATTTCACAGTACCGACTTAGCGGCGGAGTGCTGATTTTTGTAGTAGAGGATCGATACTCATAAAATTTAATTGTATTTCTAAATCTACGAAATATACGGTGACTTTTGTGGACATGTATATATATAATATCAATTATTAACTTGTATAATAATCGATACTCATAAGATTTTATTACAATCACCCATAATAGTTGTGGACATGTATATATATAATATCAATTATTAACTTGTTTATCAATCAACGAAATTATTCAATTTAACTCTTTAATTTGAGTTGTACACTTTAGACGATCCAAATCCTTTTAGAGGACGCATATCCTTATTAGAGTGTAGGTTCCTTCCTCGTGTTGCTCTTAGAATTTTCATATTTCATTTACAATGATTGTTATTTCAAATGTGTTTAAATTATTTACATATTTGTTTCAGCATTATGCAAAAATGATTCTAGGGAAACCTAAATTAAAAGAAAATTAAACTATAAGAGAAGGTGTCGGAGCTGCGAGTGAAAAAAAATCAAGAGATACTCAAAATACAGAGAATAAAAAAAACCAAAGATTAAATCTTTAGCTGACAAGAATAACGGTAATTATAATGATTTCCATAAGTTTTCTGAAGAATAAAGGTAGATTGCAATTCCTTTTTTTAAAAGCACATTTTACTATTTTACCTCCTTCTATTTTTTTCCTTTGATAATCCTTTCCCTTGTACCATGTGCCTATCCAGCTCTAAATTTTCAAGTTATAGACTTGGGTTAGTGTTTTTAATCAGATGGTGTAATATCCCGCCTGTCAGTATCAGAATATTACCAGTCGATCGTGCCAGAGGATTATTATTATGGAAAGAAAGTTTAACAGAAATATTTTATGTGAAGTCAGCTTAATACGAATAAAGTATTAGTGACGGATTTAACACGCTTAAGACAAGGGCATTTTGGTAATTGCTTGAAAGAAGGATATTTAGTAGTGTTGTCCCAAAATATCTCATTTCATTTCATCCTTTCTCTTTCTAAGTTTGGCAAAGAGTTTTGCCCTCCCTTTTCTCTTTTCCATCGGCCTTATCTCCTCTTCCTTAATCTTCTTCAAAATTTCACCAAAACCTCAAGCTTAAGGGATCCTAGTAGTGTTATTGCAAGAGTTTAACAAGCAAAGTTCATCTTTCCCTCACTTTGGAAGCAAAACCGCCCCTTTCCCATATATTTCAAACTTTCATTTTTCTTCAAAACCATGGAAAATTGTTAGCAAACATGTTGATGGAGATACCCATGATGTTTTTAGAGCAAGGTAAGTAACAAAAATGTGTTCCCTTCCCTTTCACCAAGTAGGCCGCCCTTTACCCTTCAAATTGGGGAAAATTGCTCTTTGTAAAATTGTTCCAATTTCATGCTTTTAGTGTGTTTAAAATGTTATGGGTATTGTGGTTTTAACATGTTTGATGTTATAGGAGCTTTTGGAAGGAGAAGGCAAGTAACTAGTGGCTTGGGGTTGGAAGTTTTGCCACAAAGTGTTCAAGAGGAACCTCCACAAGATTGTGAGTTCCTTTAGTTAGTAAACCTTTCCTTTTGGGTAGTTCAATTATGCTATTAGATTGATAAATTATGATTTTGAGCATTAGGACATAGTTAGTGCTATTATGTTTAGGCTAAATACCCCTTGCTAATATATTCTAGAATTTGCTTTTATGTTAATTGTCATGCTTATGTTAGTATAGAAGTTGGAGGAAAATTATTAGGCAAGGATTCAATACATTTTTGAAAATATGTGTATGATTTCGGCTAGATTCCGGAAATTAGAAATTTGTTAAATATTTGGTATTTTCCTATCTTTGGCTAATGGGAATGAAAAACTTTTAAATGAATACACGACTAATGGCGGTTATGGATTGAACTTTCATTTTCCGGATATGTAGCCGAAAAGTGTTATAAGAACCTCCAACCAAATACTACCATATTGCTATGCGTATTAATATAAAAGAATGTTTAGAATAAATTATGCCTTTAGAAATTATAGATTATGATCTAGTATGTTAGGACATAACATAGAGACATTATGACTTAAGATATTTACCCTTGCTAGTGTACTCTAAAATGGTTTTATATTGATAATTATGCTTATGGTAGTGTATGAGTTAGAGGAAAAAATTGTTATGACAAGTTTTGCACAAGTATGAATAAATATGCACATTTCGGCTATAATTCCGGAAAGTGAGAATTGTTGGTTTTATTACTTTGTTTCAAATCTTTGCTAATGAAATTTACACTTTTAAGGCAATGTAATGGTTTGGTTTGGCTAAGAATATAAATTCTCATTATTACCGAACGTGTAGCCGAAATGTATTATTATGACCTCTAATTACGTACTACCATATAGCATTATTATTTATGTAAAAGAATGTTTAGAGTAAATTGGCCATGAATAAGAGTTATGGGTAAGTCACTAACCCGGGTAAAATACCATTTTTGAGAAGAGAATAGTTATTGACACATTTTCAGTTAGAGACGAGAATTTAATTCTCATTAACAGATATGACATTAATTGATTTATTAAATTGTGGCTTTCGCTATCCCGCCAGTTGGATACGAAAGGTTCTCGCCAGTTGGAACGGGCACTATCCGTGAGGATGACCCCACAGTAATCAGAGGAGTCCGGTATTCCCGTCAGTTGGATTTCCCGTCAGTTGGAAATATATATACCGGTTATCAGAGGAATAAATTCCGGGGTTACTCCACCTGGGTTTATTCGTAAAATCAACTCAGATAATTGTTTGTTCAACGCTAACTTTACTAACACATTGTTAGACATTGAGATTAAATATTTAGTTATGTTATGATATCAGAGTTACAGGTTAAAGATGTATAATCTCAAAGAGGTCGAATTTAGACAGAGGACAGTCATAGGTATTCCCAAGGATTGTCTGCAGCCTAGGATAGGTGGAGCTCACTGAGACATTATGTCTCATCCCATTCCATTTATTATTTTTCAGGTACATAGTCATCCCAGAAGAAAGATTAAGAAAGGCTACAAGTTGATTATGGTGCTTCATTGATGATGTGTATATGTGGAAGTATGTCTCAGGACTTGTTGTGATGTATTTTAGTCCATATCAGTTTATGGGAATTATGTATCAGATTATGTATAATATTATGTGCTCGTCAGTTAGTACAGATATCATCTAGATAATATGTAAAGATTATCAGATAATCAGACAGGAGTCCTAGAGACATATGCACATTATCAGTCATCACATGTAAATTTTATATTGAAATTTAATGTACCCGATATTAAATTTTAACGCTTTCTAAAATTCTAGACACTTTTATGAGGGCGTTACAATTTGGTATCAGAGCTGGTCGATTCAGATCGTGCCTTGGGTCATTAGAATTCGATAAAAGCAGTGGGACCATTGGGTTCCGGATATTTATTCTAAATGTCATGTCTAGTTGAGCCTGATCAACTCAGACTAGTATATGATAGTTAGAACAAATGTCTGAGAGTTGAATATGTCCTAGGAGGAATGAAGCGTACGAAGAAGGCAGTTGAGGTGTCAGGTTTTATAATGATTCTTGATAAGGAAGTATTTAATGCAAGAAGGTGGCTGGTGATTTGTGAAGATGGAAATTCCTCGGGAATGGATAGAAAATGTTATAAGTAAGACGGAGTACTTTGATATTATTAGACTGCACTTTGTATGTGGATACAAGAGAAGTAAGATACTCAGGGACGATTGTAATCTTTATATAAGCCACAATATAGGAAGTATGATGTAAGGTATGGAAAAATAATTCGAAATATGAATTTAAGAATACATGAATAGCCAGAGGAATTTGATATGAGGAAACTTATCACACGATTAATGGAATCCATAAGCTTTCAGTCGAAGTAGAGGATGTAAGAAGTGAAGGACATGAAGGCTCAGAGTGAGTAGGATTTAATGTCTGAGTTGTTAAGTGAATTAATTTTAAATTAAGCAAATTAATTTGGAGCAGACAGAGATGATCCCTTAATGTAGTCGTTGAATGGATAATGCAAACCGGATAAATTATGTTAGATTAGTGCATCTTCCGAATGTTAAGTGCCAGATTTATGAATTAGAAAGTGAAGATGTTATGTAGCGTGAGAAACAAGAAGTATGAATAATTGGTAGTGGAAAAATTTTGTATGGATCAAAGTGCGGTTCAGATGTATTCTTCTTGACAAGAAATTGCAGATAAATTAAGCTAAGAAGAGTTGTTCACTAAGGAAATTGTATTAGACCCCTGCATCTATCATGAGTTATTAAGTTGTCATGGACTAAGAAACACAAGCTTAGCAGTAAGTAGAAAGAGGTTTCAGTAGCGGTAAGAAATAAGATGCAATTTTTCGATTGGAACGGAAACTAAAGATTAAATAATAAGTTGTCAAAATTCAGTGAACTAATGGATGAATGATGTCAAGCTCTATCAAGAGGACAAGAATGTGTTAACGCATGATTATAATAAGTTGAAGTGATAAGGATTAATTAAGATTTTTGAAATTTGAGAATTTATTTTAAGGTTCCGTTAAATGAAAGGTTGTTGTTAGTACAAAAGTGTTAAGAATGAAGTAAAGTATTAAGGAATCACATATTTTCTTTTGATGATATTTCTCACGTAATTGATCTAAAAACTGAAAGAATGAATGGGTCGATTAGTATGGATTTTGAGAATTGAAGTTATCTCAAGAGAGCTCGTAAGTGTAATTATCAGCACGATACGAATGAAATAAATGGAAATAAGTCTCGAACCGTTAAGTATGTTCAGTATATAACTGATGTGAATGTGGGAATCATTCAAGGAACACTTTTCTAGAACAAGTGTACAGTATATGTCTAAGGAAAGATTTAATACATGGAAATAGTTCGCTAGTAATATAAGTTAGTACTCGAAGTAGTAAGAAGTGTAAAGTTAGCTTCTCTGTTCAAGACATGTAAGCTTTGAAGGATGACTAGGAGAATTGGATAAACATGTAGTAATGAGATTGGGAAATCTTACATTATGATTGAATTGGTATGCCTAAATCGATAGGATGTGCAATAGTTTTATACTTTGAAAAGAGATATTCATGGAAAATTTTAAGAGACAAGCTAATAATTTTCAAACCACATAATTCAGAGATATTAACAGTTCAATTAATGAGAGTAGGACGAAAGTGTTCCTACCTTGTTAAATCTAAGAAAATTGGAATCACCTCTAGTATGTAACTTAGTCAGTCGACTTGGTGATTTCAAAGAATAAATTAAAAGTATCAGTTTAGCTGGAAAAGAGTCATGTATGAGGTAACAAATATGGATGTTGTAGCAAGATGATTTTATTGTGGTTTGAAATATTCTCATGGGATATCAGGTATAGTAAAAGGTATTTAAGTGCAAGGATACTACCCAGAACAAGAATGCAGATGCTTAAACACAATTCTGTTGTGAAGTTCGGGAGTTTTAAACTCCGTATTTTTGAAGGTAAAGAAAAGATTGATATCATACAAGTTAGAAAATTTATGTGATATACGGTATGGAATTATACCAATTCAGGTAACGAGTATGGAATTATAAGAAAGACTGAGATAATACGTTCCTTATAGTAACGGACATAATAATAATGTTCAAGGAAGAAAAGTATATTTTTGGAAGAGTAAGTTCATGAGAAAATTTATGATTACGGATCTTATTTATTTTGACAGTGTAATTTGATTAATTTAGGAATGTTGAAAGTTTAGTGCAGATGAAGTATAGTCGAATGACTACAGATATATGTCATGTATTTAGTTATCAGTCGTGCTACCTCGTGTATTGTGTACTCGTCAGTTAGTGCACTATTACTCATATAAGAATTACATTTAATGTACTCGCCAGTTAGTACAATTTGTATTTAGATATGACTTATGGATTGTACTCGTCAGTTAGTATTTCCATCAGCTGTTTGAGGTAGTACCATGTTTGGATTCATTCCGCAAAAAACATAGCAGATATCAGCAATAACACCTCATATTCATGTGTTGAATAATGGAGGAAATTGAATCAGTTCTTACATTCATTGAGGTAAATTTAATGTCAGATAATGTTCCGAATAGAAACGATCTTATACGGAGAATGGTGTGGTTATTATTGAGACCTCATTATATGGGTTATAGTTCAGAAATAATTTTTTATTGGAATTAGTCGTACCATGAAGAACCCCCTCAAAGGTTGGATCCATTTATGGAAAGATAAGAATCGACGAAGTCGATAAAAGTGTTACTCCAATAAGTGTATGAGATATTTCCAGAACTTAGTGAAGGTAAACAAGAAGTAGTAACCTAAGACAGATTTATAAAGAGTATATGGAACTAGAAATTTACCCGAAGAATATTTTATGCATTGGTTAGCTTTGCTTTCCACTATGTTTAAAATGTATAATGTATTCCACAACTTACACTTAAGGAGGTTACTATCAAACCTTTCGACCCAGGTGATTGGAAGACATATCAGTATGCAGCGTTTTTTTTTATTTCAGAAATTGTTAAACTCCACGGTGTTGGACAGAAGTCAGAGACAAGGTATTTTGGGGTCAGATATTATTCAAGAGACAACTTTAAAGATTAAATCCATACAAGAAAAGATGAAAGTGGCGCAAAGTCGTCAGAAGAGTTATGCAGATAAGAAACGGAGACCTTTAGAGTTCAATGAGGGAGATCATGTAATTCTGAAAGTTACACCTAAGATGGGTTCACAAGGAATATTCAGAATAAAGAAAATTTAGTCCAAGGTATATTGAACCCTTTCAAATACTCATGCGTATCGGTACAGTAACATATCAGTTAGCATTAATGTCAGAATTACATGAAGTATTTCATGTTTCTCAGTTACAAAAAAAAAAAATTCATTCTCGATACTTTTCAGCCAGTGAAATTGGAAACCATAGATTTAGAATCTGAGATGCGAGATCAGAATCCGTATCTATTTTCAGATAAACTCTAAATTTCGAGGACGAAATTTTCTTAAGGGGGTAGAATGTAATATCCCGCCTGTCAGTATCGGAATATTACCAGTCGATCGTGCCAGAGGATTATTATTATGGAAAGCAAGTTTAACAGAAATATTTTATGTGAAGTCAGCTTAATATGAATAAAGTATTAGTGACGGATTTAACACGCTTAAGACAAGGGCATTTTGGTAATTGCTTGAAAGAAGGATATTTAGTAGTGTTGTCCCAAAATATCTCATTTCATTTCATCCTTTCTCTTTCTAAGTTTGGCAAAGAGTTTTGCCCTCCCTTTTCTCTTTTCCATCGGCCTTATCTCCTCTTCCTTAATCTTCTTCAAAATTTCACCAAAACCTCAAGCTTAAGGGATCCTAGTAGTGTTATTGCAAGAGTTTAACAAGCAAAGTTCATCTTTCCCTCACTTTGGAAGCAAAACCGCCCCTTTCCCATATATTTCAAACTTTCATTTTTCTTCAAAACCATGGAAAATTGTTAGAAAACATGTTGATGGAGATACCCATGATGTTTTTAGAGCAAGGTAAGTAACAAAAATGTGTTCCCTTCCCTTTCACCAAGTAGGCCGCCCTTTACCCTTCAAATTGGGGAAAATTGCTCTTTGTAAAATTGTTCCAATTTCATGCTTTTAGTGTGTTTAAAATGTTATGGGTATTGTGGTTTTAACATGTTTGATGTTATAGGAGCTTTTGGAAGGAGAAGGCAAGTAACTAGTGGCTTGGGGTTGGAAGTTTTGCCACAAAGTGTTCAAGAGGAACCTCCACAAGATTGTGAGTTCCTTTAGTTAGTAAACCTTTCCTTTTGGGTAGTTCAATTATGCTATTAGATTGATAAATTATGATTTTGAGCATTAGGACATAGTTAGTGCTATTATGTTTAGGCTAAATACCCCTTGCTAATATATTCTAGAATTTGCTTTTATGTTAATTGTCATGCTTATGTTAGTATAGAAGTTGGAGGAAAATTATTAGGCAAGGATTCAATACATTTATGAAAATATGTGTATGATTTCGGCTAGATTCCGGAAATTAGAAATTTGTTAAATATTTGGTATTTTCCTATCTTTGGCTAATGGGAATGAAAAACTTTTAAATGAATACACGACTAATGGCGGTTATGGATTGAACTTTCATTTTCCGGATATGTAGCCGAAAAGTGTTATAAGAACCTCCAACCAAATACTACCATATTGCTATGCGTATTAATATAAAAGAATGTTTAGAATAAATTATGCCTTTAGAAATTATAGATTATGATCTAGTATGTTAGGACATAACATAGAGACATTATGACTTAAGATATTTACCCATGCTAGTGTACTCTAAAATGGTTTTATATTGATAATTATGCTTATGGTAGTGTATGAGTTAGAGGAAAAAATTGTTATGACAAGTTTTGCACAAGTATGAATAAATATGCACATTTCGGCTATAATTCCGGAAAGTGAGATTTGTTGGTTTTATTACTTTGTTTCAAATCTTAGCTAATGAAATTTACACTTTTAAGGCAATGTAATGGTTTGGTTTGGCTAAGAATATAAATTCTCATTATTACCGAACGTGTAGCCGAAATGTATTATTATGACCTCTAATTACGTACTACCATATAGCATTATTATTTATGTAAAAGAATGTTTAGAGTAAATTGGCCATGAATAAGAGTTATGGGTAAGTCACTAACCCGGGTAAAATACCATTTTTGAGAAGAGAATAGTTATTGACACATTTTCAGTTAGAGACGAGAATTTAATTCTCATTAACAGATATGACATTAATTGATTTATTAAATTGTGGCTTTCGCTATCCCGCCAGTTGGATACGAAAGGTTCCCGCCAGTTGGAACGGGCACTATCCGTGAGGATGACCCCACAGTAATCAGAGGAGTCCGGTATTCCCGTCAGTTGGAAATATATATACCGGTTTTCAGAGGAATAAATTCCGGGTTTACTCCACCTGGGTTTATTCGTAAAATCAACTCAGATAATTGTTTGTTCAACGCTAACTTTACTAACACATTTGTTAGACATTGAGATTAAATATTTAGTTATGTTAAGATATCAGAGTTACAGGTTAAAGATGTATAATCTCAGAGAGGTCGAATTTAGACAGAGGACAGTCATAGGTATTCCCAAGGATTGTCTGCAGCCTAGGATAGGTGGAGCTCACTGAGACATTATGTCTCATCCCATTCCATTTATTATTTTTCAGGTACATAGTCATCCCAGAAGAAAGATTAAGAAAGGCTACAAGTTGATTATGGTGCTTCATTGATGATGTGTATATGTGGAAGTATGTCTCAGGACTTGTTGTGATGTATTTTAGTCCATATCAGTTTATGGGAATTATGTATCAGATTATGTATAATATTATGTGCTTGTCAGTTAGTACAGATATCATCTAGATAATATGTAAAGATTATCAGATAATCAGACAGGAGTCCTAGAGACATATGCACATTATCAGTCATCACATGTAAATTTTATATTGAAATTTAATGTACCCGGTATTAAATTTTAACGCTTTCTAAAATTCTAGACACTTTTATGAGGGCGTTACAGATGGGTTCGAGTTCTATACAAACATGATTAAACTACTACACATGGAGACACTGTGGATTTTTTAGTCAACCCTATTTAAAATTTTAATATATTATTTTTTAAGGGTCTTGTATCGAAAAAGAGAAACTTGGTTTTTTGGGTTTGTTACAATTTAAATGTCACTAATAATTGCACTTTTAATTTTAATAAAAATCAATATTTCATATAAAATATCGTTCGTAATATACACATGCTACCACGCAATAAAAATAGAGGGAAGATTGACACGTGAATTCTTGTCTTTCCGCTAGTATTTAACAATTAAAAAGGGAAAAATAATAATTATAAATAAAAATAAATTTTGACTACATTAAATAAGCATTAAAAATATTTTATGGCTTTATGGAAAAACAATAATCATAAAGAAAAATAAATTTTGACTGTATTAAATGAGTGTCAAAATTTTTTTTGTACCTTTTTCGAAAATTAATGAATATCTGCATAAAAGATAATTTCATGCAATATTAATTTTTATAAATTAACTATAGTAAATATCTTATATAATAAAACATGTTTTTTGTTTGAGTGCGTACAATAATGTTTGGGCCAACAAAAGTATACCCATTATCCCATCTTGCAATCTTTAGAGACAAAGCCCTAAATCTTGTCCTATAAATACATGTGCCAGCTTCAAGAAAGAACTCATTATGTATGTTCTGAATACCAAGAGAATTAGTGTTGTGGAGGTGCAGTTTGATCCATTGCATTTTTTTAATCAAAGAAATTACACTTGAGTGATTGAGTACGATTAATCCTCAATCCTCATCTCTTTTTTCGAGTGTATTTCCTTGATTAAAGAGATTCATTGGATCATCATTTTTCTAGCAATTTGTTTGTTGTTCAGATTGTGTAATGAATTCTTGTTGTCTCGATTTGATTGTGTTTGCACGTATAATATACCTGATGAATCCTGTTTTTTCTGTTTTTTGTTTACTAATTTTGGTCATATGTTTTTAATCTGTTTGATTCATTGCTATCACTTGATGATAGGGTCTGCCTTTACGATGATTGATTATTATTTTTATTTACAACTGCAGTTATTTGTATTTTGGGACTGTATGTATACTCCTTCATCTATCGGATTTTTGGCCCTGTCTTTATTTTTTATTCTTTAGCCTATTTGCAGATAACCCAGAGGCCTTGGGTGATTGCGCAATTGCAACCAAGACGGATGCAGTGACATCACGGGTATAGGTTTCCTTTTGATAGCTATTAACAGTACTCTTTTAAACTCACTCCGATATGCGACTATCATTTATCTCTTATGTTGTTATTACAGAATTGGGAAAAGGAGATAATTTCTTTAGCAACTATGATGTGCAACTATTAACTGTCATAGTTGATTTCACAGTACCGACTTAGCGGCGGAGTGCTGATTTTTGCAGTAGAGGATCGATACTCATAAAATTTAATTGTATTTCTAAATCTAGGAAATATACGGTGACTTTTGTGCTTTAAGCACCTTTTGCAGCTTATGTGGAAATGTTTGGAAAAACAATAATGAAACGCTTATAGCTTAAGCGCGTAACATATAAGATTTTATTACAATCACCCATAATAGTTGTGGACATGTATATATATAATATCAATTATTAACTTGTTTATCTATCAACGAAATTATTCAATTTAACTCTTTAATTTGAGTTGTACACTTTAGACGACCCAAATCCTTTTAGAGGACACAGATCCTTATTAGAGTGTAGGTTCCTTCCTCGTGTTGCTCTTAGAATTTTCATATTTCATTTACAATGATTGTTATTTCAAATGTGTTTAAATTATTTACATATTTGTTTCAGCATTATGCAAAAATGATTCTAGGGAAACCTGAATTAAAAGAAAATTAAACTATAAGAGAAGGTGTGGGAGCTGCGAGTGAAAAAAAATCAAGAGATACTCAAAATACAGAGAATAAAAAAAACCAAAGATTAAATCTTTAGCTGACAAGAATAATGGTAATTATAATGATTTCCATAAGTTTTCTGAAGAATAAAGGTAGATTGCAATTCCTTTTTTTAAAAGCACATTTTACTATTTTACCTCCTTCTATTTTTTTCCTTTGATAATCCTTTCCCTTGTACCATGTGCCTATCCAGCTCTAAATTTTCAAGTTATAGACTTGGGTTAGTGTTTTTAATCAGATGGGTTCGAGTTCTATACAAACATGATTAAACTACTACACATGGAGACACTGTGGATTTTTTAGTCAACCCTATTTAAAATTTTAATATATTATTTTTTAAGGGTCTTGTATCGAAAAAGAGAAACTTGGTTTTTTGGGTTTGTTACAATTTAAATGTCACTAATAATTGCACTTTTAATTTTAATAAAAATCAATATTTCATATAAAATATCGTTCGTAATATACACATGCTACCACGCAATAAAAATAGAGGGAAGATTGACACGTAAATTCTTGTCTTTCCGCTAGTATTTAACAATTAAAAATGGAAAAATAATAATTATAAATAAAAACAAATTTTGACTACATTAAATAAGCATTAAAAATATTTTATGGCTTTATGGAAAAACAATAATCATAAAGAAAAATAAATTTTGACTGTATTAAATGAGTGTTAAAATTTTTTTTGTACCTTTTTCGAAAATTAATGAATATCTGCATAAAAGATAATTTCATGCAATATTAATTTTTATAAATTAACTATAATAAATATCTTATATAATAAAACATGTTTTTTGTTTGAGTGCGTACAATAATGTTTGGGCCAACAAAAGTATACCCATTATTCCATCTTGCAATCTTTAGAGACAAAGCCCTAAATCTTGTCCTATAAATACATGTGCCAGCTTCAAGAAAGAACTCATTATGTATGTTCTGAATACCAAGAGAATTAGTGTTGTGGAGGTGCAGTTTGATCCATTGCATTTTTTTAATCAAAGAAATTACACTTGAGTGATTGAGTATGATTAATCCTCAATCCTCTTCATCTTTTTTCGAGTGTATTTCCTTGATTAAAGAGATTCATTGGATCATCATTTTTCTAGCAATTTGTTTGTTGTTCAGATTGTGTAACATCCCGCTTTTAAAGACTGATGTATTAATTGGAGCGATAAAATGCCAACGAGTGAGTTAAGGGGCGTTTTAGACTTTTCACGTGGAGAAGCTATTTTATGTGGTTTAGGACCACAAATCTTCACAACTTTCTTTCCACTCTCTCTCTAGGGTTACAACTTTTGCTCTCCCTTCTCTCTAAGAATTTTCTCTTCTCTACTTCCCTCTACTCAAAATCTTCACACAATATCATCCAATCTTCATTCAATCTTCCATAAGTTTGAACTAAGCAAGGTTTTGCTAAGGGTGTTGGTAAAGAATTGGAAGCAAGCTTCTCCAACACACTTCTCTCCTAACTAGGGTTTTGCCATTAGGACTTTGTCTTCAAGAGCTTGAGCTTGTGAGTCTATTTTCAAAACATCAAAGGTGAGTTCTTAGTTAGTTCCAACCATGGGAACATGTGTGATAAGCTTGCAAGAAAACTACATATATTTCTAGGGTTTATTCATAAAGAAAACTACCCCTTTTTATGTCTTGTACTATTATACTTGTGAATACTTGCTTAATGACTGTTTTTCAGGTTCCAAATGATCACTAGAGTCATCATAAGCTTTGGGGTGCTTGGATTTGAGGTTTTTGAGTGAAAAACATCATTTTTGATAGTCCTGGACTGTCATAACTCGCCACGGCGAGCAGAGAGCTCGCGAGGCGAGCTAGACCTCCAGAACTGGGGATTTGCTCGCCCCCAACTCGCAGTGGCGAGTAGGAGCTCGCCTCCCACACAACTTTACTCGCCATGGCGAGCAGACAGTGGGGGAACCTCATTGTTTTGCTCGTCATGGGTGGTTCGGGCGTTTCGCGAGCGGTTTTCTTTAAGCGATCTTTTTACAATAACCCCTCAAATCAAGACTCCAAGGCATAGGTTTTAAAATGATTTCTTAAGCGAGAAGCAAGTATTTAATTGGTATAATAAGGTAAGGCATACGAGAGAAGTTAAAGATTCATAATCGGGTAGCGAATTATATATATTAAGAATGGGAATGAACATAGAGACTCGACATAGTTTGTCGAGAAGCTAGATAGTTTTGCATAGAATTGTTTATGCTAAGAAGTGATGGTTTTATATCTTAATCACAAGAGATTTAAGCAAGTAAGCTAAGACAAGAATCGTATATGGTCAAGACCATTAAGAAAGTAAAGGTGTCGTGTCTTTTGTATACCTTCCAAGGTTGGGTACAAAAGGTTCTCCAAGGGGAATGGGGTGAGCCGTAAGGGACCCGCACGTTCACTAAGGGAGTCCGGTACGCCTTTGCTAGGCAATTTACCGGTAGTAAGGGATGAACTTCCGGGGTTACTCCACTCGGAACTAATCCGTAAAATGTATTCGGTTAATCTTGATTGTTCAACGCTAACTTCTAACCTAATATATGGACATGTATTATCCTTGTGAATGAATTAAGATATGATTTAATATGTACAAGTTTAGAATCAAGTAAAGAAAGTATGTCGATGACGAGTCAGGTTTTACTTAGTCGTCCGACTTAGAGATGTGTCATGAAGATAGTTCTTGATACTTAGTGCGTATCTTGATATAGCAATTTTAGACTTTTCCCTTGATCGCCATGACATGTTTAGAGCAGCAAGACCTTTAGTAGGATCGTAAGAATTTATGACGAATAGCATGCACTACCGTCTAGATAAGAGAATCCACACACGTATAATCAACCGGCAGGTTGTAATTTAGACACGTGATGACCATAAGTTTTCCCCCAAGGTTATCACTAGCCTAGACTAGATAGAACTCACTGAGGCATTATGTCTCATCCAACTCCTTATTTGTTCAGGATCACAGGTTGCTCAAAGAAAAGGTAAGGAAAAAGCTTTGGATTGATCGAGTATGCAGAAATCAAGAGAAGTCGAATTAAGGATGCATATGTTATATTATTTAAGTTATGTTGTTAGACTTCGTAACTAGTATTATGAAGCAAAAACTTTGGTGTGTAATAATGTAACATATGACTCGGAATCTTTGTATCTTAACTTTCGACTTAAAGTCGTTCCTGTATTGTATAATTAATGTATCCAATATCATCCTATAACGCTCATTTGATTATCCTAGATAATTTCAAATACGGGTGTTACAATTGGTATCAGAGCAGGTCGTTTCAGATCGTGCCTTGGGTCATTAATATTACAATCCAAGTAGTTGTTCTTTTGAGTTTAGGATGTTGTCCTCATTGTTATATTTGGTTGAAATTGATCACTTTGACTTAAATATGACAGTTTGAGCGAGAATGTCTGGAGCACAAAGAGGACGAGGTTGGCCAAGAGCCAATCAGAATGTTAACCCTGATGCTCAGATGTGGGCACAGATGATGCAGCAGAATCAGCAGATGATGCAGATGATGCAACAACAGATCCAGCAGAACACACAGTCCCAGCAGCAATGGGCTGCAACTATGCAACAAGGTCCGGGATTGCATCAACCGCATCCACCACCTCCAATTGTGGGGAATCCAGCATTCCGAGAATTCAATCGGAACCATCCTCCAGAGTTTGACGGTAGTGGGGAGCCGCCTGAAGCTAAGAGGTGGATCAAGCATTCAGAGAAGATTTTTCTTATGGCCAATTGTACCGAGGAAGAGAAGGTAGTTTATGCAACTAATCAATTCCGAGGTGCAGCACAGGATTGGTGGGAAACTGCTCGACGCAGGATGGTGACAAATGGAATGCCAGTGAATTGGGAGAACTTTAAGCAAGTGATGAAAGAGAAATATATTCCTTTGTCGTTCAAGGTCAGGAAGGAGCAAGAATTTCTTCAATTGAAACAGGGTCAAATGTCGGTGACAGATTTCACAAAGAAGTTTGAGGAATTATCTTATTACTCTACTCACCATGAGTATGCGGGTAATGAGATGTGGAAAGTTAACCAATATAAGCATGCTTTGAGAGGTGAACTCTATGCGGTAGTCAGTCAACAAAGGTTAACAAATTTCGATGAGATGGTGCATAATAGTTTGGAGGCTGAGAGAGGTTATGATAAAGCTGTCAGAGAGGGTACCACGTCTTTTGATAGAAGAAGAGGCAATTTTGTTGATAGGCATCATGATAAGTTGAAGCCAAGAGGGTCTCCTCAGAAGGGGTCTCCTCAGAAGGGAAGACAGATGGGTTCATCAAACTCTTTTGTTACTTGCAGTAAATGTGGAAGGACTAATGCTGGGCCATGCAAAATGGGAGATGATTCATGTTATGCTTGTGGCCAGAGAGGGCACTTTATGGTAGATTGTCCCACTAGGAAGAACAAGGGCAAAGGCGTAGGTACCACAATGAACAGAGGAAGGGTGTACTCATTGGATGGCAAGAAGGCACAAGCTAATGAATATTTAATTGGTGGTACGTGTTTTCTTGGCCGAAATCCTATTAATGTTTTATTTGATTGTGGAGCATCATGTTCTTTCATTTCTTTCCAATGTGTTGAAGCTCTTCAGTTATCTGTTTCATTATTAAATCCCTCTATGATGGTAACTACGGCCACCGATGGAGGAATTGTAGCGAATTATGTTTGTGAGAATTGTCCTATCACCGTATCTAGTAAGACTTATTATATAGACTTGGTATGTCTTCCGATGAAGCAACTTGATGTGATCTTAGGTATGGATTGGTTGTCGGCGAATCATGTATATATAGGGTGTGCAAAGAAGAGTATTTACATGCCAACTACTAACACGGTGGAAGGAGTGGCTTTATCAGAATTATTAAAACACACATATCTAATGGCTCAATTTATTTGTGCTCAAGATAAGGGTTTTTATGTCATGCTCACCGTGACTTCAGAGACAGATATACGTCCAAATGATATTCCGATTGTCAGTGAGTACCTGGATGTCTTTCCGGCCGATATCACAAATTTACCACCAGAAAGGGAAATTGAGTTTTCAATTGATCTGATTCCAGGAGCGGAGCCGGTGTCGGTAGCGCCTTATAGAATGTCTCCTTTGGAGCTTAAGGAACTAAAGTCTCAGCTAGAAGAGCTTATACAGAAGCATTTCATCAGGCCTAGTGTATCTCCTTGGGGTGCACCGGTGTTGTTAGTCAAGAAGAAAGATGGTAGCATGAGACTGTGTATTGATTATTGCCAGTTGAATAAGGTAACCATCAAGAATAAGTACCCATGGCCAAGGATTGATGATCTACTTGATCAGCTTAAAGGAGCGTCCATATTCTCAAAGATTGACCTTAGATCTGGATATCATCAGATACGCATCAAATCTTCGGATGTGTCTAAAACGGCTTTCAGAACGCGTTACGGACACTATGAATTTTAGTTATGCCTTTTGGTGTATCCAATGCTCCAGCATGTTTTTATGGATTATATGAACCGGATCTTTCAACCGTATTTGGATTAATTTGTCATTATTTTCATTGATGACATATTGATTTATTCTAAGAATCCACGAGAGCATGCTCAACATCTGAGAACAGTGTTGAATGTTCTCCGAGAGAAACAACTTTATGCAAAGTTTAGCAAGTGTGAGTTTTGGTTGTCAGAAGTTAAGTTCCTGGGTCATGTTATTTCTCAAGGAGGAGTAGCAGTTGATCAGTCGAAAGTAGAAGTTGTTCAAAATTGGACTAGACCAAAGAATGTTTCAGACGTTCGAAGCTTTTTGGGGTTAGCTGGATATTACCGGTGATTCATCATGAAGTTTTCCCAAATCGCTTTGCCATTAACCCGACTCACAAGGAAGGATGTACCTTTTGTGTGGGATGAAGAATGTGAGAAAAGTTTTAGGACTCTGAAGAAGAAGTTGACACAGGCACCAGTTCTAACCATACCCGACCCGGAGAATAAATATGTTGTGTTTTGTGATGCATCGTCTAAGGGACTTGGTGGTGTACTTATGCAGGAAAATAATGTGATAGCTTATGCATCTAGACAACTCAAGACGCATGAAGGAAATTATCCTACTCATGACTTGGAGTTAGCAGCCATAATTTTCGTTTTGAAGATATGGAGGCATCATTTGTATGGAGCACACTTTGAATTGTTTAGTGACCACAAGAGCCTAAAGTACTTGTTTGATCAAAGAGATTTGAATATGAGGCAACGACGTTGGATGGAATATTTAAAAGATTTTGACTTTGATTTGAAATATCATCCAGGAAAGGCCAATGTGGTGGCAGATGCTTTGAGTCGTAAGGCCTTAGCTCAAGCTGAAGTCTTAATGCACACTTGTAACATGTATGAGAAGGTTCGAGACCTTAATCTTGGAGTCACAGAAGATGATGACGGTATTTGGTTGCACAGATTGGAAGTTTCATGCGATTTACGGTCAAGAATTATACAGGCTCAGATTGTTGACACAGAACTTCAGAGAAGGAAGGTTATGTGTTCCAAATGATCAAGAGCTTAGAAGATTGATTTTGGATGAGGTGCATAAGAGTAGTTTTTCAATTCATCCTGGTGCTACCAAGATGTATCAAGATTTAAAGAGGGAGTACTGGTGGCCTGGCATGAAGACGGATATTGCTGAATTTGTAGCAAGATGTATTGTTTGTCAACAAGTCAAAATAGAACATCAGAGACCAGCTGGTATGCTACAACCATTGGAGATTCCTCAGTGGAAATGGGAACACATTACTATGGACTTTGTAGGAGGTTTACCTCGTACTCAGAGAGGTCAAGACTCAATATGGGTGATTGTAGATAGGTTAACTAAGTCAGCTCATTTCTTACTAGTTAAAACTACCTACAAAGCATCTCAGTATGCTGAACTGTTCATTTCAGAAATCGTCAAGCTACACGGCGTTCTGGTGAGTATTGTGTCGGATAGAGATCCTATCTTCACTTCGCACTTTTGGAGGGCCTTTCAAAGGGCCTTAGGAACTCGTTTGAAGTTGAGCACGTCGCATCATCCGCAAACGGATGGACAGTCAGAGAGGACTATCCAAACTTTAGAAGACATGTTACGTGCTTGTGTTGTAGAAGATGGAGGGAGTTGGAACCATCACTTACCTCTGATAGAATTTTCCTACAACAATAGTTATCATTCGAGTATCGGAATGGCACCATATGAAGCGTTGTATGGTAGGAAATGAAGAACCCCTCTATGTTGGGCAGAGGTTGGAGATAAGAGCATAATTGGACCAGAGATTATTCAAGAAACGACTTTGAAGATTAAGTCAATACAAGAGAATATGAGAATAGCACAGAGTCGTCAGAAAAGTTATGCGGACAATAGGCGAAGACCTTTAGAGTTCGAAGAAGGTGATCATGTGTTCCTGAAGGTTACACCTAAACTGGGTTTGAGAGGTGTTTTCAGAACCAAGAAGTTGTGTCCTAGATATGTAGGACCGTTTATGATACTCAAGCGTATCGGACCAGTGGCTTACCAGCTAGCTTTACCTCCAGCTATGTCGGGATTATATGATGTGTTTCATGTATCTCAATTGAAGAAGTACATTCCAGATCCTTTTCAGCCAATTGAGTTAGATTCCATAGAATTGAGATTGGATTTGACTTTTAAGCCAGAACCAAAAAGAATAATTGACCGAGATGTCAAATCTCTCAGGAACAAAGAGATTCCTATATTGAAAGTGTTATGGAAGGGTTCGCCAGATGGTGAGGCTACATGGGAACTTGAATCAGAGATGTTTGATCAGTATCCACATTTGTTTTCAGGTATGCTCTAAATTTCGAGGACGAAATTTTTTAAGGGGGGTAGATTGTAACATCCCGCTTTTAAAGACTGATGTATTAATTGGAGCGATAAAATGCCAACGAGTGAGTTAAGGGGCGTTTTAGACTTTTCACGTGGAGAAGCTATTTTATGTGGTTTAGGACCACAAATCTTCACAACTTTCTTTCCACTCTCTCTCTAGGGTTACAACTTTTGCTCTCCCTTCTCTCTAAGAATTTTCTCTTCTCTACTTCCCTCTACTCAAAATCTTCACACAATATCATCCAATCTTCATTCAATCTTCCATAAGTTAGAACTAAGCAAGGTTTTGCTAAGGGTGTTGGTAAAGAATTGGAAGCAAGCTTCTCCAACACACTTCTCTCCCAACTAGGGTTTTGCCATTAGGACGTTGTCTTCAAGAGCTTGAGCTTGTGAGTCTATTTTCAAAACATCAAAGGTGAGTTCTTAGTTAGTTCGAACCATGGGAACATGTGTGATAAGCTTGCAAGAAAACTACATATATTTCTAGGGTTTATTCATCAAGAAAGTTACCCCTTTTTATGTCTTGTACCATTATACTAGTGAATACTTGCTTAATGACTGTTTTTCAGGTTCCAAATGATCACTAGAGTCATCATAAGCTTTGGGGTGCTTGGATTTGAGGTTTTTGAGTGAAAAACACCATTTTTGACAGTCCTGGACTGTCATAACTCGCCACGGCGAGCAGAGAGCTCGCGAGGCGAGCTAGACCTCCAGAACTGGGGATTTGCTCGCCCCCAACTCGTAGTGGCGGGTAAGAGCTCGCCTCCCACACAACTTTACTCGCCATGGCGAGCAGACAGTGGGGGAACCTCATTGTTTTGCTCGTCATGGGTGGTTCGGGCGTTTCGCGAGCGGTTTTCTTTAAGCGATCTTTTTACAATAACCCCTCAAATCAAGACTCCAAGGCATAGGTTTTAAAATGATTTCTTAAGCGAGAAGCAAGTATTTAATTGGTATAACAAGGTAAGGCATACGAGAGAATTTAAAGATTCATAATCGGGTAGCGAATTATATATATTAAGAATGGGAATGAACATAGAGACTCGACATAGTTTGTCGAGAAGCTAGATAGTTTTGCATAGAATTGTTTATGCTAAGAAGTGATGGTTTTATATCTTAATCACAAGAGATTTAAGCAAGTAAGCTAAGACAAGAATCGTATATGGTCAAGACCATTAAGAAAGTAAAGGTGTCGTGTCTTTTGTATTCCTTCCAAGGTTGGGTACAAAAGGTTCTCCAAGGGGAATGGGGTGAGCCGTAAGGGACCCGCACGTTCACTAAGGGAGTCCGGTACGCCTTTGCTAGGCAATTTACCGGTAGTAAGGGATGAACTTCCGGGGTTACTCCACTCGGAACTAATCCGTAAAATGTATTCGGTTAATCTTGATTGTTCAACGCTAACTTCCAACCTAATATATGGACATGTATTGTGCTTGTGAATTAATTAAGATATGATTTAATATGTACAAGTTTAGAATCAAGTAAAGAAAGTATGTCGATGACGAGTCAGGTTTTACTTAGTCATCCGACTTAGAGATGTGTCATGAAGATAGTTCTTGATACTTAGTGCGTATCCTGATATAGCAATTTTAGACTTTTCCCTTGATCGCCATGACATGTTTAGAGCAGCAAGACCTTTAGTAGGATCGTAAGAATTTATGACGAATAGCATGCACTACCGTCTAGATAAGAGAATCCACACACGTATAATCAACCGGCAGGTTGTAATTTAGACACGTGATGACCATAAGTTTTCCCCCAAGGTTATCACTAGCCTAGACTAGATAGAACTCACTGAGGCATTATGTCTCATCCAACTCCTTATTTGTTCAGGATCACAGGTTGCTCAAAGAAAAGGTAAGGAAAAAGCTTTGGATTGATCGAGTATGCAGAAATCAAGAGGAGTCGAATTAAGGATGCATATGTTATATTATTTAAGTTATGTTGTTAGACTTCGTAACTAGTATTATGAAGCAAAAACTTTGGTGTGTAATAATGTAACATATGACTCGGAATCTTTGTATCTTAACTTTCGACTTAAAGTCGTTCCTGTATTGTATAATTAATGTATCCAATATCATCCTATAACGCTCATTTGATTATTCTAGATAATTTCAAATACAGGTGTTACAATTGGTATCAGAGCAGGTCGTTTCAGATCGTGCCTTGGGTCATTAATATTACAATCCAAGTAGTTGTTCTTTTGAGTTTAGGATGTTGTCCTCATTGTTATATTTGGTTGAAATTGATCACTTTGACTTAAATATGACAGTTTGAGCGAGAATGTCTGGAGCACAAAGAGGACGAGGTCGGCCAAGAGCCAATCAAAATGTTAACCCTGATGCTCAGATGTGGGCACATATGATGCAGCAGAATCAGCAGATGATGCAGATGATGCAACAACAGATCCAGCAGAACGCACAGTCCCAGCAGAAATGAGCTGCAACTATGCAACAAGGTCCGGGATTGCATCAACCGCATCCACCAGCTCCAATTGTGGGGAATCCAGCATTCCGAGAATTCAATCGGAACCATCCTCCAGAGTTTGACGGTAGTGGGGAGCCGCCTGAAGCTAAGAGGTGGGTCAAGCATTTAGAGAAGATTTTTCTTATGGCCAATTGTACCGAGGAACAGAAGGTAGTTTATGCAACTAATCAACCGAGGTGCAGCACAGGATTGGTCGGAAACTGCTCGACGCAGGATGGTGACAAATGGAATGCCAGTGAATTGGGAGAACTTTAAGCAAGTGATGAAAGAGAAATATATTCCTTTGTCGTTCAAGGTCAGGAAGGAGCAAGAATTTCTTCAATTGAAACAGGGTCAAATGTCGGTGACAGATTTCACAAAGAAGTTTGAGGAATTATCTTATTACTCTACTCACCATGAGTATGCGGGTAATGAGATGTGGAAAGTTAACCAATATAAGCATGCTTTGAGAGGTGAACTCTATGCGGTAGTCAGTCAACAAAGGTTAACAAATTTCGATGAGATGGTGCATAATAGTTTGGAGGCTGAGAGAGGTTATGATAAAGCTGTCAGAGAGGGTACCACGTCTTTTGATAGAAGAAGAGGCAATTTTGTTGATAGGCATCATGATAAGTTGAAGCCAAGAGGGTCTCCTCAGAAGGGGTCTCCTCAGAAGGGAAGACAGATGGGTTCATCCAACTCTTTTGTTACTTGCAGTAAATGTGGAAGGACTCGTGCTGGGCCATGCAAAATGGGAGATGATTCATGTTATGCTTGTGGCCAGAGAGGGCACTTTATGGTAGATTGTCCCACTAGGAAGAACAAGGGCAAAGGCGTAGGTACCACAATGAACAGAGGAAGGGTGTACTCATTGGATGGCAAGAAGGCACAAGCTAATGAAGATTTAATTGGTGGTACGAGTTTTCTTGGCCGAAATCCTATTAATGTTTTATTTGATTGTGGAGCATCCTGTTCTTTCATTTCTTTCCAATGTGTTGAAGCTCTTCAGTTATCTGTTTCGTTATTAAATCCCCCTATGATGGTAACTACGGCCACCAATGGAGAAATTGTAGCGAATTATGTTTGTGAGAATTGTCCTATCACCGTATCTAGTAAGACTTATTATATAGACTTGGTATCTCTTCCGATGAAGCAACTTGATGTGATCTTAGGTATGGATTGGTTGTCGGCGAATCATGTAGATAGAGGGTGTGCAGAGAAGAGTATTTGCATGCCAACTACTAACACGGTGGAAGGAGTGGCTTTATCAGAATTATTAAAACACACATATCTAATGGCTCAATTTATTTGTGCTCAAGATAAGGGTTTTTATGTCATGCTCACCGTGACTTCAGAGACAGATATACGTCCAAATGATATTCCGATTGTCAGTGAGTACCTGGATGTCTTTCCGGCCGATATCACAAATTTACCACCAGAAAGGGAAATTGAGTTTTCAATTGATCTGATTCCAGGAGCGGAGCCGGTGTCGGTAGCGCCTTATAGAATGTCTCCTTTGGAGCTTAAGGAACTAAAGTCTCAGCTAGAAGAGCTTATACAGAAGCATTTCATCAGGCCTAGTGTATCTCCTTGGGGTGCACCGGTGTTGTTAGTCAAGAAGAAAGATGGTAGCATGAGACTGTGTATTGATTATTGCAGTTGAATAAGGTAACCATCAAGAATAAGTACCCATGGCCAAGGATTGATGATCTACTTGATCAGCTTAAAGGAGCGTCCGTATTCTCAAAGATTGACCTTAGATCTAGATATCATCAGATACGCATCAAATCTTCGGATGTGTCTAAAACGGCTTTCAGAACGCGTTACGGACACTATGAATTTTTAGTTATGCCTTTTGGTGTATCCAATGCTCCAGCATGTTTTTATGGATTATATGAACCGGATCTTTCAACCGTATTTGGATCAATTTTTCATTATTTTCATTGATGACATATTGATTTATTCTAAGAATCCACGAGAGCATGCTCAACATCTGAGAACAGTGTTGAATGTTCTCCGAGAGAAACAACTTTATGCAAAGTTTAGCAAGTGTGAGTTTTGGTTGTCAGAAGTTAAGTTCCTGGGTCATGTTATTTCTCAAGGAGGAGTAGCAGTTGATTAGTCGAAAGTAGAAGCTGTTCAAAATTGGACTAGACCAAAGAATGTTTCAGAGGTTCGAAGCATTTTGGGGTTAGCTGGATATTACCGGCGATTCATCATGAAGTTTTCCCAAATCGCTTTGCCATTAACCCGACTCACAAGGAAGGATGTACCTTTTGTGTGGGATGAAGAATGTGAGAAAAGTTTTAGGACTCTGAAGAAGAAGTTGACACAGGCACCAGTTCTAACCATACCCGACCCGGAGAAGAAATATGTTGTGTTTTGTGATGCATCGTCTAAGGGACTTGGTGGTGTACTTATGCCGGAAAATAATGTGATAGCTTATGCATCTAGACAACTCAAGACGCATGAAGGAAATTATCCTACTCATGACTTGGAGTTAGCAGCCATAATTTTCGTTTTGAAGATATGGAGGCATCATTTGTATGGAGCACACTTTGAATTGTTTAGTGACCATAAGAGCCTAAAGTACTTGTTTGATCAAAGAGATTTGAATATGAGGCAACGACGTTGGATTGAATATTTAAAAGATTTTGACTTTGATTTGAAATATCATCCAGGAAAGGCCAATGTGGTGGCAGATGCTTTGAGTCGTAAGGCCTTAGCTCAAGCTGAAGTCTTAATGCACACTTGTAACATGTATGAGAAGGTTCGAGACCTTAATCTTGGAGTCACAGAAGATGATTACGGTATTTGGTTGCACTGATTGGAAGTTTCATGCGATTTACGGTCAAGAATTATACAGGCTCAGATTGTTGACATAGAACTTCAGAGAAGGAGTGTTCACCCAGAATTCTCTATGGCTTCGGATGGAGCAATATTGTTTGAAGGAAGGTTATGTGTTCCAAATGATCAAGAGCTTAGAAGATTGATTTTGGATGAGGCGCATAAGAGTAGTTTTTCAATTCATCCTGGTGCTACCAAGATGTATCAAGATTTAAAGAGGGAGTACTGGTGGCCTGGCATGAAGACGGATATTGCTGAATTTGTAGCAAGATGTATTGTTTGTCAACAAGTCAAAATAGAACATCAGAGACCAGCTGGTATGCTACAACCATTGGAGATTCCCAAGTGGAGATGGGAACACATTACTATGGACTTTGTAGGAGGTTTACCTCGTACTCAGAGAGGTCAAGACTCAATATGGTGATTGTAGATAGGTTAACTAAGTCAGCTCATTTCTTACCAGTTAAAACTACCTACAAAGCATCTCAGTATGCTGAACTGTTCATTTCAGAAATCGTCAAGCTACACGGGGTTCCGGTGAGTATTGTGTCGGATAGAGATCCTATCTTCACTTCGCACTTTTGGAGGGCCTTTCAAAGGGCCTTAGGAACTCGTTTGAAGTTGAGCACGTCGCATCATCCGCAAAGGGATAGACAGCCAGAGAGGACTATCCAAACTTTAGAAGACATGTTACGTGCTTGTGTTGTAGAAGATGGAGGGAGTTGGAACCATCACTTACCTCTGATAGAATTTTCCTACAACAATAGTTATCATTCGAGTATCGGAATGGCACCATATGAAGCGTTGTATGGTAGGAAATGAAGAACCCCTCTATGTTGGGCAGAGGTTGGAGATAAGAGCATAATTGGACCAGAGATTATTCAAGAAACGACTTTGAAGATTAAGTCAATACAAGAGAATATGAGAATAGCACAGAGTCGTCAGAAAAGTTATGCGGACAATAGGCGAAGACCTTTAGAGTTCGAAGAAGGTGATCATGTGTTCCTGAAGGTTACACCTAAACTGGGTTTGAGAGGTGTTTTCAGAACCAAGAAGTTGTGTCCTAGATATGTAGGACCGTTTATGATACTCAAGCGTATCGGACCAGTGGCTTACCAGCTAGCTTTACCTCCAGCTATGTCGGGATTATATGATGTGTTTCATGTATCTCAATTGAAGAAGTACATTCCAGATCCTTTTCAGCCAATTGAGTTAGATTCCATAGAATTGAGATTGGATTTGACTTTTAAGCCAGAACCAAAAAGAATAATTGACCGAGATGTCAAATCTCTCAGGAACAAAGAGATTCCTATATTGAAAGTGTTATGGAAGGGTTCGCCAGATGGTGAGGCTACATGGGAACTTGAATCAGAGATGTTTGATCAGTATCCACATTTGTTTTCAGGTATGCTCTAAATTTCGAGGACGAAATTTTTTAAGGGGGGTAGATTGTAACATCCCGCTTTTAAAGACTGATGTATTAATTGGAGCGATAAAATGCCAACGAGTGAGTTAAGGGGCGTTTTAGACTTTTCACGTGGAGAAGCTATTTTATGTGGTTTAGGACCACAAATCTTCACAACTTTCTTTCCACTCTCTCTCTAGGGTTACAACTTTTGCTCTCCCTTCTCTCTAAGAATTTTCTCTTCTCTACTTCCCTCTACTCAAAATCTTCACACAATATCATCCAATCTTCATTCAATCTTCCATAAGTTAGAACTAAGCAAGGTTTTGCTAAGGGTGTTGGTAAAGAATTGGAAGCAAGCTTCTCCAACACACTTCTCTCCCAACTAGGGTTTTGCCATTAGGACTTTGTCTTCAAGAGCTTGAGCTTGTGAGTCTATTTTCAAAACATCAAAGGTGAGTTCTTAGTTAGTTCCAACCATGGGAACATGTGTGATAAGCTTGCAAGAAAACTACATATATTTCTAGGGTTTATTCATAAAGAAAGTTACCCCTTTTTATGTCTTGTACCATTATACTAGTGAATACTTGCTTAATGACTGTTTTTCAGGTTCTAAATGATCACTAGAGTCATCATAAGCTTTGGGGTGCTTGGATTTGAGGTTTTTGAGTGAAAAACACCATTTTTGACAGTCCTGGACTGTCATAACTCACCACGGCGAGCAGAGAGCTCGCGAGGCGAGCTAGACCTCCAGAACTGGGGATTTGCTCGCCCCCAACTCGTAGTGGCGAGTAGGAGCTCGCCTCCCACACAACTTTACTCGCCATGGCGAGCAGACAGTGGGGGAACCTCATTGTTTTGCTCGTCATGGGTGGTTCGGGCGTTTCGCGAGCGGTTTTCTTTAAGCGATCTTTTTACAACAACCCCTCAAATCAAGACTCCAAGGCATAGGTTTTAAAATGATTTCTTAAGCGAGAAGCAAGTATTTAATTGGTATAACAAGGTAAGGCATACGAGAGAAGTTAAAGATTCATAATCGGGTAGCGAATTATATATATTAAGAATGGGAATGAACATAGAGACTCGACATAGTTTGTCGAGAAGCTAGATAGTTTTGCATAGAATTGTTTATGCTAGAAGTGACGGTTTTATATCTTAATCACAAGAGATTTAAGCAAGTAAGCTAAGACAAGAATCGTATATGGTCAAGACCATTAAGAAAGTAAAGGCGTCGTGTCTTTTGTATACCTTCCAAGGTTGGGTACAAAAGGTTCTCCAAGGGGAATGGGGTGAGCCGTAAGGGACCCGCACGTTCACTAAGGGAGTCCGGTACGCCTTTGCTAGGCAATTTACCGGTAGTAAGGGATGAACTTCCAGGGTTACTCCACTCGGAACTAATCTGTAAAATGTATTCGGTTAATCTTGATTGTTCAACGCTAACTTCTAACCTAATATATGGACATGTATTATGCTTGTGAATGAATTAAGATATGATTTAATATGTACAAGTTTAGAATCAAGTAAAGAAAGCATGTCGATGACGAGTTAGGTTTTACTTAGTCGTCCGACTTAGAGATGTGTCATGAAGATAGTTCTTGATACTTAGTGTGTATCTTGATATATCAATTTTAGACTTTTCCCTTGATCGCCATGACATGTTTAGAGCAGCAACACCTTTAGTAGGATCATAAGAATCTATGACGAATAGCATGCACTACCGTCTAGATAAGAGAATCCACACACGTATAATCAACCGGCAGGTTGTAATTTAGACACGTGATGACCATAAGTTTTCCCCCAAGGTTATCACTAGCCTAGACTAGATAGAACTCACTGAGGCATTATGTCTCATCCAACTCCTTATTTGTTCAGGATCACAGGTTGCTCAAAGAAAAGGTAAGGAAAAAGCTTTGGATTGATCGAGTATGCAGAAATCAAGAGGAGTCGAATTAAGGATGCATATGTTATATTATTTAAGTTATGTTGTTAGACTTCGTAACTAGTATTATGAAGCAAAAACTTTGGTGTGTAATAATGTAACATATGACTCGGAATCTTTGTATCTTAACTTTCGACTTAAAGTCGTTCCTGTATTGTATAATTAATGTATCCAATATCATCCTATAACGCTCATTTGATTATTCTAGATAATTTCAAATACGGGTGTTACAGATTGTGTAAGGAATTCTTGTTGTCTCGATTTGATTGTGTTTGCACGTATAATATACTTGATGAATCCTGTTTTTTCTGTTTTTTGTTTATTAATTTTGGTCATATGTTTTTAATCTGTTTGATTCATTGCTATCACTTGATGATAAGGTCTGCCTTTACGATGATTGATTATTATTTTTATTTACAACTGCAGTTGTTTGTATTTTGGGACTGTATGTATACTACTTCATCTATCAGATTTTTGGCCCTGTCTTAATTTTTTATTCTTTGGCCTATTTGCAGATAACCCAGAGGCCTTGGGTGATTGCGTAATTGCAACCAAGACGGATGCAGTGACATCACGGGTATAGGTTTCCTTTTGATAGCTATTAACATTACTCTTTTAAACTCACTCTGATATGCGACTATCATTTATGTCTTATGTTGTTATTACAGAATTGGGAAAAGGAGATAATTTCTTTAGCAACTATGATGTGCAACAATTAACTGTCATAGTTGATTTCACAGTACCTACTTAGCGGCGGAGTGCTGATGTTTGTCGTAGAGGATCCATACTCATAAAATTTAATTGTATTTCTAAATCTAGGAAATATACGGTGACTTTTGTGCTTTAAGCACCTTTTGCAGTTTATGTGGAAGTGTTTGGAAAAACAATAATGAAACGCTTATAGCTTAAGCGCGTAACATATAAGATTTTATTACAATCACCCATAATAGTTGTGGACATGTATATATATAATATCAATTATTAACTTGTTTATCAATCAACGAAATTATTCAATTTAACTCTTTAATTTGAGTTGTACACTTTAGACGATCCAAATGCTTTTAGAGGACGCGGATCCTTATTAGAGTGTAGGTTCCTTCCTCGTGTTGCTCTTAGAATTTTCATATTTCATTTACAATGATTGTTATTTCAAATGTGTTTAAATTATTTACATATTTGTTTCAGCATTATGCAAAAAAAATTCTAGGGAAACCTGAATTAAAAGAAAATTAAACTATAAGAGAAGGTGTGGGAGCTGCGAGTGAAAAAAAATCAAGAGATACTCAAAATACAGAGAATAAAAAAAACCAAAGATTAAATCTTTAGCTGACAAGAATAATGGTAATTATAATGATTTCCATTGTGATAAGTTTTCTGAAGAATAAAGGTAGATTGCAATTCTTTTTTTTAAAAGCACATTTTACTATTTTACCTCCTTCTATTTTTTTCCTTTGATAATCCTTTCCCTTGTACCATGTGCCTATCCAGCTCTAAATTTTCAAGTTATAGACGTGGGTTAGTGTTTTTAATCAGATGGGTTCGAGTTCTATACAAACATGATTAAACTACTACACATGGAGACACTGTGGATTTTTTAGTCAACCCTATTTAAAATTTTAATATATTATTTTTTAAGGGTCTTGTATCGAAAAAGAGAAACTTGGTTTTTTGGGTTTGTTACAATTTAAATGTCACTAATAATTGCAATTTTAATTTTAATAAAAATCAATATTTCATATAAAATATCGTTCGTAATATACAGATGCTACCACGCAATAAAAATAGAGGGAAGATTGACACGTGAATTCTTGTCTTTCCGCTAGTATTTAACAATTAAAAAGGGAAAAATAATAATTATAAATAAAAACAAATTTTGACTACATTAAATAAGTATTAAAAATATTTTATGGCTTTATGGAAAAACAATAATCATAAAGAAAAATAAAATTTGACTGTATTAAATGAGTGTCAAAAAAAAATTTGTACCTGTTTCGAAAATTAATGAATATCTGCATAAAAGATAATTTCATGCAATATTAATTTTTATAAATTAACTATAATAAATATCTTATATAATAAAACATGTTTTTTGTTTGAGTGCGTACAATAATGTTTGGGCCAACAAAAGTATACCCATTAACCCATCTTGCAATCTTTAGAGACAAAGCCCTAAATCTTGTCCTATAAATACATGTGCCAGCTTCAAGAAAGAACTCATTATGTATGTTCTGAATACCAAGAGAATTAGTGTTGTGGTGGTGCAGTTTGATCCATTGCATTTTTTTAATCAAAGAAATTACACTTGAGTGATTGAGTACGATTAATCCTCAATCCTCTTCATCTTTTTTCGAGTGTATTTTCTTGATTAAAGAGATTCATTGGATCATCATTTTTCTAGCAATTTGTTTGTTGTTCAGATTGTGTAAGGAATTCTTGTTGTCTCGATTTGATTGTGTTTGCACGTATAATATACCTGATGAATCCTTTTTTTCTTTTTTTGTTTATTAATTTTGGTCATATGTTTTTAATCTGTTTGATTCATTGCTATCACTTGATGATAGGGTCTGCCTTTACGATGATTGATTATTATTTTTATTTACAACTGCAGTTGTTTGTATTTTGGGACTGTATGTATACTACTTCATCTATCAGATTTTTGGCCCTGTCTTTATTTTTTATTCTTTAGCCTATTTGCAGATAACCCAGAGGCCTTGGGTGATTGCGTAATTGCAACCAAGACGGATGCAGTGACATCACGGGTATAGGTTTCCTTTTGATAGCTATTAACAGTACTCTTTTAAAGTCACTCTGATATGCGACTATCATTTATCTCTTATGTTGTTATTACAGAATTGGGAAAAGGAGATAATTTCTTTAGCAACTATGATGTGCAACAATTAACTGTCATAGTTGATTTCACAGTACCTACTTAGCGGCGGAGTGCTGATGTTTGTAGTAGAGGATCCATACTCATAAAATTTAATTGTATTTCTAAATCTAGGAAATATACGGTGACTTTTGTGCTTTAAGCACCTTTTGCAGCTTATGTGGAAGTGTTTGGAAAAACAATAATGAAACGCTTATAGCTTAAGCGCGTAACATATAAGATTTTATTACAATCACCCATACTAGTTGTGGACATGTATATATATAATATCAATTATTAACTTGTTTATCAATCAACGAAATTATTCAATTTAACTCTTTAATTTGAGTTGTACACTTTAGACGATCCAAATCCTTTTAGAGGACGCGGATCCTTATTAGAGTGTAGGTTCCTTCCTCGTGTTGCTCTTAGAATTTTCATATTTCATTTACAATGATTGTTATTTCAAATGTGTTTAAATTATTTACATATTTGTTTCAGCATTATGTAAAAATGATTCTAGGGAAACCTGAATTAAAAGAAAATTAAACTATAAGAGAAGGTGTGGGAGCTGCGACTGAAAAAAAAGCAAGAGATACTCAAAATACAGAGATTAAAAAAAACCAAAGATTAAATCTTTAGCTGACAAGAATAATGGTAATTATAATGATTTCCATTGTGATAAGTTTTCTGAAGAATAAAGGTAGATTGCAATTCTTTTTTTTAAAAGCACATTTTACTATTTTACCTCCTTCTATTTTTTTCCTTTGATAATCCTTTCCCTTGTACCATGTGCCTATCCAGCTCTAAATTTTCAAGTTATAGACGTGGGTTAGTGTTTTTAATCAGATGGGTTCGAGTTCTATACAAACATGATTAAACTACTACACATGGAGACACTGTGGATTTTTTAGTCAACCCTATTTAAAATTTTAATATATTATTTTTTAAGGGTCTTGTATCGAAAAAGAGAAACTTGGTTTTTTGGGTTTGTTACAATTTAAATGTCACTAATAATTGCACTTTTAATTTTAATAAAAATCAATATTTCATATAAAATATCGTTCGTAATATACACATGCTACCACGCAATAAAAATAGAGGGAAGATTGACACGTGAATTCTTGTCTTTCCGCTAGTATTTAACAATTAAAAAGGGAAAAATAATAATTATAAATAAAAACAAATTTTGACTACATTAAATAAGTATTAAAAATATTTTATGGCTTTATGGAAAAACAATAATCATAAAGAAAAATAAAATTTGACTGTATTAAATGAGTGTCAAAATTTTTTTTGTACCTTTTTCGAAAATTAATGAATATCTGCATAAAAGATAATTTCATGCAATATTAATTTTTATAAATTAACTATAATAAATATCTTATATAATAAAACATGTTTTTTGTTTGAGTGCGTACAATAATGTTTGGGCCAACAAAAGTATACCCATTAACCCATCTTACAATCTTTAGAGACAAAGCCCTAAATCTTGTCCTATAAATACATGTGCCAGCTTCAAGAAAGAACTCATTATGTATGTTCTGAATACCAAGAGAATTAGTGTTGTGGTGGTGCAGTTTGATCCATTGCATTTTTTTAATCAAAGAAATTACACTTGAGTGATTGAGTACGATTAATCCTCAATCCTCTTCATCTTTTTTCGAGTGTATTTCCTTGATTAAAGAGATTCATTGGATCATCATTTTTCTAGCAATTTGTTTGTTGTTCAGATTGTGTAAGGAATTCTTGTTGTCTCGATTTGATTGTGTTTGCACGTATAATATACCTGATGAATCCTTTTTTTCTTTTTTTGTTTATTAATTTTGGTCATATGTTTTTAATCTGTTTGATTCATTGCTATCACTTGATGATAGGGTCTGCCTTTACGATGATTGATTATTATTTTTATTTACAACTGCAGTTGTTTGTATTTTGGGACTGTATGTATACTACTTCATCTATCAGATTTTTGGCCCTGTCTTTATTTTTTATTCTTTAGCCTATTTGCAGATAACCCAGAGGCCTTGGGTGATTGCGTAATTGCAACCAAGACGGATGCAGGGACATCATGGGTATAGGTTTCCTTTTGATAGCTATTAACAGTACTCTTTTAAAGTCACTCTGATATGCGACTATCATTTATCTTTTATGTTGTTATTACAGAATTGGGAAAAGGAGATAATTTCTTTAGCAACTATGATGTGCAACAATTAACTGTCATAGTTGATTTCACAGTACCTACTTAGCGGCGGAGTGCTGATGTTTGTAGTAGAGGATCCATACTCATAAAATTTAATTGTATTTCTAAATCTAGGAAATATACGGTGACTTTTGTGCTTTAAGCACCTTTTGCAGCTTATGTGGAAGTGTTTGGAAAAACAATAATGAAACGCTTATAGCTTAAGCGCGTAACATATAAGATTTTATTACAATCACCCATACTAGTTGTGGACATGTATATATATAATATCAATTATTAACTTGTTTATCAATCAACGAAATTATTCAATTTAACTCTTTAATTTGAGTTGTACACTTTAGACGATCCAAATCCTTTTAGAGGACGCGGATCCTTATTAGAGTGTAGGTTCCTTCCTCGTGTTGCTCTTAGAATTTTCATATTTCATTTACAATGATTGTTATTTCAAATGTGTTTAAATTATTTACATATTTGTTTCAGCATTATGTAAAAATGATTCTAGGGAAACCTGAATTAAAAGAAAATTAAACTATAAGAGAAGGTGTGGGAGCTGCGACTGAAAAAAAATCAAGAGATACTCAAAATACAGAGATTAAAAAAAACCAAAGATTAAATCTTTAGCTGAAAAGAATAATGGTAATTATAATGATTTCCATTGTGATAAGTTTTCTGAAGAATAAAGGTAGATTGCAATTCTTTTTTTTAAAAGCACATTTTACTATTTTACCTCCTTCTATTTTTTTCCTTTGATAATCCTTTCCCTTGTACCATGTGCCTATCCAGCTCTAAATTTTCAAGTTATAGACGTGGGTTAGTGTTTTTAATCAGATGGGTTCGAGTTCTATACAAACATGATTAAACTACTACACATGGAGACACTGTGGATTTTTTAGTCAACCCTATTTAAAATTTTAATATATTATTTTTTAAGGGTCTTGTATCGAAAAAGAGAAACTTGGTTTTTTGGGTTTGTTACAATTTAAATGTCACTAATAATTGCACTTTTAATTTTAATAAAAATCAATATTTCATATAAAATATCGTTCGTAATATACACATGCTACCACGCAATAAAAATAGAGGGAAGATTGACACGTGAATTCTTGTCTTTCCGCTAGTATTAAACAATTAAAAAGGGAAAAATAATAATTATAAATAAAAACAAATTTTGACTACATTAAATAAGTATTAAAAATATTTTATGGCTTTATGGAAAAACAATAATCATAAAGAAAAATAAAATTTGACTGTATTAAATGAGTGTCAAAATTTTTTTGTACCTTTTTCGAAAATTAATGAATATCTGCATAAAAGATAATTTCATGCAATATTAATTTTTATAAATTAACTATAATAAATATCTTATATAATAAAACATGTTTTTTGTTTGAGTGCGTACAATAATGTTTGGGCCAACAAAAGTATACCCATTAACCCATCTTGCAATCTTTAGAGACAAAGCCCTAAATCTTGTCCTATAAATACATGTGCCAGCTTCAAGAAAGAACTCATTATGTATGTTCTGAATACCAAGAGAATTAGTGTTGTGGTGGTGCAGTTTGATCCATTGCATTTTTTTAATCAAAGAAATTACACTTGAGTGATTGAGTACGATTAATCCTCAATCCTCTTCATCTTTTTTCGAGTGTATTTTCTTGATTAAAGAGATTCATTGGATCATCATTTTTCTAGCAATTTGTTTGTTGTTCAGATTGTGTAAGGAATTCTTGTTGTCTCGATTTGATTGTGTTTGCACGTATAATATACCTGATGAATCCTGTTTTTTCTGTTTTTTGTTTATTAATTTTTGTCATATGTTTTTAATCGATTTGATTCATTGCTATCACTTGATGATAGGGTCTGCCTTTACGATGATTGATTATTATTTTTATTTACAACTGCAGTTGTTTGTATTTTGGGACTGTATGTATACTACTTCATCTATCAGATTTTTGGCCCTGTCTTTATTTTTTATTCTTTAGCCTATTTGCAGATAACCCAGAGGCCTTGGGTGATTGCGTAATTGCAACCAAGACGGATGCAGTGACATCATGGGTATAGGTTTCCTTTTGATAGCTATTAACAGTACTCTTTTAAACTCACTCTGATATGCGACTATCATTTATCTTTTATGTTGTTATTACAGAATTGGGAAAAGGAGATAATTTCTTTAGCAACTATGATGTGCAACAATTAACTGTCATAGTTGATTTCACAGTACCTACTTAGCGGCGGAGTGCTGATGTTTGTAGTAGAGGATCCATACTCATAAAATTTAATTGTATTTCTAAATCTATGAAATATACGGTGACTTTTGTGCTTTAAGCACCTTTTGCAGCTTATGTGGAAGTGTTTGCAAAAACAATAATGCAACGCTTATAGCTTAAGCACGTAACATATAAGATTTTATTACAATCACCCATACTAGTTGTGGACATGTATATATATAATATCAATTATTAACTTGTTTATCAATCAACGAAATTATTCAATTTAACTCTTTAATTTGAGTTGTACACTTTAGACGATCCAAATCCTTTTAGAGGACGCGGATCCTTATTAGAGTGTAGGTTCCTTCCTCGTGTTGCTCTTAGAATTTTCATATTTCATTTACAATGATTGTTATTTCAAATGTGTTTAAATTATTTACATATTTGTTTCAGCATTATGCAAAAATGATTCTAGGGAAACCTGAATTAAAAGAAAATTAAACTATAAGAGAAGGTGTGGGAGCTGCGACTGAAAAAAAATCAAGAGATACTCAAAATACAGAGATTAAAAAAAACCAAAGATTAAATCTTTAGCTGACAAGAATAATGGTAATTATAATGATTTCCATTGTGATAAGTTTTCTGAAGAATAAAGGTAGATTGCAATTCTTTTTTTTAAAAGCACATTTTACTATTTTACCTCCTTCTATTTTTTTCCTTTGATAATCCTTTCCCTTGTACCATGTGCCTATCCAGCTCTAAATTTTCAAGTTATAGACGTGGGTTAGTGTTTTTAATCAGATGGGTTCGAGTTCTATACAAACATGATTAAACTACTACACATGGAGACACTGTGGATTTTTTAGTCAACCCTATTTAAAATTTTAATATATTATTTTTTAAGGGTCTTGTATCGAAAAAGAGAAACTTGGTTTTTTGGGTTTGTTACAATTTAAATGTCACTAATAATTGCACTTTTAATTTTAATAAAAATCAATATTTCATATAAAATATCGTTCGTAATATACACGTGCTACCACGCAATAAAAATAGAGGGAAGATTGACACGTGAATTCTTGTCTTTCCGCTAGTATTTAACAATTAAAAAGGGAAAAATAATAATTATAAATAAAAACAAATTTTGACTACATTAAATAAGTATTAAAAATATTTTATGGCTTTATGGAAAAACAATAATCATAAAGAAAAATAAAATTTGACTGTATTAAATGAGTGTCAAAATTTTTTTGTACCTTTTTCGAAAATTAATGAATATCTGCATAAAAGATAATTTCATGCAATATTAATTTTTATAAATTAACTATAATAAATATCTTATATAATAAAACATGTTTTTTGTTTGAGTGCGTACAATAATGTTTGGGCCAACAAAAGTATACCCATTAACCCATCTTGCAATCTTTAGAGACAAAGCCCTAAATCTTGTCCTATAAATACATGTGCCAGCTTCAAGAAAGAACTCATTATGTATGTTCTGAATACCAAGAGAATTAGTGTTGTGGTGGTGCAGTTTGATCCATTGCATTTTTTTAATCAAAGAAATTACACTTGAGTGATTGAGTACGATTAATCCTCAATCCTCTTCATCTTTTTTCGAGTGTATTTTCTTGATTAAAGAGATTCATTGGATCATCATTTTTCTAGCAATTTGTTTGTTGTTCAGATTGTGTAAGGAATTCTTGTTGTCTCGATTTGATTGTGTTTGCACGTATAATATACCTGATGAATCCTGTTTTTTCTGTTTTTTGTTTATTAATTTTTGTCATATGTTTTTAATCGATTTGATTCATTGCTATCACTTGATGATAGGGTCTGCCTTTACGATGATTGATTATTATTTTTATTTACAACTGCAGTTGTTTGTATTTTGGGACTGTATGTATACTACTTCATCTATCAGATTTTTGGCCCTGTCTTTATTTTTTATTCTTTAGCCTATTTGCAGATAACCCAGAGGCCTTGGGTGATTGCGTAATTGCAACCAAGACGGATGCAGTGACATCATGGGTATAGGTTTCCTTTTGATAGCTATTAACAGTACTCTTTTAAACTCACTCTGATATGCGACTATCATTTATCTTTTATGTTGTTATTACAGAATTGGGAAAAGGAGATAATTTCTTTAGCAACTATGATGTGCAACAATTAACTGTCATAGTTGATTTCACAGTACCTACTTAGCGGCGGAGTACTGATGTTTGTAGTAGAGGATCCATACTCATAAAATTTAATTGTATTTCTAAATCTATGAAATATACGGTGACTTTTGTGCTTTAAGCACCTTTTGCAGCTTATGTGGAAGTGTTTGCAAAAACAATAATGCAACGCTTATAGCTTAAGCACGTAACATATAAGATTTTACTACAATCACCCATACTAGTTGTGGACATGTATATATATAATATCAATTATTAACTTGTTTATCAATCAACGAAATTATTCAATTTAACTCTTTAATTTGAGTTGTACACTTTAGACGATCCAAATCCTTTTAGAGGACGCGGATCCTTATTAGAGTGTAGGTTCCTTCCTCGTGTTGCTCTTAGAATTTTCATATTTCATTTACAATGATTGTTATTTCAAATGTGTTTAAATTATTTACATATTTGTTTCAGCATTATGCAAAAATGATTCTAGGGAAACCTGAATTAAAAGAAAATTAAACTATAAGAGAAGGTGTGGGAGCTGCGACTGAAAAAAAATCAAGAGATACTCAAAATACAGAGATTAAAAAAAACCAAAGATTAAATCTTTAGCTGACAAGAATAATGGTAATTATAATGATTTCCATTGTGATAAGTTTTCTGAAGAATAAAGGTAGATTGCAATTCTTTTTTTTAAAAGCACATTTTACTATTTTACCTCCTTCTATTTTTTTCCTTTGATAATCCTTTCCCTTGTACCATGTGCCTATCCAGCTCTAAATTTTCAAGTTATAGACGTGGGTTAGTGTTTTTAATCAGATGGGTTCGAGTTCTATACAAACATGATTAAACTACT
This sequence comes from Medicago sativa, assembly GCF_051527215.1. Lineage (NCBI taxonomy): Eukaryota > Viridiplantae > Streptophyta > Magnoliopsida > Fabales > Fabaceae > Medicago > Medicago sativa. The sequence continues at coordinate 34,856,409 of NC_140751.1, forward strand.
ACACATGGAGACACTGTGGATTTTTTAGTCAACCCTATTTAAAATTTTAATATATTATTTTTTAAGGGTCTTGTATCGAAAAAGAGAAACTTGGTTTTTTGGGTTTGTTACAATTTAAATGTCACTAATAATTGCACTTTTAATTTTAATAAAAATCAATATTTCATATAAAATATCGTTCGTAATATACACGTGCTACCACGCAATAAAAATAGAGGGAAGATTGACACGTGAATTCTTGTCTTTCCGCTAGTATTTAACAATTAAAAAGGGAAAAATAATAATTATAAATAAAAACAAATTTTGACTACATTAAATAAGTATTAAAAATATTTTATGGCTTTATGGAAAAACAATAATCATAAAGAAAAATAAAATTTGACTGTATTAAATGAGTGTCAAAATTTTTTTGTACCTTTTTCGAAAATTAATGAATATCTGCATAAAAGATAATTTCATGCAATATTAATTTTTATAAATTAACTATAATAAATATCTTATATAATAAAACATGTTTTTTGTTTGAGTGCGTACAATAATGTTTGGGCCAACAAAAGTATACCCATTAACCCATCTTGCAATCTTTAGAGACAAAGCCCTAAATCTTGTCCTATAAATACATGTGCCAGCTTCAAGAAAGAACTCATTATGTATGTTCTGAATACCAAGAGAATTAGTGTTGTGGTGGTGCAGTTTGATCCATTGCATTTTTTTAATCAAAGAAATTACACTTGAGTGATTGAGTACGATTAATCCTCAATCCTCTTCATCTTTTTTCGAGTGTATTTTCTTGATTAAAGAGATTCATTGGATCATCATTTTTCTAGCAATTTGTTTGTTGTTCAGATTGTGTAAGGAATTCTTGTTGTCTCGATTTGATTGTGTTTGCACGTATAATATACCTGATGAATCCTGTTTTTTCTGTTTTTTGTTTATTAATTTTTGTCATATGTTTTTAATCGATTTGATTCATTGCTATCACTTGATGATAGGGTCTGCCTTTACGATGATTGATTATTATTTTTATTTACAACTGCAGTTGTTTGTATTTTGGGACTGTATGTATACTACTTCATCTATCAGATTTTTGGCCCTGTCTTTATTTTTTATTCTTTAGCCTATTTGCAGATAACCCAGAGGCCTTGGGTGATTGCGTAATTGCAACCAAGACGGATGCAGTGACATCATGGGTATAGGTTTCCTTTTGATAGCTATTAACAGTACTCTTTTAAACTCACTCTGATATGCGACTATCATTTATCTTTTATGTTGTTATTACAGAATTGGGAAAAGGAGATAATTTCTTTAGCAACTATGATGTGCAACAATTAACTGTCATAGTTGATTTCACAGTACCTACTTAGCGGCGGAGTACTGATGTTTGTAGTAGAGGATCCATACTCATAAAATTTAATTGTATTTCTAAATCTATGAAATATACGGTGACTTTTGTGCTTTAAGCACCTTTTGCAGCTTATGTGGAAGTGTTTGCAAAAACAATAATGCAACGCTTATAGCTTAAGCACGTAACATATAAGATTTTACTACAATCACCCATACTAGTTGTGGACATGTATATATATAATATCAATTATTAACTTGTTTATCAATCAACGAAATTATTCAATTTAACTCTTTAATTTGAGTTGTACACTTTAGACGATCCAAATCCTTTTAGAGGACGCGGATCCTTATTAGAGTGTAGGTTCCTTCCTCGTGTTGCTCTTAGAATTTTCATATTTCATTTACAATGATTGTTATTTCAAATGTGTTTAAATTATTTACATATTTGTTTCAGCATTATGCAAAAATGATTCTAGGGAAACCTGAATTAAAAGAAAATTAAACTATAAGAGAAGGTGTGGGAGCTGCGACTGAAAAAAAATCAAGAGATACTCAAAATACAGAGATTAAAAAAAACCAAAGATTAAATCTTTAGCTGACAAGAATAATGGTAATTATAATGATTTCCATTGTGATAAGTTTTCTGAAGAATAAAGGTAGATTGCAATTCTTTTTTTTAAAAGCACATTTTACTATTTTACCTCCTTCTATTTTTTTCCTTTGATAATCCTTTCCCTTGTACCATGTGCCTATCCAGCTCTAAATTTTCAAGTTATAGACGTGGGTTAGTGTTTTTAATCAGATGGGTTCGAGTTCTATACAAACATGATTAAACTACTACACATGGAGACACTGTGGATTTTTTAGTCAACCCTATTTAAAATTTTAATATATTATTTTTTAAGGGTCTTGTATCGAAAAAGAGAAACTTGGTTTTTTGGGTTTTTTACAATTTAAATGTCACTAATAATTGCACTTTTAATTTTAATAAAAATCAATATTTCATATAAAATATCGTTCGTAATATACACATGCTACCACGCAATAAAAATAGAGGGAAGATTGACACGTGAATTCTTGTCTTTCCGCTAGTATTTAACAATTAAAAAGGGAAAAATAATAATTATAAATAAAAACAAATTTTGACTACATTAAATAAGTATTAAAAATATTTTATGGCTTTATGGAAAAACAATAATCATAAAGAAAAATAAAATTTGACTGTATTAAATGAGTGTCAAAATTTTTTTTGTACCTTTTTCGAAAATTAATGAATATCTGCATAAAAGATAATTTCATGCAATATTAATTTTTATAAATTAACTATAATAAATATCTTATATAATAAAACATGTTTTTTGTTTGAGTGCGTACAATAATGTTTGGGCCAACAAAAGTATACCCATTAACCCATCTTGCAATCTTTAGAGACAAAGCCCTAAATCTTGTCCTATAAATACATGTGCCAGCTTCAAGAAAGAACTCATTATGTATGTTCTGAATACCAAGAGAATTAGTGTTGTGGTGGTGCAGTTTGATCCATTGCATTTTTTTAATCAAAGAAATTACACTTGAGTGATTGAGTACGATTAATCCTCAATCCTCTTCATCTTTTTTCGAGTGTATTTCCTTGATTAAAGAGATTCATTGGATCATCATTTTTCTAGCAATTTGTTTGTTGTTCAGATTGTGTAAGGAATTCTTGTTGTCTCGATTTGATTGTGTTTGCACGTATAATATACCTGATGAATCCTGTTTTTTCTGTTTTTTGTTTATTAATTTTGGTCATATGTTTTTAATCGGTTTGATTCATTGCTATCACTTGATGATAGGGTCTGCCTTTACGATGATTGATTATTATTTTTATTTACAACTGCAGTTGTTTGTATTTTGGGACTGTATGTATACTACTTCATCTATCAGATTTTTGGCCCTGTCTTTATTTTTTATTCTTTAGCCTATTTGCAGATAACCCAGAGGCCTTGGGTGATTGCGTAATTGCAACCAAGACGAATACAGTGACATCACGGGTATAGGTTTCCTTTTGATAGCTATTAACAGTACTCTTTTAAACTCACTCTGATATGCGACTATCATTTATCTCTTATGTTGTTATTACAGAATTGGGAAAAGGAGATAATTTCTTTAGCAACTATGATGTGCAACAATTAACTGTCATAGTTGATTTCACAGTACCTACTTAGCGGCGGAGTGCTGATGTTTGTAGTAGAGGATCCATACTCATAAAATTTAATTGTATTTCTAAATCTAGGAAATATACGGTGACTTTTGTGCTTTAAGCACCTTTTGCAGCTTATGTGGAAGTGTTTGGAAAAACAATAATGCAACGCTTATAGCTTAAGCGCGTAACATATAAGATTTTATTACAATCACCCATACTAGTTGTGGACATGTATATATATAATATCAATTATTAACTTGTTTATCAATCAACGAAATTATTCAATTTAACTCTTTAATTTGAGTTGTACACTTTAGACGATCCAAATCCTTTTAGAGGACGCGGATCCTTATTAGAGTGTAGGTTCCTTCCTCGTGTTGCTCTTAGAATTTTCATATTTCATTTACAATGATTGTTATTTCAAATGTGTTTAAATTATTTACATATTTGTTTCAGCATTATGCAAAAGTGATTCTAGGGAAACCTGAATTCAAAGAAAATTAAACTATAAGAGAAGGTGTGGGAGCTGCGACTGAAAAAAAATCAAGAGATACTCAAAATACTGAGATTAAAAAAAACCAAAGATTAAATCTTTAGCTGATAAGAATAATGGTAATTATAATGATTTCCATTGTGATAAGTTTTCTGAAGAATAAAGGTAGATTGCAATTCTTTTTTTTAAAAGCACATTTTACTATTTTACCTCCTTCTATTTTTTTCCTTTGATAATCCTTTCCCTTGTACCATGTGCCTATCCAGCTCTAAATTTTCAAGTTATAGACGTGGGTTAGTGTTTTTAATCAGATGGGTTTGAGTTCTATACAAACATGATTAAACTACTACACATGGAGACACTGTGGATTTTTTAGTCAACCCTATTTAAAATTTTAATTTATTATTTTTTAAGGGTCTTGTATCGAAAAAGAGAAACTTGGTTTTTTGGGTTTGTTACAATTTAAATGTCACTAATAATTGCACTTTTAATTTTAATAAAAATATATATTTCATATAAAATATCGTTCGTAATATACACATGCTACCACGCAATAAAAATAGAGGGAAGATTGACACGTGAATTCTTGTCTTTCCGCTAGTATTTAACAATTAAAAAGGGAAAAATAATAATTATAAATAAAAACAAATTTTGACTACATTAAATAAGTATTAAAAATATTTTATGGCTTTATGGAAAAACAATAATCATAAAGAAAAATAAAATTTGACTGTATTAAATGAGTGTCAAAAATTTTTTTGTACCTTTTTCGAAAATTAATGAATATCTGCATAAAAGATAATTTCATGCAATATTAATTTTTATAAATTAACTATAATAAATATCTTATATAATAAAACATGTTTTTTGTTTGAGTGCGTACAATAATGTTTGGGCCAACAAAAGTATGCCCATTAACCCATCTTGCAATCTTTAGAGACAAAGCCCTAAATCTTGTCCTATAAATACATGTGCCAGCTTCAAGAAAGAACTCATTATGTATGTTCTGAATACCAAGAGAATTAGTGTTGTGGTGGTGCAGTTTGATCCATTGCATTTTTATAATCAAAGAAATTACACTTGAGTGATTGAGTACGATTAATCCTCAATCCTCTTCATCTTTTTTCGAGTGTATTTCCTTGATTAAAGAGATTCATTGGATCATCATTTTTCTAGCAATTTGTTTGTTGTTCAGATTGTGTAAGGAATTCTTGTTGTCTCGATTTGTTTGTGTTTGCACGTATAATATACCTGATGAATCCTGTTTTTTCTGTTTTTTGTTTATTAATTTTGGTCATATGTTTTTAATCTGTTTGATTCATTGCTATCACTTGATGATAGGGTCTGCCTTTACGATGATTGATTATTATTTTTATTTACAACTGCAGTTGTTTGTATTTTGGGACTGTATGTATACTACTTCATCTATCAGATTTTTAGCCCTGTCTTTATTTTTTATTCTTTAGCCTATTTGCAGATAACCCAGAGGCCTTGGGTGATTGCGTAATTGCAACCAAGACGGATGCAGTGACATCACGGGTATAGGTTTCCTTTTGATAGCTATTAACAGTACTCTTTTAAACTCACTCTGATATGCGACTATCATTTATCTCTTATGTTGTTATTACAGAATTGGGAAAAGGAGATAATTTCTTTAGCAACTATGATGTGCAACAATTAACTGTCATAGTTGATTTCACAGTACCTACTTAGCGGCGGAGTGCTGATGTTTGTAGTAGAGGATCCATACTCATAAAATTTAATTGTATTTCTAAATCTAGGAAATATACGGTGACTTTTGTGCTTTAAGCACCTTTTGCAGCTTATGTGGAAGTGTTTGGAAAAACAATAATGCAACGCTTATAGCTTAAGCGCGTAACATATAAGATTTTATTACAATCACCCATACTAGTTGTGGACATGTATATATATAATATCAATTATTAACTTGTTTATCAATCAACGAAATTATTCAATTTAACTCTTTAATTTGAGTTGTACACTTTAGACGATCCAAATCCTTTTAGAGGACGCGGATCCTTATTAGAGTGTAGGTTCCTTCCTCGTGTTGCTCTTAGAATTTTCATATTTCATTTACAATGATTGTTATTTCAAATGTGTTTAAATTATTTACATATTTGTTTCAGCATTATGCAAAAGTGATTCTAGGGAAACCTGAATTCAAAGAAAATTAAACTATAAGAGAAGGTGTGGGAGCTGCGACTGAAAAAAAATCAAGAGATACTCAAAATACTGAGATTAAAAAAAACCAAAGATTAAATCTTTAGCTGACAAGAATAATGGTCATTATAATGATTTCCATTGTGATAAGTTTTCTGAAGAATAAAGGTAGATTGCAATTCTTTTTTTTAAAAGCACATTTTACTATTTTACCTCCTTCTATTTTTTTCCTTTGATAATCCTTTCCCTTGTACCATGTGCCTATCCAGCTCTAAATTTTCAAGTTATAGACGTGGGTTAGTGTTTTTAATCAGATGGGTTCGAGTTCTATACAAACATGATTAAACTACTACACATGGAGACACTGTGGATTTTTTAGTCAACCCTATTTAAAATTTTAATATATTATTTTTTAAGGGTCTTGTATCGAAAAAGAGAAACTTGGTTTTTTGGGTTTGTTACAATTTAAATGTCACTAATAATTGCACTTTTAATTTTAATAAAAATATATATTTCATATAAAATATCGTTCGTAATATACACATGCTACCACGCAATAAAAATAGAGGGAAGATTGACACGTGAATTCTTGTCTTTCCGCTAGTATTTAACAATTAAAAAGGGAAAAATAATAATTATAAATAAAAACAAATTTTGACTACATTAAATAAGTATTAAAAATATTTTATGGCTTTATGGAAAAACAATAATCATAAAGAAAAATAAAATTTGACTGTATTAAATGAGTGTCAAAAATTTTTTTGTACCTTTTTCGAAAATTAATGAATATCTGCATAAAAGATAATTTCATGCAATATTAATTTTTATAAATAAACTATAATAAATATCTTATATAATAAAACATGTTTTTTGTTTGAGTGCGTACAATAATGTTTGGGCCAACAAAAGTATACCCATTAACCCATCTTGCAATCTTTAGAGACAAAGCCCTAAATCTTGTCCTATAAATACATGTGCCAGCTTCAAGAAAGAACTCATTATGTATGTTCTGAATACCAAGAGAATTAGTGTTGTGGTGGTGCAGTTTGATCCATTGCATTTTTATAATCAAAGAAATTACACTTGAGTGATTGAGTACGATTAATCCTCAATCCTCTTCATCTTTTTTCGAGTGTATTTCCTTGATTAAAGAGATTCATTGGATCATCATTTTTCTAGCAATTTGTTTGTTGTTCAGATTGTGTAAGGAATTCTTGTTGTCTCGATTTGTTTGTGTTTGCACGTATAATATACCTGATGAATCCTGTTTTTTCTGTTTTTTGTTTATTAATTTTGGTCATATGTTTTTAATCTGTTTGATTCATTGCTATCACTTGATGATAGGGTCTGCCTTTACGATGATTGATTATTATTTTTATTTACAACTGCAGTTGTTTGTATTTTGGGACTGTATGTATACTACTTCATCTATCAGATTTTTGGCCCTGTCTTTATTTTTTATTCTTTAGCCTATTTGCAGATAACCCAGAGGCCTTGGGTGATTGCGTAATTGCAACCAAGACGGATGCAGTGACATCACGGGTATAGGTTTCCTTTTGATAGCTATTAACAGTACTCTTTTAAACTCACTCTGATATGCGACTATCATTTATCTCTTATGTTGTTATTACAGAATTGGGAAAAGGAGATAATTTCTTTAGCAACTATGATGTGCAACAATTAACTGTCATAGTTGATTTCACAGTACCTACTTAGCGGCGGAGTGCTGATGTTTGTAGTAGAGGATCCATACTCATAAAATTTAATTGTATTTCTAAATCTAGGAAATATACGGTGACTTTTGTGCTTTAAGCACCTTTTGCAGCTTATGTGGAAGTGTTTGGAAAAACAATAATGCAACGCTTATAGCTTAAGCGCGTAACATATAAGATTTTATTACAATCACCCATACTAGTTGTGGACATGTATATATATAATATCAATTATTAACTTGTTTATCAATCAACGAAATTATTCAATTTAACTCTTTAATTTGAGTTGTACACTTTAGACGATCCAAATCCTTTTAGAGGACGCGGATCCTTATTAGAGTGTAGGTTCCTTCCTCGTGTTGCTCTTAGAATTTTCATATTTCATTTACAATGATTGTTATTTCAAATGTGTTTAAATTATTTACATATTTGTTTCAGCATTATGCAAAAGTGATTCTAGGGAAACCTGAATTCAAAGAAAATTAAACTATAAGAGAAGGTGTGGGAGCTGCGACTGAAAAAAAATCAAGAGATACTCAAAATACTGAGATTAAAAAAAACCAAAGATTAAATCTTTAGCTGACAAGAATAATGGTAATTATAATGATTTCCATTGTGATAAGTTTTCTGAAGAATAAAGGTAGATTGCAATTCTTTTTTTTAAAAGCACATTTTACTATTTTACCTCCTTCTATTTTTTTCCTTTGATAATCCTTTCCCTTGTACCATGTGCCTATCCAGCTCTAAATTTTCAAGTTATAGACGTGGGTTAGTGTTTTTAATCAGATGGGTTCGAGTTCTATACAAACATGATTAAACTACTACACATGGAGACACTGTGGATTTTTTAGTCAACCCTATTTAAAATTTTAATTTATTATTTTTTAAGGGTCTTGTATCGAAAAAGAGAAACTTGGTTTTTTGGGTTTGTTACAATTTAAATGTCACTAATAATTGCACTTTTAATTTTAATAAAAATATATATTTCATATAAAATATCGTTCGTAATATACACATGCTACCACGCAATAAAAATAGAGGGAAGATTGACACGTGAATTCTTGTCTTTCCGCTAGTATTTAACAATTAAAAAGGGAAAAATAATAATTATAAATAAAAACAAATTTTGACTACATTAAATAAGTATTAAAAATATTTTATGGCTTTATGGAAAAACAATAATCATAAAGAAAAATAAAATTTGACTGTATTAAATGAGTGTCAAAAATTTTTTTGTACCTTTTTCGAAAATTAATGAATATCTGCATAAAAGATAATTTCATGCAATATTAATTTTTATAAATTAACTATAATAAATATCTTATATAATAAAACATGTTTTTTGTTTGAGTGCGTACAATAATGTTTGGGCCAACAAAAGTATACCCATTAACCCATCTTGCAATCTTTAGAGACAAAGCCCTAAATCTTGTCCTATAAATACATGTGCCAGCTTCAAGAAAGAACTCATTATGTATGTTCTGAATACCAAGAGAATTAGTGTTGTGGTGGTGCAGTTTGATCCATTGCATTTTTATAATCAAAGAAATTACACTTGAGTGATTGAGTACGATTAATCCTCAATCCTCTTCATCTTTTTTCGAGTGTATTTCCTTGATTAAAGAGATTCATTGGATCATCATTTTTCTAGCAATTTGTTTGTTGTTCAGATTGTGTAAGGAATTCTTGTTGTCTCGATTTGTTTGTGTTTGCACGTATAATATACCTGATGAATCCTGTTTTTTCTGTTTTTTGTTTATTAATTTTGGTCATATGTTTTTAATCTGTTTGATTCATTGCTATCACTTGATGATAGGGTCTGCCTTTACGATGATTGATTATTATTTTTATTTACAACTGCAGTTGTTTGTATTTTGGGACTGTATGTATACTACTTCATCTATCAGATTTTTGGCCCTGTCTTTATTTTTTATTCTTTAGCCTATTTGCAGATAACCCAGAGGCCTTGGGTGATTGCGTAATTGCAACCAAGACGGATGCAGTGACATCACGGGTATAGGTTTCCTTTTGATAGCTATTAACAGTACTCTTTTAAACTCACTCTGATATGCGACTATCATTTATCTCTTATGTTGTTATTACAGGATTGGGAAAAGGAGATAATTTCTTTAGCAACTATGATGTGCAACAATTAACTGTCATAGTTGATTTCACAGTACCTACTTAGCGGCGGAGTGCTGATGTTTGTAGTAGAGGATCCATACTCATAAAATTTAATTGTATTTCTAAATCTAGGAAATATACGGTGACTTTTGTGCTTTAAGCACCTTTTGCAGCTTATGTGGAAGTGTTTGGAAAAACAATAATGCAACGCTTATAGCTTAAGCGCGTAACATATAAGATTTTATTACAATCACCCATACTAGTTGTGGACATGTATATATATAATATCAATTATTAACTTGTTTATCAATCAACGAAATTATTCAATTTAACTCTTTAATTTGAGTTGTACACTTTAGACGATCCAAATCCTTTTAGAGGACGCGGATCCTTATTAGAGTGTAGGTTCCTTCCTCGTGTTGCTCTTAGAATTTTCATATTTCATTTACAATGATTGTTATTTCAAATGTGTTTAAATTATTTACATATTTGTTTCAGCATTATGCAAAAGTGATTCTAGGGAAACCTGAATTCAAAGAAAATTAAACTATAAGAGAAGGTGTGGGAGCTGCGACTGAAAAAAAATCAAGAGATACTCAAAATACTGAGATTAAAAAAAACCAAAGATTAAATCTTTAGCTGACAAGAATAATGGTAATTATAATGATTTCCATTGTGATAAGTTTTCTGAAGAATAAAGGTAGATTGCAATTCTTTTTTTTAAAAGCACATTTTACTATTTTACCTCCTTCTATTTTTTTCCTTTGATAATCCTTTCCCTTGTACCATGTGCCTATCCAGCTCTAAATTTTCAAGTTATAGACGTGGGTTAGTGTTTTTAATCAGATGGGTTTGAGTTCTATACAAACATGATTAAACTACTACACATGGAGACACTGTGGATTTTTTAGTCAACCCTATTTAAAATTTTAATTTATTATTTTTTAAGGGTCTTGTATCGAAAAAGAGAAACTTGGTTTTTTGGGTTTGTTACAATTTAAATGTCACTAATAATTGCACTTTTAATTTTAATAAAAATATATATTTCATATAAAATATCGTTCGTAATATACACATGCTACCACGCAATAAAAATAGAGGGAAGATTGACACGTGAATTCTTGTCTTTCCGCTAGTATTTAACAATTAAAAAGGGAAAAATAATAATTATAAATAAAAACAAATTTTGACTACATTAAATAAGTATTAAAAATATTTTATGGCTTTATGGAAAAACAATAATCATAAAGAAAAATAAAATTTGACTGTATTAAATGAGTGTCAAAAATTTTTTTGTACCTTTTTCGAAAATTAATGAATATCTGCATAAAAGATAATTTCATGCAATATTAATTTTTATAAATTAACTATAATAAATATCTTATATAATAAAACATGTTTTTTGTTTGAGTGCGTACAATAATGTTTGGGCCAACAAAAGTATACCCATTAACCCATCTTGCAATCTTTAGAGACAAAGCCCTAAATCTTGTCCTATAAATACATGTGCCAGCTTCAAGAAAGAACTCATTATGTATGTTCTGAATACCAAGAGAATTAGTGTTGTGGTGGTGCAGTTTGATCCATTGCATTTTTATAATCAAAGAAATTACACTTGAGTGATTGAGTACGATTAATCCTCAATCCTCTTCATCTTTTTTCGAGTGTATTTCCTTGATTAAAGAGATTCATTGGATCATCATTTTTCTAGCAATTTGTTTGTTGTTCAGATTGTGTAAGGAATTCTTGTTGTCTCGATTTGTTTGTGTTTGCACGTATAATATACCTGATGAATCCTGTTTTTTCTGTTTTTTGTTTATTAATTTTGGTCATATGTTTTTAATCTGTTTGATTCATTGCTATCACTTGATGATAGGGTCTGCCTTTACGATGATTGATTATTATTTTTATTTACAACTGCAGTTGTTTGTATTTTGGGACTGTATGTATACTACTTCATCTATCAGATTTTTGGCCCTGTCTTTATTTTTTATTCTTTAGCCTATTTGCAGATAACCCAGAGGCCTTGGGTGATTGCGTAATTGCAACCAAGACGGATGCAGTGACATCACGGGTATAGGTTTCCTTTTGATAGCTATTAACAGTACTCTTTTAAACTCACTCTGATATGCGACTATCATTTATCTCTTATGTTGTTATTACAGGATTGGGAAAAGGAGATAATTTCTTTAGCAACTATGATGTGCAACAATTAACTGTCATAGTTGATTTCACAGTACCTACTTAGCGGCGGAGTGCTGATGTTTGTAGTAGAGGATCCATACTCATAAAATTTAATTGTATTTCTAAATCTAGGAAATATACGGTGACTTTTGTGCTTTAAGCACCTTTTGCAGCTTATGTGGAAGTGTTTGGAAAAACAATAATGCAACGCTTATAGCTTAAGCGCGTGACATATAAGATTTTATTACAATCACCCATACTAGTTGTGGACATGTATATATATAATATCAATTATTAACTTGTTTATCAATCAACGAAATTATTCAATTTAACTCTTTAATTTGAGTTGTACACTTTAGACGATCCAAATCCTTTTAGAGGACGCGGATCCTTATTAGAGTGTAGGTTCCTTCCTCGTGTTGCTCTTAGAATTTTCATATTTCATTTACAATGATTGTTATTTCAAATGTGTTTAAATTATTTACATATTTGTTTCAGCATTATGCAAAAGTGATTCTAGGGAAACCTGAATTCAAAGAAAATTAAACTATAAGAGAAGGTGTGGGAGCTGCGACTGAAAAAAAATCAAGAGATACTCAAAATACTGAGATTAAAAAAAACCAAAGATTAAATCTTTAGCTGACAAGAATAATGGTAATTATAATGATTTCCATTGTGATAAGTTTTCTGAAGAATAAAGGTAGATTGCAATTCTTTTTTTTAAAAGCACATTTTACTATTTTACCTCCTTCTATTTTTTTCCTTTGATAATCCTTTCCCTTGTACCATGTGCCTATCCAGCTCTAAATTTTCAAGTTATAGACGTGGGTTAGTGTTTTTAATCAGATGGGTTTGAGTTCTATACAAACATGATTAAACTACTACACATGGAGACACTGTGGATTTTTTAGTCAACCCTATTTAAAATTTTAATTTATTATTTTTTAAGGGTCTTGTATCGAAAAAGAGAAACTTGGTTTTTTGGGTTTGTTACAATTTAAATGTCACTAATAATTGCACTTTTAATTTTAATAAAAATATATATTTCATATAAAATATCGTTCGTAATATACACATGCTACCACGCAATAAAAATAGAGGGAAGATTGACACGTGAATTCTTGTCTTTCCGCTAGTATTTAACAATTAAAAAGGGAAAAATAATAATTATAAATAAAAACAAATTTTGACTACATTAAATAAGTATTAAAAATATTTTATGGCTTTATGGAAAAACAATAATCATAAAGAAAAATAAAATTTGACTGTATTAAATGAGTGTCAAAAATTTTTTTGTACCTTTTTCGAAAATTAATGAATATCTGCATAAAAGATAATTTCATGCAATATTAATTTTTATAAATTAACTATAATAAATATCTTATATAATAAAACATGTTTTTTGTTTGAGTGCGTACAATAATGTTTGGGCCAACAAAAGTATACCCATTAACCCATCTTGCAATCTTTAGAGACAAAGCCCTAAATCTTGTCCTATAAATACATGTGCCAGCTTCAAGAAAGAACTCATTATGTATGTTCTGAATACCAAGAGAATTAGTGTTGTGGTGGTGCAGTTTGATCCATTGCATTTTTATAATCAAAGAAATTACACTTGAGTGATTGAGTACGATTAATCCTCAATCCTCTTCATCTTTTTTCGAGTGTATTTCCTTGATTAAAGAGATTCATTGGATCATCATTTTTCTAGCAATTTGTTTGTTGTTCAGATTGTGTAAGGAATTCTTGTTGTCTCGATTTGTTTGTGTTTGCACGTATAATATACCTGATGAATCCTGTTTTTTCTGTTTTTTGTTTATTAATTTTGGTCATATGTTTTTAATCTGTTTGATTCATTGCTATCACTTGATGATAGGGTCTGCCTTTACGATGATTGATTATTATTTTTATTTACAACTGCAGTTGTTTGTATTTTGGGACTGTATGTATACTACTTCATCTATCAGATTTTTAGCCCTGTCTTTATTTTTTATTCTTTAGCCTATTTGCAGATAACCCAGAGGCCTTGGGTGATTGCGTAATTGCAACCAAGACGGATGCAGTGACATCACGGGTATAGGTTTCCTTTTGATAGCTATTAACAGTACTCTTTTAAACTCACTCTGATATGCGACTATCATTTATCTCTTATGTTGTTATTACAGAATTGGGAAAAGGAGATAATTTCTTTAGCAACTATGATGTGCAACAATTAACTGTCATAGTTGATTTCACAGTACCTACTTAGCGGCGGAGTGCTGATGTTTGTAGTAGAGGATCCATACTCATAAAATTTAATTGTATTTCTAAATCTAGGAAATATACGGTGACTTTTGTGCTTTAAGCACCTTTTGCAGCTTATGTGGAAGTGTTTGGAAAAACAATAATGCAACGCTTATAGCTTAAGCGCGTAACATATAAGATTTTATTACAATCACCCATACTAGTTGTGGACATGTATATATATAATATCAATTATTAACTTGTTTATCAATCAACGAAATTATTCAATTTAACTCTTTAATTTGAGTTGTACACTTTAGACGATCCAAATCCTTTTAGAGGACGCGGATCCTTATTAGAGTGTAGGTTCCTTCCTCGTGTTGCTCTTAGAATTTTCATATTTCATTTACAATGATTGTTATTTCAAATGTGTTTAAATTATTTACATATTTGTTTCAGCATTATGCAAAAGTGATTCTAGGGAAACCTGAATTCAAAGAAAATTAAACTATAAGAGAAGGTGTGGGAGCTGCGACTGAAAAAAAATCAAGAGATACTCAAAATACTGAGATTAAAAAAAACCAAAGATTAAATCTTTAGCTGACAAGAATAATGGTCATTATAATGATTTCCATTGTGATAAGTTTTCTGAAGAATAAAGGTAGATTGCAATTCTTTTTTTTAAAAGCACATTTTACTATTTTACCTCCTTCTATTTTTTTCCTTTGATAATCCTTTCCCTTGTACCATGTGCCTATCCAGCTCTAAATTTTCAAGTTATAGACGTGGGTTAGTGTTTTTAATCAGATGGGTTCGAGTTCTATACAAACATGATTAAACTACTACACATGGAGACACTGTGGATTTTTTAGTCAACCCTATTTAAAATTTTAATTTATTATTTTTTAAGGGTCTTGTATCGAAAAAGAGAAACTTGGTTTTTTGGGTTTGTTACAATTTAAATGTCACTAATAATTGCACTTTTAATTTTAATAAAAATATATATTTCATATAAAATATCGTTCGTAATATACACATGCTACCACGCAATAAAAATAGAGGGAAGATTGACACGTGAATTCTTGTCTTTCCGCTAGTATTTAACAATTAAAAAGGGAAAAATAATAATTATAAATAAAAACAAATTTTGACTACATTAAATAAGTATTAAAAATATTTTATGGCTTTATGGAAAAACAATAATCATAAAGAAAAATAAAATTTGACTGTATTAAATGAGTGTCAAAAATTTTTTTGTACCTTTTTCGAAAATTAATGAATATCTGCATAAAAGATAATTTCATGCAATATTAATTTTTATAAATAAACTATAATAAATATCTTATATAATAAAACATGTTTTTTGTTTGAGTGCGTACAATAATGTTTGGGCCAACAAAAGTATACCCATTAACCCATCTTGCAATCTTTAGAGACAAAGCCCTAAATCTTGTCCTATAAATACATGTGCCAGCTTCAAGAAAGAACTCATTATGTATGTTCTGAATACCAAGAGAATTAGTGTTGTGGTGGTGCAGTTTGATCCATTGCATTTTTATAATCAAAGAAATTACACTTGAGTGATTGAGTACGATTAATCCTCAATCCTCTTCATCTTTTTTCGAGTGTATTTCCTTGATTAAAGAGATTCATTGGATCATCATTTTTCTAGCAATTTGTTTGTTGTTCAGATTGTGTAAGGAATTCTTGTTGTCTCGATTTGTTTGTGTTTGCACGTATAATATACCTGATGAATCCTGTTTTTTCTGTTTTTTGTTTATTAATTTTGGTCATATGTTTTTAATCTGTTTGATTCATTGCTATCACTTGATGATAGGGTCTGCCTTTACGATGATTGATTATTATTTTTATTTACAACTGCAGTTGTTTGTATTTTGGGACTGTATGTATACTACTTCATCTATCAGATTTTTGGCCCTGTCTTTATTTTTTATTCTTTAGCCTATTTGCAGATAACCCAGAGGCCTTGGGTGATTGCGTAATTGCAACCAAGACGGATGCAGTGACATCACGGGTATAGGTTTCCTTTTGATAGCTATTAACAGTACTCTTTTAAACTCACTCTGATATGCGACTATCATTTATCTCTTATGTTGTTATTACAGAATTGGGAAAAGGAGATAATTTCTTTAGCAACTATGATGTGCAACAATTAACTGTCATAGTTGATTTCACAGTACCTACTTAGCGGCGGAGTGCTGATGTTTGTAGTAGAGGATCCATACTCATAAAATTTAATTGTATTTCTAAATCTAGGAAATATACGGTGACTTTTGTGCTTTAAGCACCTTTTGCAGCTTATGTGGAAGTGTTTGGAAAAACAATAATGCAACGCTTATAGCTTAAGCGCGTAACATATAAGATTTTATTACAATCACCCATACTAGTTGTGGACATGTATATATATAATATCAATTATTAACTTGTTTATCAATCAACGAAATTATTCAATTTAACTCTTTAATTTGAGTTGTACACTTTAGACGATCCAAATCCTTTTAGAGGACGCGGATCCTTATTAGAGTGTAGGTTCCTTCCTCGTGTTGCTCTTAGAATTTTCATATTTCATTTACAATGATTGTTATTTCAAATGTGTTTAAATTATTTACATATTTGTTTCAGCATTATGCAAAAGTGATTCTAGGGAAACCTGAATTCAAAGAAAATTAAACTATAAGAGAAGGTGTGGGAGCTGCGACTGAAAAAAAATCAAGAGATACTCAAAATGCTGAGATTAAAAAAAACCAAAGATTAAATCTTTAGCTGACAAGAATAATGGTAATTATAATGATTTCCATTGTGATAAGTTTTCTGAAGAATAAAGGTAGATTGCAATTCTTTTTTTTAAAAGCACATTTTACTATTTTACCTCCTTCTATTTTTTTCCTTTGATAATCCTTTCCCTTGTACCATGTGCCTATCCAGCTCTAAATTTTCAAGTTATAGACGTGGGTTAGTGTTTTTAATCAGATGGGTTCGAGTTCTATACAAACATGATTAAACTACTACACATGGAGACACTGTGGATTTTTTAGTCAACCCTATTTAAAATTTTAATTTATTATTTTTTAAGGGTCTTGTATCGAAAAAGAGAAACTTGGTTTTTTGGGTTTGTTACAATTTAAATGTCACTAATAATTGCACTTTTAATTTTAATAAAAATATATATTTCATATAAAATATCGTTCGTAATATACACATGCTACCACGCAATAAAAATAGAGGGAAGATTGACACGTGAATTCTTGTCTTTCCGCTAGTATTTAACAATTAAAAAGGGAAAAATAATAATTATAAATAAAAACAAATTTTGACTACATTAAATAAGTATTAAAAATATTTTATGGCTTTATGGAAAAACAATAATCATAAAGAAAAATAAAATTTGACTGTATTAAATGAGTGTCAAAAATTTTTTTGTACCTTTTTCGAAAATTAATGAATATCTGCATAAAAGATAATTTCATGCAATATTAATTTTTATAAATAAACTATAATAAATATCTTATATAATAAAACATGTTTTTTGTTTGAGTGCGTACAATAATGTTTGGGCCAACAAAAGTATACCCATTAACCCATCTTGCAATCTTTAGAGACAAAGCCCTAAATCTTGTCCTATAAATACATGTGCCAGCTTCAAGAAAGAACTCATTATGTATGTTCTGAATACCAAGAGAATTAGTGTTGTGGTGGTGCAGTTTGATCCATTGCATTTTTATAATCAAAGAAATTACACTTGAGTGATTGAGTACGATTAATCCTCAATCCTCTTCATCTTTTTTCGAGTGTATTTCCTTGATTAAAGAGATTCATTGGATCATCATTTTTCTAGCAATTTGTTTGTTGTTCAGATTGTGTAAGGAATTCTTGTTGTCTCGATTTGTTTGTGTTTGCACGTATAATATACCTGATGAATCCTGTTTTTTCTGTTTTTTGTTTATTAATTTTGGTCATATGTTTTTAATCTGTTTGATTCATTGCTATCACTTGATGATAGGGTCTGCCTTTACGATGATTGATTATTATTTTTATTTACAACTGCAGTTGTTTGTATTTTGGGACTGTATGTATACTACTTCATCTATCAGATTTTTGGCCCTGTCTTTATTTTTTATTCTTTAGCCTATTTGCAGATAACCCAGAGGCCTTGGGTGATTGCGTAATTGCAACCAAGACGGATGCAGTGACATCACGGGTATAGGTTTCCTTTTGATAGCTATTAACAGTACTCTTTTAAACTCACTCTGATATGCGACTATCATTTATCTCTTATGTTGTTATTACAGAATTGGGAAAAGGAGATAATTTCTTTAGCAACTATGATGTGCAACAATTAACTGTCATAGTTGATTTCACAGTACCTACTTAGCGGCGGAGTGCTGATGTTTGTAGTAGAGGATCCATACTCATAAAATTTAATTGTATTTCTAAATCTAGGAAATATACGGTGACTTTTGTGCTTTAAGCACCTTTTGCAGCTTATGTGGAAGTGTTTGGAAAAACAATAATGCAACGCTTATAGCTTAAGCGCGTAACATATAAGATTTTATTACAATCACCCATACTAGTTGTGGACATGTATATATATAATATCAATTATTAACTTGTTTATCAATCAACGAAATTATTCAATTTAACTCTTTAATTTGAGTTGTACACTTTAGACGATCCAAATCCTTTTAGAGGACGCGGATCCTTATTAGAGTGTAGGTTCCTTCCTCGTGTTGCTCTTAGAATTTTCATATTTCATTTACAATGATTGTTATTTCAAATGTGTTTAAATTATTTACATATTTGTTTCAGCATTATGCAAAAGTGATTCTAGGGAAACCTGAATTCAAAGAAAATTAAACTATAAGAGAAGGTGTGGGAGCTGCGACTGAAAAAAAATCAAGAGATACTCAAAATGCTGAGATTAAAAAAAACCAAAGATTAAATCTTTAGCTGACAAGAATAATGGTAATTATAATGATTTCCATTGTGATAAGTTTTCTGAAGAATAAAGGTAGATTGCAATTCTTTTTTTTAAAAGCACATTTTACTATTTTACCTCCTTCTATTTTTTTCCTTTGATAATCCTTTCCCTTGTACCATGTGCCTATCCAGCTCTAAATTTTCAAGTTATAGACGTGGGTTAGTGTTTTTAATCAGATGGGTTCGAGTTCTATACAAACATGATTAAACTACTACACATGGAGACACTGTGGATTTTTTAGTCAACCCTATTTAAAATTTTAATTTATTATTTTTTAAGGGTCTTGTATCGAAAAAGAGAAACTTGGTTTTTTGGGTTTGTTACAATTTAAATGTCACTAATAATTGCACTTTTAATTTTAATAAAAATATATATTTCATATAAAATATCGTTCGTAATATACACATGCTACCACGCAATAAAAATAGAGGGAAGATTGACACGTGAATTCTTGTCTTTCCGCTAGTATTTAACAATTAAAAAGGGAAAAATAATAATTATAAATAAAAACAAATTTTGACTACATTAAATAAGTATTAAAAATATTTTATGGCTTTATGGAAAAACAATAATCATAAAGAAAAATAAAATTTGACTGTATTAAATGAGTGTCAAAAATTTTTTTGTACCTTTTTCGAAAATTAATGAATATCTGCATAAAAGATAATTTCATGCAATATTAATTTTTATAAATTAACTATAATAAATATCTTATATAATAAAACATGTTTTTTGTTTGAGTGCGTACAATAATGTTTGGGCCAACAAAAGTATACCCATTAACCCATCTTGCAATCTTTAGAGACAAAGCCCTAAATCTTGTCCTATAAATACATGTGCCAGCTTCAAGAAAGAACTCATTATGTATGTTCTGAATACCAAGAGAATTAGTGTTGTGGTGGTGCAGTTTGATCCATTGCATTTTTATAATCAAAGAAATTACACTTGAGTGATTGAGTACGATTAATCCTCAATCCTCTTCATCTTTTTTCGAGTGTATTTCCTTGATTAAAGAGATTCATTGGATCATCATTTTTCTAGCAATTTGTTTGTTGTTCAGATTGTGTAAGGAATTCTTGTTGTCTCGATTTGTTTGTGTTTGCACGTATAATATACCTGATGAATCCTGTTTTTTCTGTTTTTTGTTTATTAATTTTGGTCATATGTTTTTAATCTGTTTGATTCATTGCTATCACTTGATGATAGGGTCTGCCTTTACGATGATTGATTATTATTTTTATTTACAACTGCAGTTGTTTGTATTTTGGGACTGTATGTATACTACTTCATCTATCAGATTTTTGGCCCTGTCTTTATTTTTTATTCTTTAGCCTATTTGCAGATAACCCAGAGGCCTTGGGTGATTGCGTAATTGCAACCAAGACGGATGCAGTGACATCACGGGTATAGGTTTCCTTTTGATAGCTATTAACAGTACTCTTTTAAACTCACTCTGATATGCGACTATCATTTATCTCTTATGTTGTTATTACAGAATTGGGAAAAGGAGATAATTTCTTTAGCAACTATGATGTGCAACAATTAACTGTCATAGTTGATTTCACAGTACCTACTTAGCGGCGGAGTGCTGATGTTTGTAGTAGAGGATCCATACTCATAAAATTTAATTGTATTTCTAAATCTAGGAAATATACGGTGACTTTTGTGCTTTAAGCACCTTTTGCAGCTTATGTGGAAGTGTTTGGAAAAACAATAATGCAACGCTTATAGCTTAAGTGCGTAACATATAAGATTTTATTACAATCACCCATACTAGTTGTGGACATGTATATATATAATATCAATTATTAACTTGTTTATCAATCAACGAAATTATTCAATTTAACTCTTTAATTTGAGTTGTACACTTTAGACGATCCAAATCCTTTTAGAGGACGCGGATCCTTATTAGAGTGTAGGTTCCTTCCTCGTGTTGCTCTTAGAATTTTCATATTTCATTTACAATGATTGTTATTTCAAATGTGTTTAAATTATTTACATATTTGTTTCAGCATTATGCAAAAGTGATTCTAGGGAAACCTGAATTCAAAGAAAATTAAACTATAAGAGAAGGTGTGGGAGCTGCGACTGAAAAAAAATCAAGAGATACTCAAAATACTGAGATTAAAAAAAACCAAAGATTAAATCTTTAGCTGACAAGAATAATGGTAATTATAATGATTTCCATTGTGATAAGTTTTCTGAAGAATAAAGGTAGATTGCAATTCTTTTTTTTAAAAGCACATTTTACTATTTTACCTCCTTATATTTTTTTCCTTTGATAATCCTTTCCCTTGTACCATGTGCCTATCCAGCTCTAAATTTTCAAGTTATAGACGTGGGTTAGTGTTTTTAATCAGATGGGTTCGAGTTCTATACAAACATGATTAAACTACTACACATGGAGACACTGTGGATTTTTTAGTCAACCCTATTTAAAATTTTAATTTATTATTTTTTAAGGGTCTTGTATCGAAAAAGAGAAACTTGGTTTTTTGGGTTTGTTACAATTTAAATGTCACTAATAATTGCACTTTTAATTTTAATAAAAATATATATTTCATATAAAATATCGTTCGTAATATACACATGCTACCACGCAAGAAAAATAGAGGGAAGATTGACACGTGAATTCTTGTCTTTCCGCTAGTATTTAACAATTAAAAAGGGAAAAATAATAATTATAAATAAAAACAAATTTTGACTACATTAAATAAGTATTAAAAATATTTTATGGCTTTATGGAAAAACAATAATCATAAAGAAAAATAAAATTTGACTGTATTAAATGAGTGTCAAAAATTTTTTTGTACCTTTTTCGAAAATTAATGAATATCTGCATAAAAGATAATTTCATGCAATATTAATTTTTATAAATTAACTATAATAAATATCTTATATAATAAAACATGTTTTTTGTTTGAGTGCGTACAATAATGTTTGGGCCAACAAAAGTATACCCATTAACCCATCTTGCAATCTTTAGAGACAAAGCCCTAAATCTTGTCCTATAAATACATGTGCCAGCTTCAAGAAAGAACTCATTATGTATGTTCTGAATACCAAGAGAATTAGTGTTGTGGTGGTGCAGTTTGATCCATTGCATTTTTATAATCAAAGAAATTACACTTGAGTGATTGAGTACGATTAATCCTCAATCCTCTTCATCTTTTTTCGAGTGTATTTCCTTGATTAAAGAGATTCATTGGATCATCATTTTTCTAGCAATTTGTTTGTTGTTCAGATTGTGTAAGGAATTCTTGTTGTCTCGATTTGTTTGTGTTTGCACGTATAATATACCTGATGAATCCTGTTTTTTCTGTTTTTTGTTTATTAATTTTGGTCATATGTTTTTAATCTGTTTGATTCATTGCTATCACTTGATGATAGGGTCTGCCTTTACGATGATTGATTATTATTTTTATTTACAACTGCAGTTGTTTGTATTTTGGGACTGTATGTATACTACTTCATCTATCAGATTTTTGGCCCTGTCTTTATTTTTTATTCTTTAGCCTATTTGCAGATAACCCAGAGGCCTTGGGTGATTGCGTAATTGCAACCAAGACGGATGCAGTGACATCACGGGTATAGGTTTCCTTTTGATAGCTATTAACAGTACTCTTTTAAACTCACTCTGATATGCGACTATCATTTATCTCTTATGTTGTTATTACAGAATTGGGAAAAGGAGATAATTTCATTAGCAACTATGATGTGCAACAATTAACTGTCATAGTTGATTTCACAGTACCTACTTAGCGGCGGAGTGCTGATGTTTGTAGTAGAGGATCCATACTCATAAAATTTAATTGTATTTCTAAATCTAGGAAATATACGGTGACTTTTGTGCTTTAAGCACCTTTTGCAGCTTATGTGGAAGTGTTTGGAAAAACAATAATGCAACGCTTATAGCTTAAGCGCGTAACATATAAGATTTTATTACAATCACCCATACTAGTTGTGGACATGTATATATATAATATCAATTATTAACTTGTTTATCAATCAACGAAATTATTCAATTTAACTCTTTAATTTGAGTTGTACACTTTAGACGATCCAAATCCTTTTAGAGGACGCGGATCCTTATTAGAGTGTAGGTTCCTTCCTCGTGTTGCTCTTAGAATTTTCATATTTCATTTACAATGATTGTTATTTCAAATGTGTTTAAATTATTTACATATTTGTTTCAGCATTATGCAAAAGTGATTCTAGGGAAACCTGAATTCAAAGAAAATTAAACTATAAGAGAAGGTGTGGGAGCTGCGACTGAAAAAAAATCAAGAGATAATCAAAATACTGAGATTAAAAAAAACCAAAGATTAAATGTTTAGCTGACAAGAATAATGGTAATTATAATGATTTCCATTGTGATAAGTTTTCTGAAGAATAAAGGTAGATTGCAATTCTTTTTTTTAAAAGCACATTTTACTATTTTACCTCCTTCTATTTTTTTCCTTTGATAATCCTTTCCCTTGTACCATGTGCCTATCCAGCTCTAAATTTTCAAGTTATAGACGTGGGTTAGTGTTTTTAATCAGATGGGTTCGAGTTCTATACAAACATGATTAAACTACTACACATGGAGACACTGTGGATTTTTTAGTCAACCCTATTTAAAATTTTAATTTATTATTTTTTAAGGGTCTTGTATCGAAAAAGAGAAACTTGGTTTTTTGGGTTTGTTACAATTTAAATGTCACTAATAATTGCACTTTTAATTTTAATAAAAATATATATTTCATATAAAATATCGTTCGTAATATACACATGCTACCACGCAATAAAAATAGAGGGAAGATTGACACGTGAATTCTTGTCTTTCCGCTAGTATTTAACAATTAAAAAGGGAAAAATAATAATTATAAATAAAAACAAATTTTGACTACATTAAATAAGTATTAAAAATATTTTATGGCTTTATGGAAAAACAATAATCATAAAGAAAAATAAAATTTGACTGTATTAAATGAGTGTCAAAAATTTTTTTGTACCTTTTTCGAAAATTAATGAATATCTGCATAAAAGATAATTTCATGCAATATTAATTTTTATAAATTAACTATAATAAATATCTTATATAATAAAACATGTTTTTTGTTTGAGTGCGTACAATAATGTTTGGGCCAACAAAAGTATACCCATTAACCCATCTTGCAATCTTTAGAGACAAAGCCCTAAATCTTGTCCTATAAATACATGTGCCAGCTTCAAGAAAGAACTCATTATGTATGTTCTGAATACCAAGAGAATTAGTGTTGTGGTGGTGCAGTTTGATCCATTGCATTTTTATAATCAAAGAAATTACACTTGAGTGATTGAGTACGATTAATCCTCAATCCTCTTCATCTTTTTTCGAGTGTATTTCCTTGATTAAAGAGATTCATTGGATCATCATTTTTCTAGCAATTTGTTTGTTGTTCAGATTGTGTAAGGAATTCTTGTTGTCTCGATTTGTTTGTGTTTGCACGTATAATATACCTGATGAATCCTGTTTTTTCTGTTTTTTGTTTATTAATTTTGGTCATATGTTTTTAATCTGTTTGATTCATTGCTATCACTTGATGATAGGGTCTGCCTTTACGATGATTGATTATTATTTTTATTTACAACTGCAGTTGTTTGTATTTTGGGACTGTATGTATACTACTTCATCTATCAGATTTTTGGCCCTGTCTTTATTTTTTATTCTTTAGCCTATTTGCAGATAACCCAGAGGCCTTGGGTGATTGCGTAATTGCAACCAAGACGGATGCAGTGACATCACGGGTATAGGTTTCCTTTTGATAGCTATTAACAGTACTCTTTTAAACTCACTCTGATATGCGACTATCATTTATCTCTTATGTGGTTATTACAAAATTGGGAAAAGGAGATAATTTCTTTAGCAACTATGATGTGCAACAATTAACTGTCATAGTTGATTTCACAGTACCTACTTAGCGGCGAAGTGCTGATGTTTGTAGTAGAGGATCCATACTCATAAAATTTAATTGTATTTCTAAATCTAGGAAATATACGGTGACTTTTGTGCTTTAAGCACCTTTTGCAGCTTATGTGGAAGTGTTTGGAAAAACAATAATGCAACGCTTATAGCTTAAGCGCGTAACATATAAGATTTTATTACAATCACCCATACTAGTTGTGGACATGTATATATATAATATCAATTATTAACTTGTTTATCAATCAACGAAATTATTCAATTTAACTCTTTAATTTGAGTTGTACACTTTAGACGATCCAAATCCTTTTAGAGGACGCGGATCCTTATTAGAGTGTAGGTTCCTTCCTCGTGTTGCTCTTAGAATTTTCATATTTCATTTACAATGATTGTTATTTCAAATGTGTTTAAATTATTTACATATTTGTTTCAGCATTATGCAAAAATGATTCTAGGGAAACCTGAATTAAAAGAAAAATAAACTATAAGAGAAGGTGTGGGAGCTGCGACTGAAAAAAAATCAAGAGATACTCAAAATACTAAGATTAAAAGAAACCAAAGATTAAATCTTTAGCTGACAAGAATAATGGTAATTATAATGATTTCCATTGTGATAAGTTTTCTGAAGAATAAAGGTAGATTGCAATTCTTTTTTTTAAAAAGCACATTTTACTATTTTACCTCCTTCTATTTTTTTCCTTTGATAATCCTTTCCCTTCTACCATGTGCCTATCCAGCTCTAAATTTTCAAGTTATAGACGTGGTTTAGTGTTTTTAATCAGATGAGTTCGAGTTCTATACAAACATGATTAAACTACTACACATGGAGACACTGTGGATTTTTTAGTCAACCCTATTTAAAATTTTAATATATTATTTTTTAAGGGTCTTGTATCGAAAAAGAGATACTTGGTTTTTTGGGTTTGTTACAATTTAAATGTCACTAATAATTGCACTTTTAATTTTAATAAAAATCAATATTTCATATAAAATATCGTTCGTAATATACACATGCTACCACGCAATAAAAATAGAGGGAAGATTGACACGTGAATTCTTGTCTATCCGCTAGTATTTAACAATTAAAAAGGGAAAAATAATAATTATAAATAAAAACAAATTTTGACTACATTAAATAAGTATTAAAAATATTTTATGGCTTTATGGAAAAACAATAATCATAAAGAAAAATAAAATTTGACTGTATTAAATGAGTGTCAAAAATTTTTTTGTACCTTTTTCGAAAATTAATGAATATCTGCATAAAAGATAATTTCATGCAATATTAATTTTTATAAATTAACTATAATAAATATCTTATATAATAAAACATGTTTTTTGTTTGAGTGCGTACAATAATGTTTCGGCCAACAAAAGTATACCCATTAACCCATCTTGCAATCTTTAGAGACAAAACCCTAAATCTTGTCCTATAAATACATGTGCCAGCTTCAAGAAAGAACTCATTATGTATGTTCTGAATACCAAGAGAATTAGTGTTGTGGTGGTGCAGTTTGATCCATTGCATTTTTTTAATCAAAGAAATTACACTTGAGTGATTGAGTACGATTAATCCTCAATCCTCTTCATCTTTTTCCGAGTGTATTTCCTTGATTAAAGAGATTCATTGGATCATCATTTTTCTAGCAATTTGTTTGTTGTTCAGATTGTGTAAGGAATTCTTGTTGTCTCGATTTGTTTGTGTTTGCACGTATAATATACCTGATGAATCCTGTTTTTTCTGTTTTTTGTTTATTAATTTTGGTCATATGTTTTTAATCTGTTTGATTCATTGCTATCACTTGATGATAGGGTCTGCCTTTACGATGATTGATTATTATTTTTATTTACAACTGCAGTTGTTTGTATTTTGGGACTGTATGTATACTACTTCATCTATCATATTTTTGGCCCTGTCTTTATTTTTTATTCTTTAGCCTATTTGCAGATGACCCAGAGGCCTTGGGTGATTGCGTAATTGCAACCAAGACGGATGCAGTGACATCACGGGTATAGGTTTCCTTTTGATAGCTATTAACAGTACTCTTTTAAACTCACTCTGATATGCGACTATCATTTATCTCTTATGTTGTTATTACAAAATTGGGAAAAGGAGATAATTTCTTTAGCAACTATGATGTGCAACAATTAACTGTCATAGTTGATTTCACAGTACCTACTTAGCGGCGGAGTGCTGATGTTTGTAGTAGAGGATCCATACTCATAAAATTTAATTGTATTTCTAAATCTAGGAAATATACGGTGACTTTTGTGCTTTAAGCACCTTTTGCAGCTTATGTGGAAGTGTTTGGAAAAACAATAATGCAACGCTTATAGCTTAAGCGCGTAACATATAAGATTTTATTACAATCACCCATACTAGTTGTGGACATGTATATATATAATATCAATTATTAACTTGTTTATCAATCAACGAAATTATTCAATTTAACTCTTTAATTTGAGTTGTACACTTTAGACGACCCAAATCCTTTTAGAGGACGCGGATCCTTATTAGAGTGTAGGTTCCTTCCTCGTGTTGCTCTTAGAATTTTCATATTTCATTTACAATGATTGTTATTTCAAATGTGTTTAAATTATTTACATATTTGTTTCAGCATTATGCAAAAATGATTCTAGGGAAACCTGAATTAAAAGAAAATTAAACTATAAGAGAAGGTGTGGGAGCTGCGCCTGAAAAAAAATCAAGAGATACTCAAAATACTGAGATTAAAAAAAACCAAAGATTAAATCTTTAGCTCACAAGAATAATGGTAATTATAATGATTTCCATTGTGATAAGTTTTCTGAAGAATAAAGGTAGATTGCAATTCTTTTTTTTAAAAAGCACATTTTACTATTTTACCTCCTTCTATTTTTTTCCTTTGATAATCCTTTCCCTTGTACCATGTGCCTATCCAGCTCTAAATTTTCAAGTTATAGACGTGGGTTAGTGTTTTTAATCAGATGGGTTCGAGTTCTATACAAACATGATTAAACTACTACACATGGAGACATTGTGGATTTTTTAGTCAACCCTATTTAAAATTTTAATATATTATTTGTTAAGGGTCTTGTATCGAAAAAGAGAAACTTGGTTTTTAGGGTTTGTTACAATTTAAATGTCACTAATAATTGCACTTTTAATTTTAATAAAAATCAATATTTCATATAAAATATCGTTCGTAATATACACATGCTACCACGCAATAAAAATAAAGGGAAGATTGACACGTGAATTCTTGTCTTTCCGCTAGTATTTCACAATTAAAAAGGGAAAAATAATAATTATAAATAAAAACAAATTTTGACTACATTAAATAAGTATTAAAAATATTTTATGGCTTTATGGAAAAACAATAATCATAAAAAAAATAAAATTTGACTGTATTAAATGAGTGTCAAAAATTTTTTTGTACCTTTTTCGAAAATTAATGAATATCTGCATAAAAGATAATTTCATGCAATATTAATTTTTATAAATAAACTATAATAAATATCTTATATATTAAAACATGTTTTTTGTTTGAGTGCGTACAATAATGTTTGGGCCAACAAAAGTATACCCATTAACCCATCTTGCAATCTTTAGAGACAAAGCCCTAAATCTTGTCCTATAAATACATGTGCCAGCTTCAAGAAAGAACTCATTATGTATGTTCTGAATACCAAGAGAATTAGTGTTGTGGTGGTGCAGTTTGATCCATTGCATTTTTTTAATCAAAGAAATTACACTTGAGTGATTGAGTACGATTAATCCTCAATCCTCTTCATCTTTTTTCGAGTGTATTTCCTTGATTAAAGAGATTCATTGGATCATCATTTTTCTAGCAATTTGTTTGTTGTTCAGATTGTGTAAGGAATTCTTGTTGTCTCGATTTGTTTGTGTTTGCACGTATAATATACCTGATGAATCCTGTTTTTTCTGTTTTTTGTTTATTAATTTTGGTCATATGTTTTTAATTTGTTTGATTCATTGCTATCACTTGATGATAGGGTCTGCCTTTACGATGATTGATTATTATTTTTATTTACAACTGCAGTTGTTTGTATTTTGGGACCGTATGTATACTACTTCATCTATCAGATTTTTGGCCCTGTCTTTATTTTTTATTCTTTAGCCTATTTGCAGATAACCCAGAGGCCTTGGGTGATTGCGTAATTGCAACCAAGACGGATGCAGTGACATCACGGGTATAGGTTTCCTTTTGATAGCTAGTAACAGTACTCTTTTAAACTCACTCTGATATGCGACTATCATTTATCTCTTATGTTGTTATTACAGAATTGGGAAAAGGAGATAATTTCTTTAGCAACTATGATGTGCAACAATTAACTGTCATAGTTGATTTCACAGTACCTACTTGGCGGCGGAGTGCTGATGTAACACCCATACTAGACGTATCTAGAAAGTCTAGCTTGTGCGTTAGTTTAGTATTGGATACATTAAAAATTTACAACAAGACGCGTTCGTACATTA
This sequence comes from Medicago sativa, assembly GCF_051527215.1. Taxonomy (NCBI): domain Eukaryota; kingdom Viridiplantae; phylum Streptophyta; class Magnoliopsida; order Fabales; family Fabaceae; genus Medicago; species Medicago sativa. The sequence goes on from NC_140751.1 coordinate 34,886,278, forward strand.
TCACTACATCATATCTTGTCTAATTTAAGAATACATACATCCTTGAGATCCATATTCCTCATGCTTCGGGTACGATCGAGTTCTTGCTGAACAATCCATCCGACTACTACCTTGACGTCCAACCTGATACCTGAAACAAATAAGGATTGGGATGAGACATAATGTCTCAGTGAGTTCCACCTAATCCTAGGCTATAGGCAACCTCAAGGGGAAACCTACGGTCACCACGTGTCTACATTACAACCTGACGGTTGGTTATATGTGTGTGGGGACTTGCATACTTAGACGGTAGTGCATACTAGAGCCGTCATAATCATAACTTAACTTGTTATAGGCTTCACTTCCTATACGTGTCATGGCGGTCGAGGGGAAGTCTAAAACCGCATTGCCAAGAATACACTCTATGTATCAAGGCCTAAACATAACATAATCATGGCACGATTCTAAACCGGACGATTAGGGGAAACCTAAGATCGTCATCGGTATCATGTTCTTTACTTGTTCTATTCCATGCCTTGTACTTATCATGTAACATCTAATGTTCTTATTCCTAAACATAAACTTGCATGGATTCACTCTTGCATAATCATGAACATAACATAATCATAATCATATCATACGTAAACGTATCTAAGTTCATTCATTAGGTTAGCCTTGAACAAACAATTATCTTGGTTCATTTTACGGATAGTCCCGGGTGGAGTAACCCCGAGATCAATCCCATACATGACCGATGTACGTACATCGGACTCCCTCGGTGTCGTGCGGGTCCCTTGCGGCTTAAACCGTTCCCCTTAGGTCGAGAACCTCCCGTATCCCCCTGGCGTGGATAACAAGAGACACGAGCACCTACGTCTTGTTAATTTCAGTGACATGCGGGTCCCTTACGGCTTGAATCGTTCCCCTTAGATCGAGAACCTCTTGTATCCCCCTGATGTGGATAGCAAGAGACATGCCACCTACTTATGATAATCATAGTCTTGTCGTACGTATACTTAAACATATTCATACTTGCTTGCTTATTACCTCGGACCCTTGAGTCGATCCGATTAGCGGTAAACTTAAACTTGTTCATACTAGTACTTGATCATGGTGGAGAGATTATCTAATCAATCCTTGACTTAACATATATGCTATCTTATTCTTGTTCATGTGCGAAGATAATAAACTTCGCATCTAATCATTCTAGGAATCTTGCTAACTAGCTAGTTCTCGACAACTATGTCGAGGCTCTAGTTTTCCCTTACTTATGGATAACTTGCTACCCGATTCATGACTTGTTTCTCTCGTATGCCATGCTTTACTAACATGCTTGATACTTGCCTCATCTCATAAAAATCATGCTTTCTTTGATCATCATTCAGGACCATGGTTTGAGGGGTTTACATTCGTTAAAAGACACCACAGAGAAAACTGCGTCGCGAATCCCCACGCCTGCCTGAAGCGAGCAAAACAATGGGATTTCTCCCTGTCTTACTCGCCTAGGCGAGTAGATTTGCTGGGGAGGCGAGCAGCAGCTCGCAGCTGCGAGTTGGGGGCGAGCAAAACCCCCCATTCGCAGTTCCAGCTCGCCGTGGCGAGTAATAGCTCGCCGTGGCGAGTTAGGACAGTCCAGAACACTTAAAAATGGTATTTTTGACCCAAAAACCTCAAACCAAGTGTCTCTAATCATGTTATGACCCTTAAAGGTCATAGGAAACATTGTAAAACATTTTCATGGCAAGTATTAGCAATTATAGCAAGCATAGCAAAAAGGGCAACTAAATATATACTTTAAACCCTAGAATTTTCATGTTGTTCATATTAATCACTCATGGCATAAACATAATCCCAATGGGTGGAAATCTATCTATGGAACTCACCTAATCAAGCTCTTGCATCATCTCCAAGCTCAATCATGCCAAAACCCTAGTTTTGCTCCTCTTGCTTCTTTGGCTCAAACTTTACCAATCTTGTTGTTCTTTCTTGCATACAAAGACACCTTGATTCTTGATTGATCATGAAGAAACCATACTTGAATCATCTTCTAACCCACCATTAATTAAACCCTTAATTGTTCTTGCTTGATTCATCAACCCCATGAAACATATTCATCAAAAGCTCCCAAAACCATAACCCAAAGCCCTAGCTTCTTGCTCAACACCAAACCCTAGATTCTTGAATCATTTCTTGTGAGAAGGAATAGAAGAATTTAAACATAATACAAACTTCCCTTAGTTTGGAAGATCATAAGAAACATATCTTGGAAGCTTGGCATGAGAGGAGAAAGATTTGGAAGGTTTGATGGAGAAGGAGAAGAGGGAGAGTGGCGTGAGGGATAGAGAGAAAGGAGAGGAAAATGATTTCCCACAAGTGAAGAGAGAGAAATGGATAAGGGTAATAAGATATTTTGCCACCCAAAACATATAAATAATCATTTCCGTGAAATTACAATAATACCCTTGCCTCAAGCGTGTTATAAACGACTCTAATACTTCTCCCGTAAAAAGCTGACATCTCGTAAAATATTTCCCTTGACTCACTTTCCATGAATTACATTCATCTGACACGGTCAACGGGTAATATTCCGATACTGTTAGGCGGGATATTACATTCTACCCCCCTTAAAAAAATTTCGTCCTCGAAATTTAGAGATTGAATACCAATCCTCAAGACAAAAACTTACCATCTATGGTCTGAGCCATACATTTCCTATTCATACATATCCAATGGGTTTGTCGCATCATGTCCTCATCTTGTTTCTTAACCCACATGTATCTAAACATAACCTTCTTGACCTTAGTATCACTCAGACTTAGAGTTACCTTAGTATATCATGATTTGGAACTTGTCTTGTTACACATAGACTTATTGTCTCGGACTCATATCTTACTCTCTTAACATAAACCATCCATAAAGATGTCTTATCATAAACATGAACACTCAGGATTTGCCTTTTAACTGGAGTCCTACCGGAAACCAGGTTTGCCCTGCAGTGCTTACTTGTAACTTTAAAACATCTTTTCATGCATACATAATTTTATCGGGTAAACATATAATTCATACCTTGGTTTTCTCACTGAGTCTTGGGACACACGCCTCTTACTTGCATTACTCATATAAATCATTCCATAAATCTATTATCTCTTTTCAGTGCCTTAGGAAATCTTCCGATTTCATTGCAATCTAATTGCATCTTATTGCACCCGAACTATGTGGTAACTCATATTGCTTGACATGAAGATGTGAAATTAACAATATCACTCATCTGACAATTAATCACCAACATCGTGGTTCACATGCTCTTAAAACTTTCTAGCAATCTACTTGCACATACATCAAACATTATTAACATATTTTCGTGTATCCTGTAGGATATGGGCTTCATACGAACATTCTCGTTTCCATAACATGTGCATACTTTTAAGTGTCGTTTCTTGTTAAATGATAACGATACGTGTTCCATATTCTTGCTTTAAGAAATTTTCTAAACTTTGGTATACGGGTTCTTGGAACGAGTAAACATATGGCTAAAAAGAATTATGATTTCAAAACTGAGTCCATAATGTTACTACAGGACCACAGGACGAGTCTTTATATTTTGAAAAGTTTTAACAACTCGCCCCAAACTTGCACACGACAATTTGGTCTTGAAGCTTGTACGTCTTAAGTGAGGTTACTTAAAACGTATCTCATCAGTTTCGAAAATGTATAATTCCGTGAGTTTAAAATAAACATCGTTCCCAAGTTCCTTAATACCAATCTTAGCTTTTAAAAGTTATAAAACCATGGCTTGACATATCTTAACAAGTATCGTTTTCACCCAACAAGCATTGCATACAAGAGTATGAATCTCATTACACATCACTCAAAAGTTACTTCTCTATCATGATTACATGCTTGACTTCGAAGATAAATTTCCTCCCTTGTCTATCCAATATACATACCCGCAATTCCGGATACATATCCGTAGGAAATCTTTGGACCTTACATGTTTTCCAATATTCTCATTCATGCATCATGACTAATCTATAATTGGCAATTCTTGTTTTTCTCATCTTACCTTGGTGGAGATACATACTTAAAACTTTTACCTTAGCCAATGCTAACTATATAAACATCCATACATACTTGTCACATCAAGAACTCCTCGCTTATCTTATGATGCTTCTTGTTAAACTTGTGTTGCCAACCGAATGTTCTTCACAAAGATTCTTTCATACAAAAATTCCATGTTTCAAGTTTAATGATCAACTTCCATGGCGCTACTCTGATTCCCACCGGTTGGCTTAAACCATTTCTCTAATCTGTTAGAGCGAGTGAACTTCACATTCCTGATTATCACTTGAATACTAACTTCTTGAACTCTTCTCAAAATCATCCATGCTGCAACCAACATTTCAACCTTACACTTGTCTCGTAATTTCAAAATTCATGATAGCTTATCTTATGCTCCTAATACTTGACTTGGGGGTAAACCTTACATTCTAGTTGGTTGCATTTATCCTACATATCATACTTGAACTTATTTCCGAGTAACTCGAATTCTTTGACAAACTCATCTTGCACTTGAACATATCTTTCTTGAACATCTAATCCTTGTACTTTCGCATTCTCACATACTATATTTTGCTTAATTATACCAATGCTTGCCCGTTGATTTTTCTTTTAAAGAAAACTTCGTAAACTAGCGCACGGGTCATTGACGTTGATGATTTTCTACTTTATAAATATATTGAGTTTAAGCCCCGGCCATTGCTTCGGGAATCATAGAACGAGTTGATAACACATACGTGTCACCAAACCTAGACTCTAATGAGTCTAGCCCGCTCTACGAGTGTCGTAGCAACCCGGTTCCTAGAAAATCTCCTATGAATTTTCAAAATGTCAACTTCAATCACCCATACGCACAAATCTTTCTAAAATTATTTAAACTTTATGATTCAACATCATATCGAGCCTTAGCAAGTCTGTTAAGCAAAACATAGATTCGAGAGATACGTCATAATTCTGAGAACCTTGTGATTTCTCATAACTTTGTTCCGCTTTATCTTCTTACTTCATACCTCATGCATAAACATCTGTGTCTTTCCTTCTAGATATCGGAACTTCTATACTCTTGATCTTGGCTCGTTCTTGATTCTTAACACATTAACTTCCAGAGCTACCTTAAACCGTATCGATTTCATTGATGGTTGCCCATGTCTTTTCCTTGGAAATCTTAGGATATGATATGCATTCGTTACTTGATGTCATAAAAGATTTTTCGTCACACAAAAGATTATGGTGAAGACATCTCCCCAATAGTCATTGCAAACCATAGGAACGAAATGGAAGATTTTATAAAAACGGAAAGTTTCGTCCCAGGCTTGCTATTGGTGAGCTCCTTCAACTCTATTTTCAGAAAACATTTATTGCATAAAATTCTTATTCTCAAGTATACAATGCACATCATTCATTCCTATCATTGTGAAATATTTTATAACATATGCATGGCAATCCTCAACCTTTTTCGATACAGTTCTTGGCACGTCGGAAATCAATGTCTTAATCCTGATAACATAAATCTTTCTCTTGAATCCTTAACTTTATTTACATATTGCTATTCATGAGAACCTGCTGACTCCATCAACACATGTCGACTTCTCACTACCTTGTAACCTTGTTCTGACATTCCAGAATATCGTAACCCATTCCAACAACAACTCTTACCGAAACTTTCGGTTATGGTTAGATACATATATCCAACTTCTTCACTTACGGGTACATGGAATATCACTATCATCTTACCCGACATTGTCGGAACGTCCCTTCTTAACATGCCTTACATTCCCGGAGGATTCACACTTGTACCTGATTAGTTCACCGGCCACCTTTTGGCATGATAAAACTTCTTCATCACATACTTCATTCCTCCTGGGTCCTATTCAGCTCTCAGGCATCCATTCTAATCGTTGAATGCTAAATTGAGTTGATCAGGCTCAACTAACAATAACAACTAGAACATTTACCCGGAACCCAATGGTACCACTTCCTTTGTTGTAAATTAATGACCCAAGGCACGGTCTGAATCGACCTGCTCTGATACCAAATGTAACACCCATACTAGACGTATCTAGAAAGTCTAGCATGTGCGTTAGTTTAGTATTGGATACATTAAAAATTTACAACAAGACGCGTTCGTACATTATCACTACATCATATCTTGTCTAATTTAAGAATACATACATCCTTGAGATCCATATTCCTCATGCTTCGGGTACGACCGAGTTCTTGCTGAACAATCCATCCGACTACTACCTTGACGTCCAACCTGATACCTGAAACAAATAAGGATTGGGATGAGACATAATGTCTCAGTGAGTTCAACCTAATCCTAGGCTATAGGCAACCTCAAGGGGAAACCTACGGTCACCACGTGTCTACATTACAACCTGACGGTTGGTTATACGTGTGTGGGGACTTGCATACTTAGACGGTAGTGCATACTAGAGCCGTCATAATCATAACTTAACTTGTTATAGGCTTCACTTCCTATATGTGTCATGGCGGTCGAGGGGAAGTCTAAAACCGCATTGCCAAGAATACACTCTATGTATCAAGGCCTAAACATAACATAATCATGGCACGATTCTAAACCGGACGATTAGGGGAAACCTAAGATCGTCATCGGTATCATGTTCTTTACTTGTTCTATTCCATGCCTTGTACTTATCATGTAGCATCTAATGTTCTTATTCTTAAACATAAAGTTGCATGGATTCACTCTTGCATAATCATGAACATAACATAATCATAATCATATCATATGTAAACGTATCTAAGTTCATTCATTAGGTTAGCGTTGAACAAACAATTATCTTGGTTCATTTTACGGATAGTCCCGGGTGGAGTAACCCCGAGATCAATCCCATACATGACCGATGTGCGTACATCGGACTCCCTCGGTGTCGTGCGGGTCCCTTGCGGCTTAAACCATTCCCCTTAGGTCGAGAACCTCCCGTATCCGATAGATGAAGTAGACATGCGGGTCCCTTACGGCTTGAATCGTTCCCCTTAGATCGAGAACCTCTTGTATCCCCCTGATGTGGATAGCAAGAGACATGCCACCTACTTATGATAATCATAGTCTTGTCGTACGTATACTTAAACATATTCATACTTGCTTGCTTATTACTTCGGACCCTTGAGTTGATCCGATTAGCGGTAAACTTAAACTTGTTCATACTAGTACTTGATCATGGTGGAGAGATTATCTAATCAATCCTTGACTTAACATATATGCTATCTTATTCTTGTTCATGTGCGAAGATAATAAACTTCGCATCTAATCATTCTAGGAATCTTGCTAACTAGCTAGTTCTCGACAACTATGTCGAGGCTCTAGTTTTCCCTTACTTATGGATAACTTGCTACCCGATTCATGACTTATTTCTCTCTTATGCCATGCTTTACTAACATGCTTGATACTTGCCTCATCTCATAAAAATCATGCTTTCTTTGATCATCATTTAGGACCTTGGTTTGAGGGGTTTACATTCGTTAAAAGACACCATAGAGAAAACTGCGTCACGAATCCCCAAGCCTGCCTGAAGCGAGCAAAACAATGGGATTTCTCCCTGTCTTACTCGCCTAAGCGAGTAGATTTGCTGGGGAGGCGAGCAGCAGCTCCCAGCTGCGAGTTGGGGGCTAGCAAAACCCCCCATTCGCAGTTCCAGCTTGCCGTGGCGAGTAATAGCTCGCCGTGGCGAGTTAGGACAGTCCAGAACACTTAAAAATGGTATTTTTGACCCAAAAACCTCAAACCAAGTGTCTCTAATCATGTTATGACCCTTAAAGGTCATAGGAAACATTGTAAAACATTTTCATGGAAAGTATTAGCAATTATAGCAAGCATAGCAAAAAGGGCAACTAAATATATACTTTAAACCCTAGAATTTTCATGTTGTTCATATTAATCACTCATGGCATAAACATAATCCCAATGGGTGGAAATCTATCTATGGAACTCACCTAATCAAGCTCTTGCATCATCTCCAAGCTCCAAGCTCAATCATGCCAAAACCCTAGTTTTGCTCCTCTTGCTTCTTTGGCTCAAACTTTACCAATCTTGTTGTTCTTTCTTGCATACAAAGACACCTTGATTCTTGATTGATCATGAAGAAACCATACTTGAATCATCTTCTAACCCACCATTAATTAAACCCTTAGTTGTTCTTGCTTGATTCATCAACCCCATGAAACATATTCATCAAACTCTCCCAAAACCATAACCCAAAGCCCTAGCTTCTTGCTCAACACCAAACCCTAGATTCTTGAATCATTTCTTGAGAGAAGGAATAGAAGAATTTAAACATAATACAAACTTCCCTTAGTTTGGAAGATCATAAGAAACATATCTTGGAAGCTTGGCATGAGAGGAGAAAGATTTGGAAGGTTTGATGGAGAAGGAGAAGAGGGAGAATGGCGTGAGGGATAGAGAGAAAGGAGAGGAAAATGTTTTCCCACAAGTGAAGAGAGAGAAATGGATAAGGGTAATAAGATATATTGCCACCCAAAACATATAAATAATCATTTCCATGAAATTACAATAATACCCTTGCCTCAAGCGTGTTATAAACGACTCTAATACTTCTCCCGTAAAAAGCTGACATCTCATAAAATATTTCCCTTGACTCACTTTCCATGAATTACATTCATCTGACACGGTCAACGGGTAATATTCCGATACTGTTAGGCGGGATATTACAACTGATGTTTGTAGTAGAGGATCCATACTCATAAAATTTAATTGTATTTCTAAATCTAGGAAATATACGGTGACTTTTGTGCTTTAAGCACCTTTTGCAGCTTATGTGGAAGTGTTTGGAAAAACAATAATGAAACGTGATGAGTCATAGATAGTATTATTTATTGCCTTATTTAGTTTAGTTTTATTTTAGATTTGATTTTATTTTATTGCATTTTATTTTAGTTTAGAATATTTTACTTCAAATTGTATTTTATTTTATTCTATGAATAAATATATGGTGGAAGGTGTCTTGGAACAAAAGAAAGAGGACTGGAGCAAATACAGCGCAAGAATACGAAGATACGGGACAAAAATATGTTCCCACCAAGTCAGAAGCTTGGCACGGCCAGTGCCAACATGTGGCACGGCCGTGCCACCTCCAGGAGTCTCTTTTGCTGCTTTTTCTTCGGGCCCAAGTTACCCTGTTGCAGCTTTACTGTTTTACCCTTTTAGTTGCTTAGTTTCTAAGTCGATTGTAAAACTATAAATAGAGTAGCTCTCCACCATAAACAATGATGCTTTACTTTGTTTATTTCAATTGCTATTTTAATAAAAGTCTTTATTTTTCCCTTTTACTTTCTTCGCAATTTACTTTACTGTTATTTTCTCTCTTCTTCCCCCATGTCTACGATGAACATGAGTGAGTAGACGTCTTCGTCTTAGGATTATTGGGGAGTCTAATGACTCAATCCTAAACAAAACATGGCTAAACCCTAATTTCTATGTAACCCTAATTTCTAATCTAGATTCACCGTCTTAACGTGGATTAACAATTATCAAACTGTGGAAGCGAAAGCGGAGGGTTTGATAATCGTTAATCCATCATCCCAAACATCAATTCATAAAGCGAGAGTGGAGTCTTGATGTTGGAACAAGTGAATCTAGACAATAGTTGCAAAACAGTGAAATAGTCTTTGCAACTATTGAGAAAAAGAGTAGTTTCAATCCTCCATGCATCTTCTAGTAATCATGTCAGCGAAATAGGCTTGGTTACTAGAAGTAAACTCTCACCGGACTTTCATCGGAAAGGTGAGGGGCTAAGGGAAACCTGTCTTTAGAAATTAGTGTGTAAACCATGAAATTAGAAGTTTAGGTTTAGTCTAGTGAAGGATTAGTCATTATGATGAACCAATGATCCTAAGACCCTTTATTATTATTGTTTTTACCTTCAGCAATCAAACTCTCTTTCATTAACTTTCTCTCCTCTAATCATTCACTAAAAGTTAATTAAGTTGAACAACTCCCTAGCGGAACGATAACTCTACTTACTACTATTACTTCGATAGGCCGTGCACTTGCGATTTGGCTCTATCAAGTTTTTGGCGCCGTTGCCGGGGAGTTAACTAATTTAATTAGCTTTTTCTTAGTGATTAGAATTCTCTCTTCTTTCTCTTTTCTTTTTATTTTTATTTTTAACTTTTTATTTTTCTGTTATCATTAACTTCTTGGGTTCTCAACCTTTTATGCGAAGAACTAGAAATCGAGCGGTATTCATACCCGAGATCGAAAGGTTCTTACATAGAAGGAGGAGAGCGGCACAAAATAACACCGCCATGGCCAATCGCACTCTCAAAGAGTATGCAACGCCGTCTACGGCTGAGCCACAAGCTGTTATTGTAACATCCCGCTCGTCTGCTAATGGAAAGTTTATCTGACAAACGTATCAGAGGACTAAGAGTCATAGAAAACGAGTATGGTGAAGAATGTTATGTACGATGGAGGATATTATTAAGTGATATTAGTAAAGTATGGACTTATGTATCAGAGTCAATCGAACACGCGTAAGGCAAGGGCATAATGGTAATTGCTCGCAAAAGGGGTATTTAAGTGATTTTGGCTCAAAATATTCATTCTTCACTTGTCTTTCTCTCTCTAGGTTTTGGAAAACCTTTCTCTCCCCCTTCTCTCTAAGAATTTCGCCCCCTCTCCTCTCTAATTCATCCAAGGCTTTTCAAATCATGCAATTGGTAACCAAACACGAATTATAGAAGCTTCAAGTACAAGAATTAGCAAAGACAAAGGATTGAGCAAGGATTCTTGGGTTAGGGTTGAGCTTGGGCAAGAAGGATCAAAGCTTGTTGATGCTTCAAGATTATTGATAGGTGAGTTCCATAGATAGATTACCCACCTTTGGGATTGATTAATCTTGTAGGAAAAATCATGATTTATGTTAGTTAGTGTTTATGGAACTTTAGTACCCCAAGCCAATCCTAGGTGATTATATGTTGAAATTGCCATGAGTTATGTTTAAATAAGTCTATATATGTTGTTGGATGTATTTGGTGCATTACAGGGTCGAATTGGACGAGTTTTGGGTCGAAAATGGCGAAAACCCGCGGCCGGAACACGCGAAAACGCAGAATTCGCAGCGCTGCGCCTGACCAAGGGCGCTAGGCGCCCACAAGTCAGGGAGCCAGCGCTAGGCGCCCTCCCTCTGGCGCCAGGCGCCCCAGACAGGACAACGTTCGCGTTGTTCTGCGCTCGGGTGCTTGGGGGCAGTCGCGTGGGGGTCTGTAGCGATCGTTTCGAAGTGTTCTTTCACTGTTTTTACTTATCTTTCTACTGGAACAAGTTTGGCTTTATCAAATCATGAAATTTATAAACGGCTCGTAACTTGGGTTTATGGCATTTTCGGTCTTTAGAAAGTATTGAAAATTTGCACACATCGTCAATTGATCCTTGCATCATTAATCGTGGCAATATTAGCATGTAACACGAGGATGGCTCAAGAGAGCTTAAGTATGATGGGGTAGTAGTAAGCTAAGAAAGGGAATGTATGTAGAGCCTCGGCTTAGCTAGTCGAGAACTAGTATGTTTAGCAAGAATCCCTAGAAAGATAAGACGCGAAGTGTAATCTCTTCGCACAAGAGCTAGTATGATTTAGCAAGTACGTAAACCGTGGTTTGACTAGTTAGTCTCTCCACCATGATTAGGTATGAATATGAACAAGTAAGAGTTTACCACTAATCGGTTCGATTAAGGTTCCGAGGTAAACACTCAAGTATGTATATGTTTAACTTATGCACGACAAGACTATGACTAATAAGTGTAGGTGACATGTCTCTTGATATCCACATCAGGGGGATACAAGGGGTTCTCTTTATGAGAACGATTCAAGCCGTAAGGGACCCGCATGTCACTGAGTAACAAGACGTAGGTGTTCGTGTCTCTTGTTATCCACGCCAGGGGGATACGGGAGGTTCTCGACCTAAGGGGAACGGTTTAAGCCGCAAGGGACCCGCACGACACCGAGGGAGTCCGATGTACGTACATCGGTCATGTATGGGATTGATTTCGGGGTTACTCCACCCGGGACTATCCGTAAAATGAACCAAGATAATAATGTATGTTCAACGCTAACATAAATGAACTTAGATACGTTTATGCAAGCTATGGTTATGATTATGTTTAAGAATGTATTCATGTACGATATGATAGGCATAAGGGCATGAGATGATATAAGATAAGTTCAAGTTGTGTATAGAACAAGTAAAGAATATGATACCGATGACGGTCTTAGGATTCCCCTAATCGTCCGGTTTAGAATCGTGTCATGATTATGTTATGTTTAGGCCTCGATGCTTAGCGTGTATTCTTGGCAATGCGGTTTTAGGTTCCCCCTCGACCGCCATGACACGTATAGGAAGTGAAGCCTATAACAAGTGAGATATGACTATGACGGCCCTAGTATGCACTACCGTCTAAGTATGCATGTCCCCACACACGTATAATCAACCGTCAGGTTGTAATGTAGACACGTGGTGACCGTAGGTTTCCCCTTGAGGTTGCCTATAGCCTAGGATTTAGGGGAACTCACTGAGACATTATGTCTCATCCCAATCCTTATTTGTTTCAGATAAGCAGGATGATTATGCATGTTCGGAGCCGGATGAATATTACTTCAAGGGTTCGTTCGTAAAGCTGCAGGACGATATGGACATCAAGGATGTATTTTTATGTATGGATGAGTTGTGTTGTATTATTATTTATACGGACGTAGCTTGATGTAAATATTATTCATTCGAAGTTTTTAATTGTTGTATATTTTAATGTATCCAGTACTAATATTAACGCATGTGCCAGACTTTCTAGATACGTCTGGTATGGGTGTTACAATTGGTATCAGAGCAGGACGATTCAGACCGTGCCTTGGGTCATTAAATTACAACTAAGGTAGTGGGACCATTGGGTTCCGGGTAAAAGTTCTAATTATTGTTGTTAGTTGAGCCTGATCAACTCAATTTAGCATTCAACGATTAGAATGGATGCCTGAGAGCTGAATAGGACCCAGGAGGAATGAAGTATATGATGAAGTAGTTTGATCGTGCCAAAAGGTGGCCGGTGAACTAATCAAGTAGAAGTGTGAATCCTCTGGGAATGTAAAGCATGTTAAGAAGAAACGTTCCGACAATGTCAGGTAAGATGATAACGATACTCCATGTACCCGTAAGCGAAGAAGTTGGATATGTGTATCTAACCATGACCGAAAGTTTCGGTAAGAGTTGTTGTTGGAACGGGTTTAAGATATTCTAGAATGTCCAAACAGGGCTACAAGGTAGTAAGAGGTCGGCGTATGTTGGCGGAGTCAGCAGGCTCTCAGAAATAGCATTATATGAACGAAGTTAACTATATGTAATGTTGGAAGTTGCATAAGTAGCAACGTAATGAAGTAAGCCGTTCTTAGCAGATGAAGTTAAGGTTTATGTGGAAATTTTATGTTAGGAAAACGTGATGACAAGATATCAGTTTCTAATGTGCCTTGAATGGAACCGAATGATGTTAATGCTTGCCATGCAAATGTTATAGAATTGTTTTAAGATGTTTGGAAGGAATGATATGCATTGGGATACTTGAAGAAATAAGATTTTTTTTATGTGAAATACAATTTTTCTTTTTGGAAAACTGAGTTGAAGAAAATACGCCAATAGCGGAAATTTCGCTAATAGCGAACCTGGATCGAATTTTTCAGTTTTTTTCAAAAACTGTTATTTCGTCTCTAGGGTCAGTATTAGCTATTGGGGGTTGTTTTCACAATCTTTTATATAACCAACACTCTTTATAACATCAAGTATCGAATGCACATCACATCCTATGATTTCTGAGGAAGAAAATGCATGGACAAGTATTAACGGAAATCAATCCGGTTTAAGGTAGCTTTGGAGGTTAATGTGTCAAGAGCCAAGATCAATAGTACAAAGTTCCGGCATATGACTGGATAAAGTGAATGCGTATGCATGAGGTATGAAGCAAGAAATTTAAATTGGTGCAAAGTTATAAGACATTACAAAGTTTTCAGATTATGTGGAATTATGGCGTATCTCTCGAACTTATGTTTTGCTTAACGGACATGCTAGGGCTCGATATGATGTCGGATCATTAAGTTTAAATAATTTTAGAAAGATTTACGCGCATGGGTGATTGAAGTTGACATTTTGGAAATTCACGAGGTTTTTCTAGGAACCGGTTTGCTACGACACTCGTAGAGCGAGCTAGATTCATTAGAATCTAGAATTGATGACACGTATGTGTTATCAACTCGTTCTATGATTTTGTAGTAACAGCTGGGGCCAAAACTCAATATATTTATAAAGTAGAAAAATTATCAACGTCAATGACCTGTGCGCTAGTTTACGAAGTTTTCTTTAAAAGGAAAAATTAATGAGCAAGCATTGTTATGATTAAGCAAAATATAATCCGTGAGAATGCGAAGGTACAAGATTAGATGTTCAAGAAAGTTATGTTCAAGTGCTAGATGGGTTGTTAATGGAAATTGAGTTTACTCAAAAATAAGTTCAGATATGATATGTATGGTAAGTGCAACCAGCAAGAAAGTAAACCCCCGAGTCAAGTATTATGAGCATAAGATAAACCATCATGAGTTTTGAATTCACAAGACAAGTGTAAGGTTGTGAGGTTGGTTACAACATGGAAGATTTTGAGAATAATTCAAGAAGTAAATAATCAAGGGATAAGCATGAATTGAAGTCTCAATTGCTCTAACGGATTAGAGTATTAGTTTGAGCCAACCAGTGGGAATCAGAGTAGCGCTACGGAAGTTAATGGTAATCATGAAACGTGGAATTTTAGTATGTCTGAATCTTCGTGAAGAATGTTCGGTTGGAAACACAAGTTTAACAAGAATGCATCATAAGACATGCAAGGAGTTCTCGATGTGATAAATAAGGATGAATTCTTATTCAATCATTGTTGGCTAAGGTATAAGTTTAAGTATGTGTCGTCATCTAGGTAAGATGAAAAGGACAAGAATTGTCGTATGATAATTAGTCAAGATGCATAAATGATGATAATAGAAAACATGTAAGGATCAGAAGGTTACGTTCTGTGACTTAGGTAAAGAATCAAAGCATCAAGAGCGATAACTGAATGAGATAATGCGGAGAATCAAGTTTAGTGTTTCGAAGAAGAGAAATAAGTTTATGTTAAGAGGTCCAAGGATTTCCTATGGATATGAAAGCGGTATGGCAAGTATGTATATCGGTTGAATAAGAAAAGAATTTATCTCCGAAGTTAAGTATGTTATCATGAAAGGAGGTGCAACTCTCGAGTTGATGCAAGGAGAATCATACTCTCGTATGCAATACTTGTTGAGTGAAAACGATACTTGTTAAGACATGTTAAGTTATGATTTTAAAACTTTTAAAAGTTAAGATTGGTATTATGGAACTTGGGAACGATGTTTTTATTTAAACTTATGGAATTATACATTTTGAAACTGATGAGGTCCGTTGTAAGTGGACTCACTTACGACGTACAAACTTCAGGACCAACTTGTCGTGGACAAGTTTTGGGCGAATTGTTAAAATCTTTTCCAAAAATATCGAAACTCGTCCGGTGGTTCTGTGGCACCTTTATATAATCAGTTTTAGAAATGATGAAATCTTTTTAGTTATGTATAAATTCGTTCCAAGAACCCGAATACCAAAATTTAAGAAAGATTCTTTTAAAGAAGATTTTAGAACACGTATCGTTATCCTTTAACAAGAGGCGGCACTTGAAAGTATGTACATGTTATGGAAACGACAAGGTTTGTATGAAGCCAATGTCAGGTAGGATACACGGAAATGTTTCAAGAATGTTGATGTAAGTACAAGTGGAATTTCTAGAAAGTTTCAAGAGCATGTGAACCGCAACGTTGGCTATTAGATTGTCAGATGACGTGGCTAATCGATATCACTTTTTCATGTCAAGCAATATGAGTTATTCCTTAGTACGGGTGATAAGATGCAATGAGACCGAAAGATTTCCTAAGACTCGGAAGGGATAAGTGATAAGTGGAATTGTTTATATGAGTAATACAAGTAAGCATTGCAGGGCAAACCTGGGCTCTGGTAGGATTCCAGTTAAAAGGCAAACCCTGAGTGTTCATGTCTATGACAAGATACCATTAGGCATGGTTTATGTTAAGCGGGTAAGATCCGAGTCTGGGACAATAAGTTTATGTCTAGCAAGGTAAGCTCTGAGTCATGATATGTTAAGAAGACCCTAATTTTGAGTGATATTAAGATCAAGAAGGTTATGTTCAGTTACATGTGGGTTAAGAACAAGAGGAGGACATGATGCGTTAAACCCTCTGGATATGTATGAATGGAAAGATGTTTGATACAGACTATAGATGATAAGATTTTTGTCATGGGGTTTGGTAGTTGGTCTCTAAATTTCGAGGACGAAATTTCTTTAAGGGGGGTAGAGTGTAACATCCCGCTCGTCTGCTAATGGAAAGTTTATCTGACAAACGTATCAGAGGACTAAGAGTCATAGAAAACGAGTATGGTGAAGAATGTTATGTACGATGGAGGATATTATTAAGTGATATTAGTAAAGTATGGACTTATGTATCAGAGTCAATCGAACACGCGTAAGGCAAGGGCATAATGGTAATTGCTCGCAAAAGGGGTATTTAAGTGATTTTGGCTCAAAATATTCATTCTTCACTTGTCTTTCTCTCTCTAGGTTTTGGAAAACCTTTCTCTCCCCCTTCTCTCTAAGAATTTCGCCCCCTCTCCTCTCTAATTCATCCAAGGCTTTTCAAATCATGCAATTGGTAACCAAACACGAATTATAGAAGCTTCAAGTACAAGAATTAGCAAAGACAAAGGATTGAGCAAGGATTCTTGGGTTAGGGTTGAGCTTGGGCAAGAAGGATCAAAGCTTGTTGATGCTTCAAGATTATTGATAGGTGAGTTCCATAGATAGATTACCCACCTTTGGGATTGATTAATCTTGTAGGAAAAATCATGATTTATGTTAGTTAGCGTTTATGGAACTTTAGTACCCCAAGCCAATCCTAGGTGATTATATGTTGAAATTGCCATGAGTTATGTTTAAATAAGTCTATATATGTTGTTGGATGTATTTGGTGCATTACAGGGTCGAATTGGACGAGTTTTGGGTCGAAAATGGCGAAAACCCGCGGCCGGAACACGCGAAAACGCAGAATTCGCAGCGCTGCGCCTGACCAAGGGCGCTAGGCGCCCACAAGTCAGGGAGCCAGCGCTAGGCGCCCTCCCTCTGGCGCCAGGCGCCCCAGACAGGACAACGTTCGCGTTGTTCTGCGCTCGGGTGCTTGGGGGCAGTCGCGTGGGGGTCCGTAGCGATCGTTTCGAAGTGTTCTTTCACTGTTTTTACTTATCTTTCTACTGGAACAAGTTTGGCTTTATCAAATCATGAAATTTATAAACGGCTCGTAACTTGGGTTTATGGCATTTTCGGTCTTTAGAAAGTATTGAAAATTTGCACACATCGTCAATTGATCCTTGCATCATTAATCGTGGCAATATTAGCATGTAACACGAGGATGGCTCAAGAGAGCTTAAGTATGATGGGGTAGTAGTAAGCTAAGAAAGGGAATGTATGTAGAGCCTCGGCTTAGCTAGTCGAGAACTAGTATGTTTAGCAAGAATCCCTAGAAAGATAAGACGCGAAGTGTAATCTCTTCGCACAAGAGCTAGTATGATTTAGCAAGTACGTAAACCGTGGTTTGACTAGTTAGTCTCTCCACCATGATTAGGTATGAATATGAACAAGTAAGAGTTTACCACTAATCGGTTCGATTAAGGTTCCGAGGTAAACACTCAAGTATGTATATGTTTAACTTATGCACGACAAGACTATGACTAATAAGTGTAGGTGACATGTCTCTTGATATCCACATCAGGGGGATACAAGGGGTTCTCTTTATGAGAACGATTCAAGCCGTAAGGGACCCGCATGTCACTGAGTAACAAGACGTAGGTGTTCGTGTCTCTTGTTATCCACGCCAGGGGGATACGGGAGGTTCTCGACCTAAGGGGAACGGTTTAAGCCGCAAGGGACCCGCACGACACCGAGGGAGTCCGATGTACGTACATCGGTCATGTATGGGATTGATTTCGGGGTTACTCCACCCGGGACTATCCGTAAAATGAACCAAGATAATAATGTATGTTCAACGCTAACATAAATGAACTTAGATACGTTTATGCAAGCTATGGTTATGATTATGTTTAAGAATGTATTCATGTACGATATGATAGGCATAAGGGCATGAGATGATATAAGATAAGTTCAAGTTGTGTATAGAACAAGTAAAGAATATGATACCGATGACGGTCTTAGGATTCCCCTAATCGTCCGGTTTAGAATCGTGTCATGATTATGTTATGTTTAGGCCTCGATGCTTAGCGTGTATTCTTGGCAATGCGGTTTTAGGTTCCCCCTCGACCGCCATGACACGTATAGGAAGTGAAGCCTATAACAAGTGAGATATGACTATGACGGCCCTAGTATGCACTACCGTCTAAGTATGCATGTCCCCACACACGTATAATCAACCGTCAGGTTGTAATGTAGACACGTGGTGACCGTAGGTTTCCCCTTGAGGTTGCCTATAGCCTAGGATTTAGGGGAACTCACTGAGACATTATGTCTCATCCCAATCCTTATTTGTTTCAGATAAGCAGGATGATTATGCATGTTCGGAGCCGGATGAATATTACTTCAAGGGTTCGTTCGTAAAGCTGCAGGACGATATGGACATCAAGGATGTATTTTTATGTATGGATGAGTTGTGTTGTATTATTATTTATACGGACGTAGCTTGATGTAAATATTATTCATTCGAAGTTTTTAATTGTTGTATATTTTAATGTATCCAGTACTAATATTAACGCATGTGCCAGACTTTCTAGATACGTCTGGTATGGGTGTTACAGTTATTGTGTACCCAACGGTTGAGGATGACAATTTTGAAATTAAGCCTGCCCTACTTAACTTGGTGCAGCAAAACCAATTCTCGGGATCCCCCACTGAGGATCCCAATCTTCACATCTCTGTTTTCCTACGAATTAGCGGAACCATGAAGGAGAACCAAGAAGCTGTAAGACTTCATCTCTTTCCCTTTTCCTTAAGGGATAGAGCTAGCGCTTGGTTCCATTCCCTCGAAGTCGGTTCCATTACTTCATGGGATCAGATGAGGCAAGCATTCCTTGCCCGTTTCTTTCCACCATCTAAAACCGCTAAACTTAGAGACCAAATCACGCGGTTCAACCAAAAAGATGGGGAGTCTCTCTATGATGCGTGGGAGCGTTTCAAAGAAATGCAAAGACTTTGTCCCCACCATGGCCTAGAGAAGTGGCTTATAGTCCACACTTTTTATAATGGCTTGTCTTATACCACTAAGATATCTGTTGATGCAGCTGCAGGTGGAGCACTTATGAACAAGAACTACACGGAGGCGTATGCCCTAATTGAAGACATGGCTCAGAATCATTACAAATGGACCGACGAGAGAGCCATCTCTAGTTCTTCACCCTCCAAAGGGGAGGCAGGTATACACGAAGTCTCTAACTATGACCACCTTGCTGCTAAAATTGATACACTAACTGAAAAACTTGAAAAACTCAATGTTAGTGCTATCAATTCTGCTTCTACTCCTTCTTGTGAAATATGTGGTATAACTGGTCATGCTGGTGTTGATTGCCAACTGGGTAGTGCTATTAACGGTGTTGAGCAAATGAATTATGCTCAATACAACCAAGGGATGAGACAAAATCAAAATTTTTATAAAAACCAAAATCCCTATGGACAAGTAGCACTACCCGGTTATTGAAACAACCAAAGATTCACTCAGAAATCCAATTTGGAAATTTTGTTGGAAAATTCTATTGCCAACCAAAACAAACAACTTCAAGAACTTAAAAACCAAACTGGATTTCTGAATGATTCTCTTTCCAAGCTCAATACCAAGGTTGATTCTATTGCTACTCACTCTAAAATGCTTGAAACTCAAATCGCTCAAATAGCCCAACAAGTGGCTACCTCTTCCCAAACACCGGGAGTCTTTCCTGGTCAAACCGAAGCCAATCCCAAAGCCCAAGTTAATGTCATATCTTTTGGGGGTAGTAAGTTAGGCGAAACTTTTGCTAAGGTTAAAAACATTGGGAAAGAAAATGTCAAGCCCTTAGGTGATAAAGTTGTGATAGAAGAAGCAAAACCACTTGAAGAAAACAAAACTCCATCCCCCTTAAATCCTGAAAAGCTTAAACTAGAGGGTAAGTTTGAAAAATTTGTTAACATACTTAGGAAAATTTGCATTAAACTTCCCTTTGCTGAAGCTTTGTCTAGGATGCCTCTATATGCCAAGCTTTTAAAGGTAATTTTTTCAAAGAAAAGGGCTATAGAGCATAATGAGACAATAGCCTTGGCTAAGGAAACTAGTGCAATCATCCAAGAAGCACCCCCTAAGCTTAGAGATCCAGGTAGCTTTTCCATACCGTGTGAAATTGGGAATGAAACCATAAACAAAGCCTTATGTGACTTAGGAGCTAGTGTTAGTTTGTTGCCTTTGTCTCTTCTTAAAAGGATAGGGATAGGAGAGTTGAAACCTACCGAAATGGAATTAAAGTTAGCTGATCGTTCTACCATGAAACTTGTAGAATTTGTCGAGGACATACCTGTTAAGATAGAGGGGATATACATCCCCACTGATTTTGTAGTCGTTGACATTGAAGAGGACGATGACGTCCCTATAATCCTAGGTAGACCTTTCCTCGCAACTGCAGGAGCTCTCATTGATGTTAAACTTGGTAGGATAGTTTTTCAAGTGAGTGATCAAATGGTAGGATACGAGTTGGAAAATGTTATGAAGGGTCCCGCTCTTTACTCTTGTTGCATGCTTAACGATCATGTTGTGAAAGAACGTTTTATAGCGTTATCTACACAATATGATATCTTTGATCCATTCTAAGGACTCTTTCTAACCGTCAAGCTAATGACATTAAAAGAGCGCTTCGTGGGAGGCAACCCATGCATTTAATTGCTTTTGTTTTGTTTGTTTTTCTTTGTTTTAGGTTGTTTTGTAGGTAATTGTCCGAGTACGATTCAAGAAAATGAAAATTTTTGAAGCCCCCTGGACCAGAAGGTTGGCACGGCCCGTGCTAAGACTGGCACGGTCGTGCCAGATTTTTCAAGCAAAATTGAAGGTTTAAGTCAGAAAGATGGCACGGCCCGTGCCAATAGGTGGCACGGCCGTGCCCGAGTTCTTGCCCCATATATCCACAAATTTTTCTTTCTTCTTCCTCATTCACAAACAACAACCCTCTTTCATCTTTCAAACTTCTCTCTATGTAATGATGACCTTCAAACCTTCATATATCCCTCAATTCTTCACCAAACCACTCAATTCTTTCACCAATCAACAACAAACTTTATCCAAAACAAAAACCACCAATCAAAAACATCTTTCATCCATCCAAACCCATAATTCACCAAAACCCCAATCTTTCAAAACCTAACCCAAACACCACAAAACCTTAACCAATCTCCACATCCAAACCAACAAACCTTCCTTAAATATCAACCCCAACCCTAAACCAATCCTTTCCACCAAAAATCTTCCCAAACCCTAAAACTTCAAAACCAATTCCAACAAGGGACAATGGCTTCAAGAAGAAGTGGTAAAGAACCAGCAAGCTCTCAAGGAGGACCTCCCCCAAAGAAGCAAGCACAAGTGAAGAATCATGGGATCCAGTTCAAAAACAACAAGCAAAGGGACAGGTATAAAAATATCATCTCTAAACACTTGCATCCTTCTCGTTATCCTGATCCCAATACTTTGGATGTGCTAGAGCTTTTTGATGATGTTTCTAGGCTGATAGAAAAGTTAGGATGGACTGATTTGCTGAAACCTATGCGGGGTTATGAAAATTTCACTTATGAATTCTTGAGCTCAATAGATTTTACCAAAGATAAGTTGGATTATGATAACCCTAACCATAGAGTTGTTTTCCGGTTAATGAATATTGATTATGACATGTCACTTCAGCACTTTTGTGAAGCCTTAGGTTTTGCAAATGAAGGATATATTCATGATCATTGGGATCCTAGTCTAAAACCGGCTAACTATGACCCAGTTGCCTTTTGGAAACAAATCACCGGTCTTAACAAATACGTCCCTAGGGCGAACAAAGCTAGCAACATTCACAACCCCGTACTTAGGTACCTTCAGAGGGTAATGGCTTGCACTATTTGGGGTAGAATCGAGCTAGGAAACACTAGAACCGATGAGTTGTTCATGTTATGGGCAATGCTCTACAACCACCCCGTCAATACTTGTTTTTATTTGATTGATCACCTAGACTTTGTCGGTACTAGACCGGCTGGTAGAGGAGACATAGTGGTGGGTGGCATCATTACATACATAGCTAGGTGTTTTGGAGTGGGTGAAGATGAGGGGATCAAACCAATTGAGAGAAACAATAGGCTTAACATAGAGACCCTTATTGCTATGAATTTCATCAAACATCGTCCACCCCTCCATTACCAACTTAAGCTAAATGTGCCAATCATGGTTTTATTGCCTAACCCATCTCGGACTACCACCGAGGTGGAAGAAAATTGGTTGTATGTTAATGATGTGCAGGTTCTTGGTGAGCAAGATGATGATGAGGGAGAAGGTGCTAACTTGCACCATGATGAAGGAGAAGGTGCTAACTTGCACCATGAAGAGGGGCACCATGGCCATGAAACCGGTGAGCTTAATGAAAATCAAAGATGGACATGGATTCACAATGAAATCGAGAGGATGAGCACCGAGCAACAAAGTCAAGGTGTTGAGATCTCCGGCCTTCGCAATGAAGTTCAAAGGGGCAACCACGTCAATGATGAAAATAATGAGATGCTCCGTCGGATGATGCAACACCTCCAACTTCAAGGTCCTCCTTACGGACCTCAATAAACAAATGTGAGCTTTCCTCTTCCTCTCTTCTCTTCTTCTTCTTCCTATCTCTCTCGTTCTTCTTCTACTCATCTCCTTCTTTCTTCTCCTTCTTCTTCTTCTTCTTCTTCGTTTTAATTTCTGTTTCTTTGAATCATTGAGGACAATGCTTCCCCTAAGTGTGGGGGGGGGGGCCTAATAAAGTGTCTAGAGTCGTAGTGTTCCCAAACTCCCTTGAACTTTATTCTTTTGTTTTGTTTTTATAGCAAAAGGCATGACTAGTAGCTTGTTTTTAATGTAAAAAAATGGCATGAAAATTTTTGTTTTGTCTTTTTCTTAAAGGTTACCTCTTGTACATGAAATTAGTTTCTTGTGTTTCTTATGTTCTTGCTATACCCATGTCATGTTTTATTGTGAAAATCTCCAATGAGAAAAGCACCCGGTTGCAATCCTTGAGTAAATGTATGAATAGGTATTTTAAGGAACACGTTCTATCTTTAGTGTTAACTTAGACCCTTTAAAGTCTTAAGAGTAAAAGTAGTATAAGTTTGTGTGGGAAAATTGATCAAATTGTTCTTAATTGTTATATTCTTATTAATTTGTTAATGTTAAATGGGGCGGGAGAATGGCACCAACATATGGGGGAAAGGACAATTACATCCTAACTTCCTAATTGTGGTGGTGACTCCTTAATTTGAACTTAAAGTGAAACAAATTCATTAATGCTAGGGGGAAAGGACAATTACATCCAAAAAGACTTCCTACGCGGAGATGAAACAAATAAATAATTTTGCAGCACTGCTTAGGGTGATTTTGAATCTAGGGGGAAAGGACAATTACATCCGAGAAGACTTCCTACGAGGATAGATAGCCCCTAAGCATCTGCAGCCCCTTGTGCTTAATTGTTAAATTAATTCAATCTTAACTTTAATTCCCATCACTCTTATATGAAATGAACCAAGGACTTTTCTCGGTTACTTTAGCATTAAGGATAGAACCTATTCCTCATAATATCTGTCTTATACAGGAGCAAGAAAAGGGTTGGACTGCACACACACACTCACTTGAGACTTGATGTTGGGTAGAATAGGTTCATGAGAAGTGTTTGAAGTTGTAATTAGTGTACTTGAAGCAAAGCCTTTCTTTTGAGACATTTGTTCTTAATATTGCCATAATCAAATCTTTTGTTGCTGCTATGTCTGTTGCCTTTTGCTTGAGGACAAGCAAAGATTCAAGTGTGGGGGAGTTTGATGAGTCATAGATAGTATTATTTATTGCCTTATTTAGTTTAGTTTTATTTTAGATTTGATTTTATTTTATTGCATTTTATTTTAGTTTAGAATATTTTACTTCAAATTGTATTTTATTTTATTCTAGGAATAAATATATGGTGGAAGGTGTCTTGGAGAAAAAGAAAGAGGACTGGAGCAAATACAGCGCAAGAATATGAAGATACGGGACAAAAATATGTTCCCACCAAGTCAGAAGCTTGGCACGGCCAGTGCCAACATGTGGCACGGCCGTGCCACCTCCAGGAGTCTCTTTTGCTGCTTTTTCTTCGGGCCCAAGTTACCCTGTTGCAGCTTTACTGTTTTACCCTTTTAGTTGCTTAGTTTCTAAGTCGATTGTAAAGCTATAAATAGAGTAGCTCTCCACCATAAACAATGATGCTTTACTTTGTTTATTTCAATTGCTATTTTAATAAAAGTCTTTATTTTCCCTTTTACTTTCTTCGCAATTTACTTTACTGTTATTTTCTCTCTTCTTCCCCCATGTCTACGATGAACATGAGTGAGTAGACTTCTTCGTCTTAGGATTATTGGGGAGTCTAATGACTCAATCCTAAACAAAACATGGCTAAACCCTAATTTCTATGTAACCCTAATTTCTAATCTAGATTCACCGTCTTAACGTGGATTAACAATTATCAAACTGTGGAAGCGAAAGCGGAGGGTTTGATAATCGTTAATCCATCATCCCAAACATCAATTCATAAAGCGAGAGCGGAGTCTTGATGTTGAAACAAGTGAATCTAGACAATAGTTGCAAAACAGTGAAATAGTCTTTGCAACTATTGAGACAAAGAGTAGTTTCAATCCTCCATGCATCTTCTAGTAATCATGTCAGCGAAATAGGCTTGGTTACTAGAAGTAAACTCTCACCAGACTTTCATCGGAAAGGTGAGGGGCTAAGGGAAACCGGTCTTTAGAAATTAGTGTGTAAACCATAAAATTAGAAGTTTAGGTTTTGTCTAGTGAAGGATTAGTCATTATGATGAACCAATGATCCTAAGGCCCTTTATTATTATTGTTTTTACCTTCAGCAATCAAACTCTCTTTCATTAACTTTCTCTCCTCTAATCATTCACTAAAAGTTAATTAAGTTGAACAACTCCCTAGCTGTAACACCCATACCAGACGTATCTAGAAAGTCTAGCATGTGCATTAGTTTAGTACTGGATACATTAAAATATACAACATTAAAATTTTCCAAAATGAATAATGTTTAGAACAAATGCGTTCGTACAATAAGATTATAAGTCAACTTTTCTAAAATGTAATAAAGACATCCTTGAATATCCATATCCTGCTGCAGCTGATACGAACGAACACTTGCTGTAACATCCATCCGGCTACTAGCTTGCTAATCCATCTTGATATCTGAAACAAATAAGGATTGGGATGAGACATAATGTCTCAGTGAGTTCCACCTAACCCTAGGCTATAGGCAACCACGGGGAAAACCTACGGTCACCACGTGTCTACAATACAACCTGCCGGTTGATTATACGTGTGTGGGGACTTGCTTTCTTAGACGACGGTGCTTGCTAGTGCCGTCTTAATATTCTTAACTTGTTATAGGCTTCTCTTCTTATACGTGCCATGGCGGTTAAGGGAATCTATGACCGCATTGCCAAGATACGATCTACGCATCAAGGCCTTCACTTGCTAAAATCATGACACGACTCTAACCGGACGATTAGGGGAAACCTAAGATCGTCGACGGTATAACTCTCTTAACTTGCTTACTTACTTACTTGGATAAGATGTATTAATAAACTTTCTTAATCTTGCCACAAAAGTGACTCTTTCTAGCTTGCTAGCTCTTGACTTTCTACTTCTATATTCTTTCTAGCTCTTGACAGCCTATGCCAAGGCTCTATGACATAATACACATAAATGTATGATGAATATGCATTGTCAGCTTCATTGATTATGTTAGCGTGTAACAAACAATTATCTTGAATTCATTTTATGGATTAGTCCCGAGTGGAGTAACCCCGGAAGTTAATCCCTTACTACCGGTGAAGTGCTTAGCAAGAGCGCACCAGACTCCCTTAGTGAACGTGCGGGTCCCTTACGGCTTACCCCATTCCCCTTGGAGAACCTTTTGTACCCATCCTTGGAAGGAATACAAAAGACACGACACCTTAACTTAGTGAAATGCGGCTCCCTTGCGGCTTAACCATTCCCCCCTTGGGGAACCCCTTGAATCCAACCTTGGAAGGATTACAAGAGACATAACACTCTTTCTTTCTTATAAGTCTTAGTCTTATGCATGAAAATTATCTTGAACATGCTAACTCTCTTTTACCTCGGACCCCTAGGCGATCCCACCAGAGGTAACTATACGCTTGCTTAACTTACTCTGTGAATGGATATAAAATCGATTCACGTCTTGCCATACTCGTATGGCACTTGCTTCTATGCGAAGATAATACTCTCATTACCTCGCGTCTATCAAGCATATTAATAATGCAAAGCATTCTATTCTTTCTAACTATTCTAGTTCTCGATAACTATATCGAGGCTCTAGTTTAATCCCTTTCTTAATTCATTGCTACCCGAGTAATATCAGCTTAAACTCTCTTAATTCACTCTTGCCATTCATGTTAAGATTGCCATGATTTTCATTTCAAGAATCGTTTGATGTTATGTGCATTGCCTAGATGTTGTTCTGGGTTATAAAGTTGTAAAACGTTGAAAGAAAAGCTTCGGAATGCACCACGGAGCCTGAACTGGGCCAACAGGCCAAAGCAAGTTGGCCAAGTCCAGAGAGCTGCGCTAATAGCTCAGCTGGGGCGTGGCTCATCCTGAGAATTTCGCTATTAGCGTAGATTTCGCTAATAGCGTAGCTCTCCGGGTCTGTGGTACCAAATTTCCAATTTTTGACCCAAAACTCATCCTAATGGTTCCTGCAATGCACCAAAACATCTAGCAACATATATATACATTTATAAACATCTTTCATGGCAAACTAACAAGTAATCAACAAGAATTTATCAAAAGTACATTAAGGTTCTAAACCTCTCATAAACATAAATCACTACTTTCTAGCATGAATTTACACAACCAAAGGTAGGTAAACTATCTATGGAACTCACCTAATCATGTTTTCTTGCATTCCTTCAAGATCCAAGCTCAAACCCTAGCTTTTGCTTCAATCTTGATCCTTAGCTCTCTATCCAAACCATGCCTTAATCCTTTCCTTTATGTGTTTCTTGGTTGCTAAGCTGCCTTAATCCATGCTTGATCATGATTTGGAAGAAGTTTGGATGATTATGATGGAGAGGGGAAGGCGCAAGTCTAGAGAGAAGGAGGAGAGAAATGTTTTGCCAAAATCTAGAGAGAGAAAGTGTTGTTAGAAATGAAGGAAAATGGCCCTTGTGGCCTTATATAGTCACTTGCGACGTTTTACCACTTTGCCCTTCACCTTAGTCGTGTTTACCTGACTTTGACACATAAGTCCACTCTTGACTAATATTTCATAAAATATCATCCGTCGTATTTAACATTCTTCACCATAATCACTGTCCTTGAATCTGAGTCCTCTGTTACATTTAACAGATAAAATTTCCATTAGCTGACGAGCTGGATGTTACACTAGCGGAACGATAACTCTACTTACTACTATTACTTCGATAGGCCGTGCACTTGCAGTTTGGCTCTATCAAAACGCTTATAGCTTAAGCGCGTAACATATAAGATTTTATTACAATCACCCATAATAGTTGTGGACATGTATATATATAATATCAATTATTAACTTGTTTATCAATCAACGAAATTATTCAATTTAACTCTTTAATTTGAGTTGTACACTTTAGACGATCCAAATCCTTTTAGAGGACGCGGATCCTTATTAGAGTGTAGGTTCCTTCCTCGTGTTGCTCTTAGAATTTTCATATTTCATTTACAATGATTGTTATTTCCCTTGTACCATGTGCCTATCCAGCTCTAAATTTTCAAGTTATAGACTTGGGTTAGTGTTTTTAATCAGATGGGTTCGAGTTCTATACAAACATGATTAAACTACTACACATGGAGACACTGTGGATTTTTTAGTCAACCCTATTTAAAATTTTAATATATTATTTTTTAAGGGTCTTGTATCGAAAAAGAGAAACTTGGTTTTTTGGGTTTGTTACAATTTAAATGTCACTAATAATTGCACTTTTAATTTTAATAAAAATCAATATTTCATATAAAATATCGTTCGTAATATACACATGCTACCAAGCAATAAAAATAGAGGGAAGATTGACACGTGAATTCTTGTCTTTCCGCTAGTATTTAACAATTAAAAAGGGAAAAATAATAATTATAAATAAAAACAAATTTTGACTACATTAAATAAGTATTAAAAATATTTTATGGCTTTATGGAAAAACAATAATCATAAAGAAAAATAAAATTTGACTGTATTAAATGAGTGTCAAAATTTTTTTTGTACCTTTTTCGAAAATTAATGAATATCTGCATAAAAGATAATTTCATGCAATATTAATTTTTATAAATTAACTATAATAAATATCTTATATAATAAAACATGTTTTTTGTTTGACTGCGTACAATAATGTTTGGGCCAACAAAAGTATACCCATTAACCCATCTTGCAATCTTTAGAGACAAAGCCCTAAATCTAGTCCTATAAATACATGTGCCAGCTTCAAGAAAGAACTCATTATGTATGTTCTGAATACCAAGAGAATTAGTGTTGTGGAGGTGCAGTTTGATCCATTGCATTTTTTTAATCAAAGAAATTACACTTGAGTGATTGAGTACGATTAATCCTCAATCCTCTTCATCTTTTTTCGAGTGTATTTCCTTGATTAAAGAGATTCATTGGATCATCATTTTTCTAGCAATTTGTTTGTTGTTTAGATTGTGTAAGGAATTCTTGTTGTCTCGATTTGATTGTGTTTGCACGTATAATATACCTGATGAATCCTGTTTTTTCTGTTTTTTGTTTATTAATTTTGGTCATATGTTTTTTATCTGTTTGATTCATTGCTATCACTTGATGATAGGGTCTGCCTTTACGATGATTGATTATTATTTTTATTTACAACTGCAGTTGTTTGTATTTTGGGACTGTATGTATACTACTTTATCTATCAGATTTTTGGCCCTGTCTTTATTTTTTATTCTTTAGCCTATTTGCAGATAACCCAGAGGCCTTGGGTGATTGCGTAATTGCAACCAAGACGGATGCAGTGACATCACGGGTATAGGTTTCCTTTTGATAGCTATTAACAGTACTCTTTTAAACTCACTCTGATATGCGACTATCATTTATCTCTTATGTTGTTATTACAGAATTGGGAAAAGGAGATAATTTCTTTAGCAACTATGATGTGCAACAATTAACTGTCATAGTTGATTTCACAGTAGCTACTTAGCGGCGGAGTGCTGATGTTTGTAGTAGAGGATCCATACTCATAAAATTTAATTGTATTTCTAAATCTAGGAAATATACGGTGACTTTTGTGCTTTAAGCACCTTTTGCAGCTTATGTGGAAGTGTTTGGAAAAACAATAATGAAATGCTTATAGCTTAAGCGCGTAACATATAAGATTTTATTACAATCACCCATACTAGTTGTGGACATGTATATATATAATATCAATTATTAACTTGTTTATCAATCAACGAAATTATTCAATTTAACTCTTTAATTTGAGTTGTACACTTTAGACGATCCAAATCCTTTTAGAGGACGCGGATCCTTATTAGAGTGTAGGTTCCTTCCTCGTGTTGCTCTTAGAATTTTCATATTTCATTTACAATGATTGTTATTTCCCTTGTACCATGTGCCTATCCAGCTCTAAATTTTCAAGTTATAGACTTGGGTTAGTGTTTTTAATCAGATGGGTTCGAGTTCTATACAAACATGATTAAACTACTACACATGGAGACACTGTGGATTTTTTAGTCAACCCTATTTAAAATTTTAATATATTATTTTTTATGGGTCTTGTATCGAAAAAGAGAAACTTGGTTTTTTGGGTTTGTTACAATTTAAATGTCACTAATAATTGCACTTTTAATTTTAATAAAAATCAATATTTCATATAAAATATCGTTCGTAATATACACATGCTACCAAGCAATAAAAATAGAGGGAAGATTGACACGTGAATTCTTGTCTTTCCGCTAGTATTTAACAATTAAAAAGGGAAAAATAATAATTATAAATAAAAACAAATTTTGACTACATTAAATAAGTATTAAAAATATTTTATGGCTTTATGGAAAAACAATAATCATAAAGAAAAATAAAATTTGACTGTATTAAATGAGTGTCAAAATTTTTTTTGTACCTTTTTCGAAAATTAATGAATATCTGCATAAAAGATAATTTCATGCAATATTAATTTTTATAAATTAACTATAATAAATATCTTATATAATAAAACATGTTTTTTGTTTGACTGCGTACAATAATGTTTGGGCCAACAAAAGTATACCCATTAACCCATCTTGCAATCTTTAGAGACAAAGCCCTAAATCTTGTCCTATAAATACATGTGCCAGCTTCAAGAAAGAACTCATTATGTATGTTCTGAATACCAAGAGAATTAGTGTTGTGGAGGTGCAGTTTGATCCATTGCATTTTTTTAATCAAAGAAATTACACTTGAGTGATTGAGTACGATTAATCCTCAATCCTCTTCATCTTTTTTCGAGTGTATTTCCTTGATTAAAGAGATTCATTGGATCATCATTTTTCTAGCAATTTGTTTGTTGTTTAGATTGTGTAAGGAATTCTTGTTGTCTCGATTTGATTGTGTTTGCACGTATAATATACCTGATGAATCCTGTTTTTTCTGTTTTTTGTTTATAAATTTTGGTCATATGTTTTTTATCTGTTTGATTCATTGCTATCACTTGATGATAGGGTCTGCCTTTACGATGATTGATTATTATTTTTATTTACAACTGCAGTTGTTTGTATTTTGGGACTGTATGTATACTACTTCATCTATCAGATTTTTGGCCCTGTCTTTATTTTTTATTCTTTAGCCTATTTGCAGATAACCCAGAGGCCTTGGGTGATTGCGTAATTGCAACCAAGACGGATGCAGTGACATCACGGGTATAGGTTTCCTTTTGATAGCTATTAACAGTACTCTTTTAAACTCACTCTGATATGCGACTATCATTTATCTCTTATGTTGTTATTACAGAATTGGGAAAAGGAGATAATTTCTTTAGCAACTATGATGTGCAACAATTAACTGTCATAGTTGATTTCACAGTAGCTACTTAGCGGCGGAGTGCTGATGTTTGTAGTAGAGGATCCATACTCATAAAATTTAATTGTATTTCTAAATCTAGGAAATATACGGTGACTTTTGTGCTTTAAGCACCTTTTGCAGCTTATGTGGAAGTGTTTGGAAAAACAATAATGAAATGCTTATAGCTTAAGCGCGTAACATATAAGATTTTATTACAATCACCCATACTAGTTGTGGACATGTATATATATAATATCAATTATTAACTTGTTTATCAATCAACGAAATTATTCAATTTAACTCTTTAATTTGAGTTGTACACTTTAGACGATCCAAATCCTTTTAGAGGACGCGGATCCTTATTAGAGTGTAGGTTCCTTCCTCGTGTTGCTCTTAGAATTTTCATATTTCATTTACAATGATTGTTATTTCCCTTGTACCATGTGCCTATCCAGCTCTAAATTTTCAAGTTATAGACTTGGGTTAGTGTTTTTAATCAGATGGGTTCGAGTTCTATACAAACATGATTAAACTACTACACATGGAGACACTGTGGATTTTTTAGTCAACCCTATTTAAAATTTTAATATATTATTTTTTAAGGGTCTTGTATCGAAAAAGAGAAACTTGGTTTTTTGGGTTTGTTACAATTTAAATGTCACTAATAATTGCACTTTTAATTTTAATAAAAATCAATATTTCATATAAAATATCGTTCGTAATATACACATGCTACCAAGCAATAAAAATAGAGGGAAGATTGACACGTGAATTCTTGTCTTTCCGCTAGTATTTAACAATTAAAAAGGGAAAAATAATAATTATAAATAAAAACAAATTTTGACTACATTAAATAAGTATTAAAAATATTTTATGGCTTTATGGAAAAACAATAATCATAAAGAAAAATAAAATTTGACTGTATTAAATGAGTGTCAAAATTTTTTTTGTACCTTTTTCGAAAATTAATGAATATCTGCATAAAAGATAATTTCATGCAATATTAATTTTTATAAATTAACTATAATAAATATCTTATATAATAAAACATGTTTTTTGTTTGACTGCGTACAATAATGTTTGGGCCAACAAAAGTATACCCATTAACCCATCTTGCAATCTTTAGAGACAAAGCCCTAAATCTTGTCCTATAAATACATGTGCCAGCTTCAAGAAAGAACTCATTATGTATGTTCTGAATACCAAGAGAATTAGTGTTGTGGAGGTGCAGTTTGATCCATTGCATTTTTTTAATCAAAGAAATTACACTTGAGTGATTGAGTACGATTAATCCTCAATCCTCTTCA
This sequence comes from Medicago sativa, assembly GCF_051527215.1. Lineage (NCBI taxonomy): Eukaryota > Viridiplantae > Streptophyta > Magnoliopsida > Fabales > Fabaceae > Medicago > Medicago sativa. The sequence continues at coordinate 34,919,087 of NC_140751.1, forward strand.
TCTTTTTTCGAGTGTATTTCCTTGATTAAAGAGATTCATTGGATCATCATTTTTCTAGCAATTTGTTTGTTGTTTAGATTGTGTAAGGAATTCTTGTTGTCTCGATTTGATTGTGTTTGCACGTATAATATACCTGATGAATCCTGTTTTTTCTGTTTTTTGTTTATAAATTTTGGTCATATGTTTTTTATCTGTTTGATTCATTGCTATCACTTGATGATAGGGTCTGCCTTTACGATGATTGATTATTATTTTTATTTACAACTGCAGTTGTTTGTATTTTGGGACTGTATGTATACTACTTCATCTATCAGATTTTTGGCCCTGTCTTTATTTTTTATTCTTTAGCCTATTTGCAGATAACCCAGAGGCCTTGGGTGATTGCGTAATTGCAACCAAGACGGATGCAGTGACATCACGGGTATAGGTTTCCTTTTGATAGCTATTAACAATACTCTTTTAAACTAACTCTGATATGCGACTATCATTTATCTCTTATGTTGCTATTACAGAATTGGGAAAAGGAGATAATTTCTTTAGCAACTATGATGTGCAACAATTAACTGTCATAGTTGATTTCACAGTAGCTACTTAGCGGCGGAGTGCTGATGTTTGTAGTAGAGGATCCATACTCATAAAATTTAATTGTATTTCTAAATCTAGGAAATATACGGTGACTTTTGTGCTTTAAGCACCTTTTGCAGCTTATGTGGAAGTGTTTGGAAAAACAATAATGAAATGCTTATAGCTTAAGCGCGTAACATATAAGATTTTATTACAATCACCCATACTAGTTGTGGACATGTATATATATAATATCAATTATTAACTTGTTTATCAATCAACGAAATTATTCAATTTAACTCTTTAATTTGAGTTGTACACTTTAGACGATCCAAATCCTTTTAGAGGACGCGGATCCTTATTAGAGTGTAGGTTCCTTCCTCGTGTTGCTCTTAGAATTTTCATATTTCATTTACAATGATTGTTATTTCCCTTGTACCATGTGCCTATCCAGCTCTAAATTTTCAAGTTATAAACTTGGGTTAGTGTTTTTAATCAGATGGGTTCGAGTTCTATACAAACATGATTAAACTACTACACATGGAGACACTGTGGATTTTTTAGTCAACCCTATTTAAAATTTTAATATATTATTTTTTAAGGGTCTTGTATCGAAAAAGAGAAACTTGGTTTTTTGGGTTTGTTACAATTTAAATGTCACTAATAATTGCACTTTTAATTTTAATAAAAATCAATATTTCATATAAAATATCGTTCGTAATATACACATGCTACCAAGCAATAAAAATAGAGGGAAGATTGACACGTGAATTCTTGTCTTTCCGCTAGTATTTAACAATTAAAAAGGGAAAAATAATAATTATAAATAAAAACAAATTTTGACTACATTAAATAAGTATTAAAAATATTTTATGGCTTTATGGAAAAACAATAATCATAAAGAAAAATAAAATTTGACTGTATTAAATGAGTGTCAAAATTTTTTTTGTACCTTTTTCGAAAATTAATGAATATCTGCATAAAAGATAATTTCATGCAATATTAATTTTTATAAATTAACTATAATAAATATCTTATATAATAAAACATGTTTTTTGTTTGACTGCGTACAATAATGTTTGGGCCAACAAAAGTATACCCATTAACCCATCTTGCAATCTTTAGAGACAAAGCCCTAAATCTTGTCCTATAAATACATGTGCCAGCTTCAAGAAAGAACTCATTATGTATGTTCTGAATACCAAGAGAATTAGTGTTGTGGAGGTGCAGTTTGATCCATTGCATTTTTTTAATCAAAGAAATTACACTTGAGTGATTGAGTACGATTAATCCTCAATCCTCTTCATCTTTTTTCGAGTGTATTTCCTTGATTAAAGAGATTCATTGGATCATCATTTTTCTAGCAATTTGTTTGTTGTTTAGATTGTGTAAGGAATTCTTGTTGTCTCGATTTGATTGTGTTTGCACGTATAATATACCTGATGAATCCTGTTTTTTCTGTTTTTTGTTTATAAATTTTGGTCATATGTTTTTTATCTGTTTGATTCATTGCTATCACTTGATGATAGGGTCTGCCTTTACGATGATTGATTATTATTTTTATTTACAACTGCAGTTGTTTGTATTTTGGGACTGTATGTATACTACTTCATCTATCAGATTTTTGGCCCTGTCTTTATTTTTTATTCTTTAGCCTATTTGCAGATAACCCAGAGGCCTTGGGTGATTGCGTAATTGCAACCAAGACGGATGCAGTTACATCACGGGTATAGGTTTCCTTTTGATAGCTATTAACAATACTCTTTTAAACTCACTCTGATATGCGACTATCATTTATCTCTTATGTTGCTATTACAGAATTGGGAAAAGGAGATAATTTCTTTAGCAACTATGATGTGCAACAATTAACTGTCATAGTTGATTTCACAGTAGCTACTTAGCGGCGGAGTGCTGATGTTTGTAGTAGAGGATCCATACTCATAAAATTTAATTGTATTTCTAAATCTAGGAAATATACGGTGACTTTTGTGCTTTAAGCACCTTTTGCAGCTTATGTGGAAGTGTTTGGAAAAACAATAATGAAATGCTTATAGCTTAAGCGCGTAACATATAAGATTTTATTACAATCACCCATACTAGTTGTGGACATGTATATATATAATATCAATTATTAACTTGTTTATCAATCAACGAAATTATTCAATTTAACTCTTTAATTTGAGTTGTACACTTTAGACGATCCAAATCCTTTTAGAGGACGCGGATCCTTATTAGAGTGTAGGTTCCTTCCTCGTGTTGCTCTTAGAATTTTCATATTTCATTTACAATGATTGTTATTTCCCTTGTACCATGTGCCTATCCAGCTCTAAATTTTCAAGTTATAGACTTGGGTTAGTGTTTTTAATCAGATGGGTTCGAGTTCTATACAAACATGATTAAACTACTACACATGGAGACACTATGGATTTTTTAGTCAACCCTATATAAAATTTTAATATATTATTTTTTAAGGGTCTTGTATCGAAAAAGAGAAACTTGGTTTTTTGGGTTTGTTACAATTTAAATGTCACTAATAATTGCACTTTTAATTTTAATAAAAATCAATATTTCATATAAAATATCGTTCGTAATATACACATGCTACCAAGCAATAAAAATAGAGGGAAGATTGACACGTGAATTCTTGTCTTTCCGCTAGTATTTAACAATTAAAAAGGGAAAAATAATAATTATAAATAAAAACAAATTTTGACTACATTAAATAAGTATTAAAAATATTTTATGGCTTTATGGAAAAACAATAATCATAAAGAAAAATAAAATTTGACTGTATTAAATGAGTGTCAAAATTTTTTTTGTACCTTTTTTGAAAATTAATGAATATCTGCATAAAAGATAATTTCATGCAATATTAATTTTTATAAATTAACTATAATAAATATCTTATATAATAAAACATGTTTTTTGTTTGACTGCGTACAATAATGTTTGGGCCAACAAAAGTATACCCATTAACCCATCTTGCAATCTTTAGAGACAAAGCCCTAAATCTTGTCCTATAAATACATGTGCCAGCTTCAAGAAAGAACTCATTATGTATGTTCTGAATACCAAGAGAATTAGTGTTGTGGAGGTGCAGTTTGATCCATTGCATTATTTTAATCAAAGAAATTACACTTGAGTGATTGAGTACGATTAATCCTCAATCCTCTTCATCTTTTTTCGAGTGTATTTCCTTGATTAAAGAGATTCATTGGATCATCATTTTTCTAGCAATTTGTTTGTTGTTTAGATTGTGTAAGGAATTCTTGTTGTCTCGATTTGATTGTGTTTGCACGTATAATATACCTGATGAATCCTGTTTTTTCTGTTTTTTGTTTATTAATTTTGGTCATATGTTTTTTATCTGTTTGATTCATTGCTATCACTTGATGATAGGGTCTGCCTTTACGATGATTGATTATTATTTTTATTTACAACTGCAGTTGTTTGTATTTTGGGACTGTATGTATACTACTTCATCTATCAGATTTTTGGCCCTGTCTTTATTTTTTATTCTTTAGCCTATTTGCAGATAACCCAGAGGCCTTGGGTGATTGCGTAATTGCAACCAAGACGGATGCAGTGACATCACGGGTATAGGTTTCCTTTTGATAGCTATTAACAGTACTCTTTTAAACTCACTCTGATATGCGACTATCATTTATCTCTTATGTTGTTATTACAGAATTGGGAAAAGGAGATAATTTCTTTAGCAACTATGATGTGCAACAATTAACTGTCATAGTTGATTTCACAGTAGCTACTTAGCGGCGGAGTGCTGATGTTTGTAGTAGAGGATCCATACTCATAAAATTTAATTGTATTTCTAAATCTAGGAAATATACGGTGACTTTTGTGCTTTAAGCACCTTTTGCAGCTTATGTGGAAGTGTTTGGAAAAACAATAATGAAATGCTTATAGCTTAAGCGCGTAACATATAAGATTTTATTACAATCACCCATACTAGTTGTGGACATGTATATATATAATATCAATTATTAACTTGTTTATCAATCAACGAAATTATTCAATTTAACTCTTTAATTTGAGTTGTACACTTTAGACGATCCAAATCCTTTTAGAGGACGCGGATCCTTATTAGAGTGTAGGTTCCTTCCTCGTGTTGCTCTTAGAATTTTCATATTTCATTTACAATGATTGTTATTTCCCTTGTACCATGTGCCTATCCAGCTCTAAATTTTCAAGTTATAGACTTGGGTTAGTGTTTTTAATCAGATGGGTTCGAGTTCTATACAAACATGATTAAACTACTACACATGGAGACACTGTGGATTATTTAGTCAACCCTATTTAAAATTTTAATATATTATTTTCTAAGGGTCTTGTATCGAAAAAGAGAAACTTGGTTTTTTGGGTTTGTTACAATTTAAATGTCACTAATAATTGCACTTTTAATTTTAATAAAAATCAATATTTCATATAAAATATCGTTCGTAATATACACATGCTACCTAGCAATAAAAATAGAGGGAAGATTGACACGTGAATTCTTGTCTTTCCGCTAGTATTTAACAATTAAAAAGGGAAAAATAATAATTATAAATAAAAACAAATTTTGACTACATTAAATAAGTATTAAAAATATTTTATGGCTTTATGGAAAAACAATAATCATAAAGAAAAATAAAATTTGACTGTATTAAATGAGTGTCAAATTTTTTTTGTACCTTTTTCGAAAATTAATGAATATCTGCATAAAAGATAATTTCATGCAATATTAATTTTTATAAATTAACTATAATAAATATCTTATATAATAAAACATGTTTTTTGTTTGACTGCGTACAATAATGTTTGGGCCAACAAAAGTATACCCATTAACCCATCTTGCAATCTTTAGAGACAAAGCCCTAAATCTTGTCCTATAAATACATGTGCCAGCTTCAAGAAAGAACTCATTATGTATGTTCTGAATACCAAGAGAATTAGTGTTGTGGAGGTGCAGTTTGATCCATTGCATTTTTTTAATCAAAGAAATTACACTTGAGTGATTGAGTACGATTAATCCTCAATCCTCTTCATCTTTTTTCGAGTGTATTTCCTTGATTAAAGAGATTCATTGGATCATCATTTTTCTAGCAATTTGTTTGTTGTTTAGATTGTGTAAGGAATTCTTGTTGTCTCGATTTGATTGTGTTTGCACGTATAATATACCTGATGAATCCTGTTTTTTCTGTTTTTTGTTTATAAATTTTGGTCATATGTTTTTTATCTGTTTGATTCATTGCTATCACTTGATGATAGGGTCTGCCTTTACGATGATTGATTATTATTTTTATTTACAACTGCAGTTGTTTGTATTTTGGGACTGTATGTATACTACTTCATCTATCAGATTTTTGGCCCTGTCTTTATTTTTTATTCTTTAGCCTATTTGCAGATAACCCAGAGGCCTTGGGTGATTGCGTAATTGCAACCAAGACGGATGCAGTGACATCACGGGTATAGGTCTCCTTTTGATAGCTATTAACAGTACTCTTTTAAACTCACTCTGATATGCGACTATCATTTATCTCTTATGTTGTTATTACAGAATTGGGAAAAGGAGATAATTTCTTTAGCAACTATGATGTGCAACAATTAACTGTCATAGTTGATTTCACAGTAGCTACTTAGCGGCGGACTGCTGATGTTTGTAGTAGAGGATCCATACTCATAAAATTTAATTGTATTTCTAAATCTAGGAAATATACGGTGACTTTTGTGCTTTAAGCACCTTTTGCAGCTTATGTGGAAGTGTTTGGAAAAACAATAATGAGATGCTTATAGCTTAAGCGCGTTGTAACATCCCGCTCATCAGCTTAAGGAACTTTATCTGTTAAATGTATCTGAGGACTCAGGTTCATGGAAAGTAAGTTAATGGAAATATTTATTATGCTATGTCAGCTTAATACAAGTTAAGTATCAGAGACGGATGTAGCACGTTTGAGGCAAGGGCAATTTGGTAATTACGCGGGAAAAGGATATTTATTTGGAAAGGCACCAAAATATCTCACAATTTCTATCCTTTTATCTCTCTAAGTTTGGGAAAGCAATTTTCTCTCCCTCCTCTCTCCATTCTCACGCTCTCTTCCTCTCTTTTCTTCACCAATCCATTCCAAAACTTCTTCCTCTTCATGATTAAACTTATGTTTTGGTACTTCCAAGATCAAGGAACAAATAGAAGCTTTATTTGAGCTTGTTCTTCCACTCTATCCTCACAAGGGAAGAAATCATGAGATTAGGGTTTTGGTTGAAGGAAGCTTGGGTTGGATTAGAGATAAGCTAGCAAGATCATGATGCTTTGGATTGCATGAAAACAACAAGTTTGAGATGGGTTGAACAAAGGAAGCAAGTGAACCAAGGGCTAGAGTTTTGGATTGTTTGAGCTTGGGACATGATGATGCTTCAAGAATCTTGTTAGGTGAGTTCTATAGATAGAGTATCCTACCTTTGGGTTTGATAATCATGTTTTGTGTTAGTTTTGCTTCTATGAAATTTTAGTGAACCTAAAGTCATCCCTTGTTGATTACATGATAAATTGCCATGGAACATGATCTTGTATATGTTATTGTAAGCTATTTTGAGTACATAAACTTGTTAACAATGTTTGGAATGAGTTGGTGCATTTAGGAGATCAAAATTTGGAGTTTTGGGTCGAAAATGCCAAAAACCCGCAGCCGAAAAACGCAGGTTCGGAGCGCTGCGCCTGTACAAGGGCGCTAGGCGCCCACACACAGGGAGCTAGCGCTAGGCGCCCTGCTCCTGGCGCCAGGCGCCCCAGACAGGGCAACTTTTGTGTTGTTTTGTGTTCGGGTGCTTGGGGCCAGTCTAGTAGGGGTCCGATGCGTTCGTTTTGAAGTATATTTTTACTGTTTTCACTTATTTTACAACTGGAACAAACTTAACTTGGTTTAATCTTCAAGTTTCTAAATGGCTTGATACTTGGGTTTATGACATTTTCGGTCCTCAGAAATTAATGAAAAGATGTACCAATCGTTAATGGAACTTGAATCAAAAGACATGGCAATTTTAACATGTGTCACAAGGATGACTCAAGAGAGTTAAGCATGATGGGGTAGCAATGAACTAAGAAAGGGGATTGTATGTAGAGCATCGGCTTAGCTAGTCGAGAACTAGAAAGATAGCAAGAATCCCTAGAATGATAAGACGCGAAGTGTAATCTCTTCGCACATGAGCTAGAATAACTTAGCTAGTACGTAAGTTGTGGATTGATAAGTTATTTCGCTCCACCATGTTAAGTATGAATAAGTATAAGTTACCATTAATCGGATCGAATAAGGTTCCGAGGTAAACAAGCAAGTATGTATATGTTTAACTTATATGCACGACAAGACCATGACTAATAAGTGTAGGTGACATGTCTCTTGATATCCACATCAGGGGGATACAAGGGGTTCTCATTATGAGAACGATTCAAGCCGTAAGGGACCCGCATGTCACTGAGTAACAAGACGTAGGTGCTCGTGTCTCTTGTTATCCACGCCAAGGGGATACGGGAGGTTCTCGACCTAAGGGGAACGGTTCAAGCCGCAAGGGACCCGCACGACACCGAGGGAGTCCGATGTACGTACATCGGTCATGTATGGGATTGTACTCGGGGTTACTCCACCTGGGACTTTCCGTAAAATGAACTCAGATAATAATTGTTTGTTCAACGCTAACTTAATGAATGAACTTAGATACGTTTATGTACGATATGATTATGTTATGTTTATGCAAGAATGATTACATGTATGATCGAGTTAAGAGCATCAGATGCCAAGACAAGAGCAAGTTATGTATAGATTGAGTAAAGATCATGATACCGATGACGATCTTAGGTTCCCCTAACCGTCCGGTTTAGAATCGTGCCATGATTATGTTATGTTAGGGCCTCGATACGTAGAGCGTATTCTTGGCAATGCGGTCCTAGATTCCCCCTCGACCGCCATGACACGTATAGGAAGTGAAGCCTATAACAAGTTAAGTTAAGACTATGACGGCTCTAGTATGCACTACCGTCTAAGTATGTAAGTCCCCACACACGTATAATCAACCGTCAGGTTGTAAAGTAGACACGTGGTGACCGTAGGTTCCCCTTGAGGTTGCCTATAGCCTAGGATTAGGTGGAACTCACTGAGACATTATGTCTCATCCCAATCCTTATTTGTTTCAGATAAGCAGGATGTTATGCAAGCTTGAAGTCGGATGGATGTTTCAGCAAGGGTGCGTTCGTGTAGCTGCAGGATGCTTTGGACTTTAAGGATGTAATATAAATGTATGGATGAGTTGTTTATGTGAATTATGTACGAACGCAATTTGTTGTATAAATATTCATTCGTATGTAGTTTATGTTGTAAAATTTAATGTATCCAGTACTAATATTAACGCACGTGCTAGACTTTCTAGATACGTCTGGTATGGGTGTTACAATTGGTATCAGAGCAGGTCGATTCAGACCGTGCCTTGGGTCATTAAATTACAACTAAGGTAGTGGGACCATTGGGTTCCGGGTAAATGTTCTATTTGTCATTGTTAGTTGAGACTGATCAACTCAATTTAACAATCGACGATTAGAACGGATACCTGAGAGCTGAATAGGACCCAGGAGGAACGAAGTATGTGATGAAGAAGTTGATCGTGTCAAAAGGTGGCCGGTGAATTAATCAAGTAGAAGTGTGAATCCTCCGGGAATATAAGGTATGTTAAGAAGGAACGTTCCGATAATGTCGGGTAAAATGATAGCGATACTCCATGTACCCGTAAGTGAAGAAGTTGGATATATGTATCTAATCATGACCAAAAGTTTCGGTAAGAGTGATTGTTGGAACGGGTTTATGATATTCTGGAATGTCAGTACAAGGATACAAGATAATTATAAGTTGACATATGATGGCGGAGTCGGCAGGCTCTCAGGAATAGTAATATGTGAATGAAGTTAAGGATTCAAGAGAAAGTTTTATGTTATCAGGAGTAAGGCATTGATTTCCGGCGTGCCAAGAATTGTATCGAAAAATGTTGATGTTGTCATGCATATGTTATAGAATATTTTACGACGATAGGAATGAATGATGTGCATTGTATACTTGAGAATAAGAATTTTATGCAACAAATGTTTTCTAAAAAAAAAAATAGAGTTGGAGAAGCTCACTAATAGCAGGCCTGGGACAAAACTTCCCGTTTTGTGAAATCTACCAGTTTGTTTCTATGGCTTGCAATGACTATTGGAGAGATGTCTTCACAATAATATTTTACGTGACGAAAATCTTTTATGACATCAAGTAACGAATGCATATCACATTCTAAGATTTCCAAGGAGAAAGGCGTGGGCAATCATCAACGAAATCGATACGGTTTAAGGTAGCGTTGGAAGTTAATGTGTTAAGAGTCAAGAACAAGCAAAGATCAAGAGTATAGAAATTCCGGTATCTAGAAGAAAAGTCACAGATGTTTATACAGGAGGTATGAAGTAAGAAGTTAAAACGGTCAAAGTTATGAGAAATCACAAGGTTCTCGGATTATGTGGAATTATGGCGTATTTCTCGAACCTATGTTTTGCTTAATAGACTTGCTAAGGCTCGATATGATGTTGGATCATAAAGTTTAAATAATTTTAGAAAGATTTACGCGTATGGGTGATTGAAGTTGACATTTTGAAAATTCACGAGATTTTCAAGGAACCGGTTTGCTTCGACACTCGTAGAGCGGGCTAGACTTATTAGAGTCTAGGTATGATGGCACGTATGTGTTATCAACTTGTTCTATGATTCTCGAAGCAATGGTCGGGGCCTAGATTCAATATATTTATATAGTAGAAAGAAAAAAAAAATCAACGTCAATGACCCGTGCGCTAGTTTATAAAGTTTTCTTTAAAAGAGAAATCAATGAGCAAGCAATGGTATGATTAAGTAAAATATAGTATGCGAGAATGCAAAGGTTAAAAGTTCAAGACAGATTTGTTCAAGTACAAGACGAGTTGTCAAAGGAATTTGAATTCATTCGGAATCAAGTTCAAGTATGATATGTGTAACCCAGCAGGTAAATCCAACCAGTGAGAGCGTAAGGTTTACCCCCAAGTCAAGTATTATGAGCATAAGAAAAGTTATCATGAGCTTTGTTCTTACAAGGTAATGGTAAGGACAAGTGTGAGGTGTGACGTTGTTTGCAACATGGATGATCCTGAGAATAGTTCAAGAAGTAAGTATTCAAGTGGTAAGCACGAATTGAAGTCTCAATTGCTCTAATGGGTTAGAGTAATAGTTTAAGTCAACCGGTGGGAATCAAAGTAGCGTCATGGAAGTTAATCGTTAAACACGAAACATGGGAGTTTTAGTATGTATAAAGCTTCGTGAAGAATAGTCGGTGGGTAACACAAGTTTAACAAGAAGCATCATAAGACAAGAGTTGCCCTATATGAATTGGTCACGAATGCATGAATGATGGTATTGGAAAGTATGTAAGGTTCAGAAGGTTACCTTTTTGTGACTCAAGTAAAGAATTGAAGCATCAAGAATGATGAATCGGTATTTTGAGAAGGTAGTAATGTTCAAGTAATATTTAAAAAGATTATTTGAAGATTCAAGTTTAGTGTTCCGAAGAAAAGGAACAAGTTATGTCAAGAGGTTCAAGGATTTCCTACGAATATGTAAGTGGTATCGTGAGTATGTATATCCGTTAAGAAAGTAAGAATCTACATTCAAAGTTTAAGCATGTTATCATGAAAGGAGATGCAACTCTCGAGTTTGTGCAATGAGAATCATACTCTCGTATGCAATACTTGTTGAGTGAAAACGATACTTGTTAAGTCATGATTTTAAAAAAAAAAAAAAACTTTTCAAAGTTAAGATTGGTATTAAGGAATTTGGGAACGATGCTTATTTTAAACTCATGGAATTATACATTTTCGAAACTGATGAGATACGTCGTAAGTGAACTCACTTAAGACGTACCAACTTCAGGACCAACTTGTCGTGGACAAGTTTAAGGCGAGTTGTTAAATCTTTTTCAAATATAGAAACTCGTCCGATGGTCCTGTGGTGCTATTACAAATTCAGTTTTGGGAATGATAAAATATTTTAGTCATGTATATATATATTCGTTCCAAGAACCTGAATACCAGAGCTTAAGGAAATTTCTTCAAGAAAGATTCTAGAACACGTATCGTTATCATTTAGCAAGAGATGGCACTTGAAAGTATGTACATGTTATGAAAACGACAATGTTCATATGAAGCCAATATCATGTGGGATACACGGAATTGTGTTAAGAGTATACGATGTAAGTGCAAGTGGAATTACTAGTAAGTTTTACGAGTATGTGAACCATAATATTGGTTAATGGATTGTCAGATGAAGTGGTGAGTTGATTTCACTTTTTCATGTCAAGCTATATGAGTTACCCATTAATTCGGGTGTGATAAGATGCAATGGAATTGCGATGAAATCAGAAGATTTCCTAAGGCTCTGAAAAGAGATAAGAGATTCATGGAATCATTTATATGAGTAATAGAAGTAAGAAGCATGTGCCTCAAGGTACAGTAAGATTATGTATTCATGATAAGATGTATGTATGAAATATGTTTTAAAGTTACAAGTAAGCACTGCAGGGCAAACCTGGTTTCCGTAGGATCCCAGTTAAAAGGCAAATCCTGAGTGTTCATGTTTATGACAAGATACCTATATGAATGATTTATGTTAAGTGGGTAAGATACGAGTCCGAGACAATAAGTCTGTGTGTAGCAAGGTAAATTTTGAATCATGATATGATAAGAAAACTCTAAGTTTGGGTAATATTAAGATCAAGAAGGTTATGTTCAGTTGCATGTGGGTTAAGAAACAAGATGAGGACATGATACGACGAACTCTATGAGTAAGTATGAATAGAGTATGTATGGCTCTGACCAAAGATGGTAAGTTTCTGTCATGATGATTGGTAGTCGATCTCTAAAATTTCGAGGACGAAATTTCTTTAAGGGGGGTAGAATGTAACATCCCGCTCATCAGCTTAAGGAACTTTATCTGTTAAATGTATCAGAGGACTCAGGTTCATGGAAAGTAAGTTAATGGAAATATTTATTATGCTATGTCAGCTTAATACAAGTTAAGTATCAGAGACGGATGTAGCACGTTTGAGGCAAGGGCAATTTGGTAATTACGCGGGAAAAGGATATTTATTTGGAAAGGCACCAAAATATCTCACAATTTCTATCCTTTTATCTCTCTAAGTTTGGGAAAGCAATTTTCTCTCCCTCCTCTCTCCATTCTCACGCTCTCTTCCTCTCTTTTCTTCACCAATCCATTCCAAAACTTCTTCCTCTTCATGATTAAACTTATGTTTTGGTACTTCCAAGATCAAGGAACAAATAGAAGCTTTATTTGAGCTTGTTCTTCCACTCTATCCTCACAAGGGAAGAAATCATGAGATTAGGGTTTTGGTTGAAGGAAGCTTGGGTTGGATTAGAGATAAGCTAGCAAGATCATGATGCTTTGGATTGCATGAAAACAACAAGTTTGAGATGGGTTGAACAAAGGAAGCAAGTGAACCAAGGGCTAGAGTTTTGGATTGTTTGAGCTTGGGACATGATGATGCTTCAAGAATCTTGTTAGGTGAGTTCTATAGATAGAGTATCCTACCTTTGGGTTTGATAATCATGTTTTGTGTTAGTTTTGCTTCTATGAAATTTTAGTGAACCTAAAGTCATCCCTTGTTGATTACATGATAAATTGCCATGGAACATGATCTTGTATATGTTATTGTAAGCTATTTTGAGTACATAAACTTGTTAACAATGTTTGGAATGAGTTGGTGCATTTAGGAGATCAAAATTTGGAGTTTTGGGTCGAAAATGCCAAAAACCCGCAGCCGAAAAACGCAGGTTCGGAGCGCTGCGCCTGTACAAGGGCGCTAGGCGCCCACACACAGGGAGCTAGCGCTAGGCGCCCTGCTCCTGGCGCCAGGCGCCCCAGACAGGGCAACTTTTGTGTTGTTTTGTGTTCGGGTGCTTGGGGCCAGTCTAGTAGGGGTCCGATGCGTTCGTTTTGAAGTATATTTTTACTGTTTTCACTTATTTTACAACTGGAACAAACTTAACTTGGTTTAATCTTCAAGTTTCTAAATGGCTTGATACTTGGGTTTATGACATTTTCGGTCCTCAGAAATTAATGAAAAGATGTACCAATCGTTAATGGAACTTGAATCAAAAGACATGGCAATTTTAACATGTGTCACAAGGATGACTCAAGAGAGTTAAGCATGATGGGGTAGCAATGAACTAAGAAAGGGGATTGTATGTAGAGCATCGGCTTAGCTAGTCGAGAACTAGAAAGATAGCAAGAATCCCTAGAATGATAAGACGCGAAGTGTAATCTCTTCGCACATGAGCTAGAATAACTTAGCTAGTACGTAAGTTGTGGATTGATAAGTTATTTCGCTCCACCATGTTAAGTATGAATAAGTATAAGTTACCATTAATCGGATCGAATAAGGTTCCGAGGTAAACAAGCAAGTATGTATATGTTTAACTTATATGCACGACAAGACCATGACTAATAAGTGTAGGTGACATGTCTCTTGATATCCACATCAGGGGGATACAAGGGGTTCTCATTATGAGAACGATTCAAGCCGTAAGGGACCCGCATGTCACTGAGTAACAAGACGTAGGTGCTCGTGTCTCTTGTTATCCACGCCAAGGGGATACGGGAGGTTCTCGACCTAAGGGGAACGGTTCAAGCCGCAAGGGACCCGCACGACACCGAGGGAGTCCGATGTACGTACATCGGTCATGTATGGGATTGTACTCGGGGTTACTCCACCTGGGACTTTCCGTAAAATGAACTCAGATAATAATTGTTTGTTCAACGCTAACTTAATGAATGAACTTAGATACGTTTATGTACGATATGATTATGTTATGTTTATGCAAGAATGATTACATGTATGATCGAGTTAAGAGCATCAGATGCCAAGACAAGAGCAAGTTATGTATAGATTGAGTAAAGATCATGATACCGATGACGATCTTAGGTTCCCCTAACCGTCCGGTTTAGAATCGTGCCATGATTATGTTATGTTAGGGCCTCGATACGTAGAGCGTATTCTTGGCAATGCGGTCCTAGATTCCCCCTCGACCGCCATGACACGTATAGGAAGTGAAGCCTATAACAAGTTAAGTTAAGACTATGACGGCTCTAGTATGCACTACCGTCTAAGTATGTAAGTCCCCACACACGTATAATCAACCGTCAGGTTGTAAAGTAGACACGTGGTGACCGTAGGTTCCCCTTGAGGTTGCCTATAGCCTAGGATTAGGTGGAACTCACTGAGACATTATGTCTCATCCCAATCCTTATTTGTTTCAGATAAGCAGGATGTTATGCAAGCTTGAAGTCGGATGGATGTTTCAGCAAGGGTGCGTTCGTGTAGCTGCAGGATGCTTTGGGCTTTAAGGATGTAATATAAATGTATGGATGAGTTGTTTATGTGAATTATGTACGAACGCAATTTGTTGTATAAATATTCATTCGTATGTAGTTTATGTTGTAAAATTTAATGTATCCAGTACTAATATTAACGCACGTGCTAGACTTTCTAGATACGTCTGGTATGGGTGTTACACGCGTAACATATAAGATTTTATTACAATCACCCATACTAGTTGTGGACATGTATATATATAATATCAATTATTAACTTGTTTATCAATCAACAAAATTATTCAATTTAACTCTTTAATTTGAGTTGTACACTTTAGACGATCCAAATCCTTTTAGAGGACGCGGATCCTTATTAGAGTGTAGGTTCCTTCCTCGTGTTGCTCTTAGAATTTTCATATTTCATTTACAATGATTGTAATTTCAAATTGTTTTATCTTGGTTTTCGGGTGTCAAACATTGATTACGTTTGAACCTTTCTAACCGGTGATATCTTATTTTTTCTTGGGAAGGGAAAAAGTAAGCAAAACCCTTGAGAATCGAGGTCCGGGAGTTGTTTTCGCTACGGGAAGGTGTTAGGCACCCATAACGACTATAGTATCCTATAGGAACCGTCTTTGATTTCTACGCGCGCGCTTTATTTTTAAATGCTATTTGAAAATGTTATTTACACCTAAAAGTTACTAAATGAAGAATTGGAGGGAGAAGAATGTTTTTGAATTTTTATTTTAGTTGAATTGAAGGAATTTTGTTCCTTGCCTACGTACCCGTTTAAGGGATCAAATCCACCGTAGTTCTCTTCCAAAAATGTTTTTTTGTTTTTGTTGATTGATTTTAAGTTTGAAAATGGGATTTTGAAGAATAGAAAGAGGCCTCAAGGGCATGAGATTTAGAAAAGGTGAGGTGGAATTAGTTATTTGCAAAATATGGTCTAAGCATGATTAAGGTTCATTAAAATTTGATTAAGAAAAGAAAAGGAAAATTCAATGGGATTTTGATCCCAAGGTTTCTTTGGAAAATTATTTGAATGATGTTATTCATATTTTTTTGGAAAATTGATTTTTCTAAGCATGAATCCTAAACATTCATCTAAACATACAATCCTAAACATACATCTAAACATGCATATTCTAACTATATAGTGATGTGTGTGCATGTGTCGGTGCTTGTGTCGGTGTACATCATTAGAGTCCATTGTCCTTTACATCATACCCTAGATACATTCTATGGCCTCTTTGCCAAGAAATTAAAAGTGCATAAAGGGAAATATTACAAAACTCCTAAGTGTTTACATTCTAATTTTTGCATGAAATTGAAACTTAAAGTGCAAGAAATTAAAGTGAAGAAAGAGATGGGATGTGGAATGAAATGGGAATGCTTATGGATGAATGAAACATGAAATGAAAGTGTTAGTGAAGATGAGGCATAATAGGATAGTAACCATAAGCAAGCAAGATAGCACTTAACAAAATGACAAAAAACTTGACAAAACAAGCATCTAAATATACCTAAGAGTCCATCACAATAACTAGGCAAA
This sequence comes from Medicago sativa, assembly GCF_051527215.1. Taxonomy (NCBI): domain Eukaryota; kingdom Viridiplantae; phylum Streptophyta; class Magnoliopsida; order Fabales; family Fabaceae; genus Medicago; species Medicago sativa. The sequence continues at coordinate 34,935,626 of NC_140751.1, forward strand.
CACATGACCTATAACCCTCCCATTTTGACACTCCACAAAGTATTTCAATTCAGTCCTAACACAAGAATTATGAAACAATGCCATGCCAAGCCTCATAGCGCACTTTAAACACATTTTATACTTTATTTCCACAAGAAAAACTCCCCATTACTTTCAAGACAAGAAATTGACAAATTCTACTCACAAACAGTAAATGTGAAGATGTAAATTGGTTACCGACACATCACAAGATCACACAATAACCATATGCATCAATTGGACAAAGAAATCACACCAAAACATGGTAAAAACTTGCAAGAATTGAATAAGAGGACAAACTATCTACAAGACACATCACATATAAATTTTCACCAATTTTAACATGTAAAACACTCCTAAAAGTATCAAGAAACACATTAAAGCACTCAAGAAATTTTTAGATGTTTTTATAAAAGAAATTGAGTTGAAAAGAGGCGCAAGAAGCAAGAACCACGCATGAAATAGCAAAAAAAAAAAGAACTAGGGGACACTCTGCGCAGAAAACAAGCCCAGGCCCAAGGGATCATGGATCCTGGACTATCCAAACGTGCCAGGGGCGTTGGATTGATCCAGGATTCACAAACCCTAGATCCAACGCTCGTAAACACGCAGCACACTGTAAGAACACGTAGACACACAGAAACAAGACATCCTAGCCGTACACGTCATCATCAATCCAAAAACGAGTGGTCCAGATTGAAAGGAAAAGACTGAACCAAGTGAACCAGCAAGGTTTGGGTGAACCGGCCGGTTCAAACATGTTTATAAAGGGAGATTGAGGCCGGTTCACCTCATTCCTTCCCTTTCACTCTCTCTCTCTAACTTAAATGCTCTCTTCTCTCTCTCTAAAACCTCTGCAACCTAACCCTGGCCGGAAACTGGGAAGGACGGCGGAGGAACGGCGGAGGAAGATGAACATTCATCTTCTCCGACGATCTGAAAGAAAATTTTACATGAAAACGTCCGTCTTCCTTCCCTCTTTACGAATCCAAGGTTATTTTTGCAAAAACATGGAGAAAACGAAGTAGATCGGACTTTTTTCTCAAAATTCTTGGAATTAAACCCTGATCTAACTCGTTTCCTTCGCTGATTACGAATCCGAACTTTGTTTCGTGAAACAAACGGTGAATCCCTGAGATTTTGTGCCCTAGGGTTTCGTTTCAAAATTTTTTGGAATCTTTTCGAAATCCTCTTTGATTCACCGTTTACTTTCGCAATTAAACCTTCGATGATGATTATATGAAGAAACGAGGAGGTTTTATGGACTTACTTGAGCTTGATTGGAGATTTGAACTGGATTCTTCGGAGAAACTTGGACTCTGAATCTTCTTTTGATGTTCTGTGGTAAGTTTTACTCCGAAACTGAAAATAAATCAGTTCTTCCTCTTCTTCCTCTTCACTGGTTCAGATTCCCTTTGATCCTTCTTCTTCTCTTCCCAATCTCTCTGTGATCGCGTGGTTCGTCACTTCGGTGGCGGATTCATGCTTGAATTGCAGAGATTCGAAGTTCAATGATGATGATTCCCGTAAGAATCACTGAGAACTCTTCGAAACAAACACTTCAATTCCAATTGTTTTTGCTGTCAAACCCTGGATTTTGGTTTTCTGTGATGAAGCTCTATGAATTTGTGATGAATTGGTTCGAACTTTGTGAGAAATTGTTGTGATTTGGTGTTTGTTACGGTGGTTCAATTCAGTTACGGTGGTTCAATTCAGTTACGGTGGTGACTGTGGTGGCCGTAATAGTTTGTTACGGCGGAGAGAGTTGGAAAAGAGAGAGAGAAAGGTGATTACGTTGTTGATGATGTGTAATCTGATGAATGGTGATTCTACCGTGCAATGATGAGTTGGCCCTTATTTATAGGTGCCAAGTGTAATGATTGGACCAATAGGAATAGGACACCTGGATTTGGACCTGAAATGACTCGGCCTTGGCTTATTTTGGACCTGGGGACCTTCCTGCAAATTTTGAAAGTTGGAGGACTAATCTTGTAATTTGAAAAAAAAAAAGGACTGGACTGCAAAAAGGACTTAGTTGCAATTGACCAAAAGAATTAAGAAGTTTGACCTAAAAAAAAAAAATTCGAATCAAAAAAGGACTTAAAAGAAAATAAAGTGACTCAAGGGACTAAAATGCAATTTTAGGAATTTAGGACAAAAATAAAAAATAAAACGAATTAAAATTGGTAATTGGAAAATAACGTAAAGTGAAATGAATAAAATTGACAAAACGGACTAAAACGAACCAATGGCTTAAATGAGGTACTTTAAAGTAACCTCTCTCTGCCAAAATTTCGTGTGAAATGACCAAAATGCCCCTGGGGCTAAAAACGACTAAAAATGATTCAGATGCAATTAAAAAAATGGATTTTTAACAGAAATTGAATCAAAGACTCATACAAGCAAAATTAAAAGACTCAGAGACAATTTTAAGAGTTTAAACAGAGCTTTGACACTTGAAAAGACTAAAATGCCCCTAGGGGCAAAACTGACTCAAAATGACTTCAAAGGCAATTTTTAAAATGGGTTTTGACATAGAATGAAATGAAGACTTATTCAGATTACTTGACAGGACTCAAACAACACTTTAAGAGACTGGAAGAAATTTTGACATGGGAAATGACTAAAATACCCTTGCAGGTAAATTTTGCAAATAACATTGAAATAAAATGCAGAGAGAGATGTAATTGATCAGAGCCAGTTCAAATGGCTGGTAATGCAAGAAAAGAAGAATTGATCAAGTATTTTTAGGTCCAAAATTAGGGTATAACAGCTGCCCCTATTTAAGTTTCTTTGTCCGGAGAGTCAAGAGACGAAGTCTTAGAGTTGACGGGACGAAGATACTTAAATATTAACATTTGCACTGCTTTTGGACATAAAAATACGTTTTCAAATTTTCAAAGACATGAATGTTATGCAATACTTTGATTATGAATGCAAGACAAACAACTGGAGTCTATGGAACCTGTCATGTCACTGGGGGATTCAGATAGACACTGACAGGGTAGACAAACCAGGCGATAGAAAAAGGGTACAAGTTGTTCTTTGGGTCGAACTAGCCACTTGACCGAGGAATACAAAACAAGAGATAGGTGCAAGTTGTTCTTGGGATTGAACTTGGCACTTGACCGGAAACATAGACATGTAGGCAGATACAAGCGGTTCTTTGGATCCAACTTGACACTTGGTTGAAGATACAAACAGATAGGCAGACACAAACTGTTCTTGGGATTGAACTGGCCGTTTGGCTGGAGATATAGACAAAAAGGTAGATACAAACGGTTCTTTGGATCGAACTGGCTGTTTGGCAGGAGACATAGACAAAAGGGTAGATACAAACGGTTCTTTGGATCGAACTCGCTTGTTGGATGATCACCACGTCATGTGGGAAGGTGCAAACTGTTCTTTTAGATCGAACTTGTCGTTTGACCGATAACAAAGCATAAGCTGGGTACAAACTGTTCTTCGTGTAGAACTTGTCGTTTGTCCGGAAGCATAGGTATATAAGCTGGTACAAGTGGTTCTTTTCGGATCGAACCTGGCACTTGACCAGTAACAAGATACAAATTGAAAGTCTGGTTTAACAAGATACCAATTGAGGGTAAATTGCCATTGACTTGATTTGAAAATAGACATGACCATTTTTGTTGGCCCAAGAGTAGATTGAGAGTGGATTGACATTGATTTGAATTGAATATTGACATCGAAAGAGAGATTGAAAGTTGAGATTGAACAGAGACATAGACATAGACATTGGATTGAGAGTTGAAATTGACATTGAGATTGGATTGGAATTGAATTGAAAGTTGAAATTGACATTGACATTGGATATTCGAATTGAATTGAAAGTTGAAATTGACATTGACATTGGATATTGGAATTGAATTGAAAGTTGAAATTGACATTGACATTGGATATTGGAATTAAATTGAAAATTGACATTGACATTGACATTGAGATATTGACATTGAAATTGAAATTGACATTGGATATTGACATTGGAGATTGACATTGAAATTGGAATTGAAATTGGAGATTGCTTCGAATTTGACAGTTGAAATTGGATTGAATTTGACATTGGAATTGGATTTGTGATTGGTTTGAAATTGGAGATTGAAATTGAATTTGACAGTGGAGATTTGGATTGAATTTGACAGTTGAGAGTTGGATATGCAACATGTATGCATGGTATAGCAAGATTATTGGATGTATGAGCACATAAAATGCATGACTATGCATGTATGAATGCTTGAAATGCATGATTGGTTGGCAGTTTGACAGAGAAGTTTCACAAAGGCAGACGAAACATTGGAAGATTGGGCACGTAGTGGCTCGTGCTGCAGCATATTCACAGGGGGAGAACCTCTTTGGAGAGACCGTCGTTGAGAGACGTGTCAAAACCATGGCTGAGGGCAATAAAACTTGTAAAGGAGGGATCCTTGGAAAGTTCTTGGATACAGGTCGCCGTTGCTAGGCGTGTCAGTGCTGGGTGAACATTGGATGCTCGCATCTGTGGTCAATGCTTTTTCAATATTCTTTTCATTTTTCATTTTCAAACCCCATTTTTGCCTGAACCGCCCTTTCGGGTTTTCGATTCACCGGGGGATAAGATTCTTTTCATTGCCCCATTTTTGCCTGAATTGCCTTCATAGGTTGTCAATCAGCGGGGTGCTTATTTTTTGCCTAAGCCGCCCTTTCGGGTTTTCAACTTAGCGAACTTTTCATTTTCATTCTGTTTTTCATTCTTGCCATTGACCACAGATCATCCTGGGGAGTAACCTGCTTGTAACATGTATTGAAATAGACATTGACATTCATTCATTCATGCATGTTTCATTGAAATGTACCCCGTTGCTCAGGTTTGCTTTCAAAATAGACAGAAAAAGATTTTTTAATTTTCAAAAATGTTTGTTTCAGACATTAACATTATCAATTGGAAAGGAAATATTTTGTATAAAGCATTGAAAGTAGAAAGGAAGACAGAATTTCAAACAGTAGAAAGGCTCAAATTGATGTAGAAGAGTGAAAGTCAGCCAAAGGCATGACTTCACGGATTTACAAAGCTTGGAAAATGGTAATTTTATTGGTTGGTGATACATTGAACACGATGACCGCTACATTTCATAGAAATTTTGAATTCACAAGTACAGAAGCCTCTGATGAAGACGATCATTGACAGTTGTAGATGCCCCAAGGGGTGATGGTGGTTTGCCAGATATAGTTACTTGTCTTTTATTGTCAACCTCATTTTTGCATGAGCCGCCCTTTCGGGTTTTCGGCTCATCGAGGCGCTCATTCTTGCCTGAGTTGCATACAATCTCAGCGAGCTCTTTCATATTCATTTTTTTTTGTCCCTAACTTTTGCCTGGACTGCCCTTTCGGGTTTTCGATCCACCGGGAAGCGCATTTTTGCCTAGGCCGCCCTTTCGGGTTTTCGACCTACCACGCTGTTCTTTTCTTTTTAGACAAAGTATTTCTTGACTATATCGGCATTAACAGGATTTGGAAGCTCAACACCATCCATGCGTGTAAGAATCAAAGCACCGCCAGAGAAAGCCTTCTTGACAACATAAGGACCTTCGTAGTTAGGTGTCCACTTGCCCCTTGGGTCGGGTTGCTGGCTTATCCTTCTTTTCAATACAAGTTCGCCTTCCTTGAATTCTCGAGGTCGGACTTTCTTGTCAAAAGCATTCTTCATTCGCACTTGATACAACTGTCCATGAGTCATAGCATTCATACGTTTCTCTTCAATCAGATTCAATTGATCGTACCGACTTTGACACCATTCAGCCTCGGTTAATTTTGCTTCCATGATTACTCGAAGAGATGGAATTTCCACTTCCAGAGGGAGAACTGCTTCCATACCATACACAAGAGAGAAAGGAGTTGCCCCGGTTGAACTGCGTACCGTAGTACGGTAACCATGCAAGGCAAATGGGAGCATCTCATGCCAGTCTTTGTAAGTAGTGACCATCTTCTGAACAATCTTCTTGATATTCTTGTTAGCGGCCTCAACTGCACCATTCATCTGAGGTCTATAAGGAGAAGAGTTGTGATGTTCAATCTTGAATTCTTCACATAAAGCTTGCATCATACTATTGTTCAGATTGGAACCATTGTCAGTGATGATCTTGTTGGGAACACCATATCGACAGATGATGTTATTTTTGATAAACTTGACAACCACTTGCTTGGTCACATTTGCATAGGAGGCAGCTTCAACCCACTTGGTGAAGTAGTCAATTGCCACTAGGATGAAACGATGTCCATTGGAAGCTTTTGGTTCAATTCTTCCGATCATGTCAATGCCCCACATAGAGAAAGGCCATGGGGAAGATATAACATTGAGAGCATGTGGAGGCACATGGATCTTATCAGCATAAATTTGACATTTGTGGCATCTTTTAGCATGTTTGTGGCAGTCACGCTCCATGGTTATCCAGTAATAGCCGGCTCTTAACAGTTTCCTTGACATGGTGTGACCCGAAGCATGGGTCCCAAAAGTGCCATCATGTACATCATGCATCAATTTCTCAGCTTCTTGTTTGTCAACACATCTCAACAAGACCATGTCATAGTTCCTCTTGTATAGGATTTCTCCGTCCAGAAGGAATTTACTAGCCCATCGTCTCAAAGTCTTTTTATCCTTGTTGGAAGCACCAGGTGGATATTCACGATTCTGCAAGAATTGCTTGATGTTGTAATACCAAGGCTTTTTACCATTCACATCTCCATCAGCTTGATCTGGCATATTTTCAATGGTAAACACATGAGCGGGTCTATCAAGACGCTGCACTTTGATTACGGGCACATCATTCCAGTGGTTGACTCGAAACATGGAAGACAAAGTAGCAAGAGCATCAGCCATCTGATTTTCATCCCGAGGGATGTGATGCAATTCAACCTTGGTAAAGTATGTCAACAGACGTCTTGCATAGTCACGGTAAGGGATCAGCTTCTCATGATGAGTCTCCCATTCACCCTTTATCTGATTAATAACAAGTGCAGAATCTCCATAGATGTCAAGGTGCTTAATCCTCAGGTCAAGGGCTTCTTCGATGCCCAAGATGCATGCTTCATATTCAGCTATGTTGTTCGTGCATTCAAAAGTTATTCGAGCGGTGAAAGGAATGTGGTGCCCCTGTGGAGTTACAATGATGGCTCCAATTCCTTTACCATAAGCATTAACAGCACCATCAAACACCAATCCCCACTTGCTATTGGGGTCCGGCCCTTCATTGATCAGTGGTTCTTCACAGTCTTTCGCTTTCAAATACATAATCTCTTCGTCAGGGAAATCAAACTTAATCGACTGGTAATCATCAAGAGGCTGACAAGCAAGATGGTCAGCAAGGACACTTCCTTTGATTGCTTTTTGAGCTTTGTACACAATATCATATTCAGACAACAACATTTGCCAACGCGCAATCTTTCCAGTAACAGCAGGCTTTTCAAAGATGTACTTGATTGGATCCATTCGGGATATCAACCAAGTTGTATGATTCACCATATAATGGCGCAGGCGTTTGGCAGCCCAAGCTAAAGCACAACAAGTCTTTTCAAGCATTGTATACCGAGTCTCGCAGTCGGTGAACTTCTTGCTCAGATAGTAGATAGCATGCTCTTTCTTACCAGTCTCGTCTTGTTGACCGAGAACACAACCCACTGAATCATCTAACACTGACAGATACATAATCAAAGGCCTTCCTTCCACTGGCGGGACAAGGATAGGTGGTTCCAACAGGTATTCTTTAATGCTATCAAAAGCTTCCTGGCATTCATTATTCCATGCAACCGGCTGATTCTTTCTGAGCAATTTGAAAATTGGTCCACAGGTAGTAGTCATGTGAGATATGAATCTTGAAATATAGTTCAGACGTCCGAGGAAACCTTTGACTTGCTTCTCAGTTTGAGGGGCCGGCATCTCTCTGATGGCTCGGACTTTGTCTGGATCAACTTCAATGCCTCTTTGGCTGACAATGAAGCCTAGTAACTTTCCAGATCTTACACCGAATGTGCACTTGTTAGGATTCAACCGCAGCTTGTACTTTCTCAATCTTTCAAACATCTTTTTCAAATACACAACATGCTGCTCTTCATCACTTGACTTCACAATCATATCATCAACATATACTTCAATCTCTTTGTGAATCATATCATGAAACAGAGTGGTCATACCCCTTTGATAGGTAGCACCAGCATTTATCAAGCCAAACGGCATCACTTTATAACAGAACGTTCCCCACGGAGTGATGAAGGACGTCTTTTCTCTATCTTCAGGAGACATTCGTATCTGATTATAACCGGAGAAACCATCCATAAAGGAGAACACTTTGGATTGAGCAGTACTGTCAACAAGCACATCAATATGAGGCAATGGGAAGTTATCTTTTGGACTGGCTTTGTTCAGATCTCTGTAATCAACACACATTCGAACTTTCCCATCTTTCTTTGGTACTGGTACGATGTTGGCAATCCACTCAGGGTATTCAGCTGTCATGAGGAAACCCGCATCAATTTGCTTTTGCACTTCAGCCTTGATCTTAAGAGCCATATCTGGACGAGACCTTCTCAATTTCTGCTTGACAGGAGGACATTCAGGTCTTGTCGGTATCCGATGTTCCACAATCTTGGGATCTAGACCCGGCATATCTTCATAAGACCATGCAAAGACATCTGGATAATCATGGAGAAGCTGAATAATCTTCCTTTTCACCTCTGGCTTAAGTGCAGCACCGATCTTGATTTCTCGCTTGTTCTCTTCAGTACCCAGGTTGATAAGCTCAATCTCTTCCTGGTGAGGCTGAATGGCTCTTCTTTCTTGCTCAAGCAGTCGAGTGATCTCATACGGTATCTCTTCATCATCATCATCCTCATCTTCAGCTTCATATACAGGGAATCCAAAATTTGGAGGAACCATAGGGTCACTGTGTTCAACGGGTTTATTATGGTTCAATCTGCATAATATGATTGGGATGATTTTAGAAAAAGTTTTTCATGCAGATTTTTGAAATTAATAAGAAAAATACAGATGTTTTGGTTTTTTCTGGCATTACCATTATTTCCAAGAAAAAGGCACTAAAAAGTGAAAAAAAAAACAAAGAGTCGTGAGAAAGACGACAACTTTTATTGATAACGGCAATGCCGAAACAAACACGCCCTTACAATGATATCACTTTCGCCTTGGGCAGAGCGAAAGGATTGTTATTTTGAAAACAAGAAAACATGAGCAACAAGACACATTACATGGAAGCATGCATGACTAAGGGAACATCAATGGCTTCCCAATTTCTCACAGTGCCTCCTGGTATAACAAATGTGGGCACGTAACTACTCCCAGCAGCACCTTCAGTAATAGCATTGATGAACCCAGCACTGTAGAAAGTTCCCTTTGAAACACCAGAGGTTGGGGAGAATCCAAGGCCCTCTTTACGCTTGTTTTCCAGAATCTGAATCATTTTGCCCCAGCCAGCAGCTTGCCCTTCTTGAACCGGAGAATCCTGAAGCACTGGCACAATCACACATACATCACTGGCAATCAAGTACTTGTCATCCATCAGGCTCTGAATATCATCTTGCACCACACAACAACCCATAGGATTTTGGAGACACTCTGAACAAGAAGCATGATCATGATTGAACAAAGAAGCCTGACATAGCTTGACATGTAGCGACACCAAGGGAGTAACAACATTGCGGACATCCAACATGGGCTCATCTTGAGTAACGGGGATTCCTTCGAAGGCCTCGATCATGTTAACAGCAGCATGGTTTGGAAGCAGATTGTTAAGAACATGAGGAACACTATTCTCAAAAGTCAACTGTCCCTTTTCTATTAGGTCTTTCACAATATATTTCAGAGCAAGGCAACCCTCAACATCATGGCCCTGAGCTCCCTGATGAAATTCACATGTTAGATCCTGTCGGAACCTGGGAGGCAATGGATTAGGCGGAGGCCTGCCTGGTCTAGTGACATAGTGTCCCTTGGCCAGTAGAGTTGGGAGCAGCTCACCATACCGCATTGGTATTGGTGGAAAGGAAGGTTTGGGTCGGGGACCCTGTTGTTGCTGCTGTTGCTGTTGAGCAGGAGGCTGTTGTTGCACTTGCTGAGCGATGGCATTGACGGGCACCGGTGGTTGGCCCGGTGGCAGAGGATATTGCTGGTAGAATGGTGGGAAGAAAGGATGCTGAGAGTACTGCATGTAATGATAGGGCATAGGTAATTGTGTAGCGGCTGCAGATGGGTTACCAGACACCATCCCAACATCAGATTCTTTCTTCTTATGATGACCATTACCATACTTCTTTGGTGCACTGTTTGAAGATTCACCTTTCTCTAGGACAATAATACCATCTCGGACGGCCTCCTCTAGACGCGTTCCCATTGTAACCATATCAGAGAAGTTGTTTGGGGCAGAGACTATCATTCTCTCCTTATATTCCTTCTTCAGAGTCTTCAGGAATGTCTGTGTTAACTCTTCCTCATCAAGTCGAGGAGAAACACGGGCAGCTGCCCCTCTCCATCTTTGAGCATATTCTCGGAAGGTTTCATCTGATTTCTGAGATAAGGCTTTAAGAGAGTCCCTATTCGGCTTCAGACGGGTATTAAATTCATAATGGCTTTCAAAGGCAGTAGCGAGTTCCTCAAAAGTATGGATGTTATCTTTGCTCAAACTAGTGTACCAATCTGCTGCATCATCTGTCAAGCTACTTTGGAAGCAGTGGATCATCAGTGCGTCATTATCTGCGTAGTTAGCCATCTTTCGGACATACCGGATAACATGGTTGTGGGGACAAGAAGTTCCATTGTATTTGTCAAATTCTGGCTCTTTGAATTTCTTAGGAACCTCAAATCGGGATACCAAGCATAGATCACAAGCTTTAGCAGGAGCACCATTGCTTCCCCGGCTAGCCTTGGCCTCACGGAGTTCTCCAGCCAACTCCTTCAACTGTCTCTTCACAGCTTCCATTGCGGGATCTTGTCCGCGCGGAGTATCGACATCAATCACTTGTTGCACAGTGTGTACAATAGGGTCGGTAACAACAGTAGTCACCTGAGGCATAGCAGTAGACACAGGAATCTGTCCTTGACCAGCAAAACCAGAGACACCAGCAGTAGTATTAGGAGAGTAGTAAGCTGAGAGGCCATAAGGACGGCCGTTGGGCATAACAAATCGAGCATCAGTGGCCACAGTAGACAGTGGGATAGAGGGAATCACCTCAGCAGTAACTGGAACAGAAGTGGCTGGTTGTTCCTGTGCAGCCATCATAGTGGACATAGCGTCATGAGCCTTAGCCAAGTCTTCTTTCATAGCAGCCAATTCGGCACGGAGCTGAGCATTTTCCTCTTCAAAATTAGCCATCATCCTTCTCTTGTGAAATCTTGTCTGATGAATTCTATCTGGTTGGTAGACTTTGCGAACACGAGCCACTTTTCAGACTGCGGCGGACAAAACCAGGAGGCAATGAGCACGAGAGAAGTTTTTTGTGACCAATGAATGCATATGATGCATGAAATGTGTTAATGCATATGCAAAAAGACTCTTTTTTGTGTTATCGAAGGGTTTTAGACAAATCGGACACTTGTAAACATTACTGAACAACAATTAACATAAACGGGAAACAAACAATCAACATATAGTTTTACAAGACAAATCCGACATAAACAAATGGAAATAACAACAGGAAATGGAGGCCCTCAAGCATAGGAAGTGGAAGCATCATCCTCAGACTCAGACTCATAGCTGCAGTATCGTGCATAGAAGTCACGAGCACCCCTAGCCCTCTTGGAGTCTCTCATAAGCAATCTATCTTTCTCCTCAATCTCCCTCTTAGCCTTAGCTAGCTCTTTCTTCAGTGTCAAGACCTCATGAGTCTTCTGCTCATCCTTTCCATCCAAAGTCATGATCAAGTTCTCAGCCTCATAGTATCTAGCTCTCCACTGATGCTTCTCCCGACTCTCCATAGCTAGATGCTCCTGATACATCTCCTGGGTAGGTGGGAGTAGAGGCAAAGGCATGGTAGGAATAGATGCAGACACATATCTCATAGAGGGGTAAGGCATACCAATCTCCTCAGCTTGGTTTATCACCCACTATGTATTGGCCTCATGAGCAATACCGGACCTTATACCCATATGCTTCACTTCTTTCTTCTGAAGCTTAGACCAAGCTTCCATGAAATCCTCTCTTATCCCCGTGGGAGCATTGGAGTAGTGGAAGAAGTAAGGAGCCGTAGCAATATTGATGGGCTTTTCTTTCGTCGGAAAACCAAATTGTCGCAAAGCAAGCTCCGGGTTATAGTTGATTCCACCCCGGGTACCAAGAAGAGGTACATTAAGAAACTTCCCACCACCAAAGATGATTTCCTTAACCCTAGAAGTGGGAGTAAGCCAAACCACTTCATTAGGAGTGAGAGCCATAATCCTCTGTGAAATAGACCAATTCTCCGGATTGTCATGGAAAGACTTCGGAAGGTGCGAAATAAACCACCTATAGAGGAGAGGCACACAACAAAGAATGTATCCACGACCTTTGTCGGAACGATCGTGAATAGCATGGTATGTGTCAGCTAGCAAAGTAGGAACCGGATTCTTGGAGTGGAAGATCATAATAGCATTCATGTCCACGAAGCCGTCAAGATTCGGAAAGAGAATAAGCCCATAGATGAGAAGCGCAAGAATAGCCTCAAGAGTGTCCTGACAAGTGGTATTGAGGTTGGCTTTCCCAAGAAGATACTCTGAAGTGAACCCTCGGATGCGTGCCTTAGTGACAAGATTCTTGGAGACATCGGTGGTCTTGAGATAGAGATCCTTAGCAATAACCAATGGAGTAGGAGGATTTTCAGGTCCTGAGAAAGGCACCCCCTTAGCAATAGATAAGCCCATCAAGGAAGAATAAGCCTCTAGAGTAGGCATCAACTGAAAGTCGGGGAAAGTAAAGCACCGATACTTCGGATCATAGAATTGCACTAGAGTGTGCACAAGCTTCTCATCCACATTAGTCTGGAGAATAGAAAGCAAAGCCCCGTAACAACGTCGGAAACCAGTCGGATCCTCGATCTTGAGTGCCAAATCTCTCAAACTAGCCAAATCCACTTCCTTGAACTTGTAGGACTTAGTCATCTTCATCCCTACAATGTTTACAAATTCAACTTGTCTAAGCCCTTCGATAACAATGCATGGAAAAAGTTTATGCATGTATGCATGTATGCATGAATGCATGATTATGTTCAAGTTCGGTGAAAACATGGTGGGTTAAAGTTCAAAGTCGAGGAGTCATGGGTGGACACGGTGTCCGGTGAAACTAGGGCTTTAGGAAATAGTAACCGGGTTCTAAAAAGGTTCCCAAGTTGCAACCTCTCCGACGTATCTCATGGTGTCACGAGACAACACTCGCTCCATGATTATACGTGGAAGGTCTACCTTGAGTGTAGTATCGCGTGACGACTAAAACTCGAGACAACACTCGGTTTAGCCTCCGCACTACGTCCTAGAAAATGGCCATGGATGGGTTTGGTTATCTACGGTTCATAGCGTCATAGAACAATTAGAAGTAAAGTGCCTAAACGCGACAACACGCGCCGACAACATCACCCCCAAAATGCCTCAGCTATGTGGGATTGATCGCATAATCCAAAACACGAGGCAACCCCCGGAATGAATTGTCGATCATATCCCTCCTAAATCGTAAGTTCACTCAGCCCGGGTGCAGGACTTTTGATATTCTCACCCCACACGTTTGCAAGAAATTAAACATTTATTCACATAGGAAAGCGAGTAAAAGAAACAAGTAAAAACGAAGCGCAAGCGTGGAAATAAAGACTAGGCGTAACTCTCGAATCTCCCCAGTGAAGTCGCCAGCTGTTTTATCTTGGTTTTCGGGTGTCAAACATTGATTACGTTTGAACCTTTCTAACCGGTGATATCTTATTTTTTCTTGGGAAGGGAAAAAGTAAGCAAAACCCTTGAGAATCGAGGTCCGGGAGTTGTTTTCGCTACGGGAAGGTGTTAGGCACCCATAACGACTATAGTATCCTATAGGAACCGTCTTTGATTTCTACGCGCGCGCTTTATTTTTAAATGCTATTTGAAAATGTTATTTACACCTAAAAGTTACTAAATGAAGAATTGGAGGGAGAAGAATGTTTTTGAATTTTTATTTTAGTTGAATTGAAGGAATTTTGTTCCTTGCCTACGTACCCGTTTAAGGGATCAAATCCACCGTAGTTCTCTTCCAAAAATGTTTTTTTGTTTTTGTTGATTGATTTTAAGTTTGAAAATGGGATTTTGAAGAATAGAAAGAGGCCTCAAGGGCATGAGATTTAGAAAAGGTGAGGTGGAATTAGTTATTTGCAAAATATGGTCTAAGCATGATTAAGGTTCATTAAAATTTGATTAAGAAAAGAAAAGGAAAATTCAATGGGATTTTGATCCCAAGGTTTCTTTGGAAAATTATTTGAATGATGTTATTCATATTTTTTTGGAAAATTGATTTTTCTAAGCATGAATCCTAAACATTCATCTAAACATACAATCCTAAACATACATCTAAACATGCATATTCTAACTATATAGTGATGTGTGTGCATGTGTCGGTGCTTGTGTCGGTGTACATCATTAGAGTCCATTGTCCTTTACATCATACCCTAGATACATTCTATGGCCTCTTTGCCAAGAAATTAAAAGTGCATAAAGGGAAATATTACAAAACTCCTAAGTGTTTACATTCTAATTTTTGCATGAAATTGAAACTTAAAGTGCAAGAAATTAAAGTGAAGAAAGAGATGGGATGTGGAATGAAATGGGAATGCTTATGGATGAATGAAACATGAAATGAAAGTGTTAGTGAAGATGAGGCATAATAGGATAGTAACCATAAGCAAGCAAGATAGCACTTAACAAAATGACAAAAAAACTTGACAAAACAAGCATCTAAATATACCTAAGAGTCCATCACAATAACTAGGCAAACACATGACCTATAACCTTCCCATTTTGACACTCCACAAAGTATTTCAATTCTGTCCTAACACAAGAATTATGAAACAATGCCATGCCAAGCCTCATAGCGCACTTTAAACACATTTTATACTTTATTTCCACAAGAAAAACTCCCCATTACTTTCAAGACAAGAAATTGACAAATTCTACTCACAAACAGTAAATGTGAAGATGTAAATTGGTTACCGACACATCACAAGATCACACAATAACCATATGCATCAATTGGACAAAGAAATCACACCAAAACATGGTAAAAACTTGCAAGAATTGAATAAGAGGACAAACTATCTACAAGACACATCACATATAAATTTTCACCAATTTTAACATGTAAAACACTCCTAAAAGTATCAAGAAACACATTAAAGCACTCAAGAAATTTTTAGATGTTTTTATAAAAGAAATTGAGTTGAAAAGAGGCGCAAGAAGCAAGAACCACGCATGAAATAGCAAAAAAAAAAGAACTAGGGGACACTCTGCGCAGAAAACAAGCCCAGGCCCAAGGGATCATGGATCCTGGACTATCCAAAAGTGCCAGGGGCGTTGGATTGATCCAGGATTCACAAACCCTAGATCCAACGCTCGTAAACACGCAGCACACCGTAAGAACACGTAGACACACAGAAACAAGACATCCTAGCCGTACACGTCATCATCAATCCAAAAACGAGTGGTCCAGATTGAAAGGAAAAGACTGAACCAAGTGAACCAGCAAGGTTTGGGTGAACCGGCCGGTTCAAACATGTTTATAAAGGGAGATTGAGGCCGGTTCACCTCATTCCTTCCCTTTCACTCTCTCTCTAACTTAAACGCTCTCTTCTCTCTCTCTAATACCTCTGCAACCTAACCCTGGCCGGAAACTGGGAAGGACGGCGGAGGAACGGCGGAGGAAGATGAACATTCATCTTCTCCGACGATCTGAAAGAAAATTTTACATGAAAACGTCCGTCTTCCTTCCCTCTTTACGAATCCAAGGTTATTTTTGCGAAAACATGGAGAAAACGAAGTAGATCGGACTTTTTTCTCAAAATTCTTGGAATTAAACCCTGATCTAACTCGTTTCCTTCGCTGATTACGAATCCGAACTTTGTTTCGTGAAACAAACGGTGAATCCCTGAGATTTTGTGCCCTAGGGTTTCGTTTCAAAAATTTTTGGAATCTTTTCGAAATCCTCTTTGATTCACCGTTTACTTTCGCAATTAAACCTTCGATGATGATTATATGAAGAAACGAGGAGGTTTTATGGACTTACTTGAGCTTGATTGGAGATTTGAACTGGATTCTTCGGAGAAACTTGGACTCTGAATCTTCTTTTGATGTTCTGTGGTAAGTTTTACTCCGAAACTGAAAATAAATCAGTTCTTCCTCTTCTTCCTCTTCGCTGGTTCAGATTCCCTTTGATCCTTCTTCTTCTCTTCCCAATCTCTCTGTGATCGCGTGGTTCGTCACTTCGGTGGCGGATTCATGCTTGAATTGCAGAGATTCGAAGTTCAATGATGATGATTCCCGTAAGAATCACTGAGAACTCTTAGAAACAAACACTTCAATTCCAGTTGTTTTTGCTGTCAAACCATGGATTTTGGTTTTCTGTGATGAAGCTCTATGAATTTGTGATGAATTGGTTCGAACTTTGTGAAAAATTGTTGTGATTTGGTGTTTGTTACGGTGGTTCAATTCAGTTACGGTGGTGACTGTGGTGGCCGTAATAGTTTGTTACGGCGGAGAGAGTTGGAAAAGAGAGAGAGAGAAAGGTGATTACGTTGTTGATGATGTGTAATCTGATGAATGGTGATTCTGCCGTGCAATGATGAGTTGGCCCTTATTTATAGGTGCCAAGTGTAATGATTGGACCAATAGGAATAGGACACCTGGATTTGGACCTGAAATGACTCGGCCTTGGCTTATTTTGGACCTGGGGACCTTCCTGCAAATTTTGAAAGTTGGAGGACTAATCTTGTAATTTGAAAAAAAAAAGGACTGGACTGCAAAAAGGACTTAGTTGCAATTGACCAAAAGAATTAAGAAGTTTGACCTAAAAAAAAAATTCGAATCAAAAAAGGACTTAAAAGAAAATAAAGTGACTCAAGGGACTAAAATGCAATTTTAGGAATTTAGGACAAAAATAAAAAATAAAACGAATTAAAATTGGTAATTGGAAAATAACGTAAAGTGAAATGAATAAAATTGACAAAACGGACTAAAACGAACCAATGGCTTAAATGAGGTACTTTAAAGTAACCTCTCTCTGCCAAAATTTCGTGTGAAATGAC
Source organism: Medicago sativa (assembly GCF_051527215.1). Lineage (NCBI taxonomy): Eukaryota > Viridiplantae > Streptophyta > Magnoliopsida > Fabales > Fabaceae > Medicago > Medicago sativa. The sequence goes on from NC_140751.1 coordinate 34,952,918, forward strand.
CAAAATGTCCCTGGGGCTAAAAACGAATAAAAATGATTCAGATGCAATTAAAAAAATGGATTTTTAACAGAAATTGAATCAAAGACTCATACAAGCAAAATTAAAAGACTCAGAGACAATTTTAAGAGTTTAAACAGAGCTTTGACACTTGAAAAGACTAAAATGCCCCTAGGGGCAAAACTGACTCAAAATGACTTCAAAGGCAATTTTTAAAATGGGTTTTGACATAGAATGAAATGAAGACTTATTCAGATTACTTGACAGGACTCAAACAACACTTTAAGAGACTGGAAGAAATTTTGACATGGGAAATGACTAAAATACCCTTGCAGGTAAATTTTGCAAATAACATTGAAATAAAATGCAGAGAGAGATGTAATTGATCAGAGCCAGTTCAAATGGCTGGTAATGCAAGAAAAGAAGAATTGATCAAGTATTTTTAGGTCCAAAATTAGGGTATAACACAAATGTTTTTAAATTATTTACATATTTGTTTCAGCATTACGCAAAAATGATTCTAGGGAAACCTGAATTAAAAGAAAATTAAACTATAAGAGAAGATGTGGGAGTTGCGACTGAAAAAAAATCAAGAGATACTCAAAATACAGAGAATAAAAAAAACCAAAGATTAAATCTTTAGCTAACAAGAATAATGGTAATTATAATGATTTCCATTGTGATAAGTTTTCTGAAGAATAAAGGTAGATTGCAATTCTTTTTTTTAAAAGCACATTTTACTATTTTACCTCCTTCTATTTTTTCTTTTGATAATCCTTTCCCTTGTACCATGTGCCTATCCAGCTCTAAATTTTCAAGTTATAGACGTGGGTTAGTGTTTTTAATCAGATGGGTTCGAGTTCTATACAAACATGATTAAACTACTACACATGGAGACACTGTGGATTTTTTAGTCAACCCTATTTAAAATTTTAATCTATTATTTTTTAAGGGTCTTGTATCGAAAAAGAGAAACTTGGTTTTTTGGGTTTGTTACAATTTAAATGTCACTAATAATTGCACTTTTAATTTTAATAAAAATCAATATTTCATATAAAATATCGTTCGTAATATACACATGCTACCGTGCAATAAAAATAGAGGGAAGATTGACACGTGAATTCTTGTCTTTCCGCTAGTATTTAACAATTAAAAAGGGAAAAATAATAATTATAAATAAAAACAAATTTTGACTACATTAAATAAGTATTAAAAATATTTTATGGCTTTATGGAAAAACAATAATCATAAAGAAAAATAAAATTTGACTGTATTAAATGAGTGTCAAAAAAAAAATTTGTACCTTTTTCGAAAATTAATGAATATCTGCATAAAAGATAATTTCATGCAATATTAATTTTTATAAATTAACTATAATAAATATCTTATATAATAAAACATGTTTTTTGTTTGAGTGCGTACAATAATGTTTGGGCCAACAAAAGTATACCCATTAACCCATCTTGCAATCTTTAGAGACAAAGCCCTAAATCTTGTCCTATAAATACATGTGCCAGCTTCAAGAAAGAACTCATTATGTATGTTCTGAATACCAAGAGAATTAGTGTTGTGGTGGTGCAGTTTGATCCATTGCATTTTTTTAATCAAAGAAATTACACTTGAGTGATTGAGTACGATTAATCCTCAATCCTCTTCATCTTTTTTCGAGTGTATTTCCTTGATTAAAGAGATTCATTGGATCATCATTTTTCTAGCAATTTGTTTGTTGTTCAGATTGTGTAAGGAATTCTTGTTGTCTCGATTTGATTGTGTTTGCACGTATAATATACCTGATGAATCCTGTTTTTTCTGTTTTTTGTTTATTAATTTTGGTCATATGTTTTTAATCTGTTTGATTCATTGCTATCACTTGATGATAGGGTCTGCCTTTACGATGATTGATTATTATTTTTATTTACAAATGCAGTTATTTGTATTTTGGGACTGTATGTATACTACTTCATCTATCATATTTTTGGCCCTGTCTTTATTTTTTATTCTTTAGCCTATTTGCAGATAACCTAGAGGCCTTGGGTGATTGCGTAATTGCAACCAAGATGGATGCAGTGACATCACGGGTATAGGTTTCCTTTTGATAGCTATTAACATTACTCTTTTAAACTCACTCTGATATGCGACTATCATTTATCTCTTATGTTGTTATTACAGAATTGGGAAAATGAGATAATTTCTTTAGCAACTATGATGTGCAACAATTAACTGTCATAGTTGATTTCACAGTACTATGTAATATCCCGCCTGACAGTATCGATATATTACCCGTTAATCGTGTCAGAGGAATTAAATTCATGGAAAAGTAAGTTAAAGGAAAATATTTTATGACATGTCAGCATAATACGGATAAAGTATCAGTGTTGGATTTAAACACGTTCAAGGGCAAGGGCAATTTGGTAATTGCGTGGGAAAAGATATTTATTTGGTAAAGGCACCAAAAATATCCCATTTCTTATCTTCTTTCTCTCTCTTGATTGGAAAACATTTTCTCTTCCTTCTCTCCTCTCTTCTTCCTCGCCCTCTTCCTCTCCTCTCTCCACCAATCCCTTCCAAAATCTTCTTCCTCTCATGTTAAGCTTTAGATTATGTTTCCTTGTGAACCTCTAGACCTTAAGGAAGCATGGGTTTTGTTTAATTTCTTCATTTCTCCTCTCAAAGATGGGTTCAAAGGTTAGGGTTTTGGGTTGGATAAGAGGTTAAAGCTTTTGGTTTATGACTTGGAGCTTATGTTGATCATGTAGCATGGAATTGGAGAGTTAAGTAAGGAATAACCTTGAGGTTATGTTGGAAACAAGAGCTAGGGTTTTGGAGATGAAAGTTGGAGTTGGGATATAAATTTCAAGATTGTTGAACAAACCAAGATTATGGTGTCTTAGGATTCAAGAAAACAACAAGATTGAATGGCTTAAGCTAAGATTGCAAGAGAAATCAAGCTAGGGTTTTGTTGTTTGAGCTTAGTGCTTGAAGGATTGTCAAGTTTATTATGAGGTGAGTTCCATAGCTAGTTTTCCTACCCTTTGGGATTATGAATATGCCATGTTAGATTATTATGATTATCATGAAGTTTTAGGGTTTTTCAAGTATATGTTAGTTGCCCTTTTCTTGCCAATGCATACTAAACATGTTTATACTTGCGAAATGAATGTTTTACAAGTTTCCTATGATCAAACATGTTCCTAAACACTTATATACACTTGGTTTGAGGTTTTTCGGTCAAAAATACCATTTTTAGGGGTTCTGGACTGTCACTACTCGCCACGGCGAGTTAATACTCGCCACAGCGAGCTAGAAGGCCGAACAGGGGGTTTTGCTCGCCTCCTACTCGCCATGGCGAGCAGTAGCTCGCCTCCCCAGTAACTTCACTCGCCTAGGCGAGTAAGTAGTGCCCTCTGGTGCTGCTTGCTCGTTTCAGGCAGATATGGTGATTTTTGTTCCGAATGTTTTGTGCAGTCTTTTATGAATGTAAACCCCTCAAACCAAGGTCCTAAATGATGATTAATGAAAGCAAGATTTTTTTATGAAATGAAGCAAGTATTAAGCATGTTAGTAAGGCATGGCATATGAGAGAAACATGTTAGGAATCGGGTAGCAAGTTATCCATAAGCAAGGGAAAACTAGAGCCTCGACATAGTTGTCGAGAACTAGCTAGTTAGCATAATCTTTAGAATGATAAGACGCGAAGAATATTATCTTTGCACATGATTATGAATGTTTTAGCAAGCATTTTAAGTTGTGGTTTGATTAGTTAATCACTCCACCATGTTTAGGAATGTACAAGCATGAACAAGTATGTAATTACCGCTAATCGGATCGATCAAGGTTCCGAGGTAAACATGTATGTATGATTAAGTTTAACTTATATACACGACAAAACCATGACTAATAATATGTAGGTGGCATGTCTCTTGCTATCCACATCAGGGGGATACAAGGGGTTCTCATGATGAGAACGATTCAAGCCGTAAGGGACCCGCATGTCACTGAGTAAGCAAGATGTAGGTGTTCGTGTCTCTTGTTATCCACGCCAGGGGGATACGGGAGGTTCTCGACCTAAGGGGAACGGTTCAAGCAACAAGGGACCCGCACGACACCGAGGGAGTCCGATGTACGTACATCGGTCATGTATGGGATTGATCTCGGGGTTACTCCACCCGGGACTATCCGTAAAATGAATCAAGATAACATTGTTTGTTCAACGCTAACCAATATGAATGAACTTAAGTACGTTTATGTATGTTATGTTTACGATTCCATGTACGATTATGTATGAGAATAAGAGCATTAGATGCTTTAAGACAAGTACAAGTTATGTATAAAGAAAGCTATGAACATGATACCGATGACGATCTTAGGTTTCCCCTAATCGTCCGGTTTAGAATCGTGCCATGATTATGTTATGTTTAGGCCTTGATACGTAGATCGTATTCTTGGCAATGCGGTTCTAGGTTCCCTTTCGACCGCCATGACACGTATAGGATGAGAAGCCTACAACAAGTGAGATAAGCCTATGACGGGTCTAGCATGCACTACCGTCTAGGAAATATGACCACACACGTATAATCAACCATCAGGTTGTAATGTAGACACGTGGTGACCGTAGGTTCCCCCTGAGGTTACCTATAGCCTAGGATTTAGGGGAACACACTGAGACATTGTAACACCCATACCAAACGTATCTAGAAAGTCTGGCACGTGCGTTAATATTAGTACTGGATACATTAAAATATACAACAATTAAAAACTTCGAATGAATAATATTTACATCAAGTTACGTTCGTAAAAATCATAATACAATACAACTCATCCATACATAAAAATACATCCTTGATGTCCATAATGTCCTGCAGCTTTACGAACGAACTCTTGAAGTAATATCCATCCGGCTCCGCACATACATAATCATCATCCTGCTTATCTGAAACAAATAAGGATTGGGATGAGACATAATGTCTCAGTGAGTTCCCCTAAATCCTAGGCTATAGGCAACCTCAAGGGGAAACCTACGGTCACCACGTGTCTACATTACAACCTGACGGTTGATTATACGTGTATGGGGACATGCATACTTAGACGGTAGTGCATACTAGGGCCGTCATAGTCATATCTCACTTGTTATAGGCTTCTCACCTATACATGTCATGGCGGTCGAGGGGGAACCTAAAACCGCATTGCCAAGATTACACTTTATGTATCGAGGCCTAATCCTAACATAATCATGACACGATGCTAAACCGGACGATTAGGGGAACTTAAGATCGTCATCGGTATCATGTTCATAGCTTGCTATATACATAACTTATACTTGTCTTAAAGCATCTAATGCTCTTATTCCCATACATAATCGTACATGAGTTCATACATGTTCATAATCATAATCGTAACATACATAAACGTACCTAAGTTCATTCATATTGGTTAGCGTTGAACAAACAATGTTATCTTGATTCATTTTACGGATAGTCCCGGGTGGAGTAACCCCGAAATCAATCCCATACATGACCGATGTACGTACATCGGACTCCCTCGGTGTCGTGCGGGTCCCTTGCGGCTTGAACCGTTCCCCTTAGGTCGAGAACCTCCCGTATCCCCCTGGCGTGGATAACAAGAGACACGAACACCTACGTCTTGCTTACTCAGTGACATGCGGGTCCCTTACGGCTTGAATCGTTCTCATAATGAGAACCCCTTGTATCCCCCTGATGTGGATATCAAGAGACATGTCACCTACACTTATTAAATCATAGTCTTGTCGTGCATATAAGTTAAACATGTACATACTTGATTGTTTACCTCGGAACCTTAATCGAACCGATTAGTGGTAAACTCTTACTGGTTCATATTAATACCTAATCATGGTGGAGAGACTAACTAGTCAAACCACGGCTTACGTACTTGCTAAATAATACTAGCTCTTGTGCGAAGAGATTACACTTCGCGTCTTACCATTCTAGGGATTCTTGCTATATTCTAGTTCTCGACTAGCTAAGCCGAGGCTCTACATACATTCCCTTTCTTAGTTCATTGCTACCCCATCATGCTTAAACTCTCTTGAGTCATCTTCGTGACCCATGTTAAATTGCCATGATTATCGATTCAAGTTCCATGGATGATTGGTACATTTTCTATTAATTCCGAGGACCCAAAATGCCATAACCCAAGTAACAAACCATTTAGAAATTCTAAGTTTTAACCAAGACAAGATGGTTCCAGTTGTAAAATAGGTGAAAACAGTAAAAATATACGTCAACACGATCGCATCGGACCCCCACACGACTGGCCCCAAGCACCCGAGCACAAAACAACACAAAAGTTGCCCTGTCAGGGGCGCCTGGCGCCAGAGAGTGGGCGCCTAGCGCTGGCCTCTCTGACTTTGGGCGCCTAGCGCCCTTGTCCAGGCGCAGCGCTGCGAACCTGCGTGTTTCGGCTGCGGGTTCGTGGCATTTTCGACCCAAAACTCCAATTTTCGATCTCCTAAATGTACCAACTCATTCCAAACATTGTTAACAAGTTTATGTACTCAAAATAGCTTACAAGAACATATATAAGATCAAGTTCCATGGCAATTTATCATGTAATCACAAGGCATGGCTTTAGGTTCAATAAAATGTCATAGAAGCTAAACTAGCACAAAACATGAATATCCAACCCCAAAGGTAGGTTACTCTACCTATAGAACTCACCTCTAATGTTTGCACTTGACCCCAAGCTTCAAGCATCCTCATCACTTCACATATTGAAACTTAGCTTGCTTCCAAAGCTCTAAGTATCACAATCCATACTCTAGCTCTTCAAGCCCACTTCAAATCATCTTTCCTTTAATTCTTGACCAAGAAGGAACCTTACCAAGCTCAAACAATGCTCCAATCATCACCCTATCTTCTTTAGATTCTCTTGGTGATGAGAAGTAAGGAAATCAAACCAAATCCCAAGCTTCCAAGTAACTAAAGACCTTGAAGGAATCTTATACAACATGATTCATGATTTTGGAAGAAGTTTGAGAAGAATTGAGGAAGAGAAAGAGGGAAGGAGGGCGTGTGAGTTCTAGAGAGAGGGGAGAGCAATTGCCAAACTCAAACCCTAGAGAGAGAAAGTGAATGGAAAATGAATGATTTTGAGACCAAATCCAAATAAATATCCTTTGGCGTGAAAATACCACTTTGCCCTTGTCTTAAGCGTTTTTAAAACGACTCTGATATTTTTCCCGTATTATGCTGACATGTCATAAAATATCTCCCACTACTTACTTTCCATGAACTTTCGTCCTCTGATAAATTTAACAGATAAAATTTCCATTAGCTGACGAGCGGGATGTTACACTCTACCCCCCTTAAAGAAATTTCGTCCTCGAAATTTAGAGACCAACTATTAATCCTCATGACAAAAACTTATCATCTATAGTCTGAGTCAAACATTTTTTTTTTCCATTCATACATATCCAAGGGTTTATCGCATCATGTCCTCTTCTTGTTCTTAACCCACATGTAACTAAACATAGCCTTCTTGATCTTAATATCACTCAAACTTAGAGTTATCTTAGTATATCATGATTTGGAACTTACCTTGCTACACATAGGCTTATTGTTTCGGATTCGTACCTTACCCATTTAACATAAACCATTCATAAAAGTATCTTATCATAAACATGTACACTCAGGATTTGCCTTTTAACTGGATTCCTACCGGAAACCAGGTTTGCCCTACAGTGCTTGCTTCCAACATTAAATATATTTTCATGCCTACATAATCTTCTTTACCGCACGTTGCGACTTATGCTTCTTACATTCATTACTCATATAGACGGTTCCACGAATCACTTATCTCATTTCAGAGCCTTAGGAAATTTTTGATCTCATTGCAATCTCATTGCATCTTATCATCCGTACTGAGGGTAACTTATATAGCTTGACATGAAAAAGTGAAATCAATTCACCACTTCATCTGATAATCTATTAATTAGCATCATGGTTCACATACTCTTGAAACTTACTAGCACATCCACCTGCACATACATCGTATACTCTTAACACACTTCTGTGTATCCTACTTGTTATTGACTTCATACGCACGTTGTCGTTTCCATAACATGTACATACTTTCAAGTGCCATCTCTTGTTAAATGATAACGATACGTGTTCTAAAATCTTCCTTAAAGAAATTTTTTTTTTCTTAAATTTTGGTATTCGGGTTCTTGGAACGAATTTATACATGACTAAAAAGATTTTATCATTTCTAAAACTGATTGTATAAAGGTGCCACAGAACCACCGGACGAGTTTCGATATTTTTGGAAAAGATTTAACCACTCTCCCAAAACTTGTCCACGACAAGTTGGTCCTGAAGTTTGTACGTCGTAAGTGAGTCCACTTATAACGGACCTCATCAGTTTCAAAAATGTATAATTCCATAAGTTTAAATAAAAACATCGTTCCCAAGTTCCATAATACCAATCTTAACTTTTAAAAGTTTTAAAATCATGACTTAACATGTCTTAACAAGTATCGTTTTCACTCAACAAGTATTACATACAAGAGTACGATTCTCCTTGCATCATCTCGAGAGTTGCATCTCCTTTCATGATAACATACTTAACTTCGAATATAAATTCTTTCCTTATTCCACCGATATACATACTTGCCATACCGCTTACATATCCATAAACAATCCTTGGACCTCTTAACATAAACTTATTCCTCTTCTTCGGAACACTAACTTGATTCTCCACATTAACTCATTCGGTTATCGCTGGAGCGTTAATACCTTTTCCGAAACCGGTCGCCATTCTTGATGCTTTGATTCTTTACTAAAATTCATACATACTAAAACTTCCATGTTTCATAATTAACGATTAGCTTCCATGGCGCTACTCTGATTCTCACCAGTTGGTTTAAACCATTACTCTAATCCGTTAGAGCGACTGAGACTTCATATTCCTAATTACCACTTAAATACTAACTTCTTGAACTATTCTCAAGATCTTCCATGTTGTAACCAACATCACAACCTTACACTTGTCTTGTGAATTCAAAACTAATGATGGTTTATCTTATGCTCATAACACTTGACTCGGGGGTAAACCTCACCTTCTTGCTGGTTGCACTCACCATACATATCATATCTGAACTTATTTTCGAGTAAACTCAATTTCCATTAACAACCCATCTAGCACTTGAACATAACTTTCTTGAACATCTAATCTTTGTACCTTCGCATTCTCGCGGATTATATTTTGCTTAATCATACCAATGCTTGCTCATTAATTTTTCTTTTAAAGAAAACTTCGTAAACTAGCGCACGGGTCACTGACGTTGATGGTTTTCTACTTTATAAATATATTGAGTTTAGGTCCCGGCCGTTGCTATAAAATCATAGAACGAGTTGATAACACATACGTGTCATCAATTCTAGATTCTAATAAGTCTAGCTCGCTCTACGAGTATCGTAGCAAACCGGTTCCTAGAAAAACTTTTATGAATTTTCAAAATGTCAACTTCAATCACCCATATGCGTAATTCTTTTAAACTTTATAACTCAACATCATATCGAGCTTTAGCAAGTCTATTAAGCAAAACATAGGTTCGAGAGATACACCATAATTCCATATAATCCGAGAACCTTTTGATTTCTTATAACTTTACACCGCTTTAACTTCTTACTTCATACCTCATGCATAAATATTGGTTACTTTCCTTTTAAATGCCGGAACTTCTATACTCTTGATCTTAACTCGTTCTTGACTCTTAACACATTGACTCCCAAAGCTACCTTAAACCGTATCGATTTCGTTGATGGTTGCCCACGCCCTTTTCCTTAAAAAAAAATCGTAGGATGTGATATGCATTCATTACTTGATGTCATAAATTATTTTCATCACATAAAAGATTATTGTGAAGACATCTCCCCAATAGTCATTGCAAACCATAGGAACGAGCTAGTAGGTTTCATAAAAACGAAAAAAATTTCGTCCCAGGCTTGCTATTGGTGAGCTTCTCCAACTCTATTTTTCAGAAAACATTTATTGTATAAAATTCTTATCCTCAAGTATACAATGCACATTATTCATTCCTATCGTCGTAAAATATTCTATAACATATGCATGGCAATCATCAACCTTTTTCGATACAATTCTTGGCACGTCGGAAATCAATGCCTTACTCCTGATAACATAAAACTTTCTCTTGAATCCTTAACTTCATTCTCATATTGCTATCCTGAGAGCCCGCTGACTCCGTCAACATACGCCGACCTCTTACTACCTTGTAGCCTTATTCGGACATTCTAGAATATCATAAATCCGTTCCAACAACAATTCTTACCGAAACTTTTGGTCATGGTTAGATACATATATCCAACTTCTTCACTTACGGGTACATAAAGTATCACTAACATCTTACCTGACATTGTTGGAACGTTCCTTCTTAACATACCTTACATTCCCGGAGGATTCACACTTCCACTTGATTAATTCACCGGCCACCTTTTGGCACGGTCAAACTTCTTCATCATATACTTCATTCCTCCTGGGTCCTATTCAGTTCTCAGACATCCGTTCTAATCGTTGAATGCTAAATTGAGTTGATCAGGCTCAACTAACAACAACAAATAGAACATCTACCCGGAACCCAATGGTCCCACTACCTTTGTTGTAATTTAATGACCCAAGGCACGGTCTGAATCGACCTGCTCTGATACCAATTGTAACACCCATACCAAACGTATCTAGAAAGTCTGGCACGTGCGTTAATATTAGTACTGGATACATTAAAATATACAACAATTAAAAACTTCGAATGAATAATATTTACATCAAGTTACGTTCGTAAAAATCATAATACAATACAACTCATCCATACATAAAAATACATCCTTGATGTCCATAATGTCCTGCAGCTTTACGAACGAACTCTTGAAGTAATATCCATCCGGCTCCGCACATACATAATCATCATCCTGCTTATCTGAAACAAATAAGGATTGGGATGAGACATAATGTCTCAGTGAGTTCCCCTAAATCCTAGGCTATAGGCAACCTCAAGGGGAAACCTACGGTCACCACGTGTCTACATTACAACCTGACGGTTGATTATACGTGTATGGGGACATGCATACTTAGACGGTAGTGCATACTAGGGCCGTCATAGTCATATCTCACTTGTTATAGGCTTCTCACCTATACATGTCATGGCGGTCGAGGGGGAACCTAAAACCGCATTGCCAAGATTACACTTTATGTATCGAGGCCTAATCCTAACATAATCATGACACGATGCTAAACCGGACGATTAGGGGAACTTAAGATCGTCATCGGTATCATGTTCATAGCTTGCTATATACATAACTTATACTTGTCTTAAAGCATCTAATGCTCTTATTCCCATACATAATCGTACATGAGTTCATACATGTTCATAATCATAATCGTAACATACATAAACGTACCTAAGTTCATTCATATTGGTTAGCGTTGAACAAACAATGTTATCTTGATTCATTTTACGGATAGTCCCGGGTGGAGTAACCTCGAAATCAATCCCATACATGACCGATGTACGTACATCGGACTCCCTCGGTGTCGTGCGGGTCCCTTGCGGCTTGAACCGTTCCCCTTAGGTCGAGAACCTCCCGTATCCCCCTGGCGTGGATAACAAGAGACACGAACACCTACGTCTTGCTTACTCAGTGACATGCGGGTCCCTTACGGCTTGAATCGTTCTCATAATGAGAACCCCTTGTATCCCCCTGATGTGGATATCAAGAGACATGTCACCTACACTTATTAAATCATAGTCTTGTCGTGCATATAAGTTAAACATGTACATACTTGATTGTTTACCTCGGAACCTTAATCGAACCGATTAGTGGTAAACTCTTACTGGTTCATATTAATACCTAATCATGGTGGAGAGACTAACTAGTCAAACCACGGCTTACGTACTTGCTAAATAATACTAGCTCTTGTGCGAAGAGATTACACTTCGCGTCTTACCATTCTAGGGATTCTTGCTATATTCTAGTTCTCGACTAGCTAAGCCGAGGCTCTACATACATTCCCTTTCTTAGTTCATTGCTACCCCATCATGCTTAAACTCTCTTGAGTCATCTTCGTGACCCATGTTAAATTGCCATGATTATCGATTCAAGTTCCATGGATGATTGGTACATTTTCTATTAATTCCGAGGACCCAAAATGCCATAACCCAAGTAACAAACCATTTAGAAATTCTAAGTTTTAACCAAGACAAGATGGTTCCAGTTGTAAAATAGGTGAAAACAGTAAAAATATACGTCAACACGATCGCATCGGACCCCCACACGACTGGCCCCAAGCACCCGAGCACAAAACAACACAAAAGTTGCCCTGTCAGGGGCGCCTGGCGCCAGAGAGTGGGCGCCTAGCGCTGGCCTCTCTGACTTTGGGCGCCTAGCGCCCTTGTCCAGGCGCAGCGCTGCGAACCTGCGTGTTTCGGCTGCGGGTTCGTGGCATTTTCGACCCAAAACTCCAATTTTCGATCTCCTAAATGTACCAACTCATTCCAAACATTGTTAACAAGTTTATGTACTCAAAATAGCTTACAAGAACATATATAAGATCAAGTTCCATGGCAATTTATCATGTAATCACAAGGCATGGCTTTAGGTTCAATAAAATGTCATAGAAGCTAAACTAGCACAAAACATGAATATCCAACCCCAAAGGTAGGTTACTCTACCTATAGAACTCACCTCTAATGTTTGCACTTGACCCCAAGCTTCAAGCATCCTCATCACTTCACATATTGAAACTTAGCTTGCTTCCAAAGCTCTAAGTATCACAATCCATACTCTAGCTCTTCAAGCCCACTTCAAATCATCTTTCCTTTAATTCTTGACCAAGAAGGAACCTTACCAAGCCCAAACAATGCTCCAATCATCACCCTATCTTCTTTAGATTCTCTTGGTGATGAGAAGTAAGGAAATCAAACCAAATCCCAAGCTTCCAAGTAACTAAAGACCTTGAAGGAATCTTATACAACATGATTCATGATTTTGGAAGAAGTTTGAGAAGAATTGAGGAAGAGAAAGAGGGAAGGAGGGCGTGTGAGTTCTAGAGAGAGGGGAGAGCAATTGCCAAACTCAAACCCTAGAGAGAGAAAGTGAATGGAAAATGAATGATTTTGAGACCAAATCCAAATAAATATCCTTTGGCGTGAAAATACCACTTTGCCCTTGTCTTAAGCGTTTTTAAAACGACTCTGATATTTTTCCCGTATTATGCTGACATGTCATAAAATATCTCCCACTACTTACTTTCCATGAACTTTCGTCCTCTGATAAATTTAACAGATAAAATTTCCATTAGCTGACGAGCGGGATGTTACAGACATTATGTCTCATCCCAATCCTTATTTGTTTCAGATATACAGGATGGATGGCAAGCTAGTAGCCGAATGGATTTTAGCAAGAGCTCGTTCGTACCCGAAGCATGAAGAATATGGATTTCGAGGATGTACTTATGTTATATAGATAAGGTGTGATGTATTTGATATTGTACGAACGAGATTTGTTGTATATAAATTCATTCAAAATTTTATTGTTGTATATTTTAATGTATCCAGTACTAAATTCAACGCACGTGCTAGACTTTCTAGATACGTCTAGTATGGGTGTTACAACCTACTTAGCGGCGGAGTGCTGATGTTTGTAGTAGAGGATCCATACTCATAAAATTTAATTGTATTTCTAAATCTAGGAAATATACGGTGACTTTTGTGCTTTAAGCACCTTTTGCAGCTTATGTGGAAGTGTTTGCAAAAATAATAATGAAACGCTTATAGCTTAAGCGCGTAACATATAAGATTTTATTACAATCACCCATAATAGTTGTGGACATGTATATATATAATATCAATTATTAACTTGTTTATCAATCAACGAAATTATTCAATTTAACTCTTTAATTTGAGTTGTACACTTTAGACGATCCAAATCCTTTTAGAGGACGCGGATCCTTATTAGAGTGTAGGTTCCTTCCTCGTGTTGCTCTTAGAATTTTCATATTTCATTTACAATGATTGTTATTTCAAATGTGTTTAAATTATTTACATATTTGTTTCAGCATTATGCAAAAATGATTCTAGGGAAACCTGAATTAAAAGAAAATTAAACTATAAGAGAAGGTGTGGGAGTTGCGACTGAAAAAAAATCAAGAGATACTCAAAATACAGAGAATAAAAAAAACCAAAGATTAAATCTTTAGCTGACAAGAATAATGGTAATTATAATGATTTCCATTGTGATAAGTTTTCTGAAGAATAAAGGTAGATTGCAATTCTTTTTTTTAAAAGCACATTTTACTATTTTACCTCCTTCTATTTTTTTCTTTTGATAATCCTTTCCCTTGTACCATGTGCCTATCCAGCTCTAAATTTTCAAGTTATAGACTTGGGTTAGAGTTTTTAATCAGATGGGTTCGAGTTCTATACAAACATGATTAAACTACTACACATGGAGACACTGTGGATTTTTTAGTCAACCCTATTTAAAATTTTAATATATTATTTTTTAAGGGTCTTGTATCGAAAAAGAGAAACTTGGTTTTTTGGGTTTGTTACAATTTAAATGTCACTAATAATTGCACTTTTAATTTTAATAAAAATCAATATTTCATATAAAATATCGTTCGTAATATACACATGCTACCGCACAATAAAAATAGAGGGAAGATTGACACGTGAATTCTTGTCTTTCCGCTAGTATTTAACAATTAAAAAGGGAAAAATAATAATTATAAATAAAAACAAATTTTGACTACATAAAATAAGTATTAAAAATATTTTATGGCTTTATGGAAAAACAATAATCATAAAGAAAAATAAAATTTGACTGTATTAAATGAGTGTCAAAAAAATTTTTGTACCTTTTTCGAAAACTAATGAATATCTGCATAAAAGATAATTTCATGCAATATTAATTTTTATAAATTAACTATAATAAATATCTTATATAATAAAACATGTTTTTTGTTTGAGTGCGTACAATAATGTTTGGGCCAACTGATGAGTCATTAATTAGTCTATTTTAATGCTTTATTTAGTTTAGTTTTATAAAGATTTGATTTTATTTTATTGCATATTTATTTCCTTTTTGAATATTTTACTTTAATTTGCTTTTTATTATATTTTAGGAACGAATATATGGTGGAAGGTGTCTTGGAGCAAAAGAAAGAGGACTGGAGCAAATACAGTACAAACATACGAGACAAAAATATGTCTCTACCAAGTCAGAAGCTTGGCACGGCCAGTGCCAACATGTGGCACGGCCGTGCCACCCTCAGGCAGACTTTTGCTGCTTTTCTTCAAGCCCAAGTTATTCCGTTGCAGCTTTATTGTTTTGCCCTTATAGTAGCTTAGTTTCTAAGTCAATTGTAAAGTTATAAATAGAGTAGCTCTCCACCATAAACATTCACCTTACCTTTGAATATTTTAAGTATTATTTCAATAAAAGTCTTTATTTTCCTTTACTTTCTTTCTCGCAATTTATTTTATTGTCTTCTCTCTTCTTCCCCCATGTCTACGATGAACATGAGTGAGTAAACTTTCTTTGTCTTTGGATTGTTGGATAAGTCTGATGACGTAATCCGAATCAATCCAAGCCTTAAACCCTAATTATATGTTACCTTAATTTCTTATCTAAATTCACCGTTTTAACATGAATTAATTATTATCAAACTGTGGAAGCGAACGCGGAGGGTTTTATAATGGTTAATTCATCATCACAAATATCAATTCATAAAGCGAACGCGGAGCTTTGATATTCGAAGAAGTGAATTTAGACAAGGTTTGTGAAACATGAGAATAGTCTAGCAAACCTTGGGACACATAAAGTTTCGATCTTCAAGGGTCCCAAAGGCAATCACCCATGAGAATAGGTGTGGTTGTTGGAGGGATACACTCACTGACTTCGAGAGAAGATTTGATACACTAAAGAGAAACTTGTCCTTAGAAATTAAGAATAACGTAGAATTATAAAGTTTAAGGCTTGATTGTGAAGGATTCGTTGTTATGACGAACCAATGATCCCAAGACTCTTTATTATTATTGTTATTTACCTTCAGCAACTAAACCTCTCTTTTTATAACTTTTCTCCTCCTCTAATCATTCTCTTAAAGTTAATTGAATTAAACAACTCCCTAGCAGAACGATACTCTTTACTACTATTATTACTTCGATAGACCGTGCACTTGCGGTTTGGCTTTATCAAGTTTTTGGTGCCGTTGCCGGGGAGTTAACTAATTTAATTAACTTTTCTTTTAGTGATTAGATTTCTCTCTTCTTCTTCTTTTCTTCTTATTTTCAACTTTTTTTTCTTTCTGTTATCACTAACTTCTTGGGTTCTCAACCTTTTATGCGAAGAACTAGAAATCGAGCGGTATTCATACCCGAGATCGAAAGATTCTTACATAAAGGGAGGAGAGCGGCACAAAATAATACCGCCATGGCTAATCGCACTCTCAAAGAGTATGCAACGCCGTCTACGGCTGAGCCACAAGCTATTATTGTGTACCCAACGATTGAGGATGACAATTTTGAAATTAAGCCTGCCCTACTTAACTTGGTGCAGCAAAACCAATTTTCGGGATCCCCCACCGAGGATCCCAATCTTCACATCTCCGTTTTCCTACGAATTAGTGGAACCATGAAGGAGAACCAAGAGGCCGTAAGACTTCATCTCTTTCCCTTTTCCTTAAGAGATAGAGCTATCGCTTGGTTCCATTCCCTCGAAGTCGGTTCCATTACTTCATGGGATCAAATGAGGCAAGAATTCCTTGCCCGATTCTTTCCCCCATCCAAAACTGCTAAACTTAGGGACCAAATTACTCGGTTCAATCAAAAAGATGGGGAATCTCTCTATGATGCGTGGGAGCGTTTCAAAGAAATGCTTAGACTTTGTCCCCACCATGGTCTAGAGAGTTGGCTCATAGTCCACACCTTTTATAATGGCCTATCTTATACCACTAAGATGTCTGTTGATGCAGCTGCAGGTGGAGCTCTAATGAACAAGAACTACACGGAGGCATACGCCTTAATTGAAGACATGGCTCAGAATCATTACAAATGGACCGACGAGAGAGCCATCACTGGTTCTTCAACCTCCAAAAAGGAGATAGGTATGTATGAAGTCTCTAACTATGATCACCTTGCTTCCAAAATTGATGCATTAACGGAGAAATTTGAAAAATTCAACGTTAGTGCCATCAATTCTGCTTCTACTCCTTCTTCTTGTGAAATCTGTGGTATAACTGGTCATGTAGGTGTTGATTGCCAACTAGGTAGTGCTATTAATGGTGTTGAGCAAATGAATTATGCTCAATACAACCAAGGGATGAGACAAAATCAAAATTTTTACAAAAATCAAAATCCCTATGGACAAGTAGCACCACCTGGTTATGCAAACAACCAGAGATTCGCTCAGAAATCCAATTTGGAAATTTTGTTGGAAAATTCTATTGCCAACCAAAATAAACAACTTCAAGAACTTAAAAACCAAACCGGATTTCTGAACGATTCTCTTTCCAAGCTCAATACCAAAGTTGATTCTATCTCTACTCATTCTAAAATGCTTGAAACACAAATCTCCCAAATAGCCCAACAAGCGTCTACTCTTTCTCAAGCACCGGGAGTCTTTCCTGGTCAAACCGAAGCCAACCCTAAAGCTCATGTTAATTTCATATCTTTTGAGGGTAGTATGTTAGGAGATACTATTGCTAAGGTTCACAACCTCGAGAAAGAAAATGTCAAGCTTTTAGGTGAGAAAACTGTGATAGAGAGTGAGAAACCGCTTGATAAGACCCAAGCACCTTCCCCGTTAAATATTGCTAAACTTAAATTAGAGGGTCAATTTAATAAGTTTGTCAACATTCTTAAAAGAATTTGCATTAAAATCCCCCTTGCGGAAGCTTTGTCTAGGATGCCTCTATATGCCAAGTTTTTAAAGGAAATTTTTTCAAAGAAAAGGGCTATAGAGCACAGTGAGACAATAGCTTTGGCTAAGGACAATAGTGCAATCATCCAAAAGACACCCCCTAAGCTTAGAGATCCAGGTAGTTTTGCCATACCTTGTATGATTGGGAGTGAGACCGTTGACAATGCCTTGTGTGACTTAGGAGCTAGCGTTAGTTTGTTACCTTTGTCTCTCTTTAAACGGATGGGAATAGGAGAGTTGAAACCTACCGAGATAGAATTGAAGTTAGCTGATCGTTCTACCATGAAACCAATAGGATTTGTTGAGGACATACCTGTTAAGATAGAAGGGATATACATCCCGACTGATTTTATAGTCATTGACATCAAAGAGGACGAAGACGTCCCTATAATCCTAGGTAGACCTTTCCTCGCCACTGCGGGAGCTCTCATAGATGTTAAACTTGGTAGGATTGTCTTTCAAGTGAGTGATACAATGGTCGGCTTTGAGTTGGAAAACTTTATGAAGGTCCCGCTCTTTACTCTTGTTGCATGCTTAAAGATCATGTTGTGAAAGAACGTTTTATAGCGTCATCTACACAATATGATATCTTTGATCCATTCTAAGGAACCTTTCTAACCGTCAAGCTAATGACACTAAAAAAGCGCTTCGTGGCATTTAATTGCTTTTGTTTTGTTTGTTTTCCTTTGTTTCAAGTGTTTTGTAGGTAATTGTCCGAGTACGATTCAAGAAAATGAAAAAAATTGAAGTCCCCAGGACCAGAAGGTTGGCACGGCCCGTGCTAAGGTTGGAACAGCCGTGCCAGATGCTACAACACAAAAAGGGGCCATGAAGTCAGAATGTTGGCACGGCCCGTGCCAAGGTTGGCACGGCCCGTGCCAAGGTTGGCACGGCCGTGCCCGACCTCTACACACCCTATAACATAAAATTTTTCCTCCTTCTTCCTCATTCACAAACCATAACCCTCTTTCATCTTTCAAACTTCTCTCTGAACCTCCATAACCACCCATCTTTAAACCTTCATATCTCACTCAAAACTCCACCAATTCACTCAATTCTTTCACCAAATCAATTCCAAACTTTATTCCAAACACAAACCACCAATCAAAAACAACTTTCATCCACTCCAACACATAATTCACCAAAACCCTAAATCTTTCAAAACCTAACCCAACAAACACAAATTCTCACCTAAACCTCCATAACCAAACCCCTAAACCTTATTCAAACATCAACCCAAACCCTAAACCAATCCTTTCCACCAAAAATCTTCCAAAACCTTAAACCATCGAACAAATCCACACCCAAGGTCAATGGCTTCAAGAAGAAGTGGTAAGGAACCAGCAAGCTCCTCCGGTCCTCCCTCAAAGAAGCAAGCACAAGTCAAGAATCATGGAATCTAGTTCAAAGACAACAAGCAAAGGGCCGGGTACAAAAATCTTATCTCTAAAACTTTATATCCCTCTCGATATGCTGATTCTTATGATTTGTGTGCACTAGGGCTTAGAGATGATGTTTTTAGGTTCACAGGAAGGCTAGGTTGGACTGATATGCTAACACCTATGCGGGGTTATGAAAATTTCACTTATGAATTTTTAAGCTCAATTGTTTTCACTAAAGATAAGCTGAATTTTGATAACCCTAACCATAGAGTTGTTTTCCGGTTAATTAATATTGATTATAACATGTCCCTTCAGCACTTTTTTGAAGCCTTAGGTTTTGCAAACGAGGGGTATATTCATGATTCTTGGGATCCTAGCCTAAAACCAGAAAACTACCAACCAGCTGCCTTTTGGGAGCGTATAACCGGCCTTACATCTTTTGTCTCTAGGTCCAACAAAGCTAGCAACATTCACAACCCGGTCCTTAGGTACCTTCAAAGGGTAATGGCTTGCACTATTTGGGGTAGAACCGAGCTAGGAAACACTAGAACCGATGAGTTGTTCATGTTATGGGCAATGCTATATAACCACCCCGTCAACACTTGCTTCTACTTGATTGATTACCTAGACTTTGTAGGTACTAGACCAGCCGGTAAGGGAGACATAGTGGTGGGTGGCATCATTACATACATAGCTAGGTGTTTTGGGGTGAGTGAGGATGAGGGGATCAAACCGATTGAGGGAAACAATAGGCTCAATAGGGAAACCCTCATTGCTATGAATTTCATAAAACATCGTCCACCCATGAAATACCAACTCAAGCTAAATGTGCCTATTATGTTTTTACTTCCTAACCCATCTCGGACCACCATCGAGGTGGAAGAGAATTGGTTGTATGTTGATGGTGTACAGGTTCTTGGTGAGCAAGCTCATGATGCGGGAGAAGGTGCTCACTTGTACCAAGATGAAGGAGAAGGTGCTAACTTGCACCATGAGGGAGAGCACCATGACCATGAAGCCGGTGAGCTTAATGAAGATCAAAGATGGGCATGGATTCACAACGAAGTTGAAAGAGTGAGCACCGAGCAACAAAGGCAAGGTGTTGAAATCGCCGGACTAAGGAACGATGTTCAAAGGGGCAACCGCTTAACTCAATAAAATAATGAGATGCTCCGCCGGATGATGCAACACCTACAACTCCATGGTCCCCCTTGTGGACCTCAATAGATATTATGAGCTTTCCTCTTCCTCTCTTCTCTTCTCTCTTCTCTCTTTCTCCTACTCATCTTCCACTCTCCTTCTACTTCTTCTACTTCTTCTTCTTTTCTTCTAATTTCTTTTTCTTTTGAATCATTGAGGACAATGCTTCCCCTAAGTGTGTGTGTGTGTGTGTGGGGGGGGGGGGGGGGGGGGCTAATAAAGTGTCTAGAGTCGTAGTGTTTCCAAACTCCCTTGAACTTTATTCTTTTGTTTTGTTTTTATAGCAAAAGGCATGATTAAGTAGCTTGTTTTTAATGTAAAATATGGCATAAAATTTTTGTTTTGTCTCTTCTTTAAAGGTTGTTTCTTGTGTTTCTTGTGTTCTTGCTATACCCATATCTTGTTTATGGTGAAAATTCTCCAATGAGAAAAGCACCCTGTAGACCAAGATTTTCGGGTGTCAAGCCATTAATTGGACTTGAACCTTCAATCTACCGGACTTGCTCGATTTTATTCTTGGGAAGGGAAAAAGTGATTGAAAAACCCTTTTTGGATCCGGGGGTTGGTTATGACTCGGGAAGGTGTTAGGCACCCGCATCATCCACGGTACTCCGTGGGAACCTCTTTCTAACTTTACTTTTATTTGAAGATTTTGTTACTTAAAGCTAAGTGAAAGAATGGAGGAAGAAGAAGTAAGAATTTTGTTATTTTTATTTGATTGATTTGAAAGGAATAAAGCCTCTGCCTACGTACCCTTAAAAGGGATCAAAACCACCGTAGTTCACTCTTATAAAAATATTTTTTGTGGGTTAGGTTGATTTTAATTTGTTTTGAAAAAAAGGTTTTAAGAAGGGTTGCGAGACCTCAAGGTATAGAAGAATGAAATGAGAGTGAGGTTGTTTCATTTTATTTGCGAAATTTAGTCTAAGTTTAATTAAAGTTCATTTAGGAATTTGATTAAGAAAATAAAAAGGAAAAAACAACTTGGACTTGGGTCCAAGGTTTATTAGGAAAACTAATTTGACTTTTGCTTATTTGATTTTTGAGATAAAAGATTTTTCTTACTAACGGAAAGCTAACGTAGTAACGGAAAAATAAAGCGAGATAAAGCGGTAAATAAAGTGTCGGTGCAAGTGTCGGTGCTTGTGTTACCTACATTATTACAAAAAATTCCTAGATACATTCTATGGCCTCTTTGCCAAGCTACAAACCAATGGTAAGAATATACATCCATTTCCTAGTTATACACACTAATCATCATGGAATTTAAATAAATTGCAATAATAAAAATGCATGAAATGATACTAGAATTAAAGCAAACAAGATAATAAAAAAAAACAAATTAAAGCAATCAAGATGATAAAAAACGAATTAAAGCAAACAAGATAATAAAAAAGCTTAAAATCGAAATAGAGCACAAAGTGGAAATTGAAACACTAAAGCAAAATTTACAAAAGACATTATAGAGTAAAAAAAAATGCATGAGATAGAGTTTTAAAGTACTAAAACACAAAATTAGAAAAAATGTAGGTCATGTAGATTAAAACACTTAAGATGCATGAAATAATTATTTGAAAGAGGGTTAGAAAGAAATGCATGAGATTAGGTATAAAAATAATGCATGAAATGCGAATTTTGAGAACAAACATTAAAGCAAAATTAACTACAAGATGCATGTTATAAGGATTAAAGTATAAAAAAAATGCATGACACATAGTGAAAAAACAATTTATGAGTTTAAAAGAAATAGGTTTAAATTTTTAAAAGAAGGACTAGAATGCAAATAAGGCATAAAGAAAGGATTAAAATGCAAACAAAGCAAATTGGCTCAGCCTGAGTTAATTTAGACCGTCTGATGGATCAGAGGGTCCAAAATTAAACAACAGAAAATTCATCATAGCCACAAGAGAGGAATCAAAAGGTAAAGGGATGAAGGAGCATGGGATTAAGATAGGCTGAACCACGCAGGATGAAAAGGAGGGAGGAGGCATAAAAGCACGTTGACGTTGCTGTTTGTCATTTTTTACAAAGAAACTTCACACAAAAAACAAGTTTTACTCACTTCTCTCTCTATTTTAAAAAAACAGAACCGCTCCCCACTTGCTTTCTTCTCAGGCGAGATTCACAATTCCGGCACGGTAGCCGGCGGTGCACCACCGTGCCGGAGTTTCAAAACAAACCATTTTCAAAAAAACTTTACATCAAAATGAAGCTCTTCTCACCCTCTATACGATTTTCCAAAAGGTTTTCCACAAATAAACAACACGAAACCTTAGATCTAGCAATTACAGGGAAGCAAGATCTCTTCACAAACTATTTTCAAATAATCCATTTCACAAACAACAATCACAGAGACAACATTAAAAGCTTAAGTCGGAGAATAGCGTGTTACCTCAGTTTGAATCGGAGAAAAGATGAAGACGGAAAGCCTCTATTTAGCTTCGAGTTCCTCTTTGGAATCGGCTTGGTTGAGCTCCCACGAACAGATTCGTGAGTGTTCTTCTTCGGCGAGCTTCTCTTCACTTCCTCGCATTTGACTCGGTTCTGGCTCTATTCCTTACTTCACCTTCGAATCCGGTTCCCTTGTTTGTGTGCGAATCAGACTCCTTCTCACTTTTTGAATTCGATTCTGCTTCAGGTAGGCACTGGTTCGGTTTCTTCTTGCTCGATCCGGCTTGTACGGAAGTGGATTTGGCTCCCTCTTCTGTTTTCGAATTGGTTTCAGTTGTTGATGTGTGAATAGGCTGTTGTTGTTGTTGAGCCGAAAATGAGAGTTAATGTTGAAGGAGATTTGGATTTGAGGTTATGTTGATGAGGTCTTTGAAGATGATAGCATGATGGTTTATTGTGTGGTTTTATGTATTGATTTGGTTTATGTGGTTTGAAATTGAAGAAGGAAAGAGAGATTCATTTTTCTTGCTGAAATGTTGTTGGTTTATGCTTGAATTTTGATGAATGTTTTAAATCTGAAAAAGAGGAAGTCGAATTTGGATTGTTGAATGTTCTTGAGAATTCATTGCAAAAGAAAGGGTGTTGATGGTTTGGCCAATATTGAAGGTTGGGTCTTGTGTTGAATGTTGTTCAATATTTTGGATCTGGAAGCTTTGAATGTTCTTGAAAGAAATATTGGAAAAGGAGTATTTTATTTAGAATTGTTGGACTGCCGTTTTTGATTGTGTTTTCATGAGAGTTTGTGCAGCCCCCTTTGCCAATGATTGGCAACACTATTTATAGTAAAAAAACTAGGTTATGAAAAATGAATGGACTAAAGACCAAGTTACCCTTGAAGAAACTTGGAGACAAAGGAAAGAATTAGATGCTTCTTGGACCAATTAACAAAGGACACATGGACTTAAGACAAAACAAGTTATTAATAAAACAAAATAAAAATGACATTAAAAGCAAAAAGAATAAATGGTTAAAATGAAATAAAATAAAATAGAATTGTAAAATAATATAAAAGTGATAAAAAAATGTAATAAAATTTAAAGCTGTCGAAACTTCGACTGAGACGACTAAAACTCGCGGTGGTTTTAAAACACGAACAAAACTTTTTAAACAGTTTAATCATACGGACAAAAGGAATTTACCTAAAAAGGTCTATTTATCAAAGAAATGAATAAAAGACTTTAAAAGCACGCGTAAAAATTTAAAATGCCCGAAATGACAAATAAAGCAATTTCAACTGGACAAAATTTTACTTGCAAGATCACAGACTTTGAATGATTAAACAACGACTGAGAAAGGTTTTAACTCGTTAAAGCGAAAAGAAGAGAAATTGAGCCGTTTTACAATACGGACAAAAATAGGTAAAAATAGAGAAAAGTGGTCAAAATTTGGGGTATGACAGATGCCCCTATTTAAGTTTCTTCGTCACGAAGATTTGAAAGAAGACTTTTAAATCGATGGGTCGAAGAGACTTAAATACTAAGTACACCGAATTTTGACCAGTCGAAAAGCAGAGAATGCGATGAATACAATGATATGAATGCATGCGATGCGAGTATGAATGCAAAGACGATGGAAATAAACTGACTGGGGAACAAACTTGATAATCATCACTGGGGAGATAAAGCCTGTCTATTACTAACTGCCGTGGTAAAGACGAACATACAGAAGATAAAGCTTGAACACATAAAGCTCAGACGGAAGATAAAGGTTGGACTGAAGATAAAGCTCAGACGAAAGATAAAGCTTGAGACGGAAAATAAAGCTTAAGAGGGAAAATAAAGCTTGTCCATTACCAACAACCCGTGGTAAGGACGAAAGTACAGAAGATAAAGCTTGTCTATACCGATTAGTATTGACAAAGTGATTATTGGATGGGATCTACCACTTGAACACAAGCTGATTGGTGACATTTATGAATTAAACACTTTGAGGATGACCTTTTTATGTATTGGATTAGTGACGCCTTTTGAACACAAGTTGGGGACGACATATTAAGGGAATGACAGGTAAACACAAGCTATCCGTGGTTTGGGACTGACCTTTTGAAGCAAAATAAATCTTTGCGAGAATCCACTCGGCTTTTGATGAAAGGTTTGCGAGAATCCACTCAGCTTTTGATGAAGGGTTTGCGAGAATCCACTCGGCTTTTGATGAAGGGTTTGCGAGAATCCACTCGGCTTCTGATAAGAGGTTTGCGAGAATCCACTCGGCTTGTGATGAAAGGTTTGCGAGAATCCACTCGGCTTTTGATGAAAGGTTTGCGAGAATACACTCGGCTTTTGATGAAAGGTTGCGAGAATCCACTCGGCTTTTGATAAGTTTGCCGGAATTCACCGGGCTTTTGAGAAAAAGGGTTGCGAGAATATACTCGGCTTTTGATAAGTTTGCCGGAATTCACCGGGCTTATAGTGAATGACATCTCTGGACCAGACACACTGGGGTAGACGCATTTATGAGATACAGTTGGAATAAGACACGAGGTGGTAAATGCAATCATGTATAAATGATATTTGCATGCAATATGTGCATGAATGTTTATATGCATGAATATATGTATGAGTGAATGTAAGAGAATATGAATGTATATGACAGGTGAACTTGATGGAACAAAAGAGAATAGGTAAGATGAGAGATGGACTGACACCGCAGTACAAACACTCGGCAATCTTCATTGGGGATAACATTACTGGAGATGAGTTAAACACTGTCAGGGTAAAGCTCAAACTCAGACCACTGGTGGGCGAACAACCCATAACCACACCACTGAAGGGAGAATGCCCCGTAATCAAACCGCTTGGAGACAGAATGCCCCATAATCAATCCTCTTGGGGAAACAGCTCATCAACCAACAATTTGGCAGAAGTCGCCATCTCTAAGGGATAAAATACATCAATCAAGCCACAGATGGGAGACACCGTCAATTAAACCATAGGCAGGAGTCGCCATTCATCAAATCACCGGCAAAAGTCGCCATTTCTCAATCAACCATTCCAGCAAAAGTCGTCACTCGTAAGCCAGCACAAAGTGCATTCTTTCCATTTGGCCCACTTGAACTGTGATACCTCTGTCTTTTATTCGTTTTTTGTATTGTTTTTTTTTTTTGAAAGTCCCTAACTTTTGCCTGGATCGCCCTTTCAGGTTTTCAATCCACCGGGAGTATATATATATTTTTTTATGCCCCTAATTTTTGCCTGGACCGCCCTTTTCGGGTTTTCAGTCCACCAGGACGCTCATTTTTGGCTTAAGCCGCCCTTTCGGGTTTTCGACTTAGCGAGCTTTTCTTTTTTTTGTATTTTTTTTTTTTGACAGAGGTCATCGCACAGCACTTGTCCATAACTATCTTGCAGAGTTTAACTGTCCTTGGGACGAATGTTGATGTATGTTTCTACTACTCATAAGTTCAAAGAAGATGTACCTGTTGTTTATGCTTTTCAAAAGACATTACAAAAAGATTTTTTTTTATTTTTTTTGCTTTAGGTATTCGCATCAAAAATAGAAGAAAATTATGCAAACAGAATAAATGAGAATTTCAAATAAATGGGCACAGGCTCAAATTAGATGTAAAGGAGTGGTGACCTGCCAAAGGCGTGGTTCCAAAGATTTAAAAAAAGTTTGGAAAATGGTAATCATATTGGAAAAGGTACATTGAACACGATAACCGCTATGCTCTCTAACAACTTTGAATTCCACTGTTCCGAGTCTTTGATTTTGCAGATGCTTCGTGTCGAAGGTCTTTTGACAGCTGAAATGCCCCAGATGAGTCATATCTGTTATGATGCAATTACCTTGCCATAAACCGGAGGTCTTTTGACAGTTGAAAATGCCCCAGATGAGTCATATCTGTTATGATGCAATTACCTTGCCATGATTTGGCGGTCTTTTGACGGCTGAAATTCCCCAAGTGAGTCATGTCCGACCAGATGCAGTTACTTTGTCATAATCCTTAACTTTTGCATAGGTCGCCCTTGCGGGTTTCAACCTATCAGGATAAGCACTTTTTTTTTTATCATTTTTTTTATGTCTCTAACTTTTGCATGAACCGCCCTTTCGGGTTTTCAGTCCATCGAGACGCTCTTTTTTGCCTAAGCCGCTTTTTCAGGTTTGCGACTTATCGAGCTTTTCATTTTAACAAAGTATTTCTTGACTGCAATGGCATTTACAGGACATACAAGTTTGTCACCATTCTTCGTAATTAGGCACTCCTTTGCCCCTGGAATCAGGTAACACATTTTTAGCACAAAGCCACTTTCTTGACTTTCACGGGGACGAGCCTTCTTTGTCAAATACTTGCTTTATCCTTTTGACATAACTGTACAGGGCACATTGCAATAACACTTTTAAATTCAATCCAGCTTAGCTTTCATTGGAATTCCCGTTGACAGAACTTTGACCTCCATGTGGGGCACTGCTTTTATATTGTATATTGAGGGATGGTGGGGGGGTTGCCCCTGTTAAAGTGTGCACTTGAAGTACAATATCCCTGCAGGCAGATGGAAGCATCTCGTGCCAGTCTTTGTACATGAAAGTCCTCTTCTGGACAATCTTTCTTGATACTTGCAGCTTCGACGGCTAAAATGCCCCAGTAGGCAATATATCACATTTAGGAAACTTTCATCCTCCTTTTCTTCAATTTCGAACACAGAGAACTCAAAGTCGAGAGAGAGCATAGGGTTAAAGTGTTCAACGGGTTTATTAATGCATGATTTGATTATTGATATAAACATTATGATTATGCAGGTATGTGAAAATGATTTAAAGAAAGAGAATTTTTTTTTGGTTTTTTGTATTACCATTTTTCCAGAAAAAGCACAAAATAAAACAAAGTCGAGATCGAGACGACCTTTTAATTAATGATGAAAATACATAAAGCAAAAAGCCCTAAACAAGTTCACTTCCGTCTCGGGGGGGACGAAAGGATTTTTTTTTTTTTTGAAAAACATAAAGCAACAAACAAACATATTAATTAAACAGATGAGTAGTAGAAATAAACATCAACGAAGACCCAGTTGCAGCTAAACATTCCATGTAACAACATTAGACGTCAAGATCCGATAACGGATTAGCTTGCACCTTCAAATTCAAAACTCTTCAAAAGGTATGAGATTTTTCTGGATCAACTTCTGAACTATCTTCTGCAATGCACAACAGTGCTCAATATCATGACCTGGTGCCCCTTGATGGAAAGCACAAAAGAGGTCGGGCCTGTTCCGGGCTGACAATTTTGTTGGCACTGGCAGAGGTGCCTTGGTATAGACCAAATTCCTTTCAAGCAACTTTGGAAGCAACTCTGCATACGTCATGGGAATAGGATCAATCTGTTTCCTTGAAGTCCGTTGTCGAGGCTGTTGTTGATATTGCTGAAACTGGGGTTGATAACCCACACTTTGCAGAGCATTTGTGACAGGCATAACAGCGGCAACAGGGTAATAAGCCGGATACAGTTGTTGAGGATGACTCTCCTCCACACTCATTTCCTGGTATTCCTCCTCTGAACCATTAGTGGGAACAACTTCTTTGATCAAATGTCCTTTTCGAACCCAATCTTCAATACGCATGCCCGCGGTCATCATATCCGCGAAATCGCCAGATGCACTTGCAAGCATATGCTCAACATAAAACGGATCCAAAGTTTCCAAGAAAATTTCGGTCAACTCTTTCTCTTCTAGACGTGGACGGACTTGTTCAGCAAAATCTCTCCAACGTTGGGCATAAGCTTTGAAGGATTCATTATCATTCTGAGTCATGGCCTGCAGTTCCTTTCTATTTGGGGCCAAGTGCAAGTTGTAATTATATCGCTGTACGAAAGCCTCACACAAATCACTGAAAGTTTTGATATCATCCTTGCTCAGACCCATGTACCATATCAGTGCAGCACCAGTCAAACTATCTTGGAAACAGTGGATAAGGAGCTCATCATTGCCTACTTGAGCAGACATCTTTTTCACGTACATTATCAAATGAAGCTCAGGGCAAGTGTTCCCTTTGTATTTCTCAAAATCAGGGACCTTGAATTTGGGTGGTATCACGACATTGGGAACCAAGCAAAGATCATAAGCATTTTTCCCAAACAGTTCTTTCCCACAAAGAGCTTTCAATTCCAACTGTATTTTGTCAAACTTTTCTTCCAGTTCAGCTATCCGGTCGTATGCAACCACATTTTCAGAGTGATAGATTGGCCCAGGGCCCTGCTGAGTAGTATGAATCAAAGGAGCTGAGTAGGTCATAGCAGCTTGAGTGAACAAAGGGCCCGGTTGTGGGATATGCTTTGTCTGTTGCACAAAAGGAGTTTGACCCTTAGAGACACCAGGACGGAATACTTCACCAGAACTTAAAGGTGTACTCCAGAGATAACCTTCCAGCATAGCATGTTGAGGAGTACTAGCAAACACTGTTGGAATCGGGGTAGTGGAAGCAACCGTCTGAGC
Source organism: Medicago sativa (assembly GCF_051527215.1). Classification (NCBI taxonomy): domain Eukaryota; kingdom Viridiplantae; phylum Streptophyta; class Magnoliopsida; order Fabales; family Fabaceae; genus Medicago; species Medicago sativa. Next base: position 34,982,345 of record NC_140751.1, read on the forward strand.
TTGAGTGCTGCCGATAGGGAGAGACAATGGCTGACTCTGTGCAACCGTCATCAAAGATACGAAGTTCCTCAAAATCTCATTTTCGGCCCGAAGGGTTGTCACCTCTTCACGAAGCTTGTGGTTCTCTTGTTCAAGATGATCCATTCTGATTTGCTCGAGTGTTGTAGATATGAGTAGACTGATGGATTGACCTCTTGTAGACAGAAACAAGATATGAGACACGGACTAGAAACTATGAATGCAAAATGATGCATGATATGCTTATGCAAAATATACAATCTTTTTGTTATCGAAGGATTTGTCAAGCGAATTGTAAACATTGTAGAGGAACATGGTTTCACCTAAAAATTGTAAAGATATCGCAATCAGTTCCTTTTTCAAAAGGTAAGAACGAAACCAAGGACAAAGTTTTTTTCTTTTTAACAAAAGCAAAAGCTTGGTTAAGATTTTTTGAAATTGTATTGCTTGGTGTTCATTCTCACAAGGTCCATACCTTTGATGTTTACAAAAAGCTTGGCTAAATCCTTCAATATTTTTTAATGGATGAAAAAAAGGTTTATGGATGAATGCATGTATGCATGATAATGCAAGGAAAACATGATGAGGTTTAAGTTACACAATGTTGGAGCTAAGGGATAACAACGCCATTTGGTAAGGACTATGGTTTCATTTGCACTTGTAACAAGGTTCTACCAAGTTCCCAAATTACAACTACCCTTATGAATTTATCGGTGCGTAGGAATGCTCCTAGTCCAATGTCATCCATAAGGAAGTCTAGTTTGAGTGTAGTATCGCGTGACAACTAAAGTCAAGAATGCTCTTGGTTCAGTCTCCGCACTACGTCCTAAAAAGGCCAAGTGGGGTTAAGGGTTACTAAGGTCCACGGCTTCACCGGACACTCACATTGAAAGTAATAACGCCAACACGAATGCTCATGTTAACAAGACTACTACCTTCCGTGAGGCCTCCGCCGAGTAGGGTTATCACTTGTAAACATGGTCCAAGAATGCTCTTGGTATGTCACTATGATTTTACCCCGTCCTATATCCTATGTTTCACTCAAGTCCGGGTATAGGACTTTGTCTTACCACTCACGTAAAAAATAATTACAAAGTATATACAAATGATAAAGCATAAGAAATAAAGAAAGAAAGGTGGGCTTAACCCGCGTAGGATCCCCAGTGAAGTCGCCAATTTTGTAGACCAAGATTTTCGGGTGTCAAGCCATTAATTGGACTTGAACCTTCAATCTACCGGACTTGCTCGATTTTATTCTTGGGAAGGGAAAAAGAGATTGAAAAACCCTTTTTGGATCCGGGGGTCGGTTATGACTCGGGAAGGTGTTAGGCACCCGCATCATCCACGGTACTCCGTGGGAACCTCTTTCTAACTTTACTTTTATTTGAAGATTTTGTTACTTAAAGCTAAGTGAAAGAATGGAGGAAGAAGAAGTAAGAATTTTGTTATTTTTATTTGATTGATTTGAAAGGAATAAAGCCTCTGCCTACGTACCCTTAAAAGGGATCAAAACCACCGTAGTTCACTCTTATAAAAATATTTTTTGTGGGTTAGGTTGATTTTAATTTGTTTTGAAAAAAAGGTTTTAAGAAGGGTTGCGAGACCTCAAGGTATAGAAGAATGAAATGAGAGTGAGGTTGTTTCATTTTATTTGCGAAATTTAGTCTAAGTTTAATTAAAGTTCATTTAGGAATTTGATTAAGAAAATAAAAAGGAAAAAACAACTTGGACTTGGGTCCAAGGTTTATTAGGAAAACTAATTTGACTTTTGCTTATTTGATTTTTGAGATAAAAGATTTTTCTAACTAACGGAAAGCTAACGTAGTAACGGAAAAATAAAGCGAGATAAAGCGGTAAATAAAGTGTCGGTGCAAGTGTCGGTGCTTGTGTTACCTACATTATTACAAAAAATTCCTAGATACATTCTATGGCCTCTTTGCCAAGCTACAAACCAATGGTAAGAATATACATCCATTTCCTAGTTATACACACTAATCATCATGGAATTTAAATAAATTGCAATAATAAAAATGCATGAAATGATACTAGAATTAAAGCAAACAAGATAATAAAAAAAAAACAAATTAAAGCAATCAAGATGATAAAAAACGAATTAAAGCAAACAAGATAATAAAAAAGCTTAAAATCGAAATAGAGCACAAAGTGGAAATTGAAACACTAAAGCAAAATTTACAAAAGACATTATAGAGTAAAAAAAAATGCATGAGATAGAGTTTTAAAGTACTAAAACACAAAATTAGAAAAAATGTAGGTCATGTAGATTAAAACACTTAAGATGCATGAAATAATTATTTGAAAGAGGGTTAGAAAGAAATGCATGAGATTAGGTATAAAAATAATGCATGAAATGCGAATTTTGAGAACAAACATTAAAGCAAAATTAACTACAAGATGCATGTTATAAGGATTAAAGTATAAAAAAAATGCATGACACATAGTGAAAAAACAATTTATGAGTTTAAAAGAAATAGGTTTAAATTTTTAAAAGAAGGACTAGAATGCAAATAAGGCATAAAGAAAGGATTAAAATGCAAACAAAGCAAATTGGCTCAGCCTGAGTTAATTTAGACCGTCTGATGGATCAGAGGGTCCAAAATTAAACAACAGAAAATTCATCATAGCCACAAGAGAGGAATCAAAAGGTAAAGGGATGAAGGAGCATGGGATTAAGATAGGCTGAACCACGCAGGATGAAAAGGAGGGAGGAGGCATAAAAGCACGTTGACGTTGCTGTTTGTCATTTTTTACAAAGAAACTTCACACAAAAAACAAGTTTTACTCACTTCTCTCTCTATTTTAAAAAAACAGAACCGCTCCCCACTTGCTTTCTTCTCAGGCGAGATTCACAATTCCGGCACGGTAGCCGGCGGTGCACCACCGTGCCGGAGTTTCAAAACAAACCATTTTCAAAAAAACTTTACATCAAAATGAAGCTCTTCTCACCCTCTATACGATTTTCCAAAAGGTTTTCCACAAATAAACAACACGAAACCTTAGATCTAGCAATTACAGGGAAGCAAGATCTCTTCACAAACTATTTTCAAATAATCCATTTCACAAACAACAATCACAGAGACAACATTAAAAGCTTAAGTCGGAGAATAGCGTGTTACCTCAGTTTGAATCGGAGAAAAGATGAAGACGGAAAGCCTCTATTTAGCTTCGAGTTCCTCTTTGGAATCGGCTTGGTTGAGCTCCCACGAACAGATTCGTGAGTGTTCTTCTTCGGCGAGCTTCTCTTCACTTCCTCGCATTTGACTCGGTTCTGGCTCTATTCCTTACTTCACCTTCGAATCCGGTTCCCTTGTTTGTGTGCGAATCAGACTCCTTCTCACTTTTTGAATTCGATTCTGCTTCAGGTAGGCACTGGTTCGGTTTCTTCTTGCTCGATCCGGCTTGTACGGAAGTGGATTTGGCTCCCTCTTCTGTTTTCGAATTGGTTTCAGTTGTTGATGTGTGAATAGGCTGTTGTTGTTGTTGAGCCGAAAATGAGAGTTAATGTTGAAGGAGATTTGGATTTGAGGTTATGTTGATGAGGTCTTTGAAGATGATAGCATGATGGTTTATTGTGTGGTTTTATGTATTGATTTGGTTTATGTGGTTTGAAATTGAAGAAGGAAAGAGAGATTCATTTTGCTTGCTGAAATGTTGTTGGTTTATGCTTGAATTTTGATGAATGTTTTAAATCTGAAAAAGAGGAAGTCGAATTTGGATTGTTGAATGTTCTTGAGAATTCATTGCAAAAGAAAGGGTGTTGATGGTTTGGCCGACATTGAAGGTTGGGTCTTGTGTTGAATGTTGTTCAATATTTTGGATCTGGAAGCTTTGAATGTTCTTGAAAGAAATATTGGAAAAGGAGTATTTTATTTAGAATTGTTGGACTGCCGTTTTTGATTGTGTTTTCATGAGAGTTTGTGCAGCCCCCTTTGCCAATGATTGGCAACACTATTTATAGTAAAAAAACTAGGTTATGAAAAATGAATGGACTAAAGACCAAGTTACCCTTGAAGAAACTTGGAGACAAAGGAAAGAATTAGATGCTTCTTGGACCAATTAACAAAGGACACATGGACTTAAGACAAAACAAGTTATTAATAAAACAAAATAAAAATGACATTAAAAGCAAAAAGAATAAATGGTTAAAATGAAATAAAATAAAATAGAATTGTAAAATAATATAAAAGTGATAAAAAAATGTAATAAAATTTAAAGCTGTCGAAACTTCGACTGAGACGACTAAAACTCGCGGTGGTTTTAAAACACGAACAAAACTTTTTAAACAGTTTAATCATACGGACAAAAGGAATTTACCTAAAAAGGTCTATTTATCAAAGAAATGAATAAAAGACTTTAAAAGCACGCGTAAAAATTTAAAATGCCCGAAATGACAAATAAAGCAATTTCAACTGGACAAAATTTTACTTGCAAGATCACAGACTTTGAATGATTAAACAACGACTGAGAAAGGTTTTAACTCGTTAAAGCGAAAAGAAGAGAAATTGAGCCGTTTTACAATACGGACAAAAATAGGTAAAAATAGAGAAAAGTGGTCAAAATTTGGGGTATGACACACCCAGTTGCAATCTTTGAGCAAGTGTATGAATAGGTATTTTAAGGAGCACGTTCTATCTTTAGTGTTAACTAAGACCCTTTAAAGTCTTCAGAGTAAAATTAGTATAAGTTTGTCTGGGAAAATAATCAATGTTCTTAATTGTTATATGCTTAATTGTTAAAGTTATAATGGGGCGGGAGAATGGCACCAACATGTGGGGGAAAGGACAATCCCTAACTTCCTAATTGTGGTGGTGACTCCCTAATTTGAACTTAAAGTGAAACAAATTCATCAATGCTAGGGGGAAAGGACAATTACATCCAAAAAGACTTCCTACGCGGAGATGAAATAAATAAATAATTTTGCAGCACTGCTTAGGGTGATTTTGAATCTAGGGGCAAAGGACAATTACATCCAAAAAGACTTCCTATGAGGATAGATAACCCCTAAGCATATGCAGCCCCTTTGTGCTTAATTACTAATTTAATTCAATTTTAACTTAAATTCCCATCACTCTTATATGAAATGAAGAAAGGACTTTTCTCGGTTACTTTAGCATTAAGGATAGAACATGTTCCTCATAATATCTGTCTTATACAGGAGCAAGAAAAAGGTTGGACTGTGTAACAGCCCGATTTTTCGCTAGATTTATTTTATTTATTATTTATGTGTGCTATACGTGCTGATGTGTGATTATTTGCCTCTGTGTGTATTTTTGGTTGGGATTCGTAGAATTCGGTGTTAGAAGGGTATTTTAGACATTTTGGACTTAGGGGTATTTTGGTCATTTTGAGGGCAGGGGTAATTTTGTAATTTTTGCTGAAAGTTATTTTTAGTGCTTAGTGAGAGTTTTATTTCACTAAGTGTTGGAGAGTGTAGTAATTATTTTAATTACCATTAAGTGACCGTTAGTGTTATAATTTACCATTAAGTGAGTAGTGACATTTTGAGTGTTAGAATAGAAATGGGTTAGGCCCATTAAGGTTTAAGAGATAAGCCAAATTGAGTAGAGCTAGTATATAAACTCTAGTTGTTGGTGAAACTAGGTTTTACAAATATTTATCATTTCATTTCATTTGAGAGAAGAGATAGAGATAGAGTGAAGAAAGGGTTTGAAGAGATTGAAGAGGAAGGTTAGAGCTAGAAGAGGGATTCATCATCTAGGAGTTAAATTGAAGCTTGGGTTAGAGATTCTTGGTGTTAGAGGTAAGAGGGTTAGATTTCAATCATAATTCATATCTTTTTCTCTTTACCCATTTTGTTAAATTGATGAATTGAATCTAATTGTTGTAAAATTCGTGCATAATTGTTGTTGTTATGTTTGGGAACATGATTTATTTGATAATTGCATGTTAGTATGTGAATTAACATGTTTAAATGCATAGTTGTTGGTGCTTTGTGTTCTTGAGCAAGTTTGATGAGAAATGAAGTTGTGATAATGAATTGTGCATGAATTTTTGTTCATTAGTTGTTGTTATTGATTTGAAACATGTTGTTGTTGGATTGGTGCTTTGGGTATTAAGATTGATGATTTGATGAAGAGATTTTGGGATGTTGTTGAAAGTTGAGGAAGTGATGATATTTTGGTGAATTTTGTTATGTTGATGAATTTGATGTGTTGATGTGTTAATCTCAAAACTTATGCAAGTTTAAGTGTTTTGAAGTTTATGTGACCTATGAACATCTTTGGGATTGAGTTTTGAGGTTGGGATGATCAAAATTGGGATTTTGGGGTAAAAATGGGTTGGAACCGTCACATTTTGAACTGCTGTGAAGCCCAGAATCGGCCACCGATTTGCCAAAATCGGCCACCGATTTCTGGGTTGATTTTCCAGTTTTGACTCGGGAAAAATCGGCCACCGATTTTGTCAGGCAAATCTGGGAAATATTCACGTTTTTCACCCTTTTTCGTTTTGAATTGGCTTTTGGTGTAAACATGAAAGTTGTAGATAATTTTGTTAGCTTTCCAATGACTTTGGTTTGACTTGAAAATGATATTTGGTTTTCGAGTTATGATGAAAATACTCCAAGGAGGTCTTAGAGACATTTTACGAAAAATCCGCATAACTATTTCTAAGTCGACCCAAACCTTATGGATTGCTTCTAAACTTCGAAACTTGAGTTTTATGAGTTAAATAAAGGTGTTTAATGGTATTTAAACTATGATGTGGTGAATCTAACTTGTTTTGATTTGAAAATGGAAATTTTTGTGAAAAGTGATAAAGGGAGACGAACCTTGTGATTTTCATGAATTAATCGTATTTGGCCGATGAAATGCTTATGTAACCTCTACTGCACACATATGTGAATTGTGAGAATACAAGGCATAGGCAATTGAGCTTGTTTACTTGGTTTTGACTCAAATGTTCAATTAATTCATTGTTGCGATTTTGAGAGACGAACTTGACTAAAGATGACTTTTGTGAATCAATTGATCGTGAATCCTTTATGGAGAGTTATTATATGTTGATTTATGTGGAGATGATTGATGATGTATATATGTGACAATTATATGTTGATTGAATTGTGGATGTTGTTGGTGATTGTATAAATGTCAAGTGGTGGTGAATTGTTGTCGATGCATATATACTAATTGAATGGTGATGAACATGTTTATGTTATGTTGTTTGTTGAACATGTTAAATGTTGATTGTTGGTGGTATAATTATGTGACAACTTCATGTTGTGTGATTTTGATGATTGTTGGTGATTGTATATATATTAAATTGGTGGTGACTTGTTGATGATTGCATATATACAAGTATTGGTGATGGTGAGGTGATTATTGTTTGTGTGAACATATGCATTTGTAGTTGAGTCATATGTTCATGCATTCATGACTGATGGTGGTGGATTTTATATCCAAGACTGATGGTGGCGGATTTTATATCCAATTGAGGTGAGTACGATGTTTTTGTTGCATCGAAGGTGACGACCTTGAGGTGTTTTGGTACCACATGCATCTAGAGAAGAGTCTAGAACATTGCATGCATTTGAATAATTGATGAGTTGTGTCATAATTGAATATATGACTTGGTGAATTTGTGTATTGGTGAAATTTGGCGAATGTTGTGATTATGTGGATTGGTGTATATGTACATTGGTGAATTTTGTGGATGGTTGTGACTAATTGTATTATGCTCTAATTGCATGTCTTAATTGTTTGTGCTTATACACTTGGTGAATCAATTTATGATAGTTATTTTAATAATAATGATGAGGTGAGATTTGTATATGTATATATACATATATGATGTGGTGATATTCTTTGATAATGATGATGGCTTGCGTATAACTTCGATATGATGAATTGTACTTGTTGAGATAAGAATGCTAGATGAGTAATGAAGTGAGTAATGTTTTCATTGATTGATGTTGATAAATGATGAGCTTTTGTTGATGACTTGATTAGAGGTTGAATATGCATGCTATGCTATGATAATCATGTGATAGCTTGAAATGTAAGTGATAGGGGGATAATAATGATCATGTGATGCTAGTGTTCTAGGAGGGAGGGTTATGTATATGTGATACGTGTATGATACACTTGTTGATATGAACTTGGAATGATTGTATGGAATGGTTTGAATGGTATGAGAATCATGAATACTTGTGAATACATGTATGATTTGTTATTCTGTATTCTTGAATATATCTTTCATTTCCAATGTTCTTGTTTAAATCTTTTATGGATTATGATGATGTAATGCTAACCCTCAGTGGTCTGTGGTGGACCGCCTACCTTTCTGTATGGATGGGTAGACGGCGTGCAGGATGCTTAGTTGTTGCTTGTTGATGCCGAGGAGTGGAGTTCCTCTTTTTCAGGCAAGTGTCTAGATTAGGGCTCTGTTCTAGGATAGTCTTTGCATGATGTTTATTTGACTGGGTATTTTGGAGTTGTTGAGATATTCTATTATTTGAGATTTGGATGATACATTTGTATTTAGTTTGGAGATCCAGAGATTGTTTATGAATTATGTGTTGTCCGCTGCTATGTTGTGTAACATGATCTTTATGCATGTATTGTATTTTTGTGGTTTATTCGAAGACGTAGCATCTATTTCTAGAATATGTTATATATATATATATATTCGCGCGTTTTACCGCTTATTAGAAATAGGGTGTTACAAGTTGGTATCAGAGCCGTGGTCGGTCTTGTCCAGACCAAAACCCGTTGATTTTCCTGTTTGTATGTGACATGTATGGAAGTACTGTCGGTACTTGTTGTGTTGTTCCGTTTTTTTAGGTTGGCTTGAGCTTAGTGGGGGAGTAGCAGGTTGCTTCAGGTTTGTTGGTCTGGCAAGGGAAGGTTTCTTTGGCTGCAGAGGCTCAGTTGGTTGTGATTTGTGTTAAGGTTCTTGTTGATTTTGAGTTGAATCTTGTGTGTCTTCTGTTGAAGCATATGGACGTTATTTTTGGTATGGATTGGATGTTGACTTTTGGTGTTAACATCAATTGTTTGACCAAGAATGTAACGTTTCTTAAGCCGGTAGCTGAGGAAAGTGGGAAGTTCTTAACCGCGGAGCAAGTGAAGAAGTCTTTGGATGGCGAAGCTTGTGTGTTCATGATGTTTGCTTCCTTGAGGGAGAGTAGTGAGAAAGGAGTTGGTGATTTGCCGGTAGTGCAAGAATTTCCAGAAGTTTTTCCGGAAGACATTACCAAGTTACCACCGGAGAGAGAGGTTGAGTTTGCAATTGATTTGGTGCCTGGAACGAGTCCTATTTCGATTGCGCCGTATCGGATGTCTGCATCAGAGTTGGGAGAGTTGAAGAAGCAGTTGGAAGAGTTGTTGGAGAAACAGTTTATCAGGCCAAGTGTTTCGCCATGGGGAGCTCCTGTGTTGTTGGTTAAGAAGAAAGATGGAAGCATGCGGTTATGTGTGGATTATCGGCAGTTGAACAAGGTGACAATCAAGAATCGGTATCCGCTTCCGAGGATTGATGATTTGATGGATCAGTTGGTTGGTGCAGAAGTGTTTAGCAAGATTGATTTGAGATCAGGATATCATCAGATTAGAGTGAAGGCGGAAGATATATCCAAAACTGCGTTCAGAACGAGGTATGGACACTATGAGTATTCTGTGATGCCATTTGGAGTGTCTAATGCGCCAGGTGTCTTCATGGAATACATGAATAGGATATTTCATCCTTTTCTGGACCGTTTTGTGGTGGTGTTTATAGATGATATTTTGGTATATTCGAAGTCTGAAGAAGAGCATGCTGAGCATTTGAGGATTGTGTTGGGAGTTTTGAAAGAGAAGAAGTTGTTTGCTAAGTTGTCGAAGTGTGAGTTTTGGTTGCGGGAAGTGAGTTTCCTTGGTCATGTGATTTCTAAAGGTGGCATTGTCGTGGATCCGTCGAAGGTTGATGCAGTGTTGCAGTGGGAATCACCTAAGTCCGTATTTGAGGTTAGAAGCTTTCTTGGATTGACAGGTTACTATCGGAGGTTCATTGAGGGATTCTCTAAGTTGGCGTTGCCATTGACGCAGTTGACTCGGAAAGGACAAGCTTATGTTTGGGATGCTAAGTGTGAGAAGAGTTTCCAAGAGTTGAAGAAGAGGTTGACGTCAGCTCCGGTGTTGATTTTGCCGAATCCGAAGGAATCTTTTGTTGTGTATTGTGATGCTTCTAAGATGGGTCTTGGTGGTGTGCTTATGCAGAATCGTCAGGTTGTGGCTTATGCTTCAAGGCAGTTGAAAGTGCATGAGAAGAATTATCCGACTCATGACTTAGAACTAGCGGCTGTCGTGTATGTGCTGAAGATTTGGAGGCATTATCTGTATGGTTCTAAGTTTGAGGTGTTCAGTGACCATAAGAGTTTGAAGTATCTGTTTGACCAGAAGGAGTTGAATATGAGGCAGAGAAGGTGGTTGGAGTATCTTAAGGATTTTGATTTTCAGCTGAGTTATCACCCTGGAAAGGCTAATGTTGTTGCTGATGCTTTGAGCAGGAAGTCGTTGCATATGTCTTCTTTGATGGTTAAAGAGTTGGAGTTGATTGAGCAGTTCCGAGATTTGAGTTTGGTTAGTGAGTTGACACCGGATGGTGTGAGGTTGGGCATGTTGAAGTTAACAAATAATATTTTGGAGGAGATCAAGAATGGTCAGAAGGAGGATTTGGAACTTGTGGATCGAGTGGTGTTGGTTAACCAAGGTAAGGGTGGAGACTTCAGGTTGGATAAGAACGGTGTTTTGATGTTTCGTGATCGTGTTTGTGTACCAAGTGTTCTTGAGCTTAAGAGGCAGATTTTGGAAGAAGGTCACAGAAGTAGTTTGAGTATTCATCCCGGAGTGACTAAGATGTATCAGGATTTGAAGAGGTTGTTTTGGTGCCCTGGAATGAAGAAAGAGATCGCAGAGTTTGTGTATGCTTGTTTGGTTTGTCAGAAATCTAAGATTGAACATCAGAAGCCGTCAGGTTTGATGCAACCGTTGTTTGTGCCAGAGTGGAAGTGGGATAGTATATCAATGGACTTTGTTGGAGCTTTGCCGAAGACTGTTAAGGGTTTTGATTCTATTTGGGTGATTGTTGATCGGTTGACGAAGTCGGCACATTTTGTTCCTATTAAGACTGGTATGTCTGTGGCGAAGTTGGCTGAGATCTACATTGAGCAGATTGTTAGATTGCACGGTGTTCCTTCTAGTATTGTGTCAGATCGGGATCCGAGGTTTACTTCTAAGTTTTGGGAGAGTTTGCAAGATGCTTTGGGAACTAAGTTGAGGTTGAGTTCTGCTTATCATCCTCAGACTGATGGTCACACGGAGAGGACTATTCAGAGTTTGGAAGATTTGTTGAGAGCTTGTGTGTTGGAGCAAGGTGTCAGTTGGATTGAATGTTTACCGTTGATTGAGTTTACTTACAACAACAGTTTTCATTCTAGTATTGGAATGGCAACGTTCGAAGCTTTGTATGGTCGAAGATGTAGGACGCCGTTGTGTTGGTATGAGTCAGGAGAGAGTGCTTTGTTAGGACCGGAAGTTGTGCAAGAGACGACCGAGAAGGTTAAGATGATTCAAGAGAAGATGAAAGCGTCTCAGAGTAGACAGAAGAGTTATCATGATAAGAGGAGGAAGGATATTGAGTTTCAGGTTGGTGATCATGTGTTTTTGAGAGTGAATCCTGTAACTGGTGTTAGACGTGCTTTGAAGTGTCGGAAGTTGACTCCTCGTTTTGTTGGACCTTTTGAGATTGTTGAAAAGGTTGGGGTTGTGGCGTATCGGATTGCGTTACCGCCATCTTTATCGAATCTTCATGATGTGTTTCATGTGTCTCAGTTGAGGAAGTATGTGTATGATGCGTCACATGTGATTCAGGTGGATGATTTGGAAGTAAGGGATAATTTGACCGTTGAAACTTGGCCAGTTAGGATTGAGGATCGTGAAGTGAAGCGTTTGCGTGGCAAGGAGGTCGTTTTGGTTAAAGTGATTTGGGTTGGACCGACTGGCGAGAGTGCCACTTGGGAATCGGAGAGTAGGATGAGATTTGCGTATCCAGAGTTGTTCCTTCAGGTAATTTTCGAGGGCGAAAATTCTTTTTAGTGGGGGAGAGTTGTAACAGCCCGATTTTTCGCTAGATTTATTTTATTTATTATTTATGTGTGCTATACGTGCTGATGTGTGATTATTTGCCTCTGTGTGTATTTTTGGTTGGGATTCGTAGAATTCGGTGTTAGAAGGGTATTTTAGACATTTTGGACTTAGGGGTATTTTGGTCATTTTGAGGGCAGGGGTAATTTTGTAATTTTTGCTTAAAGTTATTTTTAGTGCTTAGTGAGAGTTTTATTTTACCAAGTGTTGGAGAGTGTAGTAATTATTTTAATTACCATTAACTGACCGTTAGTGTTATAATTTACCATTAAGTGAGTAGTGACATTTTGAGTGTTAGAATAGAAATGGGTTAGGCCCATTAAGGTTTAAGAGATAAGCCCAATTGAGTAGAGCTAGTATATAAACTCTAGTTGTTGGTGAAACTAGGTTTTACAAATATTTATCATTTCATTTCATTTGAGAGAAGAGATAGAGATAGAGAGAAGAAAGGGTTTGAAGAGATTGAAGAGAAAGGTTAGAAGTAGAAGAGGGATTCATCATCTAGGAGCTAAATTGAAGCTTGGGTTAGAGATTCTTGGTGTTAGAGGTAAGAGGCTTAGATTTCAACCATAATTCATATCTTTTTCTCTTTACCCATTTTGTTAAATTGATGAATTGAATCTAATTGTTGTAAAATTCGTGCATAATTGTTGTTGTTATGTTTGGGAACATGATTTATATGATAATTGCATGTTAGTATGTGAATTAACATGTTTAAATGCATAGTTGTTGGTGCTTTGTGTTCTTGAGCAAGTTTGATGAGAAATGAAGTTGTGATAATGAATTGTGCATGAATTTGTGTTCATTAGTTGTTGTTATTGATTTGAAACATGTTGTTGTTGGATTGGTGCTTTGGGTATTAAGATTGATGATTTGATGAAAAGATTTTGGGATGTTGTTGAAAGTTGAGGAAGTGATGATATTTTGGTGAATTTTGTTATGTTGATGAATTTGATGTGTTGATGTGTTAATCTCAAAACTTATGCAAGTTTAAGTGTTTTGAAGTTTATGTGACCTATGAACATCTTTGGGATTGAGTTTTGAGGTTGGGATGATCAAAATTGGGATTTTGGGGTAAAAAGGGGTTGGAACTGTCACATTTTGAACTGCTGTGAAGCCCAGAATCGGCCACCGATTTGCCAAAATCGGCCACCGATTTCTGGGTTGATTTTCCAGTTTTGACTCGGGAAAAATCGGCCACCGATTTCCCAAAATCGGCCACCGATTTTGTCAGGCAAATCTGGGAAATATTCACGTTTTTCACCCTTTTTCGTTTTGAATTGGCTTTTGGTGTAAACATGAAAGTTGTAGATAATTTTGTTAGCTTTCCAATGACTTTGGTTTGACTTGAAAATGATTTTTGGTTTTTGAGTTATGATGAAAATACTCCAAGGAGGTCTTAGAGACATTTTACGAAAAATCCACATAACTATTTCTAAGTCGACCCAAACCTTATGGATTGCTTCTAAACTTCGAAACTTGAGTTTTATGAGTTCAATAAAGGTGTTTAATGGTATTTAAACTATGATGTAGTGAATCTAACTTGTTTTGATTTGAAAATGGAAATTTTTGTGAAAAGTGATAAAGGGAGACGAACCTTGTGATTTTCATGAATTAATCGTATTTGGCCGATGAAATGCTTATGTAACCTCTACTGCACACATATGTGAATTGTGAGAATACAAGGCATAGGCAATTGAGCTTGTTTACTTGGTTTTGACTCAAATGTTCAATTAATTCATTGTTGCGATTTTGAGAGACGAACTTGACTAAAGATGACTTTTGTGAATCAATTGATCGTGAATCCTTTATGGAGAGTTATTATATGTTGATTTATGTGGAGATGATTGATGATGTATATATGTGACAATTATATGTTGATTGAATTGTGGATGTTGTTGGTGATTGTATAAATGTCAAGTGGTGGTGAATTATTGTCGATGCATATATACTAATTGAATGGTGATGAACATGTTTATGTTATGTTGTTTGTTGAACATGTTAAATGTTGATTGTTGGTGGTATAATTATGTGACAACTTCATGTTGTGTGATTTTGATGATTGTTGGTGATTGTATATATATTAAATTGGTGGTGACTTGTTGATGATTGCATATATACAAGTATTGGTGATGGTGAGGTGATTATTGTTTGTGTGAACATATGCATTAGTAGTTGAGTCATATGTTCATGCATTCATGACTGATGGTGGTGGATTTTATATCCAAGACTGATGGTGGCGGATTTTATATCCAATTGAGGTGAGTACGATGTTTTTGTTGCATCGAAGGTGACGACCTTGAGGTGTTTTGGTACCACATGCATCTAGAAAAGAGTCTAGAACATTGCATGCATTTGAATAATTGACGAGTTGTGTCATAATTTAATATATGACTTGGTGAATTTGTGTATTGGTGAAATTTGGCGAATGTTGTGATTATGTGGATTGGTGTATATGTACATTGGTGAATTTTGTGGATGGTTGTGACTAATTTTATTATGCTCTAATTGCATGTCTTAATTGTTTGTGCTTATACACTTGGTGAATCAATTTATGATGGTTATTTTAATAATAATGATGAGGTGAGATTTGTATATGTATATATACATATATGATGTGGTGATGTTCTTTGATAATGATGATGGCTTGCGTATAACTTCGATATGATGAATTGTACTTGTTCAGATAAGAATGCTAGATGAGTAATGAAGTGAGTAATGTTTTCATTGATTGATGTTGATAAATGATGAGCTTTTGTTGATGACTTGATTAGAGGTTGAATATGCATGCTATGCTATGATAATCATGTGATAGCTTGAAATGTAAGTGATGGGGGATAATAATGATCATGTGATGCTAGTGTTCTAGGAGGGAGGGTTATGTATATGTGATACGTGTATGATACACTTGTTGATATGAACTTGGAATGATTGTATGGAATGGTTTGAATGGTATGAGAATCATGAATACTTGTGAATACATGTATGATTTGTTATTCTGTATTCTTGAATATATCTTTCATTTCCAATGTTCTTGTTTAAATCTTTTATGGATTATGATGATGTAATGCTAACCCTCAGTGGTCTGTGGTGGACCGCCTACCTTTCTGTATGGACGGGTAGACGACGTGCAGGATGCTTAGTTGTTGCTTGTTGATGCCGAGGAGTGGAGTTCCTCTTTTTCATGCAAGTGTCTAGATTAGGGCTCTGATCTAGGATAGTCTTTGCATGATGTTTATTTGACTTGGTATTTCGGAGTTGTTGAGATATTCTGTTATTTGAGATTTGGATGATACATTTGTATTTAGTTTGGAGATCCAGAGATTGTTTATGAATTATATGTTGTCCGCTGCTATGTTGTGTAACATGATCTTTATGCATGTATTGTATTTTTGTGGTTTATTCGAAGACGTAGCATCTATTTCTAGAATATGTTATATATATATTCGCGCGTTTTACCGCTTATTAGAAATAGGGTGTTACAGACTGCACACACACACTCACTTGAGACTTGATGTTGGGTTGAATAGGTTCACAAGGAATGTTTGAAATTATAATTAGTGTACTTGAAACAAAACCTTTAAAGAGACTTGTGTTTTCAATTGCATTGCCATAATTAATCCTTTTAGTTGCTGCTATGTCCATTGCCTTTTGCTTGAGGACAAGCAAAGATTCAAGTGTGGGGGAGTTTGATGAGTCATTAATTAGTCTATTTCAATGCTTTATTTAGTTTAGTTTTATAAAGATTTGATTTTATTTTATTGCATATATATTTCCTTTTTGAATATTTTACTTTAATTTGCTTTTTATTATATTTTAGGAACGAATATATGATGGAAGGTGTCTTGGAGCAAAAGAAAGAGGACTGGAGCAAATACAATACAAAAATACGAAGATACGAGACAAAAATATGTCTCTACCAAGTCAGAAGCTTGGCACGGCCAGTGCCAACATGTGGCACGGCCGTGCCACCCTCCAGGCCAACTTTTGCTGCTTTTCTTCAAGCCCAAGCTGCTCTGTTGCAGCTTTACTGTTTTGCCCTTATAGTAGTTTAGTTTCTAAGTCAATTGTAAAGCTATAAATAGAGTAGCTCTCCACCATAAACATTCACCTTACCTTTGAATATTTTAAGTATTATTTCAATAAAAGTCTTTATTTTCCTTTACTTTCTTTCTCGCAATTTATTTTATTGTCTTCTCTCTTCTTCCCCTATGTCTACGATGAACATGAGTGAGTAGACTTTCTTTGTCTTGGGATTGTTGGATAAGTCTAATGACGTAATCCGAATCAATCCAAGCCTTAAACCCTATTTATATGTTACCTTAATTTCTTATCTAAATTCACCGTTTTAACATGAATTAATTATTATCAAACTGTGGAAGCGAACGCGGAGGGTTTGATAATGGTTAATTCATCATCACAAATATCAATTCATAAAGCAAACGCGGAGCTTTGATATTCGAACAAGTGAATTTAGACAAGGTTTGCGAAACATGAGAATAGTCTAGCAAACCTTGGGACACATAAAGTTTCGATCTTCAAGGGTCCCAAAGGCAATCACCCATGAAAATAGGTGTGGTTGTTGGAGGGATACACTCACTGACTTTGAGAGAAGCTTTGATATGCTAAAGAGAAACTTGTCCTTTGAAATTAAGAATAACGTAGAATTATAAAGTTTAAGGCTTGATTGTGAAGGATTCGTTGTTATGACGAACCAATGATCCCAAGGCTCTTTATTATTATTGTTATTTACCTTCAGCAACTAAACCTCTCTTTTTATAACTTTTCTCCTCCTCTAATCATTCTCTTAAAGTTAATTGAATTAAACAACTCCCTAGCGGAACGATACTCTTTACTACTATTATTACTTCGATAGACCGTGCACTTGCGGTTTGGCTTTATCACCAACAAAAGTATACCCATTAACCCATCTTGCAATCTTTAGAGACAAAGCCCTAAATCTTGTCCTATAAATACATGTGCCAGCTTCAAGAAAAAACTCATTATGTATGTTCTGAATACCAAGAGAATTAGTGTTGTGGTGGTGCAGTTTGATCCATTGCATTTTTTTAATCAAAGAAATTACACTTGAGTGATTGAGTACGATTAATCCTCAATCCTCTTCATCTTTTTTCGAGTGTATTTCCTTGATTAAAAAGATTCATTGGATCATCATTATTCTAGCAGTTTGTTTGTTGTTCAGATTGTGTAAGGAATTCTTGTTGTCTCGATTTGATTGTTTTTGCACGTATATTATACCTGATGAATCCTGTTTTTTTTGTTTTTTGTTTATTAATTTTGGTCATATGTTTTTAATCTGTTTAATTCATTGTTATCACTTGATGATAGGGTCTGCCTTTGCGATGATTGATTATTATTTTTATTTACAACTGCAATTGTTTGTATTTTGGGACTGTATGTATACTACTTCATCTATCAGATTTTTGGCCCTGTTGTTATACCCTAATTTTGGACCTAAAAATACTTGCTCAAAGTGTTTTTCCATCTTTGATATGTGTCTATTACTATTGAGTGATTGCCAATTTGATAGTATTTACCCTGATATTTTATTATGCTTTAGTTGCATGTCTTACTGTCTTTGCTTTGAAAAAATTTTCAAATTGTGACTTTGTCTATGTTTTCTTGCATTTCAAACCATCCAAAGGGTCTTTCTTCCATTCCAAGTCATTTGAAGATTGGCTCTGATCAATTGCGTATTTCCCTGCATCTTATTTCAATGTTATTTGCAAAAATCCATGAGAAAGGGCATTTTAGTCATTTCCTGCATTCAAACTCATTTTTAATCCCTGAAAATTGTCTCTGAGTCTTTTCAATTTTTTTGTATAAATCCTTGTTTCAATTCCATGTTAAAATCCATTTCAAAAATTGCATTTGAGTCATTTTGAGTCAGTTTAGTCCCCATGGGCATTTTGGTCATTTCACATGAAATTTTGACAGAGAGAGGTTACTTTAAAGTACCTCATTTGGTAATTGGTTCGTTTTAGTCCTTTTGTTGATTTTATTTTTTGGTTTCACTTTACGTTATTTTCAAATTACTAATTTTAACAAATTTTATTATTATTTTCATTTTAGTCCCTATTTTCTTTTATTTTCATTTTAGTCCTTTGTGTTATTTTTCTTTTAGTCCTTCAATTTCTGTCAATTGCATTTTAGTCCTTTAGTTTATTTTGCAGTCCAGTCCTTTAGTTTCCAAAAATTGCAAAAAGGTCCCAAAGTCATAATTTCAAGTCCAAGGCCGAATTTCTCAAGTCAGATAACAGGTGTCAACAATTCATTGGGTCTCAAGTACATGTGGCAGCCTATAAAAGGCCACCTAATCAATGCAACAGGGATAACACCATTCACTTTCTGCCAACTCACACAAACACAGTCTCATTTCCCTTTTCCAGAAAAATGGATCAAAGTCCCAAATTCATATGAACTTCATCAAGAACACATGAACCCGAAACCCTAACCGTTTCCAATATCATCAATCTCGAACGAATTCATCAAAAAAACTCATCAATTCACAACAATTTTCACACTGATTCATCACAGAACAATCAAAATCTCAGAAATCACCAAGAACACAAAAGAACAATCACAAACCCTAACTTTTCCAGAACCACAAATTGAACCAAATTGAAGTGAATTTCGTGAAGTTCTCAGAGATTCAAATCTGAATCTTCATCATCGAACCAAAATCACTGCAATTCCAGCACGAATTCGTCACCGAAGTGACAAATTCATACGATCACAGTGTTCGAAAAGAGAAGAAGAAGGATCGAAGTAAAATTTTGAACCGGCGAAGAAGAAAAAGAGATTCACTGATTTATTTTCGGTTTCCAGAAGTTTCAAACACTTACCAGAAGAATTTGAAGCGTTCTTGAGGATCTTTTCGTTCGACTCTCCGATTAAAACCAGGTAATCACCAAAAACTTCTTCGTTTTCATCGCAAAAGCTCATCGAAGGTTTACAAACACAAATAAATGGTGAATCGAAGCAGATTAACAAGTTCTAAGACTTGTTCTTTCGAAGAACTCTGAAAAGATTGAAAAGATTTGAAAACCGAACCCTAAAATGTAGATCTACGAAGATTCACCGTTTATTTTTTGAAATTAAGTTCATATTCGTAATCAGTGTGAAAAGTAGGGTAAGTTAGGGTTTAGATTCATGTAAATCGGAGTTGTTTAGGGCTTGCCGGAATCTGGAATTCACGGCGGTGACGATGAAGATTCCGATGAATCTTCATCTTCTCCAGCCGTTTCATTCCAGAAACCGGCGGTGAAAGATGAACAAGGGAAGAGAGAAGTGAGAGCTTCTCTCACTAGAATGAGAGAAGAGAGAGAATGGAAAGAAAGAAATGAAGTGAACCGGCCTCACTTCTCTTTTATAGGCAGTTTTGAACCGTTTGGTTCACCCAAACCCTGCCGGTTCACTTGGTTCAATCCCTTTCTCAATCTCAACCGTTTATCTTGCTTAGTGATGAGGTGTACGGCTGTGGTTGTTTCCTCCTGTGTATCTGATTGTGTTTACCATGCGCTGTGTGTTTTGAACCCTTGGATCTAGGTCAAACTTGGACCTGGATCAATCCAATGGCTGTATGGCTGATGGATAGTCCAGATCCATGAGTGATCTTGAGTCTGGGCCTGTCTCTTGCAGATTTTTGTTCTTCACTTGTTTTCTTGCTATTTTGTATACTGCTTTTGATAATTGCACCTCCTTTGAGTTTAAAATCTTTTATAAAAATTCCATAGAAATTCATAGAGTTTTCTTGATGGTTTTGTGATGTTTTTTGATAGTTTTATACTGGAAAACTTGATAGGAAGTATTGATGCTGTTTCTTGTTTCATTTCTTGAATTTCATGTTAAAAAAAAAAAAAACTTGTGAAAGTTGCATGATTTCAATGCCAGTTCTTGATAGATGTTTGTAATCCATGATATATCACTTTGTAAAAAACTTTTGCTACTGTTTGAATGTGTTTCTACTGAATATGTGTGTATGATGCTTAGTTGCTTGCTTTGCAAGTTTTGTTTGTGAATAAATGATGCAAAATATGTTCAATTTCACTATTGAAATGTATAGACTATCACACTCCTTTGATCCTCATTGCAAAAACCTGAATCTATGACTTTAACATGTTTTGAATTATGAGGATTATAGGTCATGTGACCCTTGCATTTTGTGGTAGAATTTTGGCTATATGTTGCATTATTTTGGCTATATTTTTGTGACCTTTCCTTACTTTTGTTATGTCAATTTCACTTGCTTTATTTTTCTTGACATTATCATGTGCTACTAACCCCATTGTTTCATGTTTCATACATGCCATAAACATCTCATCCTTCATCACATATTCTTAGCTTTTATTTCTCGCACTTTAAATTTCGCCAAGACTTAGCATGTAAAGACTTAGGGATTTTGTAATCTTCTTTATGCTTTTAATTTCTTGCAAGGAGTAGCATGTAAACTAGGGCATATGTAACGGACAATGGACTCTAATGATGTACACCGACACAAGCACCGACACATGCACACACATCACATGGATACTTTAGATGTATGCTTAGGAAATGTATGCTTTAGATGTATGCTTAGGAATCACGATACTTAGAAAATTCTTTTTCCCAAAAAACATGAACAACTTCACTCAAATAATTTTCCAAAGAAACCTTGGGATCAAAATCCCATTGAATTTTCCCTTTATTTTCTTAAACAAAAACCTTAATGAACTTTAATTATACTTAGACTTCTTTTGCAAAATAACTAATTCCACCCCACATTTTCCAAATCTTATGCCCTTGAGGCCTCTCTCTCTTATTCTTCAAAATTCCATTTTCAAAATTAAAATCAACCAACAAAAACAAAAACATTTTTTGGAAGAGAACTACATGGAGTTTGATCCCTTAAAAGGGTATGTAGGCAAGAAGTTAAAACTTCTCCAAGTCCAATAAAACAAAAATTCAAATACATTCTTCTCCCTCCAGTTCTTAACCTAACAAACCCTTAGGTGTAAATAACACTTTCAAATAGCAGTTAAAAATAAAGCGCGCGCGTAGAAAGCAAAGACGGTTCCTATAGGATACTATAGTCGTTATGGGTGCCTAACACCTTCCCATGACGAAAACAACTCCCGGACCTCGATTCTCAAGGGTTTTTCTTATTTTTCCCTTCCCAAGAAAAAATGAGATATCAAAGGTTAAAAAGGTTCAAACTTAATCAATGTTTGACACCCGAAAAACCAGAATACAACACCTGTCTTTATTTTTTATTCTTTAGCCTATTTGCAGATAACCTAGAGGCCTTGGGTGATTGCGTAATTGCAACCAAGACGGATGCAGTGACATCACGGGTATATGTTTCCTTTTGATTGCTATTAACATTACTCTTTTAAACTCACTCTGATATGCGACTATCATTTATCTCTTATGTTGTTATTACAGAATTGGGAAAAGGAGATAATTTCTTTAGCAACTATGATGTGCAACAATTAACTGTCATAGTTGATTTCACAGTATCTACTTAGCGGCGGAGTGCTGATGTTTGTAGTAGAGGATCCATACTCATAAAATTTAATTGTATTTCTAAATCTAGGAAATATACGGTGACTTTTGTGCTTTAAGCACCTGTTGCAGCTTATGTGGAAGTGTTTAGAAAAACAATAACGAAACGCTTATAGCTTAAGCGCGTAACATATAAGATTTTATTACAATCACCCATAATAGTTGTGGACATGTATATATATAATATCAATTATTAACTTGTTTATCAATCAACGAAATTATTCAATTTAACTCGTTAATTTGAGTTGTACACTTTAGACGATCCAAATCCTTTTAGAGGACGCGGATCCTTATTAGAGTGTAGGTTCCTTCCTCATGTTGCTCTTAGAATTTTCATATTTCATTTACAATGATTGTTATTTCAAATGTGTTTAAATTTTTTACATATTTGTTTCAGCATTTTGCAAAAATGATTCTAGGGAAACCTGAATTAAAAGAAAATTAAACTATAAGAGAAGGTGTGGGAGTTGCGACTGAAAAAAAATCAAGAGATACTCAAAATACAGAGAATAAAAAAAACCAAAGATTAAATCTTTAGCTGACAAGAATAATGGTAATTATAATGATTTCCATTGTGATAAGTTTTCTGAAGAATAAAGGTAGATTGCAATTCTTTTTTTTAAAAGCACATTTTACTATTTTACCTCCTTCTATTTTTTTCCTTTGATAATCCTTTCCCTTGTACCATGTGCCTATCCAGCTCTAAATTTTCAAGTTATAGACTTGGGTTAGTGTTTTTAATCAGATGGGTTCGAGTTCTATACAAACATGATTAAACTACTACACATGGAGACACTGTGGATTTTTTAGTCAACCCTATTTAAAATTTTAATATATTATTTTTTAAGGGTCTTGTATCGAAAAAGAGAAACTTGGTTTTTTGGGTTTTTTACAATTTAAATGTAACTAATAATTGCACTTTTAATTTAAATAAAAATCAATATTTCATATAAAATATCGTTCGTAATATACACATGCTACCGCGCAATAAAAATAGAGGGAAGATTGACACGTGAATTCTTGTCTTTCCGCTAGTATTTAATAATTAAAAAGGGAAAAATAATAATTATAAATAAAAACAAATTTTGACTACATTAAATAAGTATTAAAAATATTTTATGGCTTTAAGGAAAAACAATAATCATAAAGAAAAATAA
Source organism: Medicago sativa (assembly GCF_051527215.1). Lineage (NCBI taxonomy): Eukaryota > Viridiplantae > Streptophyta > Magnoliopsida > Fabales > Fabaceae > Medicago > Medicago sativa. Next base: position 35,005,242 of record NC_140751.1, read on the forward strand.
AATTTGACTGTATTAAATGAGTGCCAAAAATTTTTTTGTACCTTTTTCCAAAATTAATGAATATCTGCATAAAAGATAATTTCATGCAATATTAATTTTTATAAATTAACTATAATAAATATCTTATATAATAAAACATGTTTTTTGTTTGAGTGCGTACAATAATGTTTGGGCCAACAAAAGTATACCCATTAACCCATCTTGCAATCTTTAGAGACAAAGCCCTAAATCTTGTCCTATGTAACATCCCGTCTGTCAGTATCAGAACTGTATCAATTGATCGTCCCAGAGAACTTATTTTGGAAGAAAGTTTAATGGAGAATATTCATTATGTAATATCAGCTTATTACGGGTTAAGTATCAGAGGCGTATATAACACGCTTAAGTCAAGGGCAGTTTGGTAATTGCACAAGAGAAAGATATTTATTTGGTGAAGGGCCAAAAATATCTCATTTTCCTTCTTTCCTTTCTCTCTCCTGGTTAGAGAAAGACTTTGAGCTCTCTCTTCTCTCTTCTCCATCGATCTCCCTCCTTCTCCTCACCTCACAACTTCATCAAAACTACTTCCTATTATGGCATGCTCCTAGATTATGTTTCTCATCATCTCTTAAGCTTGGGGTTTTGTTTGATTCCTCTTTTCTATCTTTCAAGAATGGATTCAAAGTTAGGGTTTTGATCAAGTTGGAAGTTGAAGCATGTTTTGGTGTAAGCTATGGTTTATTCATGGTTAAGAAACAAAGAGGAAGATGATTGAAGATTGATTGGTGAGCTAAGGCCATGGATGTGAACAAATCAAGAACTAGGGTTTGTTGAATAAAGCTTTGGGTTGGATTTGAGATGAGCTAGCAAGGATGAAGATGTTATGGATTGCAAGAAAACAACAAGAGTGAGATGGTTTGATCAAGAAAGCAATAAGGACTACAAAGCTAGGGTTTTGAGGCATGAAGGGAAGTTGATGCTTGGAAGCTTTTGGGAATCAAGTGTAATCTTTTAGGTGAGTTCCTTAGATAGCTTTCCACCTTGAGTTTATGTTTTGACTTGTAAGATAAGAAATGCATTTTTTTAGGGTTTGCATGTAGTGTGTAAGCACCCCTTTTCATGTTATGCTTGTTATACTTGCCAATGCTTGCCGTTCAAATGTTTTACAAGTTTCCTATGACCTCTAGAATCATACTATGCATAAAGATATTTGGTTTTGAGGTTTTTGGGTCAAGAACACCTTTTATGCAGGGCTGGACTGTCATAGGTCGTATCGCGAGCAAGTGAGCTCGCCATGGCGAGCAAGACAACCGAACCAGGGGTACTGCTCGCCCCTAGCTCGCCTCACGAGCAATGCAACTCGCCACATCGAGTAATGCTGCTCGCCTCGCGAGCAAGACAGTGCTTACGACATTGTTTGCTCGTCTCAGGTGTTGTTGACGTCCTATAAGCCGGTGTTACCCGAGCAGTCTTTTATGAAATGAACCCCTCAAACCAAGATTCTATTGGCTAATTTTAAGTAAAGATTTCTTGAGAAGGAGCAAGTATTTGGCATAATTAGCAAAGCATGGAAATGAAATAATAGTAAGATAAGAGCGGGTAGCAAGTCAACCATTAAGAAAGGGAAGAACTAGAGCCTCGGTATAGTTACCAAGAATTAGTATAGTTAGAAAGAATAGAATGCTATGCATTAGTAATATGCTTGATAAGACGCGAGGTAATGTGAGCATTATCTTTGCATAGAAGCAAGTGCCATACGAGTATGGCAAGACGTGAATCGATTTCATATCCATTCACATGTTAAGTAAAGCAAGTATATAAGTTTACCTCTAGTGGGATCGTTTAAGGATCCGAGGTATAAGAGATAGTATGTATAGATTTAATCTTCATACATGCATAAGACTAAGACTTTTAAGAAAGAAAGAGTGTTATGTCTCTTGTTATCCAAATTGGATTCAAGGGGTTCCCCAGGGGGAATGGTTAAGCCGCAAGGGAGCCGCATTTCACTAAGTTAAGGTGTCGTGTATTTTGTATTCCATCCAAGGTTGGGTACAAAAGGTTCTCCAAGGGGAACGGGGTAAGCCGTAAGGGACCCGCACGTTCACTAAGGGAGTCCGGTGCGCTCTTGCTAAGCATTTCACCGGTAGTAAGGGATTATCTTCTGGGGTTACTCCACTCGGGGCTAATCCGTAAAAAGAACCAAGTTAATGATTGTTTGTTACACACTAACATAATCAATGAAGCTTACTATGCATATTTATCATACATTTATGTGTGTTGTGTCATAGAGCCTTGGCATAGACTGTCAAGAACTAGAAAGAATAAGTAAGTAGAAAGTCAAGAGCTAGCAAGCTAGAAAGGGTCACTTTTGTGGCAAGAGATGATATGTTGTTAGATGCAACATATTCAAGTAAGCAAATAAGCAAGTTCAGAGAGTTATACTGACGACGATCATAGGTTTCCCCTAATCGTCTGGTTTAGATTTGTGTCATGACTTAGCAAGTGAAGGCATTGATGCGTAAATCATATCTTGGCATTGCGGTTTTAGTTTCCCCTTAACCGCCATGACACGTGTAAGATGAGAAGCCTATAACAAGTAAGATAAGCCTATGACGGGTCTAACATGCACTACAGTCTAGGGAAGCAATACTCCACACACGTATAATCAACCGTCAGGTTGTATTATAGACACGTGGCGACTATAGGTTTTCCCCTGAGGTTGCCTATAGCCTAGGGTTAGGTGGAACTCACTGATATGCTATGTCTCATCCTAATCCTTATTTGTTTCAGATATCAGGATGGTTTGCAGGCTAGTAGCCGAATGGATGCTGCGACAAGTGTTGGTTCGTACCCGATGCCGGATGTTGTGGATCTTCAAGGATGTATACATTATGTATTAGGAAAGTTTAAGATGTAATCTCTTGTACGAACGCATGTTGTTGTATAAACATTCATTTAAAGTCTTATTGTTGTAAATTTTAATGTATCCAGTACTAAAGATAACGCACGTGCTAGACTTTCTAGATACGTCTAGTATGGGTGTTACATTTGGTATCAGAGCAGGTCGATTCAGATCGTGCCTTGGGTCATTAAGTTACAACAAAGATAGTGGGACCATTGGGTTCCAGGTAAATGTTCTAGTTGTTGTTGTTAGTTGAGCTTGATCAACTCAATTTAGCATTCAACGTTTAGAACGGATGCCTGAGAGCTGAATAGGACCATGGAGGGACGAAGTATGTGATGAAGATGCACTGAAAAGTGTGAACTCAGAAGTGAGAACTCGGAATGAGCATTAGTAAGAGTTGATCATGCCAAAGGGCGGTCGGTGAACTAAGTAGTAGAAGTATGGATCCTCCGGGAATGTAAGATAGTGAAGAGAAGGAACGTTCTGATGGCAGTGGTAAGAAGGAATTGTATTCTAAGATGTAAGCGCAAGGCTTTAAGATAAGGAGAAGTCGACGTATGTTGACGGAGTTAGTAAGCTCTCAAGAAGTGGTTATGTGATGGAAATAAAGGACTTGTATGCTCAGAGTGGACAAGGTTCTAGTGCTTGGAAGATTGTATTGAGCAACATGCAGAGAGGGAAGCTACTTGTAGGGGAATAAGTTAAGAATTTAAGCTAGAGTTTTATGTCATCAGGACTAAGGCACTGATTTCCAATGTGCCGAAAACTATATCGAAGTAGGTTGATGCTTGCCATGCATAGATGATGGAATATTTTTTTATGATGTTAGGGGTGACTGATGTGCATTGGATTACTTGAGAAATGATAATTGTATGTAAAGTATACCTTTCGGATAATTGAACTAAAGAAACTTGCCAATAGCAAACCTGGAATGAGATTTCATTTTTTTCCGAAAACCGTTATTTCATCTCCAGGGTTTCTTTGACTATTGGAGGGTTGTTTTCATAATCCTTTTGTGCTATGAAAATCTTTTATGACGTCAAGTAATAAACGCATATCACACTCTAAGGTTTACCAAGGAAAAAGGCATGGGCAACCATTAACTAAATTGATTCGGCTTGAGGTAACCTTGGAAGTTAATGCGTCAGGAGTCAAGAATGAGCTTAGACGAAGAATATAGAGGTTCTGGTAATATGATTGGACGTCACGGATGTGAAGACATGAAGTAAGAAGTTAAGTGGCGAAGGGTTACTTGAACGCGCAAGGTTCTCATTTTGTGGAACTAAGAGTATCCCCCAAATCTATGTTTTGTTTAATTGACTTGCTAAGGCTCGTTACGATGTTAAAGCATAAAGTTTATATGATTTTAGAAAGATATATGCATATGGGTGATAGAAGTTGACATTTTCGAAATTCAAAAGAAAATTTTGTGGGTACCAGATTGTTACGGCTCACGTAAAGTGGGCTAAACTCACTAGAACTAAGATTTGATGGCACATATGTGATATCGACTCGTTCTATGATTTTTGAGTGACGACTGGGACCTAAATTCAGTATAAATATTATTTAGTGGAAAATCGTCAACGTCAATGACCCGTGTGCTAGTTTATGAAGTTTTCTTTAAAAGAAAAACCAACGAGCAAGCATAGGAACGATTAAGAAGAATATAGTATGCGAGAATACTAAGATACAAGGTTAAATGTTCGAGGAAGATATGCCGAGAGCAAGAGGAGTCTACCATGGGAAGTCGTGAAGACGACTCATGAGAATAGCAAGTATGTAGTAGCAAGGAGGTACACCAAGAATCAAGATAAGCTCTTTAAGTCAAGGTTGCTCGGAAATAAGTTTCAGAATAATGAGTATATCGGAAGGTAAAAACAACCAGTAAGAACACAAGGTCTATTCCCAAGAAAAGTATAAGAGTATACGATAAGTTTATCGTGAGTTGGTCTTACCAAAACCAGTGGTAAAGATTAGAGAAAGGTTACATCATGGGAGATTTTGAAATAGTTCAAGAAGATAGAAATCATGAGGTAAACAGGATTGTGGTGTTTCACTCGTCACAACGGAATAGAATATTGGTTTAAGCTAACCGGTGGAAATCAGAGTAGCGCAACAGAAATCAATTGGTAGTCATGGAATGCGGATTTGATAAGAAGAATCTTTGTGAAGAATGTTTGAGATAGTAATGCAAATTCAGTGAGAAGTATCTAGAAATGAGCAAGGAGTTTTCAATATGATAAGGAAGAGTAGAGATATCACTAGTGAAGTAATCGGTTTGTCCACTTGGTAAAGTTGAATGTGTTCACGAAAAGTATGTACTATGTTAAGAGAAATATGTCTCACTAAGGAATCAGGTTCCGTGTACTCGGAGCAAAGAAATGAGTTATGGTCAAGGATCTTATGTGATTTATGTATTTAGAGAAGTGTACTTGAGATATACAAGTAAGAAAAGAAAGGATTGGGGAAGCATTAGCTTCTGAAGCTCAAGAGTTTTATTCCGTAAGGATACAATTCATGAGTTAAGCATGAGGAAGTATATATCCTCTTGTACCATACTTGTTGAAAGATAACGATGCTTGCTAGAAAAATTTTAAGACATGATTTTATAGCTTTAAAAGCTGAAAGGGGTATTAGGGAACTTGGAACGATGTTTATTCCAGAAATTAAAATATTTCTCATTGTTGAGACCGATGAGATACGTTTTAAGTGAACAAGCTCACCTAAGACGTACAGACTTCAGGACCGACTTGTTATAGTCAAGTTTGGGGCGAGTTGTAAAACCTTTTTAATAAAAATTTAGAGACTCGTCCTGTGGTTCTGAGGTACCATTACAAACTTGGTTTCAAAATGAGATTTTCTTTCAATCAAGTAATTGTTCGTTCCAAGAACCTATGTACCAAAGTTTAGAAATACTAGAAGCAAAATACTAGAACAAGTATCGTTATTACTTAACAAGGAGTGGTATTAGAAGGCATGCAGATGCTATAGAGATGAGATTTCCTGAAGCGGCGGCAACGTTCGTGTTATGCCATTAGTATTCGGGATGCACGTAAATTTTCACCAAGAATATTCAAGTACATGTGCAAATGGACTTGGCAAGTTATTGAGTGTTTTTGAGTTACCCATGAGTTCGGGTGCAATGAGATTGTAAGTTCTCTTTAAGACTCTGAGAAAAGACGAGAGATTTGTAGCATCATTAAGATAAGTAACGTAAGTAAGAGGCTTGAGACTCGAGGTACAGTGAGAAAGGGTATGTATGCATAGTAAGATGTGTACATGATAAGATGTTTTGATGCAAAGGAGCACTACAGGGTAAAGTCCGAGTATTTTAGTCGATGAGGGATATTCAAATGAATGGTACATGCCAAGTATCTCAGTTATGGATCTGAGATGATCATCTACAAAAAAGGGCAAAGATGTATTTCGAACACGATGTTCTGAGATAGCTCAGTGATTTGAGAAAGATGTTAAGATTGAGCGAGTTTATTCGTTTTAATGTGGATAAAGAAAGAAGTTAAGTACGTGTTTTAATGAAGAAAGTATGCTACGAGATCTTTCGAGTGGGCTTGGACAGAATTTGATATGAGGATTAGTAGTGATCTCTAATTTTCGAGGACGAAATTTCTTTATGGGGGGTAGAATGTAAGATCCCGCCTGTCAGTATCAGAACTGTATCAGTCGATCATCCCAGAGAACTTATTTTGGAAGAAGGTTTAATGGAGAATATTCATTATGTAATATCAGCTTATTACAGGTTAAGTATCAGAGGCGTATATAACACGCTTAAGTCAAGGGCAGTTTGGTAATTGCACGAGAGGAAGATATTTATTTTGTGAAGGGCCAAAAATATCTCATTTTCCTTCTTTACTTTCTCTCTCTTGGTTAGAGAAAGACTTTGAGCTCTCTCTTCTCTCTTCTCCATCGATCTCCCTCCTTCTCCTCACCTCACAACTTCATCAAAACTACTTCCTATTATGGCATGCTCCTAGATTATGTTTCTCATCATCTCTTAAGCTTGGGGTTTTGTTTGATTCCACTTTTCTATCTTTCAAGAATGGATTCAAAGTTAGGGTTTTGATCAAGTTGGAAGTTGAAGCATGTTTTGGTGTAAGCTATGGTTTATTCATGGTTAAGAAACAAAGAGGAAGATGATTGATGATTGATTGGTGAGCTAAGGCCATGGATATGAACAAATCAAGAACTAGGGTTTGTTGAATAAAGCTTTGGGTTGGATTTGAGATGAGCTAGCAAGGATGAAGATGTTATGGATTGCAAGAAAACAACAAGAGTGAGATGGTTTGATCAAGAAAGCAATAAGGACTACAAAGCTAGGGTTTTGAGGCATGAAGGGAAGTTGATGCTTGGAAGCTTTTGGGAATCAAGTGTAATCTTTTAGGTGAGTTCCTTAGATAGCTTTCCACCTTGAGTTTATGTTTTGACTTGTAAGATAAGAAATGCATTTTTTTAGGGTTTGCATGTAGTGTGTAAGCACCCTTTTTCATGTTATGCTTGTTATACTTGCCAATGCTTGTCGTTTAAATGTTTTACAAGTTTCCTATGACCTCTAGAATCATACTATGCATAAAGATATTTGGTTTTGAGGTTTTTGGGTCAAGAACACCTTTTATGCAGGGCTGGACTGTCATAGCTCGCATCGCGAGCAAGTGAGCTCGCCATGGCGAGCAAGACAACCGAACCAGGGGTACTGCTCATCCTTAGCTCGCCTCACGAGCAATGCAACTCGCCACAGCGAGTAATGCTGCTCGCCTCGCGAGCAAGACAGTGCTTACAGCATTTTTTGCTCGTCTCAGGTCTTGTTGACGTCCTATAAGTCGGTGTTACCCGAGCAGTCTTTTATGAAATGAACCCCTCAAACCAAGATTCTATTGGCTAATTTTAAGTAAAGATTTCTTGAGAAGGAGCAAGTATTTGGCATAATTAGTAAGATAAGAGCGGGTAACAAGTCAACCATTAAGAAAGGGAAGAACTAGAGCCTCAGTATAGTTACCGAGAACTAGTATAGTTAGAAAGAATAGAATGCTATGCATTAGTAATATGCTTGATAAGACGCGAGGTAATGTGTGTAACACCCATACTAAACGTATCTAGAAAGTTTAGCATGTGCATTAATCTGATACTGGATACATTAAAAATTTACAACTTATTACATGATAATTATACATCTTTTACAACCACAGTGTTCATACATTGAATCTATAACATAACTTATCCAAAATCTAGTTTGTGCTTCCTTGTATTCATGTCATCCTGCTGCAATTCGAACAAACACCTATCCAACTTGTAGCTTGCCATCACAACCTGTTTATCTGAAACAAATAAGGATTGGGATGAGACATAATGTCTTAGTGAGTTCCACCTAATCCTAGGCTATAGGCAACCTCAAGGGAAACCTTCGGTCGCCACGTGTCTACTTTACAACCTGACGGTTGATTATACGTGTGTGGGGACTTGCATGCTTAGACGGTTGTGCATACTAGGACCGTCTTAACTTCATCTTACTTGTTATAGGCTTACTATAATCTTGGGTGTCATGGCGGTCAAGAGAACCTAGGACCACTATGCCAAGATACGGTGAACGCATCGAGGTCTTCATGTAACATGTTCATGACACAATCCTAAGCCGGACGATTAGGGAAACCTAAGAACGTCATCGGCATCATATTCTTTACTTGCCCTAGTCATAACTTGTACTTAACATAAACATACATGATCATAAACATATCATACATAATCGCGTCTAAGTTCATTATTCATTATGTTAGCGTTGAACAAACATTATTATCTTGGTCCATTTTACGGATAGTCCCGGGTGGAGTAACCCCGAGAACAATCCCATACATGACCGATGTACGTACATCGGACTCCCTCGGTGTCGTGCGGGTCCCTTGCGGCTTAAACCGTTCCCCTTAGGTCGAGAACCTCTTGTATCCCCCTGACGTGGATATCAAGAGACACGAACACCGCCATGCGGTTATAATCTTAGTCTTATCATCGTGAAAGATTAAACCTAATCATACATGCGAGTTACCTCGGAACCTTGATCGATCCGATTATTGGTAAACTCATACTTGTTCATTCTTGTACATAACAAATCATAATGGAGACACTAACTAATCGATCCATGGCTTAACACATTTGCTATATCGTTCTAGGTCATATGCGAAGAGAATTACTTCGCGTCTCATCCTACATATAATTCTTGCTTAACTTTCTAGTTCTCGACAACTAGTGGAGGCTCTAGCATATCCCCTTACTTGAAATATAACTTGCTACCCGATCGTGAATTGAATATTTCTCTCATATGTCATGCTATCCAATAAGAATAAATACTTGATTTGATTTGGATAAAACCATTAGAAACCCATGCCTTGGATGTCTTGTTTTTGAGGGGTTTACTTGTGTAAAAGACTGTATGCAAGAAAACCGAACCATCAGACAACACTTGAGGTGAGACGAGCAAACCATGCACTAGGCACAATTCACTCGCCTCGCGAGTGAGCTTACTCGCAGTGGCGAGCTTGCAACTCGCAACGGCGAGCCAGGGGCGAGCAACACCCCCCTCCCGGACCTTGTGCTCGCCTCGCGAGCATACCTACTCGCAGTGGCGAGTTGACGCAGGCAGCACCTACACAAAACATGTTTCAGACCCAAAATCCTCAAAACAAAGCATCCAAAGGCATATCATGACTCTACAGATCATTTAGAACCTGCAACATAATCTTAAAACAAGTATTTACATGTATTGTGAGCATGACATAAAATGGGGTAACTATTTCATATATAAAACCCTAAATGTTTATGTTGTTCTCACAAGATTAAACACATAATTCCATGGTAGAGAACTAACTAGGAACTCACCTAACATAAGCTGAACTTGATTCCTAAGCTTCCAAGCATCATCTTCTCTTCACAACAAACAAACCCTAACTCTTGATCCACTTTCTTTGCTAGCTCATACCATACTAAGCTTGTTGTTATTCTTGAAACCCAAAGCACCATGATTCATGCTTGTTCTTCAATCTTGAAAGACTTGATAATAGGTAGAGGAAGGGATAAGTTTAGTCCCAAGAGAAGGGATGGAGAGACTCAAACAAAAGCCAAGTTTCCAAACACCATAATACTAGAGGTGACCTTGTACAACATATTTATTTATTTGAAAGAAGTTTTGAGAAAGATTGAGGAAAAGAAGAAGAAGGAGATGGCGTGGAATCTAGAGAGAAGGAGGAGAAAATTCTCAAAGAAAACCAAGAGAGAGAAAGAGCAATTGATAATGAAAATATTTGGGTCAAAATCACTTAAATACCCCTCTTGCGTGAAATTACTTAAATACCCTTCGTCTTACACGTGTTTGCACGTCTCTGGCACTTAACCCGTGACTGCCTGACATTCATATTAAACATTTCCAACATACTTATTTTCCATAAACATTAATTCTCTGACACGGTCGACTGGTAATATTCCGATACTGACAGGCGGGATATTACATTCTACCCCCCCTTAAAAAAAAATTCGTCCTCGAAATTTAGAAATCACCAACCACACACCGTAACTAAAACTTGCCTTCTTCGGTTTCTGTTAAATAATGTATGATTATTTCTCACTTCAAAAAGTTCCATCGGATACTTCCCTTAACAAACATACTACCTTTGGTTTAGCCATACATTCTTGAAAGAGTTCAATGTAATCTTTCTGCAATAACACATGTAATTTATTTTGTTCTCTCAATCCGCATAATCAGAACATAACCTTCCTAATCTTAATATCCTTGAGTCTTCTTAAAACATCATGATTAAAACTTATCCTTGTTTCATATGGATTGATTGCTTCAATTTTATAACCTATCCGCTTAACATTAACCACTCGTAGAAGTGGCTTATCATTAACTGGAATACTCAGGAATTTCCTTCAACCGGAGTTCTTCTGGTTTCCAGATTTACCCTGCAGTGCTCGATGCATCATAAACATCTTATCATACATACACATAGTCCATATTTGTTCTTTCTTACCGTACTTTGCGACCTATACTTCCTACTTACTTTCCATAGCGTCTTACATACATTCCAAGTGTCATCTCTTGTTAGATAATAACGATACTTGCTCCAAGATATTGCTTCGTAAATTTTTTTTTTCTTCTAAATATTGGTATATGGGTCCTTGGAACGAATAGATGCATGACTTAAAAAAATAACTTCTTTCCCAAGTCCCTCAATATCCATCTCTACTTTAGGAGTTTTAAAATCATAGTTTGAAATTATCTTAGCAAGTATTGTCATCATTTAACAAGTTTAGCACTTGTGGGTATGAACCTCATCATGCATAATCCATGAGTCGTATTTCCTTCCGTGATAACATTCTCAACTTCCAAAAGTAGATTCCTTCCTATTCCTTTTTATCTTGCATGCATTTCCTAGACATGCTTTACTGTTGAACATAAATCAGGTTGGATCATTGATTCATTTGACAATATCTCGTTCTCCTATTTCAAGAACACTAGATTTGAATCTTCTAATCACATATTGTTATCTTCTCCCGATCAACACCTCTTCTTCATAACCGGTTAACACACTTGATAGCTTATTCATTACCTTAAGTCACAAGAAGAAACCTTCTGAACCTTACATGTATTCCTATTGCCATAATTCATACTCTTCTTAGCCAACTGACAGTTCTTGCACTGGTTCGACATCACCGATTAGGCAACCCGATTACTTCATATGTAGTGATTCTAGTCTTCCCTATCTTACTTGGTGGAGACTTATCCATAATACCTTTACTTAGCATTTTCGGAAACTTCCCATTTGTCTCATAACATTCTTACCAAAACCGTGTTACTACACTTGACTTTTCTTACCATTCCTCTCGTAGGTTCTTACTATCATACTCACGGCTTTGTAATTACCATCAAAACCATTGCTGACCACTTCTGTTGTGCCACTCTGATTTCCACTTGTTGTCTTTAACCAATACCTTAACTCTCACATTTCCTTCTGCCCATATTTACTATCTTATCAAATCTTCTATGTTGTAACTAACGCTACAACCTTGCACTTTTACCACCTTGCGAGATTAAGTCTCACGATAGGTTTATCATATGCTCGCATTACTTTCCTTACGGATATACTTTACATACTTATCAGTTGAACTTATCTCCTAACGTAATGATACCATACTTAATTTCGTTCTCGAACATTCTTGACTCATGGTGCACATTCGCGTTGCCACTTAATTACCATGGTAGACTCATCATGTACTCATACATACCCTTCTTGAACATCCAACATTACATTTTCGTATTCTCACAAGCTATGCTTTGCTTAATCTTACTAATACTTGCTCATTAATTCTCTTCTTGGAGAAAACTTCATAAATTGGCACACGGATCATTGGTGTTGATGTTCCTTTATTATATATAAATATTGAATCTGAGTCCCAGTCGTTACCATAAAAATTCATGAAACGAGTTGATAACACAATAGTGTCATCAAATCTTGCTCCAAGTGTTCAAATTATTTTACGTAACTTGTAACCGACTGGTACCTACCAATTTCCATTTAAAATTTATGAACACCAATTCCAATCACCCGCATGCATATATCTTTTCTAAAATCTTATAAACTTCACAAATAATTAAATTCGTCATGGTAACGAGTCTTAGTAAAATTAATTAAGCAAATCATAGATTCGAGGGATAATTAATACTCCACAACATCTGAGAATCTTGTGATCTAACATTACTCCTTACCACCTTAACTTCTTACTTCATGTCTTCATGTCCGTTTCATATACAGAAATCCCTAAACACTTGGTCTAAACTCCTTTAAACTCTTGTCACGTTAACCTCCAATGTTACCTTAAACTGTATCGATTCTGTTAATGGTTGTTCATGATCTTTTTCCTTTGAAAACCTTAAGTTGTAATGTGCATTCGTTACTTAATGTTATAAAACGTGTTTATTGCAAAAAGGTTGTCAAGACAACTCTCCAATAGTCACTACGGACCGTTGGAACGAACTAACAGTTTTTGAAAAAAAATGTCGCCCCACGTTCGCTATCGACAAGTTTCTTCAACTCAATTTTTTTTTCTGGAAAACGTGTTTTTCATAAAAATCTTATTTCTCAAGCAATCCAATGCACATTATCCATCTTTAACATCATTAAGATATTCTATAATTATGCTTGACAAACATTAACTTCATTCGGTACAATTGTCGGCTCATCAGAAATTAATGCCTTAATCCTGATATCATTAACATAAAGCGTTCACATAAAACCTTGACTTCGTTTGCTGTGAACGGTTTGGCTTATTCTCTGTCGACTCGATCGTCATTCCAACATTAGAACCTTGTCCTCTCTGGGCATTCCAATCATTGGCTTCTTTAACAAATCTCCATCTCTGAGAACTTACAAATTCTATCAACATATGTCGTCTTCTCCTTATCTTTTAACCTCGTACTTACATTCAAGAAATATTTATTTCCTTTCCATAACATAGTCTTGCTCCAACAACGACTCTTATCGAAGCTCCCGGTCACTCTTAGACATTTCCAAATTATTCACTTACAGGTATACAAAATATCTTTAACAACTTCCCAAACGCTGTCGGATCAATCCATCTTGACAAGACCTTGCATTTCCGGAGAAATCTATCTTAAGCTGATTAGCTCACCGACCACCATCTGGCACGGTTAAACTCTTACTATTCCTACTCCAAGTCTCTACCTTCTCAAATCATCTTCATCACATACTTCGTTCCTCCTGGTCCTATTCAGCTCTCAGGCATCCGTTCTAACCGTCGAATGTTAAATTGAGTTGATCAAGCTCAACTAACATCAACAATTAAAACATTTACCTGGAACCCAATGGTCCCACTTCCTTAGTTGTAACTTAATGACCCAAGGCACGGTCTGAATCGACCTGCTCTGATTCCAAATTGTAACACCCATACTAAACGTATCTAGAAAGTTTAGCATGTGCATTAATCTGATACTGGATACATTAAAAATTTACAACTTATTACATGATAATTATACATCTTTTACAACCACAATGTTCATACATTGAATCTATAACATAACTTATCCAAAATCTAGTTTGTGCTTCCTTGTATTCATGTCATCCTGCTGCAATTTGAACGAACACCTACCAAAACACCTATCCAACTTGTAGCTTGCCATCACAACCTGTTTATCTGAAACAAATAAGGATTGGGATGAGACATAATGTCTCAGTGAGTTCCACCTAATCCTAGGCTATAGGCAACCTCAAGGGAAACCTACGGTCGCCACGTGTCTACTTTACAACCTGACGGTTGATTATACGTGGGTGGGGACTTGCATGCTTAGACGGTTGTGCATACTAGGACCGTCTTAACTTCATCTTACTTGTTATAGGCTTACTATAATCTTGGGTGTCATGGCGGTCAAGGGAACCTAGGACCACTATGCCAAGATACGGTGAATGCATGGAGGTCTTCATGTAACATGTTCATGACACAATCCTAAGCCGGACGATTAGGGAAACCTAAGAACGTCATCGGCATCATATTCTTTACTTGTTTCAGTCATTGCTATTATCAAAGTAGAAGGAAAGTATTTTGTATATAGCATCGAAAGTAGAAAGAAGAAATAGAATTTCAAACAGTAGAAAGGCTCAAATTGATGTAAAAGAGTGAGAGTCAGCCAAAGGCATGACTTCACGGATTTACAAAGCTTGGAAAATGGTAATTTTATTGGTTGGTGATACATTGAACACGATGACCGCTACATTTCATAGAAATTTTGAATCCACAAGTACAGAAGCCTCTGATGAAGAAGATCATTGACAGTTGCAGATGCCCCAAGGGGTGATGGTGATTTGCCAGATATAGTTACTTGTCTTTTATTGTCAACCTCATTTTTGCATGAACCGCCCTTTTGGGTTTTCGGCTCATCGAGGCGCTCATTCTTGCCTGAGTTGCGTACAATCTCAGCGAGCTCTTTCATATTCATTTTTTGTCCCTAACTTTTGCCTGGATCGCCCCTTCGGGTTTTCGATCCACCGGGAAGCGCATTTTTGCCTAGGCCGCCCTTTCGGGTTTTCGACCTACCACGCTGTTCTTTTCTTTTTAGACAAAGTATTTCTTGACTATATCGGCATTAACAGGATTTGGAAGTTCAACACCATCCATGTGTGTAAGAATCAAAGCACCACCAGAGAAAGCCTTCTTGACAACATAAGGACCTTCATAGTTAGGTGTCCACTTGCCCCTTGGGTCGGGTTGTTGACTTATTCTTCTTTTCAATACAAGTTCGCTTTCCTTGAATTCTCGAGGTCGGACTTTCTTGTCAAAAGCATTCTTCATTCGCACTTGATACAACTGTCCATGAGTCATGGCATCCATACGTTTCTCTTCAATCAGATTCAATTGATCATACCGACTTTGACACCATTCAGCTTCGGTTAACTTTGCTTCCATGATCACTCGAAGAGATGGAATCTCCACTTCTAGAGGAAGAACTGCTTCCATACCATACACAAGAGAGAAAGGAGTTGCCCCGGTTGAACTGCGCACTGTAGTTCGGTAACCATGCAAGGCAAACGGTAGTATCTCATGCCAGTCTTTGTAAGTAGTGACCATCTTTTGAACAATCTTCTTGATGTTCTTGTTAGCGGCCTCAATTGCACCATTCATCTGAGGTCTATAAGGAGAAGAGTTGTGATGTTCAATTTTGAATTCTTCACATAAAGCTTGCATCATACTATTGTTCAGATTGGAACCATTGTCAATGATGATCTTGTTGGGAACACCATATCGACAGATGATGTTATTCTTGATAAACTTGACAACCACTTGCTTGGTCACATTTGCATAGGAAGCAGCTTCAACCCACTTGGTGAAGTAGTCAATTGCCACTAGAATGAAACGATGTCCATTGGAAGCTTTTGGTTCAATTCTTCCGATCATGTCAATGCCCCACATAGAGAAAGGCCATGGGGAAGATATAACATTGAGAGCGTGTGGAGGCACATGAATCTTGTCAGCATAAACTTGACACTTGTGGCATCTCTTAGCATGTTTGTGGCAATCACGCTCCATAGTTATCCAGTAATAGCCGGCTCTTAACAGTTTTCTTGACATGGTGTGACCCGAAGCATGGGTCCCAAAGGTACCATCATGTACATCATGCATCAATTTCTCAGCTTCTTGTTTGTCAACACATCTCAACAAGACCATGTCATAGTTCCTCTTGTATAGGATTTCTCCGTCCAGAAGGAATCTGCTAGCCCATCGTCTCAAGGTCTTTTTATCTCTGTTGGAAGCACCAGGTGGATATTCATGATTCTGCAAGAATTGTTTGATGTTGTAATACCAAGGCTTTTTATCATTCACAACCTCATCAATTTGATCTGGTATATTTTCAACAGTAAACACATGAGCAGGCCTATCAAGACGCTGCACCTTGATCACAGGCACATCATTCCAGTGATTCACACGAAACATGGAGGACAGAGTAGCAAGAGCGTCAGCCATTTGATTTTCATCCCGAGGGATATGATGCAGCTCAACCTTGGTAAAGTATGTCAACAGACGTCTTGCATAGTCACGGTAAGGGATCAGCTTCTCATGATGAGTCTCCCATTCACCCTTTATCTGATTAATAACAAGTGCAGAATCTCCATAGATGTCAAGGTGCTTAATTCTTAGATCGAGGGCTTCTTCAATGCCCAAGATGCATGCTTCATATTCATCTATGTTGTTGGTGCATTCAAAAGTTATTCGTGCAGTGAAAGGAATGTGGTGCCCCTGCGGAGTTACAATGATGGCCCCAATTCCCTTACCATAAGCATTAACAGCACCATCAAACACCAATCCCCACTTGCTATTGGGATCCGGCCCTTCATTGATCAGTGGTTCTTCACAGTCTTTTGCTTTCAGATACATAATCTCTTCATCAGGGAAATCAAACTTAATTGGCTGGTAATCATCAAGGGGTTGACAAGCAAGATGCTTAGCAAGGGCGCTTCCCTTGATTGCTTTCTGAGCTTTGTACACAATATCATATTCAGACAACAACATTTGCCAACGTGCAATCTTTCCAGTAACAGCAGGCTTTTCAAAGATGTACTTGATTGGATCCATTCGGGATATCAACCAAGTTGTATGATTCACCATGTAATGACGCAGGCGTTTGGCAGCCCAAACTAAAGCACAACAGGTCTTTTCAAGCATTGTATACCGAGTCTCGCAGTCGGTGAACTTCTTGCTCAGATAGTAGATAGCATGCTCTTTCTTACCAGTCTCATCTTGCTGACCGAGAACACAGCCCACTGAATCATCCAACACTGACAGATACATAATCAAAGGCCTTCCTTCTACTGGCAGGACAAGGATAGGTGGTTCCGACAGGTATTCTTTGATGCTATCAAAAGCTTCCTGGCATTCATCATTCCATACAACAGGCTGATTCTTTCTGAGCAGTTTGAAAATTGGTCCACAAGTAGTAGTCATGTGAGATATAAATCTTGAAATATAGTTCAGACGTCCGAGGAAACCTCTGACTTGCTTTTCAGTTTGAGGGGCCGGCATCTCTCTGATGGCTCGGACTTTGTCAGGATCAACTTCAATGCCTCTTTGACTGACAATGAAGCCTAGCAATTTTCCAGATCTTACACCAAATGTACACTTGTTAGGATTCAATCGCAGCTTGTACCTTCTCAATCTTTCAAACATCTTTTTCAGATACACAACATGCTGCTCTTCATCACTTGACTTCACAATCATATCATCAACATATACTTCAATCTCTTTGTGAATCATATCATGAAACAGAGTGGTCATACCCCTTTGATAGGTAGCACCAGCATTTATCAAGCCAAACGGCATCACCTTATAACAGAACGTTCCCCACGGAGTGATGAAGGACGTCTTTTCTCTATCTTCAGGAGACATTCGTATCTGATTATAACCAGAGAAACCATCCATGAAGGAGAACATTTTGGATTGAGCAGTACTGTCAACAAGCACATCAATATGAGGCAATGGGAAGTTATCCTTTGGACTGGCTTTATTCAGATCTCTGTAATCAACACACATTCGAACTTTCCCATCTTTCTTCGGTACTGGCACAATGTTGGCAATCCACTCAGGATATTCAGCTGTCATGAGGAAACCTGCATCAATTTGCTTCTGCACCTCAGCCTTGATCTTAAGAGCCATGTCTGGACGAGACCTTCTCAATTTCTGTTTGACAGGAGGACATTCAGGTCTTGTCGGTATCCGATGTTCCACAATCTGGGGATCTAGACCCGGCATATCTTCATAAGACCATGCAAAGACATCTGGATAATCATGGAGAAGCTGAATAATCTTCCTTTTCACTTCTGGCTCAAGTGCAGCACCAATCTTGATCTCTCGCTTGTTCTCTTCAGTACCCAGGTTAACGAGTTCAATCTCTTCCTGATGAGGCTGAATGGCTCTTCTTTCTTGCTCAAGCAGTCGAGTGATCTCATATGGTATCCCTTCATCATCATCATCCTCATCTTCAGCTTCATATACAGGGAATTCAAAATTTGGAGGAACCATAGGGTCACTGTGTTCAACGGGTTTATTATGGTTCAATCTGCATAATATGATTGGGATGATTTTAGAAAAAGTTTTTCATGCAGATTTTTGAAATTAATAAGAAAATAACAAATGTTTTGGTTTTTTCTGGCATTACCATTATTTCCAAGAAAAAGGCACTAAAAAGTAAAAAACAAAGAGTCGTGAGAAAGACGACAATTTTTATTGATAACGGCAATGCCGAAACAAACACGCCCTTACAATGATATCACTTTCGCCTTGGGCAGAGCGAAAGGATTGTTATTTTGAAAACAAGGAAACATGAGCAACAAGACACATTACACGGAAGCATGCATGACTAAGGGAACATCAATGGCCTCCCAATTTCTCACAGTGCCTCCTGGTACAACGAATGTAGGCACATGACCTCTTTTAGCAGCATCTTCAGCAATAGCATTGATGAACCCAGCACTGTAGAAGGTTCCCTTTGAAACACCGGAAGTTGGAGAGAATCCAAGGCCCTCTTTACGCTTGTTTTCCAGAATCTGAATTACTTTGCCCCAGCCGGCAGCTTGTCCTGCTTGAACAGCCTTCTGAGCGTCTTTCAGTGAAGCCATGCTAGCACCAGCCCTCCGGGGTTCCGCACCCTCGACAGTCAAGCCTTGAAACGATGTCCCTTCAGCGGACCCTGCTTCAACACAAGAGAAAGATGATACTTGGCTAACTAGAAATGCCTCTTCACCATGTACAGTGACAATCTTACCGTTCCTCATGAACTTGAGCTTCTGATGCAATGTAGAAGTTACCGCTCCAGCGTCGTGGATCCACGGCCTTCCGAGGAGACAACTGTAAGAAGCGTTGATGTCCATGACTTGGAAAGTGATTTGGAACGTCTCTGGACCAATGGTAATTGGCAAGTCTACCTCCCCGAGAACATCCTTGCGGGATCCATCAAAAGCTTTAACCAGATAGCTGCTACCCCTCAGGGAAATTCCATGACGGCTCAATTGCCTCAGTGTGGATTCAGGCATTACATTCAGAGACGATCCAGTGTCCACCAACACATTGGATATCATGTCAGATCCACAATGTACTGAGATATGCAGAGCCAAGTTGTGGTGTTTCCCTGCTTCGGGGAGCTCATCATCACCAAATCCCAAATTGTTGCAGGCAGTAATATTACTCACTATCCCATCAAACTGATCCACAGAGACTTCGTGGTCAACATAAGCTTGCTCCAGTATCTTCATTAGCACTTTCCTATGAGCCTCTGAGCTCATGAGCAGAGACAAGATGGATATTTTTGACGGGGTTTGCAGCAGTTGGTCAACAATCTTGTAGTCACTCTTCTTGATAAGCCTCAGAATTTCATCCAGATTAGATTCTTCAATAGATTGGCCTGATGGGCCGGGGTTCTTGTTGACAGGAGGAGCAACTGGTGGTGTTATTGTGGCAATGGGTGTAACCACCTTCTTTTGAAACAAGGGTGGACGGACTTTTCCGCTTCTCAGAGTTGTAATTTCACTGGCAACATTGTCAACTGTAGTTGGGGATACCAGAGGCACTTCTACTCCATTCTCAATCATGGTTGCACTGTACTTGTAAGGAATTGCTTTGGTAGAGGTATAAGATACCGGACCAGGTAACCTGATCACCAAAGGCTCAACATTTCTCGTCTGAGATACACCTTCAACAGGAGAGTCATGGAACACTGGCACAATCACACATACGTCGCTGGCAATCAAGTACTTGTCATCCATCAGATTCTGGATATCATCCTGCACCACACAACAGCCCATGGGATTTTGCAGGCATTCTGAACAAGAATTATGATCATGTTTGAACAAAGAAGCCTGGCAGAGCTTGACATGTAGCGGTACCAAGGGAGTAACAACATTGCGGACATCCAACACGTGATCCTCTTGAGGAACAGGGACCCTTTCAAAAGCCTCAATCATATTAACAGCAGCATGGTTTGGGAGTGGATTGTCAAGAACATGAGGAACACTATTCTCAAAAGTCAACCGTCCCTTTTCTATTAGGTCTTTCACAATATATTTCAGAGCAAGGCAACCCTCAACATCATGGCCTTGAGCACCCTGATGGAATTCACATGTTAGATCCTGTCGGAACCTGGGAGGCAATGGATTAGGCGGAGGCTTGCCTGGTCTAGTGACACAGTGTCCCTTGGCCAGTAGAGTTGGGAGCAGCTCGCCATACCGCATTGGTATTGGTGGAAAAGAAGGTCTGGGTCGGGGACCCTGTTGTTGCTGCTGTTGCTGTTGAGCAGAAGGCTGTTGTTGTACTTGTTGGGCAATGGCGTTTGACCCGGTGGCAGAGGATATTGCTGGTAGAATGGTGGGAAGAAAGGATGCTGAGAGTACTGCATGTAGTGATAGGGCATAGGTAATTGTGTAGCAGCTGCAGATGGGTTACCATACACCATCCCTACATCAGATTCTTTCTTCTTATGATGACCACTACCATACTTCTTTGGTGCACTGGTTGAAGATTCACCTTTCTCAAGAACAATAATACCATCTCGGACGGCCTCCTCTAGGCGAGTTCCCATGGTAACCATATCAGAGAAGTTGTTTGGGGCAGAGACTATCATCCTCTCTTTATAATCCTTCTTCAGAGTCTTCAGGAATGTCTGTGTTAACTCTTCCTCATCAAGTCGAGGAGAAACACGGGCAGCTGCCCCTCTCCACCTCTGAGCATATTCACGGAAGGTTTCATCTGATTTCTGAGACAAGGCCTTAAGAGAGTCCCTATTTGGTCTCAGACGGGTATTGAATTCATATTGACTCTCAAAAGCAGCAGCCAGATCCTCAAAAGTATGGATGTTGTCTTTACTCAAACTAGTGTACCAATCTGCTGCATCATCTGTCAAGCTACTCTGGAAGCAATGGATCATTAGTGCATCATTATCGGCGTAGTTAGCCATCTTTCGGACATACCGGATAACATGGTTGTGTGGACAAGAAGTTCCATTGTATTTGTCAAATTCTGGCTCTTTAAATTTCTTAGGAACCTCAAATCGGGATACCAAACAAAGATCACGAGCTTTAGCAGGAGCACCGTTGCTTCCTCGGCTAGCCTTGACCTCACGGAGTTCTCCAGCCAACTCCTTCAACTGTCTCTTCATAGCTTCCATTGTGGGATCTTGTCCACGCGGAGTGTCAATATCAATCACCTGCTGCACAGTGTGTACAACAGGGTCGGTAACAACAGTAGTCACCTGAGGCATAGCAGTAGATACAGGAATCTGTCCTTGACCAGCAAAACCAGAGACACCAGCAGCAGTATTAGGAGAATAGTAAGCTGAGAGACCATAAGGACGCCCATTGGGCATAACAAAACGAGCATCAGTAGCCACAGTAGATAGTGGGATAGATGGAATTGCTTCAGTAGAAACTGGGACAGATGTGGCTGGTTGTTCTTGTGCAGCCATCATAGCGGACATAGCGTCATGAGCCTTAGCCAAGTCTTCTCTCATAGCAGCCAATTCGGCACGGAGCTGAGCATTTTCTTCTTCAAAGTTAGCCATCATTCTTCTCTTGTGAAATCTTGTTTGATGCACTCTGTCTGGTTGGTAAATCTTGCGACCACGAGCCACTTTTCGGACTGCGGCGGATAAAACCAGGAGGCAATGAGCACGAGGGAAGTTTTTGTGACAAATGAATGCATATGATGCATGAAATGTGTTAATGCATATGCAAAAAGACTCTTTTTTGTGTTATCGAAGGGTTTTAGACAAATTAAAAACTTGTAAACATTACTAAACAACAATTAACATAAACGAGAAACAAGCAACCAACATATAATTTTTGTTGTTGTTGTTCTTGAAAAACTGTCACTTCTTTCTTCTTGGATGTGGCAATGGCGATTGGGTAGTGGTTTTGTTAAAACCCGCAAGGGTCTGTTAGTTTTAGACGTGGTGGGTTCATCCCTCGATCTGGGTTCACGCGTAATGTTCATATAAAATCGGTTAAGGTAAGCGTTTCTGATCGATCATTCTTCGATGTTCCAGATCTGTTGAGAGATCTGCAAGTCCAAAGATTCGGGTCAGCTTGCACTATGGTATCGGTATAAGGGCTAGAAATGGCTGTTAATTTGTTGTTGTTCTTCGCAGTAAATAGTTGGTGATCGTGGATTCGTTAGTTACCGTGTTGGCAGTCGGATTCACTTCCAATTTTGAAGAATTGCTCAGTTTCAAATTGAGTTATGGGATGTTTCCTTGGTTATGTATCTCAGTCATCATGTTGATTGTCATGGGACTGTATGGACTCAAAAGAGTTGTAATATCCCGCTTGTCAGTATTAGAATATTACCAGTTAAGCGTGCCGAAGGACGAAAGTTCAAGGAAAGCAAGCGTGATGAATAATGATTATTACGTGAAGTTAGTTTATTACGAGTTATGTATCAGTACCATATTAAACACGCTTAAGGCAAGGGTATAATGGTATTTGCATGCGGAAGAGATATTTTTATGTTGTTGGCCTAAAATATCTCATTCTTCAATTTTCTTTCTCTCACTAGGTTAGAGAAAAGAGTTCCCTCCTCCCTCTCTCTTTATGGACCACCCCCATCCTCCTTCATTAAGTCATCAAAGCCTTCCAAATTCATGCAATAGATGGCTTAGCTAGCAAGAAACAAGTGGAAGAATGGATTTAAGCATGGGTTGGTTGGAAAGCTATGGATCAAGAATGAAGTGAAAGCTAGGGTTTGAGCTTGGAACTTGAAGGAAAGCAAGAACCTTGTTTAGGTGAGTTCTTAGATAATTTATCCTACCTTTGGGGTGTGTATTTCTTGTGAGAAAACAAGATTATGTTAGTTTATGAAATTAGGGATTATAGAACCCCTTTGTACCATTTATGATCAAAACTTGTTAATGATGCCATGTAATTTATTTCTAATTGTTTTTATGCGTCCTAGAAGTGCCAAGTACATTAAGATGCTTGAAATTGAGGTTTTTATGCAAAATCACGTTTTCTGCAGAATTATGGACTGCTACATGTAACAGCCCGATTTTTCGTTAGATTTATTTTATTATTTATTTATGTGTGTTATATGTGATTATTTGCCTTTGTGTGTATTTTTGGTTGGGATTGTAGAATTCGGTGTTAGAAGGGTATTTTAGTCATTTTGGACTTAGGGGCATTTTGGTCATTTTAAGAGTAGGGGTAATTTTGTAATTTGTTTGAGGATTGTTTTTAGTGCTTAGTGAGAGTCGTTATTTTACTAAGTTACTAGAGAGTGTAGTAATTATTTTATTTATCGGTAAGTGACCGTTAGTGATATATTTTACCGTTAAGTGAGTAGTAACATTTGGGGTTAGAATAGAAATGGGTTAGACCCATTAAGGTTTGTGAGATAAGCCCAATTGGATAGAGCATATATAAACTCTAGTTGTTGGTGAAAATTAGGTTTTACAAACATTTATCATTTCATTTCATTTGAGAGAAGAGATAGAGATAAAGAGAAGAAAGAGTTTGAAGAGATTGAAGAGGAAGGCTAGGGCTAGAAGAGGGATTCATCATCTAGAAGCTAAATTGAAGCTTGGGTTAGAGAATCTTGGTGCTAGAGGTAAGAGGGTTAGAT
Organism: Medicago sativa; assembly: GCF_051527215.1. Classification (NCBI taxonomy): domain Eukaryota; kingdom Viridiplantae; phylum Streptophyta; class Magnoliopsida; order Fabales; family Fabaceae; genus Medicago; species Medicago sativa. The sequence goes on from NC_140751.1 coordinate 35,029,294, forward strand.
TTCAACCATAATCCCTAACTTTTCATTTCTACCCATTTTGTGAAATTGATGAATTGATTTTAATTGGTGTAAATTTGTGCATGATTGTTGTTGTTATGTTTGAGGACATGATGTGTTGATAATCAAGTTGTTGTTGACGAAATTACATGCTCAATATATGTTTATATGTATAATTTGTTGATTTTGCTCAAAATGGTATAAATTAGTGTTGTTGTGGTTGATTAGTGATGAATTCATGTTTGAATGAGGTTGTTGATGAATTAGATATGTTGTTGTTGTTGATTTATACCATGGGTATTCCATTTTGTGAAGTTGTTGTTTGAATTGGTGAAGTTGTGCTAAGATGTTCATGTGAAGGACCAAAATGAACTTTTGAAATATGAAGTTGTTGACTAAGTTTTTGATGTTGTTGGATGAATTGGACTTGGTATAATTTCTGTTTTCATGTTGTGGTTGTGTTAGTCGAGTCGTTTGGGAGAAAACGGGTTTTCCGTGTGAAATGTCGGTGTTTAAGCGTTTTTGCAAATAAGTGATTATGTGAGGTTTGGGAGAAATGATTTTGTGATGGTTGAAACTTGAATTTTTCTGTAGATTATGATAGAACTAAATGACAGGAGCGTGTAGGCGAAAACGGCATCGAAATCCGATTAACGGTTTGAATTTTATGCGCGAAATGGTGAAAACGGAAAAACGAAGAAAAAGCTGTGCTGTCAATCGAGCACGGCCATGCCGTGCATGGCACGGGCCGTGCTAACTTTATGTTTCCTTGGCACGGCTGTGCCGTGCATGGCACGGCCGTGCCGTGCATGGCACGGGCCGTGCCGTGTTGACAGAACTTCGGTTTCTGCGTTTCTTGTGTTTTTTCACCCATTTCTGCTTTGAATTGGCCTTTGGTGTAAACATGAAAGTTTATATAATTTTGTTAACTTTCCAATTGCTTTGGTTTGACTTGAAAATGATTCATGGATTTTGAGTTATAAGGAAAACACTCTAAGGATGTCTTAGAGAAATTTTACTGAAACTCCGCATAACCACTTTTAAGTCGACCCAAACCTTATGGATTGCTTCCTACTTTCAAACTTGGATTCTATAAGTTCAATTATGGTTTTCAAACTATGATGTGTTGGGTCTAACTTGTTTTGCTTAGAAAATGGGAAATTTCTTGAAAAGTGTTTCGGTGAGACGAACTTTGTGATTTTCATGAGTTCATCGTATTTGGCTGATGAAATGCTTATGTAACCTCTACTGCACATATATGTGACTTGTGAGAATACATGGCATAGGCAACTGAGCTTGTTTGCTTGGTTTTGTCTTAAATGTTCAATTACTTGTAATATTTTGACTTTGAGAGACGAACTTGATTAAAACTGATTTTTGAGAGCCTATTGCTTATCAACCGTTTATGAATAGATTAATATGACTATGAAATGGTGTATGAATGGTTGTTGAGTGATGAAGATGATGTTTGTGATCATATGTTGTAGTTGTTCCTTATTTTGGATTGTAAAGAATTATGTGCAAATGTGGCAACTATATGTTGATTTATGTGGAGATGATTGGTGATGCATATGTGTGTGAAAACCATATGTTGCCTGTATTGTGAATGTAGTTGGTGATTGTATATATGTTATGTGGTGGTGAATTGTTGTTGATTGCATATATACAAATATTGGTGATGTTAAGGTGAATTGTTTGTGTGAACATATGCATTGTAGTTGAGTCATATGTTCATGCATACATGACTGATGGTGGTGGATTTTATATCCAATTGAGGTGATTACGATGTTTTGTTGCATCGAAGGTGACGACCTTGAGGTGTTTTGGTACCACATGCATCTAGATGAGTCTAGAGCCATTGTATAAACTGTTGGTGAATTGAATTGCATGGAGATGTGTTTGGTGATTGATTTGCTAATTGCAATTGTGGATTGAATTGTTAATTGTTAATTGTTGATTGACAAGGTGAAGTTGTGATATGTGTATGATACACTTGTTGATATGAACTTGAAATGATGGTAATGAATGATATGAATGTTGTGGATACTTGTGAGTATGTGTATAATTTAGCAAACATTATGCTCAAATATATCTTTCATTCCAATGTTCTTACTATTTTCTTATATGGATTATGATGATGTAATGCTAACCCTCAGTGGTTTACCACATACCTTTCTGTATGGACGGGTAGATGGAGTGCAGGATGCTTAGTTTGTTTGCTTGATGATGCCGAGGAGTGGAGTTCCTCTTTTTTATGCAAGTGTCTAGATTAGGGCTCTGATCTAGGGTAGTTCTTGCATGTTGTTTTATTTGACTATGTATTTTGGAGTTGAGTTGGTACTTGTTATTTGAGATTTGGAGAATACATTTGTATTTTGTTGAGACCTGGAGATGTTTTATGATTATATGTATGTTCCGCTGCTAGGTTATGTAAACATGATCTTTATGCATGTATGAATTGTGGTTTATTCGAAGACGTAGCATCTATTTCTAGAATATGTTTGTATATTCGCGCGTTTTACCGCTTATTAGAAGTAGGGTGTTACAAGTTGGTATCAGAGCCATGGTCAGTCTTGTCCAGACTAGTAGACTAGTGTTTGCTGATACTCCCTATTAGTATGCGAATGGTAATGATTTACCTTCGGTACTTGTTCTTGTGTTGTTGTGTTATTGTTCTTATATGTTGGTTGGTTTTATGTAGAAGAGAGATGGCTGGTGGTAGAGATGATGCGGCGATTGCTCAGGCTTTAGCTTCGATGGCTCAGGTGTTGACTCAGGCAAATGAGCAGGCGGCAATTGGTCATCGTGATCCTGGTGAGGCGGAGGAGCGAACGTTGGATCGTTTCTTGCGAAATAGTCCGCCGACGTTCAAGGGTAGATATGACCCGGATGGAGCTCAGAGTTGGGTGTAGGTATGGAGAGGATCTTTCGGGCTATGGTGACGAGTGAGGACTAGAAGGTCAGGTTGGCCACTCATATGCTTGCTGAGGAGGCTGAGTATTGGTGGACCAATGCTAAGGGGAGGCTTGAGGCCGGAGGTGGAGTTGTGACTTGGGCTAGGTTCAAGACTGAGTTTTTGAGTAAGTACTTTCCTAAGGATTTGAGGACCAAAAAGGGAGTGGAGTTCTTGAACTTGAAGCAAGAGAATCGTTCAGTGGCTGAGTATGTAGAAAATTTTGAGGAGCTTTCGAGGTTTTGTCCGTACATCAATGCGGAGGATGCTATGGTTTCCAAGTGTGTGGAGTTTGAAAGCGGTTTGAGGCCCGATATCTATCAGTACATGTGTATTTGGGAGATCCATGATTTTGATACTTTTGTGCATAAGTGTCGCATGTTTGATGATGCTGGAAAGGCTAAGGTTAACCACTACAAGGCTCAGAATGAGAAGAAGGGCAAGAGTCATGGATTTGGGAAGCCGTACAACAAGGACAAAGGCAAGAAGAGAGAATCTGGTGGAAGCTCTAAGGTGAATGTTGCTGAGGTGAGGTGCTACAAGTGTGGCATATTGGGTCATTTTGCTAATGATTGCAAAAGTGGTGAGAAATTCTACAAGTGTGGAGAAGCAGGTCACAAGGCTTTTGAGTGCAAGAAGGAGATCACTTACTACAATTGTGGTGAGAAGGGGCATATTAGTACTAAGTGTACCAAGCCGAAGAAGGCGGCGGGGAAGGTGTTTGCATTGAATGCAAAAGAGGTGGAGCATCCGGATAATCTCATCCGAGGTATGTGTTTTATCAATAGTACTCCTTTGATTGCAATTATTGATACTGGTGCTACTCATTCTTTTATTGCAGTTAGTTGTGTTGAGCGTTTGGGTTTGGTTGTGACTCCGTTGTCTCAAGGGATGGTTATCGACACCCCGGCTAGTGGTTCGGTGACTACTTCTTTAGTGTTTGCTAAGTGTCCTGTTAGTTTTGGCAATGTAGATTTTGAGTTGGATCTTGTGTGTCTTCCGTTGAAGCATATGGATGTGATTTTCGGTATGGATTGGATGTTTACTTTTGGTGTTAACATTAATTGTTTGACCAAGAGTATAACGTTTTCTAAGCCAGTAGCTGAGGGAGGTAGGAAGTTCTTGATCGCGGAGCAAGTGAAGAAGTCTTTGGATGATGAAGCTAGTGTGTTCATGATGTTTGCTTCCTTGAAGGAAAGTAGTAAGAAATGAGTTGGTGATTTGCCGATAGTGCAAGAATTTCCAGAAGTTTTTCCGGATGACATTACCGAGTTACCACCGGAGAGGGAAGTTGAGTTTGCAATTGATTTGGTCCTTGGAACGAGTCCTATTTCGATTGCGCCTTATCGGATGTCTGCATTAGAGTTGGGTGAGTTGAAGAAGCAGTTGGAAGAGTTGCTTGAGAAGCAGTTTATCAGGCCGAGTGTTTCTCCGTGGGGTGCTCTAGTGTTGCTAGTTAAGAAGAAGGATGGAAGCATGAGGTTGTGTGTGGATTATCGGCAGTTGAACAAGGTGACAATCAAGAATCGGTATCCGCTTCAGAGGATTGATGATTTGATGGATCAATTGGTTGGTGCGGAGGTGTTCAGGAAGATTGATTTAAGGTCAGGATATCATCAGATTAGAGTAAAGGCGGAAGATATATCCAAAACTGCGTTCAGAACGAGGTATGGACACTATGAGTATTCTATGATGCCATTTGGAGTGTCTAATGCGCCAGGTGTTTTCATGGAATATATGAATAGAATATTTCATCCTTTTCTGGATCGTTTTGTGGTGGTGTTTATTGATGATATTTTGGTATATTTGAAGTCTGAAGAAGAGCATGCCGAGCATTTGAGGATTGTGTTGGGAGTGTTGAAAGATAAGAGGTTGTTTGCTAAGTTGTCGAAGTGTGATTTCTGGTTGCGGGAAGTGAGTTTCCTTGGTCATGTGATTTCTAAAGGTGGTATTGTCGTGGATCCGTCAAAGGTTGATGCAGTGTTGCAGTGGGAATCACCTAAGTCTGTTTTTGAAGTTAGAAGCTTTCTTGGATTGGCAAGGTATTATCAGAGGTTCATTGAGGGATTCTCTAAGTTGGCGTTGCCATTGACGCAGTTGACTCGGAAAGGGCAAGCTTATGTTTGGGATGCTAATTGTGAGAAGAGTTTCCAAGATTTGAAGAAGAGGTTGACATCGGCTCCAGTGTTGATTTTGCCGAATCCGAAGGAAGATTTAGAACTTGTAGATCGAGTGGTGTTGATTAACCAAGGTAAGGGTGGAGACTTCAGATTGAATGAGAACTGTGTTTTGATGTTTCGTGATCGTGTTTGTGTACCAAGAGTTCTTAAGCTTAAGAGAAGGATTTTGGAAGAAGGTCACAGAAGTAGTTTGAGTATTCATCCAGGAGCGACTAAGATGTATCAGGATTTGAAAAGTTGTTTTGGTGGCCTGGAATGAAGAAGGATATTGCAGAGTTTGTGTATGCTTGTTTGGTTTGTCAGAAGTCTAAGAATGAACATCAGAAGCCGTCAGGTTTGATGCAACCGTTGTTTGTGCCAGAGTGGAAGTGGGATAGTATATCAATGGACTTTGTGGGAGCGTTGCCGAAGACTGTTAAGGGTTTTGGTTCTATTTGGGTGATTGTCGATCAGTTGACGAAGTCAGCACATTTAGTTCCTATTAAGACCGGTATATCTGTGGCGAAGTTGGCTAAAATCTACATTGAGCAGATCGTTAGATTGCATGGTGTTCCTTCTAGTATTGTGTCGGATAGGGATCCGAGGTTTACTTCTAAGTTTTGGGAGAGTTTGCAAGTTGCTTTGGGAACTAAGTTGAGGTTGAGTTCTGCTTATCATCCCCAGACTGATGGTCAGACGGAGAGGACTATTCAGAGTTTGGAAGATTTGTTGAGAGCTTGTGTGTTGGAGCAAGGTGTCAGTTGGGTCGAATGTTTACCGTTGATTGAGTTTACTTACAACAACAGTTTTCATTCCAGTATCGGGGATGGCACCATTTGAGGCTTTGTATGGTCAGAGGTGTAGAACTCCTTTGTGTTGGTATGAGTCAGGAGAAAGTGCTTTGTTAGGACCGGAAGTTGTGCAAGAGACGACCGAGAAGGTTAAGATGATTCAAGAGAAGATGAAAGCATCTCAGAGTAGGCAGAAGAGTTATCATGATAAGAGGAGGAAAGACCTTGAGTTTCAGGTTGGTGGCCATGTGTTTTTGAGAGTGAATCCTATAACTGGTGTTGGACATGCTTTGAAGTGTCAGAAGTTGACTCCTCGTTTTGTTGGACCTTTTGAGATTGTTGAGAAGGTTGGGGTTGTAGCGTATCGGATTGCGTTACCGCCATCTTTGTCGAATCTTCATGATGTGTTTCATTTGTCTCAGTTGAGGAAGTATGTGTATGATGCGTCTCATGTGATTCAAGTGGATGATTTAGAAGTAAGGGATTATTTGACCGTTGAGACTTGGCCATTTAGGATTGAGGATCGAGAAGTGAAGCGTTTGCGTGGCAAGGAGATCATTTTGGTTAAAGTGATTTGGGTTGGACCGACTGGTGAAAGTGCCACTTGGGAATCGGAGAGTAGGATGAGGGTTGCGTATCCAGAGTTGTTTCCTTCAGGTAATTTTCGAGGGCGAAAATTCTTTTAGTGGGGGAGAGTTGTAACAGCCCGATTTTTCGTTAGATTTATTTTATTATTTATTTATGTGTGTTATATGTGCTTATATGTGATTATTTGCCTTTGTGTGTATTTTTGGTTGGGATTGTAGGATTCGGTGTTAGAGGGTATTTTAGTCATTTTGGACTTAGGGGCATTTTGGTCATTTTAAGAGTAGGGGTAATTTTGTAATTTTGTTGAGGATTTTTTTTAGTGCTTAGTGAGAGTCGTTATTTTACTAAGTTACTAGAGAGTGTAGTAATTATTTTATTTACCGGTAAGTGACCGTTAGTGATATATTTTACCGTTAAGTGAGTAGTAACATTTGGGGTTAGAATAGAAATGGGTTAGGCCCATTAAGGTTTGTGAGATAAGCCCAATTGGATAGAGCATATATAAACTCTAGTTGTTGGTGAAAATTAGGTTTTACAAACATTTATCATTTCATTTCATTTGAGAGAAGAGATAGAGATAAAGAGAAGAAAGAGTTTGAAGAGGAAGGCTAAGGGCTAGAAGAGGGATTCATCATCTAGGAGCTAAATTGAAGCTTGGGTTAGAGAATCTTGGTGCTAGAGGTAAGAGGGTTAGATTTCAACCATAATCCCTAACTTTTCATTTCTACCCATTTTGTGAAATTGATGAATTGATTTTAATTGGCGTAAATTCGTGCATGATTGTTGTTGTTAGTTTGAGGACATGATTTGTTGATAATCAAGTTGTTGTTGATGAAATTACATGCTCAATATATGTTTATATGTATACTTTGTTGATTTTGCTCGAAATGGTATAAATTAGTGTTGTTGTGGTTGATTAGTGATGAATTGATGTTTGAATGAGGTTGTTGATGAATTAGATATGTTGATGTTGTTGATTTATACCATGGGTATTCCATTTTGTGAAGTTGTTGTTTGAATTGGTGAAGTTGTGCTAAGATGTTCATGTGAAGGACCAAAATGAACTTTTGAAATATGAAGTTGTTGACTGAGTTTTTGATGTTGTTGGATGAATTGGACTTGGTATAATTTCTTTTTTCATGTTGTGGTTGTGTTAGTCGAGTCGTTTGGGAGAAAACGGGTTTTCCGTGTGAAATGTCGGTGTTTAAGCGTTTTTGCAAATAAGTGATTATGTGAGGTTTGGGAGAAATGATTTTGGGATGGTTGAAACTTGAATTTTTCTTTAGATTATGATAGAGCTAAATGACAGGAGCGTGTATGCGAAAACGGCATCGAAATCCGATTAACGGTTTGAATTTTATGCGCGAAATGGTGAAAACGGAACAACGAAGAAAAAGTTGTGCTGTCAGTCGAGCACGATCGTGCCGTGCATGGCACGGGCCGTGCTAACTTTCTGTTTCCTTGGCACGGCCGTGCAGTGCATGGCACGGGCCGTGCCGTGCATGGCACGGGCCGTGCCGTGCTGACAGAACTTCGGTTTCTGCGTTTTTTGTGCTTTTTCGCCCATTTCTGCTTTGAATTGGCCTTTGGTGTAAACATGAAAGTTTTAGATAATTTTGTTAACTTTCCAATGGCTTTGGTTTGACTTCAAAATGATTCATGGATTTTGAGTTATAAGGAAAACACTCTAAGGATGTCTTAGAGAAATTTTACGGAAACTCCGCATAACCACTTTTAAGTCGACCCAAACCTTATGGATTGCTTCCTACTTTCAAACTTGGATACTATAAGTTCAATTATGGTTTTCAAACTATGTGTTGGGTCTAACTTGTTTGGCTTAGAAAATGGGAAATTTCTTGAAAAGTGTTTCGGTGAGACGAACTTTGTGATTTTCATGAGTTCATCGTATTTGGCCGATGAAATGCTTATGTAACCTCTACTGCACATATATGTGACTTGTGAGAATACATGGCATAGGAAATTGAGCTTGTTTGCTTGGTTTTGACTTAAATGTTCAATTACTTGTAATATTTTGACTTTGAGAGACGAACTTGATTAAAAATGATTTTTGAGAGCCTATTGCTTATCAACCGTTTATGAATAGAATAATATGACTATGAAATGGTGTATGAATGGTTATTGAGTGATGAAGATGATGTTTGTGATCATATGTTGTAGTTGTTCCTTATTTTGGATTGTAAAGAATTATGTGCAAATGTGGCAACTATATGTTGATTTATGTGGAGATGATTGGTGATGCATATGTGTGTGACAACCATATGTTGCTTGTATTGTGAATGTAGTTGGTGATTGTATATATGTTATGTGGTGGTGAATTGTTGTTGATTGCATATATACAAATATTGGTGATGTTAAGGTGAATTGTTTGTGTGAACATATGCATTGAAGTTGAGTCATATGTTCATGCATACATGACTGATGGTGGTGGATTTTATATCCAATTGAGGTGATTACGATGTTTTTGTTGCATCGAAGGTGACGACCTTGAGGTGTTTTGGTACCACATGCATCTAGATGAGTCTAGAGCGATTGCATAAACCGTTGGTGAATTGAATTGCATGGAGATGTGTTTGGTGATTGATTTGCTAATTGCAATTGTGGATTGAATTGTTAATTGTTAATTGTTGATTGACAAGGTGAAGTTGTGATATGTGTATGATACACTTGTTGATATGAACTTGAAATGATGGTAATGAATGATATGAATGTTGTGGATACTTGTGAGTATGTGTATAATTTAGCAAACATTATGCTCAAATATATCTTTCATTCCAATGTTCTTACTATTTTCTTATATGGATTATGATGATGTAATGCTAACCCTCAGTGGTTTACCACCTACCTTTCTGTATGGACGGGTAGATGGAGTGCAGGATGCTTATTTTATTTGCTTGATGATGCCGAGGAGTGGAGTTCCTCTTTTTATGCAAGTGTCTAGATTAGGGCTCTGATCTAGGGTAGTTCTTGCATGTTGTTTTATTTTACTATGTATTTTGGAGTTGAGTTGGTACTTGTTATTTGAGATTTGGAGAATACATTTGTATTTTGTTGAGACCTGGAGATGTTTTATGATTATATGTATGTTCCGCTGCTAGGTTATGTAAACATGATCTTTATGCATGTATGAATTGTGGTTTACTCGAAGACGTAGCATCTATTTCTAGAATATGTTTGTATATTCGCGCGTTTTACCGCTTATTAGAAGTAGGGTGTTACACTACAGTTCTCCAGGCGAGCTGGGGATCAGTGCTCTTTGGAGTAGCTCGCCATTTAGCTCGCCATGGCGAAAATTTTTGCCTGGCGGAGAGATATTTGGCCAGGCGAAATTGACTGCACAACATGTGTTGTCAATTCTTTTTGTGGCTAGCATGGGCTATCCGAGGCACGATCTTGCAGTACCTTATTAAACTTTGAAACCCCTCAATTCCAAGTGTTTAAAGTACAATTTCAAACAAGGTTGTAAACAAGGGAAAGGCATGGTAAATCGTTAACAATGCTTGTTGATAAATGATACGCAAGAGTGTTGCGTTATGCAATATGTTCGGGTAGTGATGAACTAAGAAGGGGAATGAAAGTAGAGCCTTGACATAGCTTGTCAAGAACTAGAATAGCTAGTAAAGAAAAGAATGCTACGCATTAGTGATATGCTTAATAAGACGTGGAGTGATATAGAGTATTATCTTTGCATAGGAGCAAAGTGACCATACGAGTATGGCAAGACGTGAATTGATTAGATATCCATTCACAAAGTAAGTTAAGCAAGCATATTGTTTACCTCTAGTGGGATCGTTTAAGGATCCGAGGTAAAAGAGATAGTATGAATAGGTTTAACCTTCATACATGCTTAAGACAAAGACTTTTTAAGATGAAAGTGTCATGTCTCTTAATATCCACACTAGGTTGGATACAAGGGGTTCTCCAAGCGGAACGGTTAAGCCGTAAGGGAGCCGCATGTCACTAAGTAGTCAAAGTTAAGGTGCCGTGTCTTTTGTATTCCTTCCAAGGTTGGATATAAAAGGTTCTCCTAGGGGAACGGGGTAAGCCGTAAGGGACCCACACGTCACTAAGGGAGTCCGGTGTGCCCTAGCTAGGCATTTCACCGGTAGTAAGGGATTAAATTTTGGGGTTACTCCACCCGGGATTAATCCGTAAAATGAACTTAGATAATGAATCTAACTATGCATATTTATTGAGCATGCATATTTTATTTCATAGAGCCTTGACGTAGATCGTCAAGAACTAGTAAGATAGCAAGAATCACTATTTGTGATAAGAGATGATATGTTGTTAGATACAAAGTATTCAAGCAAGTAGAAGCAAGTAAAGAAAGATATGCTGGTGACGATCTTAGGTTTCCCTAATCATCCGGTTTAGAACCGTGTCATGATTATGTTATGCTCAGGCCTCGATACGTAGAGCGTATCTTGGCATTGCGATATTAGATTCCCCTTAACCGCCATGACACGTATAAGAAGTGAAGCCTATAACAAGTTAAGAAGAGCCTATGACGGCCTAGTAAACACGACCGTCTAGGAAAGCAAGTCCCCACACACGTATAATAAACCGGTAGGTTGTATTGTAGACATGTGGTGACCGTAGGTTTCCCCCGAGGTTACCTATAGCCTAGGTTTAGGTGGAACTCACTGAGACATTATGTCTCATCCCAATCCATATTTGTTTCAGATATTAGGTTGGATTAGCAAGCTAGTAGCCGATTGGATGATTCAGTAAGTGTTCGTTCGTGCCGCCGCAGGAAGATATGGATATTCAAGGATACATTCATTATATTTTAGAAAAGTTGAGTTGTGATTCTATTGTACGAAAGCATTTGTTGTATAAGATATTCATTCGAAGTTTTAATTATTGTTGTAAAATTTAATGCATCCAATACTAAACTAACGCACATGCTAGGCTTCTAGATACGTCTAGTATGGGTGTTACAAGAGTTGTTAATGCTTGTTGTCGTTGTTGCAGGGAGTTGATGGTACGTGAGTCAACTTTGTGTTGACGATCGATTCATTCACCAAACTTCAGACCCCCTTGGTAATAATCGCTTGTTAGAACTGTTCAGGGTTGGATCCAATTGGACACTATTCTTTTTATGTCATTTTGCTTTTGGCTTATCGAAAAAAACTTAATGACTTTGATGTCGCTAACATTAAAGATCTTGATGCATGAATCTTCCAAACACTTTAATAGTCATATTTGTAGTCTTTGTCGCATTCGTAAACATGTCGCTGCTATATTCTATGTACCTGGATGCTGTGAATATGTTTTAAATTCATATTTTTTTTTTGGTTTTAATGATTTTTTTATGTGTAACCCTCCGATTCACAGGAAGAAGAGACATCAATAATATGAGTTCGGCCGAGAGATAAGTAAAATCTGACTAATAATTGAGCTCAGTTTTAATGATTTTGAGTATGTATATGAATTTACTTATGAAACGATGCATGGAACGTAGCCATTATAATGAAGTTCCATGAGTTATAAAACTGAGACTTTTTAAGTTTAGTCATTACTTAATTTTAATAGTTCTTTTACTCTCTACAAAAAAATATGCACTTGGTATTAGTCTCTGCTCAATTCAAATTTGTTTAATTTATGTTTAAAGTCTAAAGTTTTTGAACAAGTTTTTGTAGACGTGTTAAGAACATTACTAAAAGTTCATCAGGAAAAAATTATCGCAAAATATGATTTTTACGTCCAAATTTTATTACTTTTATATTTAACTTTTGTCTTTTCAAAAAATTCGTATTTAATTCGTTTTGTATTAAAAAATTCTAAATTTTAGTATATGAACATTTCATAGTGTTCTAAACTTGTCTGAAAAAAATCGTTCAAAAATTTAAGAATTTAAGGATAATTAAACAAACTTTGTTTTAGCAGGGACTAAAATTTGAAGTAAATTTTTTTTGTGGGGACTAAAAAAGCTATTAAAATTAAGTAAGGACTATACTTAGAAGTTCCCAATTTTATATTGGTCAAAAACATATTTAATCCTAAAAACTATAACAAACCTTGTAGGCTCTGTTTGTTAAGGATTAGAATAAAATATATTTTGACATTCAATAATTTAGAGATTCTTTTTAGAGATTTTATAAATAAATCAGATATTGTATTTTTGCTAAAAAAATATTAGGATAAAATTGTATTTTTGCTAGTTATTTACTTTCATATATGGTGCTATATTCTATTAACCTGGATGTTGTAAATAAGTTTGTAAATTCATCTATTTTGGTTTTACTTATTTTGTTTGTGCAACCGTTCAATTCACAGGAAAAAGAGACATTGGTAATTTGAATTCGACCGAGAAATAAGTAAAATCTCATCAATGATTGAACTCGATTTTAATGATTTTGAATTTGTGTAGTTAGATGTATTCGATTGGATGTTGTTTTTATAGTTTTTTTTTGACAAGGTTGTTTTTTTTAGTTAAGAAGGTAAAAATAATGTCATTATTCACAAGCATTGCCTTTTCAGTTTTTTTTTGAACAAAAGCATTGCCTTTTCAGTTATAAGACACGAGCCTTGCCTTTTCGGTTATAAGACGAAAACACGCTGAAAAGAGATTATATAAAGCAATTTTAATTGTACAGGAAGTGAATATTTATTTTTGATGAAAGGGAATGAAATAATTTTAATTTCATGAGGATACCACAAAATTATTAACTATCACCATCAATTTAATAAGGGAGCTATAGTGTCAGTTAGTGTATGGACCTCTCTATAAATTGTTAAATATAGTCATTTCACTTTTCCTAACAATTAACGTAGGGAGCTATCGTGCTAGCTAGTATATGCACCTTTCTATAAATTGTTGCATGTAACAATGAACTAATGCAACATTAAGCTAAGTTCATAACAAATAATTTTAGCTTATTCTTTCTTTTGATCAAACAATGACTTATGTTAAGCTTGCTACTTTGGCTGTCTTCATGCTCACCACATTCTGTATGTATATTTTTTTAATATTGCGCTCATCTTTCTCACCGATATATTTATATATGTTAGGATCTATATTCTTAATCAATGAAAAATTATTATATTACATGCTCAATTTAATGCCAAACTTTCCTAAACATATACGTTATATGCATAGATGTGTATTGGTTCCAACTTTAACTTCCTTTGCCATTTGCAGTAATCGTCCAGACAAACGTTGAAGAAGGGGAATGTCCATCCTTCGGTAAATTTTGTTTACCATTTGGGCCGGATACATGCGGCAGCATCATGTATTGTCGTTGTCTTTGGGATTCTAAAGGAGGCGGTTATTGCGGTGACAATTGATAATATTCCGTTCTGCCTGTCAGTATCGGAATATTACACACTTTTCCATAGAAGATCATGGCCACTAACTCTAATGAAAAAAGTCTATTTGAAGATGGCTTTGGAAATTGATGCCACTTAAGAATGATATGTCTAAAAAACTAGAAACCAACCATGCATGTTATTGTTATCCTGCATCTACTTTAAATAAAACAACCTTTGTTTCCAATTGATCAATTAGATTTCTTCGATATCCCTCTGGATTTTAATGATGCATATACATGGGTGTGGTGATTTTGACTTGTATTCTTTTAATTTTGCACGTTATAATTTGTTTGCTGTTGTAAAACTTACAATGTTTAAATATCATCTTTACATGGAACGAAACATAAAAACAATATGTGTAACAAATCATGATAGAGGCCGGCCGTAAAAGGATAAATACTATTGAGTATTGATATAAAATGCTTTTGAATGAAATTTTCAAGAGAAAAAGAAGAACTAGCGATTTAATACAAATTTTTAATCAAATACATTAGTTTTTATTTACCAATTTTTGCTTATATTTTAAGACGGATAGAGTAGTTTACAAAATCTTTTGGAATATAATATAAATTCTAGGGTTAAATATATTTTTGGTCCCTATAAATATAACAACTTTTCGTTTTAGTCCCTCTAAAATTTTCCTTCAACTTTTAGTTCTTATAAAATTTTTCATCTTCACTTTTGGTCCCTCCTTTAAAGTAAACTCATATGTAGAATTCATATTTTTTAATAAAATTTTGCAGAAAAATTCATAATATTATAAGAATCTCTCCCAAAAAAATTTAGAATTTTTCAAAAAAACATGAATTTAATATGAATTTTTATATTGTTTATGGTTAAAAATTCATATTAAATTTATGTTTTGCTAAAAATTTCTATTTTTTTTTGGGAAATTTTTTTTACAATATTTTACACATTTCTGCAGAATTTCATTAAAAAAAAATGCTAAAATTAACTCAAAAATAGGGACCAAAAGTAGTGATTGAAAATTTTATAGGGACTAAAAGTTGAAGGAAATTTTTAAAGGGACTAAAACGAAAAGTTGATATATTTATAAGGACCAAACACATATTTAGCCCTAAATTCTAAAATCCCTTTTCAAACACAAGATAAATATATAATCCATCCGTCTCAAATTACAAGCAAAAAAATTCAAATCACACTAATTAAGAAAACTAAAACATAAAAACTTGGAGTATAGTTTTTGTGTTTTCTTTGGAATAAATTTTATGGTTAAATATGTTTTTGGTCCCTATAAATATACCAAATTTTCGTTTTAGTCTCTATAAAATTTTCAATTGTTACTTTTGGTCCCTATTTTTTAAGTTAATTTTAGTATTTTTTAATAAAATTGTGCAGATATGTGTTGAATATTGTAAGAATAATTCAAAAAAAATAGACATGGCTCTGATACCAACTTTAATATTCAATATACCAAAACATAGGGTAATATTTTAATATTCAATATACCAATTGTAAGTTAATTTTAATATTCAATATACCATTCGAATACAACAGGTAATTCAATGGGTTTTGGTCCGGACAAGATCGACATGGC
The DNA here is from genome assembly GCF_051527215.1 of Medicago sativa. Lineage (NCBI taxonomy): Eukaryota > Viridiplantae > Streptophyta > Magnoliopsida > Fabales > Fabaceae > Medicago > Medicago sativa. The sequence continues at coordinate 35,044,675 of NC_140751.1, forward strand.
TTTGATACCAACTTTGTAACACCCTACTTCTATTTAAGCGATAAAACACGTGAATATACTAAATATTCAAGAATTAGACGTCACGTCTCCAAATAATCCACAAATAGACATGCATAAACATATCTCATCAACTAAATCATCACAGTGGAACATCACATACAACTCAAGTAGCCATGTCATCATCATATAAATACAACCTCATAAAGATAATGTATAAATCCCAAACATAGGGTAATCTCAACAACAGATATAATCCAAAATCAAACATAAAACACTGTCATAGATAAGAGCCTATATAAGACACGTGCGATAAAAACATATCCTCAAGCAACTCACAAGCAAAGCAAAGCAAAGCATCTAATCCTGCATGTCGTCTACCCATTCCTACGGGGTTAGCTTCACATCAATCATAATCAAAGACATATAAACAAGATTAATCATGCATCTCAATATTATATAATTCATAATAAGCATCATCATAAACACATATTTCAAATGAATCTCTAAGTCACAATCAAAGATTCTTGCACATAATTCATCACTCACAAATAATCACCAATCACACAACAAATCAAATGCATAATTCATTCAAGGCACATAGGCAATTATGACATAAGACCAACTACATGCAATGCGCCTAGACACGACGTTATATGCATGTGGTACCAATCAACAACAAGGTTGTCACCTTCGATGAAACAAAAACATCGTAACAACCCGAATACAACCCGCATAGTGAATACAAAGTATTCGTCAACAAAAACAACATGTTATGATGCATGAACATATGACTCGATCAACAACAATGCATATGTTCACACAACTTCAACAATCAACACCAACTTATTCATTACATGCTTACAACAACAACTCAACAACAATAGCTTGTAAAACAATTCACCAACAACATATCCCAAAACAACAACACAACAATTAAACATGAATTTACTCACAATTCAACAACCACAACTTCATTCTTCATCAATTTTTCACAAAAACATAACATACCCACATTTACATATTTAGGAATGCAAATTCATCATTTACTACACAATTATCATTCAATTCATATTCATAATCATGTCATCAATATCTAAGCACGAATTTCTACAATCAAACTCAAATAATCACTTATCCACATAATCACTTATTCAATTAAGCACTTATGAGAAATGGGTAGAAAAAGATTATGCTTGAATACTACCCCCTTACCTCTAAATCCAAGAATTCCTAGCTTAGTCCTCACTTTAGCTCCTAGATCCACACCCTCTTGCTCTTCAAGCCTCTAGCTCTTCAAACCATTTCTTACTTTTTCTCTTGCCTTTTCTCTCTCCACCTCTTTCTATTGTTTTGAAAATGAATTGCTCTAACCATAGTTTCCTCTTAAGATATAGGTTATATAGTCACACCACTAATGGGCCTAAATCCCCAAATGTTATATGAGCTCAAATTCTAATTAATCCAAACCACTACTTCTATTTCACTAACGGTAAAAATAACGAGTAAACACCGGTTCTAACTTAATTACCACAACACACTAACAACTTAGCAACAATAAATAGTTCTCACTTAAAATAGTAAAAATACCCTCCAATCTAAATTACAAAATTACCCTTGCTCACCAAAAGAAAAATACCCCTAAGTCTAAAAAGACTAAAAGACCCTTCTAACACGAAAACCCAAGAAATCACACTGAAAGATAAATAATCACACACAAGCATATATAAACACATAAAACAATTAAAAATAAAATAACGGAAAATGGGCTGTTACACCATACACTCCTTAAGAATCAGAAGTTCTGACTCTGCTCGATAGAAAAGATATAGGCTTGCCATATAGCATTGGTTTGTTCCTTATCTTCGACCCTATGTGCTGGAAATTTTCTGGTGAACCAATCTGGTCCAGGAGTCCTATTTGAGAAAGGAGCTAGCAAAAGGGTAAAAGTATCACACCCTGATAGAGCCTCATAAGATATCTTGAACAAATCTTTAGAACCCCAATTTTCACATCTCAGCATGGCAAAGCCTAAACCTTCAGTTTCCCTATTTTCATGGGCCTTTTCGAGATCAGTGGGAATAAAAACTTTTAGATTTTCTCTGAAAGTGGCTAATAGCTATAATTGAAACAACCAAATAGGGCCAGGGATAATCAAACTGCTCCAAGATTGGTATGATCTTATGCCAGATACCCCTAGGTGTAAACTCTCATACAAGAACCCTGGAATGAGTTTACTCAAACAAATGTTTTTTCCTTCATGAAACTGGATGGTTAAGGTCTTATTCCCTTTGGCCACTTGTATTGATCTGGTACAAAGGATATACATGGATAACCAATAAGACAAAAAGGCTACATGTTCTGTAGCACTTACTTTAGCATTTTCAGTATCATGATGATCCATTATGAAACCGCCATAGGCAAATCTACTAAAATCAAAAGAGATTTTTGAATCATCTTCATCAGGATCAAAGGTTTCGCCAATAGGTTTTAGTCATGCAATAGCGGCGACATCTAAAAGAGTAGGTGTGAGCATTCCACACTTTAAGTGGAGGCTGTTGGTCGAAATGTTCCAAAAGTGGAGGGCAGCAATCAACATTTCATTATGATATCTAGGTCCTTCCCTAGACAACTGAATAAGGTCAAAAATACCTATGTCTTTCCAAAATCGCCCCCTTTTTGCTTCTACCTTATTCAACCAAAGAAGGTAATCTTCATTTCTTTCATGTTTGGATTCTGTTCTAAACTTAGATTTCATGAAACTCAAGTTATACGGACCTTTGGTGAAAACTAAGGGAGAATGTTTCTCATAACAAGGAAAAATGGCATTGAGTGCCTTATCATTATCCCTGTCATCAGGAATAGGCCCTAAGTATGCATGAGTTGAGTTAGGGCATGGGATCATTACACAGGATTTCCAGATTATGTCTTCAGCTTCTTTAACAATCGGTTCCAAGACAAACTGAGGGTTAGAGATTTGAACGTCTTTTGAGAAATTGATGGATTCAATGTTGATTTGAGGTTGGGAAGAAGATCCTTTTTGGTTCATCATGACTTACGAACAGTGTTCAAATGAGGAATTAGAAATTTTTCTGGGGAAAATTTAAAGTTTTGAAGGTTTAGAGAATGAGTCCTCTCTTACTCGTACTTGGTAAAAAAATAAGAAGAAAAAGAACGAGGAACAATGAAAAAATCAATTAGAAATGAGGGGACAAAGGGAAAGGTAAAACTCATTCTTTATACCTTTTTTAGATCTTGACAAATGTCAACATCTTTAGTTGACAATTTTCCTTTAAAATACTAAAAGTGGCAGTTCCCTTTGTCTGGAACGTGGCCCACTAACCATGATGGGGACACCAAAAAGGTTTCTTTTGAACTGCTTCTCCAAAATGATGATGTCATCAAGATGATCTTCGATTACTTTCCTTAGAAGGTTAAAAAACGTCCTTTTCTCTTTATTAGAGAAGATTGGTCGAAAATGACATTTTTTGGGGGGCAATTTGTTAGGCTATATTTTGACAGGCTATAATAAATGCAGTCAAAAGAAGTTGACCTTATGATCGAAAGAGTCAACATTAATTTCTAAGTGCAAATGGTTCGTCGAGAAGATATGATTCATAGACATAGCTCAAAGTGTAACTTTCAGTTCGATAAACCAAAGGAGCATCGAAGAGGAGCTGATTCTACACGAGGTCAAGCAATGGACACTTCGAAGATTCAAATGTTTGAAATTCAAATCGAGGAGGCGTCTTTGTCCGTTTTTAGAAGTTATAGTTTCGAATCTTAATGTAAGTATTTATTTCTAAGTATAAATAGTAGTTTTTCATAGGAAAAAACGGGTCAAAAACCAATCATACACAAAACTTACACTCAAACTATCCGCATTCAAGAGAAAAACGAGTAACAAGTTACAATGTATGAACATGTGTACCAATTTACATTCAATCAATGCAATTTAATTTTATTTTCTTAAATGTCTTTGCAATTTACTTGTTTATTTTAAACATTTCCTTTTAATTCTACTTCAAAGTAACTTCAACGGATTTGACTGGGTCAAGTTCGACAGTTATTATTCATACATTCTATTATGTTCTTCAAGAACAATCACAAATTTCTGGAAAATAACAAACACGAAATGTCCTTAAGATTTACTGGTTGATCTTGCAGGTAATTAATTCTAAACCAGCGGTTGTTTACCAAAAATCAGTGTAAACACTTATATCTTATTAAGCATTTTAACTCAGTGTAAACCATATATCTATCTATTGTAGAATTTTAACTCATATTTGATATATTAACATCTTTCTGTCAAGTATGCGAGTCTCCACATTTGTAATTATGTTGCATAGTCATATATGGTCAAATGAAGGCACAACATGGTCAAAAAAATGAGTTGATTGTAATTTAATGGAGGGAATAAAGGAAATTGAAAAGGAAAGAACGTGAAAAATAAATTTGATATTGAGGTAAATGATAGCAGTAAAAAAAATTGTATGTTTGTCGATGAGGTTATAAGGAATGAAGTGATATGGTGGTAATTTTATGGGTGTGTTGATGAAGTTGAAGATTTTTGGGTAATTAATTTATAAAGATTAGACTCAATTAAAAAAATGTCACCACATTTTTTTAATAACAACAAATTATGTCAACTCAACATTTTTCTATAGTAAAATCCAACCAATGATCAAAAGTGAAGAAATTTGAAATAATAGAGATTGATTAAAAAATAGTGCATGAAAGTGAACAACATCCAAAAACTTATATTTAATATAAAAATGAAGTAAATGACATCCAAAAACCAACAAAACAGTTAATCATAATGTGCAGTGGATGGATGAAAGAACGACGGAGAAGGAGAACCGAACATGACTTAATTCACATAGGTTGTATTCCAACATGACTTAAGTCACGACGAGTTTAACACTTGTGCGACTTAAGTCACGTGGGGGTATTTTGGAAAGTTCGGTTGAGAGTGAGTAATTTTCTAATCCAAAAGGTACTAGGAATTTTTACGCTCTGGATATAATTGGATCGTATAGGAGATGAGCCATATCATTATTTACGAGTTTGATTCTTGTGTGAACGTTCATCTCTCTCTCTCTCTCTCTCTCTCTCTCTCTCCCTCTCTCCCTCTCCCTCTCTCCCTCCCTCCCTCCCTCCCTCCCTTATATGTCCCTTATTGTAGTTAAAATTCTTCATCTACTATCACAAAAGATGGTTTACGGTTAATTTTTGACTTGAAATCATTGTAATAATATTTTTGTTCCTTCTTTTTTATTTAAAAAAGTGTTCCATCTTGTTGTTGTTGTAGTCTTTGTCAGATTCGTAAACATGTCGCTGCTATATTCTATTAATCTGGATGTTGCGAATAAGTTTGTAAATTTATCTTTTTTGGTTTTATTGATTTTATTTTTTGTGCAACCCTCCAATTCACAGGAAAAAGAGACATTGATAATTTGAGTTCGATCGAGAGATAAGTAAAATCAAACCAATGATTGAGCTCAGTTTTAATGATTTTGAATTTGTGTCGTTAGATGTATTCGATTGAATGTTGTATTTATAGTATTTTTTTACAAGGTTGTTTTTTTAGTTAAAAGGCAAATATAATGTCATTATTCACAAAACTTGCCTTTTCGGTTATAAGACACGATCCTTGCCTTTTCGGTTATAAGACGAAAACACGCCGAAAAGGGATTATATAAACATTGTCAAACAACTCAATTATTGTAAGGGAAGTGAATATTTATTTTTGATGAAAGGTGTAACACCCTATTTCTAATGAGCGGTAAAACGCGCGAATATACAAATATATTCTAGAAATAGATGCTACGTCTTCAAATCAAACCACAAAAATGCATGCATAAAGATCCTGTTTACACAACATAGCAGCGGAAAAACATATAATTCATAAACATCTCTGGATCTCCAACAAAATACAAAATGTATCCTCCAAATCTCAAATAACAGAATATCTCAACAACTCCAAAATACAAAGTCAAATAAACAACATGCAAGGACTATCCTAGATCAGAGCCCTAATCTAGACACTTGCATGAAAAAGAGGAACTCCACTCCTCGGCATCAACAAGCAACAACTAAACTACACCTGCACACCGTCTACCCATCCATACAGAGAGGTAGGCGGTCCACCACAGACCACTGAGGGTTAGCATTACATCATCATAATCAATAAAAGATTTAAACGAGAACATTGGAAATGAAAGATATATTCAAGAACAAAGGACAATAAATCATACATGTATTCACAAGTATTCACAACACTTATATCATTCAATATCATCATTCCAAGTTCATATCAACAAGTGTATCATACACGTATCACATGATCATTATTATCCCCCATCACTTACATTTCAAGCTATCACATTATTATCATAGCATAGCATGCATATTCAACGTCTAATCAAGTCATCAACAAAAGCTCATCATTTATCAACATCAATCAATGAAAACATTACTTACTTCATTACTCATCTAGCATGCTTATCTCAACAAGTACAATTCGTCATATCAAAGTTATAAGCAAGCCATCATCATTATCAAAGAACATCACCACATCATATATATATATATATATATATATACATATACCAATCTCACCTCATCATTATTATTAAAATAACCATCATCAATTGATTCACCAAGTGTATAAGCACAAACAATTAAGACATGCAATTAGAGCATAATACAATTATTCACAACCATCCACAAAATCCACCAATGTACTTATACATCAATCCACACGATCACAACATTCACCAAATTTCACCAACACACAATTCACCAAGTCATATATTCAATTATGACACAACTCGTCAACTATTCAAATGCATGCAATGTTCTAGACTCTTCTCTAGATGCATGTGGTACCAAAACACCTCAAGGTCGTCACCTTCGATGCAACAAAAACATCGTACTCACCTCAATTGGATATAAAATCCGCCACCATCAGTCTTGGATATAAAATCCACCACCATCAGTCTTGGATATAAAATCCACCACCATCAGTCATGAATGCATGAACATATGACTCAACTACAAATGCATATGTTCACACAAACAATAATCACCTCACCATCACCAATACATGTATATATGCAATCATCAATAATTCTCCACCAATATATCATATATATACAATCACCAACAACATTCAAAAATCACACAACATAAAGTTGTCACATAATCACACCACCAATCATCTTTACATACCATATAACAATTCTCCATAAAGGATTCACAATCAATTGGTTCTCAAAGTCATCTTTAGTCAAGTTCGTCTCTCAAAATCACAACAATTAAATTAATTGAACATTTGAGTCAAAACCAAGTAAACAAGCTCAATCGCCTATGCCATGTATCCTCACAAGTCACATATACGTGCAGTAGAGGTTACATAAACATTTCATCGGCCACATATGGAGAATTAACAAAAATTCCGAAGTTCGTCTCAATTGATCACTTTTTTACAAAATTCCCATTTTCAAAGCAAAACAAGTTCAAACTTGATGGAACCATTCACAACCATTTTTAGAAGTCATATAAACATCATACATACTTAACCCTACTTCATTCTTTTGAGAAAACAAGTTTTTCAGAAAATCAGCGTTCTTGAACTTTCCTTGAACAATCAACAATAAGCTTGATTAAATCCAAGGAGTCAAGTTCAACTCAATTCTTTTGATGTTTCCATAGGTTTAGAAAGTCTAGAAAATAGTGAAAACATCGAAAGAATCAGTTTTGGAAGTCCGGAATTGGCCCCAAAGCACCCCAGCACAACACAACAAGGCAGGCACCCATGAGGGGCTGCCAAGCCATGCCCAGGCATGGCTTCCTGCGTCCAGGCGCAAATGGGCAGCAGCAAGTGTGCTGAGCTGCGGTTCTGTGCAGTCCCGGTTTTCCGGTTTCGCCATTTCGTTCTTAAAATCTCGACCGTTAACCCAAATTCAATTCCGTTTTCGCCTATGCGTTCTACTCAATTAATCCTATCATATTTTTCTGAAAAATTATATTTTCACAATCTCCAAAACAGCTTATCCCATAATCACTTATTTCCCAAAACACTTAAAATCTGTTTTTCTCAAAATCCCAATTCTCTCCCAAACCATTCCTCATTAGCAAACAACAACCAAAAACAGGAAATCATTATACCATAACTCATCATAATCAACTTGTTTCATTCATTAAAAATCATTGACACTACAATTCAACTTAATCTCATCAAAATTCACCAATTCATCAATTTCCACAACTTTCAACAACAACAACATATTCATCACCAATTCACCATTTCAATGATACCCATTGCATCAATCCAACAACAACATCTGTCAAGATAACAACAACAACATTTGAACATAAATTCATGCACAATTCAACACTACAACTTCAATTCTCATCAAACTTGCTCAAGAACACAAAGCACCAACAACTATGCATTTAAACATGTTAATTCACATACTAACATGCAATCATCATATGAATCATGTTCTCAATCATAACAACAGCAATCATGCACAAATTTTATAACAATTAGATTCAATTCATCAATTTCACAAAAATGGGTAAGAAAGAAAAAGTTATGAATTATGGTTGAATTCTAACCCTCTTACCTCTAGCACCAAGATTCTCTAACCCAAGCTTCAATTTAGCTCCTAGATGATGAATCCCCTCTTCAAGCTCTAACCCTTGTTCTTCCCTCTAGCCTCTATCCCTTCTCTTCTCAAATGAAATGAAATGAAAATGTTTGTAACCCTATCCCTTCACTAACATTAGTTTATATAGGCTCACTTAATTGGGCTTATCTCACAAACCTTAATGGGCCTAACCCATTTCTATTTCAACCTCAAAAATGTTACTACTCACTTACCGGTAAAATATAACACTAACGGTCACTTAACGGTAAATAAAATAATTACTACACCCTCTAGTAACTTGGTAAAATAATAACTCTAACTAAACACAAAAAAAAAACTATCTGCAAAATTACAAAATTGCCACTGCCCTCAAAATGACCAAAATGCCCCTAAGTCCAAAATGACTAAAATACCCCTCTAACACCGAATTCTACGAATCCCAACCAAAAATACACACAGAGGCAAATAATCACATAAGAGCACATATAACACAGATAAATAAATAAATAAAATAAATCTAGCGAAAAATCGGGCTGTTACAACTCTCCCCCACTAAAAAGAATTTTCGCCCTCGAAAATTACCTGAAGGAAACAACTCTGGATACGCAACCCTCATCCTACTCTCCGATTCCCAAGTGGCACTCTCACCGGTCGGTCCAACCCAAATCACTTTAACCAAAACGACCTCCTTTCCAAGCAAACGCTTCACTTCACGATCCTCAATCCTCACTGGCCAAGTCTCAACGGTCAAATTATCCCTTACTTCCAAATCATCCACTTGAATCACATGAGACGCATCATACACATACTTCCGCAACTGAGATACATGAAACACATCATGAAGATTCGATAAAGATGGCGGTAACGCAATCCGATACGCTACAACCCCAACCTTCTCAATAATCTCAAACAGTCCAACAAAACGAGGAGTCAACTTCCGACACTTCAAAGCACGACCAACACCGGTTACAGGATTTACTCTCAAAAACACATGATCACCAACCTGAAACTCAATATCCTTCCTCCTCAATAACTCTTCCGCCTACTCTGAGACGCTCTCATCTTATCTTGAATCATCTTAACCATCTCGGTCGTCTCTTGCACAACTTCCGGTCCTAAAAAAGCACTCTCTCCTGACTCATACCAACACAAAGGAGTTCTACACCTCCGACCATACAAAGCCTCAAACGGTGCCATCCCGATACTAGAATGAAAACTGTTGTTGTAAGTAAACTCAATCAACGGTAAACATTCAATCCAACTGACACCTTGCTCCAACACACAAGCTCTCAACAAATCTTCCAAACTCTGAATAGTCCTCTCCGTCTGACCATCAGTCTGAGGATGATAAGCAGAACTCAATCTCAACTTAGTTCCCAAAGCATCTTGCAAACTTTCCCAAAACTTAGAAGTAAACCTCGGATCCCGATCCGACACAATACTAGAAGGAACACCATGCAATCTAACAATCTGCTCAATGTAGATCTCAACCAACTTAGCCACAGACATACCAGTCTTAATAGGAACAAAATGTGCCGACTTTGTCAACCGATCAACAATCACCCAAATGGAGTCAAAACCCTTAACAGTCTTCGGCAACGTTCCAACAAAGTCCATCGATATACTATCCCACTTCCACTCTGGCACAAACAACGGTTGCATCAAACCCGACGGTTTCTGATGTTCAATCTTAGACTTCTGACAAAGCAAACAAGCATACACAAACTCTGCGATCTCTTTCTTCATTCCAGGCCACCAAAACAACCTCTTCAGATCTTGATACATCTTAGTCGCTCCTGGATGAATACTCAAACTACTTCTGTGACCTTCTTCCAAAATCTGCTTCTTAAGCTCAAGTACACTTGGCACACAAACACGATCACGAAACATCAAAACACCGTTCTCATCCAATCTAAAGTCTCCACCTTTGCCTTGATTAACCAACACCACTCGATCTACAAGTTCCAAATCTTCCTTCTGACCATTCTTGATCTCCTCTAGAATATTACTTGCAGCTTCAACATTCCCAACCTCACACCATCTGGCGTTAACTCACTAACCAAACTCAAGTCTCTAAATTGCTCAATCAACTCCAACTCTTTCACCATCAAAGCAGACATATGCAACGACTTTCTACTCAAATCATCAGCAACAACATTGGCCTTTCCAAGATGATAGCTCAACTGGAAGTCAAAATCCTTAAGATACTCCAACCATCTCCTCTGCCTCATATTCAACTCCTTCTGGTCAAACAAGTACTTCAAACTCTTGTGATCACTGAACACCTCAAACTTAGAACCATGCAGATAATGCCTCCAAATCTTCAACACATACACAACGACCGCTAATTCCAAGTCATGAGTTGGATAATTCTTCTCATGCACTTTCAACTGCCTCGAAGCATAAGCCACAGCCTGACGATTCTGCATAAGCACACCACCAAGACCCATCTTAGAAGCATCACAATACACAACAAACGATTCATTCGGATTCGGCAAAATCAACACTGGAGCTGACGTCAACCTCTTCTTCAACTCTTGGAAACTCTTTTCACACTTAGCATCCCAAACATAAGCTTGTCCTTTCCGAGTCAACTGCGTCGATGGCAACGCCAACTTAGAGAATCCCTCAATGAACCTCCGATAATAACCTGCCAATCCAAGGAAGCTTCTAACCTCATAAACAGACTTAGGTGATTCCCACCGCAACACTGCATCAACCTTCGACGGATCTACGACAATACCACCTTTAGAAATCACATGACCAAGGAAACTCACTTCCCGCAACCAGAACTCACACTTCGACAACTTAGCAAACAACCTCTTCTCCTTCAACACTCCCAACACAATCCTCAAATGCTCGGCATGCTCTTCCTCTGACTTCGAATACACTAAAATATCATCTATAAACACCACCACAAAACGATCCAGAAAAGGATGAAATATTCTATTCATATACTCCATGAAGACACCTAGCGCATTAGACACTCCAAATGGCATCACAGAATACTCATAGTGTTCATACCTCGTTCTGAACGCAGTTTTGGATATATCTTCCGCCTTCACTCTAATCTGATGATATCCTGATCTCAAATCAATCTTGCTGAACACCTCCGCGCCAACCAACTGATCCATCAAATCATCGATCCTCGGAAGTGGATACCGATTCTTAATCGTCACTTTATTCAACTGTCGATAATCCACACACAACCTCATGCTTCCATCTTTCTTCTTAACCAACAACACAGGAGCTCCCCACGGCGAAACACTTGGCCTGATAAACTGTTTCTCGAGCAACTCTTCCAACTGTTTCTTCAACTCACCCAACTCTGATGCGGATATCCGATAAGGCGCAATCGAAATAGGACTCGTTCCAGGTACCAAATCAATTGCAAACTCAACTTCCCTCTCCGGCGGTAACTCGATAATGTCGTCCGGAAAAACTTCTGGAAACTCTTGCACTACCGGCAAATCACCAACTCCTTTCTCACTACTTTCCTTCAAGGAAGCAAACATCATGAACACACTAGCTTCGCCATCCAAGGACTTCTTCACTTGTTCCGCGGTCAAGAACTTCCCACCTTCCTCAGCTACCGGCTTAGAAAATGTTACACTCTTGGTCAAACAATTAATGTTAACACCAAAAGTCAACATCCAATCCATACCAAAGACCACGTCCATATGCTTCTACGGAAGACACACAAGGTCCAACTCAAAATCAAAGGAACCTTAACACAAACCACAACCAACTGAGCCTCGACAGCCAAAGATACCTTCCCTTGCCAGACTAACACACCTGAAGCAACCTGCTACTCCCCCACTACGCTCAAACCCACCTAAAAGAACGGAAAAACAAAACAAGTACCGACAGTACTCCCATACATGTCGCATACAACAGGAAATTCAAAGAATACTAGTCCGGACAAGACCGACCACGGCTCTGATACCAACTTGTAACACCCTATTTCTAATGAGCGGTAAAACGCGCGAATATACAAACATATTCTAGAAATAGATGCTACGTCTTCAAATCAAACCACAAAAATGCATGCATAAAGATCCTGTTTACACAACATAGCAGCGGAAAAACATATAATTCATAGACATCTCTGGATCTCCAACAAAATACAAAATGTATCCTCCAAATCTCAAATAACAGAATATCTCAACAACTCCAAAATACAAAGTCAAATAAACAACATGCAAGGACTATCCTAGATCAGAGCCCTAATCTAGACACTTGCATGAAAAAGAGGAACTCCACTCCTCGGCATCAACAAGCAACAACTAAACTACACCTGCACGCTGTCTACCCATCCATACAGAGAGGTAGGCGGTCCACCACAGACCACTGAGGGTTAGCATTACATCATCAAAATCCATAAAAGATTTAAACGAGAACATTGGAAATGAAAGATATATTCAAGAACAAAGGACAATAAATCATACATGTATTCACAAGTATTCACAACACTTATATCATTCAATATCATCATTCCAAGTTCATATCAACAAGTGTATCATACACGTATCACATATACATAACCCTCCCTCCTAGAACACTAGCATCACATGATCATTATTATCCCCCATCACTTACATTTCAAGCTATCACATTATTATCATAGCATAGCATGCATATTCAACCTCTAATCAAGTCATCAACAAAAGCTCATCATTTATCAACATCAATCAATGAAAACATTACTTACTTCATTACTCATCTAGCATGCTTATCTCAACAAGTACAATTCGTCATATCAAAGTTATAAGCAAGCCATCATCATTATCAAAGAACATCACCACATCATATATATATATATATATATATATACATATACCAATCTCACCTCATCATTATTATTAAAATAACCATTATCAATTGATTCACCAAGTGTATAAGCACAAACAATTAAGACATGCAATTAGAGCATAATACAATTATTCACAACCATCCACAAAATCCACCAATGTACTTATACATCAATCCACACAATCACAACATTCACCAAATTTCACCAACACACAATTCACCAAGTCATATATTCAATTATGACACAACTCATCAACTATTCAAATGCATGCAATGTTCTAGACTCTTCTCTAGATGCATGTGGTACCAAAACACCTCAAGGTCGTCACCTTCGATGCAACAAAAACATCGTACTCACCTCAATTGGATATAAAATCCGCCACCATCAGTCTTGGATATAAAATCCACCACCATCAGTCTTGGATATAAAATCCACCACCATCAGTCATGAATGCATGAACATATGACTCAACTACAAATGCATATGTTCACACAAACAATAATCACCTCACCATCACCAATACATGTATATATGCAATCATCAATAATTCTCCACCAATATATCATATATATACAATCACCAACAACATTCAAAAATCACACAACATAAAGTTGTCACATAATCACACCACCAATCATCTTTACATACCATATAACAATTCTCCATAAAGGATTCACAATCAATTGGTTCTCAAAGTCATCTTTAGTCAAGTTCGTCTCTCAAAATCACAACAATTAAATTAATTGAACATTTGAGTCAAAACCAAGTAAACAAGCTCAATCGCCTATGCCATGTATCCTCACAAGTCACATATACGTGCAGTAGAGGTTACATAAACATTTCATCGGCCACATATGGAGAATTAACAAAAATTCCGAAGTTCGTCTCAATTGATCACTTTTTTACAAAATTCCCATTTTCAAAGCAAAACAAGTTCAAACTTGATGGAACCATTCACAACCATTTTTAGAAGTCATATAAACATCATACATACTTAACCCTACTTCATTCTTTTGAGAAAACAAGTTTTTTCAGAAAATCATCGTTCTTGAACTTTCCTTGAACAATCAACAATAAGCTTGATTAAATCCAAGGAGTCAAGTTCAACTCAATTCTTTTGATGTTTCCATAGGTTTAGAAAGTCTAGAAAATAGTGAAAACATCGAAAGAATCAGTTTTGGAAGTCCGGAATTGACCCCAAAGCACCCCAGCACAACACAACAAGGCAGGCACCCATGAGGGGCTGCCAAGCCACGCCCAGGCATGGCTTCCTGCGCCCAGGCGCAAATGGGCAGCAGCCAGTGTGCTGAGCTGCGGTTCTGTGCAGTCCCGGTTTTCCGGTTTTGCCATTTCGTTCTTAAAATCTCGACCGTTAACCCAAATTCAATTCCGTTTTCGCCTATGCGTTCTACTCAATTAATCCTATCATATTTTTCTGAAAAATTATATTTTCACAATCTCCAAAACAGCTTATCCCATAATCACTTATTTCCCAAAACACTTAAAATCTGTTTTTCTCAAAATCCCAATTCTCTCCCAAACCATTCCTCATTACCCAACAACAACCAAAAACAGGAAATCATTATACCATAACTCATCATAATCAACTTGTTTCATTCATTAAAAATCATTGACACTACAATTCAACTTAATCTCATCAAAATTCACCAATTCATCAATTTCCACAACTTTCAACAACAACAACATATTCATCACCAATTCACCATTTCAATGATACCCATTGCATCAATCCAACAACAACATATGTCAAGATAACAACAACAACATTTGAACATAAATTCATGCACAATTCAACACTACATCTTCAATTCTCATCAAACTTGCTCAAGAACACAAAGCACCAACAACTATGCATTTAAACATGTTAATTCACATACTAACATGCAATCATCATATGAATCATGTTCTCAATCATAACAACAGCAATCATGCACAAATTTTATAACAATTAGATTCAATTCATCAATTTCACAAAAATGGGTAAGAAAGAAAAAGTTATGAATTATGGTTGAATTCTAACCATCTTACCTCTAGCACCAAGATTCTCTAACCCAAAGCTTCAATTTAGCTCCTAGATGATGAATTCCCTCTTCAAGCTCTAACCCTTGTTCTTCCCTCTAGCCTCTATCTCTTCTCTTCTCAAATGAAATGAAATGAAAATGTTTGTAACCCTATCCCTTCACTAACATTAGTTTATATAGGCTCACTTAATTGGACTTATCTCACAAACCTTAATGGGCCTAACCCATTTCTATTTCAACCTCAAAAATGTTACTACTCACTTACCGGTAAAATATAACACTAACGGTCACTTAACGGTAAATAAAATAATTACTACACCCTCTAGTAACTTGGTAAAATAATAACTCTCACTAAACACAAAAAAAAAACTATCTGCAAAATTACAAAATTGCCACTGCCCTCAAAATGACCAAAATGCCCCTAAGTCCAAAATGACTAAAATACCCCTCTAACACCGAATTCTACGAATCCCAACCAAAAATACACACAGAGGCAAATAATCACATAAGAGCACATATAACACACATAAATAAATAAATAAAATAAATCTAGCGAAAAATCAGGTTGTTACAAAAGGGAATGAAACAATTTTAATTTCATGAGGATACCACAAAATTGTTAACTATCGCCATCAATTTTAGTATATGGACCTCTCTATAAATTATTAAATATAGCCATTTCACTTTTCCTAACAATTAACTTAGGGAGCTATAGTGCCAGCTAGTATATCCACCACTCTATAAATTGTTGCATGTAACAATGAACTAATGCAACACTAAGCTTAGTTCACAATAAATAATTTTAGTTTATTCTTTCTTTTGATCAAACAATGACTTATGTTAAGCTTGCTACTTTGGCTGTCTTCATGCTCACCACATTCTGTATGTATATTTTTTTTTTAAATATTGCTCATCTTTCTCACCGATATATTTATATATGTTAGGATCTATACTCTTAATCAATGAAAAATTATTATACTACATGCTCAATTTAATGCCAAACTTTCCTAAATATATACGTTATATATATTGGTTCCAACTTTAACTTCTTTTGCCATTTGCAGTAATCATCCAGACGAAGAACGTTGAAGCAAGGCATTGTGCAAGAGTCGGTTGGGGTTGTTCAATATTTGAGACGAATCCATGCGGCAACACCATAACGTGTCGTTGTGTCTATTTGGGCGAGATATTTGGAAATACCTGCGTTGACTATATGGGCGATGGCTTCTAACTCTAATGAAAAAGACTACTTGAAGATGGCTTTGGAAATTGCTGCCACTTAAGAATGATATGTCTCAAAAACTAGAAACCAACCATGCATGTTATTGTTATCCTGCATCTACTTTAAATAAAACAACCTTTGTTACCAATTGATCAATTAGATTTCTTCGATATTCCTTTGGATTTTAATGATGCATATACATGGGTGTGGTGATTTTGACTTGTACATTACTCGTTCTTTTAATTTTGCACGTTATAATTTGTTTGCTGTTTTCATTCTTACAATCTTTAAATTTCTTTTTTATATGGAATGGAACGAAACATAAAAACAATCTCTATAGGTCCTGGGTTCGAATCCAGCTTTGGGCATGCAACAGCGTTAAAACTCTTAGTGAGAATCTGCCGCCCATTTGGGTCCCACAATGCTCGAGGGATTAGTCTCTACAGTTGTGCGTGGAGGATATCTGGATTACACCAAAAAAACAATCTCTATAACAAATCATGATAGTGGCCGATTGTAAAAGGATAAATACTATTGAGTATTGACATAAAATGCTTTTGAATGAAATTTTCAAGAGAAAAAGAAGAACGAGCAATTAATGTCAACACATACTCCCTTTGTCCGAAGATATAAAGAAAAATAAGAGAATGTAAGCCGATTGTTTTGATACAAATTTTTAATGAAATACATTAATTTTTTTTTTTTTTACCAATTTTTTCTTATATTTTAACACGGACAGAGTAATTTACAAAATCCTTTGGAATATAATATAAATTCTAAAATCCCTTTTCAAAACAAGATTAATATATAATCCCTCCGTCTCAAATTATAAGCAAAAAAATTCAAATCACAATTATTAAGAAAACTAAAATATAAGAACTTGGAGTATAATTTTTGTGTGTTTTCTTTGTAATAAATTTTATAGGATGATGTAAAAAGAATTTTTATTGGCTATTGATTATGGAGAAAATGGAAGAGAGAGAAACTTGAATGTAATTTCATGAGAATAAACAAAAGTTTTTCTTGAAAAAGATGATTAAACAAAAAACAAGATTAAATAGAATAAAAATTTGTCTTTTTTACTTACATTTTGGACAAAAATAATGAGTTTTTTTCTTACATTTTGGGACAGATGGATTATATAAAGGAGACAAGGAAAAGAGAATATCAACACAATGGATTTATAATTGTTCATCATCAACACATGATAGTTAGTCTAGTCCCTTAAACCTGAATGATTTCTACTAACAACCATAAACCAAAATTACCTAAACTGTCAACCTAATTTAGCGATGACTAGTACTTTGCTTTCGAACTTGTTATTTGTTGATTTTATAATTTGCTAAATATGTTATACTCGTTGTTTAAATTTTTATCGGACTTTGATTGCAACTAAAATTTAAATTGAAGTTTTTTTAGGGAAGAAATTAATTGTTTTTCATTATCTATCAAATGTTCAAAATGTAACCGTTCGTTTTTCGCCAGGATTATTTTATAATTTATTTATATGTGTTTTTATGTGTTTAATTGTTTGCTTGTGTGCTTATCTTAGGATTAGTGGATTTTTATCCTAGAAGGGTATTTTAATCATTTTAAGACTAAGGACATTTTGGTCATTTATTGACCAAAATGTTGAGGACATTTTGGACATTTATTTTCCGAAAACTTGTTTTTATTGAATCAAATGTTGAGGATAAGACTTGATTTTTGTAACAATGAACTTAGAAAGGATAGGTAAGGCATAGGCGAGCTTATAACATGTTTTTTCTTGAAAATGATTTAATTTTGAAGAATGAAGAAAATGAGACGAACTTGTTGAATTTTTGGAAATAATCGGAATTGAGGAATGATGATAACATGATTGCACTACCGTGACGTTATTTAAGGTGTTAACATGACGTGTTGATGTGTTTGAACATGAATGCTTTATTTTGGTGAAATACTTGAAAACGGATAATTGGTGAAAATATGCGAACTTTGTTGAAATGAATGTTTATGATCTTATAACTTGTAAGCAGTTTTGTAAAAATCATAACATGGTGACTTAAGAATGAATCAATGTCTGATTGATGAATTAAATGTTGTTATCATGATGTGGTGAAATATTCGTCCTTATGTGATTCGGTAATTTGTGAAATATGCGTCCTTATGCGATTCCGAGCAAACCTCTCCAACTACGATGTGGTTCAGAGATGAACCAAGCAGAAGTTGGTGGGCATGTAACACCCAAGGCTGATGAGGACGGGGATTGGTCACCGGTGCACAAGGCATGACAACGAAAGGCTCCCGATAACTTCTAGAGGAACTGAATCACATCAGAATGAGAGGGATCCTGAGGCTATGTAGGTATGAGACTACATGGTTGAAGGAAGGCTTATAAGAATTGTTTGATACTACCTATATCAACAAGATGCATCTTCTTTTCGATAACTTATTCCATAAGAACTCTACAGTTAAGCGTGCTTGACTTGAGGCAGTCTGGGATGTTGCAGTGATATTCAACGTCACTTATCTTTCTTCCATCCACTAGACAGACACATAATCGTTCCTTTTGTATACAATTTGAACTCCAATGGAAAATGAATCATTTTCTTTGTTCAACCCATGCCAATGATGTTACTTATGCATTTGGGAATGAACCCTGAAAGTTTATTGTGTGAAAAATCCAATTGTATTAACAATGAGATGTTGCATAGTTTTGGTGGAATGTTATCTTCAAACTGGTTAGATCTCAATATCATCACCTCCATATTATGTGACATCTTCACTGATACGGTTGTAGAGAAATTGTTTTCTCCGATATGAATTAATTGCAAATTTGTTATATTTGATAGGTGCAATGAAAAATTACCAGACAAGTTGTTGTAATGCAAATCTAGTGCTATGAGATTGATAAACGAGTCCATGGATTAAGGAACTTCACAAGTTAGCATATTACTCTTCATGAAAAGGAAAGATAAGCCTTTCCAATACTCCCAACATGACTAGGTTGTGCAGTGGATGGAAAAAAGAACGAATGAGAAGGAGTGTCGAACGTGACTTAATTCACGTAGGTTGTATTCCAACATGACTTAAGTCACGACCAGTTTAACTCCTGCGCGACTTAAGTCACGTGGGGGTATTTTGAGAAGTTCGGTTGAGAGTGAGCGAATTTTGTTGTGAGAAGAGTAATTTTCAATTCCAAAAGGTACTAGCAATTTTCACGCTCTGGATAGAATAGGATTGTATAGGTGTGGAACCATATCATTATTAACAAGTTTGATTCTCTCTCTCTCTCCCTCCCTCCCTCCCTCCCTCCCTCTTATATGTCCCTTATTGTAGTTATAATTCTTCATCCACCATCACAGAAGATAGTTTATGGTTAAATTTTGACTTGAAACCATTGTATTAATATTTACATTCCTTCTTTTTTTATTTAAATAAGTGTTCTTTGCAGATTTAGTTTCTTCTTCTTCTTCTTGATTTCATCGTCTTAGTGTGACATTTACATTGAGTTTTTTGTTGTCTTGGTGCAACGTTCGTTTATTTTCTCTTCTTTGTGACAGTGTTAGTTTGGCTCATATTGTCAGATTAACTTTGATCTATTCATTTGATGACTTTGACGTCGCTAACTGTAACAGCCCGATTTTCGCTAGATTTATTTTATTATTTATTTATGTATGTTATAGTGCTCTTATGCGATTATTTTTCTCTGTGGTATTTTTGGTTTGGATTCGTAGAATTCGGTGTTAGAATGGTATTTTAGTCATTTTGGACTCAGGGGTATTTTGGTCATTTTGAGAGTAAGGGTTATTTTGTAATTTTGCTGAGGATTAATTTTAGTGCTTCGTGAGAGTTGATATTTTACTAAGTGCTAGAGAGTGTAGTAATTATTTATAACTGGTAGGTGATCGTCAGTATTACTTTTTACCGTTAAGTGAGTAGTAACATTTTGGGGTTAGAATAGAAATGGGTTAGGCCCATTAAGGTGTTGTGAGTTAAGTCTAATTAAGTGAGACCTATATAAACTCTAGTTGGTAGAGAAAATAGGATTTTACCAACATTTTCGTTTTCATTAGAGAGAAGAGGTAGAGAGAGAAAGAGCAAGAGGAGAAAAAGGGTTTGAAGAGAAGGATCTAGAGAGAGCTAGAAGAGGCTAGAGATTCAAGCTTTGGGGGAGCTAAAGTGAAGCCCTAGTTGGTGATTGTGAAGAATTAAGGTAACGGGGTTAGAACTCAGGCATAATCAATAGTTGTAGTTATCCCTAATTCTTTGCTTAAGTGGTTAATTGGGATTATGATGTAGAAAATTCGTGCTTAATTTTGATGACATGATTATGTGCATGAATTGAATGTTAATTGTGTTGTTGTTGTTGAATTTGTATGTCAAAATGGGTAGATATGAACATGATATGTTTTTGTATGAAATTGATGATGGATGAAATTGTTGTTGTTGAATTGTGGATGAAATCATGTTCAAATGTTGTTGTTGTTATCTTGGCATATGTTGTTGTTGAATTGATGCAATGGATGTCATTGGAATGATGAATTATTGATGAGTTTGTTGTTGTTGTTGAAAGTTGTGGAAAATTGGTGAATTGGTGAATTTTTAATGAAGTAAAGTTGAATTGTGATGTTGATGATTTTTAATGAATGAAACAAGTTGATTATGATGAGTTATGGTATAATGATTTTCTGATTTTGGCCATTGATTAGTCTTGAGAAATCGTTTGGGAGAAAATTAGGATTTCTTGTAAAAGTGATTTTTAAGTGCTTTTGGAAATAAGTGATTCTGGGATAAGCTGGTTTGAGAATGTGAAAATATAGTTTTTCAGAAAAATATGATAGGATTAACTGAGTAGAACGCGTAGGCGAAAACGGAATTAAATTTGGGTTAACGGTCGAGATTTTACTAACAAAACAGCGAACCGGAAAAGTCGGGACTGCACTGAACTGCAGCACAGGCGTCAGGTTGCTGGCTGCTCACGCTTGAGCGCAGCACACCTATGCCTAAACGCAGACAGGCAGCCCCTTCCGGGCAACAATTTTGTTGTTCCTTGATTGGGCGCTTCAGGACCAATTCCGGACTTCCAAAATCGATTCCTTTGATGTTTTTCGCTATTTTTTAGGTCTTCTAAACCTTTGGAAACATCAAAAGAATTGGGTTGAACTTGACTCCTTGGATTTAATCAAGCTTATTGTTGATTGTTCAAGAAATGTCCAAGAACGCTGATTTTTCCGAAACTTGGTTTCTCATGAGAATGAAGTAGGGTTAAGTATGTATGATGTTTATATGACTTCTAAAAATGGTTGTGATTGGTTTCATCAAGTTTGAACTTGTTTTGCTTTGAAAATGGAAATTTTGGGAAAACTGATAAAATGAGACGAACTTTGGAATTTTCATGATTTAGTCGCATTTGGCCGGTGAAACGCCAAGGTATCCTCTACTGCACTCATAGGTGGCCTAGAGGTATACTTCGTTGAGACATTGGAACTTGTTTACTTGGTTTTGGCTCAATTGCTCAATTATTTCTAATGTTGTGATTTTAAGAGACGAACTTTGTTGAAAATGGTTTTAAGGACCGATTGTCCTATAAATCCTTTATGAATAGATTGATATGATTATGAGATGATGTATGAATGGTTGGTAGGTGATGAATATGATATTTGTGACCATATGTTGGTTTTGTTCCTTTATTTGGATTGTAAGAAATTATGTGGAGATGTGGTAACTATATGTTGATTGAGTGGTGGATGTTGTTGATGTATAATTATATGTGACAACTATATGTTGATTGAAATGTGGATGTTGTTGGTGATTGTATATATGTCAAGTGGTGGTGAATTGTTGTCGATGCATATATACTAAATGTTGGTGATATTGAGGTGATTATTGTTTGTGTGAACATATGCATTGTAGTCGAGTCATATGTTCATGTATTTATGACTGATAGTGGCGGATTTTATATCCAATTGAGGTGATTACAATGTTTTTGTTGCATCGAAGGTGACGACCTTGAGGTGATCTGGTACCGCATGCATCTAGAAGAGTCTAGAGCATCATATGCATTTGATTAATTGATGAGTCGTGTCATAATTGAATATATGACTTGGTGAATTTGTGTATTGGTGAAATTTGGTGGATGTTGTGATTATGTGGATTGGTGTATATGTACGTTGGTGGATTTTGTTGACGGTTGTGAATAATTAAATTGTGCTCTAATTGCATGTATTACTTGATTGTGATTATACACTTGGTGAATCAATTGATGATAACTGTTTTGATAATAATGATGAGGTGGGAGTTGTATATGTATATACATAAGATGTGGTGATTTCTTTGATAATGATGATTGCTTGCTTATAACTTTGAAATGATGGATTGTACTTGTTGAATTAAGCATGCTAGAAGAGTAATGAGGTGAGTAATATTTCCATCGATTGATGTTGATAAATGATGAACTCTGTCGATGACTTGTTTAAATGTGTCTGTTATGCTATGATAATAATGTGATAGCTTGAGGAGCAAGTAATGGGGGATAATAATCATGTGATGCTAGTATTCTAGGAGGGATTATGTATATGCGATATGTATGAATCCTTGAATGTTATGTTCTCATATGTGGATTATGTTTGATGTAATGCTTACCCCCAGTGGTTTTGACCGCCTACCTGTCTGTATGGATGGGTAGACGTTGTGCAGGATTAGTCGCTTGGTGAGTTGCTTGGTGGTTGCTTGGATAGCTGAAGTTAGCCTCCACTATCGTTTGGAGTTATAGTTTAGGGCTCTGATTAGGTCGAGTCGGTGTCCCTTTACTTTTGTTGGATTTTATTTATGTTGAGATGTACTCTCTGTTGAGAGCTTAGAGGATTTTATGATGTTGATGTTATTTGACCATGACATATGTATTGATTTGGAGATGTATTGATTATATCCGTTGTGACTGTTGAGATATTATATATATGCACGTTAAGATGTTTGGATTATGTTAGACGTAGCGTCTATTTCTTGAATATTTGTTATATTCGCATGTTTTATCGCTTTAATAGAAATAGGGTGTTACAAGTTGGTATCAGAGCCTGGTTAGTCTTGTCCGGACTAGTATTCGTTGAATTTCCTGTGAGTATGCGACATGTACGGAAGTATTGTCGGTACTTGTTGTGTTGTTCTGTTCTTTTATGTGGGTTTGAGCGTAGTGGGGGAGTAGCAGGTTGCTTCTAGTGTGTTAGTCTGGCAAGGGAAGGTATCTGTGGCTGCGGAAGCTCAGTTTGTTGTGGTTTGTGTTAAGGTTCATGTCGATTTTGAGTTGGATCTTGTGTGTCTTCCGTTGTAGCATATGGACGTGATTTTTGGTATGGATTGGATGTTGACTTTTGGTGTTAACATTAATTGTTTGACCAAGAGTATAACGTTTTCAAAGCGGGTAGTTGAGGAAGATGGAAGGTTCTTAACCGCGGAGCAAGTTAATAAGTCTTTGGGCGGCGAAGCTAGTGTGTTTATGATGTTTGCTTCTTTGAAGAAGAGTAGTGAGAAAGGAGTTGATGATTTGCCGGTAGTGCAAGAGTTTCCAGAAGTTTTTTCGGACGACATTATCGAGTTGCCGCCGGAGAGGGAAGTTGAGTTTGCAATTGATTTGGTGCCAGGAACGAGTCCTATTTTGATTGCGCCTTATCGGATGTATGCATCAGAGTTGGGTGAGTTGAAGAAGCAGTTGGAAGAGTTGCTTGAGAAACAGTTTATCAGGCCGAGTGTTTCGCCGTGGGGAGCTCCAGTGTTGTTGGTTAAAAAGAAGGATGGGAGTATGAAGTTATGTGTGGATTATCGGCAGTTGAACAAGGTGACGATCAAGAATCGGTATCCGCTTTCCGAGGATTGATGATTTGATGGATCAGTTGGTTGGTGCGGAAGTGTTCAGCAAGATTGATTTGAGATCAGGATATCATCAGATTAGAGTGAAGACGGAAGATATATCCAAAACTGCGTTCCGAACGAGGTATGGACACTAGGAGTATTCTGTGATGCCATTTGGAGTATCTAATGTGCCAGGTGTCTTCATGGAATATATGAATAGAATATTTCATCCTTTTCTAGACCGTTTTGTGAGTTTTGGTTGGGAGTCTTGAAGGAGAAGAAGTTGTCTGCTAAGTTGTCGAAGTGTGAGTTTTGGTTGCGTGAAGTGAGTTTCCTTGGTCATGTGATTTCTAAAGGTGGTATTGTTGTGGATCCGTCGAAGGTTGATGCAGTGTTGCAGTGGGAATCACCTCAGTCTGTTTTTGAGGTTAGAAGCTTTCTTGGGTTGGAAGGTTATTATCGGAGGTTCATTCAGGGATTCTCTAAGTTGGCGTTGCCATTGACGCAGTTGACTCGGAAAGGGCAAGCTTATGTTTGGGATGTTAAGTGTGAGAAGAGTTTCCAAGAGTTGAAGATAAGGTTCACTTCAGCTCCAGTGTTGATTTTGCCGAATCCGAAGGAATCGTTTGTTGTGTATTGTGATGCTTCTAAAATGGGTTTTGGTGGTGTGCTTATGCAGAATCATCAGGTTGTGGCTTATGCTTCGAGGCAGTTGAAAGTGCATGAGAAGAATTATCCGACTCACGATTTGGAATTGGCGGCCGTTGTGTATGTGTTGAAGATTTGGAGTCATTATTTGTATGGTTCTAAGTTTGAGGTGTTCAGTGATCACAATAGTTTGAAGTACTTGTTTGACCAGAAGGAGTTGAATATGAGGCAAAGAAGATGGTTGGAGTATCTTAAGGATTTCGACTTTCAGTTGAGTTATCATCCGGGAAAGGCGAATGTTGTTGCTGATGCTTTGAGTAGGAAGTCGTTGCATATGTCTGCTTTGATGGTGAAAGAGTTGGAGTTGATTGAGCAGTTTCGAGACTTGAGTTTGGTTAGTGAGTTAACGCCGGATGGTGTGAGGTTGGGAATGTTGAAGCTGACGAGTAATATTTTGGAAGAGATCAAGAATGGACAAAAGGAAGATTTGGAATTGGTTGATAGTATGGTGTTAGTTAACCAAGGTAAGGGTGGAGATTTCAGATTGGATGAGAACGGTGTTTTGATGTTTCATGATCGTGTTTGTGTACCAGTTGTTCTTGAGCTTAATAGAAGGACTTTGGAAGAAGGTCACAGAAGTAGTTTGAGTATTCATCCAGGAGCGACTAAGATGTATCAGGATTTGAAGAGGTTGTTTTCGTGGCCTGGAATGAAGAAAGAGATCGCGGAATTTGTGTATGCTTGTTTGGTTTGTCAAAAGTCTAAGATTGAACATCAGAAGACGTCAGGTTTGATGCAACCGTTGTTCGTGCCAGAGTGGAAGTGGGATAGTATTTCTATGGACTTTGTTGGAGCGTTGACGAAGACTGTTAAGGGTTTTGATTCGATTTGGGTGATTGTTGATCGGTTGACGAAGTCGGCACATTTTGTTCCTATCAAGACCGGTATGTCTGTGGCGAAGTTGGCTGAGATCTACGTTGAGCAGATTGTTAGATTGCATGGTATTCCTTCTAGTATTGTGTCGGATCGGGATCCGAGGTTTACTTCTAAGTTTTGGGAGAGTTTGCAAGTTGCTTTCGGAACTAAGTTGAGGTTGAGTTCTGCTTATCATCCCCAGACTGATGGTCAGACAGAGAGGACTATTCAGAGTTTGAAAGATTTGTTGAGAGCTTGTGTGTTAGAGCAAGGTGTCAGTTGGGTCGAATGTTTACCGTTGATTGAGTTTACTTACAACAACAGTTTTCATTCTAGTATCAGAATGACACCGTTTGAGGCTTTGTGTGGTAGAAGGTGTAGGACATCATTGTGTTGGTATGAGTGAGGAGAAAATGCTTTGTTAGGACCGGAAGTTGTGCAAGAGACTACGGAAAAGGTTAAGATGATTCAAGAGAAGATGAGAGCGTCTCAGAGTAGGCAGAAGAGTTATCATGATAAGAGGAGGAAGGACATTGAGTTTCAGGTTGGTGATCATGTGTTTTTGAGAGTGAATCATGTAACCGGTGTTGGTCGTGCTTTGAAGTGTCGGAAGTTGACTCCTCGTTTTGTTGGACCATTTGAGATCAGTGAGAAGGTTGGGGTTGTAGCGTATCGGATTGTGTTACCGCCATCTTTGTCGAATCTTCATGATGTGTTTCATGTGTCTCAGTTGCGGAAGTATGTGTATGATGCGTCTCATGTGATTCAAGTGGATGATTTGGAAGTAAGAGATAATTTGACCGTTGAGACTTGGCTAGTCAGGATTGAGGATCGTGAAGTGAAGCGTTTGCGTGGCAAGGAGATCGTTTTGGTTAAAGTGATTTGGGTTGGACCGACTGGTGAGAATGCCACTTGGGAATCAGAGAGTAGGATGAGGGTTTCGTACCCGGAGTTGTTTCCTTCAGGTAATTTTCGAGGGCGAAAATTCTTTTTAGTGGGGAGAGTTGTAACAGCCCGATTTTCAATAGATTTATTTTATTATTTATTTATGTATGTTATATGTGCTCTTATGTGATTATTTGTCTCTGTGTGTATTTTTGGTTTGGATTCGTTGAATTCAGTTTTAGAAGGGTATTTTAGTCATTTTGAACTCAGGGGTATTTTGGTCATTTTGAGAGTAAGGGTAATTTTGTACTTTTGCTGAGGATTAATTTTAGTGCTTAGTGAGAGTTGATATTTTCCTAAGTGCTAGAGAGTGTAGTAACTATTTATAACCTTGAGGTGATCTGGTACCGCATGCATCTAGAAGAGTCTAGAGCATCATATGCATTTGATTAATTGATGAGTCGTGTCATAATTGAATATATGACTTGGTGAATTTGTGTATTGGTGAAATTTGGTGGATTTTGTTGACGGTTGTGAATAATTGAATTATGCTCTAATTGCATGTATTACTTGATCGTGCTTATACAATTGGTGAATCAATTGATGATAACAGTTTTGATAATAATAATGAGGTGGGAGTTGTATATGTATATAAGATGTGGTGATTTCTTTGATAATGATGATTGCTTGCTTATAACTTTGAAATTATGGATTGTACTTGTTGAATCAAGCATGCTAGAAGAGTAATGAGCTGAGTAATATTTCCATCGATTGATGTTGATAAGTGATGAACTCTATCGATGACTTGTTTAAATGTGTCTGCTATGCTATGATAATAATGTGATAGCTTGAGGTGCAAGTAACGGGGGATAATAATCATGTGATGCTAGTATTCTAGGAGGGATGGTTATGTATATGTGATATGTATGAATCCTTGAATGATATGTTCTCATATGTGGATTATGTTTGATGTAATGCTTACCCCCAGTGGTTTCGACCGCCTAACTGTCTGTATGGATGGGTAGACGTTGTGCAAAATTAGTCGCTTGGTGAGTTGTTTGGTGGTTGCTTGGATGGCTGGAGTTAGCCTCCACTATCGTTTGGAGTTATAGTTTAGGGCTCTGATTAGGTCGAGTCGGTGTCCCTTTACTTTTGTTGGATTTTATTTATGTTGAGATGTACTCACTGTTGAGACTTTAGAGGATTTTATGATGTTGATGTTATTTGACCATGGCATATGTATTGATTTGGAGATGTATTGATTATATTCGCTGTGACTGTTGAGATATTATATATATGCATGTTAAGATGTTTGGATTATGTTATACGTAGCGTCTATTTCTTGAATATTTGTTATATTTGCGTGTTTTATCGCTTTAATAGAAATAGGGCGTTACACTAACATTAAAGATCCTGATGCATGAATATTCCAAACACTTTAATTGTCATATTTGTAGTCTTTGTCACATTCGTAAACATGTCGCTGCTATATTCTATTAACGTGGATGTTGTGAATAAGTTTGTAAATTCATATTTTTTGGTTTTATTGATTTTTTTCTTGTGCAACCCTCCAATTCAAAGGAAAAAGAGACGCCGATAATCTGAGTTCGACTAAGAGATAAGTAAAATCTAACCAATAATTGAGCTCGGTTTTAATGATTTTGAATTGCAAAAAGATATATCGTACGACAATTTTGAATACGGAAAAGATACGGACGCGTGAAAACGTGTTATCGCTACGAGCTGCTTCTTTGTCCAAAAAAAAAAAAACAAGATTAAATTAAATAAATAATGAAACCCCTTAATAGAAATGAAAGTGAGCACCAAAACAAAAACAGAGAAAAGAACCCACGTTCACCACTCCTGCCGTAATTATCTCCTCTTTCCCGCTAATCAAATAATCTGATTTAAATTCAATCTCAATTGTTGTGATATAGGGTCGTCGTTCTCTTTATCACGCTCTTGTCTCTTTCAATCAGGTCTCATATTCATTCTCATGTAACTCTGTTTTTGCCTACCATCATAGCTTCCATTGATTCATAGCACTAAAGCAGAGTATTTCAGTTTTAATTTACCTACAAGTAAGTATTTTGTGTATTTGTTGTTTTTATAGATCATTAGAAGGAATTTTGTGCAGATTGATTCATTTTTCATTTATTTTCATTTATTTAACTGTGTTAGTCAATTAATATAGTTTTTTTCTTTAATTTGTTGTATTAGTGCACGAAGAATTTGAGTCTTGTGATGAATTGGAAACTAATGATTGTTTAGAAGCAAATGGTACTTGTGAAGAAGAAACACCTTGTGATGGGATGTCATTCAGATCTGAAAAGGAAATTACTGAGTATTACAAGAATTATGCTGAAACGGTGGGTTTTGGAGTTAAAAAAATTAGTTCTAAGAAAGGAGATGAGGGGAAAATGTATTTTACTTTTGCATGTAGTCGAGCTAGAAAGTATGTGAGTCGCCCAAATAATTTGTTAGAGCCGAATCCTATAACTCAAATGCAGCGAAGGCCAGATTGAATGCGTGTGTTTATTTTGACGGGACAACTAAAATTAAAAGTGTTTTTTTTAGCATAATCTTGATCTAAGTCCAGGGAAAGCAAGATATTTTAGATCGAACAAGAATATAGGGGCACAAATGAAGAGGAGGTTAGAACTCAATGATCAAGCTGGGATTAATGTAAGTAGAAATTTCTGATCCTTTGTCGTTGAAGCAGATGGGTATGAAAATCTCACATTTGGAGAAAAAGACTACAGAAACTACATAGACAAAGTAAGACGACTACGACTTGGGACAGGAGATGCTGAAGCAATACAAAAATATTTTGTGAGGATGCAAAAGAAAAACAGTCAATTTTATTATGTGATGGATGTGGATGAAGAAAGTCGGTTACGAAATGTGTTTTGGGCAGATGCAAGATGTAGGGTTGCATATGAATATTTTGGCGAAGTCATAACTTTCGACACTACTTACTTGACAAATAAATATGACATGCCTTTTGCTCCTTTTGTTGGAGTAAATCATCACAGTCAGTCTATGTTGTTGGGTTGCGCTCTGTTGTCAAGTGAGGATACTAAAACTTTTACTTGGTTATTTAAGACATGGTTGGAATGTATGCATGGCCGCTCTCCAAATGCCATAATCACTGATCAAGACAGAGCAATGAAGAATGCAATTGAGACTGTCTTTATGAAAGCTCGTCATCGGTGGTGCTTATGGCATTTAATGAAAAAGATTCCAGAAAAGTTTGGCAGCCACTCTGACTACGAGTCTATCAAAACACTTTTGCATGATATTGTATATGATTCTTTTACCAAAAGTGATTTTATGACGAGGTGGGAAAATATGATTGAGTGTGACAAACTACAGGATAACGAATGGCTGAAAGGGTTATTTGTTGAGCGACATCGTTGGGTCCCTGCATATGTAAGGGACACATTTTGGGATGGAATGTCAACTACACAACGAAGTGAAAGTATGAACTCGTTTTTTGATGGATATGTAAGCTCAAAGGCAACACTGAAGCAATTTGTTAAGCAATATGATAATGCATTGAAAGATAAAATTGAGAAGGAAAACATTGCTGACTTTCGTTCTTTTAATACAGTTATTTCTTGTATTAGTCACTTTGGCTTTGAGTTCCAATTCCAAAAAGCATTTACCAATGCAAAGTTTAAGGAATTCCAACTGGAAATAGCTTCTATGATGTACTGTTATGCATGTTTCAACAGATTGGAGGGTTTGGATTCAATATTTTCTGTTACAGAAAGTAAGAATGTATATGACAAGATGAAAGATATTGTGTTCATGGTGTTCTTCTATGAAAAAGACTTTGTGTTAAAATGCACCTGCTGCTTGTTTGAATTTAAAGGCATTTTATGTAGGCACATCCTTTGTGTGCTTAAGCTCATAGGGAAAACAGATTTCGTGCCATCTAATTATATTTTGGCACGGTGGAGGAAGGATATAAAGCGGAGGTATACACTTATTAAATGTGGTTTTAATAATTTGGCTGGAAAAACTGAATTGCAACGTGTAGGTAAAGCTTGTGATGCCTTTTATGAATTTGCTTCAACAAGGATAAATAGTGAAGATGATTTAGTGAAAGTAATGAACTTGATTGAAAACATGAAAATTGAGTTACCATGTAATGAAACATCTCCTAGAATTGTAGAAGAAGATTGTTCGGCTCAAAACCAAGCTACCCTTCTTGATCCTAAACTAGCTCGAAGTAAAGGGCGTCCTCCTTCAAAAAGGAAGACTTCTATAGTTGATCAGAATGTGAAGAAGAAGCTTGCACAAAAGAAAACTAAAAAAAGGAACCAAAATAGTAAAAAGATTCAAGGTCAAGAAGAGGTGAGCATGAAATTCATAGTATTTATTGATGTTATATTTAATAGTTGAGATGTCTAATTTAAGATTTTTTTATGCAGGGCCAATGCACATCTAGAGGTCAAGAAATTGAACATGCAGTGTTTTACAGATCTCAACTTGGTGATGGAATTGACACACAAGAAAGCATTCAAGTAAACAAACAATATAATAGTCAAGTAAATCAGGTGCATATATAAGATTCATTGCTCTGCCTATTTCTATTTGATAATTCATTGCTCTGTCTATATAAAATGTACACGATATTACATTGCATACTAAGCATCAATGTTTTCTATGTAAATATTTTAGCATGAGCAGAACTTTTTCTGGAGCAGTGAAAATGGTAGTGTGAATAATGTAGCTCCCTTTAATCCAAATCAAGAACATCTTGGTGAAGTAAACAAGGTGCAAATATAGATTTTTGGGTTGTTTTATTTTTATTTAAAATTAATATCATAACAAAATTTGTTGTGTTTTATTTTCCGGAATTTGTTGTGTTTTATTTTCATTTGAACTTTTATATCATGAACATAACTGATTAAGTATATATTCTTTGCTGACTCCTTATTATTCTCAGCTCACAAGACCATAACACTGCTGTTTTTGGTTTGAACTGCTGTCTGGTTTTCTGCAGTCAGGGCATGAGGGTCTGCAGGATTGTTGTTCTGCTGTTTAGTGATTGCTATTCTGCTGTTTAGTGTTTACTGTTTTGCTCAACAAAGTGAGTGGCTGCTTGAAATTGTGTTGGAATATGTTGTTATGTTGTTTAGTGTTTGCTATTTTGCTCAAGCAAGTGTGCGGCTGTGTTGCTGCTTCTGTGTTTTTGACCCTTTAGCAGCAACTAAATTTGGAATATAAAGCTTATGTTTTTAGCTTTGTTATGGGTGGTTTTGGTAGTTGTTTGTATTAGTGTTCATGTGTACTCGTTACTTCTTGTTTGATTTTATCCGCAAGATTTTCGTGTTCCTTACACAATCTCGACGAGAATAATATTTGCCGATTAAAAAAATAATCTATAGTCTTTTATTTGGAAGGAATATCATGTTATTGATGCTAAAAGAAATACTAAAGAATATTAAAACTTGAAGTACACAAATTGATGCTAAATGTACTTTTTATTCATTGACATGTATAACATAGACATGAGTAATATTAAATTACATGGATAGTCTTAACACAGACCTCCTAAAATCCAAATGCTCACTATAAATTTTTCTCTTTTTCCTAAAAGCCAATTTAAAGCACCATCACAGTCCCACAACTTCAGCTAGGATTGGAGTCATGGACACCTTTTCAATCTTTCTTTTTGCCGTAATGACCACACCCTCATGGTTTCTAACGATCAGACCCCAGCATGTGTGCCCATCTTGAAAGCATCCCACATCAATATTAACTTTCAAAACACCCAAGGGAGGGATTTTCCAACCTTTTGAGGACTCTGGTATAGGCTCTCTGCTGCTATTCATTCCTGGTGTCTGTTTCAATTATATCATCACAAAGGTACTGAAGAATCTCAAGCTTCAAATTGACAGGTTGTTTGTAGTAGTCAGTTCTGAACATTGAGCGGTTAGCATCAAAAACTAATTATAAATTCAGAACTGTGAATCAGAAGGTACTCGGCCGTGAACATGGGCCATGTGACAAGGTCCAAAAAATCCCCATTAAGATTCCTGCATTGAAGGAAAAGTATAAAAATGGAGAACATATTACAGACATGATCAATGAAAATTTAAAATACAATATACCGCAGGCAAATGGATGCAGATTGGCAACCCTCATGGGAAAGGAATTCCAAATGCTTTCTCAAAGTTTGCAAAATAGAAACATGAATGTTGTCAATTAATACACTAGGGATTTCAGACTTAAGTGCAGCTACAAAATTTTCCAACTCAAATGGACTAAAAAATAAGAAGGTATTGAATGATCTTAAATAAGCATAGACAGAAAAATTTCAACAGGAATGTCATCTAAATGCAAATTTTGAGAAGAAGGGGGTAATTGCAGCTTTGGAATAGGAACATTGCACTGTTCATATTTCTCACTTCCAGGCATTGAAGGTTAGCTGACACCCTGCGAGAACTCCTCCTCAAAGTAGTGTCCTGGGTGGCTTTTGGATTATTTGACACTTTTCTTCTCTTCCTCTGACATCATTCTCAACTATTACACTGTCTTTCATCTCACAGATATCTAAGGCTAATCTGTAACCTAAACCTGCACCACATGTCAAACAATATTAAGTTGATAATGAGATGTAATTTAAAACCAAAGTCAATCCAAGATCAATGGAGACTATATTGATTTAAAATCATAATAACATGATAATACCAAAAAAATGAACTTCCAACTTTAATCAAAGTTTTAAACTAAAAAGAGTGTTCAATTCCTAAAGCAATCTACTTTATTTTAAAACTGAAAAGATATTTTATCTTACACAGAGAACAAATTAAAAACAGAGATATCAGTTGTAATAAATAATGAAAGAGAAGAGATTTGGTTGCATATCTTCATTCAAATAATAACAGTACCAAGTGAAAACCAACATAAAATAATCTCTGGTAGATATATAAGAGACTATAAATGAACATTGATAATGTAATGGACTGTAAATCTACCTCAAATCTATTTTAAATCTGTCGAACTCAACTCTCGCAATCTATGGTAATTGAAATATAGACAACGGGTCCTATCCCATATTCAAATCAAGTGAAACATCAACCTTTCATATTCATAATTTGATGCTGAATGAAAAGTAGCAGAAAGACCATCCAGAACCATAGCAAAGTCAACAGCCGCCACATTTTCTTTGCCATCATGACTTTCCTTTTCCGCAATCAAACACAAAGAAGCACCTTCAGCTATATTCTCAACCGAAACACGAAATTCCTCTGATTTGACAACATCAGAGACACAATCCAAATCACCATGAACACCATCAACTTCCATAGACCTATGCTCAACATCTAACTCGATTCAGAACACACATCTTAAGAATTAACATGATGTCGAGGAAGAAGGGGATTTCCCAATTTTTAGAATTAACATGTAAATTTGTTGAATAAGATGACTTACCCTGAAGAAAAGAGAACACGAATATGGAGCTATAGTTCCGGCGCGGTGGTTGGCGATGACTGAGCGGCGGAGGACGAAAATGATCAACGGAGAAATTGCTCCTTTCAGAGAACTACATATGGTGGATGGTGATGATTGACAACGGAGAGAAGGAAAGGAGAGAACGCTTCTGATATTTTGTTAGATATTGAAAACTGAATAAAAAAAGAATTTATTTTTATTTAAAATAAAAGTAGGAATTAATTGAGCAACTGCAGTGCGTGAATGATTAAATTTCACACGCGTCCGTGAAATTTCGTACGGAAATTTCCGTGTTGAATAGCAAAGCTATTTTGAATTTGTGTCATTAGATGTATTCGATTGAATGTTGTTTTTAGAGTTTTTTTTTTGTTTTTTTTGACAAAGTTGTTTATGAGTTAAAAGGTAAAAATAACGTCATTATTCACAAGCCTTGCCTTTTCAGTTATAAGACGAAAACACGCCGAAAAGAGATTATATAAACGCCGAAGTGAATATTTATTGATGAGAGGAACACTTGCATAGGCACAGACCTAACACCTGTCTTTTGGGCACAGCCAATAGAACTTTGACAATTCATGTTTATGAGCTTTTAAATCGGATAAAAGATTAACTGTTATCATATAAGACTCTTTTAAGTCGGTTGAGCAAAAAAGCAATGTTAAAAAGTTTTTGCCTTTTTTGGAAATATAATATATTTATTTTCGTTTTTATTTTTGTTCTCATCCCTTAGGATTGTATTACTGGCTCTGATACCAGGTTTGGGGCAGAATCGCCCGCAGAATTTTCTCGAACTTCGTTTAACATTTGTTCGATTTTTCTTAACCCTTGAAATGGTTTTAAGAGCGTTTTAGCTCTTTCTTTTTGTGTATTAGTAAGATTTTCTAAATCTTCTGTTTCTCTTAGTAGATCATCAATATATTCTATATGATAAACTACAAATTCTTTAGCATGGAAAAGAACTTGTCTTAAAACAATTCTTTCATTGTAAAATTCTATTTTAGAGACTATATTCTCCAGTCTTTTCTTAAAGAATTTTAGTTCTGTTATAAGACCTAATCCGGGCATTATTGATTAGACACGGAATTATTGATGAAGTCTTCTTCAACCTTTTTCAAAAGGTTTTCTAAGTAACTTAATTTCTCAGCAGGCCATAATAAGGTCTCAGCTTTTTCTTTTTGTTGGGTGGAAATAATTTTTATTTCTTCCAATTCTTCTAATATTTCTTCCACGTATGAAATATGTTGAATAATTAAATCACGGATTCTCCAAAGTGTATTTTTCCTTTCTATTTTTAGAAAATTTCCTTCTATTTTATTAACTAAATTTTCTAGCCTTATTTTGAATAATCTTAATTCATTTTTTATTGTTATTCCAGACATTATAATTTTTTATTAATTTTCACAAGTTCGGTTTTTATTTCTGATAAAGTTTTATCAAACTTTTTCTTTTCATAACTATCTAATGAAGTTCTTGGTGGTAAAAACCTTGATTCACTAGTACTTTCTTCTTGTTTTAGAAGAGGTGTTCTTTCTATTGTCATAATAGATTTTGATCTTTTTAATGGTTTTAGAATTGGTGATTCTAATTTTATTAGTGGTGCAAATAATTCGTCTATTTGTATTTTTTCCTTTCCACTAAACTCTATACTATAATGAGAATTACTTAGTGCATAATTCATTTTATAACTTACACTAAAAGGATGATTTCCTGGTCTCATAAGGTCCTGATCCTTAAGTTTATAATGAATTACTAAAGATCTGTTCAGATCTACATCATTTAGACTTAAGCCTATTTGTAGATTTATGTCGAATTTTATTTTTCCACATTTTAAATTTCCTTCACCTTGAGCTATTAGTGAATGTTTATTATTCATTCTAGAATCTTCTATAAGAAGTTCTAGTTCTGAATCTATTCCTTTCATAATAGTGCTTTTTATGATTATTTGGATAGTTGATATATGAATATATCCTATCTTTTGTCTTTTTTCTAATGATAAATGTTTTAATCTATTATTAATTTGATCTTTGTCTATTATGGATATTACAACAGATCCATCTGTTGATTCCATTGGTACGACAACTTTTCCTATCATCATTCCATATTTTAGAATGTTTTCTCTTGATAATTTTTCTTTTATTAAAGAAAAAATACTTTTTTGTTTGAAGTTTTCTTCTGGTTTTAAGGTAAAATCTACCTTTTCTATATGATCTACTAATACATCTGCTATAAAACCAGATGAATCTTCTTTTTTCATACTAAATTCCATCATGAAATACAAAAAATTGTAAATTGTAAAATATTTAAAATTATACCTGACTTTGGTTAGATGACTTTGATCTTTCGATCTTTTGAATTTTGAAATAATCTTTCGATTATTGATATTTGAAGCTTTAAAATCTTTTGATTTGGTTATGACAACCTCAAATCCTGCAAAGTCCTTTCCCAACAATGTTTCTCAAACTATATGGTACTTACTTCATTGATTTAAGTTGTAAATACAAATGAGCTTCAAGGCTCTTATTTATAGGCGGAAAGGAATTGCAAGTGGTTTACATGTCCTTGTCCAAGCCAGCTAAAAAGAAAAACAACCAAAACATGCAAAGAAAAAAGTAAACACATTGTCACATAAGGTGATAAGATTCCTTACCTAAATGGACCCCATCTGACTCAGATGATAAGGTTCCATTATTACAACTTTATTTCTACGGTCATTTACATGACGCGTGTTTAGGCTTTTCCTTTTGCCTTATCTTCAGATGCTGAAGTTGTCGGTACTTTGTCTTCTTCTGCCGACACTTTGTTTTTTGCACACCATTTACAGATATTCCCTTTGTAGAGTGAGAAGTATTGGCAGCACTTCTGTTGTACTTCATCTGGAATTCGGTAAAGACCATTTTCGAATCCCGAGAATAATTCTTCAAATTGAAGTGTTTGTTTGAGATGCTCTGTTGAGACCTTCTTCTTTGAGTCACAGACCATAAAACAAAAGTCTGAGACGTATAAAACTTTGTAATTAATAATGGATGATCCATGTTTGATCAAGTAATCATAAAAACGCTTCATTTGATGAACGAATGAAATTAACGTCCATCCAACACTTGTTGCATTTGGTTCTAGATAGGTTTTGTTTGAAATGCCTATCTTTATGATTGTTCTTGGCCTTACAGCCATTTGATTGTTTTCTTCTTCGAACCATGGATATGTTTGTTTGAATTGGAGAAATATTTCTCTTCCCTTAGCAAGAAAATCATTGAATCTTTTTGCTGTGTCACCAATCTCTTTTGGAAGATCAGCGAGTTCTTGGAATCTACGACCTTCTTTTTCATCAAGATACACAGTCTTGAGCATCCCATAGTCATAGAATTCTTTGAGCATTTCCTTGGATATACCTGGAACTGTATTAGCTTTTACCCCATGCTTGGTGTTGACCGGATAAAAACATTCAAGTGCCAATTCTTCTTTGAAGTTTGCTAGCCATCTCCATTTTCCCATGAAATCATCAAGGGTTTTTATCTTATTTTTCTCTTTTTGGAGGTTTATAATAGATCCTGCTGAAACCTTCTTTTTTGATTCCATTTTTGATGGTTGACCAATGTCTTTTGCTATGGTCATTTCTTTGTAAGAGGCCTTGTAAGCTTCTTTTGCTTCTTCCATGGTTGGATAAGCTTTGTGTCTGACATTTTTGCCGTTGATATGAAGACTTGCAATTGCCCAATTGCTATAGATGCCTTTCATTGGACCATCAAAGATGACATACACCTTCTTCCCTAGTTGTTCGTTGATTGGATCAACGACAACGTTTGGTTGGTCTGAACCATTTTTTGGCTCTTCATTCTCTTCTTCGGCTTTGTCAGCCCATGAATTTTTTGTATCTTCTTCTGGCATGGAACCTGCTGAAGATGTTGATGAAAAACTTTGTTGTTCATCCAAAGTCTTTTTTGGATTTTTACCTGTTGTTGTTGGAGGTTCAACATTTATGATTTTAGTTAAGCTTTCAATCATTTTAATCATCTCCCCCCCTCTCTGAAGAGAGCTGTTTCAGCTTTTGGCTATGGATTTCAATTTGTTCATCCTTTTGCTTTAGGCTATTTTGGAGAACCTTTAAAGCTTGCTCCATTCTCTTGTCAATGTATCTGCAAAACAATTGTTTTCTGACTTTATTAGTTGAATATAAGGATAGAATTGTTGGATGCGTATTTGCCATCGAACAAGTCTTCCTTGTTTATAATCAACTTTTAAATTGTAGCACCAAAATCCGCTAACATAAGTTGAATCAGTTTTTAATAAAAATCTTGATGGAATTAAATCCATTCTCCATTTTTCTAGAACTTTTAAACAAGAAAGAGTTTCTTTCTCATTGATATGATATCTTGTTTCAGCATCCTTAAAAGATCCTGAAATATACTTGCACAAGACAAGTTCATTATCCTTAATTCAGATGTTATTACTTGAATAATCAAGTTTTGTATTAGTCGAAACTGTTTTTATATCTGATCGCCCGTTAGGGATATCTGATTTTAACTGTGGGGTTGCACCCACAATGGTATAGGATTGTTGTGGGGTTTCATCCTTAACATATCCACTGAGATTTAATCCCAGTTTTTGTTTACCATTAGGTAGAGCTCTCATAACTCCAGCCCAAGTAAACTGATCTGCATCAACATTTACAACCAAAAAATCACTTTCTGTTGGGTTGTATAGTTGTGGTAAAACTTTTAGTTTTTCTTTGATTGATTTTACAGCCTCAGTATCTTCCTGTGTCCATTTCCATGGCACTTTCTCAGATATTTTCTTCTGTAAAATTCTTCTATCATTTGCTAAGTCTTTGAAAAACCATTCATTAGCAATATAATTTAAACATCCTAAAAATCTTTGGATTTGTTTTCTATCTACTAACTGATCAGGAAAAAGTTGAATTTTTTCTTGAACATGTGGTGATAAATCAAGTTTACCTCCTTCTCTTATAATAAGACCAAGGAATTCAATTTCTTCTTTCAAAAGTGTTGACTTTTTTCTAGATAGAACAATACCTCTATCTTTTATCCTGTTTAAAACAGTTGTAACATCTTTAACATGTAGTTCTTTACTTCCTTTACTAAAAATTAAAATATCATCGATATATACAAAGCAAATATGATCAAGACCTTTAAGAGTATTGTCCATAAACCTTTGATATATTGATGGTGCTTGTTTTAAACCAAATGGTAAAACATTCCATTCAAAATGTCCTTCTGGACAACTAAAAGCTGTTAAGGGTTTTGTTTCTTCTGATAACCTTAGCTGCCAGTATCCAGATTTTGCATCTAAAGATGAAAACCAATTACATCCTTTAATTTTTTCAAAAACGTAATCTTTTCTTGGTAACTTATAAGAATCACTTATTGTTGAATCATTAAGTTTCTTGTAGTTAATTACCATTCGAGCTTTACCTCTTTTTATCTCATTATGTTTTCTGACATAAAAAGTCGGCGCTGAGTGTGGACTGATAGAAGCTCTTATTAGACCTTTTTCTAATAATTCTGCTATTTCTTTTTTAAATTTTTCCTTATCTTCTGGTGAATAAGGGATTTTGTATAAAACCTTTACTTCTTTTTTAGGATCCTTGAGTTTTATGACAATTGATTCCTGTATTTTATTTACTACAGAATCTAATGGATTTTCAGAACAAACCTGATCTAAATAATGTTCTAGATTTTGTTCAACTGTTAAATAAAACTTTCTTTTATCCCACATACTCCTAAGTACATTGAGATTATATGAAATTGCCTTTAAAATTTCATTTTTTGTTACAATATTTGTTGTAACAAATTCACTTTCTTCTGGATTATTTACATCAAACCATTTTAATGTTATAGTATCAAGTTTTTGAATGAAAGGATTATATAACTTTAAAAAGTTATTTCCTATTATCAAATCTAATCCAGAATCATGTTCATATATTGACCTTATATAAAAATATCTATGTTCAATTTTTATAAAAGTATTTTTCAAAACAAACCATAACTTGTATGTTTTTTTATCAGCAATAATTATTTCTTTTGGTTTTTTCAGTCTAATCCATTCATTGGATATAGATTTTTTTCCATGATTTTCTTTTTATTCAAAATAACCTGAATAAATGTTGCATTAGGATTCCCATTTTTTAGGATTTTCCTACTCATTTTTCAAATTCTTCTTCAGTAGTATATTCAAAGATACTACTTCCATCAGAATCTATATCCGATTCTATTGGTTCGAAACCTACCTGCCAAATTAGTTTTAGGGTTTCTTTTTTAGAATCTTTCTTTTTGGGACATTCATTCGCATAATGTCCTTCTTCATGACATAACCAACATGTACATGTTTTCTTTCCTTTGGGGCATGAGTTCTTTTTAGGATATTTTTTCTTTCTCCTAAAATATTTCTGTTTATTAAATTTCTTAGGAAATCTCTTTTTCCTCTTGTACTCCGATCGATCAATTTTCTTAAAGATTTTCCTTTTCCTTTTTCTTCTAGACTTATTGCAACCATAATTGTCAACCCTGTCCTAAAGTTCATTACAGCACCAATTTATTTGTGCTTCTCTTTTTTTCATTTTATCTATACATTGTTCAGATCTCCATTGTCTTAGTGCAGTTATCCTAGCACCTAGGGTATTTTCCATTCCCATTACAGTGTTTAATTTTTCTTGGAAAATCTTTTCCATTTTTGTTCCTACTGTTGGTGGAAGTTTGTTATAGAACAAACCAAGAAGATTATATTCAATTCTTATAGCTGAGTTAATTGAATAGTAATATTTTCCAAACTCAAAAATGAATGGTTCTATTTGACACATATTACAGATTCTTAGATTAAAGATTTTATGAATATTAGTTGTTTCAAGATCGGCTTGTCCATCAATTGAATCATAGCCAATAAACTCTCTTCTCAGTATTTCAAACACATGGGTAATTACTTCTGTGTTTGTTCCAGGTATATTTGGGTTTGGATTTTCTGAAAGAAAATTCCAGACATTTCCTATAGTTTTACTTTTAAGATAATTGAAAATATCTCTTGGCCCTAAGGCTTTTAACTGTGGATCTAATTGAATGGTTAACATATTATTACGATACCATTCTCTTAATTCTTTTGCTGCATCTGCGCTACAGTCTAAGTCTAAATCATTTGCTTTATTTTGACTTATTATTGCAATATATTTTGGTGGTATATTTGCATATTTTCTATCATTCATTCTTTCTTGAATAATCTGTTGGTCAACAAACTCTTCTTTACCATCACGACGTCCTCTTTTACGACCTTGGTCTGATGATTCTGGGTTATCAGTTTTAACAAGCTCTACTTGTTGTTCTTCTTCTTCAAAACTCCCAAGGGAATCTTCTGAATCGAAGTCATAAACGAATTTGCTTTCATCTTCTGGTTCTTCGATGTTTTTCCCTTTATCGCTAATATTTAAAGTAGCCATTAGGGTTTGTAATTCTTGTAATTGGTTGGCTATTTCTTCTTCTGTTTCGTCCATTATGCTTTTGGAGCAAAAAAGTGAGAGTTTTGTTCTGATTTTTTAGATTTTTCTGGGATTTCTAGTGTTTTTATAGTATCTCCCCCCTCTTCTTTGAGCAGAATTTGTAATTCTTCTAAGGTTAAACATTTATTTCCTTTAGGCAAAAGTCTTATTAGATCGATTAAATCGTCTAATTTTTCGCATAATTTTTCATTTAATAATTTTTGATTTTCTTCTAAATTAGATCATTTTTCATTGAGTTTTTCTTCAAACTCTTTTTCTAGTAGAACTTCTACTATTTTATCTAACTGTTTCTGAAGTACTGTTAGATTTTCAAGAATATCTTGTATTTTTTCACTTACACCTTTATTAGCCATGTATAAACTTTTGTATTCTAAGGCTTAAAAGATTTGCTAAGTTTTCATACTCCCAGTATGTGAAGTAGTCATCTTCGATTATTAGGAACCAAAATGCTGTTTCTCTTAACCAATTATTTTGATTTTTCATTCTAATTATATTATTATAATTAGGTTCTAATATGAATGGTTGTGGTATTATTTTTCCAAACGGATCTATTAATCCATCCATGAATTATCTAACTAAATTTTTAAGGTTTTCTTTCAACGAATAAGCTAATTCCACATTTTCCTTGAAGAGAAAATAATCAAAATCTTCTCTTAGATAATACCGAGCTGTTTCCTCACACCATCTAATTTGTGCTTTTACCAGAGTAATATCC
This sequence comes from Medicago sativa, assembly GCF_051527215.1. NCBI lineage: Eukaryota > Viridiplantae > Streptophyta > Magnoliopsida > Fabales > Fabaceae > Medicago > Medicago sativa. Next base: position 35,087,370 of record NC_140751.1, read on the forward strand.
TGATAATTTGGATTTAAAATAAATGGTAATAGAATCTTTTTTCCTTTTGGATTTATTTTATATATTCTTAACTTTCTAAGTCGGTTTTTGTGAAAACTGGTTTCAAAAGATTTTGACATGTGTCAAATTTTTATTTGTTGTGTCCAAGGATGACGTGTTATGTTTGTGTGCAAGGAAGATTTTTCCTATTGATGAAAGGGAATGAAACAATTTTAATTTCATGAGGATACCAAAAAATTGTTAACTATCACCATCAATTTAATAAGAGAGCTATAATGTCAGTTAGTATACGGACCTCTCTATAAATTGTTAAATATACCCATTTCAATTAACGTAGGGAGCTATAGTGTCAGCTAGTATATGCACCACTCTATAAATTGTTGCATGTAACAATGAACTAATGCAACACTAAGCTTAGTTCATAACAAATAATTAATTTTAGCCTATTCTTTCTTTTGATCAAACAATGACTTATGTTTCGCTTGCTACTTTGGCTATCTTCATGCTCACCACATTCTGTATGTATATTTTTAAAATATTGCGCTCATCTTTCTCACCGATATATTTATATATGTTAGGATCTATACTCTTAATCAATGAAAATTATTATATTACATGCTCAATTTAATGCCAAACTTTCCTAAACATATACGTTATATGCATAGATGTGTATTGGTTCCAACTTTAAATTCCTTTGCCATTTGCAGTAATCGTCCAGACAAACGTTGAAGTAGGGGAATGTCCATCCTTCCCTAATTTTGTTTACCATTTGGGCCGAAGAAGTAGGGGTTTTTATGGAGGCGGTTTTTGCGGTGACACTTTTACATAGAAGATCATGGCCACTAACTCTAATGAAAAAGACTATTTGAAGATGGCTTTGGAAATTGATGCCACTTCAGAATGATATGTCTCAAAAACTAAAAACCAACCATGCATGTTATTGTTATCAAATCACACTTATTAAGAAAACTAAAACATAAAAATTTGGAGTATAGTTTTTGTGTTTTCTTTGGAATAAATTTTATAAGAAGATGTAAAAACAATTTTCATTGGCTATTGATTATGAAGAAAATAGAACAAATGTAATTTGCATTTAATTTCATGAGAATAAATAAAAGTTTATCTTTTTTACTTACATTTTGGGATAGTGAAAGTTAAAAAAATTTCTCTCACATTTAGGGACGGAGGGAATATACAAAGGACACGAGAAAGAAAATATCAATACAATAAATTTATAGTTGTTCATCATCAACACCGGATAGTTGGTCTAGTCCCTTCAACCTGAATGATTTCGACTAACAACCATAATCACCCAAACTGTCAACCTAATTTAGCGATGACTAATACTTTGCTTTCGAGCTTGTTATTTGTTGATTTTATAATTTGCTAAATTCTGTGTGATTTAGTCAATGAAAAGTTGTTTTAGTACTTTCATTGATGATAAATGGTTATATGAAATGTTGGAGTTTCAAAACTATTTTTTTTTTTGACAAAAAAACTAATTTTTTATCGAATATCGAGAAAACAGACATGATATACTCACAATTTAAATTTTCATCGGACTTCGTTTGCCACTGAAATTTAAATTGGAGTTTTTTTTCACAGAAACAACTTTAAATATTATCATTAATCAATCGATGTTCAATAAAAGAAGGATAAGAATAAAAAATACGGTGACTAGCCCCAAGAACATACCGCCCTAGCTAAAGTATGAGCAACCATGTTCGCTTATCTCCTAACAAGCTTCACCTTGAAGTTGGAATGTAAAGATAACTGATAACTAATACTAGAAACAATAGCATAGACTTCCGAATCACCGTGGCCCGAAGAGTATAGAGCTTGTACTAGAGTAGATGAGTCGGACTCAAAGACAACCCGGTCCCATCTGTTAGCATCAGCAAAGTGAAGGGCCTCGAGTAAGACTAATGCATCCCCCTTCAAAACTGTCATATTTGCCCGCTGTCATTTCGTTTGAGCAAGAATAAATTACTCACGGGAGTCTCCAACACAACACGCAAAAGATGTAATATGGTTACAATCATGGAACGCGGCGTCCACATGGCACTTCAACCACGTCTCGGTCGGTTTCTCCCAAACTTGGACTATATTCTTCTTATGTTGCACAACCAGTGGTGAATGATGTTTATAAAACTGTTACTATTGCTGCCATGCATTTAGTGTTGTCCTCCGAGTGCTCATTGAATTGTGATGAACATTATTCCAAATGACATTATTACGTGCATCCCATATTTGCCAATGAAGTAGAGCCACATGACCAGCAATGTCTGAAGAGTACACTGTCTAGTTTATATGTTTTTGATGATGTTCCTTAGCTTAGTTTAGACTAGTGTATTGTTTTAATGATTGTCTTATAGCTAGCATGTTAAAGCACCCTGGAGTCTATGTGGTTTGGTCTTGTTGCTTTGTGTCCTTTGGAAAGAGTGTCAAAAATCATTTTGGATCAGTTTGAATCGACTCATTATAGTCTGAATCGATTCAGTAAAGTCTCTGACTTCATGTGAATCGATTCACATCTACTTGAATCGTCTACTTGAATCGATTCATGTATGAATCGTCTCTTTTCTGTTTGAATTGTCTCACAAAAATCTATGACATACACTGAATCGATTCATAAATATATATGAATCGATTCATTCTTTTCTGGGTTCACTTGAAACGACTCAATCACACTCTGAATCAATTCATTTTTCTTGCTCTGCTGGGTTTGTTTTCTTGATGTTTGAATCGATTCATCCATTTAGTGAATCGATACACTATGTTCTTTTTGTGCGAAAATTGTGTCTTTCTACTCCTCACTATATATTCTCTTCCTCTCATAACTCCAAAAGCATTGAATCTTTTGCATCTATTCTCTCTAGGTCTCAAAAACTCATTGTTCGTACATTCTTCAAGATTAAACACTTTTTCTTAGAATCACTTTGTTCTTTGAGTGCATAGATTCTCTAGGGTGCTATTAGGGATTGTAAGTTGGTTCTCTCAAGAAGATTGATTGGGCTTAATCAAGGCTTCAAAAGAAGTTAATAATCTCATTCCACCTCCAAAGGACTTGGTGGTCTTTCTAACCGTTCTTGAAGTCGAAGGGGGGTTCGTTTACCTGACGTATCGTTGAAGACTCGAGTGAAGAGGTCGAAGGAGTGCACGGGTATTCAAGGATCCAAAGATTCAAGGAGCACCAAATTCAAGGGGTACTTGAAGTTTGGGGGAGTGTTTTACATAGGAGTTGAAGAATTAGAGATTTAATTTGAAGGAACTCTTGTAAATATTGTAATCAACATTTGTTACATAGTGGATGACCTTGGTGAAGGCGTACTTCATCAAGTAGAGTAGACGTAGCCCTAAGCGAGGACGTAAAAAGGTGAACTACTGTAAACACCGGTGTTCTCTTTCTCTTTCCCTATCTTTTTTACATTTTGATATTGCTTGTGATTAATTGAATAATTGATAGGTTAATTGCTAGAATTGATCTAAGTTGTTTTTCATTGAAAATTAACCTAATTCATTGAGTTAGGTTTCACATAACTTGCTTATATCAATTGATAGCAAATTTCATTCAGTTCTTCAAATACACTTGCATTGTGTTTAGATTTGATAGCATATCATTTTTGTTCACATAGGTTTGGTTTGAAATTGTGTATTGTTTTGTACCTTGTTCAACGACTATTAATAATTGATTGTGTAAAAAGATTTGTATTGTGAATCTCTCAATTATAAGATAAAATCTTATTCCACATATATTTGCTTCTTGTTGTTTCATTAATTGTGATCGTTCAAGCAAAATTCCAATAGTCAATTTTATCAAAATCCATTTTTATTAAATCTCTGAAATATTTTCAAAACGCTATTCACCGCCCCTCTAACTTGGTAACTCTATAGCCATATAGACCAACAAGTGGTATCATAGAGTTTGGTCTCTTCTTACGGCTAAGTACCGGAAGAGTTGATCCATATGGCTAGTAAGGAGCCCAAGGGGGCGTACAATAGAGCACCTATTTTTGAAGGAGAAAATTATGACTATTGGAAAGAATGCATGAGTGTTCACATTCATTCTGTGGATATGGATGTTTGGGACGTCATTGCCAATGAGCGGTTTCAACTGCAAATTTTCGCTAACGGTGAAGACGGCGTCCTCCTAGACAAATCTAAAGCGGATTGGAGTGATGATGACAAAAAGAAGGTACATTACGATTTGAAAGCACGAAATATTCTCATCTCCTCTCTTGGGGTTAATGAAAATCATTTTGTCTCTCATTGTAAGACCGCTAAAGACATGTGGGATGCATTGGAAACCCTTCACGAAGGAACGAATGAAGTTAAACAATCAAAAGTTAATACCCTTGTGCACCAATATGAGCTTTTTTGCATGAAAGATGGTGAAACCATCTCTTCAATGCAAATGAGATTTACTCATATTGTAAACAAGTTGCAAAACCTTGGAAAAACAATTTCAAACCAAGATTGGACTAATAAAATTTTGAGATGTATGACTAAGGAATGGCATCCCAAAGTTACCGCTATCAAGGAGTCACAAAATCTCAACGCTCTTAGCATGATCACACTCTTTGGAAAGCTAAAAGAACATGAGCATGAGATTAATCGTTTCAAGTCTAGTGAAGAAGATGGCAAGTTGAGATACAAGAAACAGGTTGTACTTAAAGCCTCTTCATCCAAAGCAAGTTCTTCAAGTGTTAATGATGGTGACTCCGAAGGAGAGTCATCAAATGATGAGGATATGGTACTCTTTGTGAAGGTTTTAATAGCTACATCAAAAAACATGGACTAAGACGTAGCGACAAACACTCTAGAAGGTCACAAACAAAAGAAGAAAATGGCAAAGATGAAAATGGACCTAGTTACTTTGGTTGTGGTAAATTTGCCCATCTAAGAAATGAGTGTCCCGATTTAATCAAGTCTAAGGGAAAGGTCATCTCATCTGATAAGTCTAAAGGAAGGAGAGCTTACATAGCATGGGAAGAAGATGAAGAACCTTCTACAAAAAGCAACTCCAAAAATGATGAAATAATTGCACAACTATGCTTCATGGGACAAATTAAAGAAAGAAATCGATTGAGATTAGTGAGCAAAACTCCAAACATAAACCATCTTATGATGAGTTACAAAATATTCTTGTTGAAATGCACGGTGACAAAATGAATGCTTTCAAAACTATCGGAAACCAAAAGAGAACCATTCTCAAATTGGAAGCCAAAATTGCAACTATTAAAAGGTGACTTTGAGATTTTCAAAAACGAACATGCATCTCTTAAAAAATAACTACTTGTAACTCCTCTTGTGTTTGATAGTCTATTTACTAGTATCCTCAATGAATTTTGTGAACTTAGGGATTTTCCACCCCTAGGGAGTTCAGTTTGTAACACAAACTAAGATAAAGCCGACACAAGATTTGGTCTATGTAGGCCTACATTAAGGACATTTTGGAATAAAATATTTTCGACCATATGGGCCAAGTTACTGTGTCCTCCTAAGTTATTTTGATGGACACTTCTAACTATTTCTTCAGTATCTTGTTTCCTATTGACGAAAACTACTTATGGGTTTCTAATAGCATCTCTTTGTATTAAAGGTTCAACTACTTGGGGCACATGTTGTTGTGGCCAAAGAAGGTCTAACGATGGAGTAATTATGGTGATTGGTGTATTTGTCGTGGTGTTAAAGGAAGTAGAAGACGTTATGCATGCGTAAACAGAGAGAAGAAGTAAAGGGATGCTTTTCTTCTAATTATGTCTTCTTATAACTGACATTGTGCTTTACTCTCTCCCCCTCACCCTCTTTCGCTCTTTGTTAATTTTATCTCAACAGAAGAGGGAAGAAATGGTTGTCCCAATTCAGATATAAAGTTGTGGATTAAAAATTGAAAATAATATTTTCACATTTTAGCATGGTAAAAAGAGCAGGAAGTCAGGCACGGGTGTTCCGTCTGAACGCTAGTAGTAGTAGTAGTAATAATAATAATATTAATAATAGTAGTAGTAATGATTCTTTCAAAAAAAAGAAGTAGTAGTAATAATAATAATAATAATAATAATAATAATAATAATAATAATAATAATAATAATAATAATAATAATAATAATAATAATAATAATAATAATGTCTCTGTCAGCATAATTCAGTTGACAGATACAATGCATTGTTATAAAATCTATACTATATAGAAAGAAAATAACCTCTTTCAGCTCTTTTGGGATGACTTTTTTTCTTTCCAAAAATGCCATTAATTTTCAATACAAATAACACATGTAGCAAAACGATAAGAATAAATTTAAATATTAAAAAAATATAACAAATACGATATGAGTATATATATGTTCAATTTTTATTCCTTTATCTTTAAAAAGTTTAACAAATTAGATAAGTATATCTATACTTCCTTTTTTGTTATCCTGATTATACCCTTAAACAACTTTTTCTATAATAAAGATTGTTGTTGGTGTCATTAAAAATAAATAAGAATTTAGATTATATATTTTTTGTTATATGGTTAGTGTCATTGAAATAGTTAATCATGTTAGTTTATTTGTTAAAATTTTAAAGAAAAAATCATTTATATTTTTACTTTTAATTAAAACCAAAATTTCATTAAAAAAATACCATACATAATTTTCAAACGTTAGCGCAATAAAAAGAGTACAAGTGGTCGTCTTTTCGCTAGTAATAGTAGTAATAATTATAAAATCTTTACAATATACTCCAAAAATGCCCTTAATTTTCAATACAAATAACACATGTAACAAATAGATAAGAATAAATTTAAATATTAAAAAAATATAAAATATTCCTTCTTTGGTGCCCCGTTGATAATAATATGCTGCTGAGTTTTCCTTCGCATAAAGATATTAGAGAGGCGGTGTTTGCTCTCAATGTTGATGGGGCTCCGGGCCCGAATGGGTTTGGTGGTCATTTTTACCAAACTTTTTGGGACATTGTTGGCAATGATGTGGTTCATTCTGTTCAAGAATTTTTCTTAGGTGGTGTGCTGCCCCCTAACATTAATTCTAATATGATTGTGTTGATTCCAAAGGTTCCAGGGGCTAGGACTATTGGTGATTACAGACCTATAGCACTTGCGAACTTCCAGTTCAAAATTGTCACTAAAATTGTGGTGGATGGGCTTGCTTCCATCACCTCTCGGATTATTTCTATTAAGCAACGGGGCTTCATTCGAGACCGTAATATTTCTGATTGTGTTATTATTGCATCTGAGGCAATCAATTCTCTTGACAAAAGGCAATATGTTGGGAATATTGCACTGAAGGTCGACATTTCGAAGGCATTTGACACTTTAGATTGGAATTTTTTGATAATGGTGCTTCATAATTTCGGTTTCTCCACTACTTTCATCAACTGGATCCTTGCTATTTTAAAATCAGCCCGGTTATCTATTTTGGTTAACGAAAAGGCAGTTGGTTTTTTCTCTTGTGCTCGTGGGGTGCGTCAAGGAGACCCTCTATCTCCCCTTTTATTTTGTCTCGCAGAGGAGGTCCTGAGTCGAGCTCTCTCAGCTTCTGCAAATAGGGGGCAGATTATTCCTATGTCTTTTTTGTCATGGAACTTTTGTTCCAACGCATGTGTTGTATGCTGATGATATTATGATTTTTTGTACAGGGCTGAAGAGTAATATCTGGGAGCTTCTTAGTATTTTTCACAGATACTACGAGGTTTCGGGGCAAATAATAAATGCTAAATGTCATTTCTTGACAGGTGCAGTGTCTGGAACTCGGATAAATATGTTTGCTTCTGTGTTGGGTTTCTCTATGGGAACGATACCTTTTCAATATCTTGGTTGACCCATCTTTGTAGGTAAGCCAAAGGTAATCCACTTTCGAATAATTACTGACAGAATAAAATATAAATTAGCTACGTGGAAGGGAAACATTCTGTCAATTATGGGCAGGATGCAGCTTATTAAATCAATCATTCATGGTATGCTTGTATACTCTTTTCATGTGTACCTTTGGCTTCGAAGGCTGCTCCAGTTATTGACTCTTGGATCAAAAAATTTATTTGGAGTGGTGATGTCCTTACAAAAAAAGTTTGCACAGTTGCGTGGGAAACTATGTGTAAACCGTCGGATAAAGGTGGGTTAGACATCAAACCTACGCACATGATCAATGAAGCGTTAATTATGAAATTATCATGGGATTTAATTGCACAGGAAACACAATGGTCAATTTTATTCAAGAAGCGTTATTTCTCAAATGGGCAGCCTTCCATGCGCTATTTTAAGTCCTCGGTTTGGTCGGGCATTAAAATCCACATTGGCGTAGTTTTGAGTAATTCTTTGTGGGTTGTTGGCACGGGAGAAAATATTCATTTGACTGATAATTAGTTAGGAGATTCTCTGGTGGATTTGATGAATATTGATGTCGAGTTTCACGGTCAATTGAAAGGGATGGTGTCGGAAGTTATTGTAAATGGAAATTGGATCATACGTGAAGCAATTTCTGAGTTTGGGGATATTAAAGAGTGCTTAGATGCTATTGTTATACCTCATAATCAGCTCTTGGATGTATTGGTTTGGAAGCATTTCTTGGATGGATCTTTTTCATCGAAAATTGCTTGTAATTTCTTGCGTCCTATGTCACCGGTGCTTCCTTGGGCGGATTCAATTTGGAGTGTTGTTGTTCCACCTTCGCACTCATTTATTTATTGGAGATTCTATTATAGAAGGATGCCCACTGATGAAAATCTTCGTTCTCAGGGTTGCGTTGTTGTGTCGGTTTGTAGTTTATGCTTGATATCAGATGAATCTTCAGAGCATCTATTTCTTCGCTGTCTCTTTGCTTCTAGGCTTTAGGATTGGATTGGGAGTAAACTTAATTGTGTTATTGACTTCTCTACTGTTGAATCGCTCCTTCATTGTCGGCCAGCTAGGTGTTCCTCTCAAGTGTTGGATATTTTCCTCGCAGCGATCGTGCATACGGTTCATACAATTTGGTGGGCTCGTAATGCAATTAGATTTTCAGATGTACAGAAGACTTTGCATTCAGCCAAGGTCCGTATTCATTCCTCTATTGCAATGTCGGGTAATATCTCTAAGGGTAAGTCTCTGAACACGGATTTCCCTTTTCTTGATGCCTTTGCGTTTCGCATAAGTGCCGAAGTGTCAAGGAAATAATTTTGGTGTTATGGACGGCCCCTACCACTCCTTGGCTAAAGGTAAATATGGACATATCTGTTACTGGGGGGTATGCGGCCTGTGGTGGGCTGTTTCGTGATGGTTTAGGCACTTTTCGCGGTGCTTTTTATTGTAATATTGGTATACCGACTGTTTTTTATGCAGAGGTGCTAGGTATTATTCTTGCGATTGAGTATGCTGCCCGTCAAGGGTGGAGGAATATTTGGCTAGAGAGTGACTCCACTAGTGCTCTTCAAGTTTTTTCTAAGCCTATGTTAGTTCCTATTAGTTACGTAACCGTTGGCAAAATGCTCGACTTCTTGGTATTCAGGTCATCTCTTCTCACGTTTATCGTGAAGGAAACAGCTGGGCATATAAGTTGGCATCTATGGGTCATTCCATAGCTAGTGTCTTTTGGACATATACTCTTCCCACGGTTGTGCCCCTAGATTTTTTTTAGGGATAGATGTGGACTTCCAAATTACAGATTCCCTTGAACTGTTTTTTGGGGGGCTTTGTTTCTGTTTATTTCTCTGTTTTCTTTTTGTTGTTTTCTTTTGAGGGTTTTGGCCTAGTCCCCCCTCCTTTTGTAATTATTTTTCCCCCTTTTTTAATAATATTTTCGAGTGTGGCGGCAGAGGATGGAGGTGTCTCGGAGTGCCAACCTAGTTGGGATGTCGATGATACCGCTTGATGCTCGCTCATGCTCCTTGCTTATCAAAAAAAAAATCTTTAAAAAGTTTAACAAACTAGATAAGTCTATTTATACTTCATTTTTTGTTATCCTGATTATTGTAACAGTCCGATTTTTCGTTAGATTTATTTTATTATTTATTTATGTGTGTTATATGTGCTCTTATGTGATTAATTGCCTCTGTGTGTATTTTTGGTTTGGATTTATAGAATTCGGTGTTAGAAGGGTATTTTAGTCATTTTGGATTTAGGGGTATTTTGGTCATTTTGAGAGTAAGGGTAATTTTGTAATTTTGCAGAGGATTATTTTTTTAGTGTTTAGTGAGAGTGGTTATTTTACTAAGTGCTAGACGGAGTATAGTAATTATTTATTTACCGGTAAGTGACCGTTAGTATTACATTTTTACAGTTAAGTGAGTAGTAACATTTTTGGGTTAGAATAGTAATGAGTTAGGCCCATTAAGTTGTTGTGAGTTGAGCCCAATTAAATAGGACCTATATAAACTCTTGTTAGTAGAGAAAATAGGTTTTCACCAACATTTCACAATTGAGAAGAGATAGAGATAGAGGTAGAGAGAAGACAAGGGTTTCAAGAGGAGAGCTAGAGAGAGAAAGAGCTAGAGGGAGGTCAAGCTTCAAGAATTGGAGCTAGGATTGGAGCTAAAGTGAAGCCCTAGTGTTGAATTTGAAGAATTAAGGTAAGGGGATTAGGCTTTAATCATAATTAATTGTAGTTGTTCTTCCCTAATTCCTTAATTAAGTGGTTAATTGATTTTAGATGTAGAAATCTGTGCTTAGTTGTGATGATATGATTATATATATGAATTGAATGATAATTGTGTTGTTGTTGTTGAATTTGTATGTTAAAAAAGGGTATATATGAACATGATGGGCTTTGGGTGAAATTGATGATGAATAATGTTGTGGTTGTTGAATTGTTGATGAAATCATGTTCAAATGTTGTTGTTGTTGTTTTAACATGTGTTGTTCATGAATTGATACATTGGGTATCATGATTTGATGAATTGGTGGTGAAAATTGTTGTTGTTGTTGAAAGTTGAGAAAGTGTTGGTGAAATGGTGAATTTTGTTAAATTGATGTTTAAATCTCAAAACTTATGCATGTTTAAGTGTTTTGAAGTATATGTGACCTATAAACATCTTTGGGATTAAGTCTTGGGGTTTGGAAGAATCAAAATGGGGATTTTGGATGAAAATGGGTTGGAACCCGTAACTGAGTTTTGAAATTCTGGTGTAGGACTCTTAAGCGTGCTTAGGACGCTTAAGCGACCCACCAGCGAGCCAACAACGTACCAAAAGCGTGCACTTCCTGGAGTTTCTGGAAGTTGGACGCTTAAGCGTGCAGAGGACGCTTAAGCGTGCAAGTCCTAGTTCAGTCATTTTTATTTCTTCGCGTTGTGCACTTGGGGACCAATCCGGGCTTTCTAAAATGTTTCTCTTGACTTTTTTAACCTCTATTTATAGAATTAAACCTACTGGAACTTCATTTGAATCGAATTGGACTTGGATTTGTGAAATTCTCTTAACTTTTGAAAAATGGTCCAAGAACGCCGATTTTTCCGGAAACTCGTTTTTCTTTGGAAATTAAAGTAGGATTAAAGTTGTATAATGTTTATATGATTTCTAAAAATGGTTGTGATTGGTTTCATCAAGTTTTGACATGTTTTCCTTTGAAAATAGCATTATTTTGGAAAAATGAATATTAGAGACGAACTTTGTAATTTTCATGAATTCGTCGTGTTTAGCCGGTGAAACGCCAAGGTATGCTCTACTGCATGTATATGTAGTTGAAAGGTATACTTAGTTGAGGCATTGAATCTTGTTTACTTGGTTTGGTTCAATAACTTCAAATATTTTGAAAATGAGATATCGATAGACGAACTTTGTTGAAAACTGTTTCTTGAACCAATTACCTTGTAAATCTTTTGTGAATGACCTTATATGATTAATTGAATATGATGTTTATCATAAATGTTGTATCATTCCACTTTGTTTGGTTTATGAGAAGTATGTGGAATTGTTGTGAGATATTGTGTGGTTGATGATGATTTATGCGATGATGATGACTCATATGTGAATTGTGATTTGTTGAATGTGTGTGGACATGAATACTTGATAATGCAATTGTTGTTGAGATAGTCAATGTAATTGGAGGTGTACTTTTACATTGTCATTGGTAGTTGTTGTGCATTATCGGGTCGTTGTTGTATGTCCATGCATCATATCATATTGAGTCATATGTTGAAATGTGAAAGGAGGTGTACTTTCACATAGTTGTTGTAAGAGGAGGTGTACTCTTACATGTAAGAGGAGGTGTACTCTTACATGTAAGAGGAGGTGTACTCTTACATAGATGTGCGGTTCGCATCTAATGACTGTTGTTTCGGTACCGCATGCATATGTGTCAAGTTTAGGCGCATTGCATATTGATGGTTGTGAATGTGAATAATGTTGTTGGTGATAAATGCAATGATGGTTGCTTGTTGTGATATTGGATTCGTTGTATGAATGTTTATCTGGAGGTTAACTGTTATGTGAACTATTTGGAAATTGAATTTGTTTTATTCATTTCAATTATTATTCATTGATTATGATTAATGTAATGCTAACCTTCGGTGGTTTTGACCGCCTACCTGTCTGTATGGATGGGTAGACGTTGTGCAGGATTAGTTAGTTTTCAGTGAGTTGCTTGATATTTTGCTTGGATAGTGGGAGCTATCTCCACTATCATTTTGGAGTTATAGTTTAGGGCTCTGATTAGGTCGAGTCGATGTCCCTTTACTTTTGTTGGATTTTATTTATGTTGAGATGTACTCATTGTTGAGACTTTGGAGGAATTTATGTTGATGTTGATGATTGGCCATCACATATGTATTGTTTTGATTTGGAGATGTATGATTATATCCGCTGCGACTGATATTATATATATATTTGCATGACTGTTGTTATTTGATGAGATGTAGCGTCTATTTCTTGAATATTTGTTATATTCGCGTGTTTTATCGTTTTAATAGAAATAGGGCGTTACAATTATACGCTTAAACAACTTTTTCTATAATAAAGATTGTTGTAGGTGTCATTAAAAAAAATAAGAATTTAGATTATATATATTTTTTATATGGTTAGTGTCATTGAAATAGTTAATCATGTTAGTTTATTTGTTATAATTTGAAAGAAAAAATCATTTATATTTTTACTTTTAATTAAAACCAAAATTTCATTAAAAAAATACCGTACATAATTTTCAAACGTTAGCGCAACGAAAAGAGTATAAGTGGTCGTCTTTTCTCTAGTAATAGTAGTAATAATAATAAAATCTTTACAATATACTTCAAAATGCCCTTAATTTTCAATACAAATAACACATGTAACATATAGATAAGAATAAATTTAAATATTAAAAAATATAACAAACACGATATGAGTATATATATGTTCAATTTTTATTCCTTTATCTTTAAAAAGTTTAACAAACAAGATAAGTATATTTATACTTCCTTTTTTATTATCGTGATTATACCCCTTGAACAACTTTTTCTATAATAAAGATTGTTATTGGTGTCATTAAAAATAAATATGAATTTAGATTATATATTTTTTGTTATATGGTTAGTGTCATTGAAATAGTTAATCATGTTAGTTTATTTGTTATAATTTGAAAGAAAAAATCATTTATATTTTTACTTTTAATTAAAATCAAAATTTCATTAAAAAAATACCGTACATAATTTTCAAACGTTAGCGCAAAAAAAGAGTAGAAGTGGTCGTCTTTTCGCTAGTAATAGTAGTAATAATAATAAAATCTTTACAATATAATTTAAAAAGTTTAACAAACAAGATAAGTATATTTATACTTCCTTTTTTATTATCGTGATTATACCCCTTGAACAACTTTTTCTATAATAAAGATTGTTATTGGTGTCATTAAAAATAAATATGAATTTAGATTATATATTTTTTGTTATATGGTTAGTGTCATTGAAATAGTTAATCATGTTAGTTTATTTGTTATAATTTGAAAGAAAAAATCATTTATATTTTTACTTTTAATTAAAATCAAAATTTCATTAAAAAAATACCGTACATAATTTTCAAACGTTAGCGCAAAAAAAGAGTAGAAGTGGTCGTCTTTTCGCTAGTAATAGTAGTAATAATAATAAAATCTTTACAATATACTTTTTTTGACAAGAAAAATTTATAATATTTGTTAAGATACTCTTTTTTAGAGGTGGTCGGGATTCAAATCCCAGACCTTGCATATATTATGCATTATCTGTAACAACTGAGCTAAACTTAATTGGGATGACATTTGTTGAGATACTCTACTATAATTAAGAGTAATTTTAAAATCAAATTAAATATAAAACTCAACTAGATAAAATAAATTACACACAATAATAGTTATTTTTCTCTATAAATGGTAATAATTTATTTTCTTACTATAAAATTAATACATTAGAACATTTTATTCTACTAATTATAACATAAATATCAAAATAAAATTATGTCTTCTAATTACATTTAATAAATTTATAACAAATTTTCAAAATAAAAAATTAATCACAAAACGCACATACTTATAAATTTATAAATAATTTATAAATATAAATAAATAACAATAATAATTTTTCTCTCCTCCATCTCGTCATTGAAGCGGCGAACAAGTTTGTAGAAAAAATTGCCCCAAAAAATTTTACGTTGCTGATATTTTTATACTAGTTTGAAGAAATTTTGTCTTTTGTTAGAACTAAAGTGGCAACCTAAAATTGTCCCAAAAAGTATATAAGGGGACAATTATCAAATATTGCCAAATAAATAATATAGTGCTAAGAAAACGTCCCCAAAAGAATTCAAGGGCACAGTTAACGATATATTTATATGTTAGGAACTAAAACAACCTAAACCCTCAAAAAAACTAAGCTAAGTTCACAACAAATAATTTTAGCTTATTATTTCTTTTGATCAAACAATGACTTATGTTAAGCTCGCTACTTTGGTTGTCTTTCATGCTCACCACATTCTGTATGTATATTTTTTTTAAATATTGTACTCATTTTTCTTACCGATATATTTATATATTAGGAACTTGTTCTGGACCTGCCAAAAGGATTCTTGGCCCATTCGCTTAGGCCCAATATCACTCCAAGCCCAAACCCTACGTTTCGCATTATTGCTCACAACATACCCCCTCTCCTGAACGGAGGTGCACGAAGCAAAGAGACCGGTTCAAACGAACCCCAACGTCTCTCTTGCACCTTGTGCACGTTCCCACAATAAAATCTTTGGCGGTTACACTTCCCATGATTTCGTAACCGCCAGAGCCAGGTGTGCCTCCTCAACGGCTCTGCAGCTCTCCACCTCTATAAATAGGGACTCATTGCAGTCCCCAAGGTAGAAATCTTTTCTTCCTAAAAACCCTCACTCTCTGATCTCTACTGACTTGAGCGTCGGAGTGCCTGCAGGTACACACCCCCCATCCGCTCCAAGAAGCATTCTGACGCATTCCACCACCGTCACAACCACCGCATTCAAAGCACCGACAGTCTCCTTCTGATCAGGTACGATCAGTGGCGCCGTCTGTGGGAAATCTATAAGCTTCCCCGTTTTTATCCCTAAAAACCAAAGCTTTTCACAAAAAAACTACAATGGCTGCCAACGGTGCCAAATCCCAGTTACGAAGTGAAGTGCGCATTCCTCAACGAGATGGCATGACATCCTCACCTTCACCTGTGGATACACCCAGGGAGGAACCAACTCAAATAGTTCCTCTCCAACATAGGCCTCTGCAAGGTCCCAATCAACCTACAGAGACACCTGAAGATGCATCAACCGTCGTGCTCATTGGTAACCTGATCCGCACGGTTCAACAACATATGTCGTTAATCGAGGAACAGAATCGCCGACTGATGGATCTGGAGCAAGCATGTCCAACCATCCAAACCCGACAATCTCTCTCCCCAACACGTAACAGAAGAGGAGAGACCCCCAGCCGATCACGATCCAGATCCCCCCGGTACTCGGTGAGCATCGGATCTCCTTCATTCACCAGGAGGTCAACAAGGAGATCCCCCCGGCTGTCTCCACCTAGAAGATCTCCTCCAAGACGGTCTTCACCAAGGAGATCCCCTCCTAGAAGGGCCCCGTCGCGAAGATCCCCTCTACGTCGAACTCCACCCAGGAGGTCTCCGCCCAGACGCAACGGGCGTTCACGGTCACCTTCCAGTTCATTGGACACTTGCGATACCCGAACATATCGTAACGCTTACGGTCCATTCACACGGCGTATCCGGGAAGCTCCTATCCCTCGCGGACTGGAAAAGCCGCCGTAAATGGACTCATACGACGGGACTACCGATCCGGATGAGCACATCGAGAACATCGAAGCAGTTCTCACTTACCGATCGGTGCGGGGCGCCGTCAAATGCAAGCTCTTCGTCACTACTCTGAGACGAGGAGCCGTTACGTGGTTCAAGAACTTGAGGAGAAACTCCATCAACTCTTGGAGTGACCTCTGCAACGAGTTCACCACCCATTTCACCGCGTCAAGGACGCAACCAAAAACGGTGACTTCCCTCGAAGCCATCGTCTAAGGAAGAAGCGAGCCTCTCCGAGACTACATCGAGAGGTTCAACAAAGAAGCCGTCCAGGTCCGGGGCGCCAATGAGACAATGAAGTTGTACCTCATTGCCAAGGGCCTACGCGACGAGACGGACGTGAAGAAAGTTGTCCTTCTGGATCGCCCAAGGACTCTCAACGAGTTCCTAGCGATCGCTAAGATCTACATCGCCTGCGAAGAGGCCTTGTACGCGAACAGCCTCAACAAGGTCAGGAAGGAGGAACCTACTGCTGAATCCTCCAAAAAGCCCTTCCATGAGAAAAAGAAGGAAGGAAAAGCTACTCGGGAGAGCAAGAGGCCCAGGGGTCACTTCTCCGAGTACACTCCTTTGGCCATGTCAAGGAAAAAGATCCTCGCCGAGATCGCAGTAGCCGATCTAGCAGAAGTTGGCATCAAGCCACCAAAGGCTCCATCTCAGGAGAGGAAAGGGATCGACAAGACAAAGTATTGTCGGTTCCACAAGTGCCACGGACACACCACCGACGAATGCATCCATCTGAAGGACCCCATCGAACTCCTCATCCAAAGGGGTCGGCTCAAGCAGTACGTGAAAAATCCGGAAGCAGAATGGAAAGCCGTCGAGCTCATAGGCGACGGGTCTGAGCCCGGAAGGACCATCGCCATGTCCGTGGAACATCTCGGTGATTTCCCTGACAACGTGGAAATCACCCCCTACTCATGCACCTGGGAACAGTTCCCGACCGCCGACATCATCACCGAAGGAACGCTGAACATTTCCATGGGCAGCATGAAGAGGAAATTTCAGGAGCTCATGGACGTCAATGCCATGGCCCCCTCCACTTGAGGAGGAAGGCCACCTTTGGCATTTTACGACTCCGAACTGCCTGGTGGAGCTTCAAATTCTGCCATCCCGTTGCTAGTGCGAGCATTGATGGCCAACGCAGATGTCAGACGAGTCCTGATAGACACAGGGGCCTCATGCGACATCATGTACACCAGCCTGTTCAGAACGCTCCAACTGACAGAGAAAAACCTTTCTCCCTACGTTGGGGATGAACTCTATGGCTTCAACGACTCATCTACTCAACCGTGGGGGTACGTAGAGCTACTGGTCACCTTCGGCGTAGAGGAGGCCAAAAAGACAATAAAGGTCCCATTCTTGGTGATCGACTGCCCTTCTCTCTATAACTACATTATAGGGAGGACCGGGTTTGCCCAGCTGGGGGCCGCATGTTCAACCGCTCATCTGAAGTTGAAATACCATGCGAAGGACGACATCATCGCCTCTCTCAGCGGAGACATCGAAGCTGCAAGAAGATGTTTCCTCCAAGCTAATAAAACCCAGAACTGGGTTTCCCAACCCAGCAAACCTGCTGGGGACAAAGGGAAAGCTGCTGCGAGTACCCTGGACGCGAACTTGGTCGAACTTGACCCCAGGTTCACCAAGGAAGACCTGAAGGAGCAAAAACGGGAGAAGAAGGATCCGCTCAACGCAAAACTTCTTCGACCTATTCCTGATGGTGAATTCGAGCTGGTCTCTTTCGGGAACGACCCCTCGAAGAATTTCAAGATCGGCAAGGATCTCCCAGAGCTTGTCAAGAACCAGCTGATCGCCTGCCTAAGGAAGAATGCTGATCTGTTCGCCTGGAGCGCAACTGACATGCCCGGAATCGACCCTAGCGTCGCCTGTCACCAACTGACAGTGGATCCCGGAGGTAGCGCTGTAGCCCAGCGTCGTAGGAAGCAATCTCCTGAAAAGTCAGAGGCTACAGAAAAAGCTGTAAAAGACCTCCTAGAGGCAAAGTTTATTTCCGAGGCCAAATACTCTACCTGGCTTTCCAATGTTGTGCTTGTCAAGAAATCTAATGGAAAATGGCGTATGTATGTTGTCTATACTGATCTTAATAGGGCCTGCCCTAAAGACGCATATCCTCTTCCTAACATCGATAAACTCGTTGATAATTCCTCTGTCTCTAAACTTTTATCCTTCATGGACGCCTATTCTGGGTACAATCAGATACCCATGGCTGAAGAAGATAAAATGAAAACATCCTTCATGACCGAATCAGGGAACTATTACTACAACGTAATGCCCTTCGGTCTACGAAACGCGGGGGCTACTTATCAACGTATGATGAACAGAGTCTATGACAAGGCACTTCTTGGCAACATTCTTGAGGTCTACATGGACGACATGATCGTAAAATCCCAACAAGAGGTGGATCATGCCTCCCATCTCAAACGAGTGTTCGAGCAAACTCGGAAGTACAACATGCGCCTCAACCCAGAAAAATGCACCTTTGGAGTTCAAGCGGGTAAATTCCTCGTTTCTATCTGACAGAAAGAGGAATTGAAGTGTATCCAGATAAATGCCGAGCATTTACTGAGCTTCCAACACCCCACTCCAAGAAGTGCATCCAAACGCTCAATGGAATGCTGACCGCCCTCTCAAGGTTCGTGGCTAAGTCCGCTCAACATGCACTTCCTTTCTTTAAGCTCTTGAGGAAAGAAACGAAGTTTGAATGGACGGACGAGTGCGAGACCGCTCTAAAACACCTCAAAGAGACGCTCTCTACGCCACCACTGCTTTCGCGACTAGATCAAGGTGAAACACTATACCTCAACCTCTCCGTCTCCTCTAACGCGGTAAGCGCCGTCCTCATCAGAGAAACGGCGGAGGGACATAAACCGGTATACTTCACCAGCAAAGCATTGTTGGGGCCTGAAACAAGGTACCAGAGAATCGAAAAGGTAGCCCTCGCACTCCTCACCGCAACCAGAAGACTAAGGCAGTACTTCCTAGCTCACACGGTGGTAGTTCGGACGGACCAACCCATCAGGCAGATCTTGGGTCGCCCAGACGTGGCCGGTCGGATGATGAAATGGTCAGTCGAGTTATCCGAGTTAGACATTCATTACGAATCCAGAAAGGCACTAAAGGCTCAGGTGTTCGCCGACTTTCTCGCTGAGATGACTTTCCCAGCTGAGGAAAGCCCTGAAGAATGGACCATCTTCGTAGATGGGTCATCTAACTCCAAGGGAAGCGGAGCCGGAATAATCATCATTAAAGGTATCGTTGTCGAAATTTCCCTCGCTTTGTCTTTTCCTGTTACCAATAACACTGCAGAGTACGAAGCCTTCCTGGCTGGCATGCGAACCACCAAAGACATGGGGGCCAAAAAGGTGAAAATCTTTACCGACTCGCAATTAGTAGCTTCCCAAGGCACAAGAGAGTTCCAAGTAAAAGAAGACCACCTCCAAAAGTACGTCCAGTTAGTACTAGAGAAAATGAAAGAATTCGACACCGTAGAAGTAACTCACGTTCCCCGCGAACAGAATACTCGGGCAGACATTCTTTCGAAACTCGCAGGTACGCGAACTTCGAACAGAAACAAAACGGTAATGCAAGAGGTCCTCGGTGAGCCAAGGATCGAGAACACAGGAACTCTGCATCAAGAGGTCAACTCAATCATCGGAATGGAAGATTGGAGGGGACCCATCTCTCGATACATAGAGAATGGCGAACTCCCGATCGATCCGCAAGAACAGACAAGGTTGAAACGAAGGGCCTGCTCATTCACTTTAGTGGAAGGAACCTTGTACAAAAGAGATTTCAACATTCCACTAATCAAGTGCCTCGAACACAATGAGACCCAAGAAGTCCTCGCCGACATCCACGACGGCATCTGCGGACAACACCTTGGTGCAAAAGCTCTCGCAAAAAAGGTCCTACGAGCAGGATACTACTGGCCTACCGTGTTGAAAGACGCCCAAGACTACGTGAACCTCTGCGATAAATGCCAGCGACACGGGGACATGCACATAGCACCTCCCACTGTGCTAACATCCTTGGTCTCACCTTGGCCTTTCGCGTGGTGGGGCATCGACCTTTTGGGACCATTCCCCAAAGCCGCTGAGCAACTAAAATATCTGGTCGTCGCAATTGACTACTCAACCAAATGGATTGAAGCAGAACCATTGGCCAAGATCACGGCCAAAAATGTAATCCGCTTCTTCAAAAGAAACATCTTAGCAAGATTCGGAGTACCAGCATTAGTGATATCCGACAATGGTGCACAGTTCACGGACCACAGGTTCCAGGACTACCTAAGGAATATCGGCATCAAGCAAAGCTTCACCTCCGTCGAACACCCTTAAGCCAATGGCCTCGCCGAGGCTGCAAACAGGGTCATTCTGCGAGGAATACGAAGAAGGCTAAACTTGGCCAAAACTTAATGGGCTGAAGAGTTACACGCAGTACTATGGGCCTACAGAACTACTCCCCATTCCACAACTGGCGAGTCACCTTTTCGACTCACGTACGGGACAGAAGCGGTCTTACCCATTGAGTTAACTGAACTCACATGGCGTACAGACGCCAGCACTGACTTCCCGGCCAACACGGCAAATCTACGTGAAGAGCTCGAATTTGTCGACGAAGTCAGGATAGGGGCAACCTTGCGAGAAGCAGCGCTAAAACAGAAAATAGCCGCTCGCCACAGCAAGAAAGTCATCAAAAGAGAATTCGAAGTAGGCGATCTCGTCCTCCGGCGAAACCAGAAGATTCCGAAGAAGGGAAGCTCGCCGCCAACTGGGACAGCCCCTTCAGGATCCGGATGAAGACCGGGACGGGAGCTTACGGACTCGAAGACCTCCATCAAAATGCAATTCCAAGGACTTGGAATGCAGAAAAACTCAAAAAGTACTACACTTAGATGGCAAAACAATGCCAACTCACTCTAATGTACGTACTTAGTTCGATACCACGAACTCATCGCTCCCCATCGAGCAAATAAACGGAAGAGGAAAGTCGTGCCACTCCGAATCCAAAAAGAAAAAGGATGAGAGGATTTTACATAACAAATTCTCTTACTCCTCAGTATGTACGATTACCGCTGCGACATCACTGCTCGGCATGTTAGGTGGAACCCCAGCTCGCGATGGGTGTTTCACGCCTCAGTGGAGTGAACTTAGATGAAAATTTCTCTCGTTCATCCGCTGTTACACGTCCATAACTTTGGACACACATTCAGATAAACAATTTCTTGGATGTGCAATACTTCTAACTAATACTCCGCGTAAACAGTTAGAAAACTTCTTGCCTGAGCTCTTCCTTGCAAAACTACGCAAAGGTAAAAACTATCCAAGCAAAGTCAATTATTACCTGGAAAGCAAAAGGCACAACTTTGATTTCATCAAGTCAAAGCTACAAAACGCTGGGCGGGCATGCAAAACTCTCCAGTCATTAAGTAACTTCGTCGAAATAATGACTGCGGGGGGTAGCCCGTCCCGCTACACTCAACTTAAAGAGCTTTGCAATCCGAAAGCAGACAAGTTCGCAAGTTGAACAACTAAGAGCACACGAATTATTGCAATCTATCAAAAACATAAGGCAGATAGATAATTCGCTCTCGACAGCGGGCATACGAGTTATCGCAGTTTATCAAACATACAAGGTAGATAGATAATTCGCTCTCAAACAAATACTTCAAAAGTATCAAAAAGCCTCACACAACGAGCATGCAAAATTAAGACATTATACTTGAAAGTAAATCATACACTTCAGAAACAAGTATAATTGAGAATAAAGCAATCATATTATAAAGGTGCTAAAACCACTAAGGGCGCACAATATTATTACAAGTTGGTTGTTGAACAAGAGATTAATTACAAGGCCTCATCAGGCCTGGGCTTCATCAACATGCCCGTCTTCTTCCTCAGGATCAGGAGGCGGAACGATCATCCCGTCTTTCACCTCGCTAAGAGGATGAATTCCTTCGACATTCAGCTCAACGCCAGGGTTCGCCACCTTCAACTGGGCCACCGCCCGATCAAAGCCAAGTTGGAGGGCCTCCACCAAGCTTCCTTCCAGCTCACCAATCCTGTCCACAAGGCCGGCGCGCCGCAGGACAGCAAGGTCTTCTGCCTCATCCTCTCCAGGGAGGGGTCCGCCTTCTTCAGAGCCTCCTCCAAAGACACCTTCTCCTCCGCCAACTTCCTGGAGGAGTCGGTTGCTTGCTCAAGAGCAGTTTGAGCTCCAGACAACTACTCCTTCAAAGAAGCAAGCTGACGGTCACGCTCCTCCGCGACAGACCTCTTGCTCCTTTGATCCTCCTCAAGAGCGGCAAGCTTGGCGGTCAAAGCGTCCCTCTCTTACACCAGAGCATCGACCTGAACCTCACTGTCCAGAGAAGCATTGTTCAGGGCAGCAGCAAACTCCAAAGCCTTCATGGTGGCAATAACCCCATCAATTATCGCCTTGCGCCGGCCAGCTGGACCCAGATCCTGGATGATCTTCAGCTCAGGATCATCCACGAAAAGGGTCGATTGAGGGCCACACAGCTATGGCTCGGACCACACCCTCGGCAACTGGAGGAAGTCACCCCTCTCAGAACGGACAGGAATGACCTTGATTGGAGTGATCGGGTCCTCGGAGGGCACTCTCACCCTCTGCCTCTTAGCAGAGTCCTGCACCAGCTCCTCAAATGGCTCCTCCCCGTCCAAGTCCACCACAGGACCAGGGGTTGAGCTGGGGCCAGATCCAGAAATCAGATGCTCCAGGAACTGGACATTTTTGCGCTTTTTCTTGGCCGAGATCTTCTTGCTCGCCGCGTTTACAAGGGCTCATAAGTCCTTCTTCATTTTCTCTGCAAACACAAAGGCAAAGGAAACTGCGTCAGTTAGGAGAAACAAATAAGAAGGCGACAAAAGTGACAAGAGCAAAAAGAAAACAATAAACTACCGAGACAGGTATCAGAATCACCAGAGGTCAACAACTCATAAGTGTTGATGAGGCCGGGCTCTGTAACTGGGGTCCCGTCCGTACTCATCACAGGGTTCCCCCGTCGGTCAGTTTTCACCCTCTGAGGGAGGGACTCAATGAAAGACCAGAGTTGTTGACGAAGGCCTTTCTCCTCGTCACTCAAAGTGGCGAAGGTTCGACCGAAGTCCTTCGGTTCGTAAGCAAAATGGTCCTGAGACCAGCACAAGTTGAAGAAAGGATGACGCTCCTGCTCACCATCCTTGGCGGCTTCCAAGAGGTTGTCTAAAGCAGCCGCACTTGACGGCCGCATCAAGACGAAACGATCTTTAAAGTTCCGGACCTTGCCGGCAAAGATCTCGAACTTCTTCTGGGTCTGGCGAAAAGAAACCCAGTTCGTACCCCGCTGTACGGTAAAGAAAGAGAAGAAGACATTTTTGGAGGCAGGGATGCGAAGATAATCGCACAACAACTCAAAAGCCCTCATGAAGGCATAAGAGTTTGGATGAATCCGGGTAGGTGACAACTTGGTCCAGCGAAGCACCTCCCGCTGGAAGTTAGAAAAAGAGAGCCGAAAACCCATGTCCTTGAAAACCACTTCATACATGGGAAATATGTAATTTCCGTATTCCGAACACACCCTGTCGGATGTGCTCGGCAGAATTAGCTCCCAATCTCTCCCTTCTCCAATGATGTCGAAAGGAGCTTCGTTCACACCCTCGGTGGCGAACACAGATTCAGTCTCCAGAGGCTCTTCTCCAGGACGTAAGACAACGGATGCGGAACTCCCTCGTTTGCTATAGTAGACCTGAAAAAAGTAAGGGAAAAAGTGAATCCAACGTTCAGATCCACCCTTCCTTCACCCATCAGGTCGGCCACGGCAAGGAAGGGTCAAATCGCTACCATAAGAAAGCTAAGAGATCTAGAGACTCAACTGACACATCAAGGGGATCCACCCTCAGCGAACAGACCTAAAGCTTATGGAAGAAACCCAAGCCTGTCGACAATGTTTTTCTAAACAGAAAACAGACAGCACACCAACAGAATATTTTGATGCACGGTGGAAACCGCCTAAACCAACGGTGGAAACCACCGAGTCAAACCTACACCTACTTTAGAAGCATGCAGTCCTATAGTTTCTAAAACAGAACAGAAACTAAGCATACGGAAGTAAAGAAACCAGTCATCAGAACATTACCTGTAAAAAGGAAGAGATTGAAGTTGCGACTAGAAGGCGAAAACTCGGAAGAACTTTGCTTTTGGAAACGGTGGAAAATCTCTAAGTCTCTAAGAAATTTGAAATGCAGTGACGTTCCAAACAACAGTTGAACTATTTATACTCGTTTCACAAACCACCCAAAAGTCACGAAGCCGATCTGGTGCATCCCTTCATTAGCAGCTCTTCCACTAAAACAATGCTTCTACGGTCCAGATTCAATCATACCTGTTCATCCAATGGCTAAGATCCTTCACTACGTTTCTCCAAACGTCAGGATCCAATCAACGGTGATGATGACACCTCGAAAATACAACCCGAGAACACGCTGGAAACTATAGGTACTCAAGTGCTACCAACAGCTCTCACACGTGTCACTCAGAAACCAAAGGTCATGTCCCCTCAACTTCTTCCTCGAGACGTTGGCATTAATTACGGAATGACATCCGACCAAACTTCCTGGCGAGGGAATCTTTCCATCCGATCTCATACTGCCGGACATACCCATGCCGGAGTCCGCCACACAGCTAGGCGAACTTACATCGTTAGAGGGAGAACAAACGCTTCGAGATAGGCGAGCCTAGCCGGCCCAAATTCTCAGCATTCTCAGTCGACCTCGCAAACGATTCTCCAAGTCAAGGCATACATAAGTCCGCTAACGAGATCCATCTCTTCCTCTAGCACGAGGATACATACCAACTGAATTCCCCTTGAGGTCAGCCTCCGACGAGCAAAATGCCCGTACTTAAGTCATCACTCTTCATCAAGAGCAACGACTTGGGGGGCTACTGTTCTGGACCTGCCAAAAGGATTCTTGGCCCATCCACTTAGGCCCAATATCACTCCAAGCCCAAACCCTACGTTTGGCATTATTGCTCACAACATACCCCTTCTCCTGAAGGGGGGTGCACGAAGCAAAGAGACCGGTTCAAACGAACCCCAACGTCTCTCTTGCACGTTGTGCACGTTCCCGTAATAAAATCTCTGGCGATTACACTTCCCATGATTTCGTAACCTCCAGAGCCAGGTGTGCCTCCTCAACGGCTCTGCAGCTCTCCACCTCTATAAATAGGGACTCATTGCAGTCCCCAAGGTAGAACTCTTTTCTTCCTAAAAACCCTCACTCTCTGATCTCTACTGACTTGAGTATCGAAGTGCCTGCAGGTACACACCCCCCATCCGCTCCAAGAAGCATTCTGATGCATTCTGTAACAGCCCGATTTTCGCTAGTTTTATTTTATTATTTATTTATGTGTCTTATATATGTTTATATGTGATTACTTGCTTTTGTGTGTATTTTGGTTGGGATTCGTAGAATTCGGTATTGGAGGGGTATTTTAGTCATTTTGGACTTAGGGGCATTTTGGTCATTTTGAGAGCAGTGGTAATTTTTGTAATTTTGTTGGAGGTTATTTTTAGTGCTTAGTAAGAATATTATTTTATCAAGTTACAAAAAGGTGTAGTAATTATTTTAATTACCGTTAAGTGACCATTAGTGATATAATTTACCATTAAGTGAGTAGTGACATTTTGGGTGTTAGAATAGAAATGGGTTAGTCCCATTAAGGTTTGAGAGGTAAGCCCAATTGAGTAGAGCATATATATAAACTCTAGTTGTTGGTGAAATTAGGTTTTACAAACATTTCACATTTCACTTCATTTGAGAAGAGAAGAGATAGAGGCTAGAGAGAAGAACAACAAAAAGGGTTAGAAGGCAAAGAGTGGATTCATCATCTAGGAGCTAAATTGAAGCTTGGGTTAGAGGATCTTGGTGTTAGAGGTAAGAGGGTTAGATTTCAACCATAATTCACATTTTTTTTATTTTACCCATTTTGTGAAATTGTTGAATTGAGCCTAATTGATTGTAAATTCGTGTACATGTTTTGATGCAATGTTTGGGTATGTAAATTAAATGTTAATTGAGTTGTTGATGATGAAATTACATGCTTAAGTTGTGGTTATATGTGAGCTTTGCATTTTTGTTCAAAAATGATGATATGATGTGTTGTTGTGATGAATTGTTGATAAGTTCATGATGATTAGTTGCTGTTGTGGTTGAGAGATGTTGTTGTTGATGATTAAAACATTGGGTAATCGTAATTGTGGAGTTTGCTATGACTTTGTGTTGTTTTTGAATGTTTGATGAAAAATGGGTCAAATGATGAATTTTGTTTAGAGAATGTTTTAGGACAAATTTTATATGGAATTGAATGTCTTTCCATGTTTAGAAATGTTTGGATGAACCTTGGGATCAAATTTGGGCATTGGGGAGTCAAAATTGGGGTTTTGGGTGAAAATGGCTCTTTTTCCCGAGACTGAACTGTCATAACTCGCAGCTGCGAGCAAGCTTACTCGCAACAGCGAGTGACTGCTAACTCACAGTGGCGAGTAGCTCTACTCGCAGTGGCGAGTTGTAGCAGGACAAGGTTCCTGTTTTGCACTCTCGCATCTTTTTCACTCGTTTCAGTCGTGAACTGGTTTATGGTACAAACATGAAAATTGTAGATAATATTTTTATCTTTCTAAGGGCGTTGGTTTGACTTGAATACGATTTTTGGTTAGCAAGTTGTGGGGAAAATACTCTTGAAACGTTTTGTCGAAAAATCCCGCATAACTATTTCTAAGTCGACCCAATCCTTGTGGAATGTTTTTAATCTTTGAAAACTTGATTTTAAGAGTGCAACTAAGGTGGTTAAACTGTGATGTAGTGAACCTACTTGTTTTACTTAGAAGTTGGGAAATTCTTTGAAAAATGATGATTGAGACGAACTTTGTGTTTTCATTAATTCGTCGTGTTTGGCCGATGAAATGCTTACTTAACCTCTACTGCACACACATGTGGGTTGTGAGAATACAAGGCATAGGAAATTGAGTTTGTTTACTTGGTTTTGACTTAAATGTTTAATTAATTTAATGTTGTGATTTTGAGAGACGAACTTGACTAAAGATGACTTTAGAGAACCAATTGATTGTGAATCCTTTACGGAGAATTGTTATATGTTATGTGAAGATGATTGGTGGTGTAATTATGTGACAACTTAATGTTGTGTGATTTTTGATGTTGTTGGTGATTGTATATATGTTAAATTGGTGGTGAATTGTTGATGATTGCATATATACAAGTATTGGTGATGGTGAGGTGATTGCACCTCCTTTGAGTTTAAAATCTTTTATAAAAATTCCATAGAAATTCATAGAGTTTTCTTGATGGTTTTGTGATGTTTTTTGATAGTTTTATACTGGAAAACTTGATAGGAAGTATTGATGCTGTTTCTTGTTTCATTTCTTGAATTTCATGTTAAAAAAAAAAAACTTGTGAAAGTTGCATGATTTCAATGCCAGTTCTTGATAGATGTTTGTAATCCATGATATATGACTTTGTAAAAAACTTTTGCTACTGTTTGAATGTGTTTCTACTGAATATGTGTGTATGATGCTTAGTTGCTTGCTTTGCAAGTTTTGTTTGTGAATAAATGATGCAAAATATGTTCAATTTCACTATTGAAATGTATAGACTATCACACTCCTTTGATCCTCATTGCAAAAACCTGAATCTATGACTTTAACATGTTTTGAATTATGAGGATTATAGGTCATGTGACCCTTGCATTTTGTGGTAGAATTTTGGCTATATGTTGCATTATTTTGGCTATATTTTTGTGACCTTTCCTTACTTTTGTTATGTCAATTTCACTTGCTTTATTTTTCTTGACATTATCATGTGCTACTAACCCCATTGTTTCATGTTTCATACATGCCATAAACATCTCATCCTTCATCACATATTCTTAGCTTTTATTTCTCGCACTTTAAATTTCGCCAAGACTTAGCATGTAAAGACTTAGGGATTTTGTAATCTTCTTTATGCTTTTAATTTCTTGCAAGGAGTAGCATGTAAACTAGGGCATATGTAACGGACAATGGACTCTAATGATGTACACCGACACAAGCACCGACACATGCACACACATCACATGGATACTTTAGATGTATGCTTAGGAAATGTATGCTTTAGATGTATGCTTAGGAATCACGATACTTAGAAAATTCTTTTTCCCAAAAAACATGAACAACTTCACTCAAATAATTTTCCAAAGAAACCTTGGGATCAAAATCCCATTGAATTTTCCCTTTATTTTCTTAAACAAAAACCTTAATGAACTTTAATTATACTTAGACTTCTTTTGCAAAATAACTAATTCCACCCCACATTTTCCAAATCTTATGCCCTTGAGGCCTCTCTCTCTTATTCTTCAAAATTCCATTTTCAAAATTAAAATCAACCAACAAAAACAAAAACATTTTTTGGAAGAGAACTACATGGAGTTTGATCCCTTAAAAGGGTATGTAGGCAAGAAGTTAAAACTTCTCCAAGTCCAATAAAACAAAAATTCAAATACATTCTTCTCCCTCCAGTTCTTAACCTAACAAACCCTTAGGTGTAAATAACACTTTCAAATAGCAGTTAAAAATAAAGCGCGCGCGTAGAAAGCAAAGACGGTTCCTATAGGATACTATAGTCGTTATGGGTGCCTAACACCTTCCCATGACGAAAACAACTCCCGGACCTCGATTCTCAAGGGTTTTTCTTATTTTTCCCTTCCCAAGAAAAAATGAGATATCAAAGGTTAAAAAGGTTCAAACTTAATCAATGTTTGACACCCGAAAAACCAGAATACAACA
This sequence comes from Medicago sativa, assembly GCF_051527215.1. Classification (NCBI taxonomy): domain Eukaryota; kingdom Viridiplantae; phylum Streptophyta; class Magnoliopsida; order Fabales; family Fabaceae; genus Medicago; species Medicago sativa. The sequence continues at coordinate 35,116,476 of NC_140751.1, forward strand.
CCTGTCTTTATTTTTTATTCTTTAGCCTATTTGCAGATAACCTAGAGGCCTTGGGTGATTGCGTAATTGCAACCAAGACGGATGCAGTGACATCACGGGTATATGTTTCCTTTTGATTGCTATTAACATTACTCTTTTAAACTCACTCTGATATGCGACTATCATTTATCTCTTATGTTGTTATTACAGAATTGGGAAAAGGAGATAATTTCTTTAGCAACTATGATGTGCAACAATTAACTGTCATAGTTGATCTCACAGTATCTACTTAGCGGCGGAGTGCTGATGTTTGTAGTAGAGGATCCATACTCATAAAATTTAATTGTATTTCTAAATCTAGGAAATATACGGTGACTTTTGTGCTTTAAGCACCTTTTGCAGCTTATGTGGAAGTGTTTAGAAAAACAATAACGAAACGCTTATAGCTTAAGCGCGTAACATATAAGATTTTATTACAATCACCCATAATAGTTGTGGACATGTATATATATAATATCAATTATTAACTTGTTTATCAATCAACGAAATTATTCAATTTAACTCGTTAATTTGAGTTGTACACTTTAGACGATCCAAATCCTTTTAGAGGACGCGGATCCTTATTAGAGTGTAGGTTCCTTCCTCATGTTGCTCTTAGAATTTTCATATTTCATTTACAATGATTGTTATTTCAAATGTGTTTAAATTATTTACATATTTTTTTCAGCATTTTGCAAAAATGATTCTAGGGAAACCTGAATTAAAAGAAAATTAAACTATAAGAGAAGGTGTGGGAGTTGCGACTGAAAAAAAATCAAGAGATACTCAAAATACAGAGAATAAAAAAAACCAAAGATTAAATCTTTAGCTGACAAGAATAATGGTAATTATAATGATTTCCATTGTGATAAGTTTTCTGAAGAATAAAGGTAGATTGCAATTCTTTTTTTTAAAAGCACATTTTACTATTTTACCTCCATCTATTTTTTTCCTTTGATAATCCTTTCCCTTGTACCATGTGCCTATCCAGCTCTAAATTTTCAAGTTATAGACTTGGGTTAGTGTTTTTAATCAGATGGGTTCGAGTTCTATACAAACATGATTAAACTACTACACATGGAGACACTGTGGATTTTTTAGTCAACCCTATTTAAAATTTTAATATATTATTTTTTAAGGGTCTTGTATCGAAAAAGAGAAACTTGGTTTTTTGGGTTTTTTACAATTTAAATGTCACTAATAATTGCACTTTTAATTTAAATAAAAATCAATATTTCATATAAAATATCGTTCGTAATATACACATGCTACCGCGCAATAAAAATAGAGGGAAGATTGACACGTGAATTCTTGTCTTTCCGCTAGTATTTAATAATTAAAAAGGGAAAAATAATAATTATAAATAAAAACAAATTTTGACTACATTAAATAAGTATTAAAAATATTTTATGGCTTTAAGGAAAAACAATAATCATAAAGAAAAATAAAATTTGACTGTATTAAATGAGTGCCAAAAAATTTTTTGTACCTTTTTCCAAAATTAATGAATATCTGCATAAAAGATAATTTCATGCAATATTAATTTTTATAAATTAACTATAATAAATATCTTATATAATAAAACATGTTTTTTGTTTGAGTGCGTACAATAATGTTTGGGCCAACAAAAGTATACCCATTAACCCATCTTGCAATCTTTAGAGACAAAGCCCTAAATCTTGTCCTATGTAACATCCCGTCTGTCAGTATCAGAACTGTATCAATCGATCGTCCCAGAGAACTTATTTTGGAAGAAAGTTTAATGGAGAATATTCATTATGTAATATCAGCTTATTACGGGTTAAGTATCAGAGGCGTATATAACACGCTTAAGTCAAGGGCAGTTTGGTAATTGCACAAGAGAAAGATATTTATTTGGTGAAGGGCCAAAAATATCTCATTTTCCTTCTTTCCTTTCTCTCTCCTGGTTAGAGAAAGACTTTGAGCTCTCTCTTCTCTCTTCTCCATCGATCTCCCTCCTTCTCCTCACCTCACAACTTCATCAAAACTACTTCCTATTATGGCATGCTCCTAGATTATGTTTCTCATCATCTCTTAAGCTTGGGGTTTTGTTTGATTCCTCTTTTCTATCTTTCAAGAATGGATTCAAAGTTAGGGTTTTGATCAAGTTGGAAGTTGAAGCATGTTTTGGTGTAAGCTATGGTTTATTCATGGTTAAGAAACAAAGAGGAAGATGATTGAAGATTGATTGGTGAGCTAAGGCCATGGATGTGAACAAATCAAGAACTAGGGTTTGTTGAATAAAGCTTTGGGTTGGATTTGAGATGAGCTAGCAAGGATGAAGATGTTATGGATTGCAAGAAAACAACAAGAGTGAGATGGTTTGATCAAGAAAGCAATAAGGACTACAAAGCTAGGGTTTTGAGGCATGAAGGGAAGTTGATGCTTGGAAGCTTTTGGGAATCAAGTGTAATCTTTTAGGTGAGTTCCTTAGATAGCTTTCCACCTTGAGTTTATGTTTTGACTTGTAAGATAAGAAATGCATTTTTTTAGGGTTTGCATGTAGTGTGTAAGCACCCCTTTTCATGTTATGCTTGTTATACTTGCCAATGCTTGCCGTTCAAATGTTTTACAAGTTTCCTATGACCTCTAGAATCATACTATGCATAAAGATATTTGGTTTTGAGGTTTTTGGGTCAAGAACACCTTTTATGCAGGGCTGGACTGTCATAGGTCGTATCGCGAGCAAGTGAGCTCGCCATGGCGAGCAAGACAACCGAACCAGGGGTACTGCTCGCCCCTAGCTCGCCTCACGAGCAATGCAACTCGCCACATCGAGTAATGCTGCTCGCCTCGCGAGCAAGACAGTGCTTACGACATTGTTTGCTCGTCTCAGGTGTTGTTGACGTCCTATAAGCCGGTGTTACCCGAGCAGTCTTTTATGAAATGAACCCCTCAAACCAAGATTCTATTGGCTAATTTTAAGTAAAGATTTCTTGAGAAGGAGCAAGTATTTGGCATAATTAGCAAAGCATGGAAATGAAAGAATAGTAAGATAAGAGCGGGTAGCAAGTCAACCATTAAGAAAGGGAAGAACTAGAGCCTCGGTATAGTTACCAAGAATTAGTATAGTTAGAAAGAATAGAATGCTATGCATTAGTAATATGCTTGATAAGACGCGAGGTAATGTGAGCATTATCTTTGCATAGAAGCAAGTGCCATACGAGTATGGCAAGACGTGAATCGATTTCATATCCATTCACATGTTAAGTAAAGCAAGTATATAAGTTTACCTCTAGTGGGATCGTTTAAGGATCCGAGGTATAAGAGATAGTATGTATAGATTTAATCTTCATACATGCATAAGACTAAGACTTTTAAGAAAGAAAGAGTGTTATGTCTCTTGTTATCCAAATTGGATTCAAGGGGTTCCCCAGGGGGAATGGTTAAGTCGCAAGGGAGCCGCATTTCACTAAGTTAAGGTGTCGTGTATTTTGTATTCCATCCAAGGTTGGGTACAAAAGGTTCTCCAAGGGGAACGGGGTAAGCCGTAAGGGACCCGCACGTTCACTAAGGGAGTCCGGTGCGCTCTTGCTAAGCATTTCACCAGTAGTAAGGGATTATCTTCTGGGGTTACTCCACTCGGGGCTAATCCGTAAAAAGAACCAAGTTAATGATTGTTTGTTACACACTAACATAATCAATGAAGCTTACTATGCATATTTATCATACATTTATGTGTGTTGTGTCATAGAGCCTTGGCATAGACTGTCAAGAACTAGAAAGAATAAGTAAGTAGAAAGTCAAGAGCTAGCAAGCTAGAAAGGGTCACTTTTGTGGCAAGAGATGATATGTTGTTAGATGCAACATATTCAAGTAAGCAAATAAGCAAGTTCAGAGAGTTATACTGACGACGATCATAGGTTTCCCCTAATCGTCTGGTTTAGATTTGTGTCATGACTTAGCAAGTGAAGGCATTGATGCGTAAATCATATCTTGGCATTGCGGTTTTAGTTTCCCCTTAACCGCCATGACACGTGTAAGATGAGAAGCCTATAACAAGTAAGATAAGCCTATGACGGGTCTAACATGCACTACAGTCTAGGGAAGCAATACTCCACACACGTATAATCAACCGTCAGGTTGTATTATAGACACGTGGCGACTATAGGTTTTCCCCTGAGGTTGCCTATAGCCTAGGGTTAGGTGGAACTCACTGATATGCTATGTCTCATCCTAATCCTTATTTGTTTCAGATATCAGGATGGTTTGCAAGCTAGTAGCCGAATGGATGCTGCGACAAGTGTTGGTTCGTACCTGATGCCGGATGTTGTGGATCTTCAAGGATGTATACATTATGTATTAGGAAAGTTTAAGATGTAATCTCTTGTACGAACGCATGTTGTTGTATAAACATTCATTTAAAGTCTTATTGTTGTAAATTTTAATGTATCCAGTACTAAAGATAACGCACGTGCTAGACTTTCTAGATACGTCTAGTATGGGTGTTACATTTGGTATCAGAGCAGGTCGATTCAGATTGTGCCTTGGGTCATTAAGTTACAACAAAGATAGTGGGACCATTGGGTTCCGGGTAAATGTTCTAGTTGTTGTTGTTAGTTGAGCTTGATCAACTCAATTTAGCATTCAACGTTTAGAACGGATGCCTGAGAGCTGAATAGGACCATGGAGGGACGAAGTATGTGATGAAGATGCACTGAAAAGTGTGAACTCATAAGTGAGAACTCGGAATGAGCATTAGTAAGAGTTGATCATGCCAAAGGGCGGTCGGTGAACTAAGTAGTAGAAGTATGGATCCTCCGGGAATGTAAGATAGTGAAGAGAAGAAACGTTCTGATGGCGGTGGTAGGAAGGAATTGTATTCTAAGATGTAAGCGCAAGGCTTTAAGATAAGGAGAAGTCGACGTATGTTGACGGAGTTAGTAAGCTCTCAAGAAGTGGTTATGTGATGGAAATAAAGGACTTGTATGCTCAGAGTGGACAAGGTTCTAGTGCTTGGAAGATTGTATTGAGCAACATGCAGAGAGGGAAGCTACTTGTAGGGGAATAAGTTAAGAATTTAAGCTAGAGTTTTATGTCATCAGGACTAAGGCACTGATTTCCAATGTGCCGAAAACTATATCGAAGTAGGTTGATGCTTGCCATGCATAGATGATGGAATATTTTTTTATGATGTTAGGGGTGACTGATGTGCATTGGATTACTTGAGAAATGATAATTGTATGTAAAGTATACCTTTCGGATAATTGAACTAAAGAAACTCGCCAATAGCAAACCTGGAATGAGATTTCATTTTTTTCCGAAAACCGTTATTTCATCTCCAGGGTTTCTTTGACTATTGGAGGGTTGTTTTCATAATCCTTTTGTGCTATGAAAATCTTTTATGACGTCAAGTAATAAACGCATATCACACTCTAAGATTACCAAGGAAAAAGGCATGGGCAACCATTAACTAAATTGATTCGGCTTGAGGTAACCTTGGAAGTTAATGCGTCAGGAGTCAAGAATGAGCTTAGACGAAGAATATAGAGGTTCCGGTAATATGATTGGACGTCACGGATGTGAAGACATGAAGTAAGAAGTTAAGTGGCGAAGGGTTACTTGAACGCGCAAGGTTCTCATTTTGTGGAACTAAGAGTATCCCCCAAATCTATGTTTTGTTTAATTGACTTGCTAAGGCTCGTTACGATGTTAAAGCATAAAGTTTATATGATTTTAGAAAGATATATGCATATGGGTGATAGAAGTTGACATTTTCGAAATTCAAAAGAAAATTTTGTGGGTACCAGATTGTTACGGCTCACGTAAAGTGGGCTAAACTCACTAGAACTAAGATTTGATGGCACATATGTGATATCGACTCGTTCTATGATTTTTGAGTGACGACTGGGACCTAAATTCAGTATAAATATTATTTAGTGGAAAATCGTCAACGTCAATGACCCGTGTGCTAGTTTATGAAGTTTTCTTTAAAAGAAAAACCAACGAGCAAGCATAGGAACGATTAAGAAGAATATAGTATGCGAGAATACTAAGATACAAGGTTAAATGTTCGAGGAAGATATGCCGAGAGCAAGAGGAGTCTACCATGGGAAGTCGTGAAGACGACTCATGAGAATAGCAAGTATGTAGTAGCAAGGAGGTACACCAAGAATCAAGATAAGCTCTTTAAGTCAAGGTTGCTCGGAAATAAGTTTCAGAATAATGAGTATATCAGAAGGTAAAAACAACCAGTAAGAACACAAGGTCTATTCCCAAGAAAAGTATAAGAGTATACGATAAGTTTATCGTGAGTTGGTCTTACCAAAACCAGTGGTAAAGATTAGAGAAAGGTTACATCATGGGAGATTTTGAAATAGTTCAAGAAGATAGAAATCATGAGGTAAACAGGATTGTGGTGTTTCACTCGTCACAACGGAATAGAATATTGGTTTAAGCTAACCGGTGGAAATCAGAGTAGCGCAACAGAAATCAATTGGTAGTCATGGAATGCGGATTTGATAAGAAGAATCTTTGTGAAGAATGTTTGAGATAGTAATGCAAATTCAGTGAGAAGTATCTAGAAATGAGCAAGGAGTTTTCAATATGATAAGGAAGAGTAGAGATATCACTAGTGAAGTGATGAGTCTATATTTAGTCTATTTTTATGTATTATTTAGTTTCGTTATATTTAGATTTAGTTTTATTTTATTTAAATATTGTTTCCTTTTTGAGCTATTTTACTTTAATTGCATATTTTATATTTTAGGAACGAATATTGGATGGAAGGAGTCTTGGAGCAAAAGAAAGGAGTCTGGAGCTGATTTGGAGCTAAAATACGAAGATTCGGAGACAAAAATAAGTCTCCCCCAAGTCAGAAGCTTGGCACGGCCCGTGCTAAGGTTGGCACGGCCGTGCCACCTCTCTGGATGACTTTTGCTGCTTTTGCTTTAGGCCCAAGTTACTCTGTTTTAGTTTTACCGAAAAGCCCTTGTAATTGCTTAGATTTTAAGTCGATTGTAAAGCTATAAATAGAGTAGCTCTCCATCACAAATATTCATCTTTTGTTCTTGGAATAAAAGTTCACATTTATATTATTGCTCTTTTACTTTATTGCTTTCTCTCTTCTTCCCCCATGTCTACAATGAACGTTAGTGAGTAGACACTTCTTTGTCTTGGGATCGTTGGATAAGTCTAATGACGTAATCCGGATCAAGCCAAGCCTTAAACCCTAATTATATGTTACCTTAATTTCTTATCTGAATTCACCGTTTTAACATGAATTAATTATTATCAAACTGTGGAAGCGAACGCGGAGGGTTTGATAATGGTTAATTCATCATCACAGATATCAATTCATAAAGCGAACGCGGAGCTTTGATATCCGAACAAGTGAATTTAGACAAGGTTTGCGAAACATGAGAATAGTCTAGCAAACCTTGGGACACATAAAGTTTCGATCTTCAAGGGTCCCAAAGGCAATCACCCATGAGAATAGGTGTGGTTGTTGGAGGGATACACTCACTGACTTCGAGAGAAGCTGTGATATGCTAAAGAGAAACTTGTCCTTAGAAATTAAGATTAACGCATAATTATAAGTTTAAGGCTTGCTTGTGAAAAGATTCGTTGTTATGATGAACCAATGATCCCAAGGCTCTTTTATTATTATTGTTATTTATCTTTAGCAATTAACCCCCTATTTCATAATCTTTCTTCTCTTCTAATCATTCTCTAAAAGTTAATTGAATTCACAACTCCCTAGCGGAACGATACTCTTCTTACTACTATTACTTCGATAGGCCGTGCACTTGCGGTTTGGCCTATCAAGTTTTTGGCGCCGTTGCCGGGGAGTTGTTGCAATTTGATTAACTTTTTTTTAACGATTAGACTGAAAAAAAAAAAAAAATCTTTTTCGTTATTTTATTTTATTTTATATTTCTTTCTGAAAATAAAAAAAAAATCTTTTTCGTTATTTTATCCTATTTTATTTTATTGTGTTTCTTTTTATATTTCTTTCTAAAAAAAAAAAAAAACATATATATATATATATATATATAAAATATATTATTTCCTCTTTTATTATTATTTTACTTTTATTTAAAAAAAAATAAAAAAAAAAAATTCTTTTTCTATTTCTTCTTTTTCCTTTAACTTCTTGGGAAGACAATAACGATATGGCTAAGGAACGCTCTCTCAACGAGTATGCAATCCCATCTTCAAATGAGTCATACGATGCTATTGTGTACCCAACGGTTGAGGACAATTTTGAAATAGAACCTGCACTTATTGAGTTAGTGCAGCAAAATCAATTTTTCGGATCACCCACTGAGGATCCGAATCTTCATGTTTCAATTTTTTTAAGACTCAGTGGAACCTTGAATGCAAACCAAGAGGCCGTAAGGCTGCACCTCTTTCCTTTCTCCTTAGGGGGTAGAGCTAGTGCCTGGTTTCATTCATTGGAAATTGGTTCTATCTTTTCATGGCAACAAATGAAGCAAGTTTTTCTTGCCCAATTCTTTCCCTATTCTAAAACCGTTCATTTAAGAAAACAAATCATACAATTCACTCAAAAAGATGGAGAATCTCTCTACAATGCGTGGGAGCGTTTCAAAGAAATGCTTAGACTTTGTCCCCATCATGGTTTAGAAAATTGGCTTACTATTCACACTTTTTATAATGGCCTTTTGTATCCCACAAAAATTTATGTTGATGCAGCTGCAGGTGGAGCTTTGATGAACAAAACATACACAGAAGCATATGCTTTGATCGAGGACATGGCACAAAACCACTATCAGTGGACCTACGGAAGTGACACCACTAATGTTGCTCCTTCACCCTCTCAGAAAGAGGTAGGTATGTATGAAATTTCTTCCCTTGATCATCTAGCTTCTAAAGTTGACGCACTCACACAAAAATTTGATAAAATAAATACTAGTGCTGTCACACCTGCCCATGTATCACCTCTTTGTGAAATTTGTGGTGTATTTGGCCATATTGGCATTGATTGCCAACTAGGTAGTGTTGTTAGAAGTCCTGAGCAAGTAAACTATGCTCAATATAATCAAGGGTTTAGAAACAACCAAATTTTTTCTCAAACCCCTCAAAATCTTTTTGGACAACAAACAACAACACCGAGTTATGCAAACAACAAAAGAGTCCCTCAAAAATCCAGCTTGGAACTTTTTTTAGAAAATTATTGTAAAAATCAATCCGAGCAGCTCCAAGAGCTTGAAAATCAAACTGAATTTTTGAAGGACTCTCTTGCCAAACTTACATCGAAAGTAGACTCCATAGTTACTCACCGTGAGATGCTAGAGACTCAAACATCTCAAGTGGCTACTCCCTCTCAATCCTCCGAAGTCCTCTTAGACCAAACCGAAACCAACCCCAATAACCATATAAGTGTCATTACCCTTAGGGATGGTAAACAATTAGAGGATCCCATTGTGAAAGCTAATAACAATGAAGGAGAGATAGGATGTGATGAGCCTCAAAGTGAGAAAGCCATAGGAGAGAATGAAAAGTCATTTGTTTCACTATCTCATGAGTCTGAAATTCCATTAACACAAGGGTTTGATGAGTCCAAGTTAGATGAGCAGTTTATGAATCTTCTTAAAATACTTCCAAACAAATTGCCACCTAAGCTTAAGAATCTAGGAAGTTTTTCCCTACCTTGTGTCATAGGATCTAAAACCTTTGAGAAAACCATGTGTGATTTGGGAGAGAATGTTAGTTTGATGCCATTATCCCTTTCCGAAAGATTGGGTATAGGATAGATGAACCACTTTCTAACCGTCAAGCTAATGACTCTAAACGAGCGCTTTGTGGGAGGCAACCCATGATTTTTATTGCTTTTATTTTTGTTTTGTGTTATTTTAAATTGTTTTGTAGGTCTTTGTCCAAATATGATGCAAAAAAGTGAAAGAAAGTCGAAGCCGTTGACCAAAAACCAAAAAAAAAAAAAAAAAACAAAATTGAAAAAAAAAAAAAACAAAAAAAAAAAAAAAAAATTTTGTTTTCTTACCAGAAGCTTGGCACGGCCCGTGCCAATGTTGGCACGGCCGTGCCACCCTTTCAAAAAAAAAAAAAAATTTTTAAAAAAAAAAAAAAAATTTATTATTATTATTTTTTTTCCTTATTCAAAATACCATCTTTCATCCTTTCTCCATAACTCTCTAAACCTCACTTAAACCCAAACATCATCACTAAACCAACCCTTTTCACCCAAAACAACCAAAAATCAAAACTAAGGTCAATGGCATCCAAGAGGAAAGGTAAGGAGATTGAAGACTCCGAAAGTGGTGCAAGAAGCAATCAACAGCCCGCAATCATATGATCAAATTCAAGGATCCCGAGCAAAGGAATAGGTATAAATCTTTAATCTCTAGAACTATCTCTCCTTACAGGTACCTTGATGTTAATGCTATGGATAGACTAGAAATAGATGAATATGTGATTAGGCTATTAAATAACACAACCATGTGCTTAGGTACCTTCAAAGGGTTATGGCTTGCACCGTATAGAGTAGGAAAGAGGTAGGGAATGATGAGAGCTGTTTATGTTGTGGACTATGCTTTATAACCATCATATTAACATTTGCTATTATTTGCTTGATTATCTTGTTTCAATTGTTAAAAAGAAACCGAATGATAAGGGTGATATAATGGTAGGTGGAATCATCACTTTTCTTGCTAGGACGTTTGGGGTGAGTGTGAATCAAGGGATCAAGAGGATAGAGGGGAATTATTATCTAGACTTATATACTATTTTGTCCTTCCTTAGAACCCATGACCCTACTCACAATTACCAATATGAATGGAGAATTTGTTTGATTATTCTATCTAATTCGGACATAACTAATCCGGAGGTGGTGGAAAATTTGCTTTATGTTGGTACTAACCCACAGGTACATAATGACGGTGATGATGATGGTAATGAAGAGGAGGTCGGTGCAAACTTGCACCATGAACAAAAAGCCGGTGGAAGCTGTAATGATGAACGGCGGGCATAGATGCAAACCAAAGTTCAGAGAATAAGCACCGAGCAACAAAAATAAGGTGTTGAAAGAACCAATGTCCAAAGGAGCAATCGAATAAATGAAGAAAACAATCAAATGCTCTGAAACATGATGCAACACCTTCACCTCCAAAGTCCACTATGGACCTCAATAAAATTGTGAGCTTTCCTCTTCCTCTACTCTTCTCTATTCTAATTCTTCTTCTTCTTCTTCTTCTTCATCATCATCTTCTTCTTCTTCTTCTCTTTTCTTTTCTTTTGAATCATTGAGGACAATGCTTCCCCTAAGTGTGGGGGGGGCCTAATAAAGTGTCTAGAGTCGTAGTGTTCCCAAACTCCCTTGAACTTTATTCTTTTGTTTTGTTTTTATAGCAAGAGGCATGATTAGTAGCTTGTTTTTAATGTAAAATATGGCATAAAATTTTTTGTTTTGTCTCTTCTTTAAAAGTTGTTTCTTGTACATGAAAGTAGTTTCTTGTGTTCTTGCTATACCCACATCTTGTTTTATTGTGAAAATTCTCCAATGAGAAAAGCACCCGGTTGCAATCCTTGAGTAAATGTATGAATAGGTATTTTAAGGAACACGTTCTATCTTTAGTGTTAACTTAGACCCTTTAAAGTCTTAAGAGTAAAAGTAGTATAAGTTTGTGTGGGAAAATTAATCAAATTGTTCATAATTGTTATATTCTTATTAATTTGTTAATGTTAAATGGGGCGGGAGAATGGCACCAACATGTGGGGGAAAGGACAATCCCTAACTTCCTAATTGTGGTGGTGACTCCCTAATTTGAACTTAAAGTGAAACAAATTCATCAATGCTAGGGGGAAAGGACAATTACATCCGAGAAGACTTCCTACGCGGAGATGAAATAAATAAATAATTTTGCAGCACTGCTTAGGGTGATTTTGAATCTAGGGGGAAAGGACAATTACATCCGAGAAGACTTCCTACGAGGATAGATAGCCCCTAAGCATCTGCAGCCCCTTTTGCGCTTAATTGTTAATTTAATTTAATTTTAACTTAAATTCCCATCACTCTTATATGAAATGAAGAAAGGACTTTTCTCGGTTACTTTAGCATTAAGGATAGAACATGTTCCTCATAATATCTGTCTTATACAGGAGCAAGAAAAGGGTTGAACTGCACACACACACTCACTTGAGACTTGATGTTGGGTTGAATAGGTTCACGAGGAATGTTTGAAATTGTGATTGGTGTACTTGAAACAAAACCTTCAAAGAGACTTGTGTTTTCAATTGCATTGCCATAATTAATCTTTTTTGTTGCTGCTATGTCCATTGCCTTTTGCTTGAGGACAAGCAAAGATTCAAGTGTGGGGGAGTTTGATGAGTCTATATTTAGTCTATTTTTATGTATTATTTAGTTTCGTTATATTTAGATTTAGTTTTATTTTATTTAAATATTGTTTCCTTTTTGAGCTATTTTACTTTAATTGCATATTTTATATTTTAGGAACGAATATTGGATGGAAGGAGTCTTGGAGCAAAAGAAAGGAGTCTGGAGCTGATTTGGAGCTAAAATACGAAGATTCGGAGACAAAAATAAGTCTCCCCCAAGTCAGAAGCTTGGCACGGCCCGTGCTAAGGTTGGCACGGCCGTGCCACCTCTCTGGATGACTTTTGCTGCTTTTGCTTTAGGCCCAAGTTACTCTGTTTTAGTTTTACCGAAAAGCCCTTGTAATTGCTTAGATTTTAAGTCGATTGTAAAGCTATAAATAGAGTAGCTCTCCATCACAAATATTCATCTTTTGTTCTTGGAATAAAAGTTCACATTTATATTATTGCTCTTTTACTTTATTGCTTTCTCTCTTCTTCCCCCATGTCTACAATGAACGTTAGTGAGTAGACACTTCTTTGTCTTGGGATCGTTGGATAAGTCTAATGACGTAATCCGGATCAAGCCAAGCCTTAAACCCTAATTATATGTTACCTTAATTTCTTATCTGAATTCACCGTTTTAACATGAATTAATTATTATCAAACTGTGGAAGCGAACGCGGAGGGTTTGATAATGGTTAATTCATCATCACAGATATCAATTCATAAAGCGAACGCGGAGCTTTGATATCCGAACAAGTGAATTTAGACAAGGTTTGCGAAACATGAGAATAGTCTAGCAAACCTTGGGACACATAAAGTTTCGATCTTCAAGGGTCCCAAAGGCAATCACCCATGAGAATAGGTGTGGTTGTTGGAGGGATACACTCACTGACTTCGAGAGAAGCTGTGATATGCTAAAGAGAAACTTGTCCTTAGAAATTAAGATTAACGCATAATTATAAGTTTAAGGCTTGCTTGTGAAAAGATTCGTTGTTATGATGAACCAATGATCCCAAGGCTCTTTTATTATTATTGTTATTTATCTTTAGCAATTAACCCCCTATTTCATAATCTTTCTTCTCTTCTAATCATTCTCTAAAAGTTAATTGAATTCACAACTCCCTAGCGGAACGATACTCTTCTTACTACTATTACTTCGATAGGCCGTGCACTTGCGGTTTGGCTCTATCATGAAGTAATCGGTTTGTCCACTTGGTAAAGTTGAATGTGTTCACGAAAAGTATGTACTATGTTAAGAGAAATATGTCTCACTAAGGAATCAGGTTCCGTGTACTCGGAGCAAAGAAATGAGTTATGGTCAAGGATCTTATGTGATTTATGTATTTAGAGAAGTGTACTTGAGATATACAAGTAAGAAAAGAAAGGATTGGGGAAGCATTAGCTTCTGAAGCTCAAGAGTTTTATTCCGTAAGGATACGATTCATGAGTTAAGCATGAGGAAGTATATATCCTCTTGTACCATACTTGTTGAAAGATAACGATGCTTGCTAGAAAAATTTTAAGACATGATTTTATAGCTTTAAAAGCTGAAAGGGGTATTAGGGAACTTGGAACGATGTTTATTCCAGAAATTAAAATATTTCTCATTGTTGAGACCGATGAGATACGTTTTAAGTGAACAAGCTCACCTAAGACGTACAGACTTCAGGACCGACTTGTTATAGTCAAGTTTGGGGCGAGTTGTAAAACCTTTTTAATAAAAATTTAGAGACTCGTCCTGTGGTTCTGAGGTACCATTACAAACTTGGTTTCAAAATGAGATTTTCTTTCAATCAAGTAATTGTTCGTTCCAAGAACCTATGTACCAAAGTTTAGAAATACTAGAAGCAAAATACTAGAACAAGTATCGTTATTACTTAACAAGGAGTGGTATTAGAAGGCATGCAGATGCTATAGAGATGAGATTTCCTGAAGCGGCGGCAACGTTCGTGTTATGCCATTAGTATTCGGGATGCACGTAAATTTTCACCAAGAGTATTCAAGTACATGTGCAAATGGACTTGGCAAGTTATTGAGTGTTTTTGAGTTACCCATGAGTTCGGGTGCAATGAGATTGTAAGTTCTCTTTAAGACTCTGAGAAAAGACGAGAGATTTGTAGCATCATTAAGATAAGTAATGTAAGTAAGAGGCTTGAGACTCGAGGTACAGTGAGAAAGGGTATGTATGCATAGTAAGATGTGTACATGATAAGATGTTTTGATGCAAAGGAGCACTACAGGGTAAAGTCCGAGTATTTTAGTCGATGAGGGTTATTCAAATGAATGGTACATGCCAAGTATCTCAGTTATGGATCTGAGATGATCATCTACAAAAAAGGGCAAAGATGTATTTCGAACACGATGTTCTGAGATAGCTCAGTGATTTGAGAAAGATGTTAAGATTGAGCGAGTTTATTCGTTTTAATGCGGATAAAGAAAGAAGTTAAGTACGTGTTTTAATGAAGAAAGTATGCTACGAGATCTTTCGAGTGGGCTTGGACAGAATTTGATATGAGGATTAGTAGTGATCTCTAATTTTCGAGGACGAAATTTCTTTATGGGGGGTAGAATGTAAGATCCCGCCTGTCAGTATCAGAACTGTATCAGTCGATCATCCCAGAGAACTTATTTTGGAAGAAGGTTTAATGGAGAATATTCATTATGTAATATCAGCTTATTACAGGTTAAGTATCAGAGGCGTATATAACACGCTTAAGTCAAGGGCAGTTTGGTAATTGCACGAGAGGAAGATATTTATTTTGTGAAGGGCCAAAAATATCTCATTTTCCTTCTTTACTTTCTCTCTCTTGGTTAGAGAAAGACTTTGAGCTCTCTCTTCTCTCTTCTCCATCGATCTCCCTCCTTCTCCTCACCTCACAACTTCATCAAAACTACTTCCTATTATGGCATGCTCCTAGATTATGTTTCTCATCATCTCTTAAGCTTGGGGTTTTGTTTGATTCCACTTTTCTATATTTCAAGAATGGATTCAAAGTTAGGGTTTTGATCAAGTTGGAAGTTGAAGCATGTTTTGGTGTAAGCTATGGTTTATTCATGGTTAAGAAACAAAGAGGAAGATGATTGAAGATTGATTGGTGAGCTAAGGCCATGGATATGAACAAATCAAGAACTAGGGTTTGTTGAATAAAGCTTTGGGTTGGATTTGAGATGAGCTAGCAAGGATGAAGATGTTATGGATTGCAGGGCTGGACTGTCATAGCTCGCATCGCGAGCAAGTGAGCTCGCCATGGCGAGCAAGACAACCGAACCAGGGGTACTGCTCATCCTTAGCTCGCCTCACGAGCAATGCAACTCGCCACAGCGAGTAATGCTGCTCGCCTCGCGAGCAAGACAGTGCTTACAGCATTTTTTGCTCGTCTCAGGTCTTGTTGACGTCCTATAAGTCGGTGTTACCCGAGCAGTCTTTTATGAAATGAACCCCTCAAACCAAGATTCTATTGGCTAATTTTAAGTAAAGATTTCTTGAGAAGGAGCAAGTATTTGGCATAATTAGCAAAGCATGGCAATGAAAGAATAGTAAGATAAGAGCGGGTAACAAGTCAACCATTAAGAAAGGGAAGAACTAGAGCCTCAGTATAGTTACCGAGAACTAGTATAGTTAGAAAGAATAGAATGCTATGCATTAGTAATATGCTTGATAAGACGCGAGGTAATGTGTGTAACACCCATACTAAACGTATTTAGAAAGTTTAGCATGTGCATTAATCTGATACTGGATACATTAAAAATTTACAACTTATTACATGATAATTATACATCTTTTACAACCACAGTGTTCATACATTGAATCTATAACATAACTTATCCAAAATCTAGTTTGTGCTTCCTTGTATTCATGTCATCCTGCTGCAATTCGAACAAACACCTATCCAACTTGTAGCTTGCCATCACAACCTGTTTATCTGAAACAAATAAGGATTGGGATGAGACATAATGTCTTAGTGAGTTCCACCTAATCCTAGGCTATAGGCAACCTCAAGGGAAACCTTCGGTCGCCACGTGTCTACTTTACAACCTGACGGTTGATTATACGTGTGTGGGGACTTGCATGCTTAGACGGTTGTGCATACTA
Organism: Medicago sativa; assembly: GCF_051527215.1. NCBI lineage: Eukaryota > Viridiplantae > Streptophyta > Magnoliopsida > Fabales > Fabaceae > Medicago > Medicago sativa. Next base: position 35,132,905 of record NC_140751.1, read on the forward strand.
GGACCGTCTTAACTTCATCTTAATTGTTATAGGCTTACTATAATCTTGGGTGTCATGGCGGTCAAGGGAACCTAGGACCACTATGCCAAGATACGGTGAACGCATCGAGGTCTTCATGTAACATGTTCATGACACAATCCTAAGCCGGACGATTAGGGAAACCTAAGAACGTCATCGGCATCATATTCTTTACTTGCCCTAGTCATAACTTGTACTTAACATAAACATACATGATCATAAACATATCATACATAATCGCGTCTAAGTTCATTATTCATTATGTTAGCGTTGAACAAACATTATTATCTTGGTCCATTTTACGGATAGTCCCGGGTGGAGTAACCCCGAGAACAATCCCATACATGACCGATGTACGTACATCGGACTCCCTCGGTGTCGTGCGGGTCCCTTGCGGCTTAAACCGTTCCCCTTAGGTCGAGAACCTCTTGTATCCCCCTGACGTGGATATCAAGAGACACGAACACCGCCATGCGGTTATAATCTTAGTCTTATCATCGTGAAAGATTAAACCTAATCATACATGCAAGTTACCTCGGAACCTTGATCGATCCGATTATTGGTAAACTCATACTTGTTCATTCTTGTACATAACAAATCATAATGGAGACACTAACTAATCGATCCATGGCTTAACACATTTGCTATATCGTTCTAGGTCATATGCGAAGAGAATTACTTCGCGTCTCATCCTACATATAATTCTTGCTTAACTTTCTAGTTCTCGACAACTAGTGGAGGCTCTAGCATATCCCCTTACTTGAAATATAACTTGCTACCCGATCGTGAATTGAATATTTCTCTCATATGTCATGCTATCCAATACGAATAAATACTTGATTTGATTTGGATAAAACCATTAGAAACCCATGCCTTGGATGTCTTGTTTTTGAGGGGTTTACTTGTGTAAAAGACTGTATGCAAGAAAACCGAACCATCAGACAACACTTGAGGTGAGACGAGCAAACCATGAACTAGGCACAATTCACTCGCCTCGCGAGTGAGCTTACTCGCAGTGGCGAGCTTGCAACTCGCAACGGCGAGCCAGGGGCGAGCAACACCCCCCTCCCGGACCTTGTGCTCGCCTCGCGAGCATACCTACTCGCAGTGGCGAGTTGACGCAGGCAGCACCTACACAAAACATGTTTCCGACCCAAAATCCTCAAAACAAAGCATCCAAAGGCATATCATGACTCTACAGATCATTTAGAACCTGCAACATAATCTTAAAACAAGTATTTACATGTATTGTGAGCATGACATAAAATGGGGTAACTATTTCATATATAAAACCCTAAATGTTTATGTTGTTCTCACAAGATTAAACACATAATTCCATGGTAGAGAACTAACTAGGAACTCACCTAACATAAGCTGAACTTGATTCCTAAGCTTCCAAGCATCATCTTCTCTTCACAACAAACAAACCCTAACTCTTGATCCACTTTCTTTGCTAGCTCATACCATACTAAGCTTGTTGTTATTCTTGAAACCCAAAGCACCATGATTCATGCTTGTTCTTCAATCTTGAAAGACTTGATAATAGGTAGAGGAAGGGATAAGTTTAGTCCCAAGAGAAGGGATGGAGAGACTCAAACAAAAGCCAAGTTTCCAAACACCATAATACTAGAGGTGACCTTGTACAACATATTTATTTATTTGAAAGAAGTTTTGAGAAAGATTGAGGAAAAGAAGAAGAAGGAGATGGCGTGGGATCTAGAGAGAAGGAGGAGAAAATTCTCAAAGAAAACCTAGAGAGAGAAAGAGCAATTGATAATGAAAATATTTGGGTCAAAATCACTTAAATACCCCTCTTGCGTGAAATTACTTAAATACCCTTCGTCTTACACGTGTTTGCACGTCTCTGGCACTTAACCCGTGACTGCCTGACATTCATATTAAACATTTCCAACATACTTATTTTCCATAAACATTAATTCTCTGACACGGTCGACTGGTAATATTCCGATACTGACAGGCGGGATATTACATTCTACCCCCCTTAAAAAAAATTTCGTCCTCGAAATTTAGAAATCACCAACCACACACCGTAACTAAAACTTGCCTTCTTCGGTTTCTGTTAAATAATGTATGATTATTTCTCACTTCAAAAAGTTCCATCGGATACTTCCCTTAACAAACATACTACCTTTGGTTTAGCCATACATTCTTGAAAGAGTTCAATGTAATCTTTCTGCAATAACACATGTAATTTATTTTGTTCTCTCAATCCGCATAATCAGAACATAACCTTCCTAATCTTAATATCCTTGAGTCTTCTTAAAACATCATGATTAAAACTTATCCTTGTTTCATATGGACTGATTGCTTCAATTTTATAACCTATCCGCTTAACATTAACCACTCGTAGAAGTGGCTTATCATTAACTGGAATACTCAGGAATTTCCTTCAACCGGAGTTCTTCTGGTTTCCAGATTTACCCTGCAGTGCTCGATGCATCATAAACATCTTATCATACATACACATAGTCCATATTTGTTCTTTCTTACCGTACTTTGCGACCTATACTTCCTACTTACTTTCCATAGCGTCTTACATACATTCCAAGTGTCATCTCTTGTTAGATAATAACGATACTTGCTCCAAGATATTGCTTCGTAAATTTTTTTTTTCTTCTAAATATTGGTATATGGGTCCTTGGAACGAATAGATGCATGACTTAAAAAAATAACTTCTTTCCCAAGTCCCTCAATATCCATCTCTACTTTAGGAGTTTTAAAATCATAGTTTGAAATTATCTTAGCAAGTATTGTCATCATTTAACAAGTTTAGCACTTGTGGGTATGAACCTCATCATGCATAATCCATGAGTCGTATTTCCTTCCGTGATAACATTCTCAACTTCCAAAAGTAGATTCCTTCCTATTCCTTTTTATCTTGCATGCATTTCCTAGACATGCTTTACTGTTGAACATAAATCAGGTTGGATCATTGATTCATTTGACAATATCTCGTTCTCCTATTTCAAGAACACTAGATTTGAATCTTAGGAACACCGTATTCGGATACTAATCACATATTGTTATCTTCTCCCGATCGACACCTCTTCTTCATAACCGGTTAACACACTTGATAGCTTATTCATTACCTTAAGTCACAAGAAGAAACCTTCTGAACCTTACATGTATTCCAATTGCCATAATTCATACTCTTCTTAGCCAACTGACAGTTCTTGCACTGGTTCGACATCACCGATTAGGCAACCCGATTACTTCATATGTAGTGATTCTAGTCTTCCCTATCTTACTTGGTGGAGACTTATCCATAATACCTTTACTTAGCATTTTCGGAAACTTCCCATTCGTCTCATAACATTCTTACCAAAACCGTGTTACTACACTTGACTTTTCTTACCATTCCTCTCGTAGGTTCTTACTATCATACTCACGGCTTCGTAATTACCATCAAAACCATTGCTGACCACTTCTGTTGTGCCACTCTGATTTCCACTTGTTGTCTTTAACCAATACCTTAACTCTCACATTTCCTTCTGCCCATATTTACTATCTTATCAAATCTTCTATGTTGTAACTAACGCTACAACCTTGCACTTTTACCACCTTGCGAGATTAAGTCTCACGATAGGTTTATCATATGCTCGCATTACTTTCCTTACGGATATACTTTACATACTTATCAGTTGAACTTATCTCCTAACGTAATGATACCATACTTAATTTCGTTCTCGAACATTCTTGACTCACGGTGCACATTCGCGTTGCCACTTAATTACCATGGTAGACTCATCATGTACTCATACATACCCTTCTTGAACATCCAACATTACATTTTCGTATTCTCACAAGCTATGCTTTGCTTAATCTTACTAATACTTGCTCATTAATTCTCTTCTTGGAGAAAACTTCATAAATTGGCACACGGATCATTGGTGTTGATGTTCCTTTATTATATATAAATATTGAATCTGAGTCCCAGTCGTTACCATAAAAATTCATGAAACGAGTTGATAACACAATAGTGTCATCAAATCTTGCTCCAAGTGTTCAAATTATTTTACGTAACTTGTAACCGACTGGTACCTACCAATTTCCATTTAAAATTTATGAACACCAATTCCAATCACCCGCATGCATATATCTTTTCTAAAATCTTATAAACTTCACAAATAATTAAATTCGTCATGGTAACGAGTCTTAGTAAAATTAATTAAGCAAATCATAGATTCGAGGGATAATTAATACTCCACAACATCTGAGAATCTTGTGATCTAACATTACTCCTTACCACCTTAACTTCTTACTTCATGTCTTCATGTCCGTTTCATATACAGAAATCCCTAAACACTTGGTCTAAACTCCTTTAAACTCTTGTCACGTTAACCTCCAATGTTACCTTAAACTGTATCGATTCTGTTAATGGTTGTTCATGATCTTTTTCCTTTGAAAACCTTAAGTTGTAATGTGCATTCGTTACTTAATGTTATAAAACGTGTTTATTGCAAAAAGGTTGTGAAGACAACTCTCCAATAGTCACTACGGACCGTTGGAACGAACTAACAGTTTTTGAAAAAAAATGTCGCCCCACGTTCGCTATCGACAAGTTTCTTCAACTCAATTTTTTTTTCTGGAAAACGTGTTTTTCATAAAAATCTTATTTCTCAAGCAATCCAATGCACATTATCCATCTTTAACATCATTAAGATATTCTATAATTATGCTTGACAAACATTAACTTCATTCGGTACAATTGTCGGCTCATCAGAAATTAATGCCTTAATCCTGATATCATTAACATAAAGCGTTCACATAAAACCTTGACTTCGTTTGCTGTGAACGGTTTGGCTTATTCTCTGTCGACTCGATCGTCATTCCAACATTAGAACCTTGTCCTCTCTGGGCATTCCAATCTTTGGCTTCTTTAACAAATCTCCATCTCTGAGAACTTACAAATTCTATCAACATATGTCGTCTTCTCCTTATCTTTTAACCTCGTACTTACATTCAAGAAATATTTATTTCCTTTCCATAACATAGTCTTGCTCCAACAACGACTCTTATCGAAGCTCCCGGTCACTCTTAGACATTTCCAAATTATTCACTTACAGGTATACAAAATATCTTTAACAACTTCCCAAACGCTGTCGGATCAATCCATCTTGACAAGACCTTGCATTTCCGGAGAAATCTATCTTAAGCTGATTAGCTCACCGACCACCATCTGGCACGGTTAAACTCTTACTATTCCTACTCCAAGTCTCTACCTTCTCAAATCATCTTCATCACATACTTCGTTCCTCCTGGTCCTATTCAGCTCTCAGGCATCCGTTCTAACCGTCGAATGTTAAATTGAGTTGATCAAGCTCAACTAACATCAACAATTAAAACATTTACCTGGAACCCAATGGTCCCACTTCCTTAGTTGTAACTTAATGACCCAAGGCACGGTCTGAATCGACCTGCTCTGATTCCAAATTGTAACACCCATACTAAACGTATCTAGAAAGTTTAGCATGTGCATTAATCTGATACTGGATACATTAAAAATTTACAACTTATTACATGATAATTATACATCTTTTACAACCACAGTGTTCATACATTGAATCTATAACATAACTTATCCAAAATCTAGTTTGTGCTTCCTTGTATTCATGTCATCCTGCTGCAATTTGAACGAACACCTACCAAAACACCTATCCAACTTGTAGCTTGCCATCACAACCTGTTTATCTGAAACAAATAAGGATTGGGATGAGACATAATGTCTCAGTGAGTTCCACCTAATCCTAGGCTATAGGCAACCTCAAGGGAAACCTACGGTCGCCACGTGTCTACTTTACAACCTGACGGTTGATTATACGTGGGTGGGGACTTGCATGCTTAGACGGTTGTGCATACTAGGACCGTCTTAACTTCATCTTACTTGTTATAGGCTTACTATAATCTTGGGTGTCATGGCGGTCAAGGGAACCTAGGACCACTATGCCAAGATACGGTGAATGCATGGAGGTCTTCATGTAACATGTTCATGACACAATCCTAAGCCGGACGATTAGGGAAACCTAAGAACGTCATCGGCATCATATTCTTTACTTGTTTCAGTCATTGCTATTATCAAAGTAGAAGGAAAGTATTTTGTATATAGCATCGAAAGTAGAAAGAAGAAATAGAATTTCAAACAGTAGAAAGGCTCAAATTGATGTAAAAGAGTGAGAGTCAGCCAAAGGCATGACTTCACGGATTTACAAAGCTTGGAAAATGGTAATTTTATTGGTTGGTGATACATTGAACACGATGACCGCTACATTTCATAGAAATTTTGAATCCACAAGTACAGAAGCCTCTGATGAAGAAGATCATTGACAGTTGCAGATGCCCCAAGGGGTGATGGTGATTTGCCAGATATAGTTACTTGTCTTTTATTGTCAACCTCATTTTTGCATGAACCGCCCTTTTGGGTTTTCGGCTCATCGAGGCGCTCATTCTTGCCTGAGTTGCGTACAATCTCAGCGAGCTCTTTCATATTCATTTTTTGTCCCTAACTTTTGCCTGGATCGCCCCTTCGGGTTTTCGATCCACCGGGAAGCGCATTTTTGCCTAGGCCGCCCTTTCGGGTTTTCGACCTACCACGCTGTTCTTTTCTTTTTAGACAAAGTATTTCTTGACTATATCGGCATTAACAGGATTTGGAAGTTCAACACCATCCATGTGTGTAAGAATCAAAGCACCACCAGAGAAAGCCTTCTTGACAACATAAGGACCTTCATAGTTAGGTGTCCACTTGCCCCTTGGGTCGGGTTGTTGACTTATTCTTCTTTTCAATACAAGTTCGCTTTCCTTGAATTCTCGAGGTCGGACTTTCTTGTCAAAAGCATTCTTCATTCGCACTTGATACAACTGTCCATGAGTCATGGCATCCATACGTTTCTCTTCAATCAGATTCAATTGATCATACCGACTTTGACACCATTCAGCTTCGGTTAACTTTGCTTCCATGATCACTCGAAGAGATGGAATCTCCACTTCTAGAGGAAGAACTGCTTCCATACCATACACAAGAGAGAAAGGAGTTGCCCCGGTTGAACTGCGCACTGTAGTTCGGTAACCATGCAAGGCAAACGGTAGTATCTCATGCCAGTCTTTGTAAGTAGTGACCATCTTTTGAACAATCTTCTTGATGTTCTTGTTAGTGGCCTCAATTGCACCATTCATCTGAGGTCTATAAGGAGAAGAGTTGTGATGTTCAATTTTGAATTCTTCACATAAAGCTTGCATCATACTATTGTTCAGATTGGAACCATTGTCAATGATGATCTTGTTGGGAACACCATATCGACAGATGATGTTATTCTTGATAAACTTGACAACCACTTGCTTGGTCACATTTGCATAGGAAGCAGCTTCAACCCACTTGGTGAAGTAGTCAATTGCCACTAGAATGAAACGATGTCCATTGGAAGCTTTTGGTTCAATTCTTCCGATCATGTCAATGCCCCACATAGAGAAAGGCCATGGGGAAGATATAACATTGAGAGCGTGTGGAGGCACATGAATCTTGTCAGCATAAACTTGACACTTGTGGCATCTCTTAGCATGTTTGTGGCAATCACGCTCCATAGTTATCCAGTAATAGCCGGCTCTTAACAGTTTTCTTGACATGGTGTGACCCGAAGCATGGGTCCCAAAGGTACCATCATGTACATCATGCATCAATTTCTCAGCTTCTTGTTTGTCAACACATCTCAACAAGACCATGTCATAGTTCCTCTTGTATAGGATTTCTCCGTCCAGAAGGAATCTGCTAGCCCATCGTCTCAAGGTCTTTTTATCTCTGTTGGAAGCACCAGGTGGATATTCATGATTCTGCAAGAATTGTTTGATGTTGTAATACCAAGGCTTTTTATCATTCACAACCTCATCAATTTGATCTGGTATATTTTCAACAGTAAACACATGAGCAGGCCTATCAAGATGCTGCACCTTGATCACAGGCACATCATTCCAGTGATTCACACGAAACATGGAGGACAGAGTAGCAAGAGCGTCAGCCATTTGATTTTCATCCCGAGGGATATGATGCAGCTCAACCTTGGTAAAGTATGTCAACAGACGTCTTACATAGTCACGGTAAGGGATCAGCTTCTCATGATGAGTCTCCCATTCACCGTTTATCTGATTAATAACAAGTGCAGAATCTCCATAGATGTCAAAGTGCTTAATTCTTAGATCGAGGGCTTCTTCAATGCCCAAGATGCATGCTTCATATTCATCTATGTTGTTGGTGCATTCAAAAGTTATTCGTGCAGTGAAAGGAATGTGGTGCCCCTACGGAGTTACAATGATGGCCCCAATTCCCTTACCATAAGCATTAACAGCACCATCAAACACCAATCCCCACTTGCTATTGGGATCCGGCCCTTCATTGATCAGTGGTTCTTCACAGTCTTTTGCTTTCAGATACATAATCTCTTCATCAGGGAAATCAAACTTAATTGGCTGGTAATCATCAAGGGGTTGACAAGCAAGATGCTCAGCAAGGGCGCTTCCCTTGATTGCTTTCTGAGCTTTGTACACAATATCATATTCAGACAACAACATTTGCCAACGTGCAATCTTTCCAGTAACAGCAGGCTTTTCAAAGATGTACTTGATTGGATCCATTCGGGATATCAACCAAGTTGTATTATTCACCATGTAATGACGCAGGCGTTTGGCAGCCCAAACTAAAGCACAACAGGTCTTTTCAAGCATTGTATACCGAGTCTCGCAGTCGGTGAACTTCTTGCTCAGATAGTAGATAGCATGCTCTTTCTTACCAGTCTCATCTTGCTGACCGAGAACACAGCCCACTGAATCATCCAACACTGACAGATACATAATCAAAGGCCTTCCTTCTACTGGCGGGACAAGGATAGGTGGTTCCGACAGGTATTCTTTGATGCTATCAAAAGCTTCCTGGCATTCATCATTCCATACAACAGGCTGATTCTTTCTGAGCAGTTTGAAAATTGGTCCACAAGTAGTAGTCATGTGAGATATAAATCTTGAAATATAGTTCAGACGTCCGAGGAAACCTCTGACTTGCTTTTCAGTTTGAGGGGCCGGCATCTCTCTGATGGCTCGGACTTTGTCAGGATCAACTTCAATGCCTCTTTGACTGACAATGAAGCCTAGCAATTTTCCAGATCTTACACCAAATGTACACTTGTTAGGATTCAATCGCAGCTTGTACCTTCTCAATCTTTCAAACATCTTTTTCAGATACACAACATGCTGCTCTTCATCACTTGACTTCACAATCATATCATCAATATATACTTCAATCTCTTTGTGAATCATATCATGAAACAGAGTGGTCATACCCCTTTGATAGGTAGCACCAGCATTTATCAAGCCAAACGGCATCACCTTATAACAGAACGTTCCCCACGGAGTGATGAAGGACGTCTTTTCTCTATCTTCAGGAGACATTCGTATCTGATTATAACCAGAGAAACCATCCATGAAGGAGAACACTTTGGATTGAGCAGTACTGTCAACAAGCACATCAATATGAGGCAATGGGAAGTTATCCTTTGGACTGGCTTTATTCAGATCTCTATAATCAACACACATTCGAACTTTCCCATCTTTCTTCGGTACTGGCACAATGTTGGCAATCCACTCAGGATATTCAGCTGTCATGAGGAAACCTGCATCAATTTGCTTCTGCACCTCAGCCTTGATCTTAAGAGCCATGTCTGGACGAGACCTTCTCAATTTCTGTTTGACAGGAGGACATTCAGGTCTTGTCGGTATCCGATGTTCCACAATCTGGGGATCTAGACCCGGCATATCTTCATAAGACCATGCAAAGACATCTGGATAATCATGGAGAAGCTGAATAATCTTCCTTTTCACTTCTGGCTCAAGTGCAGCACCAATCTTGATCTCTCGCTTGTTCTCTTCAGTACCCAGGTTAACGAGTTCAATCTCTTCCTGATGAGGCTGAATGGCTCTTCTTTCTTGCTCAAGCAGTCGAGTGATCTCATATGGTATCCCTTCATCATCATCATCCTCATCTTCAGCTTCATATACAGGGAATTCAAAATTTGGAGGAACCATAGGGTCACTGTGTTCAACGGGTTTATTATGGTTCAATCTGCATAATATGATTGGGATGATTTTAGAAAAAGTTTTTCATGCAGATTTTTGAAATTAATAAGAAAATAACAAATGTTTTGGTTTTTTCTGGCATTACCATTATTTCCAAGAAAAAGGCACTAAAAAGTAAAAAACAAAGAGTCGTGAGAAAGACGACAATTTTTATTGATAACGGCAATGCTGAAACAAACACGCCCTTACAATGATATCACTTTCGCCTTGGGCAGAGCGAAAGGATTGTTATTTTGAAAACAAGGAAACATGAGCAACAAGACACATTACACGGAAGCATGCATGACTAAGGGAACATCAATGGCCTCCCAATTTCTCACAGTGCCTCCTGGTACAACGAATGTAGGCACATGACCTCTTTCAGCAGCATCTTCAGCAATAGCATTGATGAACCCAGCACTGTAGAAGGTTCCCTTTGAAACACCGGAAGTTGGAGAGAATCCAAGGCCCTCTTTACGCTTGTTTTCCAGAATCTGAATTACTTTGCCCCAGCCGGCAGCTTGTCCTGCTTGAACAGCCTTCTGAGCGTCTTTCAGTGAAGCCATGCTAGCACCAGCCCTCCGGGGTTCCGCACCCTCGACAGTCAAGCCTTGAAACGATGTCCCTTCAGCGGACCCTGCTTCAACACAAGAGAAAGATGATACTTGGCTAACTAGAAATGCCTCTTCACCATGTACGGTGACAATCTTATCGTTCCTCATGAACTTGAGCTTCTGATGCAATGTAGAAGTTACCGCTCCAGCGTCGTGGATCCACGGCCTTCCGAGGAGACAACTGTAAGAAGCGTTGATGTCCATGACTTGGAAAGTGATTTGGAACGTCTCTGGACCAATGGTAATTGGCAAGTCTACCTCCCCGAGAACATCCTTGCGGGATCCATCAAAAGCTTTAACCAGATAGCTGCTACCCCTCAGGGAAATTCCATGACGGCTCAATTGCCTCAGTGTGGATTCAGGCATTACATTCAGAGACGATCCAGTGTCCACCAACACATTGGATATCATGTCAGATCCACAATGTACTGAGATATGCAGAGCCAAGTTGTGGCGTTTCCCTGCTTCGGGGAGCTCATCATCACCAAATCCCAAATTGTTGCAGGCAGTAATATTACTCACTATCCCATCAAACTGATCCACAGAGACTTCGTGGTCAACATAAGCTTGCTCCAGTATCTTCATTAGCACTTTCCTATGAGCCTCTGAGCTCATGAGCAGAGACAGGATGGATATTTTTGACGGGGTTTGCAGCAGTTGGTCAACAATCTTGTAGTCACTCTTCTTGATAAGCCTCAGAATTTCATCCAGATTAGATTCTTCAATAGATTGGCCTGATGGGCCGGGGTTCTTGTTGACAGGAGGAGCAACTGGTGGTGTTATTGTGGCAATGGGTGTAACCACCTTCTTTTGAAACAAGGGTGGACGGACTTTTCCGCTTCTCAGAGTTGTAATTTCACTGGCAACATTGTCAACTGTAGTTGGGGATACCAGAGGCACTTCTACTCCATTCTCAATCATGGTTGCACTGTACTTGTAAGGAATTGCTTTGGTAGAGGTATAAGATACCGGACCAGGTAACCTGATCACCAAAGGCTCAACATTTCTCGTCTGAGATACACCTTCAACAGGAGAGTCATGGAACACTGGCACAATCACACATACGTCGCTGGCAATCAAGTACTTGTCATCCATCAGATTCTGGATATCATCCTGCACCACACAACAGCCCATGGGATTTTGCAGGCATTCTGAACAAGAATTATGATCATGTTTGAACAAAGAAGCCTGGCAGAGCTTGACATGTAGCGGTACCAAGGGAGTAACAACATTGCGGACATCCAACACGTGATCCTCTTGAGGAACAGGGACCCTTTCAAAAGCCTCAATCACATTAACAGCAGCATGGTTTGGGAGTGGAATGTCAAGAACATGAGGAACACTATTCTCAAAAGTCAACCGTCCCTTTTCTATTAGGTCTTTCACAATATATTTCAGAGCAAGGCAACCCTCAACATCATGGCCTTGAGCACCCTGATGGAATTCACATGTTAGATCCTGTCGGAACCTGGGAGGCAATGGATTAGGCGGAGGCTTGCCTGGTCTAGTGACACAGTGTCCCTTGGCCAGTAGAGTTGGGAGCAGCTCGCCATACCGCATTGGTATTGGTGGAAAAGAAGGTCTGGGTCGGGGACCCTGTTGTTGCTGTTGTTGCTGTTGAGCAGGAGGCTGTTGTTGTACTTGTTGGGCAATGGTGTTTGACCCGGTGGCAGAGGATATTGCTGGTAGAATGGTGGGAAGAAAGGATGCTGAGAGTACTGCATGTAGTGATAGGGCATAGGTAATTGTGTAGCAGCTGCAGATGGGTTACCAGACACCATCCCTACATCAGATTCTTTCTTCTTATGATGACCATTACCATACTTCTTTGGTGCACTGGTTGAAGATTCACCTTTCTCAAGAACAATAATACCATCTCGGACGGCCTCCTCTAGGCGAGTTCCCATGGTAACCATATCAGAGAAGTTGTTTGGGGCAGAGACTATCATCCTCTCTTTATATTCCTTCTTCAGAGTCTTCAGGAATGTCTGTGTTAACTCTTCCTCATCAAGTCGAGGAGAAACACGGGCAGCTGCCCCTCTCCACCTCTGAGCATATTCACGGAAGGTTTCATCTGATTTCTGAGACAAGGCCTTAAGAGAGTCCCTATTTGGTCTCAGACGGGTATTGACTCTCAAAAGCAGCAGCCAGATCCTCAAAAGTATGGATGTTGTCTTTACTCAAACTAGTGTACCAATCTGCTGCATCATCTGTCAAGCTACTCTGGAAGCAATGGATCATTAGTGCATCATTGTCGGCGTAGTTAGCCATCTTTCGGACATACCGGATAACGTGGTTGTGTGGACAAGAAGTTCCATTGTATTTGTCAAATTCTGGCTCTTTAAATTTCTTAGGAACCTCAAATCGGGATACCAAACAAAGATCACGAGCTTTAGCAGGAGCACCGTTGCTTCCTCAGCTAGCCTTGACCTCACGGAGTTCTCCAGCCAACTCCTTCAACTGTCTCTTCATAGCTTCCATTGTGGGATCTTGTCCACGCGGAGTGTCAATATCAATCACCTGCTGCACGGTGTGTACAACAGGGTCGGTAACAACAGTAGTCACCTGAGGCATAGCAGTAGATACAGGAATCTGTCCTTGACCAGCAAAACCAGAGACACCAGCAGCAGTATTAGGAGAATAGTAAGCTGAGAGACCATAAGGACGCCCATTGGGCATAACAAAACGAGCATCAGTAGCCACAGTAGATAGTGGGATAGATGGAATTGCTTCAGTAGAAACTGGGATAGATGTGGCTGGTTGTTCTTGTGCAGCCATCATAGCGGACATAGCGTCATGAGCCTTAGCCAAGTCTTCTCTCATAGCAGCCAATTCGGCACGGAGCTGAGCATTTTCTTCTTCAAAGTTAGCCATCATTCTTCTCTTGTGAAATCTTGTTTGATGCACTCTGTCTGGTTGGTAAATCTTGCGACCACGAGCCACTTTTCAGACTGCGGCGGATAAAACCAGGAGGCAATGAGCACGAGGGAAGTTTTTGTGACAAATGAATGCATATGATGCATGAAATGTGTTAATGCATATGCAAAAAGACTCTTTTTTGTGTTATCGAAGGGTTTTAGACAAATTAAAAACTTGTAAACATTACTAAACAACAATTAACATAAACGAGAAACAAGCAACCAACATATAATTTTTGCTGTTGTTGTTCTTGAAAAACTGTCACTTCTTTCTTCTTGGATGTGGCAATGGCGATTGGGTAGTGGTTTTGTTAAAACCCGCAAGGGTCTGTTAGTTTTAGACGTGGTGGGTTCATCCCTCGATCTGGGTTCACGCGTAATGTTCATATAAAATCGGTTAAGGTAAGCGTTTCTGATCGATCATTCTTCGATGTTCCAGATCTGTTGAGAGATCTGCAAGTCCAAAGATTCGGGTCAGCTTGCACTATGGTATCGGTATAAGGGCTAGAAATGGCTGTTAATTTGTTGTTGTTCTTCGCAGTAAATAGTTGGTGATCGTGGATTCGTTAGTTACCGTGTTGGCAGTCGGATTCACTTCCAATTTTGAAGAATTGCTCGGTTTCAAATTGAGTTATGGGATGTTTCCTTGGTTATGTATCTCAGTCATCATGTTGATTGTCATGGGACTGTATGGACTCAAAAGAGTTGTAATATCCCGCTTGTCAGTATTAGAATATTACCAGTTAAGCGTGCCGAAGGACGAAAGTTCAAGGAAAGCAAGCGTGATGAATAATGATTATTACGTGAAGTTAGTTTATTACGAGTTATGTATCAGTACCATATTAAACACGCTTAAGGCAAGGGTATAATGGTATTTGCATGCGGAAGAGATATTTTTATGTTGTTGGCCTAAAATATCTCATTCTTCAATTTTCTTTCTCTCACTAGGTTAGAGAAAAGAGTTCCCTCCTCCCTCTCTCTATATGGACCACCCCCATCCTCCTTCATTAAGTCATCAAAGCCTTCCAAATTCATGCAATAGATGGCTTAGCTAGCAAGAAACAAGTGGAAGAATGGATTTAAGCATGGGTTGGTTGGAAAGCTATGGATCAAGAATGAAGTGAAAGCTAGGGTTTGAGCTTGGAACTTGAAGGAAAGCAAGAACCTTGTTTAGGTGAGTTCTTAGATAATTTATCCTACCTTTGGTGTGTGTATTTATTGTGAGAAAACAAGATTATGTTAGTTTATGAAATTAGGGATTATAGAACCCCTTTGTACCATTTATGATCAAAACTTGTTAATGATGCCATGTAATTTATTTCTAATTGTTTTTATGCGTCCTAGAAGTGCCAAGTACATTAAGATGCTTGAAATTGAGGTTTTTATGCAAAATCACGTTTTCTGCAGAATTCTGGACTGCTACATGTAACAGCCCGATTTTTCGTTAGATTTATTTTATTATTTATTTATGTGTGTTATATGTGATTATTTGCCTTTGTGTGTATTTTTGGTTGGGATTGTAGAATTCGGTGTTAGAAGGGTATTTTAGTCATTTTGGACTTAGGGGCATTTTGGTCATTTTAAGAGTAGGGGTAATTTTGTAATTTGTTTGAGGATTGTTTTTAGTGCTTAGTGAGAGTCGTTATTTTACTAAGTTACTAGAGAGTGTAGTAATTATTTTATTTATCGGTAAGTGACCGTTAGTGATATATTTTACCGTTAAGTGAGTAGTAACATTTGGGGTTAGAATAGAAATGGGTTAGGCCCATTAAGGTTTGTGAGATAAGCCCAATTGGATAGAGCATATATAAACTCTAGTTGTTGGTGAAAATTAGGTTTTACAAACATTTATCATTTCATTTCATTTGAGAGAAGAGATAGAGATAAAGAGAAGAAAGAGTTTGAAGAGATTGAAGAGGAAGGCTAGGGCTAGAAGAGGGATTCATCATCTAGAAGCTAAATTGAAGCTTGGGTTAGAGAATCTTGGTGCTAGAGGTAAGAGGGTTAGATTTCAACCATAATCCCTAACTTTTCATTTCTACCCATTTTGTGAAATTGATGAATTGATTTTAATTGGTGTAAATTTGTGCATGATTGTTGTTGTTATGTTTGAGGACATGATGTGTTGATAATCAAGTTGTTGTTGACGAAATTACATGCTCAATATATGTTTATATGTATAATTTGTTGATTTTGCTCAAAATGGTATAAATTAGTGTTGTTGTGGTTGATTAGTGATGAATTCATGTTTGAATGAGGTTGTTGATGAATTAGATATGTTGTTGTTGTTGATTTATACCATGGGTATTCCATTTTGTGAAGTTGTTGTTTGAATTGGTGAAGTTGTGGTAAGATGTTCATGTGAAGGACCAAAATGAACTTTTGAAATATGAAGTTGTTGACTGAGTTTTTGATGTTGTTGGATGAATTGGACTTGGTATAATTTCTGTTTTCATGTTGTGGTTGTGTTAGTCGAGTCGTTTGGGAGAAAACGGGTTTTCCGTGTGAAATGTCGGTGTTTAAGAGTTTTTGCAAATAAGTGATTATGTGAGGTTTGGGAGAAATGATTTTGTGATGGTTGAAACTTGAATTTTTCTGTAGATTATGATAGAACTAAATGACAGGAGCGTGTAGGCGAAAACGGCAACGAAATCCGATTAACGGTTTGAATTTTATGCGCGAAATGGTGAAAACGGAAAAACGAAGAAAAAGCTGTGCTGTCAATCGAGCACGGCCATGCCGTGCATGGCACGGGCCGTGGTAACTTTCTGTTTCCTTGGCACGGCTGTGCCGTGCATGGCACGGCCGTGCCGTGCATGGCACGGGCCGTGCCGTGTTGACAGAACTTCGGTTTCTGCGTTTCTTGTGTTTTTTCACCCATTTCTGCTTTGAATTGGCCTTTGGTGTAAACATGAAAGTTTATATAATTTTGTTAACTTTCCAATGGCTTTGGTTTGACTTGAAAATGATTCATGGATTTTGAGTTATAAGGAAAACACTCTAAGGATGTCTTAGAGAAATTTTACTGAAACTTCGCATAACCACTTTTAAGTCGACCCAAACCTTATGGATTGCTTCCTACTTTCAAACTTGGATTCTATAAGTTCAATTATGGTTTTCAAACTATGATGTGTTGGGTCTAACTTGTTTTGCTTAGAAAATGGGAAATTTCTTGAAAAGTGTTTCGGTGAGACGAACTTTGTGATTTTCATGAGTTCATCGTATTTGGCTGATGAAATGCTTATGTAACCTCTACTGCACATATATGTGACTTGTGAGAATACATGGCATAGGCAACTGAGCTTGTTTGCTTGGTTTTGTCTTAAATGTTCAATTACTTGTAATATTTTGACTTTGAGAGACGAACTTGATTAAAACTGATTTTTGAGAGCCTATTGCTTATCAACCGTTTATGAATAGATTAATATGACTATGAAATGGTGTATGAATGGTTGTTGAGTGATGAAGATGATGTTTGTGATCATATGTTGTAGTTGTTCCTTATTTTGGATTGTAAAGAATTATGTGCAAATGTGGCAACTATATGTTGATTTATGTGGAGATGATTGGTGATGCATATGTGTGTGAAAACCATATGTTGCCTGTATTGTGAATGTAGTTGGTGATTGTATATATGTTATGTGGTGGTGAATTGTTGTTGATTGCATATATACAAATATTGGTGATGTTAAGGTGAATTGTTTGTGTGAACATATGCATTGTAGTTGAGTCATATGTTCATGCATACATGACTGATGGTGGTGGATTTTATATCCAATTGAGGTGATTACGATGTTTTGTTGCATCGAAGGTGACGACCTTGAGGTGTTTTGGTACCACATGCATCTAGATGAGTCTAGAGCCATTGTATAAACTGTTGGTGAATTGAATTGCATGGAGATGTGTTTGGTGATTGATTTGCTAATTGCAATTGTGGATTGAATTGTTAATTGTTGATTGACAAGGTGAAGTTGTGATATGTGTATGATACACTTGTTGATATGAACTTGAAATGATGGTAATGAATGATATGAATGTTGTGGATACTTGTGAGTATGTGTATAATTTAGCAAACATTATGCTCAAATATATCTTTCATTCCAATGTTCTTACTATTTTCTTATATGGATTATGATGATGTAATGCTAACCCTCAGTGGTTTACCACATACCTTTCTGTATGGACGGGTAGATGGAGTGCAGGATGCTTAGTTTGTTTGCTTGATGATGCCGAGGAGTGGAGTTCCTCTTTTTTATGCAAGTGTCTAGATTAGGGCTCTGATCTAGGGTAGTTCTTGCATGTTGTTTTATTTGACTATGTATTTTGGAGTTGAGTTGGTACTTGTTATTTGAGATTTGGAGAATACATTTGTATTTTGTTGAGACCTGGAGATGTTTTATGATTATATGTATGTTCCGCTGCTAGGTTATGTAAACATGATCTTTATGCATGTATGAATTGTGGTTTATTCGAAGACGTAGCATCTATTTCTAGAATATGTTTGTATATTCGCGCGTTTTACCGCTTATTAGAAGTAGGGTGTTACAAGTTGGTATCAGAGCCATGGTCAGTCTTGTCCAGACTAGTAGACTAGTGTTTGTTGATACTCCCTATTAGTATGCGAATGGTAATGATTTACCTTCGGTACTTGTTCTTGTGTTGTTGTGTTATTGTTCTTATATGTTGGTTGGTTTTATGTAGAAGAGAGATGGCTGGTGGTAGAGATGATGCGGCGATTGCTCAGGCTTTAGCTTCGATGGCTCAGGTGTTGACTCAGGCAAATGAGCAGGCGGCAATTGGTCATCGTGATCCTGGTGAGGCGGAGGAGCGAACGTTGGATCGTTTCTTGCGAAATAGTCCGCCGACGTTCAAGGGTAGATATGACCCGGATGGAGCTCAGAGTTGGGTGTAGGTATGGAGAGGATCTTTCGGGCTATGGTGACGAGTGAGGACCAGAAGGTCAGGTTGGCCACTCATATGCTTGCTGAGGAGGCTGAGTATTGGTGGACCAATGCTAAGGGGAGGCTTGAGGCCGGAGGTGGAGTTGTGACTTGGGCTAGGTTCAAGACTGAGTTTTTGAGTAAGTACTTTCCTAAGGATTTGAGGACCAAAAAGGGAGTGGAGTTCTTGAACTTGAAGCAAGAGAATCGTTCAGTGGCTAAGTATGTAGAAAATTTTGAGGAGCTTTCGAGGTTTTGTCCGTACATCAATGCGGAGGATGCTATGGTTTCCAAGTGTGTGGAGTTTGAAAGCGGTTTGAGGCCCGATATCTATCAGTACATGTGTATTTGGGAGATCCATGATTTTGATACTTTTGTGCATAAGTGTCGCATGTTTGATGATGCTGGAAAGGCTAAGGTTAACCACTACAAGGCTCAGAATGAGAAGAAGGGCAAGAGTCATGGATTTGGGAAGCCGTACAACAAGGACAAAGGCAAGAAGAGAGAATCTGGTGGAGGCTCTAAGGTGAATGTTGCTGAGGTGAGGTGCTACAAGTGTGGCATATTGGGTCATTTTGCTAATGATTGCAAAAGTGGTGAGAAATGCTACAAGTGTGGAGAAGCAGGTCACAAGGCTTTTGAGTGCAAGAAGGAGATCACTTACTACAATTGTGGTGAGAAGGGGCATATCAGTACTAAGTGTACCAAGCCGAAGAAGGCGGCGGGGAAGGTGTTTGCATTGAATGCAAAAGAGGTGGAGCATCCGGATAATCTCATCCGAGGTATGTGTTTTATCAATAGTACTCCTTTGATTGCAATTATTGATACTGGTGCTACTCATTCTTTTATTGCGGTTAGTTGTGTTGAGCGTTTGGGTTTGGTTGTGACTCCGTTGTCTCAAGGGATGGTTATCGACACCCCGGCTAGTGGTTCGGTGACTACTTCTTTAGTGTTTGCTAAGTGTCCTGTTAGTTTTGGCAATGTAGATTTTGAGTTGGATCTTGTGTGTCTTCCGTTGAAGCATATGGATGTGATTTTCGGTATGGATTGGATGTTTAATTTTGGTGTTAACATTAATTGTTTGACCAAGAGTATAACGTTTTCTAAGCCAGTAGCTGAGGGAGGTAGGAAGTTCTTGATCGCGGAGCAAGTGAAGAAGTCTTTGGATGATGAAGCTAGTGTGTTCATGATGTTTGCTTCCTTGAAGGAAAGTAGTAAGAAATGAGTTGGTGATTTGCCGGTAGTGCAAGAATTTCCAGAAGTTTTTCCGGATGACATTACCGAGTTACCACCGGAGAGGGAAGTTGAGTTTGCAATTGATTTGGTCCTTGGAACGAGTCTTATTTCGATTGCGCCTTATCGGATGTCTGCATTAGAGTTGGGTGAGTTGAAGAAGCAGTTGGAAGAGTTGCTTGAGAAGCAGTTTATCAGGCCGAGTGTTTCTCCGTGGGGTGCTCCAGTGTTGCTAGTTAAGAAGAAGGATGGAAGCATGAGGTTGTGTGTGGATTATCGGCAGTTGAACAAGGTGACAATCAAGAATCGGTATCCGCTTCAGAGGATTGATGATTTGATGGATCAATTGGTTGGTGCGGAGGTGTTCAGGAAGATTGATTTAAGGTCAGGATATCATCAGATTAGAGTAAAGGCGGAAGATATATCCAAAACTGCGTTCAGAACGAGGTATGGACACTATGAGTATTCTGTGATGCCATTTGGAGTGTCTAATGCGCCAGGTGTTTTCATGGAATATATGAATAGAATATTTCATCCTTTTCTGGATCGTTTTGTGGTGGTGTTTATTGATGATATTTTGGTATATTCGAAGTCTGAAGAAGAGCATGCCGAGCATTTGAGGATTGTGTTGGGAGTGTTGAAAGATAAGAGGTTGTTTGCTAAGTTGTCGAAGTGTGATTTCTGGTTGCGGGAAGTGAGTTTCCTTGGTCATGTGATTTCTAAAGGTGGTATTGTCGTGGATCCGTCAAAGGTTGATGCAGTGTTGCAGTGGGAATCACCTAAGTCTGTTTTTGAAGTTAGAAGCTTTCTTGGATTGGCAAGGTATTATCAGAGGTTCATTGAGGGATTCTCTAAGTTGGCGTTGCCATTGACGCAGTTGACTCGGAAAGGGCAAGCTTATGTTTGGGATGCTAATTGTGAGAAGAGTTTCCAAGATTTGAAGAAGAGGTTGACATCGGCTCCAGTGTTGATTTTGCCGAATCCGAAGGAAGATTTAGAACTTGTAGATCGAGTGGTGTTGATTAACCAAGGTAAGGGTGGAGACTTCAGATTGAATGAGAACTGTGTTTTGATGTTTCGTGATCGTGTTTGTGTACCAAGAGTTCTTAAGCTTAAGAGAAGGATTTTGGAAGAAGGTCACAGAAGTAGTTTGAGTATTCATCCAGGAGCGACTAAGATGTATCAGGATTTGAAAAAGTTGTTTTGGTGGCCTGGAATGAAGAAGGATATTGCAGAGTTTGTGTATGCTTGTTTGGTTTGTCAGAAGTCTAAGAATGAACATCAGAAGCCGTCAGGTTTGATGCAACCGTTGTTTGTGCCAGAGTGGAAGTGGGATAGTATATCAATGGACTTTGTGGGAGCGTTGCCGAAGACTGTTAAGGGTTTTGGTTCTATTTGGGTGATTGTCGATCAGTTGACGAAGTCAGCACATTTAGTTCCTATTAAGACCGGTATATCTGTGGCGAAGTTGGCTAAAATCTACATTGAGCAGATCGTTAGATTGCATGGTGTTCCTTCTAGTATTGTGTCGGATTGGGATCCGAGGTTTACTTCTAAGTTTTGGGAGAGTTTGCAAGTTGCTTTGGGAACTAAGTTGAGGTTGAGTTCTGCTTATCATCCCCAGACTGATGGTCAGACGGAGAGGACTATTCAGAGTTTGGAAGATTTGTTGAGAGCTTGTGTGTTGGAGCACGGTGTCAGTTGGGTCGAATGTTTACCGTTGATTGAGTTTACTTACAACAACAGTTTTCATTCCAGTATCGGGGATGGCACCATTTGAGGCTTTGTATGGTCAGAGGTGTAGAACTCCTTTGTGTTGGTATGAGTCAGGAGAAAGTGCTTTGTTAGGACCGGAAGTTGTGCAAGAGACGACCGAGAAGGTTAAGATGATTCAAGAGAAGATGAAAGCATCTCAGAGTAGGCAGAAGAGTTATCATGATAAGAGGAGGAAAGACCTTGAGTTTCAGGTTGGTGGCCATGTGTTTTTGAGAGTGAATCCTATAACTGGTGTTGGACATGCTTTGAAGTGTCAGAAGTTGACTCCTCGTTTTGTTGGACCTTTTGAGATTGTTGAGAAGGTTGGGGTTGTAGCGTATCGGATTGCGTTACCGCCATCTTTGTCGAATCTTCATGATGTGTTTCATTTGTCTCAGTTGAGGAAGTATGTGTATGATGCGTCTCATGTGATTCAAGTGGATGATTTAGAAGTAAGGGATTATTTGACCGTTGAGACTTGGCCATTTAGGATTGAGGATCGAGAAGTGAAGCGTTTGCGTGGCAAGGAGATCATTTTGGTTAAAGTGATTTGGGTTAAACCGACTGGTGAAAGTGCCACTTGAGAATCGGAGAGTAGGATGAGGGTTGCGTATCCAGAGTTGTTTCCTTCAGGTAATTTTCGAGGGCGAAAATTCTTTTAGTGGGGGAGAGTTGTAACAGCCCGATTTTTCGTTAGATTTATTTTATTATTTATTTATGTGTGTTATATGTGCTTATATGTGATTATTTGCCTTTGTGTGTATTTTTGGTTGGGATTGTAGGATTCGGTGTTAGAGGGTATTTTAGTCATTTTGGACTTAGGGGCATTTTGGTCATTTTAAGAGTAGGGGTAATTTTGTAATTTTGTTGAGGATTGTTTTTAGTGCTTAGTGAGAGTCGTTATTTTACTAAGTTACTAGAGAGTGTAGTAATTATTTTATTTACCGGTAAGTGACCGTTAGTGATATATTTTACCGTTAAGTGAGTAGTAACATTTGGGGTTAGAATAGAAATGGGTTAGGCCCATTAAGGTTTGTGAGATAAGCCCAATTGGATAGAGCATATATAAACTCTAGTTGTTGGTGAAAATTAGGTTTTACAAACATTTAGCATTTCATTTCATTTGAGAGAAGAGATAGAGATAAAGAGAAGAAAGAGTTTGAAGAGGAAGGCTAAGGGCTAGAAGAGGGATTCATCATCTAGGAGCTAAATTGAAGCTTGGGTTAGAGAATCTTGGTGCTAGAGGTAAGAGGGTTAGATTTCAACCATAATCCCTAACTTTTCATTTCTACCCATTTTGTGAAATTGATGAATTGATTTTAATTGGTGTAAATTCGTGCATGATTGTTGTTGTTAGTTTGAGGACATGATTTGTTGATAATCAAGTTGTTGTTGATGAAATTACATGCTCAATATATGTTTATATGTATACTTTGTTGATTTTGCTCGAAATGGTATAAATTAGTGTTGTTGTGGTTGATTAGTGATGAATTGATGTTTGAATGAGGTTGTTGATGAATTAGATATGTTGATGTTGTTGATTTATACCATGGGTATTCCATTTTGTGAAGTTGTTGTTTGAATTGGTGAAGTTGTGCTAAGATGTTCATGTGAAGGACCAAAATGAACTTTTGAAATATGAAGTTGTTGACTGAGTTTTTGATGTTGTTGGATGAATTGGACTTGGTATAATTTCTTTTTTCATGTTGTGGTTGTGTTAGTCGAGTCGTTTGGGAGAAAACGGGTTTTCCGTGTGAAATGTCGGTGTTTAAGCGTTTTTGCAAATAAGTGATTATGTGAGGTTTGGGAGAAATGATTTTGGGATGGTTGAAACTTGAATTTTTCTTTAGATTATGATAGAGCTAAATGACAGGAGCGTGTATGCGAAAACGGCATCGAAATCCGATTAACGGTTTGAATTTTATGCGCGAAATGGTGAAAACGGAAAAACGAAGAAAAAGTTGTGCTGTCAATCGAGCACGATCGTGCCGTGCATGGCACGGGCCGTGCTAATTTTCTGTTTCCTTGGCACGGTCGTGCAGTGCATGGCACGGGCCGTGCCGTGCATGGCACGGGCCGTGCCGTGCTGACAGAACTTCGGTTTCTGCGTTTTTTGTGCTTTTTCGCCCATTTCTGCTTTGAATTGGCCTTTGGTGTAAACATGAAAGTTTTAGATAATTTTGTTAACTTTCCAATGGCTTTGGTTTGACTTCAAAATGATTCATGGATTTTGAGTTATAAGGAAAACACTCTAAGGATGTCTTAGAGAAATTTTACGGAAACTCCGCATAACCACTTTTAAGTCGACCCAAACCTTATGGATTGCTTCCTACTTTCAAACTTGGATACTATAAGTTCAATTATAGTTTTCAAACTATGTGTTGGGTCTAACTTGTTTGGCTTAGAAAATGGGAAATTTCTTGAAAAGTGTTTCGGTGAGACGAACTTTGTGATTTTCATGAGTTCATCGTATTTGGCCGATGAAATGCTTATGTAACCTCTACTGCACATATATGTGACTTGTGAGAATACATGGCATAGGAAATTGAGCTTGTTTGCTTGGTTTTGACTTAAATGTTCAATTACTTGTAATATTTTGACTTTGAGAGACGAACTTGATTAAAACTGATTTTTGAGAGCCTATTGCTTATCAACCGTTTATGAATAGATTAATATGACTATGAAATGGTGTATGAATGGTTGTTGAGTGATGAAGATGATGTTTGTGATCATATGTTGTAGTTGTTCCTTATTTTGGATTGTAAAGAATTATGTGCAAATGTAGCAACTATATGTTGATTTATGTGGAGATGATTGGTGATGCATATGTGTGTGACAACCATATGTTGCTTGTATTGTGAATGTAGTTGGTGATTGTATATATGTTATGTGGTGGTGAATTGTTGTTGATTGCATATATACAAATATTGGTGATGTTAAGGTGAATTGTTTGTGTTAACATATGCATTGAAGTTGAGTCATATGTTCATGCATACATGACTGATGGTGGTGGATTTTATATCCAATTGAGGTGATTACGATGTTTTTGTTGCATCGAAGGTGACGACCTTGAGGTGTTTTGGTACCACATTCATCTAGATGAGTCTAGAGCCATTGCATAAACCGTTGGTGAATTGAATTGCATGGAGATGTGTTTGGTGATTGATTTGCTAATTGCAATTGTGGATTGAATTGTTAATTGTTAATTGTTGATTGACAAGGTGAAGTTGTGATATGTGTATGATACACTTGTTGATATGAACTTGAAATGATGGTAATGAATGATATGAATGTTGTGGATACTTGTGAGTATGTGTATAATTTAGCAAACATTATGCTCAAATATATCTTTCATTCCAATGTTCTTACTATTTTCTTATATGGATTATGATGATGTAATGCTAACCCTCAGTGGTTTACCACCTACCTTTCTGTATGGACGGGTAGATGGAGTGCAGGATGCTTATTTTATTTGCTTGATGATGCCGAGGAGTGGAGTTCCTCTTTTTATGCAAGTGTCTAGATTAGGGCTCTGATCTAGGGTAGTTCTCTCATGTTGTTTTATTTTACTATGTATTTTGGAGTTGAGTTGGTACTTGTTATTTGAGATTTGGAGAATACATTTGTATTTTGTTGAGACCTGGAGATGTTTTATGATTATATGTATGTTCCGCTGCTAGGTTATGTAAACATGATCTTTATGCATGTATGAATTGTGGTTTACTCGAAGACGTAGCATCTATTTCTAGAATATGTTTGTATATTCGCGCGTTTTGCCGCTTATTAGAAGTAGGGTGTTACACTACAGTTCTCCAGGCGAGCTGGGGATCAGTGCTCTTTGGAGTAGCTCGCCATTTAGCTCGCCATGGCGAAAATTTTTGCCTGGCGGAGAGATATTTGGCCAGGCGAAATTGACTGCACAACATGTGTTGTCAATTCTTTTTGTGGCTAGCATGGGCTATCCGAGGCACGATCTTGCAGTACCTTATTAAACTTTGAAACCCCTCAATTCCATGTGTTTAAAGTACAATTTCAAACAACGTTGTAAACAAGGGAAAGGCATGGTAAATCGTTAACAATGCTTGTTGATAAATGATACGCAAGAGTGTTGCGTTATGCAATATGTTCGGGTAGTGATGAACTAAGAAGGGGAATGAAAGTAGAGCCTTGACATAGCTTGTCAAGAACTAGAATAGCTAGTAAAGAAAAGAATGCTACGCATTAGTGATATGCTTAATAAGACGTGGAGTGATATAGAGTATTATCTTTGCATAGGAGCAAAGTGACCATACGAGTATGGCAAGACGTGAATTGATTAGATATCCATTCACAAAGTAAGTTAAGCAAGCATATTGTTTACCTCTAGTGGGATCATTTAAGGATCCGAGGTAAAAGAGATAGTATGAATAGGTTTAACCTTCATACATGCTTAAGACAAAGACTTTTTAAGATGAAAGTGTCATGTCTCTTAATATCCACACTAGGTTGGATACAAGGGGTTCTCCAAGCGGAACGGTTAAGCCGTAAGGGAGCCGCATGTCACTAAGTAGTCAAAGTTAAGGTGCCGTGTCTTTTGTATTCCTTCCAAGGTTGGATATAAAAGGTTCTCCAAGGGGAACGGGGTAAGCCGTAAGGGACCCACACGTCACTAAGGGAGTCCGGTGTGCCCTAGCTAGGCATTTCACCGGTAGTAAGGGATTAAATTTTGGGGTTACTCCACCCGGGATTAATCCGTAAAATGAACTTAGATAATGAATCTAACTATGCATATTTATTGAGCATGCATATTTTATTTCATAGAGCCTTGACGTAGATCGTCAAGAACTAGTAAGATAGCAAGAATCACTATTTGTGATAAGAGATGATATGTTGTTAGATACAAAGTATTCAAGCAAGTAGAAGCAAGTAAAGAAAGATATGCTGGTGACGATCTTAGGTTTCCCTAATCATCCGGTTTAGAACCGTGTCATGATTATGTTATGCTCAGGCCTCGATACGTAGAGCGTATCTTGGCATTGCGATATTAGATTCCCCTTAACCGCCATGACACGTATAAGAAGTGAAGCCTATAACAAGTTAAGAAGAGCCTATGACGGCCTAGTAAACACGACCGTCTAGGAAAGCAAGTCCCCACACACGTATAATAAACCGGTAGGTTGTATTGTAGACATGTGGTGACCGTAGGTTTCCCCCGAGGTTACCTATAGCCTAGGTTTAGGTGGAACTCACTGAGACATTATGTCTCATCCCAATCCATATTTGTTTCAGATATTAGGTTGGATTAGCAAGCTAGTAGCCGATTGGATGATTCAGTAAGTGTTCGTTCGTGCCGCCGCAGGAAGATATGGATATTCAAGGATACATTCATTATATTTTAGAAAAGTTGAGTTGTGATTCTATTGTACGAAAGCATTTGTTGTATAAGATATTCATTCGAAGTTTTAATTATTGTTGTAAAATTTAATGCATCCAATACTAAACTAACGCACATGCTAGGCTTCTAGATACGTCTAGTATGGGTGTTACAAGAGTTGTTAATGTTTGTTGTCGTTGTTGCAGGGAGTTGATGGTACGTGAGTCAACTTTGTGTTGACGATCGATTCATTCACCAAACTTCAGACCCCCTTGGTAATAATCGCTTGTTAGAACTGTTCAGGGTTGGATCCAATTGGACACTATTCTTTTTATGTCATTTTGCTTTTGGCTTATCGAAAAAAACTTAATGACTTTGATGTCGCTAACATTAAAGATCTTGATGCATGAATCTTCCAAACACTTTAATAGTCATATTTGTAGTCTTTGTCGCATTCGTAAACATGTCGCTGCTATATTCTATGTACCTGGATGCTGTGAATATGTTTTAAATTCATATTTTTTTTTTTGGTTTTAATGATTTTTTTATGTGTAACCCTCCGATTCACAGGAAGAAGAGACATCAATAATATGAGTTCGGCCGAGAGATAAGTAAAATCTGACTAATAATTGAGCTCAGTTTTAATGATTTTGAATATGTATATGAATTTACTTATGAAACGATGCATGGAACGTAGCCATTATAATGAAGTTCCATGAGTTATAAAACTGAGACTTTTTAAGTTTAGTCATTACTTAATTTTAATAGTTCTTTTACTCTCTACAAAAAAATATGCACTTGGTATTAGTCTCTGCTCAATTCAAATTTGTTTAATTTATGTTTAAAGTCTAAAGTTTTTGAACAAGTTTTTGTAGACGTGTTAAGAACATTACTAAAAGTTCATCAGGAAAAAATTATCGCAAAATATGATTTTTACATCCAAATTTTATTACTTTTATATTTAACTTTTGTCTTTTCAAAAAATTCGTATTTAATTCGTTTCGTATTAAAAAATTCTAAATTTTAGTATATGAACATTTCATAGTGTTCTAAACTTGTCTGAAAAAAATCGTTCAAAAATTTAAGAATTTAAGGATAATTAAACAAACTTTGTTTTAGCAGGGACTAAAATTTGAAGTAAATTTTTTTTGTGGGGACTAAAAAAGCTATTAAAATTAAGTAAGGACTATACTTAGAAGTTCCCAATTTTATATTGGTCAAAAACATATTTAATCCTAAAAACTATAACAAACCTTGTAGGCTCTGTTCGTTAAGGATTAGAATAAAATATATTTTGACATTCAATAATTTAGAGATTCTTTTTAGAGATTTTATAAATAAATCAGATATTGTATTTTTGCTAAAAAAATATTAGGATAAAATTGTATTTTTGCTAGTTATTTACTTTCATATATGGTGCTATATTCTATTAACCTGGATGTTGTAAATAAGTTTGTAAATTCATCTATTTTGGTTTTACTTATTTTGTTTGTGCAACCGTTCAATTCACAGGAAAAAGAGACATTGGTAATTTGAATTCGACCGAGAAATAAGTAAAATCTCATCAATGATTGAACTCGATTTTAATGATTTTGAATTTGTGTAGTTAGATGTATTCGATTGGATGTTGTTTTTATAGTTTTTTTTTGACAAGGTTGTTTTTTTTAGTTAAGAAGGTAAAAATAATGTCATTATTCACAAGCATTGCCTTTTCAGTTTTTTTTTGAACAAAAGCATTGCCTTTTCAGTTATAAGACACGAGCCTTGCCTTTTCGGTTATAAGACGAAAACACGCTGAAAAGAGATTATATAAAGCAATTTTAATTGTACAGGAAGTGAATATTCATTTTTGATGAAAGGGAATGAAATAATTTTAATTTCATGAGGATACCACAAAATTATTAACTATCACCATCAATTTAATAAGGGAGCTATAGTGTCAGTTAGTGTATGGACCTCTCTATAAATTGTTAAATATAGTCATTTCACTTTTCCTAACAATTAACGTAGGGAGCTATCGTGCTAGCTAGTATATGCACCTTTCTATAAATTGTTGCATGTAACAATGAACTAATGCAACATTAAGCTAAGTTCATAACAAATAATTTTAGCTTATTCTTTCTTTTGATCAAACAATGACTTATGTTAAGCTTGCTACTTTGGCTGTCTTCATGCTCACCACATTCTGTATGTATATTTTTTTAATATTGCGCTCATCTTTCTCACCGATATATTTATATATGTTAGGATCTATATTCTTAATCAATGAAAAATTATTATATTACATGCTCAATTTAATGCCAAACTTTCCTAAACATATACGTTATATGCATAGATGTGTATTGGTTCCAACTTTAACTTCCTTTGCCATTTGCAGTAATCGTCCAGACAAACGTTGAAGAAGGGGAATGTCCATCCTTCGGTAAATTTTGTTTACCATTTGGGCCGGATACATGCGGCAGCATCATGTATTGTCGTTGTCTTTGGGATTCTAAAGGAGGCGGTTATTGCGGTGACAATTGGTAATATTCCGTTCTGCCTGTCAGTATCGGAATATTACACACTTTTCCATAGAAGATCATGGCCACTAACTCTAATGAAAAAAGTCTATTTGAAGATGGCTTTGGAAATTGATGCCACTTAAGAATGATATGTCTAAAAAACTAGAAACCAAC
This sequence comes from Medicago sativa, assembly GCF_051527215.1. Taxonomy (NCBI): domain Eukaryota; kingdom Viridiplantae; phylum Streptophyta; class Magnoliopsida; order Fabales; family Fabaceae; genus Medicago; species Medicago sativa. The sequence continues at coordinate 35,162,527 of NC_140751.1, forward strand.
CATGCATGTTATTGTTATCCTGCGTCTACTTTAAATAAAACAACCTTTGTTTCCAATTGATCAATTAGATTTCTTCGATATCCCTCTGGATTTTAATGATGCATATACATGGGTGTGGTGATTTTGACTTGTATTCTTTTAATTTTGCACGTTATAATTTGTTTGCTGTTGTAAAACTTACAATGTTTAAATATCATCTTTACATGGAACGAAACATAAAAACAATATGTGTAACAAATCATGATAGAGGCCGGCCGTAAAAGGATAAATACTATTGAGTATTGATATAAAATGCTTTTGAATGAAATTTTCAAGAGAAAAAGAAGAACTAGCGATTTAATACAAATTTTTAATCAAATACATTAGTTTTTATTTACCAATTTTTGCTTATATTTTAAGACGGATAGAGTAGTTTACAAAATCTTTTGGAATATAATATAAATTCTAGGGTTAAATATATTTTTGGTCCCTATAAATATAACAACTTTTCGTTTTAGTCCCTCTAAAATTTTCCTTCAACTTTTAGTTCTTATAAAAATTTTCATCTTCACTTTTGGTCCCTCCTTTAAAGTAAACTCATATGTAGAATTCATATTTTTTAATAAAATTTTGCAGAAAAATTCATAATATTATAAGAATCTCTCCCAAAAAAATTTAGAATTTTTCAAAAAAACATGAATTTAATATGAATTTTTATATTGTTTATGGTTAAAAATTCATATTAAATTTATGTTTTGCTAAAAATTTCTATTTTTTTTTGGGAAATTTTTTTACAATATTTTACACATTTCTGCAGAATTTCATTAAAAAAAAAATGCTAAAATTAACTCAAAAATAGGGACCAAAAGTAGTGATTGAAAATTTTATAGGGACTAAAAGTTGAAGGAAATTTTTAAAGGGACTAAAACGAAAAGTTGATATATTTATAAGGACCAAACACATATTTAGCCCTAAATTCTAAAATCCCTTTTCAAACACAAGATAAATATATAATCCATCCGTCTCAAATTACAAGCAAAAAAATTCAAATCACACTAATTAAGAAAACTAAAACATAAAAACTTGGAGTATAGTTTTTGTGTTTTCTTTGGAATAAATTTTATGGTTAAATATGTTTTTGGTCCCTATAAATATACCAAATTTTCGTTTTAGTCTCTATAAAATTTTCAATTGTTACTTTTGGTCCCTATTTTTTAAGTTAATTTTAGTATTTTTTAATAAAATTGTGCAGATATGTGTTGAATATTGTAAGAATAATTCAAAAAAAATAGACATGGCTCTGATACCAACTTTAATATTCAATATTCCAAAACATAGGGTAATATTTTAATATTCAATATACCAATTGTAAGTTAATTTTAATATTCAATATACCATTCGAATACAACAGGTAATTCAACGGGTTTTGGTCCGGACAAGATCGACATGGCTTTGATACCAACTTTGTAACACCCTACTTCTATTTAAGCGATAAAACACGTGAATATACTAAATATTCAAGAATTAGACGTCTCGTCTCCAAATAATCCACAAATAGACATGCATAAACATATCTCATCAACTAAATCATCACAGTGGAACATCACATACAACTCAAGTAGCCATGTCATCATCATATAAATACAACCTCATAAAGATAATGTATAAATCCCAAACATAGGGTAATCTCAACAACAGATATAATCCAAAATCAAACATAAAACACTGTCATAGATAAGAGCCTATATAAGACACGTGCGATAAAAACATATCCTCAAGCAACTCACAAGCAAAGCAAAGCAAAGCATCTAATCCTGCATGTCGTCTACCCATTCCTACAAATAGGTAGGCGGTCCACCACAGACCATTGGGGGTTAGCTTCACATCAATCATAATCAAAGACATATAAACAAGATTAATCATGCATCTCAATATTATATAATTCATAATAAGCATCATCATAAACACATATTTCAAATGAATCTCTAAGTCACAATCAAAGATTCTTGCACATAATTCATCACTCACAAATAATCACCAATCACACAACAAATCAAATGCATAATTCATTCAAGGCACATAGGCAATTATGACATAAGACCAACTACATGCAATGCGCCTAGACACGACGTTATATGCATGTGGTACCAATCAACAACAAGGTTGTCACCTTCGATGAAACAAAAACATCGTAACAACCCGAATACAACCCGCATAGTGAATACAAAGTATTCGTCAACAAAAACAACATGTTATGATGCATGAACATATGACTCGATCAACAACAATGCATATGTTCACACAACTTCAACAATCAACACCAACTTATTCATTACATGCTTACAACAACAACTCAACAACAATAGCTTGTAAAACAATTCACCAACAACATATCCCAAAACAACAACACAACAATTAAACATGAATTTACTCACAATTCAACAACCACAACTTCATTCTTCATCAATTTTTCACAAAAACATAACATACCCACATTTACATATTTAGGAATGCAAATTCATCATTTACTACACAATTATCATTCAATTCATATTCATAATCATGTCATCAATATCTAAGCACGAATTTCTACAATCAAACTCAAATAATCACTTATCCACATAATCACTTATTCAATTAAGCACTTATGAGAAATGGGTAGAAAAAGATTATGCTTGAATACTACCCCCTTACCTCTAAATCCAAGAATTCCTAGCTTAGTCCTCACTTTAGCTCCTAGATCCACACCCTCTTGCTCTTCAAGCCTCTAGCTCTTCAAACCATTTCTTACTTTTTCTCTTGCCTTTTCTCTCTCCACCTCTTTCTATTGTTTTGAAAATGAATTGCTCTAACCATAGTTTCCTCTTAAGATATAGGTTATATAGTCACACCACTAATGGGCCTAAATCCCCAAATGTTATATGAGCTCAAATTCTAATTAATCCAAACCACTACTTCTATTTCACTAACGGTAAAAATAACGAGTAAACACCGGTTCTAACTTAATTACCACAACACACTAACAACTTAGCAACAATAAATAGTTCTCACTTAAAATAGTAAAAATACCCTCCAATCTAAATTACAAAATTACCCTTGCTCACCAAAAGAAAAATACCCCTAAGTCTAAAAAGACTAAAAGACCCTTCTAACACGAAAACCCAAGAAATCACACTGAAAGATAAATAATCACACACAAGCATATATAAACACATAAAACAATTAAAAATAAAATAACGGAAAATGGGCTGTTACACCATACACTCCTTAAGAATCAGAAGTTCTGACTCTGCTCGATAGAAAAGATATAGGCTTGCCATATAGCATTGGTTTCTTCCTTATCTTCGACCCTATGTGCTGGAAATTTTCTGGTGAACCAATCTGGTCCAGGAGTCCTATTTGAGAAAGGAGCTAGCAAAAGGGTAAAAGTATCACACCCTGATAGAGCCTCATAAGATATCCTGAACTAATCTTTAGAACCCCAATTTTCACATCTCAGCATGGCAAAGCCTAAACCTTCAGTTTCCCTATTTTCATGGGCCTTTTCGAGATCAGTGGGAATAAAAACTTTTAGATTTTCTCTGAAAGTGGCTAATAGCTATAATTGAAACAACCAAATAGGGCCAGGGATAATCAAACTGCTCCAAGATTGGTATGATCTTATGCCAGATACCCCTAGGTGTAAACTCTCATACAAGAACCCTGGAATGAGTTTACTCAAACAAATGTTTTTTCCTTCATGAAACTGGATGGTTAAGGTCTTATTCCCTTTGGCCACTTGTATTGATCTGGTACAAAGGATATACATGGATAACCAATAAGACAAAAAGGCTACATGTTCTGTAGCACTTACTTTAGCATTTTCAGTATCATGATGATCCATTATGAAACCGCCATAGGCAAATCTACTAAAATCAAAAGAGATTTCTGAATCATCTTCATCAGGATCAAAGGTTTCGCCAATAGGTTTTAGTCATGCAATAGCGGCGACATCTAAAAGAGTAGGTGTGAGCATTCCACACTTTAAGTGGAGGCTGTTGGTCGAAATGTTCCAAAAGTGGAGGGCAGCAATCAACATTTCATTATGATATCTAGGTCCTTCCCTAGACAACTGAATAAGGTCAAAAATACCTATGTCTTTCCAAAATCACCCCCTTTTTGCTTCTACCTTATTCAACCAAAGAAGGTAATCTTCATTTCTTTCATGTTTGGATTCTGTTCTAAACTTAGATTTCATGAAACTCAAGTTATACGGACCTTTGGTGAAAACTAAGGGAGAATGTTTCTCATAACAAGGAAAAATGGCATTGAGTGCCTTATCATTATCCCTGTCATCAGGAATAGGCCCTAAGTATGCATGAGTTGAGTTAGGGCATGGGATCATTACACGGGATTTCCAGATTATGTCTTCAGCTTCTTTAACAATCGGTTCCAAGACAAACTGAGGGTTAGAGATTTGAACGTCTTTTGAGAAATTGATGGATTCAATGTTGATTTGAGGTTGGGAAGAAGATCCTTTTTGGTTCATCATGACTTACGAACAGTGTTCAAATGAGGAATTAGAAATTTTTCTGGGGAAAATTTAAAGTTTTGAAGGTTTAGAGAATGAGTCCTCTCTTACTCGTACTTGGTAAAAAAATAAGAAGAAAAAGAACGAGGAACAATGAAAAAATCAATTAGAAATGAGGGGACAAAGGGAAAGGTAAAACTCATTCTTTATACCTTTTTTAGATCTTGACAAATGTCAACATCTTTAGTTGACAATTTTCCTTTAAAATACTAAAAGTGGCAGTTCCCTTTGTCTGGAACGTGGCCCACTAACCATGATGGGGACACCAAAAAGGTTTCTTTTGAACTGCTTCTCCAAAATGATGATGTCATCAAGATGATCTTCGATTACTTTCCTTAGAAGGTTAAAAAACGTCCTTTTCTCTTTATTAGAGAAGATTGGTCGAAAATGACATTTTTTGGGGGGCAATTTGTTAGGCTATATTTTGACAGGCTATAATAAATGCAGTCAAAAGAAGTTGACCTTATGATCGAAAGAGTCAACATTAATTTCTAAGTGCAAATGGTTCGTCGAGAAGATATGATTCATAGACATAGCTCAAAGTGTAACTTTCAGTTCGATAAACCAAAGGAGCATCGAAGAGGAGCTGATTCTACACGAGGTCAAGCAATGGACACTTCGAAGATTCAAATGTTTGAAATTCAAATCGAGGAGGCGTCTTTGTCCGTTTTTAGAAGTTATAGTTTCGAATCTTAATGTAAGTATTTATTTCTAAGTATAAATAGTAGTTTTTCATAGGAAAAAACGGGTCAAAAACCAATCATACACAAAACTTACACTCAAACTATCCGCATTCAAGAGAAAAACGAGTAACAAGTTACAATGTATGAACATGTGTACCAATTTACATTCAATCAATGCAATTTAATTTTATTTTCTTAAATGTCTTTGCAATTTACTTGTTTATTTTAAACATTTCCTTTTAATTCTACTTCAAAGTAACTTCAACGGATTTGACTGGGTCAAGTTCGACAGTTATTATTCATACATTCTATTATGTTCTTCAAGAACAATCACAAATTTCTGGAAAATAACAAACACGAAATGTCCTTAAGATTTACTGGTTGATCTTGCAGGTAATTAATTCTATACCAGCGGTTGTTTACCAAAAATCAGTGTAAACACTTATATCTTATTAAGCATTTTAACTCAGTGTAAACCATATATCTATCTATTGTAGAATTTTAACTCATATTTGATATATTAACATCTTTCTGTCAAGTATGCGAGTCTCCACATTTGTAATTATGTTGCATAGTCATATATGGTCAAATGAAGGCACAACATGGTCAAAAAAATGAGTTGATTGTAATTTAATGGAGGGAATAAAGGAAATTGAAAAGGAAAGAACGTGAAAAATAAATTTGATATTGAGGTAAATGATAGCAGTAAAAAAAATTGTATGTTTGTCGATGAGGTTATACGGAATGAAGTGATATGGTGGTAATTTTATGGGTGTGTTGATGAAGTTGAAGATTTTTGGGTAATTAATTTATAAAGATTAGACTCAATTAAAAAAATGTCACCACATTTTTTTAATAACAACAAATTATGTCAACTCAACATTTTTCTATAGTAAAATCCAACCAATGATCAAAAGTGAAGAAATTTGAAATAATAGAGATTGATTAAAAAATAGTGCATGAAAGTGAACAACATCCAAAAACTTATATTTAATATAAAAATGAAGTAAATGACATCCAAAAACCAACAAAACAGTTAATCATAATGTGCAGTGGATGGATGAAAGAACGACGGAGAAGGAGAACCGAACATGACTTAATTCACATAGGTTGTATTCCAACATGACTTAAGTCACGACGAGTTTAACACTTGTGCGACTTAAGTCACGTGGGGGTATTTTGGAAAGTTCGGTTGAGAGTGAGTAATTTTCTAATCCAAAAGGTACTAGGAATTTTTACGCTCTGGATATAATTGGATCGTATAGGAGATGAGCCATATCATTATTTACGAGTTTGATTCTTGTGTGAACGTTCATCTCTCTCTCTCTCTCTCTCTCTCTCTCCCTCTCCCTCCCTCCCTCCCTCCCTTATATGTCCCTTATTGTAGTTAAAATTCTTCATCTACTATCACAAAAGATGGTTTACGGTTAATTTTTGACTTGAAATCATTGTAATAATATTTTTGTTCCTTCTTTTTTATTTAAAAAAGTGTTCCATCTTGTTGTTGTTGTAGTCTTTGTCAGATTCGTAAACATGTCGCTGCTATATTCTATTAATCTGGATGTTGCGAATAAGTTTGTAAATTTATCTTTTTTGGTTTTATTGATTTTATTTTTTGTGCAACCCTCCAATTCACAGGAAAAAGAGACATTGATAATTTGAGTTCGATCGAGAGATAAGTAAAATCAAACCAATGATTGAGCTCAGTTTTAATGATTTTGAATTTGTGTCGTTAGATGTATTCGATTGAATGTTGTATTTATAGTTTTTTTTTACAAGGTTGTTTTTTTAGTTAAAAGGCAAATATAATGTCATTATTCACAAAACTTGCCTTTTCGGTTATAAGACACGATCCTTGCCTTTTCGGTTATAAGACGAAAACACGCCGAAAAGGGGTTATATAAACATTGTCAAACAACTCAATTATTGTAAGGGAAGTGAATATTTATTTTTGATGAAAGGTGTAACACCCTATTTCTAATGAGCGGTAAAACGCGCGAATATACAAATATATTCTAGAAATAGATGCTACGTCTTCAAATCAAACCACAAAAATGCATGCATAAAGATCCTGTTTACACAACATAGCAGCGGAAAAACATATAATTCATAAACATCTCTGGATCTACAAGAAAATACAAAATGTATCCTCCAAATCTCAAATAACAGAATATCTCAACAACTCCAAAATACAAAGTCAAATAAACAACATGCAAGGACTATCCTAGATCAGAGCCCTAATCTAGACACTTGCATGAAAAAGAGGAACTCCACTCCTCGGCATCAACAAGCAACAACTAAACTACACCTGCACACCGTCTACCCATCCATACAGAGAGGTAGGCGGTCCACCACAGACCACTGAGGGTTAGCATTACATCATCATAATCAATAAAAGATTTAAACGAGAACATTGGAAATGAAAGATATATTCAAGAACAAAGGACAATAAATCATACATGTATTCACAAGTATTCACAACACTTATATCATTCAATATCATCATTCCAAGTTCATATCAACAAGTGTATCATACACGTATCACATGATCATTATTATCCCCCATCACTTACATTTCAAGCTATCACATTATTATCATAGCATAGCATGCATATTCAACGTCTAATCAAGTCATCAACAAAAGCTCATCATTTATCAACATCAATCAATGAAAACATTACTTACTTCATTACTCATCTAGCATGCTTATCTCAACAAGTACAATTCGTCATGTCAAAGTTATAAGCAAGCCATCATCATTATCAAAGAACATCACCACATCATATATATATATATATACATATACCAATCTCACCTCATCATTATTATTAAAATAACCATCATCAATTGATTCACCAAGTGTATAAGCACAAACAATTAAGACATGCAATTAGAGCATAATACAATTATTCACAACCATCTACAAAATCCACCAATGTACTTATACATCAATCCACACAATCACAACATTCACCAAATTTCACCAACACACAATTCACCAAGTCATATATTCAATTATGACACAACTCATCAACTATTCAAATGCATGCAATGTTCTAGACTCTTCTCTAGATGCATGTGGTACCAAAACACCTCAAGGTCGTCACCTTCGATGCAACAAAAACATCGTACTCACCTCAATTGGATATAAAATCCGCCACCATCAGTCTTGGATATAAAATCCACCACCATCAGTCTTGGATATAAAATCCACCACCATCAGTCATGAATGCATGAACATATGACTCAACTACAAATGCATATGTTCACACAAACAATAATCACCTCACCATCACCAATACATGTATATATGCAATCATCAATAATTCTCCACCAATATATCATATATATACAATCACCAACAACATTCAAAAATCACACAACATAAAGTTGTCACATAATCACACCACCAATCATCTTTACATACCATATAACAATTCTCCATAAAGGATTCACAATCAATTGGTTCTCAAAGTCATCTTTAGTCAAGTTCGTCTCTCAAAATCACAACAATTAAATTAATTGAACATTTGAGTCAAAACCAAGTAAACAAGCTCAATCGCCTATGGCATGTATCCTCACAAGTCACATATACGTGCAGTAGAGGTTACATAAACATTTCATCGGCCACATATGGAGAATTAACAAAAATTCCGAAGTTCGTCTCAATTGATCACTTTTTTACAAAATTCCCATTTTCAAAGCAAAACAAGTTCAAACTTGATGGAACCATTCACAACCATTTTTAGAAGTCATATAAACATCATACATACTTAACCCTACTTCATTCTTTTGAGAAAACAAGTTTTTCAGAAAATCAGCGTTCTTGAACTTTCCTTGAACAATCAACAATAAGCTTGATTAAATCCAAGGAGTCAAGTTCAACTCAATTCTTTTGATGTTTCCATAGGTTTAGAAAGTCTAGAAAATAGTGAAAACATCGAAAGAATCAGTTTTGGAAGTCCGGAATTGGCCCCAAAGCACCCCAGCACAACACAACAAGGCAGGCACCCATGAGGGGCTGCCAAGCCATGCCCAGGCATGGCTTCCTGCGTCCAGGCGCAAATGGGCAGCAGCAAGTGTGCTGAGCTGCGGTTCTGTGCAGTCCCGGTTTTCCGGTTTCGCCATTTCGTTCTTAAAATCTCGACCGTTAACCCAAATTCAATTCCGTTTTCGCCTATGCATTCTACTCAATTAATCCTATCATATTTTTCTGAAAAATTATATTTTCACAATCTCCAAAACAGCTTATCCCATAATCACTTATTTCCCAAAACACTTAAAATCTGTTTTTCTCAAAATCCCAATTCTCTCCCAAACCATTCCTCATTAGCAAACAACAACCAAAAACAGGAAATCATTATACCATAACTCATCATAATCAACTTGTTTCATTCATTAAAAATCATTGACACTACAATTCAACTTAATCTCATCAAAATTCACCAATTCATCAATTTCCACAACTTTCAACAACAACAACATATTCATCACCAATTCACCATTTCAATGATACCCATTGCATCAATCCAACAACAACATCTGTCAAGATAACAACAACAACATTTGAACATAAATTCATGCACAATTCAACACTACAACTTCAATTCTCATCAAACTTGCTCAAGAGCACAAAGCACCAACAACTATGCATTTAAACATGTTAATTCACATACTAACATGCAATCATCATGGAAGAGAGCGAAACTTGAATGTAATTTCATGAGAATAAACAAAAGTTTTTCTTGAAAAAGATGATTAAACAAAAAACAAGATTAAATAGAATAAAAATTTGTCTTTTTTACTTACATTTTGGACAAAAATAATGAGTTTTTTTCTTACATTTTGGGACAGATGGATTATATAAAGGAGACAAGGAAAAGAGAATATCAACACAATGGATTTATAATTGTTCATCATCAACACATGATAGTTAGTCTAGTCCCTTAAACCTGAATGATTTCTACTAACAACCATAAACCAAAATTACCCAAACTGTCAACCTAATTTAGCGATGACTAGTACTTTGCTTTCGAACTTGTTATTTGTTGATTTTATAATTTGCTAAATATGTTATACTCGTTGTTTAAATTTTTATCGGACTTTGATTGCAACTAAAATTTAAATTGAAGTTTTTTTAGGGAAGAAATTAATTGTTTTTCATTATCTATCAAATGTTCAAAATGTAACCGTTCGTTTTTCGCCAGGATTATTTTATAATTTATTTATATGTGTTTTTATGTGTTTAATTGTTTGCTTGTGTGCTTATCTTAGGATTAGTGGATTTTTATCCTAGAAGGGTATTTTAATCATTTTAAGACTAAGGACATTTTGGTCATTTATTGACCAAAATGTTGAGGACATTTTGGACATTTATTTTCCGAAAACTTGTTTTTATTGAATCAAATGTTGAGGATAAGACTTGATTTTTGTAACAATGAACTTAGAAAGGATAGGTAAGGCATAGGCGAGCTTATAACATGTTTTTTCTTGAAAATGATTTAATTTTGAAGAATGAAGAAAATGAGACGAACTTGTTGAATTTTTGGAAATAATCGGAATTGAGGAATGATGATAACATGATTGCACTACCGTGACGTTATTTAAGGTGTTAACATGACGTGTTGATGTGTTTGAACATGAATGCTTTATTTTGGTGAAATACTTGAAAACGGATAATTGGTGACAATATGCGAACTTTGTTGAAATGAATGTTTATGATCTTATAACTTGTAAGCAGTTTTGTAAAAATCATAACATGGTGACTTAAGAATGAATCAATGTCTGATTGATGAATTAAATGTTGTTATCATGATGTGGTGAAATATTCGTCCTTATGTGATTCGGTAATTTGTGAAATATGCGTCCTTATGCGATTCCGAGCAAACCTCTCCAACTACGATGTGGTTCAGAGATGAACCAAGCAGAAGTTGGTGGGCATGTAACACCCAAGGCTGATGAGGACGGGGATTGGTCGCCGGTGCACAAGGCATGACAACGAAAGGCTCCCGATAACTTCTAGAGGAACCGAATCACATCAGAATGAGAGGGATCCTGAGGCTATGTAGGTATGAGACTACATGGTTGAAGGAAGGCTTATAAGAATTGTTTGATACTACCTATATCAACAAGATGCATCTTCTTTTCGATAACTTATTCCATAAGAACTCTACAGTTAAGCGTGCTTGACTTGAGGCAGTCTGGGATGTTGCAGTGATATTCAACGTCACTTATCTTTCTTCCATCCACTAGACAGACACATAATCGTTCCTTTTGTATACAATTTGAACTCCAATGGAAAATGAATCATTTTCTTTGTTCAACCCATGCCAATGATGTTACTTATGCATTTGGGAATGAACCCTGAAAGTTTATTGTGTGAAAAATCCAATTGTATTAACAATGAGATGTTGCATAGTTTTGGTGGAATGTTATCTTCAAACTGGTTAGATCTCAATATCATCACCTCCATATTATGTGACATCTTCACTGATACGGTTGTAGAGAAATTGTTTTCTCCGATATGAATTAATTGCAAATTTGTTATATTTGATAGGTGCAATGAAAAATTACCAGACAAGTTGTTGTAATGCAAATCCAGTGCTATGAGATTGATAAACGAGTCCATGGATTAAGGAACTTCACAAGTTAGCATATTACTCTTCATGAAAAGGAAAGATAAGCCTTTCCAATACTCCCAACATGACTAGGTTGTGCAGTGGATGGAAAAAAGAACGAATGAGAAGGAGTGTCGAACGTGACTTAATTCACGTAGGTTGTATTCCAACATGACTTAAGTCACGACCAGTTTAACTCCTGCGCGACTTAAGTCACGTGGGGGTATTTTGAGAAGTTCGGTTGAGAGTGAGCGAATTTTGTTGTGAGAAGAGTAATTTTCAATTCCAAAAGGTACTAGCAATTTTCACGCTCTGGATAGAATAGGATTGTATAGGTGTGGAACCATATCATTATTAACAAGTTTGATTCTCTCTCTCTCTCCCTCCCTCCCTCCCTCCCTCCCTCTTATATGTCCCTTATTGTAGTTATAATTCTTCATCCACCATCACAGAAGATAGTTTATGGTTAAATTTTGACTTGAAACCATTGTATTAATATTTACATTCCTTCTTTTTTTATTTAAATAAGTGTTCTTTGCAGATTTAGTTTCTTCTTCTTCTTCTTGATTTCATCGTCTTAGTGTGACATTTACATTGAGTTTTTTGTTGTCTTGGTGCAACGTTCGTTTATTTTCTCTTCTTTGTGACAGTGTTAGTTTGGCTCATATTGTCAGATTAACTTTGATCTATTCATTTGATGACTTTGACGTCGCTAACTGTAACAGCCCGATTTTCGCTAGATTTATTTTATTATTTATTTATGTATGTTATAGTGCTCTTATGCGATTATTTTTCTCTGTGGTATTTTTGGTTTGGATTCGTAGAATTCGGTGTTAGAATGGTATTTTAGTCATTTTGGACTCAGGGGTATTTTGGTCATTTTGAGAGTAAGGGTTATTTTGTAATTTTGCTGAGGATTAATTTTAGTGCTTAGTGAGAGTTGATATTTTACTAAGTGCTAGAGAGTGTAGTAATTATTTATAACTGGTAGGTGATCGTCAGTATTACTTTTTACCGTTAAGTGAGTAGTAACATTTTGGGGTTAGAATAGAAATGGGTTAGGCCCATTAAGGTGTTGTGAGTTAAGCCTAATTAAGTGAGACCTATATAAACTCTAGTTGGTAGAGAAAATAGGATTTTACCAACATTTTCATTTTCATTAGAGAGAAGAGGTAGAGAGAGAAAGAGCAAGAGGAGAAAAAGGGTTTGAAGAGAAGGATCTAGAGAGAGCTAGAAGAGGCTAGAGATTCAAGCTTTGGGGGAGCTAAAGTGAAGCCCTAGTTGGTGATTGTGAAGAATTAAGGTAACGGGGTTAGAACTCAGGCATAATCAATAGTTGTAGTTATCCCTAATTCTTTGCTTAAGTGGTTAATTGGGATTATGATGTAGAAAATTCGTGCTTAATTTTGATGGCATGATTATGTGCATGAATTGAATGTTAATTGTGTTGTTGTTGTTGAATTTGTATGTCAAAATGGGTAGATATGAACATGATATGTTTTTGTATGAAATTGATGATGAATGAAATTGTTGTTGTTGAATTGTGGATGAAATCATGTTCAAATGTTGTTGTTGTTATCTTGGCATATGTTGTTGTTGAATTGATGCAATGGATGTCATTGGAATGATGAATTATTGATGAGTTTGTTGTTGTTGTTGAAAGTTGTGGAAAATTGGTGAATTGGTGAATTTTTAATGAAGTAAAGTTGAATTGTGATGTTGATGATTTTTAATGAATGAAACAAGTTGATTATGATGAGTTATGGTATAATGATTTTCTGATTTTGGCCATTGATTAGTATTGAGAAATCGTTTGGGAGAAAATTAGGATTTCTTGTAAAAGTGATTTTTAAGTGCTTTTGGAAATAAGTGATTCTGGGATAAGCTGGTTTGAGAATGTGAAAATATAGTTTTTCAGAAAAATATGATAGGATTAACTGAGTAGAACGCGTAGGCGAAAACGGAATTAAATTTGGGTTAACGGTCGAGATTTTACTAACAAAACAGCGAACCGGAAAAGTCGGGACTGCACTGAACTGCAGCACAGGCGTCAGGTTGCTGGCTGCTCACGCTTGAGCGCAGCACACCTATGCCTAAACGCAGACAGGCAGCCCCTTCCGGGCAACAATTTTGTTGTTCCTTGATTGGGCGCTTCAGGACCAATTCCGGACTTCCAAAATCGATTCCTTTGATGTTTTTCGCTATTTTTTAGGTCTTCTAAACCTTTGGAAACATCAAAAGAATTGGGTTGAACTTGACTCCTTGGATTTAATCAAGCTTATTGTTGATTGTTCAAGAAATGTCCAAGAACGCTGATTTTTCCGAAACTTGGTTTCTCATGAGAATGAAGTAGGGTTAAGTATGTATGATGTTTATATGACTTCTAAAAATGGTTGTGATTGGTTTCATCAAGTTTGAACTTGTTTTGCTTTGAAAATGGAAATTTTGGGAAAACTGATAAAATGAGACGAACTTTGGAATTTTCATGATTTAGTCGCATTTGGCCGGTGAAACGCCAAGGTATCCTCTACTGCACTCATAGGTGGCCTAGAGGTATACTTCGTTGAGACATTGGAACTTGTTTACTTGGTTTTGGCTCAATTGCTCAATTATTTCTAATGTTGTGATTTTAAGAGACGAACTTTGTTGAAAATGGTTTTAAGGACCGATTGTCCTATAAATCCTTTATGAATAGATTGATATGATTATGAGATGATGTATGAATGGTTGGTAGGTGATGAATATGATATTTGTGACCATATGTTGGTTTTGTTCCTTTATTTGGATTGTAAGAAATTATGTGGAGATGTGGCAACTATATGTTGATTGAGTGGTGGATGTTGTTGATGTATAATTATATGTGACAACTATATGTTGATTGAAATGTGGATGTTGTTGGTGATTGTATATATGTCAAGTGGTGGTGAATTGTTGTCGATGCATATATACTAAATGTTGGTGATATTGAGGTGATTATTGTTTGTGTGAACATATGCATTGTAGTCGAGTCATATGTTCATGTATTTATGACTGATAGTGGCGGATTTTATATCCAATTGAGGTGACTACAATGTTTTTGTTGCATCGAAGGTGACGACCTTGAGGTGATCTGGTACCGCATGCATCTAGAAGAGTCTAGAGCATCATATGCATTTGATTAATTGATGAGTCGTGTCATAATTGAATATATGACTTGGTGAATTTGTGTATTGGTGAAATTTGGTGGATGTTGTGATTATGTGGATTGGTGTATATGTACGTTGGTGGATTTTGTTGACGGTTGTGAATAATTAAATTGTGCTCTAATTGCATGTATTACTTGATTGTGATTATACACTTGGTGAATCAATTGATGATAACTGTTTTGATAATAATGATGAGGTGGGAGTTGTATATGTATATACATAAGATGTGGTGATTTCTTTGATAATGATGATTGCTTGCTTATAACTTTGAAATGATGGATTGTACTTGTTGAATTAAGCATGCTAGAAGAGTAATGAGGTGAGTAATATTTCCATCGATTGATGTTGATAAATGATGAACTCTGTCGATGACTTGTTTAAATGTGTCTGTTATGCTATGATAATAATGTGATAGCTTGAGGAGCAAGTAATGGGGGATAATAATCATGTGATGCTAGTATTCTAGGAGGGATTATGTATATGCGATATGTATGAATCCTTGAATGTTATGTTCTCATATGTGGATTATGTTTGATGTAATGCTTACCCCCAGTGGTTTTGACCGCCTACCTGTCTGTATGGATGGGTAGACGTTGTGCAGGATTAGTCGCTTGGTGAGTTGCTTGGTGGTTGCTTGGATAGCTGAAGTTAGCCTCCACTATCGTTTGGAGTTATAGTTTAGGGCTCTGATTAGGTCGAGTCGGTGTCCCTTTACTTTTGTTGGATTTTATTTATGTTGAGATGTACTCTCTGTTGAGAGCTTAGAGGATTTTATGATGTTGATGTTATTTGACCATGACATATGTATTGATTTGGAGATGTATTGATTATATCCGTTGTGACTGTTGAGATATTATATATATGCACGTTAAGATGTTTGGATTATGTTAGACGTAGCGTCTATTTCTTGAATATTTGTTATATTCGCATGTTTTATCGCTTTAATAGAAATAGGGTGTTACAAGTTGGTATCAGAGCCTGGTTAGTCTTGTCCGGACTAGTATTCGTTGAATTTCCTGTGAGTATGCGACATGTACGGAAGTATTGTCGGTACTTGTTGTGTTGTTCCGTTCTTTTATGTGGGTTTGAGCGTAGTGGGGGAGTAGCAGGTTGCTTCTAGTGTGTTAGTCTGGCAAGGGAAGGTATCTGTGGCTGCGGAAGCTCAGTTTGTTGTGGTTTGTGTTAAGGTTCATGTCGATTTTGAGTTGGATCTTGTGTGTCTTCCGTTGTAGCATATGGACGTGATTTTTGGTATGGATTGGATGTTGACTTTTGGTGTTAACATTAATTGTTTGACCAAGAGTATAACGTTTTCAAAGCGGGTAGTTGAGGAAGATGGAAGGTTCTTAACCGCGGAGCAAGTTAATAAGTCTTTGGGCGGCGAAGCTAGTGTGTTTATGATGTTTGCTTCTTTGAAGAAGAGTAGTGAGAAAGGAGTTGATGATTTGCCGGTAGTGCAAGAGTTTCCAGAAGTTTTTCCGGACGACATTATCGAGTTGCCGCCGGAGAGGGAAGTTGAGTTTGCAATTGATTTGGTGCCAGGAACGAGTCCTATTTTGATTGCGCCTTATCGGATGTATGCATCAGAGTTGGGTGAGTTGAAGAAGCAGTTGGAAGAGTTGCTTGAGAAATAGTTTATCAGGCCGAGTGTTTCGCCGTGGGGAGCTCCAGTGTTGTTGGTTAAAAAGAAGGATGGGAGTATGAAGTTATGTGTGGATTATCGGCAGTTGAACAAGGTGACGATCAAGAATCGGTATCCGCTTTCCGAGGATTGATGATTTGATGGATCAGTTGGTTGGTGCGGAAGTGTTCAGCAAGATTGATTTGAGATCAGGATATCATCAGATTAGAGTGAAGGCGGAAGATATATCCAAAACTGCGTTCCGAACGAGGTATGGACACTAGGAGTATTCTGTGATGCCATTTGGAGTATCTAATGTGCCAGGTGTCTTCATGGAATATATGAATAGAATATTTCATCCTTTTCTAGACCGTTTTGTGGTGGTGTTTATAGATGATATTTTGGTGTATTCGAAGTATGAAGAAGAGCATGCTGAGCATTTGAGGATTGTGTTGGGAGTCTTGAAGGAGAAGAAGTTGTCTGCTAAGTTGTCGAAGTGTGAGTTTTGGTTGCGTGAAGTGAGTTTCCTTGGTCATGTGATTTCTAAAGGTGGTATTGTTGTGGATCCGTCGAAGGTTGATGCAGTGTTGCAGTGGGAATCACCTCAGTCTGTTTTTGAGGTTAGAAGCTTTCTTGGGTTGGAAGGTTATTATCGGAGGTTCATTGAGGGATTCTCTAAGTTGGCGTTGCCATTGACGCAGTTGACTCGGAAAGGGCAAGCTTATGTTTGGGATGTTAAGTGTGAGAAGAGTTTCCAAGAGTTGAAGATAAGGTTCACTTCAGCTCCAGTGTTGATTTTGCCGAATCCGAAGGAATCGTTTGTTGTGTATTGTGATGCTTCTAAAATGGGTTTTGGTGGTGTGCTTATGCAGAATCATCAGGTTGTGGCTTATGCTTCGAGACAGTTGAAAGTGCATGAGAAGAATTATCCGACTCACGATTTGGAATTGGCGGCCGTTGTGTATGTGTTGAAGATTTGGAGTCATTATTTGTATGGTTCTAAGTTTGAGGTGTTCAGTGATCACAATAGTTTGAAGTACTTGTTTGACCAGAAGGAGTTGAATATGAGGCAAAGAAGATGGTTGGAGTATCTTAAGGATTTCGACTTTCAGTTGAGTTATCATCCGGGAAAAGCGAATGTTGTTGCTGATGCTTTGAGTAGGAAGTCGTTGCATATGTCTGCTTTGATGGTGAAAGAGTTGGAGTTGATTGAGCAGTTTCGAGACTTGAGTTTGGTTAGTGAGTTAACGCCGGATGGTGTGAGGTTGGGAATGTTGAAGCTGACGAGTAATATTTTGGAAGAGATCAAGAATGGACAAAAGGAAGATTTGGAATTGGTTGATAGTATGGTGTTAGTTAACCAAGGTAAGGGTGGAGATTTCAGATTGGATGAGAACGGTGTTTTGATGTTTCATGATCGTGTTTGTGTACCAGTTGTTCTTGAGCTTAATAGAAGGACTTTGGAAGAAGGTCACAGAAGTAGTTTGAGTATTCATCCAGGAGCGACTAAGATGTATCAGGATTTGAAGAGGTTGTTTTCGTGGCCTGGAATGAAGAAAGAGATCGCGGAATTTGTGTATGCTTGTTTGGTTTGTCAAAAGTCTAAGATTGAACATCAGAAGACGTCAGGTTTGATGCAACCGTTGTTCGTGCCAGAGTGGAAGTGGGATAGTATTTCTATGGACTTTGTTGGAGCGTTGACGAAGACTGTTAAGGGTTTTGATTCGATTTGGGTGATTGTTGATCGGTTGACGAAGTCGGCACATTTTGTTCCTATCAAGACCGGTATGCCTGTGGCGAAGTTGGCTGAGATCTACGTTGAGCAGATTGTTAGATTGCATGGTATTCCTTCTAGTATTGTGTCGGATCGGGATCCGAGGTTTACTTCTAAGTTTTGGGAGAGTTTGCAAGTTGCTTTCGGAACTAAGTTGAGGTTGAGTTCTGCTTATCATCCCCAGACTGATGGTCAGACGGAGAGGACTATTCAGAGTTTGAAAGATTTGTTGAGAGCTTGTGTGTTAGAGCAAGGTGTCAGTTGGGTCGAATGTTTACCGTTGATTGAGTTTACTTACAACAACAGTTTTCATTCTAGTATCAGAATGACACCGTTTGAGGCTTTGTGTGGTAGAAGGTGTAGGACATCATTGTGTTGGTATGAGTGAGGAGAAAATGCTTTGTTAGGACCGGAAGTTGTGCAAGAGACTACGGAAAAGGTTAAGATGATTCAAGAGAAGATGAGAGCGTCTCAGAGTAGGCAGAAGAGTTATCATGATAAGAGGAGGAAGGACATTGAGTTTCAGGTTGGTGATCATGTGTTTTTGAGAGTGAATCATGTAACCGGTGTTGGTCGTGCTTTGAAGCGTCGGAAGTTGACTCCTCGTTTTGTTGGACCATTTGAGATCATTGAGAAGGTTGGGGTTGTAGCGTATCGGATTGCGTTACCGCCATCTTTGTCGAATCTTCATGATGTGTTTCATGTGTCTCAGTTGCGGAAGTATGTGTATGATGCGTCTCATGTGATTCAAGTGGATGATTTGGAAGTAAGAGATAATTTGACCGTTGAGACTTGGCTAGTCAGGATTGAGGATCGTGAAGTGAAGCGTTTGCGTGGCAAGGAGATCGTTTTGGTTAAAGTGATTTGGGTTGGACCGACTGGTGAGAGTGCCACTTGGGAATCAGAGAGTAGGATGAGGGTTTCGTACCCAAAGTTGTTTCCTTCAGGTAATTTTCGAGGGCGAAAATTCTTTTTAGTGGGGAGAGTTGTAACAGCCCGATTTTCAATAGATTTATTTTATTATTTATTTATGTATGTTATATGTGCTCTTATGTGATTATTTGTCTCTGTGTGTATTTTTGGTTTGGATTCGTTGAATTCAGTTTTAGAAGGGTATTTTAGTCATTTTGAACTCAGGGGTATTTTGGTCATTTTGAGAGTAAGGGTAATTTTGTACTTTTGCTGAGGATTAATTTTAGTGCTTAGTGAGAGTTGATATTTTCCTAAGTGCTAGAGAGTGTAGTAACTATTTATAACCGGTAGGTGACCGTTAGTATTACATTTTACCGTTAAGTGAGTAGTATCATTTTGGGGTTAGAATAGAAATGGGTTAGGCCCATTAAGGTGTTGTGAGTTAAGCCCAATTAAGCGAGACCTATATATACTCTAGTTGGTAGAGAAAATAGGGTTTTACGAACATTTTCATTTTCATTAGAGAGAAGAGGTAAAGGAGAAAGAGCAAGAAGATAAAAAGGGTTTGAAGAGAAGGATCTAGAGGGAGCTAGAAGAGGCTAGAGATTCAAGCTTTGGGGGAGCTAAAGTGAAGCCCTAGTTGGTGATTGTGAAGAATTAAGGTAAGGGGGTTAGAATTCAAGCATAATTAATAGTTGTAGTTATCCCTAATTCTTTGCTTAAGTGGTTAATTGGGATTATGATGTAGAAAATTCGCGCTTAATTTTGATGACATGATTATGTGCATGAATTGAATGTTAATTGTGTTGTTGTTGTTGAATTTGTATGTCAAAATGGGTAGATATGAACATGATATGTTTTTGTATGAAATTGATGATGAATGAAATTGTTGTTGTTGAATTGTGGATGAAATCATGTTCAAATGTTGTTGTTGTTATCTTGGCATATGTTGTTGTTGAATTGATGCAATGGATGTCATTGGAATGATGAATTATTGATGAGTTTGTTGTTGTTGTTGAAAGTTGTGGAAAATTGGTGAATTGGTGAATTTTTAATGAAGTAAAGTTGAATTGTGATGTTGATGATTTTTAATGAATGAAACAAGTTGATTATGATGAGTTATGGTATAATGATTTTCTGATTTTGGCCATTGATTAGTATTGAGAAATCGTTTGGGAGAAAATTAGGATTTCTTGTAAAAGTGATTTTTAAGTGCTTTTGGAAATAAGTGATTCTGGGATAAGCTGGTTTGAGAATGTGAAAATATAGTTTTTCAGAAAAATATGATAGGATTAACTGAGTAGAACGCGTAGGCGAAAACGGAATTAAATTTGGGTTAACGGTCGAGATTTTACTAATAAAACAGCGAACCGGAAAAGTCGGGACTGCACTGAACTGCAGCACAGGCGTCAGGTTGCTGGCTGCTCACACTTGAGCGCAGCACACCTATGCCTAAACGCAGAGAGGCAGCCCCTTCAGGGTAACAATTTTGTTGTTCCTTGATTGGGCGCTTCAGGACCAATTGCGGACTTCCAAAACCGATTCCTTTGATATTTTTCGCTATTTTCTAGGTCTTCTAAACCTTTGGAAACATCAAAAGAATTGGGTTGAACTTGACTCCTTGGATTTAACCAAGCTTATTGTTGATTGTTCAAGAAATGTCCAAGAACGCTGATTTTTCCGAAACTTGTTTTCTCAAGAGGATGAAGTAGGGTTAAGTATGTATGATGTTTATATGACTTCTAAAAATGGTTGTGATTGGTTTCATAAAGTTTGATCTTGTTTTACTTTGAAAATGGAAATTTTGGGAAAAGTGATAAAATGAGACGAACTTTGGGATTTTCATGATTTAGTCGCATTTAGCCGGTGAAACGCCAAGGTATCCTCTACTGCACTCATAGGTGGCCTAGAGGTATACTTAGTTTAGGCATTGGAACTTGTTTACTTGGTTTTGGCTCAATTGCTCAATTATTTCTAATGTTGTGATGATGTGAGACAAACTTTGTTGAAAATGGTTTTAAGGACCGATTGTCCTATAAATCCTTTATGAATAGATTGATATGATTATGAGATGATGTATGAATGGTTGTTAGGTGATGAATATGATATTTGTGACCATATGTTGGTTTTGTTCCTTTATTTGGATTGTAAGGAATTATGTGGAGATGTGGCAACTATATGTTCATTGAGTGGTGGATGTTGTTGATGTATAATTATATGTGACAACTATATGTTGATTGAAATGTGGATGTTGTTGGTGATTGTATATATGTCAAGTGGTGGTGAATTGTTGTCGATGCATATATACTAAATGTTGATGATGTTGAGGTGATTATTGTTTGTGTGAACATATGCATTGTAGTCGAGTCATATGTTCATGCATTCATGACTGATGGTGGCAGATTTTATATTCAATTGAGGTGATTACGATGTTTTTTTTTGCATCGAAGGTGACTACCTTGAGGTGATCTGGTACCGCATGTATCTAGAAGAGTCTAGAGCATTATATGCATTTGATTAATTGATGAGTCGTGTCATAATTGAATATATGACTTGGTGAATTTGTGTATTGGTGAAATTTGGTGGATTTTGTTGACGGTTGTGAATAATTGAATTATGCTCTAATTGCATGTATTACTTGATCGTGCTTATACAATTGGTGAATCAATTGATGATAACAGTTTTGATAATAATAATGAGGTGGGAGTTGTATATGTATATAAGATGTGGTGATTTCTTTGATAATGATGATTGCTTGCTTATAACTTTGAAATTATGGATTGTACTTGTTGAATCAAGCATGCTAGAAGAGTAATGAGGTGAGTAATATTTCCATCGATTGATGTTGATAAGTGATGAACTCTATCGATGACTTGTTTAAATGTGTCTGTTATGCTATGATAATAATGTGATAGCTTGAGGTGCAAGTAACGGGGGATAATAATCATGTGATGCTAGTATTCTAGGAGGGATGGTTATGTATATGTGATATGTATGAATCCTTGAATGATATGTTCTCATATGTGGATTATGTTTGATGTAATGCTTACCCCCAGTGGTTTCGACCGCCTAACTGTCTGTATGGATGGGTAGACGTTGTGCAAAATTAGTCGCTTGGTGAGTTGTTTGGTGGTTGCTTGGATGGCTGGAGTTAGCCTCCACTATCGTTTGGAGTTATAGTTTAGGGCTCTGATTAGGTCGAGTCGGTGTCCCTTTACTTTTGTTGGATTTTATTTATGTTGAGATGTACTCACTGTTGAGACTTTAGAGGATTTTATGATGTTGATGTTATTTGACCATGGCATATGTATTGATTTGGAGATGTATTGATTATATCCGCTGTGACTGTTGAGATATTATATATATGCATGTTAAGATGTTTGGATTATGTTATACGTAGCGTCTATTTCTTGAATATTTGTTATATTTGCGTGTTTTATCGCTTTAATAGAAATAGGGCGTTACACTAACATTAAAGATCCTGATGCATGAATATTCCAAACACTTTAATTGTCATATTTGTAGTCTTTGTCACATTCGTAAACATGTCGCTGCTATATTCTATTAACGTGGATGTTGTGAATAAGTTTGTAAATTCATATTTTTTGGTTTTATTGATTTTTTTCTTGTGCAACCCTCCAATTCAAAGGAAAAAGAGACGCCGATAATCTGAGTTCGACTGAGAGATAAGTAAAATCTAACCAATAATTGAGCTCGGTTTTAATGATTTTGAATTGCAAAAAGATATATCGTACGACAATTTTGAATACGGAAAAGATACGGACGCGTGAAAACGTGTTATCGCTACGAGCTGCTTCTTTGTACAAAAAAAAAAAAACAAGATTAAATTAAATAAATAATGAAACCCCTTAATAGAAATGAAAGTGAGCACCAAAACAAAAACAGAGAAAAGAACCCACGTTCACCACTCCTGCCGTAATTATCTCCTCTTTCCCGCTAATCAAATAATCTGATTTAAATTCAATCTCAATTGTTGTGATATAGGGTCGTCGTTCTCTTTATCACGCTCTTGTCTCTTTCAATCAGGTCTCATATTCATTCTCATGTAACTCTGTTTTTGCCTACCATCATAGCTTCCATTGATTCATAGCACTAAAGCAGAGTATTTCAGTTTTAATTTACCTACAAGTAAGTATTTTGTGTATTTGTTGTTTTTATAGATCATTAAAAGGAATTTTGTGCAGATTGATTCATTTTTCATTTATTTAACTGTGTTAGTCAATTAATATAGTTTTTTTCTTTAATTTGTTGTATTAGTGCACGAAGAATTTGAGTCTTGTGATGAATTGGAAACTAATGATTGTTTAGAAGCAAATGGTACTTGTGAAGAAGAAACACCTTGTGATGGGATGTCATTCAGATCTGAAAAGGAAATTACTGAGTATTACAAGAATTATGCTGAAAGGGTGGGTTTTGGAGTTAAAAAAATTAGTTCTAAGAAAGGAGATGAGGGGAAAATGTATTTTACTTTTGCATGTAGTCGAGCTAGAAAGTATGTGAGTCGCCCAAAGAATTTGTTAGAGCCGAATCCTATAACTCAAATGCAGCGAAGGCCAGATTGAATGCGTGTGTTTATTTTGACGGAACAACTAAAATTAAAAGTGTTTTTTTTAGCATAATCTTGATCTAAGTCCAGGGAAAGCAAGATATTTTAGATCGAACAAGAATATAGGGGCACAAATGAAGAGGAGGTTAGAACTCAATGATCAAGCTGGGATTAATGTAAGTAGAAATTTCTGATCCTTTGTCGTTGAAGCAGATGGGTATGAAAATCTCACATTTGGAGAAAAAGACTGCTGAAACTACATAGACAAAGTAAGACGACTACGACTTGGGACAGGAGATGCTGAAGCAATACAAAAATATTTTGTGAGGATGCAAAAGCAAAACAGTCAATTTTATTATGTGATGGATGTGGATGAAGAAAGTCGGTTACGAAATGTGTTTTGGGCAGATGCAAGATGTAGGGTTGCATATGAATATTTTGGCGAAGTCATAACTTTCGACACCACTTACTTGACAAATAAATATGACATGCCTTTTGCTCCTTTTGTTGGAGTAAATCATCACAGTCAGTCTATGTTGTTGGGTTGCGCTCTGTTGTCAAGTGAGGATACTAAAACTTTTACTTGGTTATTTAAGACATGGTTGGAATGTATGCATGGCCGCTCTCCAAATGCCATAATCACTGATCAAGACAGAGCAATGAAGAATGCAATTGAGACTGTCTTTACGAAAGCTCGTCATCGGTGGTGCTTATGGCATTTAATGAAAAAGATTCCAGAAAATTTTGGCAGCCACTCTGACTACGAGTCTATCAAAACACTTTTGCATGATATTGTATATGATTCTTTTACCAAAAGTGATTTTATGACGAGGTGGGAAAATATGATTGAGTGTGACAAACTACAGGATAACGAATGGCTGAAAGGGTTATTTGTTGAGCGACATCGTTGGGTCCCTGCATATGTAAGGGACACATTTTGGGATGGAATGTCAACTACACAACGAAGTGAAAGTATGAACTCGTTTTTTGATGGATATGTAAGCTCAAAGACAACACTGAAGCAATTTGTTAAGCAATATGATAATGCATTGAAAGATAAAATTGAGAAGGAAAACATTGCTGACTTTCGTTCTTTTAATACAGTTATTTCTTGTATTAGTCACTTTGGCTTTGAGTTCCAATTCCAAAAAGCATTTACCAATGCAAAGTTTAAGGAATTCCAACTGGAAATAGCTTCTATGATGTACTGTTATGCATGTTTCAACAGATTGGAGGGTTTGGATTCAATATTTTCTGTTACAGAAAGTAAGAATGTATATGACAAGATGAAAGATATTGTGTTCATGGTGTTCTTCTATGAAAAAGACTTTGTGTTAAAATGCACCTGCTGCTTGTTAGAATTTAAAGGCATTTTATGTAGGCACATCCTTTGTGTGCTTAAGCTCATAGGGAAAACAGATTTCGTGCCATCTAATTATATTTTGGCACGGTGGAGGAAGGATATAAAGCGGAGGTATACACTTATTAAATGTGGTTTTAATAATTTGGCTGGAAAAACTGAATTGCAACGTGTAGGTAAAGCTTGTGATGCCTTTTATGAATTTGCTTCAACAAGGATAAATAGTGAAGATGATTTAGTGAAAGTAATGAACTTGATTGAAAACATGAAAATTGAGTTACCATGTAATGAAACATCTCCTAGAATTGTAGAAGAAGATTGTTCGGCTCAAAACCAAGCTACCCTTCTTGATCCTAAACTAGCTCAAAGTAAAGGGCGTCCTCCTTCAAAAAGGAAGACTTCTATAGTTGATCAGAATGTGAAGAAGAAGCTTGCACAAAAGAAAACTAAAAAAAGGAACCAAAATAGTAAAAAGATTCAAGGTCAAGAAGAGGTGAGCATGAAATTCATAGTATTTATTGATGTTATATTTAATAGTTGAGATGTCTAATTTAAGATTTTTTTATGCAGGGCCAATGCACATCTAGAGGTCAAGAAATTGAACATGGAGTGTTTTACAGATCTCAACTTGGTGATGGAATTGACACACAAGAAAGCATTCAAGTAAACAAACAATATAATAGTCAAGTAAATCAGGTGCATATATAAGATTCATTGCTCTGCCTATTTCTATTTGATAATTCATTGCTCTGTCTATATAAAATGTACACGATATTACATTGCATACTAAGCATCAATGTTTTCTATGTAAATATTTTAGCATGAGCAGAACTTTTTCTGGAGCAGTGAAAATGGTAGTGTGATTAATGTAGCTCCCTTCAATCCAAATCAAGAACATCTTGGTGAAGTAAACAAGGTGCAAATATAGATTTTTGGGTTGTTTTATTTTTATTTAAAATTAATATCATAACAAAATTTGTTGTGTTTTATTTTCCGGAATTTGTTGTGTTTTATTTTCATTTGAACTTTTATATCATGAACATAACTGATTAAGTATATATTCTTGGCTGACTCCTTATTATTCTCAGCTCACAAGACCATAACACTGTTGTTTTTGGTTTGAACTGCTGTCTGGTTTTCTGCAGTCAGGGCATGAGGGTCTGCAGGATTGTTGTTCTGCTGTTTAGTGATTGCTATTCTGCTGTTTAGTGTTTACTGTTTTGCTCAACAAAGTGAGCGGCTGCTTGAAATTGTGTTGGAATATGTTGTTATGTTGTTTAGTGTTTGCTGTTTTGCTCAAGCAAGTGTGCGGCTGTGTTGCTGCTTCTGTGTTTTTGACCCTTTAGCAGCAACTAAATTTGGAATATAAAGCTTATGTTTTTAGCTTTGTTATGGGTGGTTTTGGTAGTTGTTTGTATTAGTGTTCATGTGTACTCGTTACTTCTTGTTTGATTTTATCCGCAAGATTTTCGTGTTCCTTACACAATCTCGACGAGAATAATATTTGCCGATTAAAAAAATAATCTATAGCCTTTTATTTGGAAGGAATATCATGTTATTGATGCTAAAAGAAATACTAAAGAATATTAAAACTTGAAGTACACAAATTGATGCTAAATGTACTTTTTATTCATTGACATGTATAACATAGACATGAGTAATATTAAATTACATGGATAGTCTTAACACAGACCTCCTAAAATCCAAATGCTCACTATAAATTTTTCTCTTTTTCCTAAAAGCCAATTTAAAGCACCATCACAGTCCCACAACTTCAGCTAGGATTGGAGTCATGGACACCTTTTCAATCTTTCTTTTTGCCGTAATGACCACACCCTCATGGTTTCTAACGATCAGACCCCAGCATGTGTGCCCATCTTGAAAGCATCCCACATCAATATTAACTTTCAAAACACCCAAGGGAGGGATTTTCCAACCTTTTGAGGACTCTGGTATAGGCTCTCTGCTGCTATTCATTCCTGGTGTCTGTTTCAATTATATCATCACAAAGGTACTGAAGAATCTCAAGCTTCAAATTGACAGGTTGTTTGTAGTAGTCAGTTCTGAACATTGAGCGGTTAGCATCAAAAACTAATTATAAATTCAGAACTGTGAATCAGAAGGTACTCGGCCGTGAACATGGGCTATGTGACAAGGTCCAAAAAATCCCCATTAAGATTCCTGCATTGAAGGAAAAGTATAAAAATGGAGAACATATTACAGACATGATCAATGAAAATTTAAAATACAATATACCGCAGGCAAATGGATGCAGATTGGCAACCCTCATGGGAAAGGAATTCCAAATGCTTTCTCAAAGTTTGCAAAATAGAAACATGAATGTTGTCAATTAATACACTAGGGATTTCAGACTTAAGTGCAGCTACAAAATTTTCCAACTCAAATGGACTAAAAAATAAGAAGGTATTGAATGATCTTAAATAAGCATAGACAGAAAAATTTCAACAGGAATGTCATCTAAATGCAAATTTTGAGAAGAAGGGGGTAATTGCAGCTTTGGAATAGGAACATTGCACTGTTCATATTTCTCACTTCCAGGCATTGAAGGTTAGCTGACACCCTGCGAGAACTCCTCCTCAAAGTAGTGTCCTGGGTGGCTTTTGGATTATTTGACACTTTTCTTCTCTTCCTCTGACATCATTCTCAACTATTACACTGTCTTTCATCTCACAGATATCTAAGGCTAATCTGTAACCTAAACCTGCACCACATGTCAAACAATATTAAGTTGATAATGAGATGTAATTTAAAACCAAAGTCAATCCAAGATCAATGGAGACTATATTGATTTAAAATCATAATAACATGATAATACCAAAAAAATGAACTTCCAACTTTAATCAAAGTTTTAAACTAAAAAGAGTGTTCAATTCCTAAAGCAATCTACTTTATTTTAAAACTGAAAAGATATTTTATCTTACACAGAGAACAAATTAAAAACAGAGATATCAGTTGTAATAAATAATGAAAGAGAAGAGATTTGGTTGCATATCTTCATTCAAATAATAACAGTACCAAGTGAAAACCAACATAAAATAATCTCTGGTAGATATATAAGAGACTATAAATGAACATTGATAATGTAATGGACTGTAAATCTACCTCAAATCTATTTTAAATCTGTCGAACTCAACTCTCGCAGTCTATGGTAATTGAAATATAGACAACGGGTCCTATCCCATATTCAAATCAAGTGAAACATCAACCTTTCATATTCATAATTTGATGCTGAATGAAAAGTAGCAGAAAGACCATCCAGAACCATAGCAAAGTCAACAGCCGCCACATTTTCTTTGCCATCATGACTTTCCTTTTCCTCAATCAAACACAAAGAAGCACCTTCAGCTATATTCTCAACCGAAACACGAAATTCCTCTGATTTGACAACATCAGAGACACAATCCAAATCACCATGAACACCATCAACTTCCATAGACCTATGCTCAACATCTAACTCGATTCAGAACACACATCTTAAGAATTAACATGATGTCGAGGAAGAAGGGGATTTCCCAATTTTTAGAATTAACATGTAAATTTGTTGAATAAGATGACTTACCCTGAAGAAAAGAGAACACGAATATGGAGTTATAGTTCCGGCGCGGTGGTTGGCGATGACTGAGCGGCGGAGGACGAAAATGATCAACGGAGAAATTGCTCCTTTCAGAGAACTAAATATGGTGGATGGTGATGATTGACAACGGAGAGAAGGAAAGGAGAGAACGCTTCTGATATTTTGTTAGATATTGAAAACTGAATAAAAAAAGAATTTATTTTTATTTAAAAAAAAGTAGGAATTAATTGAGCAACTGCAGCGCGTGAATGATTAAATTTCACACGCGTCCGTGAAATTTCGTACGGAAATTTCCGTGTTGAATAGCAAAGCTATTTTGAATTTGTGTCATTAGATGTATTCGATTGAATGTTGTTTTTAGAGTTTTTTTTTTGTTTTTTTTGACAAAGTTGTTTATGAGTTAAAAGGTAAAAATAACGTCATTATTCACAAGCCTTGCCTTTTCAGTTATAAGACGAAAACACGCCGAAAAGAGATTATATAAACGCCGAAGTGAATATTTATTGATGAGAGGAACACTTGCATAGGCACAGACCTAACACCTGTCTTTTGGGCACAGCCAATAGAACTTTGACAATTCATGTTTATGAGCTTTTAAATCGGATAAAAGATTAACTGTTATCATATAAGACTCTTTTAAGTCGGTTGAGCAAAAAAGCAATGTTAAAAAGTTTTTGCCTTTTTTGGAAATATAATATATTTATTTTCGTTTTTATTTTTGTTCTCATCCCTTAGGATTGTATTACTGGCTCTGATACCAGGTTTGGGGCAGAATCGCCCGCGGAATTTTCTCGAACTTCGTTTAACATTTGTTCGATTTTTCTTAACCCTTGAAATGGTTTTAAGAGCGTTTTAGCTCTTTCTTTTTGTGTATTAGTAAGATTTTCTAAATCTTCTGTTTCTCTTAGTAGATCATCAATATATTCTATATGATAAACTACAAATTCTTTAGCATGGAAAAGAACTTGTCTTAAAACAATTCTTTCATTGTAAAATTCTATTTTAGAGACTATATTCTCCAGTCTTTTCTTAAAGAATTTTAGTTCTGTTATAAGACCTAATCCGGGCATTATTGATTAGACACGGAATTATTGATGAAGTCTTCTTCAACCTTTTTCAAAAGGTTTTCTAAGTAACTTAATTTCTCAGCAGGCCATAATAAGGTCTCAGCTTTTTCTTTTTGTTGGGTGGAAATAATTTTTATTTCTTCCAATTCTTCTAATATTTCTTCCACGTATGAAATATGTTGAATAATTAAATCACGGATTCTCCAAAGTGTATTTTTCCTTTCTATTTTTAGAAAATTTCCTTCTATTTTATTAACTAAATTTTCTAGCCTTATTTTGAATAATCTTAATTCATTTTTTATTGTTATTCCAGACATTATAATTTTTTATTAATTTTCACAAGTTCAGTTTTTATTTCTGATAAAGTTTTATCAAACTTTTTCTTTTCATAACTATCTAATGAAGTTCTTGGTGGTAAAAACCTTGATTCACTAGTACTTTCTTCTTGTTTTAGAAGAGGTGTTCTTTCTATTGTCATAATAGATTTTGATCTTTTTAATGGTTTTAGAATTGGTGATTCTAATTTTATTAGTGGTGCAAATAATTCGTCTATTTGTATTTTTTCCTTTCCACTAAACTCTATACTATAATGAGAATTACTTAGTGCATAATTCATTTTATAACTTACACTAAAAGGATGATTTCCTGGTCTCATAAGGTCCTGATCCTTAAGTTTATAATGAATTACTAAAGATCTGTTCAGATCTACATCATTTAGACTTATGCCTATTTGTAGATTTATGTCGAATTTTATTTTTCCACATTTTAAATTTCCTTCACCTTGAGCTATTAGTGAATGTTTATTATTCATTCTAGCATCTTCTATAAGAAGTTCTAGTTCTGAATCTATTCCTTTCATAATAGTGCTTTTTATGATTATTTGGATAGTTGATATATGAATATATCCTATCTTTTGTCTTTTTTCTAATGATAAATGTTTTAATCTATTATTAATTTGATCTTTGTCTATTATGGATATTACAACAGATCCATCTGTTGATTCCATTGGTACGACAACTTTTCCTATCATCATTCC
Organism: Medicago sativa; assembly: GCF_051527215.1. NCBI lineage: Eukaryota > Viridiplantae > Streptophyta > Magnoliopsida > Fabales > Fabaceae > Medicago > Medicago sativa. The sequence continues at coordinate 35,193,493 of NC_140751.1, forward strand.
ATATTTTAGAATGTTTTCTCTTGATAATTTTTCTTTTATTAAAGAAAAAATACTTTTTTGTTTGAAGTTTTCTTCAGGTTTTAAGGTAAAATCTACCTTTTCTATATGATCTACTAATACATCTGCTATAAAACCAGATGAATCTTCTTTTTTCATACTAAATTCCATCATGAAATACAAAAAATTGTAAATTGTAAAATATTTAAAATTATACCTGACTTTGGTTAGATGACTTTGATCTTTCGATCTTTTGAATTTTGAAATAATCTTTCGATTATTGATATTTGAAGCTTTAAAATCTTTTGATTTGGTTATGACAACCTCAAATCCTGCAAAGTCCTTTCCCAACAATGTTTCTCAAACTATATGGTACTTACTTCATTGATTTAAGTTGTAAATACAAATGAGCTTCAAGGCTCTTATTTATAGGCGGAAAGGAATTGCAAGTGGTTTACATGTCCTTGTCCAAGCCAGCTAAAAAGAAAAACAACCAAAACATGCAAAGAAAAAAGTAAACACATTGTCACATAAGGTGATAAGATTCCTTACCTAAATGGACCCCATCTGACTCAGATGATAAGGTTCCATTATTACAACTTTATTTCTACGGTCATTTACATGACGCGTGTTTAGGCTTTTCCTTTTGCCTTATCTTCAGATGCTGAAGTTGTCGGTACTTTGTCTTCTTCTGCCGACACTTTGTTTTTTGCACACCATTTACAGATATTCCCTTTGTAGAGTGAGAAGTATTGGCAGCACTTCTGTTGTACTTCATCTGGAATTCGGTAAAGACCATTTTCGAATCCCGAGAATAATTCTTCAAATTGAAGTGTTTGTTTGAGATGCTCTGTTGAGACCTTCTTCTTTGAGTCACAGACCATAAAACAAAAGTCTGAGACGTATAAAACTTTGTAATTAATAATGGATGATCCATGTTTGATCAAGTAATCATAAAAACGCTTCATTTGCTGAACGAATGAAATTAACGTCCATCCAACACTTGTTGCATTTGGTTCTAGATAGGTTTTGTTTGAAATGCCTATCTTTATGATTGTTCTTGGCCTTACAGCCATTTGATTGTTTTCTTCTTCGAACCATGGATATGTTTGTTTGAATTGGAGAAATATTTCTCTTCCCTTAGCAAGAAAATCATTGAATCTTTTTGCTGTGTCACCAATCTCTTTTGGAAGATCAGCGAGTTCTTGGAATCTACGACCTTCTTTTTCATCAAGATACACAGTCTTGAGCATCCCATAGTCATAGAATTCTTTGAGCAATTCCTTGGATATACCTGGAACTGTATTAGCTTTTACCCCATGCTTGGTGTTGACCGGATAAAAACATTCAAGTGCCAATTCTTCTTTGAAGTTTGCTAGCCATCTCCATTTTCCCATGAAATCATCAAGGGTTTTTATCTTATTTTTCTCTTTTTGGAGGTTTTATAATAGATCCTGCTGAAACCTTCTTTTTTGATTCCATTTTTGATGGTTGACCAATGTCTTTTGCTATGGCCATTTCTTTGTAAGAGGCCTTGTAAGCTTCTTTTGCTTCTTCCATGGTTGGATAAGCTTTGTGTCTGACATTTTTGCCGTTGATATGAAGACTTGCAATTGCCCAATTGCTATAGATGCCTTTCATTGGACCATCAAAGATGACATACACCTTCTTCCCTAGTTGTTCGTTGATTGGATCAACGACAACGTTTGGTTGGTCTGAACCATTTTTTGGCTCTTCATTCTCTTCTTCGGCTTTGTCAGCCCATGACTTTTTTGTATCTTCTTCTAGCATGGAACCTGCTGAAGATGTTGATGAAAAACTTTGTTGTTCATCCAAAGTCTTTTTTGGATTTTTACCTGTTGTTGTTGGAGGTTCAACATTTATGATTTTAGTTAAGCTTTCAATCATTTTAATCATCTCCCCCCCTCTCTGAAGAGAGCTGTTTCAGCTTTTGGCTATGGATTTCAATTTGTTCATCCTTTTGCTTTAGGCTATTTTGGAGAACCTTTAAAGCTTGCTCCATTCTCTTGTCAATGTATCGGCAAAACAATTGTTTTCTGACTTTATTAGTTGAATATAAGGATAGAATTGTTGGATGCGTATTTGCCATCGAACAAGTCTTCCTTGTTTATAATCAACTTTTAAATTGTAGCACCAAAATCCGCTAACATAAGTTGAATCAGTTTTTAATAAAAATCTTGATGGAATTAAATCCATTCTCCATTTTTCTAGAACTTTTAAACAAGAAAGAGTTTCTTTCTCATTGATATGATATCTTGTTTCAGCATCCTTAAAAGATCCTGAAATATACTTGCACAAGACAAGTTCATTATCCTTAATTCAGATGTTATTACTTGAATAATCAAGTTTTGTATTAGTCGAAACTGTTTTTATATCTGATCGCCCGTTAGGGATATCTGATTTTAACTGTGGGGTTGCACCCACAATGGTATAGGATTGTTGTGGGGTTTCATCCTTAACATATCCACTGAGATTTAATCCCAGTTTTTGTTTACCATTAGGTAGAGCTCTCATAACTCCAGCCCAAGTAAACTGATCTGCATCAACATTTACAACCAAAAAATCACTTTCTGTTGGGTTGTATAGTTGTGGTAAAACTTTTAGTTTTTCTTTGATTGATTTTACAGCCTCAGTATCTTCCTGTGTCCATTTCCATGGCACTTTCTCAGATATTTTATTCTGTAAAATTCTTCTATCATTTGCTAAGTCTTTGAAAAACCATTCATTAGCAATATAATTTAAACATCCTAAAAATCTTTGGATTTGTTTTCTATCTACTAACTGATCAGGAAAAAGTTGAATTTTTTCTTGAACATGTGGTGATAAATCAAGTTTACCTCCTTCTCTTATAATAAGACCAAGGAATTCAATTTCTTGTTTCAAAAGTGTTGACTTTTTTCTAGATAGAACAATACCTCTATCTTTTATCCTGTTTAAAACAGTTGTAACATCTTTAACATGTAGTTCTTTACTTCCTTTACTAAAAATTAAAATATCATCGATATATACAAAGCAAATATGATCAAGACCTTTAAGAGTATTGTCCATAAACCTTTGATATATTGATGGTGCTTGTTTTAAACCAAATGGTAAAACATTCCATTCAAAATGTCCTTCTGGACAGCTAAAAGTTGTTAAGGGTTTTGTTTCTTCTGATAACCTTAGCTGCCAGTATCCAGATTTTGCATCTAAAGATGAAAACCAATTACATCCTTTAATTTTTTCAAAAACGTAATCTTTTCTTGGTAACTTATAAGAATCACTTATTGTTGAATCATTAAGTTTCTTGTAGTTAATTACCATTCGAGCTTTACCTCTTTTTATCTCATTATGTTTTCTGACATAAAAAGTCGGCGCTGAGTGTGGACTGATAGAAGCTCTTATTAGACCTTTTTCTAATAATTCTGCTATTTCTTTTTTAAATTTTTCCTTATCTTCTGGTGAATAAGGGATTTTGTATAAAACCTTTACTTCTTTTTTAGGATCCTTGAGTTTTATGACAATTGATTCCTGTATTTTATTTACTACAGAATCTAATGGATTTTCAGAACAAACCTGATCTAAATAATGTTCTAGATTTTGTTCAACTGTTAAATAAAACTTTCTTTTATCCCACATACTCCTAAGTACATTGAGATTATATGAAATTGCCTTTAAAATTTCATTTTTTGTTACAATATTTGTTGTAACAAATTCACTTTCTTCTGGATTATTTACATCAAACCATTTTAATGTTATAGTATCAAGTTTTTGAATGAAAGGATTATATAACTTTAAAAAGTTATTTCCTATTATCAAATCTAATCCAGAATCATGTTCATAAATTGACCTTATATAAAAATATCTATGTTCAATTTTTATAAAAGTATTTTTCAAAACAAACCATAACTTGTATGTTTTTTTATCAGCAATAATTATTTCTTTTGGTTTTTTCAGTCTAATCCATTCATTGGATATAGATTTTTTTCCATGATTTTCTTTTTATTCAAAATAACCTGAATAAATGTTGCATTAGGATTCCCATTTTTTAGGATTTTCCTACTCATTTTTCAAATTCTTCTTCAGTAGTATATTCAAAGATACTACTTCCATCAGAATCTATATCCGATTCTATTGGTTCGAAACCTACTTGCCAAATTAGCTTTAGGGTTTCTTTTTTAGAATCTTTCTTTTTGGGACATTCATTCGCATAATGTCCTTCTTCATGACATAACCAACATGTACATGTTTTCTTTCCTTTGGGGCATGAGTTCTTTTTAGGATATTTTTTCTTTCTCCTAAAATATTTCTGTTTATTAAATTTCTTAGGAAATCTCTTTTTCCTCTTGTACTCCGATCGATCAATTTTCTTAAAGATTTTCCTTTTCCTTTTTCTTCTAGACTTATTGCAACCATAATTGTCAACCCTGTCCTAAAGTTCATTACAGCACCAATTTATTTGTGCTTCTCTTTTTGTCATTTTATCTATACATTGTTCAGATCTCCATTGTCTTAGTGCAGTTATCCTAGCACCTAGGGTATTTTCCATTCCCATTACAGTGTTTAATTTTTCTTGGAAAATCTTTTCCATTTTTGTTCCTACTGTTGGTGGAAGTTTGTTATAGAACAAACCAAGAAGATTATATTCAATTCTTATAGCTGAGTTAATTGAATAGTAATATTTTCCAAACTCACAAATGAATGGTTCTATTTGACACATATTACAGATTCTTAGATTAAAGATTTTATGAATATTAGTTGTTTCAAGATCGGCTTGTCCATCAATTGAATCATAGCCAATAAACTCTCTTCTCAGTATTTCAAACACATGGGTAATTACTTCTGTGTTTGTTCCAGGTATATTTGGGTTTGGATTTTCTGAAAGAAAATTCCAGACATTTCCTATAGTTTTACTTTTAAGATAATTGAAAATATCTCTTGGCCCTAAGGCTTTTAACTGTGGATCTAATTGAATGGTTAACATATTATTACGATACCATTCTCTTAATTCTTTTGCTGCATCTGCGCTACAGTCTAAGTCTAAATCATTTGCTTTATTTTGACTTATTATTGGAATATATTTTGGTGGTATATTTGCATATTTTCTATCATTCATTCTTTCTTGAATAATCTGTTGGTCAACAAACTCTTCTTTACCATCACGACGTCCTCTTTTACGACCTTGGTCTGATGATTCCGGGTTATCAGTTTTAACAAGCTCTACTTGTTGTTCTTCTTCTTCAAAACTCCCAAGGGAATCTTCTGAATCGAAGTCATAAACGAATTTGCTTTCATCTTCTGGTTCTTCGATGTTTTTCCCTTTATCGCTAATATTTAAAGTAGCCATTAGGGTTTGTAATTCTTGTAATTGGTTGGCTATTTCTTCTTCTGTTTCGTCCATTATGCTTTTGGAGCAAAAAAGTGAGAGTTTTGTTCTGATTTTTTAGATTTTTCTGGGATTTCTAGTGTTTTTATAGTATCTCCCCCCTCTTCTTTGAGCAGAATTTGTAATTCTTCTAAGGTTAAACATTTATTTCCTTTAGGCAAAAGTCTTATTAGATCGATTAAATCGTCTAATTTTTCGCATAATTTTTCATTTAATAATTTTTGATTTTCTTCTAAATTAGATCATTTTTCATTGAGTTTTTCTTCAAACTCTTTTTCTGGTCGAACTTCTACTATTTTATCTAACTGTTTCTGAAGTACTGTTAGATTTTCAAGAATATCTTGTATTTTTTCACTTACACCTTTATTAGCCATGTATAAACTTTTGTATTCTAAGGCTTAAAAGATTTGCTAAGTTTTCATACTCCCAGTATGTGAAGTAGTCATCTTCGATTATTAGGAACCAAAATGTTGTTTCTCTTAACCAATTATTTTGATTTTTCATTCTAATTATATTATTATAATTAGGTTCTAATATGAATGGTTGTGGTATTATTTTTCCAAACGGATCTATTAATCCATCCATGAATTATCTAACTAAATTTTTAAGGTTTTCTTTCAACGAATAAGCTAATTCCACATTTTCCTTGAAGAGAAAATAATCAAAATCTTCTCTTAGATAATACCGAGCTGTTTCCTCACACCATCTAATTTGTGCTTTTACCAGAGTAATATCCTGATAATTTGGATTTAAAATAAATGGTAATAGAATCTTTTTTCCTTTTGGATTTATTTTATATATTCTTAACTTTCTAAGTCGGTTTTTGTGAAAACTGGTTTCAAAAGATTTTGACATGTGTCAAATTTTTATTTGTTGTGTCCAAGGATGACGTGTTATGTTTGTGTGCAAGGAAGATTTTTCCTATTGATGAAAGGGAATGAAACAATTTTAATTTCATGAGTGTTATACCCTAATTTTGGACCTAAAAATACTAGTCAATTTTTCTTTTCTTGCATTATAAGTCATTTGAACTGTCTCTGATCAATTGCATCTTTCTCTGCATTTCATTTCAATATTGTTTGCAAAAATTCACATGCAAGGGTATTTTAGTCATTTCCCGTGTCAAATTTCTCTCAGTCTTTCAAAATTTTGTTTGAGTCCTTTCAAGTAGTGTGAATAAGCCTCTGTTTCATTCTATGTCAAAATCCATTTCAAAAACTGCATTTGAAGTCATTTTGGGTCAGTTTTGCCCCTAGGGGCATTTTAGTCTTTTCAAATGTCAAAGTACTGTTTAAATCCTAAAAAAAAAAACTGTCTCTGAGTCTTTTAATTTTGCTTGTATGAGTCTTTGATTCAATCTCTGTCAAAAATCCATTTTAAAATTCGCATCTGAGTCATTTTTAGTCGTTTTCAGCCCCAGGGGCATTTTGGTCATTTCACACGAAATTTCGGCAGAGAGGTACTTTAAAGTACCTCATTTAGGCCATTGGTTCGTTTTAGTCCGTTTTGTCAATTTTAATCGTTTCACTTTACGTTATTTTTCAATTACCAATTTTAATTCATTTTATTTTTATTTTTTATATTTTTTAGTCCTAAACTCCTAAAAATTTGCATTTTAGTCCATTTTTTGTCCAAGTCATAGTCCAGTGCCACATGTCAGTCTTTTATTTGTCCAAGAGTTAGTTACGCCACATGGCAGTTTGTCATTAGTCCAGGCATTACAGTCATCAGCTATAAAAGCCACATCATGGTCAAAGGTCAAGATACACCATTCACTTTCTTACAACTCAGCAGAAACAAGTCTCATTTTTCTCTCTCCACATTTTTCAGATCAAAAAGCCAAAAAGCTCAAGAACAAGATGAATATCGCATGAATATTCATCTTCAACAACAATGAAATTCCAGAAATTACAATCACCATAACCAATTCCAACACTATTCTTCATGAATTCACTATCGCTAGTTCAGATTCATCACTGAATCGATTCAAAATCCATCACAATTCCTTCGAAAACCTAACGTTTTCAGATCCGAACTCAGCTCAACAACTGCAATACCAATCAACCAGTTCACACAACGACAAGCTCACTATCGGAGCTTCGTTCTCAAGAGCAAGGCCAGATCGAGTGGAAGAAGGCAAGAACCGGTTTATTTCCGGCTTGTAATTCAAAGAATCTGAAGTTCTTGAAGTCTTTCAATTCGTGTTCGTTGTTTTCTCCGATCCACAACCTCAGGTACGTTGCTCTCCTCCTCTCACGCTTGCTTTTCGTTTTGCTCAAAAAAAAACTCCGACGATTCAAAGCTTAGATCTACACCGATTCATATTTATTTTCAAGAATTCGTTTGCAAAATCAAGAAGAGAGTGAAAAATCCTCTCAGAAACTCAAAAAAAATTTAGAATCGGTGCAGGTGGAGTTCGCCGGCGCGGCAGCCGTCGCCGGCGGTCACTAAGCTCGTCGGGGAAGAAGACCTCTGATGCAGAGCTTCTCTCTCTTCTTTGCATGTTAGAGAGAGAAGTGTTATGTGATTGTGTGTTTTTTCTGTTTGTTCCAACGTTTTATACCATGCCTTTGATACCACGCGCGCGCGTGTTGTGTTCGTTCTGTGTTCCCTCATGTTTAGACCGTTAGATCTGTCCTGTGATGTGCTGTATGGTTCTGATGCGTGCTGGATTTGCTTCACTATGCCTTGTGTGTTTTCAGCCCTTGGATCTTGGTCAAAATTGGACCTGGATCAATCCAATGGCTGTATAGCTGATGGATGATCCAGATCCATGCATGACCTTGGGCCTGGGCGTGTTTTTCTGCAAATTTTTCTATCTCTTCTTATTTTTGCTATTTTCTAACACTGTTTTGCTTTTTACACCTCTGTTCATGATCAAAATTACTTGAAAAATTCTACAAATTTTTGTACATGTTTTTGTCAATTTTTGTGATGTTTTTATGCATTTTGTTTACTTAAAATCTTGATGAAAAATGTTAGTGTATATTCTTGCTTCATTTCTTGTTTTTTATGCAAAATTCATGGAAAATTGTTTAGTTCTACTTCAAGTTCTTGATAATTGTTGGTGATACATGTCACTTGAATTTTTATGCATTTATTGCTACTGTTTGTATTTGGTTTTGACTGCATGTGTGGGAATTTTTCTTAATTGCTTGGTTTACAAGTCATGTTTGTAAATAAATAGTGTAAATATGCCTAAATTCACCTCAAAATGCAAAACTTATCATATTGCTTCGATTCTCCTTCTAAAACCTGAATTTGTGCCTTTGGAAAATATGTTGAATTGTGAGAATTATAAGCCATATGATTCTTGTATTTTGTTTGTTTGAACTTTGGCTATATTTTGCATTGTTTTGGTTTTGTCTTGTGTTGATTTCTATTGCACTTGTTATGGTATCTTACTTGCTTTATCTTTACCATATTATATCTTGTGCTACTAACTCCTTTCACTTCATGTTCCATCATTTCATAAGCATCTTCATTCCATCCCATATGCATCTCTATTTCTTCTTGCAATTTAATTTGTACCAAAGTTAGAATGTAAACACTTAGGAAATTTTGTAATATTCTCCTTATGCTTTTAATTTCTTGGCAAAGGGGCCATAGAATGTATCTAGGGTATGATGTAAAGGACAATGGACTCTAATAATGTACACCGACACAAGCACCGACACATGCACACACTTCACTTTAGATAAATAGCTAGAATATGCATGTTTAGATGTATGTTTAGGATTGTATGTTTAGATGTATGCCTAGGACTCATACTTAGAAAAATCAATTTTCCAAAAAATATGAACAAGCTTCACTCAAACCTTTTCCAAATAAACCTTGGGATCCAACATCCCATTGTATTTTCTTTTCCATTTTCTTAATCAAATTTCAATGAAAATAATCAAACTTTGACCATATTTTGCAATTCACTAATCCAACCTCACAATTTCCTAATCTCATGCCCTTGAGGCCTCTTTCTATTCTTCAAAATTTCATTTTCAAACTTAAAATCAACCAACAAAAACAAAAACATTTTTTGAGAGAGAACTACGGTGGATTTGATCCCTTAAACGGGTACGTAGGCAAGGAACAAAATTCCTTCAATTCAAATAAAATAAAAATTCAAACACTTTCTTCTCCCTCCAATTCTTCACTTAGCAAATTTTAGGTGTAAATAACATTTTCAAATAGCATTTAAAAATAAAGCGCGCGCGTAGAAATTAAAGACGGTTCCTATAGGTTACTATAGTCGTTATGGGTGCCTAACACCTTCCCGTAGCGAAAACAACTCCCGGACCTCGATTCTCAAGGGTTTTGCTTACTTTTTCCCTTCCCAAGAAAAATAAGATATCACCGGTTTAAAAGGTTCAAACGTAATTAATGTTTGACACCCGAAAACCAAGATAAAACAGCTGGCGACTTCACTGGGGAGATTCGAGAGTTACGCCTAGTCTTTATTTCCACGCTTGCGCTTGTATTTTTACTTGCTTCTTTTACTTGCTTTCCTATGTGAATAAATGTTTAATTCCTTGCAAACGTGTGGGGTGAGAATATCAAAAGTCCTGCACCCGGGCTGAGTGAACTTAGGATTTAGGAGGGATATAATCGACAATTCATTCCGGGGGTTGCCTCGTGTTTTGGATTATGCGATCAATCCCACATAGCTGAGGCATTTTGGGGGTGATGTTGTCGGCGCGTGTTGTCGCGTTTAGGCACTTTACTTCCAATTGTTCTATGACGCTATGAACCGTAGATAACCAAACCCATCCTTGGCCATTTTCTAGGACGTAGTGCGGAGGCTAAACCGAGTGTCGTCTCGAGTTTTAGTCGTCACGCGATACTACACTCAAGTTAGACCTTCCACGGATAATCACGGAGCGAGTGTTGTCTCGTGATACCATGATATGCGTCGGAGAGGTTGCAACTTGGGAACCTTTTTTAGAACCCGGTTACTATCTCCTAAAGCCCTAGTTTCACCGGACGCCGTGTCCACCCATGACTCCTCGACTTTGAATCTCAACCCACCATGTTTTCTCCGAACTTGAACATAATCATGCATTCATGCATACATGCATACATGCATAAACTTTTTCCATGCATTGTTATCGAAGGGCTTAGACAAGTTGAATTTGTAAACATTGTAGGGATGAAGATGACTAAGTCCTACAAGTTCAAGGAAGTGGATTTGGCTAGTTTGAGGAATTTGGCACTCAAGATTGAGGATCTGACTGGTTTCCGACGTCGTTACGGGGCTTTACTTCCTATTCTTCATACTAATGTGGATGAGAAGCTTGTGCACACTCTAGTGCAATTCTATGATCCGAAGTATCGGTGCTTTACTTTCCCAGACTTTCAGTTGGTGCCTACTCTAGAGGCTTATTCTTCCTTGATGGGTTTATCTATTGCTAAGGGGGTACCTTTCTCAGGACCTGAAAATCCTCCTCCTCCATTGGTTATTGCTAAAGATCTCTATCTCAAGACCACCGATGTCTCCAAGAATCTTGTCACTAAGGCACGCATCCGAGGGTTCGCTTCAGAGTATCTTCTTGGGAAAGCCAACCTCAATACCACTTGTCAGGACACTCTCGAGGCTATTCTTGCACTTCTCATCTATGGGCTTATTCTCTTTCCGAATCTTGATGGCTTCGTGGACATGAATGCTATTATGGTCTTCCACTCCAAGAATCCGGTTCCTACTTTGCTAGCTGACACATACCATGCCATTCACGATCGTTCCGACAAGGGTCGTGGATACATTCTTTGTTGTGTGCCTCTCCTCTATAGGTGGTTCATTTCGCACCTTCCGAAGTCTTTCCACGACAATCCGGAGAATTGGTCTATTTCACAGAGAATTATGGCTCTCACTCCTAATGAAGTGGTTTGGCTTACTCCCGCTTCTAGGGTTAAGGAAATTATCTTTGGTGGTGGAAAGTTACTTAATGTACCTCTTCTTGGTACCCGGGGTGGAATCAACTATAACCCGGAGCTTGCTTTGCGACAATTTGGTTTCCCGATGAAAGATAAACCCATCAATCTTGCTACGGCTCCTTACTTCTTCCACTACTCCAATGCTCCCACAGGAATTAGAGAGGATTTCATGGAAGCTTGGACTAAGCTTCGGAGGAAAGAGGTGAAGCATATGGGTGTAAGGTCCGGTATTGCTCATGAGGCCTATACACAGTGGGTAATAAACCGAGCTGAGGAGATTGGTATGCCTTACCCCCCTATGAGATATGTGTCCGCATCTGTTCCTACCATGCCTTTGCCTCTACTCCCACCTACCCAGGAGATGTATCAGGAGCATCTAGCTATGGAGAGTCGGGAAAAGCATCAGTGGAGGGCTAGATACTATGAGGCTGAGAACTTGATCATGACTTTGGATGGAAAGGATGAGCAGCAGACTCATGAGGTCTTGACACTGAAGAAAGAGTTAGCTAAGGCTAAGAGAGAGATTGAGGAGAAAGATAGGCTGCTTATGAGGGACTCCAAGAGGGCTAGGAGTGCCCGTGACTTCTACGCACGATACTGCGACTATGAGTCCGACTCTGAGGACGACGCTTCCACTTCCTATGCTTGAGGATTTCCATTTCCTGTTGTTATTTCCATTTGTTCATGTTGGATTTGTCTTGTAAAACTATATGTTAGTTGTTTGATTCCCGTTTATGTTAATTGTTGTTTAGTAATGTTTACGAGTTTATAATTTGTCTAAAACCCTTCGATAACCTAAAAAGAGTCTTTTTTGCATATACATTAACACATTTCATGCATCATATGCATTCATTGACCACAAAAAAACTTCTCTCGTGCTCATTGCCTCCTGGTTTTGTCCGCCGCAGTCTGAAAAGTGGCTCGTGTTCGCAAAGTCTACCAACCAGATAGAATTCATCAGACAAGATTTCACAAGAGAAGGATAATGGCTAACTTTGAAGAAGAAAATGCTCAGCTCCGTGCCGAATTGGCTGCTATGAAAGAAGACTTGGCTAAGGCTCATGACGCTATGTCTGCTATGATGGCTTCACAAGAACAGCCAGCCACTTCTATTCCAGTCACTGCTGAGGTGATTCCCTCTATCCCACTATCTACTGTGGCTACTGATGCTCGTTTTGTTATGCCCAATGGCCGTCCTTATGGCCTCTCAGCTTACTACTCTCCTAATACTGCTGCTGGTGTCTCTGGTTTTACTGGTCAAGGACAGATTCCTGTGTCTACTGCTATGCCTCAAGTAACCACTGTTGTTACCGACCCTATTGTACACACTGTGCAACAGGTGATTGATGTTGATACTCCGCGTGGACAAGATCCCGCAATAGAAGCTATGAAGAGACAGTTAAGGGAGTTGGCTGGAGAACTCCATGAGGTCAAGGCTAGCCGAGGAAACAATGGTGCTCCTGCTAAAGCTCGTGATCTATGCTTGGTGTCCCGATTTGAGGTTCCTAAGAAATTCAAAGAGCCAGAATTTGACAAGTACAATGGGACTTCTTGCCCACATAACCATGTTATCCGGTATGTCCGAAAGATGGCTAACTACGCCGACAATGATGCACTGATGATCCACTGCTTTCAGAATAGCTTGACAGATGATGCAGCAGATTGGTACACTAGTCTGAGCAAAGATAACATTCATACCTTTGAGGAACTCGCTGCTGCTTTTGAAGGTCAATATGAGTTCAACACCCGTCTGAAACCAAATAGGGACTCTCTTAAAGCCCTATCTCAGAAATCAGATGAAACCTTCCGAGAATATGCTCAGAGGTGGAGAGGGGCAGCTGCCCGTGTTTCTCCTCGACTTGATGAGGAAGAGTTAACACAGACATTCCTGAAGACTCTGAAGAAGGAATATAAGGAGAGAATGATAGTCTCTGCTCCTAACAACTTCTCTGATATGGTTACAATGGGAACCCGTCTAGAAGAGGCTGTCCGAGATGGTATTATTGTCCTCGAGAAAGGTGAATCTTCAAACAGTGCGCCAAAGAAGTATGGCAATGGTCACCACAAGAGAAAAGAATCCGATGTAGGGATGGTGTCTGGTAACCCGTCTGCAGCAGCCATGCAACTACCTTTGCCCTATCAATACATGCAATACTCTCAACACCCTTTCTTCCCACCATTCTACCAACAATATCCTCTGCCACCGGGTCAACCACCAATGCCCGTCAATGCTATCCCTCAGCAAACACAACAACAGCCTCCTGCTCAACAGCAACGGCAGCAACAACAGGGTCCCCGACCCAAACCTTCTTTTCCAGCAATACCAATGCGGTATGGTGAGCTGCTCCCAACTCTATTGGCTAAGGGACACTGTGTCACTAGACCAGGCAAGCCTCCGCCTAATCCATTGCCTCCCAGGTTCCGACAGGACCTAACATGTGAATTCCATCAGGGTGCTCAAGGCCATGATGTCGAAGGTTGCTTTGCTCTGAAATATATTGTGAAAGACCTGATAGAAAAAGGACGGTTGACTTTCGAGAACTGTGTTCCTCATGTCCTTGACAATCCGCTCCCAAACCATGCTGCTGTTAACATGATTGAGGCCTTTGAAGGGGTTCCCGTTCCTCAAGAGGATCCCATGCTGGATGTCCGCAATGTCGTTACTCCCTTGGTGCCATTACATGTCAAGCTTTGCCAGGCTTCTTTGTTCAAACATGATCATGATTCTTGTTCAGAATGTCTGCAGAATCCTATGGGCTATTGTGTTGTGCAAAATGATATCCAGAGCCTGATGGATGACAAGTACTTGATTGCCAGTGATGTATGTGTGATTGTGCCAGTGTTCCATGACTCTCCTGTTGAAAGTGTATCTCAGGTAAAGAATGTTGAGCCTTTGGTAATCAGGCTACCTGGTCCGGTATCTTATACCTCTACCAAAGCAATTCCCTACAAATACAATGCAACCATGATTGAGAATGGAGTTGAAGTACCTCTGGTATCCCCAGTTGCAGTTGACAATGTTGCCGGTGAAATCACAACTCTGAGAAGCGGAAAGGTCCGTCCACCCTTGTTTCAAAAGAAGGTAGTTACACCCATTGCCACGGTAACTCCACCAGTTGTTCCTCCTGTTGACAAGAACACCGGTCCAGCAGGCCAATCTATTGAAGAGTCCAATCTGGACGAAATTCTGAGGCTTATCAAGAAAAGTGACTACAAGATCGTTGACCAGCTGCTACAAACTCCTTCAAAGATATCCATCCTGTCTCTGCTCATGAGCTCAGAGGCTCATAGGAAAGTGTTAATGAAGATACTCGAGCAAGCTTATGTTGACCACGAGGTCTCTGTGGAGCAATTCAATGGAATAGTGGGTAATATCACTGCTTGCAACAGTTTGGGATTCGGTGATGATGAACTCCCCGAAGCAGGGAAACGCCACAACTTGGCTCTACATATCTCGGTGCACTGTGGATCTGATATGATATCCAACGTATTGGTAGACACTGGATCATCTCTGAATGTAATGCCCGAATCCACGCTAAGACAATTGAGCCATCATGGAATTTCCCTGAGGGGTAGCAGCTATCTGGTTAAAGCTTTTGATGGATCCCGCAAGGATGTGCTCGGGGAAGTGGACCTGCCAATCACCGTTGGTCCTGAGACATTTCAAATAACTTTCCAAGTCATGGATATCAATGCCTCTTACAGCTGTCTCCTCGGAAGACCGTGGATCCACGACGCTGGAGCGGTAACTTCCACTTTGCATCAGAAACTCAAGTTCATGAGGAATGGTAAGATTGTCACTGTGCATGGTGAGGAAGCATATCTAGTTAGCCAGGTATCATCGTTCTCTTGTGTTGAAGCAGGGTCCGCTGAAGGGACGTCGTTTCAAGGATTGACTGTTGAGGGTGCAGAGCCCCGGAGGGCTGGTGCTAACATGGCTTCACTAAAGGACGCCCAGAAGGCTGTTCAAGCAGGGCAAGCTGCTGGCTGGGGCAAAGTGATTCAGATTCTGGAAAACAAGCGTAAAGAGGGCCTTGGATTCTCTCCAACATCTGCTGTTTCAAAGGGAACCTTCTACAGTGCTGGGTTCATCAATGCTATTACTGAAGATGCTGCTGGAAGTAGTCACGTGCCTGCATTTGTTATACCAGGAGGCACTGTGAGAAATTGGGAAGCCATTGATGTTCCTTTAGTCATGCATGCTTCCATGTAATGTGTTTTGTTGCTCATGTTTCTTGTTTTCAAAATAACAATCCTTTCGCTCTGCCCAAGGCGAAAGTGATATCTTTGTAAGGGCGTGTTTGTTTCGGCATTGCCGTTAATCAATAAAAAGTTGTCGTTTTTCTCACAACTCTTTGTTTTTTACTTTTTAGTGCCTTTTTTTCTTGGAAATAATGGTAATGCCAGAAAAAACCAAAATATCTGTATTTTCTTATTAATTTCAAAAATCTGCATGAAAAACTTTTTCTAAAATCATCCCAATCATATTATGCAGATTGAACCATAATAAACCCGTTGAACACAGTGACCCTATGGTTCCTCCAAATTTTGAATTCCCTGTATATGAAGCTGAAGATGAGGATGATAATGATGAAGAGATACCGTATGAGATCACTCGACTGCTTGAGCAAGAAAGAAGAGCCATTCAGCCTCACCAGGAAGAGATTGAACTCATCAACCTGGGTACTGAAGAGAACAAGCGAGAGATCAAGATTGGTGCTGCACTGGAGCCAGAAGTGAAAAAGAAGATCACTCAGCTTCTCCACGACTATCCAGATGTCTTTGCATGGTCTTATGAAGATATGCCGGGTCTAGATCCCAAGATTGTGGAACATCGGATACCGACAAGACCTGAATGTCCTCCTGTCAAACAGAAATTGAGAAGGTCTCGTCCAGACATGGCTCTTAAGATCAAGGCTGAAGTACAAAAGCAAATTGATGCGGGTTTCCTCATGACAGCTGAATACCCTGAGTGGATTGCCAACATCGTACCAGTACCAAAGAAAGATGGGAAAGTTCGAATGTGTGTTGATTACAGAGATCTGAATAAAGCCAGTCCAAAGGATAACTTCCCACTACCTCATATTGATGTGCTTGTTGACAGTACTGCTCAATCCAAAGTATTCTCCTTCATGGATGGTTTCTCTGGCTATAACCAGATACGAATGTCACCTGAAGATAGAGAGAAGACGTCCTTCATTACTCCGTGGGGAACATTCTGCTATAAGGTGATGCTGTTTGGCTTGATAAATGCTGGTGCTACCTATCAAAGGGGTATGACAACTCTATTTCATGATATGATTCACAAAGAGATTGAAGTATATGTTGATGACATGATTGTGAAGTCAAGTGATGAAGAGCAGCATGTTGTGTATTTGAAGAGGATGTTTGAAAGACTGAGAAAGTACAAGCTGCGGTTGAATCCTAACAAGTGCACATTCGGTGTACGATCCGAAAAGTTGCTAGGCTTCATTGTCAGCCAGAGAGGCATTGAAGTTGATCCTGACAAAGTCCGAGCCATCAGAGAAATGCCGGCCCCTCAAACTGAAAAGCAAGTCAGAGGTTTCCTCGGACGTCTGAATTACATTTCAAGATTCATATCTCACATGACTACTACTTGCGGTCCAATTTTCAAATTGCTCAGAAAGAATCAGCCTGTTGTATGGAATGATGAATGCCAGGAAGCTTTTGATAGCATTAAAGAATACCTGTTAGAGCCACCTATCCTTGTCCCACCAGTGGAAGGAAGGCCTTTGATTATGTATCTGTCAGTGTTAGATGATTCAGTGGGTTGTGTTCTCGGTCAACAAGATGAGACTGGTAAGAAAGAGCATGCTATCTACTATCTGAGCAAGAAATTCACCGACTGTGAGACTCGGTATACAATGCTTGAAAAGACTTGTTGTGCTTTAGCTTGGGCTGCCAAACGCCTGCGTCATTACATGGTGAATCATACAACTTGGTTAATATCCCGAATGGATCCAATCAAGTACATCTTTGAAAAGCCTGCTGTTACTGGAAAGATCGCACGTTGGCAGATGTTGTTGTCTGAATATGACATTGTATACAAAGCTCAGAAAGCAATCAAAGGAAGTGTCCTTGCTGAGCATCTTGCTTGCCAATCTCTTGATGATTACCAGCCGATTAAGTTTGATTTCCCTGATGAAGAGATTATGTATCTGAAAGCAAAAGACTGTGAAGAGCCACTGATCAATGAAGGGCCAGATCCCAATAGCAAGTGGGGATTGGTGTTTGATGGTGCTGTTAATGCTTACGGTAAAGGAATTGAAGCCATCATTGTGACTCCGCAGGGGCACCACATTCCTTTCACTGCTCGAATAACTTTTGAATGCACGAACAACATAGCTGAATATGAAGCATGCATCTTGGGCATTGAAGAAGCCCTTGATCTGAGAATTAAGCACCTTGACATCTATGAAGATTCTGCACTTGTTATTAATCAGATAAAGGGGGAATGGGAGACCCATCATGAGAAGCTGATCCCATACCGTGACTATGCGAGACGGCTGTTGACGTATTTTACCAAGGTTGAGCTACACCACATCCCTCGGGATGAGAATCAGATGGCTGACGCTCTTGCTACTCTGTCTTCCATGTTTCGTGTGAATCACTGGAATGATGTGCCTGTAATCAAAGTGCAGCGTCTTGATAGACCCGCTCATGTGTTTACTATTGAAAATATGCCAGATCAAGCTGATAGAGATGTGAATGATAAAAAGCCTTGGTATTACAACATCAAACAATTCTTGCAGAATCGTGAATATCCACCTGGTGCTTCCAACAGGGATAAAAAGACTTTGAGACGATGGGCTAGCAAATTCCTTCTGGACGGAGAAATCCTATACAAGAGGAACTATGACATGGTCTTGTTGAGATGTGTTGACAAACAAGAAGCTGAGAAGTTGATGCATGATGTACATGATGGTACCTTTGGGACCCATGCTTCGGGCCACACCATGTCAAGGAAACTGTTAAGAGCCGGCTATTACTGGATAACTATGGAACGTGACTGCAACAGACATGCCAAAAGATGCCACAAATGTCAAGTTTATGCTGACAAGATTCATGTGCCTCCACATGCTCTCAATGTCATATCTTCCCCATGGCCTTTCTCTATGTGGGGCATTGACATGATCGGAAGAATTGAACCAAAAGCTTCCAATGGACATCGTTTCATCCTAGTGGCAATTGACTACTTCACCAAGTGGGTTGAGGCTGCTTCCTATGCAAATGTGACCAAACAAGTGGTTGTCAAGTTTATCAAGAATAACATCATCTGTCGATATGGTGTTCCCAACAAAATCATCACTGACAATGGTTCCAATCTGAACAATAGCATGATGCAAGCTTTATGTGAAGAATTCAAAATTGAACATCACAATTCTTCTCCTTATAGACCTCAGATGAATGGTGCAGTTGAGGCCGCTAACAAGAACATCAAGAAAATTGTTCAGAAGATGGTCACTACTTACAAAGACTGGCATGAGATGCTACCTTTTGCCTTGCATGGTTACCGCACTACGGTGCGCAGTTCAACCGGGGCAACTCCTTTCTCTTTGGTGTATGGTATGGAAGCAGTTCTCCCTCTGGAAGTGGAGATTCCATCTCTTCGAGTAATCATGGAAGCAAAATTGACTGAGGCTGAATGGTGTCAAAGTCGTTATGATCAATTGAATCTGATTGAAGAGAAACGTATGAATGCTATGGCTCATGGATAGTTGTATCAAGTACGAATGAAGAATGCTTTTGACAAGAAAGTCCGACCTCGAGAATTCAAGGAAGGCGAACTTGTATTGAAAAGAAGGATAAGTCAGCAACCCGACCCAAGGGGCAAGTGGACACCTAACTATGAAGGCCCTTATGTTGTCAAGAAGGCTTTCTCTGGTGGTGCTTTGATTCTTACACACATGGATGGTGTTGAACTCCCAAATCCTGTTAATGCCGATATAGTCAAGAAATACTTTGTCTAGAAAGAAAAGAACAGCGTGGTAGGTCGAAAACCCGAAAGGGCGGCCTAGGCAAAAATGCGCTTCCCGGTGGATCGAAAACCCGAAAGGGCGATCCAGGCAAAAGTTAGGGACAAAAAAAATGAATATGAAAAAGCTCGCTGAGATTGTACGCAACTCAGGCAAGAATGAGCGCCTCGATGAGCCGAAAACCCGAAAGGGCGGTTCATGCAAAAATGAGGTTGACAATAAAAGACAAGTAACTATATCTGGCAAATCACCATCACCCCTTGGGGCATCTGCAACTGTCAATGATCATATTCATCAGAGGCTTCTATACTTGTGAATTCAAAATTTCTATGAAATGTAGCGGTCATCGTGTTCAATGTATCACCAACCAATAAAATTACCATTTTCCAAGCTTTGTAAATCCGTGAAGTCATGCCTTTGGCTGACCCTCACTCTTCTACATCAATTCGAGCCTTTCTATTGTTTGAAACTCTATTTTTCTTTCTACTTTCAATGCTTTATACAGAATATTTTCTTTCTATTTGATGATATCAATGGCTGAAACAAACATCTTTGAAAATTGAAAAATCTTTTTATGTCTATTTTGAAAGCAAACCTGAGCAATATGGTACATTTCAATGAAACATGCATGAGTGAATGAGCGTCAATGTCTATTTCAATACATGTTACAAGCAGGTTACTCCCCAGGATGATCTGTGGTCAATGGCAAGAATGAAAAAACAGAATAAAAATAAAAAAAATAAAAAAATGAAAATGAAAAGCTCGCTAAGTTGAAAACCCGAAAGGGCGGCTTAGGCAAAAATGAGCACCCCGCTGATTGACAACCTATGAAGGCAATTCAGGCAAAAATGGGGCAATGAAAAGAATCTTTACTCCCCGGTGAATCGAAAACCCGAAAGGGCGGTTCAGGCAAAAATGGGGTTTGAAAATGAAAAGTGAAAGAATGAAAAATTGAAAAGCATTGACCACAGATGCGAACATCCAATGTTCACCCAGCACTGACACGCCTAGCAATGGCGACCTGTATCCAAGAACTTTCCAAGGATCCCTCCTTTACAAGTTTTATTGCCCTCAGCCATGGTTTCGATACGTCTCTCAACG
Organism: Medicago sativa; assembly: GCF_051527215.1. Classification (NCBI taxonomy): domain Eukaryota; kingdom Viridiplantae; phylum Streptophyta; class Magnoliopsida; order Fabales; family Fabaceae; genus Medicago; species Medicago sativa. Next base: position 35,213,899 of record NC_140751.1, read on the forward strand.
ACGGTCTCTCCAGAGAGGTTTTTCCCCTGTGAACATGTTGCAGCACGAGCCACTACGTGCCCAATCTTCCAATGTCTCATCTACCTTTGTGAAACTCTTCTGTCAAACTGCCAACCAATCATGCATTTCGAGCATTCACACATGCATAATCATGCATTTTATATGCTCATACATCCAATAATCTTGCTATACCATGCATACATGTTGCATATCCAACTGTCAACTGTCAAAATTCAATTTCAATTTCAATTCCAATCCCAATGTCGAATTCCAATTTCAATTCCAACTGTCAAGTCCAATTCAATGTCAAACTGTCAGATTTGAAGCAATTTCCAATTTCAATGTCAAAATGTCAAAATTCGAAGCAATTTCCAATCTCCAATTTCAATTCCAATTTCAATGACAATCTCCAATGACAATCTCTAATGTCAATGTCAATGTCAATTTCCAATGTCAATGTCAAATGTCAATGTCAAATGTCAATCTCCAATGTCAATGTCAATGTCAATGTCAATTTCAATTTCAATGTCAAATGTCAATATCCAATGTCAATGTCAATTTTCAATCCAATTTCAATCCAATTTCAATGTCAATTGCAACTCTCCAATCCAATGTCTATGTCTATATCTATGTCTCTGTTCAATCTCAACTTTCAATCTCAACTTTCAATCTCAACTTTCAATGTCAACTTTCAATGTCAACTTTCAATTCAAATCAATGTCAATTCTCTCTCAATTTGCTTTTAGGCCAACCAAAACGGTCATGTCTATTTCCAAATCAAGTCAATGACAATTTACCCCCAATTGGTATCTTGTTAAAACAGACTTGCAATTTGTATCACATCACTGGTCAAGTGCCAGGTTCGATCCCAAAAAGAACCACTTGTACCTGCTTATATACCTATACCTCCGGACAAACGGCAAGTTCGATTTGAAGAACAGTTTGTACCCAGCTCATGCTTTGTTATCAGTCAGACGACAAGTTCAATCTGAAGAACAGTTTGTACCCAGCTTATGCTTTGTTATCGGTCAAACGACAAGTTCGTTCTAAGAGAACAGTCTGCACTCTCCCACATGATGTGGTGATAATCCAACAAGCAAGTTCGATCCAAAGAAACAGCTTGTATCAATCCTTTTGTCTATGTCTCCGGCCAAACAGCCAGTTCAATCCAAAAGAGCAGTTTGTGTCTGTCTATCTGTCTGTATCTTCAACCAAGTGTCAAGTTCGATCCAAAGAACAGCTTGTATCTGCCTATATGTCTATGTTTCCGGTCAAGTGCCAAGTTCAATCCCAAGAACAGCTTGCACCTATCTCTTGCTTTGTGTTCCTTGGTCAAGTGGCTAGTTCGACCCAAAGAACAACTTGTACCCTATTTTCTACTCCCTGTTTTGTCTACCCTGTCAATGTCCACCTGAATCCCCAGTGACATGATAGGTTCCATAGACTCCAGTTGTTTGTCTTGCATTCATAATCAAAGTATTGCATAGCATTCATATCTTTGGAACTCTGAAAGCGTATTTTTACGTCCAAAAACAGTGCAAATGTTAATATTTAAGTATCTTCGTCCCGTCAACTCTAAGACTTCGTCTCTTGACTCCCCGGACAAAGAAACTTAAATAGGGGCAGCTGTTATACCCTAATTTTGGACCTAAAAATACTAGTCAATTTTTCTTTTCTTGCATTATAAGTCATTTGAACTGTCTCTGATCAATTGCATCTTTCTCTGCATTTCATTTCAATATTGTTTGCAAAAATTCACATGCAAGGGTATTTTAGTCATTTCCCGTGTCAAATTTCTCTCAGTCTTTCAAAATTTTGTTTGAGTCCTTTCAAGTAGTGTGAATAAGCCTCTGTTTCATTCTATGTCAAAATCCATTTCAAAAACTGCATTTGAAGTCATTTTGGGTCAGTTTTGCCCCTAGGGGCATTTTAGTCTTTTCAAATGTCAAAGTACTGTTTAAATCCTAAAAAAAAAAAAACTGTCTCTGAGTCTTTTAATTTTGCTTGTATGAGTCTTTGATTCAATCTCTGTCAAAAATCCATTTTAAATTCGCATCTGAGTCATTTTTAGTCGTTTTCAGCCCCAGGGGCATTTTGGTCATTTCACACGAAATTTCGGCAGAGAGGTACTTTAAAGTACCTCATTTAGGCCATTGGTTCGTTTTAGTCCGTTTTGTCAATTTTAATCGTTTCACTTTACGTTATTTTTCAATTACCAATTTTAATTCATTTTATTTTTATTTTTTATATTTTTTAGTCCTAAACTCCTAAAAATTTGCATTTTAGTCCATTTTTTGTCCAAGTCATAGTCCAGTGCCACATGTCAGTCTTTTATTTGTCCAAGAGTTAGTTACGCCACATGGCAGTTTGTCATTAGTCCAGGCATTACAGTCATCAGCTATAAAAGCCACATCATGGTCAAAGGTCAAGATACACCATTCACTTTCTTACAACTCAGCAGAAACAAGTCTCATTTTTCTCTCTCCACATTTTTCAGATCAAAAAGCCAAAAAGCTCAAGAACAAGATGAATATCGCATGAATATTCATCTTCAACAACAATGAAATTCCAGAAATTACAATCACCATAACCAATTCCAACACTATTCTTCATGAATTCACTATCGCTAGTTCAGATTCATCACTGAATCGATTCAAAATCCATCACAATTCCTTCGAAAACCTAACGTTTTCAGATCCGAACTCAGCTCAACAACTGCAATACCAATCAACCAGTTCACACAACGACAAGCTCACTATCGGAGCTTCGTTCTCAAGAGCAAGGCCAGATCGAGTGGAAGAAGGCAAGAACCGGTTTATTTCCGGCTTGTAATTCAAAGAATCTGAAGTTCTTGAAGTCTTTCAATTCGTGTTCGTTGTTTTCTCCGATCCACAACCTCAGGTACGTTGCTCTCCTCCTCTCACGCTTGCTTTTCGTTTTGCTCAAAAAAAAACTCCGACGATTCAAAGCTTAGATCTACACCGATTCATATTTATTTTCAAGAATTCGTTTGCAAAATCAAGAAGAGAGTGAAAAATCCTCTCAGAAACACAAAAAAAATTTAGAATCGGTGCAGGTGGAGTTCGCCGGCGCGGCAGCCGTCGCCGGTGGTCACTAAGCTCGTCGGGGAAGAAGACCTCTGATGCAGAGCTTCTCTCTCTTCTTTGCATGTTAGAGAGAGAAGTGTTATGTGATTGTGTGTTTTTTCTGTTTGTTCCAACGTTTTATACCATGCCTTTGATACCACGCGCGCGCGTGTTGTGTTCGTTCTGTGTTCCCTCATGTTTAGACCGTTAGATCTGTCCTGTGATGTGCTGTATGGTTCTGATGCGTGCTGGATTTGCTTCACTATGCCTTGTGTGTTTTCAGCCCTTGGATCTTGGTCAAAATTGGACCTGGATCAATCCAATGGCTGTATAGCTGATGGATGATCCAGATCCATGCATGACCTTGGGCCTGGGCGTGTTTTTCTGCAAATTTTTCTATCTCTTCTTATTTTTGCTATTTTCTAACACTGTTTTGCTTTTTACACCTCTGTTCATGATCAAAATTACTTGAAAAATTCTACAAATTTTTGTACATGTTTTTGTCAATTTTTGTGATGTTTTTATGCATTTTGTTTACTTAAAATCTTGATGAAAAATGTTAGTGTATATTCTTGCTTCATTTCTTGTTTTTTATGCAAAATTCATGGAAAATTGTTTAGTTCTACTTCAAGTTCTTGATAATTGTTGGTGATACATGTCACTTGAATTTTTATGCATTTATTGCTACTGTTTGTATTTGGTTTTGACTGCATGTGTGGGAATTTTTCTTAATTGCTTGGTTTACAAGTCATGTTTGTAAATAAATAGTGTAAATATGCCTAAATTCACCTCAAAATGCAAAACTTATCATATTGCTTCGATTCTCCTTCTAAAACCTGAATTTGTGCCTTTGGAAAATATGTTGAATTGTGAGAATTATAAGCCATATGATTCTTGTATTTTGTTTGTTTGAACTTTGGCTATATTTTGCATTGTTTTGGTTTTGTCTTGTGTTGATTTCTATTGCACTTGTTATGGTATCTTACTTGCTTTATCTTTACCATATTATATCTTGTGCTACTAACTCCTTTCACTTCATGTTCCATCATTTCATAAGCATCTTCATTCCATCCCATATGCATCTCTATTTCTTCTTGCAATTTAATTTGTACCAAAGTTAGAATGTAAACACTTAGGAAATTTTGTAATATTCTCCTTATGCTTTTAATTTCTTGGAAAAGGGGCCATAGAATGTATCTAGGGTATGATGTAAAGGACAATGGACTCTAATAATGTACACCGACACAAGCACCGACACATGCACACACTTCACTTTAGATAAATAGCTAGAATATGCATGTTTAGATGTATGTTTAGGATTGTATGTTTAGATGTATGCCTAGGACTCATACTTAGAAAAATCAATTTTCCAAAAAATATGAACAAGCTTCACTCAAACCTTTTCCAAATAAACCTTGGGATCCAACATCCCATTGTATTTTCTTTTCCATTTTCTTAATCAAATTTCAATGAAAATAATCAAACTTTGACCATATTTTGCAATTCACTAATCCAACCTCACAATTTCCTAATCTCATGCCCTTGAGGCCTCTTTCTATTCTTCAAAATTTCATTTTCAAACTTAAAATCAACCAACAAAAACAAAAACATTTTTTGAGAGAGAACTACGGTGGATTTGATCCCTTAAACGGGTACGTAGGCAAGGAACAAAATTCCTTCAATTCAAATAAAATAAAAATTCAAACACTTTCTTCTCCCTCCAATTCTTCACTTAGCAAATTTTAGGTGTAAATAACATTTTCAAATAGCATTTAAAAATAAAGCGCGCGCGTAGAAATTAAAGACGGTTCCTATAGGTTACTATAGTCGTTATGGGTGCCTAACACCTTCCCGTAGCGAAAACAACTCCCGGACCTCGATTCTCAAGGGTTTTGCTTACTTTTTCCCTTCCCAAGAAAAATAAGATATCACCGGTTTAAAAGGTTCAAACGTAATCAATGTTTGACACCCGAAAACCAAGATAAAACAGCTGGCGACTTCACTGGGGAGATTCGAGAGTTACGCCTAGTCTTTATTTCCACGCTTGCGCTTGTATTTTTACTTGCTTCTTTTACTTGCTTTCCTATGTGAATAAATGTTTAATTCCTTGCAAACGTGTGGGGTGAGAATATCAAAAGTCCTGCACCCGGGCTGAGTGAACTTAGGATTTAGGAGGGATATAATCGACAATTCATTCCGGGGGTTGCCTCGTGTTTTGGATTATGCGATCAATCCCACATAGCTGAGGCATTTTGGGGGTGATGTTGTCGGCGCGTGTTGTCGCGTTTAGGCACTTTACTTCCAATTGTTCTATGACGCTATGAACCGTAGATAACCAAACCCATCCTTGGCCATTTTCTAGGACGTAGTGCGGAGGCTAAACCGAGTGTCGTCTCGAGTTTTAGTCGTCACGCGATACTACACTCAAGTTAGACCTTCCACGGATAATCACGGAGCGAGTGTTGTCTCGTGATACCATGATATGCGTCGGAGAGGTTGCAACTTGGGAACCTTTTTTAGAACCCGGTTACTATCTCCTAAAGCCCTAGTTTCACCGGACGCCGTGTCCACCCATGACTCCTCGACTTTGAATCTCAACCCACCATGTTTTCTCCGAACTTGAACATAATCATGCATTCATGCATACATGCATACATGCATAAACTTTTTCCATGCATTGTTATCGAAGGGCTTAGACAAGTTGAATTTGTAAACATTGTAGGGATGAAGATGACTAAGTCCTACAAGTTCAAGGAAGTGGATTTGGCTAGTTTGAGGGATTTGGCACTCAAGATTGAGGATCTGACTGGTTTCCGACGTCGTTACGGGGCTTTACTTCCTATTCTTCATACTAATGTGGATGAGAAGCTTGTGCACACTCTAGTGCAATTCTATGATCCGAAGTATCGGTGCTTTACTTTCCCAGACTTTCAGTTGGTGCCTACTCTAGAGGCTTATTCTTCCTTGATGGGTTTATCTATTGCTAAGGGGGTACCTTTCTCAGGACCTGAAAATCCTCCTCCTCCATTGGTTATTGCTAAAGATCTCTATCTCAAGACCACCGATGTCTCCAAGAATCTTGTCACTAAGGCACGCATCCGAGGGTTCGCTTCAGAGTATCTTCTTGGGAAAGCCAACCTCAATACCACTTGTCAGGACACTCTCGAGGCTATTCTTGCACTTCTCATCTATGGGCTTATTCTCTTTCCGAATCTTGATGGCTTCGTGGACATGAATGCTATTATGGTCTTCCACTCCAAGAATCCGGTTCCTACTTTGCTAGCTGACACATACCATGCCATTCACGATCGTTCCGACAAGGGTCGTGGATACATTCTTTGTTGTGTGCCTCTCCTCTATAGGTGGTTCATTTCGCACCTTCCGAAGTCTTTCCACGACAATCCGGAGAATTGGTCTATTTCACAGAGAATTATGGCTCTCACTCCTAATGAAGTGGTTTGGCTTACTCCCGCTTCTAGGGTTAAGGAAATTATCTTTGGTGGTGGAAAGTTACTTAATGTACCTCTTCTTGGTACCCGGGGTGGAATCAACTATAACCCGGAGCTTGCTTTGCGACAATTTGGTTTCCCGATGAAAGATAAACCCATCAATCTTGCTACGGCTCCTTACTTCTTCCACTACTCCAATGCTCCCACAGGAATTAGAGAGGATTTCATGGAAGCTTGGACTAAGCTTCGGAGGAAAGAGGTGAAGCATATGGGTGTAAGGTCCGGTATTGCTCATGAGGCCTATACACAGTGGGTAATAAACCGAGCTGAGGAGATTGGTATGCCTTACCCCCCTATGAGATATGTGTCCGCATCTGTTCCTACCATGCCTTTGCCTCTACTCCCACCTACCCAGGAGATGTATCAGGAGCATCTAGCTATGGAGAGTCGGGAAAAGCATCAGTGGAGGGCTAGATACTATGAGGCTGAGAACTTGATCATGACTTTGGATGGAAAGGATGAGCAGCAGACTCATGAGGTCTTGACACTGAAGAAAGAGTTAGCTAAGGCTAAGAGAGAGATTGAGGAGAAAGATAGGCTGCTTATGAGGGACTCCAAGAGGGCTAGGAGTGCCCGTGACTTCTACGCACGATACTGCGACTATGAGTCCGACTCTGAGGACGACGCTTCCACTTCCTATGCTTGAGGATTTCCATTTCCTGTTGTTATTTCCATTTGTTCATGTTGGATTTGTCTTGTAAAACTATATGTTAGTTGTTTGATTCCCGTTTATGTTAATTGTTGTTTAGTAATGTTTACGAGTTTATAATTTGTCTAAAACCCTTCGATAACCTAAAAAGAGTCTTTTTTGCATATACATTAACACATTTCATGCATCATATGCATTCATTGACCACAAAAAAACTTCTCTCGTGCTCATTGCCTCCTGGTTTTGTCCGCCGCAGTCTGAAAAGTGGCTCGTGTTCGCAAAGTCTACCAACCAGATAGAATTCATCAGACAAGATTTCACAAGAGAAGGATAATGGCTAACTTTGAAGAAGAAAATGCTCAGCTCCGTGCCGAATTGGCTGCTATGAAAGAAGACTTGGCTAAGGCTCATGACGCTATGTCTGCTATGATGGCTTCACAAGAACAGCCAGCCACTTCTATTCCAGTCACTGCTGAGGTGATTCCCTCTATCCCACTATCTACTGTGGCTACTGATGCTCGTTTTGTTATGCCCAATGGCCGTCCTTATGGCCTCTCAGCTTACTACTCTCCTAATACTGCTGCTGGTGTCTCTGGTTTTGCTGGTCAAGGACAGATTCCTGTGTCTACTGCTATGCCTCAAGTAACCACTGTTGTTACCGACCCTATTGTACACACTGTGCAACAGGTGATTGATGTTGATACTCCGCGTGGACAAGATCCCGCAATAGAAGCTATGAAGAGACAGTTAAGGGAGTTGGCTGGAGAACTCCATGAGGTCAAGGCTAGCCGAGGAAACAATGGTGCTCCTGCTAAAGCTCGTGATCTATGCTTGGTGTCCCGATTTGAGGTTCCTAAGAAATTCAAAGAGCCAGAATTTGACAAGTACAATGGGACTTCTTGCCCACATAACCATGTTATCCGGTATGTCCGAAAGATGGCTAACTACGCCGACAATGATGCACTGATGATCCACTGCTTTCAGAATAGCTTGACAGATGATGCAGCAGATTGGTACACTAGTCTGAGCAAAGATAACATTCATACCTTTGAGGAACTCGCTGCTGCTTTTGAAGGTCAATATGAGTTCAACACCCGTCTGAAACCAAATAGGGACTCTCTTAAAGCCCTATCTCAGAAATCAGATGAAACCTTCCGAGAATATGCTCAGAGGTGGAGAGGGGCAGCTGCCCGTGTTTCTCCTCGACTTGATGAGGAAGAGTTAACACAGACATTCCTGAAGACTCTGAAGAAGGAATATAAGGAGAGAATGATAGTCTCTGCTCCTAACAACTTCTCTGATATGGTTACAATGGGAACCCGTCTAGAAGAGGCTGTCCGAGATGGTATTATTGTCCTCGAGAAAGGTGAATCTTCAAACAGTGCGCCAAAGAAGTATGGCAATGGTCACCACAAGAGAAAAGAATCCGATGTAGGGATGGTGTCTGGTAACCCGTCTGCAGCAGCCATGCAACTACCTTTGCCCTATCAATACATGCAATACTCTCAACACCCTTTCTTCCCACCATTCTACCAACAATATCCTCTGCCACCGGGTCAACCACCAATGCCCGTCAATGCTATCCCTCAGCAAACACAACAACAGCCTCCTGCTCAACAGCAACGGCAGCAACAACAGGGTCCCCGACCCAAACCTTCTTTTCCAGCAATACCAATGCGGTATGGTGAGCTGCTCCCAACTCTATTGGCTAAGGGACACTGTGTCACTAGACCAGGCAAGCCTCCGCCTAATCCATTGCCTCCCAGGTTCCGACAGGACCTAACATGTGAATTCCATCAGGGTGCTCAAGGCCATGATGTCGAAGGTTGCTTTGCTCTGAAATATATTGTGAAAGACCTGATAGAAAAAGGACGGTTGACTTTCGAGAACAGTGTTCCTCATGTCCTTGACAATCCGCTCCCAAACCATGCTGCTGTTAACATGATTGAGGCCTTTGAAGGGGTTCCCGTTCCTCAAGAGGATCCCATGCTGGATGTCCGCAATGTCGTTACTCCCTTGGTGCCATTACATGTCAAGCTTTGCCAGGCTTCTCTGTTCAAACATGATCATGATTCTTGTTCAGAATGTCTGCAGAATCCTATGGGCTGTTGTGTTGTGCAAAATGATATCCAGAGCCTGATGGATGACAAGTACTTGATTGCCAGTGATGTATGTGTGATTGTGCCAGTGTTCCATGACTCTCCTGTTGAAAGTGTATCTCAGGTAAAGAATGTTGAGCCTTTGGTAATCAGGCTACCTGGTCCGGTATCTTATACCTCTACCAAAGCAATTCCCTACAAATACAATGCAACCATGATTGAGAATGGAGTTGAAGTACCTCTGGTATCCCCAGTTGCAGTTGACAATGTTGCCGGTGAAATCACAACTCTGAGAAGCGGAAAGGTCCGTCCACCCTTGTTTCAAAAGAAGGTAGTTACACCCATTGCCACGGTAACTCCACCAGTTGTTCCTCCTGTTGACAAGAACACCGGTCCAGCAGGCCAATCTATTGAAGAGTCCAATCTGGACGAAATTCTGAGGCTTATCAAGAAAAGTGACTACAAGATCGTTGACCAGCTGCTACAAACTCCTTCAAAGATATCCATCCTGTCTCTGCTCATGAGCTCAGAGGCTCATAGGAAAGTGTTAATGAAGATACTCGAGCAAGCTTATGTTGACCACGAGGTCTCTGTGGAGCAATTCAATGGAATAGTGGGTAATATCACTGCTTGCAACAGTTTGGGATTCGGTGATGATGAACTCCCCGAAGCAGGGAAACGCCACAACTTGGCTCTACATATCTCGGTGCACTGTGGATCTGATATGATATCCAACGTATTGGTAGACACTGGATCATCTCTGAATGTAATGCCCGAATCCACGCTAAGACAATTGAGCCATCATGGAATTTCCCTGAGGGGTAGCAGCTATCTGGTTAAAGCTTTTGATGGATCCCGCAAGGATGTGCTCGGGGAAGTGGACCTGCCAATCACCGTTGGTCCTGAGACATTTCAAATAACTTTCCAAGTCATGGATATCAATGCCTCTTACAGCTGTCTCCTCGGAAGACCGTGGATCCACGACGCTGGAGCGGTAACTTCCACTTTGCATCAGAAACTCAAGTTCATGAGGAATGGTAAGATTGTCACTGTGCATGGTGAGGAAGCATATCTAGTTAGCCAGGTATCATCGTTCTCTTGTGTTGAAGCAGGGTCCGCTGAAGGGACGTCGTTTCAAGGATTGACTGTTGAGGGTGCAGAGCCCCGGAGGGCTGGTGCTAACATGGCTTCACTAAAGGACGCCCAGAAGGCTGTTCAAGCAGGGCAAGCTGCTGGCTGGGGCAAAGTGATTCAGATTCTGGAAAACAAGCGTAAAGAGGGCCTTGGATTCTCTCCAACATCTGCTGTTTCAAAGGGAACCTTCTACAGTGCTGGGTTCATCAATGCTATTACTGAAGATGCTGCTGGAAGTAGTCACGTGCCTGCATTTGTTATACCAGGAGGCACTGTGAGAAATTGGGAAGCCATTGATGTTCCTTTAGTCATGCATGCTTCCATGTAATGTGTTTTGTTGCTCATGTTTCTTGTTTTCAAAATAACAATCCTTTCGCTCTGCCCAAGGCGAAAGTGATATCTTTGTAAGGGCGTGTTTGTTTCGGCATTGCCGTTAATCAATAAAAAGTTGTCGTTTTTCTCACAACTCTTTGTTTTTTACTTTTTAGTGCCTTTTTTTCTTGGAAATAATGGTAATGCCAGAAAAAACCAAAATATCTGTATTTTCTTATTAATTTCAAAAATCTGCATGAAAAACTTTTTCTAAAATCATCCCAATCATATTATGCAGATTGAACCATAATAAACCCGTTGAACACAGTGACCCTATGGTTCCTCCAAATTTTGAATTCCCTGTATATGAAGCTGAAGATGAGGATGATAATGATGAAGAGATACCGTATGAGATCACTCGACTGCTTGAGCAAGAAAGAAGAGCCATTCAGCCTCACCAGGAAGAGATTGAACTCATCAACCTGGGTACTGAAGAGAACAAGCGAGAGATCAAGATTGGTGCTGCACTGGAGCCAGAAGTGAAAAAGAAGATCACTCAGCTTCTCCACGACTATCCAGATGTCTTTGCATGGTCTTATGAAGATATGCCGGGTCTAGATCCCAAGATTGTGGAACATCGGATACCGACAAGACCTGAATGTCCTCCTGTCAAACAGAAATTGAGAAGGTCTCGTCCAGACATGGCTCTTAAGATCAAGGCTGAAGTACAAAAGCAAATTGATGCGGGTTTCCTCATGACAGCTGAATACCCTGAGTGGATTGCCAACATCGTACCAGTACCAAAGAAAGATGGGAAAGTTCGAATGTGTGTTGATTACAGAGATCTGAATAAAGCCAGTCCAAAGGATAACTTCCCACTACCTCATATTGATGTGCTTGTTGACAGTACTGCTCAATCCAAAGTATTCTCCTTCATGGATGGTTTCTCTGGCTATAACCAGATACGAATGTCACCTGAAGATAGAGAGAAGACGTCCTTCATTACTCCGTGGGGAACATTCTGCTATAAGGTGATGCCGTTTGGCTTGATAAATGCTGGTGCTACCTATCAAAGGGGTATGACAACTCTATTTCATGATATGATTCACAAAGAGATTGAAGTATATGTTGATGACATGATTGTGAAGTCAAGTGATGAAGAGCAGCATGTTGTGTATTTGAAGAGGATGTTTGAAAGACTGAGAAAGTACAAGCTGCGGTTGAATCCTAACAAGTGCACATTCGGTGTACGATCCGGAAAGTTGCTAGGCTTCATTGTCAGCCAGAGAGGCATTGAAGTTGATCCTGACAAAGTCCGAGCCATCAGAGAAATGCCGGCCCCTCAAACTGAAAAGCAAGTCAGAGGTTTCCTCGGACGTCTGAATTACATTTCAAGATTCATATCTCACATGACTACTACTTGCGGTCCAATTTTCAAATTGCTCAGAAAGAATCAGCCTGTTGTATGGAATGATGAATGCCAGGAAGCTTTTGATAGCATTAAAGAATACCTGTTAGAGCCACCTATCCTTGTCCCACCAGTGGAAGGAAGGCCTTTGATTATGTATCTGTCAGTGTTAGATGATTCAGTGGGTTGTGTTCTCGGTCAACAAGATGAGACTGGTAAGAAAGAGCATGCTATCTACTATCTGAGCAAGAAATTCACCGACTGTGAGACTCGGTATACAATGCTTGAAAAGACTTGTTGTGCTTTAGCTTGGGCTGCCAAACGCCTGCGTCATTACATGGTGAATCATACAACTTGGTTAATATCCCGAATGGATCCAATCAAGTACATCTTTGAAAAGCCTGCTGTTACTGGAAAGATCGCACGTTGGCAGATGTTGTTGTCTGAATATGACATTGTATACAAAGCTCAGAAAGCAATCAAAGGAAGTGTCCTTGCTGAGCATCTTGCTTGCCAATCTCTTGATGATTACCAGCCGATTAAGTTTGATTTCCCTGATGAAGAGATTATGTATCTGAAAGCAAAAGACTGTGAAGAGCCACTGATCAATGAAGGGCCAGATCCCAATAGCAAGTGGGGATTGGTGTTTGATGGTGCTGTTAATGCTTACGGTAAAGGAATTGAAGCCATCATTGTGACTCCGCAGGGGCACCACATTCCTTTCACTGCTCGAATAACTTTTGAATGCACGAACAACATAGCTGAATATGAAGCATGCATCTTGGGCATTGAAGAAGCCCTTGATCTGAGAATTAAGCACCTTGACATCTATGAAGATTCTGCACTTGTTATTAATCAGATAAAGGGGGAATGGGAGACCCATCATGAGAAGCTGATCCCATACCGTGACTATGCGAGACGGCTGTTGACGTATTTTACCAAGGTTGAGCTACACCACATCCCTCGGGATGAGAATCAGATGGCTGACGCTCTTGCTACTCTGTCTTCCATGTTTCGTGTGAATCACTGGAATGATGTGCCTGTAATCAAAGTGCAGCGTCTTGATAGACCCGCTCATGTGTTTACTATTGAAAATATGCCAGATCAAGCTGATAGAGATGTGAATGATAAAAAGCCTTGGTATTACAACATCAAACAATTCTTGCAGAATCGTGAATATCCACCTGGTGCTTCCAACAGGGATAAAAAGACTTTGAGACGATGGGCTAGCAAATTCCTTCTGGACGGAGAAATCCTATACAAGAGGAACTATGACATGGTCTTGTTGAGATGTGTTGACAAACAAGAAGCTGAGAAGTTGATGCATGATGTACATGATGGTACCTTTGGGACCCATGCTTCGGGCCACACCATGTCAAGGAAACTGTTAAGAGCCGGCTATTACTGGATAACTATGGAACGTGACTGCAACAGACATGCCAAAAGATGCCACAAATGTCAAGTTTATGCTGACAAGATTCATGTGCCTCCACATGCTCTCAATGTCATATCTTCCCCATGGCCTTTCTCTATGTGGGGCATTGACATGATCGGAAGAATTGAACCAAAAGCTTCCAATGGACATCGTTTCATCCTAGTGGCAATTGACTACTTCACCAAGTGGGTTGAGGCTGCTTCCTATGCAAATGTGACCAAACAAGTGGTTGTCAAGTTTATCAAGAATAACATCATCTGTCGATATGGTGTTCCCAACAAAATCATCACTGACAATGGTTCCAATCTGAACAATAGCATGATGCAAGCTTTATGTGAAGAATTCAAAATTGAACATCACAATTCTTCTCCTTATAGACCTCAGATGAATGGTGCAGTTGAGGCCGCTAACAAGAACATCAAGAAAATTGTTCAGAAGATGGTCACTACTTACAAAGACTGACATGAGATGCTACCTTTTGCCTTGCATGGTTACCGCACTACGGTGCGCAGTTCAACCGGGGCAACTCCTTTCTCTTTGGTGTATGGTATGGAAGCAGTTCTCCCTCTGGAAGTGGAGATTCCATCTCTTCGAGTAATCATGGAAGCAAAATTGACTGAGGCTGAATGGTGTCAAAGTCGTTATGATCAATTGAATCTGATTGAAGAGAAACGTATGAATGCTATGGCTCATGGACAGTTGTATCAAGTACGAATGAAGAATGCTTTTGACAAGAAAGTCCGACCTCGAGAATTCAAGGAAGGCGAACTTGTATTGAAAAGAAGGATAAGTCAGCAACCCGACCCAAGGGGCAAGTGGACACCTAACTATGAAGGCCCTTATGTTGTCAAGAAGGCTTTCTCTGGTGGTGCTTTGATTCTTACACACATGGATGGTGTTGAACTCCCAAATCCTGTTAATGCCGATATAGTCAAGAAATAATTTGTCTAGAAAGAAAAGAACAGCGTGGTAGGTCGAAAACCCGAAAGGGCGGCCTAGGCAAAAATGCGCTTCCCGGTGGATCGAAAACCCGAAAGGGCGATCCAGGCAAAAGTTAGGGACAAAAAAAATGAATATGAAAAAGCTCGCTGAGATTGTACGCAACTCAGGCAAGAATGAGCGCCTCGATGAGCCGAAAACCCGAAAGGGCGGTTCATGCAAAAATGAGGTTGACAATAAAAGACAAGTAACTATATCTGGCAAATCACCATCACCCCTTGGGGCATCTGCAACTGTCAATGATCATCTTCATCAGAGGCTTCTATACTTGTGAATTCAAAATTTCTATGAAATGTAGCGGTCATCGTGTTCAATGTATCACCAACCAATAAAATTACCATTTTCCAAGCTTTGTAAATCCGTGAAGTCATGCCTTTGGCTGACCCTCACTCTTCTACATCAATTCGAGCCTTTCTATTGTTTGAAACTCTATTTTTCTTTCTACTTTCAATGCTTTATACAGAATATTTTCTTTCTATTTGATGATATCAATGGCTGAAACAAACATCTTTGAAAATTGAAAAATCTTTTTATGTCTATTTTGAAAGCAAACCTGAGCAATATGGTACATTTCAATGAAACATGCATGAGTGAATGAGCGTCAATGTCTATTTCAATACATGTTACAAGCAGGTTACTCCCCAGGATGATCTGTGGTCAATGGCAAGAATGAAAAAACAGAATAAAAATAAAAAAAATAAAAAAATGAAAATGAAAAGCTCGCTAAGTTGAAAACCCGAAAGGGCGGCTTAGGCAAAAATGAGCACCCCGCTGATTGACAACCTATGAAGGCAATTCAGGCAAAAATGGGGCAATGAAAAGAATCTTTACTCCCCGGTGAATCGAAAACCCGAAAGGGCGGTTCAGGCAAAAATGGGGTTTGAAAATGAAAAGTGAAAGAATGAAAAATTGAAAAGCATTGACCACAGATGCGAACATCCAATGTTCACCCAGCACTGACACGCCTAGCAATGGCGACCTGTATCCAAGAACTTTCCAAGGATCCCTCCTTTACAAGTTTTATTGCCCTCAGCCATGGTTTCGATACGTCTCTCAACGACGGTCTCTCCAGAGAGGTTTTTCCCCTGTGAACATGTTGCAGCACGAGCCACTACGTGCCCAATCTTCCAATGTCTCATCTACCTTTGTGAAACTCTTCTGTCAAACTGCCAACCAATCATGCATTTCGAGCATTCACACATGCATAATCATGCATTTTATATGCTCATACATCCAATAATCTTGCTATACCATGCATACATGTTGCATATCCAACTGTCAACTGTCAAAATTCAATTTCAATTTCAATTCCAATCCCAATGTCGAATTCCAATTTCAATTCCAACTGTCAAGTCCAATTCAATGTCAAACTGTCAGATTCGAAGCAATTTCCAATTTCAATGTCAAAATGTCAAAATTCGAAGCAATTTCCAATCTCCAATTTCAATTCCAATTTCAATGACAATCTCCAATGACAATCTCTAATGTCAATGTCAATGTCAATTTCCAATGTCAATGTCAAATGTCAATGTCAAATGTCAATCTCCAATGTCAATGTCAATGTCAATGTCAATTTCAATTTCAATGTCAAATGTCAATATCCAATGTCAATGTCAATTTTCAATCCAATTTCAATCCAATTTCAATGTCAATTGCAACTCTCCAATCCAATGTCTATGTCTATATCTATGTCTCTGTTCAATCTCAACTTTCAATCTCAACTTTCAATCTCAACTTTCAATGTCAACTTTCAATGTCAACTTTCAATTCAAATCAATGTCAATTCTCTCTCAATTTGCTTTTAGGCCAACCAAAACGGTCATGTCTATTTCCAAATCAAGTCAATGACAATTTACCCCCAATTGGTATCTTGTTAAAACAGACTTGCAATTTGTATCACATCACTGGTCAAGTGCCAGGTTCGATCCCAAAAAGAACCACTTGTACCTGCTTATATACCTATACCTCCGGACAAACGGCAAGTTCGATTTGAAGAACAGTTTGTACCCAGCTCATGCTTTGTTATCAGTCAGACGACAAGTTCAATCTGAAGAACAGTTTGTACCCAGCTTATGCTTTGTTATCGGTCAAACGACAAGTTCGTTCTAAGAGAACAGTCTGCACTCTCCCACATGATGTGGTGATAATCCAACAAGCAAGTTCGATCCAAAGAAACAGCTTGTATCAATCCTTTTGTCTATGTCTCCGGCCAAACAGCCAGTTCAATCCAAAAGAGCAGTTTGTGTCTGTCTATCTGTCTGTATCTTCAACCAAGTGTCAAGTTCGATCCAAAGAACAGCTTGTATCTGCCTATATGTCTATGTTTCCGGTCAAGTGCCAAGTTCAATCCCAAGAACAGCTTGCACCTATCTCTTGCTTTGTGTTCCTTGGTCAAGTGGCTAGTTCGACCCAAAGAACAACTTGTACCCTATTTTCTACTCCCTGTTTTGTCTACCCTGTCAATGTCCACCTGAATCCCCAGTGACATGATAGGTTCCATAGACTCCAGTTGTTTGTCTTGCATTCATAATCAAAGTATTGCATAGCATTCATATCTTTGGAACTCTGAAAGCGTATTTTTACGTCCAAAAACAGTGCAAATGTTAATATTTAAGTATCTTCGTCCCGTCAACTCTAAGACTTCGTCTCTTGACTCCCCGGACAAAGAAACTTAAATAGGGGCAGCTGTTATACCCTAATTTTGGACCTAAAAATACTAGTCAATTTTTCTTTTCTTGCATTATAAGTCATTTGAACTGTCTCTGATCAATTGCATCTTTCTCTGCATTTCATTTCAATATTGTTTGCAAAAATTCACATGCAAGGGTATTTTAGTCATTTCCCGTGTCAAATTTCTCTCAGTCTTTCAAAATTTTGTTTGAGTCCTTTCAAGTAGTGTGAATAAGCCTCTGTTTCATTCTATGTCAAAATCCATTTCAAAAACTGCATTTGAAGTCATTTTGGGTCAGTTTTGCCCCTAGGGGCATTTTAGTCTTTTCAAATGTCAAAGTACTGTTTAAATCCTAAAAAAAAAAAACTGTCTCTGAGTCTTTTAATTTTGTTTGTATGAGTCTTTGATTCAATCTCTGTCAAAAATCCATTTTAAAATTCGCATCTGAGTCATTTTTAGTCGTTTTCAGCCCCAGGGGCATTTTGGTCATTTCACACGAAATTTCGGCAGAGAGGTACTTTAAAGTACCTCATTTAGGCCATTGGTTCGTTTTAGTCCGTTTTGTCAATTTTAATCGTTTCACTTTACGTTATTTTTCAATTACCAATTTTAATTCATTTTATTTTTATTTTTTATATTTTTTAGTCCTAAACTCCTAAAAATTTGCATTTTAGTCCATTTTTTGTCCAAGTCATAGTCCAGTGCCACATGTCAGTCTTTTATTTGTCCAAGAGTTAGTTACGCCACATGGCAGTTTGTCATTAGTCCAGGCATTACAGTCATCAGCTATAAAAGCCACATCATGGTCAAAGGTCAAGATACACCATTCACTTTCTTACAACTCAGCAGAAACAAGTCTCATTTTTCTCTCTCCACATTTTTCAGATCAAAAAGCCAAAAAGCTCAAGAACAAGATGAATATCGCATGAATATTCATCTTCAACAACAATGAAATTCCAGAAATTACAATCACCATAACCAATTCCAACACTATTCTTCATGAATTCACTATCGCTAGTTCAGATTCATCACTGAATCGATTCAAAATCCATCACAATTCCTTCGAAAACCTAACGTTTTCAGATCCGAACTCAGCTCAACAACTGCAATACCAATCAACCAGTTCACACAACGACAAGCTCACTATCGGAGCTTCGTTCTCAAGAGCAAGGCCAGATCGAGTGGAAGAAGGCAAGAACCGGTTTATTTCCGGCTTGTAATTCAAAGAATCTGAAGTTCTTGAAGTCTTTCAATTCGTGTTCGTTGTTTTCTCCGATCCACAACCTCAGGTACGTTGCTCTCCTCCTCTCACGCTTGCTTTTCGTTTTGCTCAAAAAAAAACTCCGACGATTCAAAGCTTAGATCTACACCGATTCATATTTATTTTCAAGAATTCGTTTGCAAAATCAAGAAGAGAGTGAAAAATCCTCTCAGAAACACAAAAAAAATTTAGAATCGGTGCAGGTGGAGTTCGCCGGCGCGGCAGCCGTCGCCGGCGGTCACTAAGCTCGTCGGGGAAGAAGACCTCTGATGCAGAGCTTCTCTCTCTTCTTTGCATGTTAGAGAGAGAAGTGTTATGTGATTGTGTGTTTTTTCTGTTTGTTCCAACGTTTTATACCATGCCTTTGATACCACGCGCGCGCGTGTTGTGTTCGTTCTGTGTTCCCTCATGTTTAGACCGTTAGATCTGTCCTGTGATGTGCTGTATGGTTCTGATGCGTGCTGGATTTGCTTCACTATGCCTTGTGTGTTTTCAGCCCTTGGATCTTGGTCAAAATTGGACCTGGATCAATCCAATGGCTGTATAGCTGATGGATGATCCAGATCCATGCATGACCTTGGGCCTGGGCGTGTTTTTCTGCAAATTTTTCTATCTCTTCTTATTTTTGCTATTTTCTAACACTGTTTTGCTTTTTACACCTCTGTTCATGATCAAAATTACTTGAAAAATTCTACAAATTTTTGTACATGTTTTTGTCAATTTTTGTGATGTTTTTATGCATTTTGTTTACTTAAAATCTTGATGAAAAATGTTAGTGTATATTCTTGCTTCATTTCTTGTTTTTTATGCAAAATTCATGGAAAATTGTTTAGTTCTACTTCAAGTTCTTGATAATTGTTGGTGATACATGTCACTTGAATTTTTATGCATTTATTGCTACTGTTTGTATTTGGTTTTGACTGCATGTGTGGGAATTTTTCTTAATTGCTTGGTTTACAAGTCATGTTTGTAAATAAATAGTGTAAATATGCCTAAATTCACCTCAAAATGCAAAACTTATCATATTGCTTCGATTCTCCTTCTAAAACCTGAATTTGTGCCTTTGGAAAATATGTTGAATTGTGAGAATTATAAGCCATATGATTCTTGTATTTTGTTTGTTTGAACTTTGGCTATATTTTGCATTGTTTTGGTTTTGTCTTGTGTTGATTTCTATTGCACTTGTTATGGTATCTTACTTGCTTTATCTTTACCATATTATATCTTGTGCTACTAACTCCTTTCACTTCATGTTCCATCATTTCATAAGCATCTTCATTCCATCCCATATGCATCTCTATTTCTTCTTGCAATTTAATTTGTACCAAAGTTAGAATGTAAACACTTAGGAAATTTTGTAATATTCTCCTTATGCTTTTAATTTCTTGGCAAAGGGGCCATAGAATGTATCTAGGGTATGATGTAAAGGACAATGGACTCTAATAATGTACACCGACACAAGCACCGACACATGCACACACTTCACTTTAGATAAATAGCTAGAATATGCATGTTTAGATGTATGTTTAGGATTGTATGTTTAGATGTATGCCTAGGACTCATACTTAGAAAAATCAATTTTCCAAAAAATATGAACAAGCTTCACTCAAACCTTTTCCAAATAAACCTTGGGATCCAACATCCCATTGTATTTTCTTTTCCATTTTCTTAATCAAATTTCAATGAAAATAATCAAACTTTGACCATATTTTGCAATTCACTAATCCAACCTCACAATTTCCTAATCTCATGCCCTTGAGGCCTCTTTCTATTCTTCAAAATTTCATTTTCAAACTTAAAATCAACCAACAAAAACAAAAACATTTTTTGAGAGAGAACTACGGTGGATTTGATCCCTTAAACGGGTACGTAGGCAAGGAACAAAATTCCTTCAATTCAAATAAAATAAAAATTCAAACACTTTCTTCTCCCTCCAATTCTTCACTTAGCAAATTTTAGGTGTAAATAACATTTTCAAATAGCATTTAAAAATAAAGCGCGCGCGTAGAAATTAAAGACGGTTCCTATAGGTTACTATAGTCGTTATGGGTGCCTAACACCTTCCCGTAGCGAAAACAACTCCCGGACCTCGATTCTCAAGGGTTTTGCTTACTTTTTCCCTTCCCAAGAAAAATAAGATATCACCGGTTTAAAAGGTTCAAACGTAATCAATGTTTGACACCCGAAAACCAAGATAAAACAGCTGGCGACTTCACTGGGGAGATTCGAGAGTTACGCCTAGTCTTTATTTCCACGCTTGCGCTTGTATTTTTACTTGCTTCTTTTACTTGCTTTCCTATGTGAATAAATGTTTAATTCCTTGCAAACGTGTGGGGTGAGAATATCAAAAGTCCTGCACCCGGGCTGAGTGAACTTAGGATTTAGGAGGGATATAATCGACAATTCATTCCGGGGGTTGCCTCGTGTTTTGGATTATGCGATCAATCCCACATAGCTGAGGCATTTTGGGGGTGATGTTGTCGGCGCGTGTTGTCGCGTTTAGGCACTTTACTTCCAATTGTTCTATGACGCTATGAACCGTAGATAACCAAACCCATCCTTGGCCATTTTCTAGGACGTAGTGCGGAGGCTAAACCGAGTGTCGTCTCGAGTTTTAGTCGTCACGCGATACTACACTCAAGTTAGACCTTCCACGGATAATCACGGAGCGAGTGTTGTCTCGTGATACCATGATATGCGTCGGAGAGGTTGCAACTTGGGAACCTTTTTTAGAACCCGGTTACTATCTCCTAAAGCCCTAGTTTCACCGGACGCCGTGTCCACCCATGACTCCTCGACTTTGAATCTCAACCCACCATGTTTTCTCCGAACTTGAACATAATCATGCATTCATGCATACATGCATACATGCATAAACTTTTTCCATGCATTGTTATCGAAGGGCTTAGACAAGTTGAATTTGTAAACATTGTAGGGATGAAGATGACTAAGTCCTACAAGTTCAAGGAAGTGGATTTGGCTAGTTTGAGGGATTTGGCACTCAAGATTGAGGATCTGACTGGTTTCCGACGTCGTTACGGGGCTTTACTTCCTATTCTTCATACTAATGTGGATGAGAAGCTTGTGCACACTCTAGTGCAATTCTATGATCCGAAGTATCGGTGCTTTACTTTCCCAGACTTTCAGTTGGTGCCTACTCTAGAGGCTTATTCTTCCTTGATGGGTTTATCTATTGCTAAGGGGGTACCTTTCTCAGGACCTGAAAATCCTCCTCCTCCATTGGTTATTGCTAAAGATCTCTATCTCAAGACCACCGATGTCTCCAAGAATCTTGTCACTAAGGCACGCATCCGAGGGTTCGCTTCAGAGTATCTTCTTGGGAAAGCCAACCTCAATACCACTTGTCAGGACACTCTCGAGGCTATTCTTGCACTTCTCATCTATGGGCTTATTCTCTTTCCGAATCTTGATGGCTTCGTGGACATGAATGCTATTATGGTCTTCCACTCCAAGAATCCGGTTCCTACTTTGCTAGCTGACACATACCATGCCATTCACGATCGTTCCGACAAGGGTCGTGGATACATTCTTTGTTGTGTGCCTCTCCTCTATAGGTGGTTCATTTCGTACCTTCCGAAGTCTTTCCACGACAATCCGGAGAATTGGTCTATTTCACAGAGAATTATGGCTCTCACTCCTAATGAAGTGGTTTGGCTTACTCCCGCTTCTAGGGTTAAGGAAATTATCTTTGGTGGTGGAAAGTTACTTAATGTACCTCTTCTTGGTACCCGGGGTGGAATCAACTATAACCCGGAGCTTGCTTTGCGACAATTTGGTTTCCCGATGAAAGATAAACCCATCAATCTTGCTACGGCTCCTTACTTCTTCCACTACTCCAATGCTCCCACAGGAATTAGAGAGGATTTCATGGAAGCTTGGACTAAGCTTCGGAGGAAAGAGGTGAAGCATATGGGTGTAAGGTCCGGTATTGCTCATGAGGCCTATACACAGTGGGTAATAAACCGAGCTGAGGAGATTGGTATGCCTTACCCCCCTATGAGATATGTGTCCGCATCTGTTCCTACCATGCCTTTGCCTCTACTCCCACCTACCCAGGAGATGTATCAGGAGCATCTAGCTATGGAGAGTCGGGAAAAGCATCAGTGGAGGGCTAGATACTATGAGGCTGAGAACTTGATCATGACTTTGGATGGAAAGGATGAGCAGCAGACTCATGAGGTCTTGACACTGAAGAAAGAGTTAGCTAAGGCTAAGAGAGAGATTGAGGAGAAAGATAGGCTGCTTATGAGGGACTCCAAGAGGGCTAGGAGTGCCCGTGACTTCTACGCACGATACTGCGACTATGAGTCCGACTCTGAGGACGACGCTTCCACTTCCTATGCTTGAGGATTTCCATTTCCTGTTGTTATTTCCATTTGTTCATGTTGGATTTGTCTTGTAAAACTATATGTTAGTTGTTTGATTCCCGTTTATGTTAATTGTTGTTTAGTAATGTTTACGAGTTTATAATTTGTCTAAAACCCTTCGATAACCTAAAAAGAGTCTTTTTTGCATATACATTAACACATTTCATGCATCATATGCATTCATTGACCACAAAAAAACTTCTCTCGTGCTCATTGCCTCCTGGTTTTGTCCGCCGCAGTCTGAAAAGTGGCTCGTGTTCGCAAAGTCTACCAACCAGATAGAATTCATCAGACAAGATTTCACAAGAGAAGGATAATGGCTAACTTTGAAGAAGAAAATGCTCAGCTCCGTGCCGAATTGGCTGCTATGAAAGAAGACTTGGCTAAGGCTCATGACGCTATGTCTGCTATGATGGCTTCACAAGAACAGCCAGCCACTTCTATTCCAGTCACTGCTGAGGTGATTCCCTCTATCCCACTATCTACTGTGGCTACTGATGCTCGTTTTGTTATGCCCAATGGCCGTCCTTATGGCCTCTCAGCTTACTACTCTCCTAATACTGCTGCTGGTGTCTCTGGTTTTGCTGGTCAAGGACAGATTCCTGTGTCTACTGCTATGCCTCAAGTAACCACTGTTGTTACCGACCCTATTGTACACACTGTGCAACAGGTGATTGATGTTGATACTCCGCGTGGACAAGATCCCGCAATAGAAGCTATGAAGAGACAGTTAAGGGAGTTGGCTGGAGAACTCCATGAGGTCAAGGCTAGCCGAGGAAACAATGGTGCTCCTGCTAAAGCTCGTGATCTATGCTTGGTGTCCCGATTTGAGGTTCCTAAGAAATTCAAAGAGCCAGAATTTGACAAGTACAATGGGACTTCTTGCCCACATAACCATGTTATCCGGTATGTCCGAAAGATGGCTAACTACGCCGACAATGATGCACTGATGATCCACTGCTTTCAGAATAGCTTGACAGATGATGCAGCAGATTGGTACACTAGTCTGAGCAAAGATAACATTCATACCTTTGAGGAACTCGCTACTGCTTTTGAAGGTCAATATGAGTTCAACACCCGTCTGAAACCAAATAGGGACTCTCTTAAAGCCCTATCTCAGAAATCAGATGAAACCTTCCGAGAATATGCTCAGAGGTGGAGAGGGGCAGCTGCCCGTGTTTCTCCTCGACTTGATGAGGAAGAGTTAACACAGACATTCCTGAAGACTCTGAAGAAGGAATATAAGGAGAGAATGATAGTCTCTGCTCCTAACAACTTCTCTGATATGGTTACAATGGGAACCCGTCTAGAAGAGGCTGTCCGAGATG
Source organism: Medicago sativa (assembly GCF_051527215.1). Classification (NCBI taxonomy): domain Eukaryota; kingdom Viridiplantae; phylum Streptophyta; class Magnoliopsida; order Fabales; family Fabaceae; genus Medicago; species Medicago sativa. The sequence goes on from NC_140751.1 coordinate 35,238,178, forward strand.
GTATTATTGTCCTCGAGAAAGGTGAATCTTCAAACAGTGCGCCAAAGAAGTATGGCAATGGTCACCACAAGAGAAAAGAATCCGATGTAGGGATGGTGTCTAGTAACCCGTCTGCAGCAGCCATGCAACTACCTTTGCCCTATCAATACATGCAATACTCTCAACACCCTTTCTTCCCACCATTCTACCAACAATATCCTCTGCCACCGGGTCAACCACCAATGCCCGTCAATGCTATCCCTCAGCAAACACAACAACAGCCTCCTGCTCAACAGCAACGGCAGCAACAACAGGGTCCCCGACCCAAACCTTCTTTTCCAGCAATACCAATGCGGTATGGTGAGCTGCTCCCAACTCTATTGGCTAAGGGACACTGTGTCACTAGACCAGGCAAGCCTCCGCCTAATCCATTGCCTCCCAGGTTCCGACAGGACCTAACATGTGAATTCCATCAGGGTGCTCAAGGCCATGATGTCGAAGGTTGCTTTGCTCTGAAATATATTGTGAAAGACCTGATAGAAAAAGGACGGTTGACTTTCGAGAACAGTGTTCCTCATGTCCTTGACAATCCGCTCCCAAACCATGCTGCTGTTAACATGATTGAGGCCTTTGAAGGGGTTCCCGTTCCTCAAGAGGATCCCATGCTGGATGTCCGCAATGTCGTTACTCCCTTGGTGCCATTACATGTCAAGCTTTGCCAGGCTTCTCTGTTCAAACATGATCATGATTCTTGTTCAGAATGTCTGCAGAATCCTATGGGCTGTTGTGTTGTGCAAAATGATATCCAGAGCCTGATGGATGACAAGTACTTGATTGCCAGTGATGTATGTGTGATTGTGCCAGTGTTCCATGACTCTCCTGTTGAAAGTGTATCTCAGGTAAAGAATGTTGAGCCTTTGGTAATCAGGCTACCTGGTCCGGTATCTTATACCTCTACCAAAGCAATTCCCTACAAATACAATGCAACCATGATTGAGAATGGAGTTGAAGTACCTCTGGTATCCCCAGTTGCAGTTGACAATGTTGCCGGTGAAATCACAACTCTGAGAAGCGGAAAGGTCCGTCCACCCTTGTTTCAAAAGAAGGTAGTTACACCCATTGCCACGGTAACTCCACCAGTTGTTCCTCCTGTTGACAAGAACACCGGTCCAGCAGGCCAATCTATTGAAGAGTCCAATCTGGACGAAATTCTGAGGCTTATCAAGAAAAGTGACTACAAGATCGTTGACCAGCTGCTACAAACTCCTTCAAAGATATCCATCCTGTCTCTGCTCATGAGCTCAGAGGCTCATAGGAAAGTGTTAATGAAGATACTCGAGCAAGCTTATGTTGACCACGAGGTCTCTGTGGAGCAATTCAATGGAATAGTGGGTAATATCACTGCTTGCAACAGTTTGGGATTCGGTGATGATGAACTCCCCGAAGCAGGGAAACGCCACAACTTGGCTCTACATATCTCGGTGCACTGTGGATCTGATATGATATCCAACGTATTGGTAGACACTGGATCATCTCTGAATGTAATGCCCGAATCCACGCTAAGACAATTGAGCCATCATGGAATTTCCCTGAGGGGTAGCAGCTATCTGGTTAAAGCTTTTGATGGATCCCGCAAGGATGTGCTCGGGGAAGTGGACCTGCCAATCACCGTTGGTCCTGAGACATTTCAAATAACTTTCCAAGTCATGGATATCAATGCCTCTTACAGCTGTCTCCTCGGAAGACCGTGGATCCACGACGCTGGAGCGGTAACTTCCACTTTGCATCAGAAACTCAAGTTCATGAGGAATGGTAAGATTGTCACTGTGCATGGTGAGGAAGCATATCTAGTTAGCCAGGTATCATCGTTCTCTTGTGTTGAAGCAGGGTCCGCTGAAGGGACGTCGTTTCAAGGATTGACTGTTGAGGGTGCAGAGCCCCGGAGGGCTGGTGCTAACATGGCTTCACTAAAGGACGCCCAGAAGGCTGTTCAAGCAGGGCAAGCTGCTGGCTGGGGCAAAGTGATTCAGATTCTGGAAAACAAGCGTAAAGAGGGCCTTGGATTCTCTCCAACATCTGCTGTTTCAAAGGGAACCTTCTACAGTGCTGGGTTCATCAATGCTATTACTGAAGATGCTGCTGGAAGTAGTCACGTGCCTGCATTTGTTATACCAGGAGGCACTGTGAGAAATTGGGAAGCCATTGATGTTCCTTTAGTCATGCATGCTTCCATGTAATGTGTTTTGTTGCTCATGTTTCTTGTTTTCAAAATAACAATCCTTTCGCTCTGCCCAAGGCGAAAGTGATATCTTTGTAAGGGCGTGTTTGTTTCGGCATTGCCGTTAATCAATAAAAAGTTGTCGTTTTTCTCACAACTCTTTGTTTTTTACTTTTTAGTGCCTTTTTTTCTTGGAAATAATGGTAATGCCAGAAAAAACCAAAATATCTGTATTTTCTTATTAATTTCAAAAATCTGCATGAAAAACTTTTTCTAAAATCATCCCAATCATATTATGCAGATTGAACCATAATAAACCCGTTGAACACAGTGACCCTATGGTTCCTCCAAATTTTGAATTCCCTGTATATGAAGCTGAAGATGAGGATGATAATGATGAAGAGATACCGTATGAGATCACTCGACTGCTTGAGCAAGAAAGAAGAGCCATTCAGCCTCACCAGGAAGAGATTGAACTCATCAACCTGGGTACTGAAGAGAACAAGCGAGAGATCAAGATTGGTGCTGCACTGGAGCCAGAAGTGAAAAAGAAGATCACTCAGCTTCTCCACGACTATCCAGATGTCTTTGCATGGTCTTATGAAGATATGCCGGGTCTAGATCCCAAGATTGTGGAACATCGGATACCGACAAGACCTGAATGTCCTCCTGTCAAACAGAAATTGAGAAGGTCTCGTCCAGACATGGCTCTTAAGATCAAGGCTGAAGTACAAAAGCAAATTGATGCGGGTTTCCTCATGACAAAGATCTGAATGTGTGTTGATTACAGAGATCTGAATAAAGCCAGTCCAAAGGATAACTTCCCACTACCTCATATTGATGTGCTTGTTGACAGTACTGCTCAATCCAAAGTATTCTCCTTCATGGATGGTTTCTCTGGCTATAACCAGATACGAATGTCACCTGAAGATAGAGAGAAGACGTCCTTCATTACTCCGTGGGGAACATTCTGCTATAAGGTGATGCCGTTTGGCTTGATAAATGCTGGTGCTACCTATCAAAGGGGTATGACAACTCTATTTCATGATATGATTCACAAAGAGATTGAAGTATATGTTGATGACATGATTGTGAAGTCAAGTGATGAAGAGCAGCATGTTGTGTATTTGAAGAGGATGTTTGAAAGACTGAGAAAGTACAAGCTGCGGTTGAATCCTAACAAGTGCACATTCGGTGTACGATCCGGAAAGTTGCTAGGCTTCATTGTCAGCCAGAGAGGCATTGAAGTTGATCCTGACAAAGTCCGAGCCATCAGAGAAATGCCGGCCCCTCAAACTGAAAAGCAAGTCAGAGGTTTCCTCGGACGTCTGAATTACATTTCAAGATTCATATCTCACATGACTACTACTTGCGGTCCAATTTTCAAATTGCTCAGAAAGAATCAGCCTGTTGTATGGAATGATGAATGCCAGGAAGCTTTTGATAGCATTAAAGAATACCTGTTAGAGCCACCTATCCTTGTCCCACCAGTGGAAGGAAGGCCTTTGATTATGTATCTGTCAGTGTTAGATGATTCAGTGGGTTGTGTTCTCGGTCAACAAGATGAGACTGGTAAGAAAGAGCATGCTATCTACTATCTGAGCAAGAAATTCACCGACTGTGAGACTCGGTATACAATGCTTGAAAAGACTTGTTGTGCTTTAGCTTGGGCTGCCAAACGCCTGCGTCATTACATGGTGAATCATACAACTTGGTTAATATCCCGAATGAATCCAATCAAGTACATCTTTGAAAAGCCTGCTGTTACTGGAAAGATCGCACGTTGGCAGATGTTGTTGTCTGAATATGACATTGTATACAAAGCTCAGAAAGCAATCAAAGGAAGTGTCCTTGCTGAGCATCTTGCTTGCCAATCTCTTGATGATTACCAGCCGATTAAGTTTGATTTCCCTGATGAAGAGATTATGTATCTGAAAGCAAAAGACTGTGAAGAGCCACTGATCAATGAAGGGCCAGATCCCAATAGCAAGTGGGGATTGGTGTTTGATGGTGCTGTTAATGCTTACGGTAAAGGAATTGAAGCCATCATTGTGACTCCGCAGGGGCACCACATTCCTTTCACTGCTCGAATAACTTTTGAATGCACGAACAACATAGCTGAATATGAAGCATGCATCTTGGGCATTGAAGAAGCCCTTGATCTGAGAATTAAGCACCTTGACATCTATGAAGATTCTGCACTTGTTATTAATCAGATAAAGGGGGAATGGGAGACCCATCATGAGAAGCTGATCCCATACCGTGACTATGCGAGACGGCTGTTGACGTATTTTACCAAGGTTGAGCTACACCACATCCCTCGGGATGAGAATCAGATGGCTGACGCTCTTGCTACTCTGTCTTCCATGTTTCGTGTGAATCACTGGAATGATGTGCCTGTAATCAAAGTGCAGCGTCTTGATAGACCCGCTCATGTGTTTACTATTGAAAATATGCCAGATCAAGCTGATAGAGATGTGAATGATAAAAAGCCTTGGTATTACAACATCAAACAATTCTTGCAGAATCGTGAATATCCACCTGGTGCTTCCAACAGGGATAAAAAGACTTTGAGACGATGGGCTAGCAAATTCCTTCTGGACGGAGAAATCCTATACAAGAGGAACTATGACATGGTCTTGTTGAGATGTGTTGACAAACAAGAAGCTGAGAAGTTGATGCATGATGTACATGATGGTACCTTTGGGACCCATGCTTCGGGCCACACCATGTCAAGGAAACTGTTAAGAGCCGGCTATTACTGGATAACTATGGAACGTGACTGCAACAGACATGCCAAAAGATGCCACAAATGTCAAGTTTATGCTGACAAGATTCATGTGCCTCCACATGCTCTCAATGTCATATCTTCCCCATGGCCTTTCTCTATGTGGGGCATTGACATGATCGGAAGAATTGAACCAAAAGCTTCCAATGGACATCGTTTCATCCTAGTGGCAATTGACTACTTCACCAAGTGGGTTGAGGCTGCTTCCTATGCAAATGTGACCAAACAAGTGGTTGTCAAGTTTATCAAGAATAACATCATCTGTCGATATGGTGTTCCCAACAAAATCATCACTGACAATGGTTCCAATCTGAACAATAGCATGATGCAAGCTTTATGTGAAGAATTCAAAATTGAACATCACAATTCTTCTCCTTATAGACCTCAGATGAATGGTGCAGTTGAGGCCGCTAACAAGAACATCAAGAAAATTGTTCAGAAGATGGTCACTACTTACAAAGACTGGCATGAGATGCTACCTTTTGCCTTGCATGGTTACCGCACTACGGTGCGCAGTTCAACCGGGGCAACTCCTTTCTCTTTGGTGTATGGTATGGAAGCAGTTCTCCCTCTGGAAGTGGAGATTCCATCTCTTCGAGTAATCATGGAAGCAAAATTGACTGAGGCTGAATGGTGTCAAAGTCGTTATGATCAATTGAATCTGATTGAAGAGAAACGTATGAATGCTATGGCTCATGGACAGTTGTATCAAGTACGAATGAAGAATGCTTTTGACAAGAAAGTCCGACCTCGAGAATTCAAGGAAGGCGAACTTGTATTGAAAAGAAGGATAAGTCAGCAACCCGACCCAAGGGGCAAGTGGACACCTAACTATGAAGGCCCTTATGTTGTCAAGAAGGCTTTCTCTGGTGGTGCTTTGATTCTTACACACATGGATGGTGTTGAACTCCCAAATCCTGTTAATGCCGATATAGTCAAGAAATACTTTGTCTAGAAAGAAAAGAACAGCGTGGTAGGTCGAAAACCCGAAAGGGCGGCCTAGGCAAAAATGCGCTTCCCGGTGGATCGAAAACCCGAAAGGGCGATCCAGGCAAAAGTTAGGGACAAAAAAAATGAATATGAAAAAGCTCGCTGAGATTGTACGCAACTCAGGCAAGAATGAGCGCCTCGATGAGCCGAAAACCCGAAAGGGCGGTTCATGCAAAAATGAGGTTGACAATAAAAGACAAGTAACTATATCTGGCAAATCACCATCACCCCTTGGGGCATCTGCAACTGTCAATGATCATCTTCATCAGAGGCTTCTATACTTGTGAATTCAAAATTTCTATGAAATGTAGCGGTCATCGTGTTCAATGTATCACCAACCAATAAAATTACCATTTTCCAAGCTTTGTAAATCCGTGAAGTCATGCCTTTGGCTGACCCTCACTCTTCTACATCAATTCGAGCCTTTCTATTGTTTGAAACTCTATTTTTCTTTCTACTTTCAATGCTTTATACAGAATATTTTCTTTCTATTTGATGATATCAATGGCTGAAACAAACATCTTTGAAAATTGAAAAATCTTTTTATGTCTATTTTGAAAGCAAACCTGAGCAATATGGTACATTTCAATGAAACATGCATGAGTGAATGAGCGTCAATGTCTATTTCAATACATGTTACAAGCAGGTTACTCCCCAGGATGATCTGTGGTCAATGGCAAGAATGAAAAAACAGAATAAAAATAAAAAAAATAAAAAAATGAAAATGAAAAGCTCGCTAAGTTGAAAACCCGAAAGGGCGGCTTAGGCAAAAATGAGCACCCCGCTGATTGACAACCTATGAAGGCAATTCAGGCAAAAATGGGGCAATGAAAAGAATCTTTACTCCCCGGTGAATCGAAAACCCGAAAGGGCGGTTCAGGCAAAAATGGGGTTTGAAAATGAAAAGTGAAAGAATGAAAAATTGAAAAGCATTGACCACAGATGCGAACATCCAATGTTCACCCAGCACTGACACGCCTAGCAATGGCGACCTGTATCCAAGAACTTTCCAAGGATCCCTCCTTTACAAGTTTTATTGCCCTCAGCCATGGTTTCGATACGTCTCTCAACGACGGTCTCTCCAGAGAGGTTTTTCCCCTGTGAACATGTTGCAGCACGAGCCACTACGTGCCCAATCTTCCAATGTCTCATCTACCTTTGTGAAACTCTTCTGTCAAACTGCCAACCAATCATGCATTTCGAGCATTCACACATGCATAATCATGCATTTTATATGCTCATACATCCAATAATCTTGCTATACCATGCATACATGTTGCATATCCAACTGTCAACTGTCAAAATTCAATTTCAATTTCAATTCCAATCCCAATGTCGAATTCCAATTTCAATTCCAACTGTCAAGTCCAATTCAATGTCAAACTGTCAGATTCGAAGCAATTTCCAATTTCAATGTCAAAATGTCAAAATTCGAAGCAATTTCCAATCTCCAATTTCAATTCCAATTTCAATGACAATCTCCAATGACAATCTCTAATGTCAATGTCAATGTCAATTTCCAATGTCAATGTCAAATGTCAATGTCAAATGTCAATCTCCAATGTCAATGTCAATGTCAATGTCAATTTCAATTTCAATGTCAAATGTCAATATCCAATGTCAATGTCAATTTTCAATCCAATTTCAATCCAATTTCAATGTCAATTGCAACTCTCCAATCCAATGTCTATGTCTATATCTATGTCTCTGTTCAATCTCAACTTTCAATCTCAACTTTCAATCTCAACTTTCAATGTCAACTTTCAATGTCAACTTTCAATTCAAATCAATGTCAATTCTCTCTCAATTTGCTTTTAGGCCAACCAAAACGGTCATGTCTATTTCCAAATCAAGTCAATGACAATTTACCCCCAATTGGTATCTTGTTAAAACAGACTTGCAATTTGTATCACATCACTGGTCAAGTGCCAGGTTCGATCCCAAAAAGAACCACTTGTACCTGCTTATATACCTATACCTCCGGACAAACGGCAAGTTCGATTTGAAGAACAGTTTGTACCCAGCTCATGCTTTGTTATCAGTCAGACGACAAGTTCAATCTGAAGAACAGTTTGTACCCAGCTTATGCTTTGTTATCGGTCAAACGACAAGTTCGTTCTAAGAGAACAGTCTGCACTCTCCCACATGATGTGGTGATAATCCAACAAGCAAGTTCGATCCAAAGAAACAGCTTGTATCAATCCTTTTGTCTATGTCTCCGGCCAAACAGCCAGTTCAATCCAAAAGAGCAGTTTGTGTCTGTCTATCTGTCTGTATCTTCAACCAAGTGTCAAGTTCGATCCAAAGAACAGCTTGTATCTGCCTATATGTCTATGTTTCCGGTCAAGTGCCAAGTTCAATCCCAAGAACAGCTTGCACCTATCTCTTGCTTTGTGTTCCTTGGTCAAGTGGCTAGTTCGACCCAAAGAACAACTTGTACCCTATTTTCTACTCCCTGTTTTGTCTACCCTGTCAATGTCCACCTGAATCCCCAGTGACATGATAGGTTCCATAGACTCCAGTTGTTTGTCTTGCATTCATAATCAAAGTATTGCATGGCATTCATATCTTTGGAACTCTGAAAGCGTATTTTTACGTCCAAAAACAGTGCAAATGTTAATATTTAAGTATCTTCGTCCCGTCAACTCTAAGACTTCGTCTCTTGACTCCCCGGACAAAGAAACTTAAATAGGGGCAGCTGTTATACCCTAATTTTGGACCTAAAAATACTAGTCAATTTTTCTTTTCTTGCATTATAAGTCATTTGAACTGTCTCTGATCAATTGCATCTTTCTCTGCATTTCATTTCAATATTGTTTGCAAAAATTCACATGCAAGGGTATTTTAGTCATTTCCCGTGTCAAATTTCTCTCAGTCTTTCAAAATTTTGTTTGAGTCCTTTCAAGTAGTGTGAATAAGCCTCTGTTTCATTCTATGTCAAAATCCATTTCAAAAACTGCATTTGAAGTCATTTTGGGTCAGTTTTGCCCCTAGGGGCATTTTAGTCTTTTCAAATGTCAAAGTACTGTTTAAATCCTAAAAAAAAAAAAACTGTCTCTGAGTCTTTTAATTTTGTTTGTATGAGTCTTTGATTCAATCTCTGTCAAAAATCCATTTTAAAATTCGCATCTGAGTCATTTTTAGTCGTTTTCAGCCCCAGGGGCATTTTGGTCATTTCACACGAAATTTCGGCAGAGAGGTACTTTAAAGTACCTCATTTAGGCCATTGGTTCGTTTTAGTCCGTTTTGTCAATTTTAATCGTTTCACTTTACGTTATTTTTCAATTACCAATTTTAATTCATTTTATTTTTATTTTTTATTTTTTTTAGTCCTAAACTCCTAAAAATTTGCATTTTAGTCCATTTTTTGTCCAAGTCATAGTCCAGTGCCACATGTCAGTCTTTTATTTGTCCAAGAGTTAGTTACGCCACATGGCAGTTTGTCATTAGTCCAGGCATTACAGTCATCAGCTATAAAAGCCACATCATGGTCAAAGGTCAAGATACACCATTCACTTTCTTACAACTCAGCAGAAACAAGTCTCATTTTTCTCTCTCCACATTTTTCAGATCAAAAAGCCAAAAAGCTCAAGAACAAGATGAATATCGCATGAATATTCATCTTCAACAACAATGAAATTCCAGAAATTACAATCACCATAACCAATTCCAACACTATTCTTCATGAATTCACTATCGCTAGTTCAGATTCATCACTGAATCGATTCAAAATCCATCACAATTCCTTCGAAAACCTAACGTTTTCAGATCCGAACTCAGCTCAACAACTGCAATACCAATCAACCAGTTCACACAACGACAAGCTCACTATCGGAGCTTCGTTCTCAAGAGCAAGGCCAGATCGAGTGGAAGAAGGCAAGAACCGGTTTATTTCCGGCTTGTAATTCAAAGAATCTGAAGTTCTTGAAGTCTTTCAATTCGTGTTCGTTGTTTTCTCCGATCCACAACCTCAGGTACGTTGCTCTCCTCCTCTCACGCTTGCTTTTCGTTTTGCTCAAAAAAAAACTCCGACGATTCAAAGCTTAGATCTACACCGATTCATATTTATTTTCAAGAATTCGTTTGCAAAATCAAGAAGAGAGTGAAAAATCCTCTCAGAAACACAAAAAAATTTTAGAATCGGTGCAGGTGGAGTTCGCCGGCGCGGCAGCCGTCGCCGGAAACTGTCGCCGGCGGTCACTAAGCTCGTCGGGGAAGAAGACCTCTGATGCAGAGCTTCTCTCTCTTCTTTGCATGTTAGAGAGAGAAGTGTTATGTGATTGTGTGTTTTTTCTGTTTGTTCCAACGTTTTATACCATGCCTTTGATACCACGCGCGCGCGTGTTGTGTTCGTTCTGTGTTCCCTCATGTTTAGACCGTTAGATCTGTCCTGTGATGTGCTGTATGGTTCTGATGCGTGCTGGATTTGCTTCACTATGCCTTGTGTGTTTTCAGCCCTTGGATCTTGGTCAAAATTGGACCTGGATCAATCCAATGGCTGTATAGCTGATGGATGATCCAGATCCATGCATGACCTTGGGCCTGGGCGTGTTTTTCTGCAAATTTTTCTATCTCTTCTTATTTTTGCTATTTTCTAACACTGTTTTGCTTTTTACACCTCTGTTCATGATCAAAATTACTTGAAAAATTCTACAAATTTTTGTACATGTTTTTGTCAATTTTTGTGATGTTTTTATGCATTTTGTTTACTTAAAATCTTGATGAAAAATGTTAGTGTATATTCTTGCTTCATTTCTTGTTTTTTATGCAAAATTCATGGAAAATTGTAGTTCTACTTCAAGTTCTTGATAATTGTTGGTGATACATGTCACTTGAATTTTTATGCATTTATTGCTACTGTTTGTATTTGGTTTTGACTGCATGTGTGGGAATTTTTCTTAATTGCTTGGTTTACAAGTCATGTTTGTAAATAAATAGTGTAAATATGCCTAAATTCACCTCAAAATGCAAAACTTATCATATTGCTTCGATTCTCCTTCTAAAACCTGAATTTGTGCCTTTGGAAAATATGTTGAATTGTGAGAATTATAAGCCATATGATTCTTGTATTTTGTTTGTTTGAACTTTGGCTATATTTTGCATTGTTTTGGTTTTGTCTTGTGTTGATTTCTATTGCACTTGTTATGGTATCTTACTTGCTTTATCTTTACCATATTATATCTTGTGCTACTAACTCCTTTCACTTCATGTTCCATCATTTCATAAGCATCTTCATTCCATCCCATATGCATCTCTATTTCTTCTTGCAATTTAATTTGTACCAAAGTTAGAATGTAAACACTTAGGAAATTTTGTAATATTCTCCTTATGCTTTTAATTTCTTGGCAAAGGGGCCATAGAATGTATCTAGGGTATGATGTAAAGGACAATGGACTCTAATAATGTACACCGACACAAGCACCGACACATGCACACACTTCACTTTAGATAAATAGCTAGAATATGCATGTTTAGATGTATGTTTAGGATTGTATGTTTAGATGTATGCCTAGGACTCATACTTAGAAAAATCAATTTTCCAAAAAATATGAACAAGCTTCACTCAAACCTTTTCCAAATAAACCTTGGGATCCAACATCCCATTGTATTTTCTTTTCCATTTTCTTAATCAAATTTCAATGAAAATAATCAAACTTTGACCATATTTTGCAATTCACTAATCCAACCTCACAATTTCCTAATCTCATGCCCTTGAGGCCTCTTTCTATTCTTCAAAATTTCATTTTCAAACTTAAAATCAACCAACAAAAACAAAAACATTTTTTGAGAGAGAACTACGGTGGATTTGATCCCTTAAACGGGTACGTAGGCAAGGAACAAAATTCCTTCAATTCAAATAAAATAAAAATTCAAACACTTTCTTCTCCCTCCTGTAGGCCTACATTAAGGACATTTTGGAATAAAATATTTTCGACCATATGGGCCAAGTTACTGTGTCCTCCTAAGTTATTTTGATGGACACTTCTAACTATTTCTTCAGTATCTTGTTTCCTATTGACGAAAACTACTTATGGGTTTCTAATAGCATCTCTTTGTATTAAAGGTTCAACTACTTGGGGCACATGTTGTTGTGGCCAAAGAAGGTCTAACGATGGAGTAATTATGGTGATTGGTGTATTTGTCGTGGTGTTAAAGGAAGTAGAAGACGTTATGCATGCGTAAACAGAGAGAAGAAGTAAAGGGATGCTTTTCTTCAAATTATGTCTTCTTATAACTGACATTGTGCTTTACTCTCTCTCCCTCACCCTCTTTCGCTCTTTGTTAATTTTATCTCAACAGAAGAGGGAAGAAATGGTTGTCCCAATTCAGATATAAAGTTGTGGATTAAAAATTGAAAATAATATTTTCACATTTTAGCATGGTAAAAAGAGCAGGAAGTCAGGCACGGGTGTTCCGTCTGAACGCTAGTAGTAGTAGTAATAATAATAATAATAATAATAATAATAATATTAATAATAGTAGTAGTAATAATTCTTTCAAAAAAAAAGAAGTAGTAATAATAATAATAATAATAATAATAATAATAATAATAATAATAATAATAATAATAATAATAATAATAATAATAATAATGTCTCTGTCAGCATAATTCAGTTGACAGATACAATGCATTGTTATAAAATCTATACTATATAGAAAGAAAATAACCTCTTTCAGCTCTTTTGGGATGACTTTTTTTCTTTCCAAAAATGCCATTAATTTTCAATACAAATAACACATGTAGCAAAACGATAAGAATAAATTTAAATATTAAAAAAATATAACAAATACGATATGAGTATATATATGTCCAATTTTTATTCCTTTATCTTTAAAAAGTTTAACAAATTAGATAAGTATATCTATACTTCCTTTTTTGTTATCCTGATTATACCCTTAAACAACTTTTTCTATAATAAAGATTGTTGTTGGTGTCATTAAAAATAAATAAGAATTTAGATTATATATTTTTTGTTATATGGTTAGTGTCATTGAAATAGTTAATCATGTTAGTTTATTTGTTAAAATTTTAAAGAAAAAATCATTTATATTTTTACTTTTAATTAAAACCAAAATTTCATTAAAAAAATACCATACATAATTTTCAAACGTTAGCGCAATAAAAAGAGTACAAGTGGTCGTCTTTTCGCTAGTAATAGTAGTAATAATTATAAAATCTTTACAATATACTCCAAAAATGCCCTTAATTTTCAATACAAATAACACATGTAACAAATAGATAAGAATAAATTTAAATATTAAAAAAATATAAAATATTCCTTCTTTGGTGCCCCGTTGATAATAATATGCTGCTGAGTTTTCCTTCGCATAAAGATATTAGAGAGGCGGTGTTTGCTCTCAATGTTGATGGGGCTCCGGGCCCGAATGGGTTTGGTGGTCATTTTTACCAAACTTTTTGGGACATTGTTGGCAATGATGTGGTTCATTCTGTTCAAGAATTTTTCTTAGGTGGTGTGCTGCCCCCTAACATTAATTCTAATATGATTGTGTTGATTCCAAAGGTTCCAGGGGCTAGGACTATTGGTGATTACAGACCTATAGCACTTGCGAACTTCCAGTTCAAAATTGTCACTAAAATTGTGGTGGATGGGCTTGCTTCCATCACCTCTCGGATTATTTCTATTAAGCAACGGGGCTTCGTTCGAGACCGTAATATTTCTGATTGTGTTATTATTGCATCTGAGGCAATCAATTCTCTTGACAAAAGGCAATATGTTGGGAATATTGCACTGAAGGTCGACATTTCGAAGGCATTTGACACTTTAGATTGGAATTTTTTGATAATGGTGCTTCATAATTTCGGTTTCTCCACTACTTTCATCAACTGGATCCTTGCTATTTTAAAATCAGCCCGGTTATCTATTTTGGTTAACGAAAAGGCAGTTGGTTTTTTCTCTTGTGCTCGTGGGGTGCGTCAAGGAGACCCTCTATCTCCCCTTTTATTTTGTCTCGCAGAGGAGGTCCTGAGTCGAGCTCTCTCAGCTTCTGCAAATAGGGGGCAGATTATTCCTATGTCTTTTTTGTCATGGAACTTTTGTTCCAACGCATGTGTTGTACGCTGATGATATTATGATTTTTTGTACAGGGCTGAAGAGTAATATCTGGGAGCTTCTTAGTATTTTTCACAGATACTACGAGGTTTCGGGGCAAATAATAAATGCTAAATGTCATTTCTTGACAGGTGCAGTGTCTGGAACTCGGATAAATATGTTTGCTTCTGTGTTGGGTTTCTCTATGGGAACGATACCTTTTCAATATCTTGGTTGACCCATCTTTGTAGGTAAGCCAAAGGTAATCCACTTTCGAATAATTACTGACAGAATAAAATATAAATTAGCTACGTGGAAGGGAAACATCCTGTCAATTATGGGCAGGATGCAGCTTATTAAATCAATCATTCATGGTATGCTTGTATACTCTTTTCATGTGTACCTTTGGCTTCGAAGGCTGCTCCAGTTATTGACTCTTGGATAAAAAAATTTATTTGGAGTGGTGATGTCCTTACAAAAAAAGTTTGCACAGTTGCGTGGGAAACTATGTGTAAACCGTCGGATAAAGGTGGGTTAGACATCAAACCTACGCACATGATCAATGAAGCGTTAATTATGAAATTATCATGGGATTTAATTGCACAGGAAACACAATGGTCAATTTTATTCAAGAAGCGTTATTTCTCAAATGGGCAGCCTTCCATGCGCTATTTTAAGTCCTCGGTTTGGTCGGGCATTAAAATCCACATTGGCGTAGTTTTGAGTAATTCTTTGTGGGTTGTTGGCACGAGAGAAAATATTCATTTCTGGACTGATAATTAGTTAGGAGATTCTCTGGTGGATTTGATGAATATTGATGTCGAGTTTCACGGTCAATTGAAAGGGATGGTGTCGGAAGTTATTGTAAATGGAAATTGGATCATACGTGAAGCAATTTCTGAGTTTGGGGATATTAAAGAGTGCTTAGATGCTATTGTTATACCTCATAATCAGCTCTTGGATGTATTGGTTTGGAAGCATTTCTTGGATGGATCTTTTTCATCGAAAATTGCTTGTAATTTCTTGCGTCCTATGTCACCGGTGCTTCCTTGGGCGGATTCAATTTGGAGTGTTGTTGTTCCACCTTCGCACTCATTTATTTATTGGAGATTCTATTATAGAAGGATGCCCACTGATGAAAATCTTCGTTCTCAGGGTTGCGTTGTTGTGTCGGTTTGTAGTTTATGCTTGATATCAGATGAATCTTCAGAGCATCTATTTCTTCGCTGTCTCTTTGCTTCTAGGCTTTAGGATTGGATTGGGAGTAAACTTAATTGTGTTATTGACTTCTCTACTGTTGAATTGCTCCTTCATTGTCGGCCAGCTAGGTGTTCCTCTCAAGTGTTGGATATTTTCCTCGCAGCGATCGTGCATACGGTTCATACAATTTGGTGGGCTCGTAATGCAATTAGATTTTCAGATGTACAGCCGACTTTGCATTCAGCCAAGGTCCGTATTCATTCCTCTATTGCAATGTCGGGTAATATCTCTAAGGGTAAGTCTCTGAACACGGATTTCCCTTTTCTTGATGCCTTTGCGTTTCGCATAAGTGCCGAAGTGTCAAGGAAATAATTTTGGTGTTATGGACGGCCCCTACCACTCCTTGGCTAAAGGTAAATATGGACATATCTGTTATTGGGGGGTATGCGGCCTGTGGTGGGCTGTTTCGTGATGGTTTAGGCACTTTTCGCGGTGCTTTTTATTGTAATATTGGTATACAGACTGTTTTTTATGCAGAGGTGCTAGGTATTATTCTTGCGATTGAGTATGCTGCCCGTCAAGGGTGGAGGAATATTTGGCTAGAGAGTGACTCCACTAGTGCTCTTCAAGTTTTTTCTAAGCCTATGTTAGTTCCTATTAGTTACGTAACCGTTGGCAAAATGCTCGACTTCTTGGTATTCAGGTCATCTCTTCTCACGTTTATCGTGAAGGAAACAGCTGGGCATATAAGTTGGCATCTATGGGTCATTCCATAGCTAGTGTCGTTTGGACATATACTCTTCCCACGGTTGTGCCCCTAGATTTTTTTTAGGGATAGATGTGGACTTCCAAATTACAGATTCCCTTGAACTGTTTTTTGGGGGGCTTTGTTTCTGTTTATTTCTCTGTTTTCTTTTTGTTGTTTTCTTTTGAGGGTTTTGGCCTAGTCCCCCCTCCTTTTGTAATTATTTTTCCCCCTTTTTTAATAATATTTTCGAGTGTGGCGGCAGAGGATGGAGGTGTCTCGGAGTGCCAACCTAGTTGGGATGTCGATGATACCGCTTGATGCTCGCTCATGCTCCTTGCTTATCAAAAAAAAAAATCTTTAAAAAGTTTAACAAACTAGATAAGTCTATTTATACTTCATTTTTTGTTATCCTGATTATTGTAACAGTCCGATTTTTCGTTAGATTTATTTTATTATTTATTTATGTGTGTTATATGTGCTCTTATGTGATTAATTGCCTCTGTGTGTATTTTTGGTTGGGATTTATAGAATTCGGTGTTAGAAGGGTATTTTAGTCATTTTGGACTTAGGGGTATTTTGGTCATTTTGAGAGTAAGGGTAATTTTGTAATTTTGCAGAGGATTATTTTTTTAGTGTTTAGTGAGAGTGGTTATTTTACTAAGTGCTAGAGGGAGTATAGTAATTATTTATTTACCGGTAAGTGACCGTTAGTATTACATTTTTACAGTTAAGTGAGTAGTAACATTTTTGGGTTAGAATAGTAATGAGTTAGGCCCATTAAGTTGTTGTGAGTTGAGCCCAATTAAATAGGACCTATATAAACTCTTGTTAGTAGAGAAAATAGGTTTTCACCAACATTTCACAATTGAGAAGAGATAGAGATAGAGGTAGAGAGAAGACAAGGGTTTCAAGAGGAGAGCTAGAGAGAGAAAGAGCTAGAGGGAGGTCAAGCTTCAAGAATTGGAGCTAGGATTGGAGCTAAAGTGAAGCCCTAGTGTTGAATTTGAAGAATTAAGGTAAGGGGATTAGGCTTTAATCATAATTAATTGTAGTTGTTCTTCCCTAATTCCTTAATTAAGTGGTTAATTGATTTTAGATGTAGAAATCTGTGCTTAGTTGTGATGATATGATTATATATATGAATTGAATGATAATTGCGTTGTTGTTGTTGAATTTGTATGTTAAAAAAGGGTATATATGAACATGATGGGCTTTGGGTGAAATTGATGATGAATAATGTTGTGGTTGTTGAATTGTTGATGAAATCATGTTCAAATGTTGTTGTTGTTGTTTTAACATGTGTTGTTCATGAATTGATACATTGGGTATCATGATTTGATGAATTGGTGGTGAAAATTGTTGTTGTTGTTGAAAGTTGAGAAAGTGTTGGTGAAATGGTGAATTTTGTTAAATTGATGTTTAAATCTCAAAACTTATGCATGTTTAAGTGTTTTGAAGTATATGTGACCTATAAACATCTTTGGGATTAAGTCTTGGGGTTTGGAAGAATCAAAATGGGGATTTTGGATGAAAATGGGTTGGAACCCGTAACTGAGTTTTGAAATTCTGGTGTAGGACTCTTAAGCGTGCTTAGGACGCTTAAGCGACCCACCAGCGAGCCAACAACGTACCAAAAGCGTGCACTTCCTGGAGTTTCTGGAAGTTGGACGCTTAAGCGTGCAGAGGACGCTTAAGCGTGCAAGTCCTAGTTCAGTCATTTTTATTTCTTCGCGTTGTGCACTTGGGGAAAAATCCGGGCTTTCTAAAATGTTTCTCTTGACTTTTTTAACCTCTATTTATAGAATTAAACCTACTAGAACTTCATTTGAATCGAATTGGACTTGGATTTGTGAAATTCTCTTAACTTTTGAAAAATGGTCCAAGAACGCCGATTTTTCCGGAAACTCGTTTTTCTTTGGAAATTAAAGTAGGATTAAAGTTGTATAATGTTTATATGATTTCTAAAAATGGTTGTGATTGGTTTCATCAAGTTTTGACATGTTTTCCTTTGAAAATAGCATTATTTTGGAAAAATGAATATTAGAGACGAACTTTGTAATTTTCATGAATTCGTCGTGTTTAGCCGGTGAAACGCCAAGGTATGCTCTACTGCATGTATATGTAGTTGAAAGGTATACTTAGTTGATGCATTGAATCTTGTTTACTTGGTTTGGTTCAATAACTTCAAATATTTTGAAAATGAGATATCGATAGACGAACTTTGTTGAAAACTGTTTCTTGAACCAATTACCTTGTAAATCTTTTGTGAATGACCTTATATGATTAATTGAATATGATGTTTATCATAAATGTTGTATCATTCCACTTTGTTTGGTTTATGAGAAGTATGTGGAATTGTTGTGAGATATTGTGTGGTTGATGATGATTTATGCGATGGTGATGACTCATATGTGAATTGTGATTTGTTGAATGTGTGTGGACATGAATACTTGATAATGCAATTGTTGTTGAGATAGTCAATGTAATTGGAGGTGTACTTTTACATTGTCATTGGTAGTTGTTGTGCATTATCGGGTCGTTGTTGTATGTCCATGCATCATATCATATTGAGTCATATGTTGAAATGTGAAAGGAGGTGTACTTTCACATAGTTGTTGTAAGAGGAGGTGTACTCTTACATGTAAGAGGAGGTGTACTCTTACATAGATGTGCGGTTCGCATCTAATGACTGTTGTTTCGGTACCGCATGCATATGTGTCAAGTTTAGGCGCATTGCATATTGATGGTTGTGAATGTGAATAATGTTGTTGGTGATAAATGCAATGATGGTTGCTTGTTGTGATATTGGATTCGTTGTATGAATGTTTATCTGGAGGTTAACTGTTATGTGAACTATTTGGAAATTGAATTTGTTTTATTCATTTCAATTATTATTCATTGATTATGATTAATGTAATGCTAACCTTCGGTGGTTTTGACCGCCTACCTGTCTGTATGGATGGGTAGACGTTGTGTAGGATTAGTTAGTTTTCAGTGAGTTGCTTGATATTTTGCTTGGATAGTGGGAGCTATCTCCACTATCATTTTGGAGTTATAGTTTAGGGCTCTGATTAGGTCGAGTCGATGTCCCTTTACTTTTGTTGGATTTTATTTATGTTGAGATGTACTCATTGTTGAGACTTTGGAGGAATTTATGTTGATGTTGATGATTGGCCATCACATATGTATTGTTTTGATTTGGAGATGTATGATTATATCCGCTGCGACTGATATATTTGCATGACTGTTGTTATTTGATGAGATGTAGCGTCTATTTCTTGAATATTTGTTATATTCGCGTGTTTTATCGTTTTAATAGAAATAGGGCGTTACAATTATACGCTTAAACAACTTTTTCTATAATAAAGATTGTTGTAGGTGTCATTAAAAAAAATAAGAATTTAGATTATATATATTTTTTATATGGTTAGTGTCATTGAAATAGTTAATCATGTTAGTTTATTTGTTATAATTTGAAAGAAAAAATCATTTATATTTTTACTTTTAATTAAAACCAAAATTTCATTAAAAAAATACCGTACATAATTTTCAAACGTTAGCGCAACGAAAAGAGTATAAGTGGTCGTCTTTTCTCTAGTAATAGTAGTAATAATAATAAAATCTTTACAATATACTTCAAAATGCCCTTAATTTTCAATACAAATAACACATGTAACATATAGATAAGAATAAATTTAAATATTAAAAAATATAACAAACACGATATGAGTATATATATGTTCAATTTTTATTCCTTTATCTTTAAAAAGTTTAACAAACAAGATAAGTATATTTATACTTCCTTTTTTATTATCGTGATTATACCCCTTGAACAACTTTTTCTATAATAAAGATTGTTATTGGTGTCATTAAAAATAAATATGAATTTAGATTATATATTTTTTGTTATATGGTTAGTGTCATTGAAATAGTTAATCATGTTAGTTTATTTGTTATAATTTGAAAGAAAAAATCATTTATATTTTTACTTTTAATTAAAATCAAAATTTCATTAAAAAAATACCGTACATAATTTTCAAACGTTAGCGCAAAAAAAGAGTAGAAGTGGTCGTCTTTTCGCTAGTAATAGTAGTAATAATAATAAAATCTTTACAATATACTTTTTTTGACAAGAAAAATTTATAATATTTGTTAAGATACTCTTTTTTAGAGGTGGTCGGGATTCGAATCCCAGACCTTGCATATATTATGCATTATCTGTAACAACTGAGCTAAACTTAATTGGGATGACATTTGTTGAGATACTCTACTATAATTAAGAGTAATTTTAAAATCAAATTAAATATAAAACTCAACTAGATAAAATAAATTACACACAATAATAGTTATTTTTCTCTATAAATGGTAATAATTTATTTTCTTACTATAAAATTAATACATTAGAACATTTTATTCTACTAATTATAGCATAAATATCAAAATAAAATTATGTCTTCTAATTACATTTAATAAATTTATAACAAATTTTCAAAATAAAAAATTAATCACAAAACGCACATACTTATAAATTTATAAATAATTTATAAATATAAATAAATAACAATAATAATTTTTCTCTCCTCCATCTCGTCATTGAAGCGGCGAACAAGTTTGTAGAAAAAATTGCCCCAAAAAATTTTACGTTGCTGATATTTTTATACTAGTTTGAAGAAATTTTGTCTTTTGTTAGAACTAAAGTGGCAACCTAAAATTGTCCCAAAAAGTATATAAGGGGACAATTATCAAATATTGCCAAATAAATAATATAGTGAAACTAAGAAAACGTCCCCAAAAGAATTCAAGGGCACAGTTAACGATATATTTATATGTTAGGAACTAAAACAACCTAAACCCTCAAAAAAACTAAGCTAAGTTCACAACAAATAATTTTAGCTTATTATTTCTTTTGATCAAACAATGACTTATGTTAAGCTCGCTACTTTGGTTGTCTTTCATGCTCACCACATTCTGTATGTATATTTTTTTTAAATATTGTACTCATTTTTCTTACCGATATATTTATATATTAGGAACTTGTTCTGGACCTGCCAAAAGGATTCTTGGCCCATTCGCTTAGGCCCAATATCACTCCAAGCCCAAACCCTACGTTTGGCATTATTGCTCACAACATACCCCCTCTCCTGAACGGAGGTGCACGAAGCAAAGAGACCGGTTCAAACGAACCCCAACGTCTCTCTTGCACCTTGTGCACGTTCCCACAATAAAATCTTTGGCGGTTACACTTTCCATGATTTCGTAACCGCCAGAGCCAGGTGTGCCTCCTCAACGGCTCTGCAGCTCTCCACCTCTATAAATAGGGACTCATTGCAGTCCCCAAGGTAGAAATCTTTTCTTCCTAAAAACCCTCACTCTCTGATCTCTACTGACTTGAGCGTCGGAGTGCCTGCAGGTACACACCCCCCATCCGCTCCAAGAAGCATTCTGACGCATTCCACCACCGTCACAACCACCGCATTCAAAGCACCGGCAGTCTCCTTCTGATCAGGTACGATCAGTGGCGCCGTCTGTGGGAAATCTATAAGCTTCCCCGTTTTTATCCCTAAAAACCAAAGCTTTTCACAAAAAAACTACAATGGCTGCCAACGGTGCCAAATCCCAGTTACGAAGTGAAGTGCGCATTCCTCAACGAGATGGCATGACATCCTCACCTTCACCTGTGGATACACCCAGGGAGGAACCAACTCAAATAGTTCCTCTCCAACATAGGCCTCTGCAAGGTCCCAATCAACCTACAGAGACACCTGAAGATGCATCAACCGTCGTGCTCATTGGTAACCTGATCCGCACGGTTCAACAACATACGTCGTTAATCGAGGAACAGAATCGCCGACTGATGGATCTGGAGCAAGCATGTCCAACCATCCAAACCCGACAATCTCTCTCCCCAACACGTAACAGAAGAGGAGAGACCCCCAGCCGATCACGATCCAGATCCCCCCGGTACTCGGTGAGCATCGGATCTCCTTCATTCACCAGGAGGTCAACAAGGAGATCCCCCCGGCTGTCTCCACCTAGAAGATCTCCTCCAAGACGGTCTTCACCAAGGAGATCCCCTCCTAGAAGGGCCCCGTCGCGAAGATCCCCTCTGCATCGAACTCCACCCAGGAGGTCTCCGCCCAGACGCAACGGGCGTTCACGGTCACCTTCCAGTTCATTGGACACTTGCGATACCCGAACATATCGTAACGCTTACGGTCCATTCACACGGCGTATCCGGGAAGCTCCTATCCCTCGCGGACTGGAAAAGCCGCCGTAAATGGACTCATACGACGGGACTACCGATCCGGATGAGCACATCGAGAACATCGAAGCAGTTCTCACTTACCGGTCGGTGCGGGGCGCCGTCAAATGCAAGCTCTTCGTCACTACTCTGAGACGAGGAGCCGTTACGTGGTTCAAGAACTTGAGGAGAAACTCCATCAACTCTTGGAGTGACCTCTGCAACGACTTCACCACCCATTTCACCGCGTCAAGGACGCAACCAAAAACGGTGACTTCCCTCGAAGCCATCGTCTAAGGAAGAAGCGAGCCTCTCCGAGACTACATCGAGAGGTTCAACAAAGAAGCCGTCCAGGTCCGGGGCGCCAATGAGACAATGAAGCTGTACCTCATTGCCAAGGGCCTACGCGACGAGACGGACGTGAAGAAAGTTGTCCTTCTGGATCGCCCAAGGACTCTCAACGAGTTCCTAGCGATCGCTAAGATCTACATCGCCTGCGAAGAGGCCTTGTACGCGAACAGCCTCAACAAGGTCAGGAAGGAGGAACCTACTGCTGAATCCTCCAAAAAGCCCTTCCATGAGAAAAAGAAGGAAGGAAAAGCTACTCGGGAGAGCAAGAGGCCCAGCGGTCACTTCTCCGAGTACACTCCTTTGGCCATGTCAAGGAAAAAGATCCTCGCCGAGATCGTAGTAGCCGATCTAGCAGAAGTTGGCATCAAGCCACCAAAGGCTCCATCTCAGGAGAGGAAAGGGATCGACAAGACAAAGTATTGTCGGTTCCACAAGTGCCACGGACACACCACCGACGAATGCATCCATCTGAAGGACCCCATCGAACTCCTCATCCAAAGGGGTCGGCTCAAGCAGTACGTGAAAAATCCGGAAGCAGAATGGAAAGCCGTCGAGCTCATAGGCGACGGGTCTGAGCCCGGAAGGACCATCGCCATGTCCGTGGAACATCTCGGTGATTTCCCTGACAACGTGGAAATCACCCCCTACTCATGCACCTGGGAACAGTTCCCGACCGCCGACATCATCACCGGAGGAACGCTGAACATTTCCATGGGCAGCATGAAGAGGAAATTTCAGGAGCTCATGGACGTCAATGCCATGGCCCCCTCCACTTGAGGAGGAAGGCCACCTTTGGCATTTTACGACTCCGAACTGCCTGGTGGAGCTTCAAATTCTGCCATCCCGTTGCTAGTGCGAGCATTGATGGCCAACGCAGATGTCAGACGAGTCCTGATAGACACAGGGGCCTCATGCGACATCATGTACACCAGCCTGTTCAGAACGCTCCAACTGACAGAGAAAAACCTTTCTCCCTACGTTGGGGATGAACTCTATGGCTTCAACGACTCATCTACTCAACCGTGGGGGGACGTAGAGCTACTGGTCACCTTCGGCGTAGAGGAGGCCAAAAAGACAATAAAGGTCCCATTCTTGGTGATCGACTGCCCTTCTCTCTATAACTACATTATAGGGAGGACCGGGTTTGCCCAGCTGGGGGCCGCATGTTCAACCGCTCATCTGAAGTTGAAATACCATGCGAAGGACGACATCATCGCCTCTCTCATCGGAGACATCGAAGCTGCAAGAAGATGTTTCCTCCAAGCTAATAAAACCCAGAACTGGGTTTCCCAACCCAGCAAACCTGCTGGGGACAAAGGGAAAGCTGCTGCGAGTACCCTGGACGCGAACTTGGTCGAACTTGACTCCAGGTTCACCAAGGAAGACCTGAAGGAGCAAAAACGGGAGAAGAAGGATCCGCTCAACGCAAAACTTCTTCGACCTATTCCTGATGGTGAATTCGAACTGGTCTCTTTCGGGAACGACCCCTCGAAGAATTTCAAGATCGGCAAGGATCTCCCAGAGCTTGTCAAGAACCAGCTGATCGCCTGCCTAAGGAAGAATGCTGATCTGTTCGCCTGGAGCGCAACTGACATGCCCGGAATCGACCCTAGCGTCGCCTGTCACCAACTGACAGTGGATCCCGGAGGTAGCGCTGTAGCCCAGCGTCGTAGGAAGCAATCTCCTGAAAAGTCAGAGGCTACAGAAAAAGCTGTAAAAGACCTCCTAGAGGCAAAGTTTATTTCCGAGGCCAAATACTCTACCTGGCTTTCCAATGTTGTGCTTGTCAAGAAATCTAATGGAAAATGGCGTATGTATGTTGTCTATACTGATCTTAATAGGGCCTGCCCTAAAGACGCATATCCTCTTCCTAACATCGATAAACTCGTTGATAATTCCTCTGTCTCTAAACTTTTATCCTTCATGGACGCCTATTCTGGGTACAATCAGATACCCATGGCTGAAGAAGATAAAATGAAAACATCCTTCATGACCGAATCAGGGAACTATTACTACAACGTAATGCCCTTCGGTCTACGAAACGCGGGGGCTACTTATCAACGTATGATGAACAGAGTCTATGACAAGGCACTTCTTGGCAACATTCTCGAGGTCTACATGGACGACATGATCGTAAAATCCCAACAAGAGGTGGATCATTCCTCCCATCTCAAACGAGTGTTCGAGCAAACTCGGAAGTACAACATGCGCCTCAACCCAGAAAAATGCACCTTTGGAGTTCAAGCGGGTAAATTCCTCGTTTCTATCTAACAGAAAGAGGAATTGAAGTGTATCCAGATAAATGCCGAGCATTTACTGAGCTTCCAACACCCCACTCCAAGAAGTGCATCCAAACGCTCAATGGAATGCTGACCGCCCTCTCAAGGTTCGTGGCTAAGTCCGCTCAACATGCACTTCCTTTCTTTAAGCTCTTGAGGAAAGAAACGAAGTTTGAATGGACGGACGAGTGCGAGACCGCTCTAAAACACCTCAAAGAGACGCTCTCTACGCCACCACTGCTTTCGCGACCAGATCAAGGTGAAACACTATACCTCAACCTCTCCGTCTCCTCTAACGCGGTAAGCGCCGTCCTCATCAAAGAAACGGCGGAGGGACATAAACCGGTATACTTCACCAGCAAAGCATTGTTGGGGCCTGAAACAAGGTACCAGAGAATCGAAAAGGTAGCCCTCGCACTCCTCACCGCAACCAGAAGACTAAGGCAGTACTTCCTAGCTCACACGGTGGTAGTTCGGACGGACCAACCCATCAGGCAGATCTTGGGTCGCCCAGACGTGGCCGGTCGGATGATGAAATGGTCAGTCGAGTTATCCGAGTTAGACATTCATTACGAATCCAGAAAGGCACTAAAGGCTCAGGTGTTCGCCGACTTTCTCGCTGAGATGACTTTCCCAGCTGAGGAAAGCCCTGAAGAATGGACCATCTTCGTAGATGGGTCATCTAACTCCAAGGGAAGCGGAGCCGGAATAATCATCATTAAAGGTATCGTTGTCGAAATTTCCCTCGCTTTGTCTTTTCCTGTTACCAATAACACTGCAGAGTACGAAGCCTTCCTGGCTGGCATGCGAACCACCAAAGACATGGGGGCCAAAAAGGTGAAAATCTTTACCGACTCGCAATTAGTAGCTTCCCAAGGCACAAGAGAGTTCCAAGTAAAAGAAGACCACCTCCAAAAGTACGTCCAGTTAGTACTAGAGAAAATGAAAGAATTCGACACCGTAGAAGTAACTCACGTTCCCCGCGAACAGAATACTCGGGCAGACATTCTTTCGAAACTCGCAGGTACGCGAACTTCGAACAGAAACAAAACGGTAATGCAAGAGGTCCTCGGTGAGCCAAGGATCGAGAACACAGGAACTCTGCATCAAGAGGTCAACTCAATCATCGGAATGGAAGATTGGAGGGGACCCATCTCTCGATACATAGAGAATGGCGAACTCCCGATCGATCCGCAAGAACAGACAAGGTTGAAACGAAGGGCCTGCTCATTCACTTTAGTGGAAGGAACCTTGTACAAAAGAGATTTCAACATTCCACTAATCAAGTGCCTCGAACACAATGAGACCCAAGAAGTCCTCGCCGACATCCACGACGGCATCTGCGGACAACACCTTGGTGCAAAAGCTCTCGCAAAAAAGGTCCTACGAGCAGGATACTACTGGCCTACCGTGTTGAAAGACGCCCAAGACTACGTGAACCTCTGCGATAAATGCCAGCGACACGGGGACATGCACATAGCACCTCCCACTGTGCTAACATCCTTGGTCTCACCTTGGCCTTTCGCGTGGTGGGGCATCGACCTTTTGGGACCATTCCCCAAAGCCGCTGAGCAACTAAAATATCTGGTCGTCGCAATTGACTACTCAACCAAATGGATTGAAGCAGAACCATTGGCCAAGATCACGGCCAAAAATGTAATCTGCTTCTTCAAAAGAAACATCTTAGCAAGATTCGGAGTACCAGCATTAGTGATATCCGACAATGGTGCACAGTTCACGGACCACAGGTTCCAGGACTACCCAAGGAATATCGGCATCAAGCAAAGCTTCACCTCCGTCGAACACCCTCAAGCCAATGGCCTCGCCGAGGCTGCAAACAGGGTCATTCTGCGAGGAATACGAAGAAGGCTAAACTTGGCCAAAACTTAATGGGCTGAAGAGTTACACGCAGTACTATGGGCCTACAGAACTACTCCCCATTCCACAACTGGCGAGTCACCTTTTCGACTCACGTACGGGACAGAAGCGGTCTTACCCATTGAGTTAACTGAACTCACATGGCGTACAGACGCCAGCACTGACTTCCCGGCCAACACGGCAAATCTACGTGAAGAGCTCGAATTTGTCGACGAAGTCAGGATAGGGGAAACCTTGCGAGAAGCAGCGCTAAAACAGAAAATAGCCGCTCGCCACAGCAAGAAAGTCATCAAAAGAGAATTCGAAGTAGGCGATCTCGTCCTCCGGCGAAACCAGAAGGATTCCGAAGAAGGGAAGCTCGCCGCCAACTGGGACAGCCCCTTCAGGATCCGGATGAAGACCGGGACGAGAGCTTACGGACTCGAAGAGCTCCATCAAAATGCAATTCCAAGGACTTGGAATGCAGAAAAACTCAAAAAGTACTACACTTAGATGGCAAAACAATGCCAACTCACTCTAATGTACGTACTTAGTTCGATACCACGAACTCATCGCTCCCCATCGAGCAAATAAACGGAAGAGGAAAGTCGTGCCACTCCGAATCCAAAAAGAAAAAGGATGAGAGGATTTTACATAACAAATTCTCTTACTCCTCAGTATGTACGATTACCGCTGCGACATCACTGCTCGGCATGTTAGGTGGAACCCCAGCTCGCGATGGGTGTTTCACGCCTCAGTGGAGTGAACTTAGATGAAAATTTCTCTCGTTCATCCGCTGTTACACGTCCATAACTTTGGACACACATTCAGATAAACAATTTCTTGGATGTGCAATACTTCTAACTAATACTCCGCGTAAACAGTTAGAAAACTTCTTGCCTGAGCTCTTCCTTGCAAAACTACGCAAAGGTAAAAACTATCCAAGCAAAGTCAATTATTACCTGGAAAGCAAAAGGCACAACTTTGATTTCATCAAGTCAAAGCTACAAAACGCTGGGCGGGCATGCAAAACTCTCCAGTCATTAAGTAACTTCGTCGAAATAATGACTGCGGGGGGTAGCCCGTCCCGCTACACTCAACTTAAAGAGCTTTGCAATCCGAAAGCAGACAAGTTCGCAAGTTGAACAACTAAGAGCACACGAATTATTGCAATCTATCAAAAACATAAGGCAGATAGATAATTCGCTCTCGACAGCGGGCATACGAGTTATCGCAGTTTATCAAACATACAAGGTAGATAGATAATTCGCTCTCAAACAAATACTTCAAAAGTATCAAAAAGCCTCACACAACAAGCATGCAAAATCAAGACATTATACTTGAAAGTAAATCATACACTTCAGAAACAAGTATAATTGAGAATAAAGCAATCATATTATAAAGGTGCTAAAACCACTAAGGGCGCACAATATTATTACAAGTTGGTTGTTGAACAAGAGATTAATTACAAGGCCTCATCAGGCCTGGGCTTCATCAACATGCTCGTCTTCTTCCTCAGGATCAGGAGGCGGAACGATCATCCCGTCTTTCACCTCGCTAAGAGGATGAATTCCTTCGACATTCAGCTCAACGCCAGGGTTCGCCACCTTCAACTGGGCCACCGCTCGATCAAAGCCAAGTTGGAGGGCCTCCACCAAGCTTCCTTCCAGCTCACCAATCCTGTCCACAAGGCCGGCGCGCCGCAGGACAGCGAGGTCTTCTGCCTCATCCTCTCCAGGGAGGGGTCCGCCTTCTTCAGAGCCTCCTCCAAAGACACCTTCTCCTCCGCCGACTTCCTGGAGGAGTCGGTTGCTTGCTCAAGAGCAGTTTGAGCTCCAGACAACTACTCCTTCAAAGAAGCAAGCTGACGGTCACGCTCCTCCGCGACAGACCTCTTGCTCCTTTGATCCTCCTCAAGAGCGGCAAGCTTGGCGGTCAAAGCGTCCCTCTCCTGCACCAGAGCATCGACCCGAACCTCACTGTCCAGAGAAGCATTGTTCAGGGCAGCAGCAAACTCCAAAGCCTTCATGGTGGCAATAACCCCATCAATTATCGCCTTGCGCCGGCCAGCTGGACCCAGATCCTGGATGATCTTCAGCTCAGGATCATCCAAGAAAAGGGTCGATTGAGGGCCACACAGCTATGGCTCGGACCACACCCTCGGCAACTGGAGGAAGTCACCCCTCTCAGAACGGACAGGAATGACCTTGATTGGAGTGATCGGGTCCTCGGAGGGCACTCTCACCCTCTGCCTCTTAGCAGAGTCCTGCACCAGCTCCTCAAATGGCTCCTCCCCGTCCAAGTCCACCACAGTACCAGGGGTTGAGCTGGGGCCAGATCCAGAAATCAGATGCTCCAGGAACTGGACATTTTTGCGCTTTTTCTTGGCCGAGATCTTCTTGCTCGCGGCGTTTACAAGGGCTCATAAGTCCTTCTTCATTTTCTCTGCAAACACAAAGGCAAAGGAAACTGCGTCAGTTAGGAGAAACAAATAAGAAGGCGACAAAAGTGACAAGAGCAAAAAGAAAACAATAAACTACCGAGACAGGTATCAGAATCACCAGAGGTCAACAACTCATAAGTGTTGATGAGGCCGGGCTCTGTAACTGGGGTCCCGTCCGTACTCATCACAGGGTTCCCCCGTCGGTCAGTTTTCACCCTCTGAGGGAGGGACTCAATGAAAGACCAGAGTTGTTGACGAAGGCCTTTCTCCTCGTCACTCAAAGTGGCGAAGGTTCGACCGAAGTCCTTCGGTTCGTAAGCAAAATGGTCCTGAGACCAGCACAAGTTGAAGAAAGGATGACGCTCCTGCTCACCATCCTTGGCGGCTTCCAAGAGGTTGTCTAAAGCAGCCGCACTTGACGGCCGCATCAAGACGAAACGATCTTTAAAGTTCCGGACCTTGCCGGCAAAGATCTCGAACTTCTTCTGGGTCTGGCGAAAAGAAACCCAGTTCGTACCCCGCTGTACGGTAAAGAAAGAGAAGAAGACATTTTTGGAGGCAGGGATGCGAAGATAATCGCACAACAACTCAAAAGCCCTCATGAAGGCATAAGAGTTTGGATGAATCTGGGTAGGTGACAACTTGGTCCAGCGAAGCACCTCCCGCTGGAAGTTAGAAAAAGAGAGCCGAAAACCCATGTCCTTGAAAACCACTTCATACATGGGAAATATGTAATTTCCGTATTCCGAACACACCCTGCCGGATGTGCTCGGCAGAATTAGCTCCCAATCTCTCCCTTCTCCAATGATGTCGAAAGGAGCTTCGTTCACACCCTCGGTGGCGAACACAGATTCAGTCTCCAGAGGCTCTTCTCCAGGACGTAAGACAACGGATGCGGAACTCCCTCGTTTGCTATAGTAGACTTGAAAAAAGTAAGGGAAAAAGTGAATCCAACGTTCAGATCCACCCTTCCTTCACCCATCAGGTCGGCCACGGCAAGGAAGGGTCAAATCGCTACCATAAGAAAGCTAAGAGATCTAGAGACTCAACTGACACATCAAGGGGATCCACCCTCAGCGAACAGACCTAAAGCTTATGGAAGAAACCCAAGCCTGTCGACAATTTTTTTCTAAACAGAAAACAGACAGCACACCAACAGAATATTTTGATGCACGGTGGAAACCGCCTAAACCAACGACGGAAACCACCGAGTCAAACCTACACCTACTTTAGAAGCATGCAGTCCTATAGTTTCTAAAACAGAACAGAAACTAAGCATACGGAAGTAAAGAAACCAGTCATCAGAACATTACCTGTAAAAAGGAAGAGTTTGAAGTTGCGACTAGAAGGCGAAAACTCGGAAGAACTTTGCTTTTGGAAACGGTGGAAAATCTCTAAGTCTCTGAGAAATTTGAAATGCAGTGACGTTCCAAACAACAGTTGAACTATTTATACTCGTTTCACAAACCACCCAAAAGTCACGAAGTCGATCTGGTGCATCCCTTCATTAGCAGCTCTTCCACTAAAACAATGCTTCTACGGTCCAGATTCAATCATACCTGTTCATCCAATGGCTAAGATCCTTCACTACGTTTCTCCAAACGTCAGGATCCAATCAACGGTGATGATGACACCTCGAAAATACAACCCGAGAACACGCTGGAAACTATAGGTACTCAAGTGCTACCAACAGCTCTCACACGTGTCACTCAGAAACCAAAGGTCATGTCCCCTCAACTTCTTCCTCGAGACGTTGGCATTAATTACGGAATGACATCCGACCAAACTTCCTGGCGAGGGAATCTTTCCATCCGATCTCATACTGCCGGACATACCCATGCCGGAGTCCGCCACACAGCTAGGCGAACTTACATCGTTAGATGGAGAACAAACGCTTCGAGATAGGCGAGCCTAGCCGGCCCAAATTCTCATCATTCTCAGTCGACCTCGCAAACGATTCTCCAAGTCAAGGCATACATAAGTCCGCTAACGAGATCCATCTCTTCCTCTAGCACGAGGATACATACCAACTGAATTCCCCTTGAGGTCAGCCTCCGACGAGCAAAATGCCCGTACTTAAGTCATCACTCTTCATCAAGAGCAACGACTTGGGGGGCTACTGTTCTGGACCTGCCAAAAGGATTCTTGGCCCATCCACTTAGGCCCAATATCACTCCAAGCCCAAACCTTACGTTTGGCATTATTGCTCACAACATACCCCTTCTCCTGAAGGGGGGTGCACGAAGCAAAGAGACCGGTTCAAACGAACCCCAACGTCTCTCTTGCACGTTGTGCACGTTCCCGTAATAAAATCTCTGGCGATTACACTTCCCATGATTTCGTAACCTCCAGAGCCAAGTGTGCCTCCTCAACGGCTCTGCAGCTCTCCACCTCTATAAATAGGGACTCATTGCAGTCCCCAAGGTAGAACTCTTTTCTTCCTAAAAACCCTCACTCTCTGATCTCTACTGACTTGAGCATCGAAGTGCCTGCAGGTACACACCTCCCATCCGCTCCAAGAAGCATTCTGATGCATTCTGTAACAGCCCGATTTTCGCTAGTTTTATTTTATTATTTATTTATGTGTCTTATATATGTTTATATGTGATTACTTGCTTTTGTGTGTATTTTGGTTGGGATTCGTAGAATTCGGTATTGGAGGGGTATTTTAGTCATTTTGGACTTAGGGGCATTTTGGTCATTTTGAGAGCAGTGGTAATTTTTGTAATTTTGTTGGAGGTTATTTTTAGTGCTTAGTAAGAATATTATTTTATCAAGTTACAAAAAGGTGTAGTAATTATTTTAATTACCGTCAAGTGACCATTAGTGATATAATTTACCATTAAGTGAGTAGTGACATTTTGGGTGTTAGAATAGAAATGGGTTAGTCCCATTAAGGTTTGAGAGGTAAGCCCAATTGAGTAGAGCATATATATAAACTCTAGTTGTTGGTGAAATTAGGTTTTACAAACATTTCACATTTCACTTCATTTGAGAAGAGAAGAGATAGAGGCTAGAGAGAAGAACAACAAAAAGGGTTAGAAGGCAAAGAGTGGATTCATCATCTAGGAGCTAAATTGAAGCTTAGGTTAGAGGATCTTGGTGTTAGAGGTAAGAGGGTTAGATTTCAACCATAATTCACATTTTTTTTTATTTTACCCATTTTGTGAAATTGTTGAATTGAGCCTAATTGATTGTAAATTCATGTACATGTTTTGATGCAATGTTTGGGTATGTAAATTAAATGTTAATTGAGTTGTTGATGATGAAATTACATGCTTAAGTTGTGGTTATATGTGAGCTTTGCATTTTTGTTCAAAAATGATGATATGATGTGTTGTTGTGATGAATTGTTGATAAGTTCATGATGATTAGTTGCTGTTGTGGTTGAGAGATGTTGTTGTTGATGATTAAAACATTGGGTAATCGTAATTATGGAGTTTGCTATGACCTTGTGTTGTTTTTGAATGTTTGATGAAAAATGGGTCAAATGATGAATTTTGTTTAGAGAATGTTTTAGGACAAATTTTATATGGAATTGAATGTCTTTCCATGTTTAGAAATGTTTGGATGAACCTTGGGATCAAATTTGGGCATTGGGGAGTCAAAATTGGGGTTTTGGGTGAAAATGGCTCTTTTTCCTGAGACTGAACTGTCATAACTCGCAGCTGCGAGCAAGCTTACTCGCAACAGCGAGTGACTGCTAACTCACAGTGGCGAGTAGCTCTACTCGCAGTGGCGAGTTGTAGCAGGACAAGGTTCCTGTTTTGCACTCTCGCATCTTTTTCACTCGTTTCAGTCGTGAACTGGTTTATGGTACAAACATGAAAATTGTAGATAATATTTTTATCTTTCTAAGGGCGTTGGTTTGACTTGAATACGATTTTTGGTTAGCAAGTTATGGGGAAAATACTCTTGAAACGTTTTGTCGAAAAATCCCGCATAACTAGTTCTAAGTCGACCCAATCCTTGTGGAATGTTTTTAATCTTTGAAAACTTGATTTTAAGAGTGCAACTAAGGTGGTTAAACTGTGATGTAGTGAACCTACTTGTTTTACTTAGAAATTGGGAAATTCTTTGAAAAATGATGATTGAGACGAACTTTGTGTTTTCATTAATTCGTCGTGTTTGGCCGATTAAATGCTTAATTAACCTCTACTGCACACACATGTGGGTTGTGAGAATACAAGGCATAGGAAATTGAGTTTGTTTACTTGGTTTTGACTTAAATGTTCAATTAATTTAATGTTGTGATTTTGAGAGACGAACTTGACTAAAGATGACTTTAGAGAACCAATTGATTGTGAATCCTTTACGGAGAATTGTTATATGTTATGTGAAGATGATTGGTGGTGTAATTATGTGACAACTTCATGTTGTGTGATTTTTGATGTTGTTGGTGATTGTATATATGTTAAATTGGTGGTGAATTGTTGATGATTGCATATATACAAGTATTGGTGATGGTGAGGTGATTATTGTTTGTGTGAACATAGCATTTGTAGTTGAGTCATATGTTCATGCATTCATGACATATGGTGGTGGATTTTATATCCAAGACTGATGGTGGCGGATTTTATATCCAATTGAGGTGAGTACGATGTTTTTTGTTGCATCGAAGGTTACGACCTGGAGGTGATTTGGTACCACATGTATCTAGATGAGTCTAGAATCATTGCATAAACTGTTGGTGGATTGAATTGCATTGCAATGTGTTTTATGATTGATTGCTAACTGTAATTTGTGGATTGAATTATTGAGGGTTAATTGTTGATTGACAAGGTGAATTTGAGATATGTGTATGATACACTTGTTTAGATGAACTTGGAATGATGGTAAAGAATAATATGCATGTGTTGTGGATACTTGTGAATATATGTATGAATTGTTATTCTTGAATATATTCTTTCATTTCCAATGTTCATGATAAATGTTTTTCGTGGATTATGATGATGTAATGCTAACCCTCAGTGGTTTACCACCTACCTTTCCGTATGGACGGTGTTTTATCTTGGTTTTTCGGGTGTCAAACATTGATTAAGTTTGAACCTTTTTAACCTTTGATATCTCATTTTTTCTTGGGAAGGGAAAAATAAGAAAAAACCCTTGAGAATCGAGGTCCGGGAGTTGTTTTCGCTACGGGAAGGTGTTAGGCACCCATAACGACTATAGTATCATATAGGAACCGTCTTTACTTTCTACACGCGCGCTTTATTTTTAAATGCTATTTGAAAAATGATATTTACACCTAAGAGTTTACTAAGTCAAGAATTGGAGGGAGAAGAAGGTGTTTGAATTTTTATTTTATTGGACTTGGAGAAGTTTTGACTTCTTGCCTACATACCCTTTTAAGGGATCAAACTCCATGTAGTTCTCTTCCAAAAAATGTTTTTGTTTTTGTTGGTTGATTTTAATTTTGAAAATGGAATTTTGAAGAATAAGAGAGAGAGGCCTCAAGGGCATAAGACTTGGAAAATGTGAGGTGGAATTAGTTATTTTGCAAAAAAAAGTCTAAGTGTGATTAAAAATTCATTAAGGTTTTTTGCTTAAGAAAATAAAGCGAAACTTCAATGGGATTTTGATCCCAAGGTTTCTTTGCAAAATTATTTGAGTGAAGTTGTTCATGTTTTTTGGAAAAAGGATTTTTGTCTAAGTTTCAAAGTTCCTAAACATACATCTAAGCATACATTCCCTAAACATACATCTAAAGCATGCATACCCTAAACATACATCTAAAGTATCCGTGTGATGTGTGTGCATGTGTCGGTGCTTGTGTCGGTGTACATCATTAGAGTCCATTGTCCTTTTACATATGCCCTAGTTTACATGCTATGGTCTTGCAAGAAATTAAAAGCGTAAGGAATAGTACAAAAACCCTAAGTTTCCACATGCTAATTCTTGGCATGAAAATTAAAGTGCAAGAAATAAAACTAAAGTTAAAGAATGAAGTATGCTCATGGAATGTATGAAACATGAAATGAAAGGGTTAGTAGCACAAGATATAATAGGGTAAAGAAATAAGGCAAGAAAGTGCTAAAGAAAAGTGGTAAAATCAACAAGAATAAAGTGTCAAAATACACTAAAAATTTACCATAACTTCTCAACATGCATATGACCTATAATTCTTTCATCATAGCAATTTTCAACAGGTTTTATTTCAGCCACAATGTGGAAATTATAGGAACATATTCAAGCCAAGAGTTATGACACACTTTTAGACACATTTGGCACTTTATTTTCACAAACAATTATTTACATGACTTGTAAAACAAGAAACTAACAAATCAAACCTCAAAACAGTATAGAATAGCACCTAATCAGAGGCATGCACATTGTAAATTCACATATCAAGGATCAATATATCATAGCAAGATTTTAGGATCAATAATATGCAAAAATTTCACAAAAAAAACTAACAAAAAGTAACACAAAATCACAAGAAAAATTCCACATATATTTTTATCAATTTTTAACATACCAAAATATCATGAGAACAAAGTTTCAAGTGTCAAAAATAGTTGCAAGAAAGTTCACAAAATTTTTAGAAGTTTTTAACGAGATTTTTAACAAAAAAAGAAAAAAAGAATTGAATTAACAAAGAACAAATTATTTTCATGTATTTTCATCAAGATTAATATGTAAAACACATCAAAATTCATTTAAAATAACAAGAAAATATTGAACAAATTCTTTAGGAATTTTTATCAAAGTTTTTAGGCAAACAATGGTGCAAACAGCAAGAAACAGTGTGCATATAGCGAGAAAATAGGGAAAAAGCAGTAACAAAGGTCCAGGCCCAAACACACAAGATCCACATCCAAACAGAAAGCATCAGGGACCATAGGATTGATCCAATTGGATCAATCCCAAATCCAATGGTCACAAAGCATGGGGAGCATGGGAGTACAGTGGTATGGCGCGCAGGGGATAAAAATGGAATGAAAGCCTTAAAACAGAGA
Source organism: Medicago sativa (assembly GCF_051527215.1). Lineage (NCBI taxonomy): Eukaryota > Viridiplantae > Streptophyta > Magnoliopsida > Fabales > Fabaceae > Medicago > Medicago sativa. Next base: position 35,274,282 of record NC_140751.1, read on the forward strand.
AAACACGTGAGCAAAACACAGTTCCCTCTTCTTCCTCTTTCTTGTGATGCCTCTTCTTCTTCGTAAGGTTTCCGGTGAGCTTGTTCCTCTGGCGTGGTGGCCGGAAACATCACCACTACGCCGGAGTTCAAGATCTCTACAGTTTTCAAAATCCTTCATGTTTTTAGAAATCAATTTCCACACCTATTACCGATCCGAATCCGATTCGAAGAAGAAGGAACTAGGAAAAGACCTAGATTCTGATGTTCGAAAGTTTGAAAGAAGAACAGATAACAATAAATGCAAGATTACCTCTGATTTGCGGTTTGAATCGGTGAATCGATTATGGCGTGCGTGTCACTGAGTTGGAGCCGATTCCCTGCTTCTACCTCTTGCTGCTGCGATTCTGATCTCCTCTCCGTCCTTCGAAAGCGTTCTTGCGTGAATGATTCAGGTTTGAGGAAATTCGGTTTCGCGTGTTGTTGCTTGTGATTCTTGCTTCTCCTTCTTCTTAGATTCTGTCCGATTTGATTCAGTGATGGAGGAGTACCGTTTGAACTTGTGCTTGAATCCGGTTTATAGATTGAGCTCGGATCAATTCAAGTCTTGGCGTGTGCTGCCATTGAATTGTTCACTTTCAATGATGAGTTCGAGAGATTTTTGTGAGGATTTGCGATGGATTGAGGTTTTTGATTGTGAGGTTTTTTATGTTAGTCTGTGAAAATTGGTGGAATTGGTGAGTTTGTGATGAATTTGGGAGGTTATGGAGGTTGTTATGGTGGTTGTGGAGGTTGAAGGTGGTGGTTATGGAGGTTAGAGGTGGTGGAAAGAGTTTGTTATGGTGGAGATTGTGGTGGTTGGAGTTTGTTAGAGATGAAGATTGTGGGAGGGAAAAATGAGAGAAAAAGTTTGTGAATTTTTGTGGATTTTGTGAAAAATGATTCAATTATTAGTTGTGTTGACTCTTTGACCATGAGAACCTATTTATAGGATGCCATGTGTGATGCTTGACCAATATAATGGTGCCACATGGCGTAACTAACTTCTTGGACAAAAAAATCTGCAAAATGAACAAACAAAGGACCAAATTGCAAATAACAAAGACTTTAAGGACTAAAAATGCAATTAAACTGAAATTGGTTAAAAAAAGTAAGTTGAAAAATTAACGTAAAGTGAAACTAAAAATAAAATCAACAAAAGGACTAAAATGAACCAACTACACAAATGAGGTACTTCAAAGTAACCTCTCTCTGTCAAAATTTCACGTGAAATGACCAAAATGCCCCTAGGGACTCAAATGCAATTTTAAAATGGTTTTTAACAGGGAATTAAAGCAAGAGTTTATTCAAACAAATTGAAAAGACTCAGAGACAATTTTTTAGGGATTAAAAGAGTTTTAACGCTGGAAATGACTAAAATGCACTCAGGGACTAAATTGGCCCAAAATGGCTCAGATGCAATCTTTGAAATGGACTTTAACATGGAGTTGAAACAAGGATTTACACAGACAAATTGAAAAAACTCAGAGACAATTTTCAAGGACTAGAAAGAGTTTGAATGCAGGAAACGACTAAAATACCCTTTTTCATGAATTTTGCAAATAACATTGAAATAGAATGCAGAGAAATATGCAATTGATCAGAGACAATTTCAAATAACTTGGAATGCAAGAAAGACCCTTTGGATGGTTTAAAATGCAAGAAAACATAGACAAAGTTATAATTGAAATTTTTTCAAAACAAAGATAGTAAAACATGCAACTAAAACATAGTAAAATATCAGGGTAAGCAATATCAAATTGGTAATTACTCAACAGTAAAAGACACATATCAGAGATGGAAAGATATTTTGAGCAAATATTTTTAGGTCCAAAATTAGGGTATAACAGCTGCCCCTATTTAAGTTTCTTTGTCCAGAGAGTCATGACACGAAGTCTTTGATTTGACGGGACGAAGATACTTAAATATTAACATTTGCACTGTTTTTGGACATAAAAATACGCTTCTCACATTTTCAAAAACATGAATGCCATGCAACATTTTGATTATGAATGCAAGACAAGCAACTGGAGTCTACAGAGCATGTCATATCACTAGGGATCTAGGTATACATTGACAGGGTAGACAAACCAGGGGACAACAGGTAGGTACAAGCTGTTCTTTGGATCGAACTAGCCACTTGACCATGTGATACAAACAGAAGGTGAGTACAAGCTGTTCTTTGGATGGAACTCGCTGCTTGACTGGGAATGGAAATACAGGATAGGTACAAGCTGTTCTTTGGATCAAACTTGTCACTTGACCGGAAACATAGACACATAGGTAGATACAAGTTGTTCTTTGGATCGAACTTGCTACTTGATTGAAAACACAAACAGATATGCAGGTACAAACTGTTCTTTGGATCGAACTTGCTGTTTGGGCTGGATACATAGACAAAAGGCTGATACAAGCTGTTCTTTGGATCGAACATGCTGCTTGATCACTATCACAACATATAGGCAGGTGCAAACTGTTCTTTGGATCGAACTTGTCGTTTGACCGATAACAAAACATAGGCTGGGTATAAACTGTTCTTTGGATCGAACTTGTCGTTTGACCGGAAACACAGGCATATAAGCAGGTACAAGCTGTTCTTTGGATCGAACTAGCCACTTGACCAATAACAAGACATATAGCAAGATACATTGGAGGTTTGATTTAACAAGATACAAATTGAGGGTAGACTGACATTGACTTAATTTGAAGATAGACATGACCATTATTGTTGGCCCAAAAGCAAATTGAGAGTGGATTAGCGTTGAATTGAATTGAATTGAAGGTTGACATTTGAAAGAGACATTGAAAGTTGAAAATAATCAGAGACACAAACATAGACATGGTATTGAATCGAGAGTTTAACAGAGACATAGACATAGGCATTGAATTGAGGGTTGTAATTAAATTGAGTTGGAAGTTGAGATTGAGTTAAATTGAGATTGGGATTGGAAATGCAACATGTATGTATGGTATAACAGTATTATCAAATGTATGAGCACATAAAATGCATGACTTTGCATGTATGAATGCTTGGAAATGCATGATTGGTTTACAATTTGGCAGAGAAGTTTCGTAGAGACAGACAAAACATTGGAAGATTGGGCACGTGGTGGCTCGTGCTATAACATATACACACAGGAATCCTTTTTGGAGAGACCGTCGTTGAGACGTATCGAAGCCATGACTGAGGGCAATATATCATATCACATACAAAACTTGTAGAAGAGGGACCTTGGGAGATTCTTTGATACAGGTCGCCATTGTTAGGCGTGTCAGTGCTGGGTAAACATTGGATGTTCGCATCTGTGGTCAATGCTTTTCATTCTTTCGTTCTTTCATTTTTCATTCTTCAATCCCATTTTTGCCTGAACGGCCCTTTCGGGTTTTCGATTCACCGGGAATAAATTCTTTTCATTGCCCCATTTTTGCCTGAATTGCCTTCATAGGTTGTCAATCAGCGGGATGCTCATTTTTGCCTAAGCCGCCCTTTCGGGTTTTCAACTTAGCGAGCTTTTCATTTGCATTTTACAAATTTTTCTTTCATTTTCATTCTGTTTTTTTTTTCATTCTTGCCATTAACCACAGATCATCCTGGGGAACCACCTGCTTGTAACAGGTATTGAAATAGACATTGACACTCATTTATTCATGCATGTTTCACTGGAATGCACCCTATTGCTCATGTTTGCTTTCAAAATAGACGGAAAAGATTTTTTCAATTTTCAAAAATGTTTGTTTCAGACATTGACATTATCAAATAGAAAGAAAATATTCTGTGCATGGCATTGAAAGTAGAAAGAAAGTAGAGTTTCAAATAACAGCATGGGCTCAAATTGATGTAGAAGAGTGAGAGTCAGCCAAGGGCATAACTCCACGGATTTACAAAGCTCGGAAAATGGTAATTTTATTGGTTGGTGGTACATTGAACACGATGACCGCTACATTTCATAGAAATTTTGAATTCACAAGTACAGAAGCTTTTGATGAAGACGATCATTGACAGCTGCAGATGCTCGAAGGGGTGATTGTGATTTGCCAGATATAGTTACTTGTCTTTTATTATCAACCTCATTTTTGCATGAACCGCCCTTTCGGGTTTTCGGCTCATCGAGACGCTCATTCTTGCCTGAGTTACGTACAATCTCAGCGAGCTTTTTCATATTCATTTTTTTTGTCCCTAACTTTTGCATGGATCGCCCTTTCGGGTTTTCGATCCACCAGGAAGCGCATTTTTGCCTAGGCCGCCCTTTCGGGTTTTCGACCTACCACGCTGTTCTTTTCACATTTTTAGACAAAGTATTTCTTGACTATATCGGCATTTACAAGATCCGGGAGTTCAACACCATCCATGTGTGTAAGGATCAAAGCACCACCAGAGAAAGCCTTCTTGACAACATAAGGACCTTCATAGTTAGGTGTCCACTTGCCCCTTGGGTCGGGTTGCTGGCTTATCCTTCTTTTCAATACAAGTTCGCCTTCCTTGAATTCTCGAGGTCGGACTTTCTTGTCAAAAGCATTCTTCATCCGTACTTGATACAACTGTCCATGAGCCATAGCGTCCATGCGTTTCTCTTCAATCAAATTCAACTGGTCATACCGACTTTGACACCATTCAGCCTCAGTTAATTTTGCTTCCATGATCACTCGAAGAGACGGAATCTCTACTTCTAGAAGGAGAACTGCTTCCATGCCATACACCAGAGAGAAAGGTGTTGCCCCGGTTGAACTGCGCACTGTAGTACGGTAACCATGCAATGCAAAAGGTAGCATCTCATGCCAGTCTTTGTAAGTAGTGACCATCTTCTGAACAATCTTCTTGATGTTCTTGTTAGCGGCCTCAACTGCACCATTCATCTGAGGCCTATAAGGAGAAGAGTTGTGATGTTCAATCTTGAATTCTTCACATAAAGTTTGCATCATGTTATTGTTCAGATTGGAACCATTGTCAGTGATGATCATGTTGGGAACACCATATCGACAGATGATGTTATTCTTGATAAACTTCACTACCACTTGCTTGGTCACATTTGCATAGGAAGCAGCTTCAACCCACTTGGTGAAATAGTCAATCGCCACTAGAATGAAACGATGTCCATTGGAAGCTTTTGGCTCAATTCTTCCAATCATGTCAATGCCGCACATGGAGATAACATTGAGGGCATGTGGAGGCACATGAATCTTGTCAGCATAGATTTGACATTTGTGGCATCTCTTGGCATGTCTGTAGTAGTCACGCTCCATAGTCATCCAGTAATAGCCGGCTCTTAACAGTTTTCTTGACATTGTGTGACCTGTAGCATGGGTCCCAAAGGTGTCGTCATGTACATCGTGCATCAATTTCTCAGCTTCTTGTTCATCAACACATCTCAATAAGACCATATCATAGTTCCTCTTGGATAGGATTTCTCCGTCCAGAAGGAATCTGCTAGCCCATCTCCTCAGGGTCTTTTTATCCCTATTGGAGGCACCAGGTGGATATTCATGATTCTGCAAGAACTGTTTGATATTATAATACCAAGGTTTTCCATCATTCACATCTTCATCAGCCTGATCTGGCATATCTTCAATAGCAAACACATGAGCGGGTCTATCAAGATGCTGACTTTGATTACGGGCACATTATTCTAGTGATTCACACGAAACATGGAAGACAGAGTAGCATGGGCATCAGCTATCTGGTTTTCATCCCGAGGGATATGGCGCAGCTCAACCTTTGTAAAGTATGTCAACAGACGTCTTGCGTAGTCACGGTAAGGGATCAGCTTCTCATGATGGGTCTCCCATTCACCTTTTATCTGATTAATGACGAGTGTAGAATCTCCATAGATGTCAAGGTGCTTAATTCTCATATCAATGGCTTCTTCAATGCCCAAGATGCATGCTTCATATTCAGCCATATTGTTCGTGCATTCAAAAGTTATTCGTGCAGTGAAAGGAATGTGGTGCCCCTACGGAGTTACAATAATGGCCCCAATCCCTTTACCAGAAGCATTGACAGCACCATCAAATACCAATCCCCATTTGCTATTGGGATCCGGTCCTTCATTGATCAGTGGTTCTTCACAGTCTTTTGCTTTTAGATACATAATCTCTTCATCAGGGAAATCAAATTTGATCGGCTGGTAATCATCAAGAGGTTGACAAGCAAGATGCTCAGCAAGGATACTTCCTTTGATTGCTTTTTGAGCTTTGTACACAATATCATATTCAGACAACAACATTTGCCAACGTGCAATCTTTCCAGTGACAGCAGGCTTCTCAAAGATGTACTTGATTGGATCCATTCGGGATATCAACCAAGTTGTATGATTCACCATATAATGACGTAGGCGTTTGGCGGCCCAAGCTAAAGCACAACAAGTCTTCTCAAGCATTGTATACCGAGTCTCACAGTCGGTGAATTTCTTGCTTAGATAATAGATAGCATGTTCTTTCTTTCCAGTCTCGTCTTGTTGACCGAGAACACAACCCACGAAATCATCTAAGACTGACAGGTACATAATCAAAGGCCTTCCTTCCACTGGCGGGACAAGGATAGGTGGTTCCAACAAGTATTCTTTAATGCTATCAAAAGCTTCCAGGCACTCATCGTTCCATACAACAGGCTGATTCTTTCTGAGCAATTTGAAAATTGGTCCGCAGGTAGTAGTCATGTGAGATATAAATCTTGAAATATAATTCAGGCGTCCGAGGAAACCTCTGACTTGCTTTTCAGTTTGAGAGGCCGGCATCTCTCTGATGGCTTGGACTTTGTCAGGATCAACTTCAATGCCTCTTTGACTGACAATGAAGCCTAGCAACTTTCCAGATCTTACACCAAATGTACACTTGTTAGGATTCAACCGCAGCTTGTACTTTCTCAATCTTTCAAACATCTTTTTCAAATACACAACATGCTGCTCTTCATCACTTGATTTCACAATCATGTCATCAACATACACTTCAATTTATTTGTGAATCATATCATGAAACAAAGTAGTCATACCCCTTTGATAGGTAGCACCCACATTTATCAAGCCGAACGACATCACTTTATAACAGAACGTTCCCCATGGAGTGATGAAGGACGTCTTTTCTCTATCTTCAGGTGACATCCGTATCTGGTTATAGCTAGAGAAACCATCCATAAAAGAGAACACTTTAGACTGAGCAGTACTGTCAACAAGCACATCAATATGAGGCAATGGGAAATTATCTTTTGGGCTGGCTTTATTCAAATCTCTGTAATCAACACACATTCGAACTTTCCCATCTTTCTTTGGTACTGGTACAATGTTGGCAATCCACTCAGGATATTCAGTTGTCATGAGGAAGCCCGCATCAATTTGCTTTTGCACCTCAGCCTTGATCTTAAGAGCCATGTCTGGACGAGACCTTCTCAATTTCTGTTTGACAGGAGGACATTCCGGTCTTGTCGGTATCCGATGTTCCACAATCTTGGGATCTAGACCCGGCATATCTTCATATGACCATGCAAAGACATCTGGATAATCACAGAGAAGCTGAGTAATCTTCCATTTCACTTTTGGCTCAAGTGCAGCTCCAATCTTGATCTCTCGCTTGTTCTCTTCAGTACCCAGGTTGACAAGCTCAATTTCTTCCTGGTGAGGCTGAATGGCTCTTCTTTCTTGCTCAAGCAATCGAGTGATCTCATGCGGTATCTCTTCATCATCTTCCTCATCTTCAGCTTCATATACAGGGAATTCAAAATCTGGAGGAACCATAGGGTCACTGTGTTCAACGGGTTTATTATGGTTCAATCTGCATAATATGATTGGGATGATTTTAGAAAAAATGTTTTTCATGCAGATTTTTGAAATTAATAAGAAAATACAGATGTTTTGATTTTTTCTGGCATTACCATTATTTCCAAGTAAAGGCAGTAAAAAGTAAAAAACAAAGAGTCGCGGAAAAGACGACAATTTTTATTGATAACGGCAATGCCGAAACAAACATGCCCTTACAAAGGTCATCACTTTCGCCTCGGGCAGAGCGAAAGGATTGTTATTTTGTAAACAAAGAAAAGCATGAGCAACAAGACACATTACATGGAAGCATGCATGACTAAAGGAACATCAATTGCCTCCCAATTTCTCACGGTGCCTCCAGGTACAACAAACATAGGCACTGATAGATATCTGGCAATTGTACCAAAAACTATCGAAGTAGTAATAAATATCGATCCACAAGGACTGTGTTAGTTTCAATTATAACAAGTACGTTATACGTTAGGATGTGTAAAAATTATATTTGGTTGCCCTAGGCAGAAAAAGTTTGTTTTAATCAGAGTTGATTAAAGTTGAAAGAGTTTGAAAGAAAATTATATTGAGATGAATGGTTAAGCCGGTGAATCCACTATTGCTTTATATGAAAAAGTCTTCCTCTCTCTACTCTCAATTACTACTCAGTTTTTACGATAAATTAACTAAGTGACTTTGATCAATCTCTCGCATCAAAGCCCTTTCCTAAGTTATAACCCTATTAATCTCTTAACGTGATTGAATAACTGCGGAAGCAATATTGGAACGTTAATTCATGTATCATAACCCTCAATTTCCTATCTCTAGGTACCTAGTGTTGAGTTAAACACAATTACTAATTCAGGATTAAAAGCTAGGGCTAGTAGTCATTCAATTCCTAAGATCAATTCATGTAATTGCAAGAAGCTAGGGCTAGTAGTCATACAAAACAATAATCATGAAAAGCAATAAACACAAGTAATTCTGAATAAAAACTGAATAGCATTGATTATAGAGAGAGTTCAACTACAAAATCATATATTAAAAGAGTTTCATCATGGCTTAACCAAACTAAAGGTTTAGCTACTCATAGCTAAACGATCATAAGAAATAACAAGAGAAAACATACATAAATCTAACCAACGGGGTGTTGGTATGAGATTCAGGGCTCGTTCCTTGGTCTCCTGTCGTCCTTGATGCTCAAAATCGTAATAATAATCCGTCCCAAAACCCTTGCTAAAGCTGGATATTTATAGAAAGAAAATTAGGGTTTCAGAAAAGCCCACCATCGTGCCACGTTACGGGACCATCGTGGCACGATACCTTCATTAATCTGACGTGCCAGCAAGTTCATCAACCCATCGTGGCACGTTGTGTCTTCCTTCGTGCCACGAAATTTCCAGATTGTCACCATGAACTCCACATCGTTCCAACGTGCCACGACCAGTTATCAACGTGGCACGTTTGCTTATACTTGGGCAATATTTTCCTGTTTCATCAAAGTTTCTTCTCTTGAGCTCTTGTTCCTGTTTTAGCTTGATTACACCATGAAATCATTGCAGTTGACTCTCTAAATGCTATAATAAAGACCTAAATATGACTAGATAACTAGTGTTGATGCACTGTCATCACAACCCCAAACTTAAACCATTCCTTGTCCTCAAGGAATCAATTTGCAAATGGAAAAATCGCAGTGAGATAACAACTTACCAACCAATGATATGCTTAAAAAAAGTTTACTCCCGGTGTAGTGATGTACCGGATGCCTAGCTCATACCCAAATCCACAACTCCACGCAATTGTTTGAATAGGGTCACACAATCATCATGCAGGTCTGCTGTATTACCATAAGCTTGAAAAATTTCTAAACTGTCAATCAAAGTCAAAGTCAAGTACACACTTTTAAGGTCTTTCAGGGTTATAACGGGGCTTAGGTGAAAGGTGGATATAATTTGGGAAGTAGTTTTTATAAAATAATGAAGTTAAGCTCATACTACTTGGATATCTTTGGTAACAACACAGAAAACCAATCTCTTTCCTTTCAAATTTTTAAACAGAAGAGTACTAGAGAACTTATTCTTTTGAGACATATAAACATTGTTGGTCTCATACACAAGATTCTTTTCTTTTCATTTTTTTTTCCTGCACATTTTCAAGTGCTTTTCAAGAGACAAAATATAATATTTAGGATTTTCCTTCTCTTGGTTCTCTAGTACCCCCACCCCAAACTTAGGAAGTTGCTAATTCCAGAAGCAACCCCAAACTTGAACATTTCACAACCTAAAGAGCTTACTTCAAACAAATAATTGGGACATTCATTCCTAAGGTCTTCTAGGTTTGTAATGTGGCTCGTCACCGAACAAAAATGATCTATACCTAATGGCTCAAATTGGTTTTACAAAGGATAAATAATGCATAGATCAAGGTAGGCTCAAAAAAAAGGCTCAAGGTACCAAGCACTTTGCCTTAGTGTGTACAAAACAAGACCAATCAACAAATAGAGAAATATCGCAAGTTCTAGAAACAGCAGTTGCATGGAACACTCATATATGTAAAATTGGAAACATAAAAATTTGGCTATGGACCTTACAAGTTTAGATATCTGGGAGTTGTGGCTACCTATTTCCTTTGCCGAACATTTCCCTCTGAATTAATTAGGCATATCCTCCTTGAACTCTTTGGCATATCATTGGTATAGCACTGATATGAGACTGATAAATTTCCACAAACAAACAGATTCGTTAATAATAAACAAAGGAAAGCATTACAAACGGGGGGAAATTAAAGTTAAACAAAGTGCAAACCAACAAAATGTTCCAACGGAATGAAAATTACATCAAAATAAACGAAATAAAGATAGAAAGCTGAAAAAAATAAAATTGGACTCAAGTCCATCACTGCTCATCGTCATCAGTGGCCTCTGGGTCACCCTGCAAACCAGCATAAAACTCATTCACGCTCTGATCACTAGCTGCCTTCCCACGAGCAAAGTCGGATCGAAGGCGACCCTCTCTCTCTCCAGCACGTCTCCTCTGTTCCATAATGTAGTCCTCCATGTTGGCTTCAGTGCCAAACCTATCAAAAGCATTGCTCTGAAGGGACCTCTGACGGTGCTCATCAGCAGCAAGAGAAAGCTCCGCTCCAAAGTAAGGACCGTCCACATACATCTGTGATGATGTATCCTGGGCCAAGCAAGCCATACCTCCCAAGTAATCAAGCATCATCGGGTGTAGTGGTGGGTATTGAGGCGCATCCTCCTGCATGGGTTGTGCCTGAGATGGTCCTCCATGCTCTCTCTGAACCGGTGGTCCCTCATGACCCTTTTTCTTCTCAAACTTCACCATAGCCGTATCATCAATGTCTCCTTTAGACTTTAGCATGATATCCCCATGCTCCTCGGGAACACCCTTCGCCTTGCACAAGGCATTGATCAGACAAACATGCCCTAAATGAACTGAAATCCCACAATCTGCCATTTGTTGAATGCTCAAGTTGATCAATCGCCCAACATTAATCCCATGTCCAAAAATGATTGCTTCCACAATGTATAACCTTTCCATGGGCAATTCAGAAGTGGCAGACACACTCTCCAAAGTAGAATGAATGAATGAAGCCCAAGCCTTGTATTGTGGCTTGAGATCCACCACATCCATCCTGGTGGGAAGCCCAGTAGCTCTAGACCGCACATAATCCACTCCTACTTCTCCAATTTCATGCAAAATCTGCATCAGCTCATCATCAGTAGGAAAGTTTCTTTGACTCCTCGACCTCCTCCATTCCACATGACAGTTTCTCGGAGGCTTCAACCCTAGAAGTGCATTGATGGCTCTAGGACTGTAATCAACCTTCTTTCCACGCACAAAGGAAACATTATCCTCCCTTCCATAAGCATTTGCAAAGAATTCAAGAGCAATAGTACGATTGCCCTCTTTAGTTACCAAGTTGTTCAAGCTTTTCCACCCAAGGGCATTCATAGTAGTTTCAAATTGTGGATACCTCTGGAGATTGATGAAATCGAACTTACGTTCGCCAGAAAACTTGAATCCTTTAATTTTCTCGAACCGTTCAGCATGCACGTCATCTTCGAATTTCTCATAAGTGGGTTCAGGTGGTGGTTGGGTTGATTGAGTGTTACGGGTTGTTCTGGAATGTTTGTTGGATGCTGAGGCCATTTGTGAAGTTAGATTATATGGTTTGGATGTTTTGGGATGGAGGAAGATGAAGATTTGGGGTTAGGGTTAGTGAGAAAAGGGTTTGGTTGAATTTGAGGTTAAAGATTAATGGGTTGGATATATGTATGGGTTAAGTTGTTTGTAGGGGTGATGGAGATGATGAATTTAGGTTAAAGGACGAATTTTTGAGGTTGAAGATAAGTGAGACGAAAATTTGGCAGAGTTTTGGTAGGGAAAATGGGAATGGTGAGAAATTTGTGAAGTATGTATATATAGGAAAAGTGCATCGTTCCACGTTTGGTTCAGATCGTGCCACGAAGCTATTTGTAACGGTCAAATGATTTCAAAACTTCCCACTCACGTGCCACGATGCAGGAAAACGTGGCACGATCATAGTTCTGGGCAGCAACGTGCCACGTTCATAGTCCCATCGTGCCACGTTCATAGTTCTTCCAGCAAACGTGTCACGTTTTGAGAGGGTTCGTGCCACGAAAATTCCAGTGGCGAACCATGTTGAAGCTACTCTCAAAACGTGCCACGATGAAGAACCATCGTGCCACGTTGGTCTAGGTTTAGAGAAAAAAAATTTCTTTTCAGCTTTCTAAAAATATTTTTGCTGTTTTTGGTTTATGAAAATGCAATAAATAAATATAAACAATACCTGAGCGGATCTAAATCTGATGGGTTGCCTCCCATCCAGCGCTTCTTTACCGTCACTAGCTTGACTTATGATGACCCCTAAGGATCATTCAACACCACTCCCGCTCTATTCTTTGGGAGTTCACCCCCAAGGTATGGTTTCAGCCTTTGTGCGTTTACCTTGAAAGTTTCTTGCTCACCAGGCTTACTAAGCTCCACTGCTCCATAAGGAGACATATCTACAATCACGAATGGTCCGGACCACTTGGATTTTAACTTCCCGTGAAATAACTTCAACCTGGAATTAAACAGCAAAACAAGTTGTCCAATATAAAATTCTCTCCTCACCAACCCCTTGTCATGATACCTCTTAGTTCTCTCTTTGTAAATTACGGCGTTCTCATACGCACGCAATCTCATCTCCTCTAGCTCATTAAGTTTTAATAACCTTTTCTTTCCAGCTAAAGTTTGATCAAAATTTAGGGCTTTGATAGCCCAGTAAGCTTTATGTTCCAATTCAACCGGGAGATGACAAGCCTTTCCGTAAACCAACTGATAAGGGGACATCCCAAGGTGCGTTTTAAACGCAGTTCTATATGCCCAAAGAGCGTCATCTAACTTCCTAGACCAATCTTTCCTAGAAGACGCTACAGTTTTCTCCAAAATTTGTTTCAACTGACGGTTTGAAACCTCCGCTTGACCACTAGTTTGAGGATGATAGGGAGTTGCAACTTTATGTTTGATATTAAACTTTTTAAGCACAGTTTCAAGAAGATTGTTGCAAAAGTGCTTCCCCCCATCACTGATCAAAACTCTAGGGGTTCCAAACCTAGTGAAAATATTTTTCTTCAAGAAATTAACCACAGTTTTAGCATCATTAGCAACACATGGTATCGCTTCAACCCACTTGGTAACATAGTCAACGCACACAAGTATATGGAGATAAGAGTAAGAGGAGGGAAATGGTCCCATAAAATCTATGCCCCAACAATCAAAAGGTTCAACTTCAATGATTCCAGTTAGGGGCATTTCATTCCTCTTTGAGATACTACCTGTTCTTTGGCATTCATCACACCTCTTTACGAACTCTTGGCAATCCTTGAAGAGAGTGGGCCACCAGAAACCACTTTGCAAGATTTTCGCAGCGGTTCTTTCCCCACTATGGTGGCCTCCATAAGCTGAGCTACGGCAGTGCCACATGATACTGTTAGCTTCCGTACCTGCAACACAACGTCTAATCAAACCGTCAGCACTTACCTTAAATAAATAAGGATCATCCCACAGATAGTGGTTTGCATCCTTGAAAAACTTTTTCCTCTGGTGCTGTTCCATGTCATCCGGAATTATATTACCGGCCTTAAAATTCGCCATGTCGGCAAACCAAGACCTTTCTTCAATCGACATCAGCTTTTCATCCGGGAATTCTGCTGTGATAGCCTTCTCTTTCTTTGTCACCTCCTCATTTTCCAACCTTGAAAGGTGATCAGCTACTACATTCTCCACTCCTTTCTTGTCACGAATCTCTAGATCAAATTCTTGCAATAATAGGATCCACCTCAACAACCGAGGCTTTGAATCACCTTTTGTTAAGAGATATTTAAGAGCTGCATGATTTGAAAAAATAATGACTTTGGAGCCTATTAGATAAGAACGATATTTCTCCAATGCAAATATTACTGCAAGCAACTCGTTTTCAGTAGTGGAATAGTTAACTTGATTTTCATTTAAAACCTTGCTTGCATAGTAAATTGCATGGAAAAATATGTTCTTTCGTTGGCCTAAGACTGCACCAACAGCATAATCACTTGCATCGCACATAAGTTCAAAAGGTAAATCCCAATCGGGTGCAATGATTATTGGTGCAGTTACCAACTTGGTTTTAATCAAAGAAAAAACATTTAGACACTCAGAATCAAAATCAAAATCATTTTCTTTGACCAAGAGGTTACAAAGGGGCTTATAAATTTTTGAAAAATCTTTTATAAAACGCCGATAAAAACCGGCATGCCCCAAGAAACTCCTAACTCCCTTAACATTAACAGGTGGTGGAAGTTTCTCTATAACCTCTATCTTTGCTTGATCCACTTCTATGCCTTTAGCACTTATTTTATGTCCCAAAACTATACCTTCGGTAACCATAAAATGACATTTTTCCCAATTTAAAACAAGGTTAGTTTCGGTGCATCTTTTTAGTACTTCATTTAAGTGGAACAAGCATTGGTCGAAAGACTTACCAAACACAGAAAAGTCGTCCATGAATACCTCGATGTTCTTCTCTATCATGTCAGAGAAGATGGAGAGCATACACCTTTGGAAGGTCGCCGGCGCATTACACAGCCCAAAGGGCATTCTCCTATAAGCAAATATACCAAACGGACAGGTGAACGCAGTCTTTTCTTGATCTTCCGGAGCCACTGCAATCTGATTATACCCTGAGTACCCATCCAAGAAGCAGTAAAAGGCTTGACCAGCCAATCTCTCTAGCATTTGATCCATGAAAGGTAATGGAAAGTGATCTTTCCTTGTTGCAGAATTCAGCCTCCGGTAGTCTATGCACATTCTCCAACCAGTTACGGTACGTGTGGGTATCAATTCATTCTTTTCATTAGCCACTACCGTCATTCCTCCCTTCTTAGGCACCACATGAACAGGACTTACCCAAGAGCTATCAGAAATAGGGTAAATCATACCTGCATCGAGCAATTTTAATACTTCCTTCTTGACAACTTCCTTCATTGTTGGGTTTAGTCTTCTTTGAGGTTGAACCACAGGTTTGTATTCAGCCTCCATATGTATTTTGTGCATGCAATAGGCTGGACTAATACCCTTTAGATCAGAAATGCTCCATCCCAATGCGCCTTGATTACTTTTCAACACCCTCATTAGTTTCTCTTCCTCTAAAGGTGTCAATGTATTACTGATGATTGCTGGTTTGGAAAAATCTTCACTAAGAAAGACATACTTCAAGTGTGGAGGGAGTTCTTTCAACTCTGGATTTTTTTCTTTTTCATTGTTCAATGTTTCCGATCCCCCATATTTTTCACCAAGTATAATTTCAAGTGGCGGGTGGTGCATTTGTTGCTTGCTTGCCTCAAGCTGCTTGACACAATCCTTTACCTCAATATCTTCAGTATCTTCATCATTCTCTATAGAATTAACTAATGTTCTCTCTAAAGGTTGTGTTGGTTGAGGCTTACGAGAATCATCTTCAATTATCTCATCAACAACATCAATTCGGTAGCACTTAGGATTTTCAGCTTGATGTTTCATGGCTTCAAAAATATTAAACACAACTTGCTCGTTGTGGAATCTCAACATAAGCTGGCCCATTTCAACATCAATCAAAGCTCGACCGGTTGCAAGGAAAGGTCTTCCAAGAATGAGTGGCATGTCTTCATCTTCAGCCATGTCTAGGATTACAAAATCAGCAGGAAATACTAGCTCATTGACCTTAACTAGCACATCTTCAAGTATACCAAAAGGGTAAGAGATTGACCGATCAGCTAGAGTAATGGTCATTCTTGTTGGCTTTGGCTCCCCACATCCAAGCTTCTTCATCATTGAAAGAGGCATCAAGTTGATACTTGCCCCTAAATCACACAACGCTCTACCAATGTCTACCGGTCCAATAGAACAAGGAATAGTGAAAGCACCTGGATCTTTTAATTTGGGTGGAAGTTTCTTTTGAGGAATTGCACTACAATTTTCTGAAAGTGCAATGTTTGCATCATCTTTTGGTTTCCTTCTTCGAGTCAGCAAGTCTTTCATAAACTTAGCATACATGGGCATTTGATCAAGAGCTTCACCAAAGGGAATGTTCACCTGAAGTTGTGAGAAAAGCTCCATGAACTTCTTGAATTGATCGTCCTCCTTCTTCTTCTTTTTGGCTAAGTGAGGGTATGGAAGCTTCACATATGATGGAACAACTTGTGGCTGATCTCCATCCTTCAATATTTGACTCTTAGACTTCCTCAAGATTGAATCTTCATCGATCAATTTCTCACTTTTTTCTCCCTCTATTTTTTTCTTCCTTTCATTTTCAACTACTCCTTGATCATTAACTTTTTCAACTACAACCTCATTATTCTTTTCAACTTCACCTTCTTCTTCTTCCTCCACTACTACTTCATCAGCCTTTTTTGGAACTTTTGGAACTAGAGGTGTCAAGACCTTCTTGCTCCTCAACTCAATAGCATTGCAAGACTCATTTTTAGGGTTGTCTTGTGTGTTACCTGAGAATCCGCCTTTGTTTTGTTTAGCCAATTGTTTAGCTAATTGCCCAAGTTGAGTTTCAAGCATCTTTCTGGAGGCTTCATTGTTCTTTCTCTCAGCCTCTTGACTCTTCTTCATCTCTTCAAAGTTGCCTTGAGTCGTCTTCATAAAGTTCATCATAGTTTCTTCAAGAGCCGAAGGCTTCCTTTGTTGTTGTGGAGGATTAAGCATCTGAGAGTTCAAAGCGTTGTTATTTGAGTAACTGAGATTTGGATGCTTGTTGATACCTGAGTTGTAGTATTGATTTTGCCTTTGATAACCTCCCATGAAATTAGCTTCCTCACTTGATCCTTCTGGAACACATTCACCATTGGGATGTTCTTCACCGCATAAGTCACATTTGATTGCAGCCACCTGTTGTTGCTTATGAGCCAAAGTAAACCCTTGAAACTCCTTAGTAAGAGCCTCTATTTGTTTGTTCATGGCTGCTTGGTTAGCTAGGATTGCTGTTTGTTCACTTACACCAAACACTCCTCTTTCTTTCTTCTTAGCTTCAGCACGATATTCATTACTCGCCATATTTTCAATTAAGGCTTGAACTTCATGATCAGTCTTGCTCTTAAGACTTCCTCCCACGGAAGCATCTAAGAACATTCTAGTGTTTGGTGTCACCCCCTCAGTGAAGATTTGGAGGTATTGTTTCTCGGTGAACTCATGATTAGGGCATCTCTTCAGAAGCAAATTGAATCGCTCCCAAGCATCATACAATGATTCACCTTCTCCTTGCTTGAAGTTAGAGATTTCCATCTTCTTTTCCCAATATTTAGACATAGGGAAATATTTCTCCAAGAACTTCAGCTCTAACTCTTCCCATGTTTGGACAGTCCCGTTTGGAATTGTTAGCAACCAATCTTTTGCTCTTCCCATCAAGGTGAAAGGGAACATCCTTAGTTTCTTTTGTGCTTCAGTCACGGTGGCTGGTTGCACACAAAACTCGCAAGTCTCAGCAAAGCGGCTCAAGTGTTCATGGGGACTCATAGCTTCAGTCCCATCGAATTGCTTGTCCCTCAAACCGTTGAGGACAGTTGTCTTGATATCGAAAGCAACGGGGTTTGCTGGTTGAAAAGTGTGGGTCAGTTGACCGCAATGAGTTGCTAACCTGTAGTCCCCTAGCTTTGGTCTTGGTGCAGGTTCTCCCATGATAGCAGATTGAGGAGAAGCAGATGTTTCAGATTCAAGTGAGAGTGGCTCAGGTATTTGTTCTCGAACACCCGGTGGAACGGAATGAGACAACCTTTTCAACCGGACAGCTTTCCGGAGTCCTCTAGTAGTCCTTTCTATTTCCGGATTGAATTCGAGATCTTTGGAGCTCACTTTACCTCGCATAAACAGCAAATACCTTAGTAGCACTGCACAATACAAAGTAATCAAATGAATATTGAAACAAAAAAAAATAAAACTAAAAACAGAAAATAAAATTGCAGAAATCCTAAATTATAACGTAATTGCCTTGTTGAAACAAATCAACAGTCCCCGGCAACGGCGCCAAAAACTTGATAGATATCTGGCAAGTGTACCAAAAACTATCGAAGTAGTAATAAATATCGATCCACAAGGACTGTGTTAGTTTCAATTATAACAAGTACATTATACGTTAGGATGTGTAAAAATTATATTTGGTTGCCCTAGGCAGAAAAAGTTTGTTTTAATCAGAGTTGATTAAAGTTGAAAGAGTTTGAAAGAAAATTATATTGAGATGAATGGTTAAGCCGGTGAATCCACTATTGCTTTATATGAAAAAGTCTTCCTCTCTCTACTCTCAATTACTACTCAGTTTTTACGATAAATTAACTAAGTGACTTTGATCAATCTCTCGCATCAAAGCCCTTTCCTAAGTTATAACCCTATTAATCTCTTAACGTGATTGAATAACCGCGGAAGCAATATTGGAACGTTAATTCATGTATCATAACCCTCAATTTCCTATCTCTAGGTACCTAGTGTTGAGTTAAACACAATTACTAATTCAGGATTAAAAGCTAGGGCTAGTAGTCATTCAATTCCTAAGATCAATTCATGTAATTGCAAGAAGCTAGGGCTAGTAGTCATACAAAACAATAATCATGAAAAGCAATAAACACAAGTAATTCTGAATAAAAACTGAATAGCATTGATTATAGAGAGAGTTCAACTACAAAATCATATATTAAAAGAGTTTCATCATGGCTTAACCAAACTAAAGGTTTAGCTACTCATAGCTAAACGATCATAAGAAATAACAAGAGAAAACATACATAAATCTAACCAACGGGGTGTTGGTATGAGATTCAGGGCTCGTTCCTTGGTCTCCTGTCGTCCTTGATGCTCAAAATCGTAATAATAATCCGTCCCAAAACCCTTGCTAAAGCTGGATATTTATAGAAAGAAAATTAGGGTTTCAGAAAAGCCCACCATCGTGCCACGTTACTGGACCATCGTGGCACGATACCTTCATTAATCTGACGTGCCAGCAAGTTCATCAACCCATCGTGGCACGTTGTGTCTTCCTTCGTGCCACGAAATTTCCAGATTGTCACCATGAACTCCACATCGTTCCAACGTGCCACGACCAGTTATCAACGTGGCACGTTTGCTTATACTTGGGCAATATTTTCCTGTTTCATCAAAGTTTCTTCTCTTGAGCTCTTGTTCCTGTTTTAGCTTGATTACACCATGAAATCATTGTAGTTGACTCTCTAAATGCTATAATAAAGACCTAAATATGACTAGATAACTAGTGTTGATGCACTGTCATCAGGCACATAACTACTTTCAGCAGCATCTTTAGCAATAGCATTAATAAACCCAGCACTATAGAAAGTTCCTGTTGAAACGCCTGAGGTCGGGGAGAACCCAAAGCCCTCTTTACGCTTGTTCTCCAAAATCTGTATCACTTTGCCCCAGCCAGCAGCTTGCCCTACTTGAACAGCTTTATGGGCGTCTTTCAATGAAGCCATACTAGCACTACCTCTTCGGGGTTCTGTACCTTCAACAGTCAAGCCTTGAAATGACGTCCCTTCAGCGGACCCTGCTTCAACACAAGAGAAAGATGATACTTGACTAACCAGATATGCTTTTTCACCATGTACAGTGACAAGCTTACCGTTCCTCACGAACTTGAGCTTTTGATGTAGAGTGGAAGTTACTGCCCCAGCATCGTGAATCCACGATCTTCCGAGGAGACAACTGTAAGAAGCATTGATGTCCATGATCTGGAAAGTGATCTGGAATGTCTCAGGACCAATGGTAATTGGCAGATCTACCTCTCCAAGAACATCCTTACGAGATCCGTCAAACGCCTTAACCAAGTAGCTGCTTCCTCTTAGAGAAAGTCCATGATGACTCAACTGTCTCAGTGTAGACTCAGGCATTACATTTAAGGACGATCCAGTGTCCACCAATACATTGGATATCATGTCAGACTTACATTGCACTGAGATATGCAAAGCTAAATTGTGGTGTTTTCCCGCTTTGGGGAGTTCATCGTCACCAAACCCCAAGTTATTGCAAGCAGTAATGTTACCCACTATTCCATCGAACTGATCCACGGAGACTTCATAATCAACATAGGCCTGTTACAGTACCTTCATTAACACTTTCCTGTGGGTTTCTGAGCTTAGGAGCAGAGACAAGATGGATATTTTTTACGGAGTTTGCAGCAGCTGGTCTACGATCTTATAATCGCTCTTTTTAATAAGCCTCAGAATTTCTTCCAGATTAGACTCTTCAATAGACTGGCCTGATGGGCCGGCGTTCTTGTCAACAGGAGGAGCAACTGGTGGAGTTATTGTGGCAACAGGTGTAACCACCCTTTTTTGGAACAAGGGTGGACGGACCTTTCCGCTTCTCAGAGTTGTAATTTCTTTAGCAACGTTATCAACCGTAGCTAGGGATACCAGAGGCACTTCTACCTCGTTTTCAATCATAGTTGCATCATACTTGTAAGGGATTGCCTTAGTAGAGGCATAAGATACCGGGCCAGGTAACCTGATTACTAAGGGTTCAACATTCCTTGCCTGGGGCCCACTCCCAGTAGGAGAATCATGAAACACTGGTACAATCACACAAACATCACTGGTAATCAAGTGTTTATCATCCATTAGGCTTTGTATATCACCTTGCACCACACAACAACCCATAGGATTTTGAAGACATTCTGAACAAGAAGCATGATCGTGATTAAACAAGGAAGCTTGGCAAAGCTTGACATGTAGTGGCACCAAAGAAGTAGCAACATTACGGACATCTAAAGTGAGAGCCTCTCGAGGAACACGAACTCCTTCGAAAGCCTCGATCATGTTAACGGCAGCATGGTTTGGAAGTGGATTGTCAAGAACATGAGGAACACTATTTTCAAAAGTCAACCGTCCTCTGTCTATCAGATCCTTTACAACGTACTTCAGAGCGTAGCAACCTTCCACATCGTGGCCTTGAGCGCCCTGATGGAATTCACATGTGACATCCTGTCGAAACCTGGGAGCCAATGGCGTAGGCGGGGGCTTGCCTTGTCTGGTGACGCAGTGGCCTTTAGCAAGTAGAGTTGGGAGCAGATCATCATACCGCATTGGTATTGGTGGAAAATAAGTCTTGGGCCGAGGACCCTGTTGTTGCTGCTGTTGCTGTTGAGCAGGAGGCTGCTGTTATACCTGCTGAGCAATGGCATTAACGGGCACTGGTGGTTGACCCGGTGGCAGAGGATACTGCTGGTAGAATGGTGGGAAGAAGGGATGTTGAGAGTACTGCATATATTGGTAGGGTAGGGGTAAGTGAGCAGCATTAATAGGAGCGACAGCAGCTGTAGACTGGTTACCGGACACCATCCCTACTTCGGATTCCTTCTTCTTATGGTGGCCATTACCATACTTCTCTGGCGCGCTAGCTGATGACTCACCTTTTTCAAGAACAATGATAACTTCTCTGACAGCCTCCTCTAGACGAGTTCCCATAGTAACCATGTCGGAGAAATTATTTGGAGCAGAGACTATCATTCTTTCAACATATTCCTTCTTCAAAGTTTTCAGGAATGTCTGTGTCAATTCTTCCTCATCGAGCCGAGGAGAAACACGGGCAGCTACCCCTCTCCATCTCTGAGCATATTCACGGAAGGTTTCATCTGACTTCTGAGACAAAGACATAAGGGAATCCCTATTCGGCTTCAAGCGGGTGTTAAACTCATAATGACTTTCAAAAGCAGCGGCGAGTTCTTCAAAAGTATGGAGATTGTCTTTGCTCAAACCAGTGTACCAGTCTGCCGCATCTTCCATTAGCTATCCTGGAAGCAGTGGATCATCAGCGCATCATTATCTGCGTAGTTAGCCATCTTTCGGACGTACCGAATGACATGGCTATGTGGACAAGAAGATCCATTGTATTTGTCAAAATCTGGCACTTTGAACTTCTTAGGAATCTCAAATCGGGATACCGGGCATAGATCACAAGCCTTAGCAGAAACACCGTTCCCACGGCTAGCTTTGACCTCGCGGAGTTCTCCAGCTAGCTCTCTTAACTATTTTCTCATAGCCTCCATTATAGGGTCTTGTCCACGTGGAGTGTCAACATCGATTACCTGTTGCACAGTGTGTACAACAGGATCGGTAACAACAGTAGTCACTTGAGGCATAGAGGTAGACATAGAAGCAAAAGTTGTCACAGGAATCTGTCCTTGATGGGCAATACCAGAAATACCAGCCGCAGTATTAGGAGCATAGAAAGCTGAGAGTCCATAAGGACGGCCATTGGGCATAAAAAACCGAGCATCAGAAGCCACAACGGATAATGGGATGGATGGAATCATTTCAGTAGAAACTGGAACAGATGTGGCTGGTTGTTCTTATGCAACCATCAGAGTAGACATAGCGTCGTGAGCCTTAGCCAAGTCTTCTTTCATAGCAGCCAATTCGGCACGGAGCTGAGCATTTTCTTCTTCAAAGTTAGCCATGTTTCTTCTCTTGTATAATCTTGTTTGATGAACTCTATCTGGTTGGTGAATCTTGCGTACACGAGCCACTTTTCAGACTGCGGCAGGAAAATCAGGAGGCAATGAGCACGAGGGAAGTCTTTTGTGACCAATGAATGCCTATGATGCATGTGATGTGTAAATGCATATGCAAAAAAAGACTCTTTTTATGTTATCGAAGGGTTTTAGACAAATTAGAAATTTGTAAACATTACTAAACAAACTGAAACATTCAAACATCATAAGGTCTTACAAGATAACTCCCTTTGAAATACTAAGCCAAGGAATAGACTTTGAAATGTAGAACACCAATAACAACTGGAAATAACAACATGAAACAGAAATCCTCAAGCATAGGAAGTGAAAATATCATCCTCAGACTCAGACTCGGACTCATAACTGCAGTATCGGGCATAGAAGTTACGGGCACCTCTAGCCCTCTTGGAATCTCTCATAAGCAACTTATCCTTTTCTTCAATTTCTTTCCTAGCTTTAGCCAACTCCCTCTTCAATGTCAAAACCTCATGAGTCTTCTGTTCATCTTTTCCATCCAAGGTCATGATCAAATTCTCAGCCTCATAGTATCTAGTCTTCCATTGATGCTTCTCTCGGCTCTCCATAGCTAGATGCTCCTGATACATCTCCTGAGTAGGCACAGGTAAAGGCAAAGGCATGGATGGAGTAGATGCGGACACATATCTCATGGCGGGGTAAGGCATGCCAATCTTCTCAGCCTGGTTTATCACCCACTGAGTATAGGCCTAATGAGCAATACCGGACCTCATACCCATATGCTTCACCTCTTTCTTTCGAAGCTTGGACCAAGCCTCTATGAAATCTTCTCTTATTCCTATGGGAGCATTAGAGTAATGGAAGAAGTAAGGAGATGTAGCAAGATGGATGGGATTCTCTTTCATTGGGAAACCAAATTGTCGCAAGGCGAGCTCCGGGTTATAGTTGATTCCACCCCGGGTACCAAGAAGAGGTACATTAAGAAACTTTCCACCACCGAAGATGATTTCTTTGACTCTAGCAGCGGGAGTGAGCCAAACCACTTCATTAGGGGTGAGAGCCATGATCCTCTGTGAAATAGTCCAATTCTCTGGATTATCATGGAAAGACTTCGGAAGGTGCGAAATAAACCACCTATAGAGGAGAGGTACACAGCAAAGAATGTATCCACGACCCTTGCCGGATCGATCATGAATAGCATGGTATGTGTCAGCCAACAAAGTAGGAACCAGATTCTTGGAACGGAAGATCATAATAGCATTCATATCCACGAAGTCATCAAGATTTGGAAAGAGGATAAGCCCATAGATGAGTAGTGCAAGAATAGCCTCAAGAGTGTCCTGACAAGTGGTTTTGAGATTGGCTTTCTCAAGTAGATACTCCGAAGTGAATCCTCGGATGTGAGCCTTAGTGACAAGATTCTTAGAAACATCGGAGGTCTTGAGATAGAGATCACGGGCAATAACCAAAGGAGTAGGGGCATGCTCAAGACCCGTAAAAGGTGTCCCCTTGGCAATAGATAGATCCATCAAGCAAGAATAAGCCTCGAGTGTGGGCACCAACTGAAAGTCGGGAAAAGTGAAGCACTGATAGTCCCGATCATAAAACTGCACTAGAGTGTGTACAAGCTTCTCATCCACATTAGTCCGGAGAAGAGTAAGTAAGTCCCCGTAACGATGTCGGAAACCGGTCGGATCCTTGACCTTGAGTGCCAAATCTCTCAAACTAGCCAAATACACTTCCTTGAACTTGTAGGACTTAGTCTTCCCCATTCCTACAATGTTTACAAATTCAATTTGTCTAAGCCCTTCGATAAATGCATGGAAAAGATTTATGCATGTATGCATGTATGCATGATCACATTCAAGTACGGAGAAAACATGGTGGGTTGAGATTCAAAGTCAAGGAGTCACGGGTGGACACGGTGTCCGGTGAATCTAGGGCTTTGGATAATAGTAATCGGGTTCTAAAAAGTTCCCAAGTCGCAACCTCTCTCACGTATATCATGGTGTCACGAGACAAACACTCACTCCGTGATTATCAGTAAGAAGGTCTAATTTGAGTGTAGTATCGCGTGACGACTAAAACTCAAGACAACACTCGGTTTAGCCTCCGCACTACATCCTAGAAAATGGCCATGGATGGGTTCGGTTATCTACGGTTCATAGCATCATAGAACAATTAGAAGTAAAGTGCCTAAACGCGACAACACGCGCCGATAACATCACCCCTAAAATGCCTCAGCTATGTGGGATTGATCGCATAATCCAATACACGAGGCAACCCTCGGAATGAATTGTCGATTATATCCCCCCTAAATCCTAAATTCACTTTGCCCGGGTGTAGGACTTTTGATATTCTCACCCCCACACGTTAGCAAGAATTTAAACATTTACTCACATAAGAAAGCAAAAAGAAGCAAGTAAAAACAAAAGCGCAAGCGTGGAAATAAAGACTAGGCGTAACTCTCGAATCTCCCTAGTGAAGTCGCCAGCTGTTTTATCTTGGTTTTTCGGGTGTCAAACATTGATTAAGTTTGAACCTTTTTAACCTTTGATATCTCATTTTTTCTTGGGAAGGGAAAAATAAGAAAAAACGCTTGAGAATCGAGGTCCGGGAGTTGTTTTCGCTACGGGAAGGTGTTAGGCACCCATAACGACTATAGTATCCTATAGGAACCGTCTTTACTTTCTACGCGCGCGCTTTATTTTTAAATGCTATTTGAAAAATGATATTTACACCTAAGAGTTTACTAAGTCAAGAATTGGAGGGAGAAGAAGGTGTTTGAATTTTTATTTTATTGGACTTGGAGAAGTTTTGACTTCTTGCCTACATACCCTTTTAAGGGATCAAACTCCATGTAGTTCTCTTCCAAAAAATGTTTTTGTTTTTGTTGGTTGATTTTAATTTTGAAAATGGAATTTTTAAGAATAAGAGAGAGAGGCCTCAAGGGCATAAGACTTGGAAAATGTGAGGTGGAATTAGTTATTTTGCAAAAAAAAGTCTAAGTGTGATTAAAAATTCATTAAGGTTTTTTGCTTAAGAAAATAAAGGGAAACTTCAATGGGATTTTGATCCCAAGGTTTCTTTGGAAAATTATTTGAGTGAAGTTGTACATGTTTTTTGGAAAAAGGATTTTTGTCTAAGTTTCAAAGTTCCTAAACATACATCTAAGCATACATTCCCTAAACATAAATCTAAAGCATGCATACCCTAAACATACATCTAAAGTATCCGTGTGATGTGTGTGCATGTGTCGGTGCTTGTGTCGGTGTACATCATTAGAGTCCATTGTCCTTTTACATATGCCCTAGTTTACATGCTATGGTCTTGCAAGAAATTAAAAGCATAAGGAATAGTACAAAAACCCTAAGTTTCCACATGCTAATTCTTGGCATGAAAATTAAAGTGCAAGAAATAAAACTAAAGTTAAAGAATGAAGTATGCTCATGGAATGTATGAGACATGAAATGAAAGGGTTAGTAGCACAAGATATAATAGGGTAAAGAAATAAGGCAAGAAGGTGCTAAAGAAAAGTGGTAAAATCAACAAGAATAAAGTGTCAAAATACACTAAAAATTTACCATAACTTCTCAACATGCATATGACCTATAATTCTCTCATCATAGCAATTTTCAAAAGGTTTTATTTCAGCCACAATGTGGAAATTATAGGAACATATTCAAGCCAAGAGTTATGACACACTTTTAGACACATTTGGCACTTTATTTTCACAAACAATTATTTACATGACTTGTAAAACAAGAAACTAACAAATCAAACCTCAAAACAGTAAAGAATAGCACCTAATCAGAGGCATGCACATTGTAAATTCACATATCAAGGATCAATATATCATAGCAAGATTTTAGGATCAAGAATATGCAAAAATTTCACAAAAAAAAACTAACAAAAAGTAACACAAAATCACAAGAAAAATTCCACATATATTTTTATCAATTTTCAACATACCAAAATATCATGAGAAACAAGTTTCAAGTGTCAAAATAGTTGCAAGAAAGTTCACAAATTTTTTAGAGGTTTTTAACAAGATTTTTAACAAAAAAAGAAAAAAAAGAATTGAATTAACAAAGAACAAATTATTTTCATGTATTTTCATCAAGATTAATATGTAAAACACATCAAAATTCATTGAAAATAACAAGAAAATATTGAACAAATTTTTTAGGAATTTTTATCAAAGTTTTTAGGCAAACAGTGGTGCAAACAGCAAGAAACAGTATGCATATAGCGAGAAAATAGGGAAAAAGCAGTAACAAAGGTCCAGGCCCAAACACACAAGATCCACATCCAAACAGAAAGCATCAGGGACCGTAGGATTGATCCAATTGGATCAATCCCAAATCCAACGGTCACAAAGCATGGGGAGCATGGGAGTACAGTGGTATGGCGCGCAGGGGATAAAAATGGAATGAAAGCCTTAAAACAGAGAAAACACGTGAGCAAAACACAGTTCCCTCTTCTTCCTCTTTCTTACGATGCCTCTTCTTCTTCGTAAGGTTTCCGGTGAGCTTGTTCATCTGGCGTGGTGGCCGGAAACGTCACCACTACGCCGGAGTTCAAGATCTCTACAGTTTTCAAAATCCATCATGTTTTTAGAAATCAATTTCCACACCTATTACCGATCCGGATCCGATTCGAAGAAGAAGGAACTAGGAAAAGACCTAGATTCTGATGTTCGAAAGTTTGAAAGAAGAACAGATAACAATAAACGCGAGATTACCTCTGATTTGCGGTTTGAATCGGTGAATCGATTATGGCGTGCGTGTCACCGAGTTGGAGCCGATTCCCTTCTTCTACCTCTTGCTGCTGCGATTCTGATCTCCTCTCCGTCCTTCGAAAGCGTTCTTGCGTGAATGATTCAGGTTTGAGGAAATTCGGTTTCGCGTGTTGTTGCTTGTGATTCTTGCTTCTCCTTCTTCTTAGATTCTGTCCGATTTGACTCAGTGATGGAGGAGTACCGTTTGAACTTGTGCTTGAATCCGGTTTATAGCTTGAGCTCGGATCAATTCAAGTCTTGGCGTGTGCTGCCATTGAATTCTTCACTTTCAATGATGAGTTCGAGAGATTTTTGTGAGGATTTCCGATGGATTGAGGTTTTTGATTGTGAGGTTTTTTATGTTAGTCGGTGAAAATTGGTGGAATTGGTGAGTTTGTGATGAATTTGGGAGGTTATGGAGGTTGTTATGGTGGTTGTGGAGGTTGAAGGTGGTGGTTATGGAGGTTAGAGGTGGTGGAAAGAGTTTGTTATGGTGGAGATTGTGGTGGTTGGAGTTTGTTAGAGATGAAGATTGTAGGAGGGAAAAATTAGAGAAAAAGTTTTTGTGAATTTTTGTGAATTTTGTGAAAAATGATTGAATTATTAGTTGTGTTGACTCTTTGACCATGAGAACCTATTTATAGGATGCCATGTGTGATGCTTGACCAATATAATGGTGCCACGTGGCGTAACTAACTTCTTGGACAAAAAAATCTGCAAAATGAACAAACAAAGGACCAAATTGCAAATAACAAGACTTTAAGGACTAAAAATGCAATTAAACTGAAATTGGTTAAAAAAAAAAGTAAGTTGAAAAATTAACGTAAAGTGAAACTAAAAATAAAATCAACAAAAGGACTAAAATGAACCAACTACACAAATGAGGTACTTCAAAGTAACCTCTCTCTGTCAAAATTTCACGTGAAATGACCAAAATGCCCCTAGGGACTAAAATGACTCAAATGCAATTTTAAAATGGTTTTTAACATGGAATTAAAGCAAGAGTTTATTCAAACAAATTTAAAAGACTCAGAGACAATTTTTTAGGGATTAAAAGAGTTTTAACGCTGGAAATGACTAAAATGCCCTCAGGGACTAAATTGGCCCAAAATGGCTCAGATGCAATCTTTGAAATGGACTTTAACATGGAGTTGAAACAAGGATTTACACTGACAAATTGAAAAAACTCAAAGACAATTTTCAAGGACTGGAAAGAGTTTGAATGCAGGAAATGACTAAAATACCCTTTTTCATGAATTTTGCAAATAACATTGAAATAGAATGCAGAGAAATATGCAATTGATCAGAGACAATTTCAAATAACTTGGAATGCAAGAAAGACCCTTTGGATGGTTTAAAATGCAAGAAAACATAGACAAAGTTATAATTGAAATTTTTTCAAAACAAAGATAGTAAAACATGCAGCTAAAACATAGTAAAATATCAGGGTAAGCAATATCAAATTGGTAATTACTCAACAGTAAAAGACACATATCAGAGTTGGAAAGATATTTTGAGCAAGTATTTTTAGGTCCAAAATTAGGGTATAACAGACGGGTAGATGGAGTGCAGGATGCTTAGTTGTTTGCTTGATGATGCCGAGGAGTGGAGTTCCTCTGTTTTTGCAAGTGTCTAGATTAGGGCTCTGATCTAGGATAGTTCTTGCATGTTAGTTTTATTTTTGGACTATGTATTTGGAGTTGAGATGTTATTTGTTATTTGAGAATTGGAGAATACAATTGTATTTTGTTGAGATCCAGAGATGTTCTATGAATTATATGTATGTTCCGCTGCTATGTTGTGTAACATGATCTTTATGCATGTATGTTTTGTGGTTTGATTCGAAGACGTAGCATCTATTTGTAGAATATGTACGTATATTCGTGCGTTTTACCGCTTATTAGAAATAGGGTGTTACAAGTTGGTATCAGAGCCGTGGTTAGTCTTGTCTGAACTAATAGACTAGTGTTTGTTAATTTACCCTGTTAGTATGCGAATGGTAATGAGTTACCTTCGGTACTTGTTCTTGTGTTGTTGTGCTGTTGTTCTTATCTGTTGGTTGGTTTTGTGTAGAAGTGAGATTGCCGGTGGTAGAGATGATGGAGCGATTGCTCAGGCTTTGACTTCAATGGCTCAGGTGTTCACTCAGGTTAATGAGCAGGCGGCAGTTGGTCATCGTGATCCTGGAGAGGCGGGGGAGCAAAGGTTGGATCGTTTCTTGCGAAACAGTCCGCCGACGTTTAAGGGTAGGTATGACCCGGATGGAGCTCAGAAGTGGGTGCAAGACATGGAGAGGATCTTTCGTGCTATGGTGACTAGTGAGGACCAGAAGGTCAGGTTGGCTACTCACATGCTTGCTGAGGAAGCTGAGTATTGGTGGACCAATGCTAAAGGAAGGCTTGAGGCTGGTGGAGATGTGACTTGGGCTAGGTTCAAGACTGAGTTTTTGAGGAAGTACTTTCCTGAGGATTTGAGGACTAAGAAGGAAGTGGAATTCTTGAACTTGAAGCAAGAGAACCGTTCAGTGGCTGAGTATGCGGCGAAGTTTGAGGAGCTTTCGAGGTTTTGTCCGTACATCAATGCGGAGGATGCTATGGTTTCCAAGTGTGTGAAGTTCGAGAGCGGTTTGAGGCCCGACATCTATTAGTACATGTGTATTCAGGAGATCCGTGATTTTGATACTTTGGTGCATAAGTGTCGCATGTTTGATGATGTTGGAAGAGCTAAGGTTAATCACTACAAGGCTCAGAATGAGAAGAAAGGAAAGAGTCATGGATTTGGAAGCCGTGCAACAAGGACAAAGGCAAGAAGAGAGAATCTGGTGGAGGCTCTAAGGTGAATGTTGCTGAGGTGAGGTGCTACAAGTGTAGCATATTGGGCCATTTTGCTAATGATTGCAAGGGTAGTGAGAAGTGCTACAAGTGTGGAGAAGCAGGTCACAAGGCTGTTGAGTGCAAAAAGGAGATCACTTGCTACAATTGTGGTGAGAAGGGGCATATCAGTACTAGGTGTACCAAACCGAAGAAGGCTGTGGGCAAGGTGTTTGCATTGAATGCGGAAGAGGTAGAGCATCTGGATAATCTCATCTGAGGTATGTGTTTTTATCAATAGTACTCCTTTGATTGCAATTATTGATACTGGTGCTACTCATTCTTTTATTGCGGTTAGTTGTGTCGAGCGTTTGGGTTTGGTTGTGACTCCGTTGTCTCGAGGGATGGTTATCGACACCCCGGCTAGTGGTTCAGTGACTACTTCTTTAGTGTGTGCTAAGTGCCCTGTTAGTTTTGGCAATGTTGATTTTGAGTTGGATCTTGTGTGTCTTCCATTGAAGCATATGGACGTGATTTTTGGTATGGATTGGATGTTGACTTTTGGTGTTAACATTAATTGTTTGACGAATAGTGTAACGTTTTCTAAGTCTGTAGCTGAGGAAGGTGGGAAGTTCTTGACCGCGGAGCAAGTGAAGAAGTCTTTGGATGGTGAAGCTAGTGTAATCATGATGTTTGCTTCCTTGAAGGAGAGTAGTGAGAAAGGAGTTGTAATTTGCCGGTAGTGCAAGAATTTCCATAAGTTTTTCCGGACGACGTTACCGAATTACCGCCGGAGAGGGAAGTTGAGTTTGCAATTGATTTGGTACCTGGAACGAGTCCTATTTTGATTGCGCCGTATCGGATGTCTGCATTAGAGTTGGGTGAGTTGAAGAAGCAGTTGGAAGAGTTCCTAGAGAAACAGTTTATCAGGCCAAGTGTTTCGCCGTGGGGAGCTCCAGTGTTGTTGGTTAAGAAGAAAGATGGAAGCATGAGGTTGTGTGTGGATTATCGGCAGTTGAATAAGGTGACAATTAAGAATCGGTATCCGCTTCCGAGGATTGATGATTTGATGGATTAGTTGGTTGGTTCAGAACTGTTTAGTAAGATTGATTTGAGATCAAGATATCATCAGATTCGAGTAAAGGCGGAAGATATATCCAAAACTGCATTCAGAACGAGGTATGGACACTATGAGTATTCTGTGATGCCATTTGGAGTGTCTAATGCGCCAGGTGTTTTCATGGAATATATGAATAGAATATTTCATCCTTTTCTGGATCGTTTTGTGGTGGTGTTTATCGATGATATTTTGGTGCATTCGAAGTCTGAAGAAGAGTATGCCGAGCATTTGAGGATTGTGTTGGGAGTTTTGAAGGAGAAGAAATTGTTTGCTAAGTTGTCCAAGTGTGAGTTTTGGTTGCGGGAAGTGAGTTTCCTTGGTCATGTGATTTCTAAAGGTGGTATTGTCGTGGATCCGTCGAAGGTTGATGCAGTGTTGCAATGGGAATCACCTAAGTCTGTTTTTGAAGTGAAGAGCTTTCTTGGATTGGAAGGTTATTATCGGAGGTTCATTGAGGGATTCCCTAAGTTGGCGTTGTCATTGACGCAGTTGACTCGGAAAGGACAAGCTTATGTTTGGGATGCTAAGTGTGAGAAGAGTTTCCAAGAGTTGAAGAAGAGGTTGACTTCGGCTCCAGTGTTGATTTTGCCGAATTCGAAGGAATCGTTTGTTGTGTATTGTGATGCTTCTAAGATGGGTCTTGGTGGTGTGCTTATGCAGAATCGTCAGGTTGTGGCTTATGCTTCGAGGCAGTTGAAAGTGCATGAGAAGAATTATCCGACTCATGATTTGGAATTCGCGGCCGTTGTGTATGTGTTGAAGATTTGGAGGCATTATCTGTATGGTTCTAAGTCTGAAGTGTTCAATGATCATAAGAGTTTGAAGTATTTGTTTGACCAGAAGGAGCTGAATATGAGGCAGAGAAGATGATTGGAGTATCTTAAAGATTTTGATTTCCAGTTGAGCTATCATCCTGGAAAGGCCAATGTTGTTGTTGATGCTTTGAGTAGGAAGTCGTTGCATATGTCTGCTTTGATGGTAAAAGAGTTGGAGTTGATTGAGCAGTTTTGAGATTTGAGTTTGGTTAGTGAGTTGAAACCGGATGGTGTGAGGTTGGGAATGTTGAAACTGACGAGTAATATTCCGGAGGAGATCAAGAATGGTCAGAAGGGAGATTTCGAACTTGTAGATCGAGTAGTGTTGGTTAACCAAGGTAAAGGTGGGGATTTCAGGTTGGGTGAGAACAATGTTTTGATGTTTCGTGATCGTGTTTGTGTACCAAGTGTTCTTGAGCTTAAGAGGCAGATTTTGGAAAAAGGTCACAGAAGTAGTTTGAGTATTCATCCAGGAGCGACTAAGATGTATCAGGATTTGAAGAAGTTGTTTTTGTTGAGGCAAAATCCCTAATTAATTTTAAAGATAATAAACCAATATGATTAAAGAATTAATGGACTTTGATTAATTCCTTGGTATTTAACTTGTGCTCTTGAGTGTTTTACTAAGACAGGAACAATGTTTAAATCATACCAAGAATCATACCAAGAAATCATACCAAGAAATCAAAGGACATTTGAATTCAAGATCTAATACTGAGATCAGAAAGTTAGATCAGAATGTTGCTCGAATATCAGAATGTTCAAGCAGAGATCAGAAGGTTGTTCTTAACAAGCCAAGAATCTCAAGAACATTGATCCAGGTTATGCAAGGCACATGTGACATGGATATATGTCCAGAAAAGTACATTTGCATGGATCAAGCTATAAAGGCATCTATGATGATTAAAGGATTAATGGACTTTGATAGTTATTGGTATTTGTACGTTCTTGAATGATTAACCAAGACACAAACAAAGTTAAATCATACCAAGTTACAAGAAATCAAAGTACATTTGAATTCATGAACTAACTCTGAAGTTCAGAAAGTTAGTTCAGATGATGTTCAGAATGTTGATCAGAAAGTTGAAAGTTCTGATGAAAAGCCAGAAGGGTGTTCATAAGCAAACCCAGATTCATCAAGAACGTGAAGAACATGCAAGTACACTTGACATGAATAAAAGGTCCAGAAAAGTACAATTGCATGGATGTATCAACAAATAAAGGCACGAACAAAGATTTATGTAAAAAGGATCTTTAATGTTCATCCAAGACTATGAACATTAAAGTACTAGGAATATTCCAATGTGAATTTAATCCTAGATGTTGTATTCTCTGCACTTCAGACGTGTCTCTACTATTAGGATTGATTACATCAAAAGTAGTCTTACAAATCATCTTAAAGTAAGAGCAAATGAAACATTCTGATGGTCAGAATGTTCACTTCTGCACATGCTTCCAACCATGAACAGTGTAGTTGGTAGAAAGAAGAAAAAGGTAGCAAAAGGAGATCTTGCATCAGAGATAACTTGTACTCTGAACAAAATCAAGCAAATCTCCTAGAAGCATGGGCCTGAAGCTGCAGACCCACTATCCTCTCTTTCCTGCACAATATCCAAGGCAGATTTGAATCAAGCTTTATCCTACTTTTCCAGCAACTTTTGAAGCATATGGAGAAGCTACTTTTTGGAGGATAAAACTCAAACAAATCTCACATCACGTGCTGGGCAAGCCCATAAATTCATCCAACATTCATCCATGATGAACCCAGATGAAGAACATCATGAATATCCAACATTCTGATGAAGAACACAGCAACATTCTGATGTTCATCCTGGGAACTCAACAACATTCTGATGGTCAGAATGTTCACCCAGATTTTCAAGTAAAAGCTTGTGGGCCCAGGACACGTGGCATAACACCATTGGACACCCTACAACGGCTATTTGAGCCCAAAGACTCTATAAATACATATCTAAGGCTCAGCAAAACTTGCACCAATGCAAAGCATACAAGAAAACATCTTAAATATGTTTGAAGCTTTAGCATTCGAATTGGTATCACTGAAGGCTCTTTCTACCTTCTTTGTAGTGTAAACCAATTCTTTCTTATCTTGTTAAAGATAAGTTCTCCTTCCTTTCTTCTCTGAATTGATCATCACTGAAGGGTCTTTATACCTTCTTTGTAGTGTAAATCAATTCTCTTTGTTATCTCTTTTAAAGATAACTTCTTCTTCTCCCTCCTCTGTTTGTTTCTCAAACATTCAATCTCCAAACATCTTGTAAAGTCTCATCTAGCTTTAGGGGTACTAAAGTGTTAGTTTGAGTTGAAGATGAAAAAGTCTAAGTGGGTAACTTAGCATGAAGAAAAGAAAGTCTCATCTAGATTTAGGGGTACTAAAGTGTTAGTTTGAGCAAAGGTTGTAAAAGTCTAAGTGGTTAACTTAGCAACAAGGTGCAAGCCTGCTGAGGCTTAGAGAATACAGAGTTGTAAGTGTTCAGGTGAACACAAATTGTAAGGTGCAGGATTTGAGAGGTCATCTCAAGCATCATAGTGGAAACTCTCACAAGATTGTGAGGAGTGGACTAACCCACATTGGGGGAACCACTATAAACTTCTGTGTGTTCTTTATCTTCCCTTAACTCTTTTACATTCAGTATACACTAAACACACACATCACAGTTACTTGATTAAATCAGTTTTCTGCATAATCTGCACAAGAACGTCAGAACGTTCTGAAGTCGGAAAGTTAACTTAACTATTCTAAGTAAACTACTTGAGAATCATTTTTAAGTTGCAGGTTAATTTTTAAAGGGTCACAATTCAAACCCCCCCCCCCCCCTTTCTTGTGACTATTTTAACCACTTCAATTGGCATCAGAGCCTGGCTCTATGGTTTGAGCACTTAACAGTGTATGAGGAAAAGATCCAGAAGGAAGTGACGTCAAAGCTTGCAAATCAAAGTGCATGTCACATATGCAACAATGCTGGATACTTCAAAACTAAATGCCCTCTGAAGAAGAAGATGCAAAGATGGCAACCAGAGATGCTTTTGAAGAGGTAAGAAATTATAATCTTTATCTTTTATATAAAGTGTTTAATAATATCTCATATGGCTCATGCATTTTATCTTAAAAGTATGAACTTTTAAAATAATAACTTCTCTTGTAAAAAAGAAAGAAAGAAAATGTGAAACTACTAATCTTGAATGATATATCTTAAAACCATTCAAAAATTGTAGCACTCTCATTTTAATATATTTGAGAAATATAAATGAGCAAAAATTGTAAGATTTATAAAAGTATGAATTTTTGAAACAAAATGTTATTTTGAAAAGGGAAGTAATATTTCGAAAAAGGACATAACCAACTTTCTAAAGTCTGTTAAACCTTTCAAAATTGTTGGTTTAGGATTCATAACCTATCACAAACAAAAAGTGAGAAGGTAATTGAAAAAATGTTCACTTCGAAAAAGAATTCAAAATTCTGAACCTGTATGTTTCTTTTTTAAAAGAAATTTGAGAAAAATCGTCATTTCAAAAAGACATTTTTATCCTAAATTAGATTGGTCTCAAAAGGTTGAGATTGGTAAAACATGATGTTCTTATTACAACAAATCTGATTATCTTAAATCAGAATGTGGTCATAAGAAAGAATCTCTCAAAAAGAGAAACACTAACCTTCAAGGACTCAAAGTAATATGGGTACCAAAAGCTTTGTAAATCTGTGATGCAGGAATATTTGCTTCCAAGATGATATGTGGAGAAAATGTTCAATCACTAGAAGATAAACAAATGGAATTTGCAACTAGTTTTGATCTCAACACAGAAGATCTAAAACTCAGACTTCAACATTGATGTGTTTCAAAATGGTCGGAAACACAGTTCAGATTGTTCAAGAAACATCTGAAACTGCAGATCAGAATGTTCAGGAAAATGCTCCTAATGTTGAAGCTACTCAATTCAAAAAATTGAAAGCTTCAAAGTTCATCCCTCTGGTTTCAAGCAAAAACAAGAAGACTTCTCATGAATTGGATTTCACACTCACATTCAAGCATGTTAAGATGTCTCTGAAAAAGTGAAGGGTATGAGAAAGATTATCAAATCTTTAACATAAAGAATTTGACAACAATGAGGATTCTCTAACAATGGATCAAGACATCCCTGAAGAAACCTTTCAAGAAGTTGCAGACATTGCTAAGGAAGCTGTTCAGAAAATTGATGAAGCTCAGAATGTTGAACAACTTCAAAAGGAAGTTGATATTGCTGAGAATGGGAGTCAGCAATTTGAAGCAATACCTCAAATATTGAGATTACAACCAATAAGGTTTGGGAAGCTGATGCAACTACTGAGGCATGAATTCAGAAAAGTTGATGCAGCTACTAAAAGATGGAACTCAGAAAGTTGATGAAGTTCCTGCATAACAACTTCAGAAGTTTGATGAACAAGAAATTGTTCTAGAATCTGATGAGGATGAGCTAGCTGGAAATCAAGCTGGTTTTGATCTTAATATGGAGGAATTCAGCTCAGACTTCAATGCAAGTGTCTTTGAGGATTCTCAGATGGAAAATGATGGAACAATTCCTTCAACTCAAGTTCATAATGTTCAAAGAAACATTCTTCATGAACAAAGCATTCCATATGTTGATCATATGTCTGCAGATACTGAAACATATGGATATGTTAAAAGACACTCATATCAGAAAAATGGAAAGAATAAGAAGAGGAGAAAGCTACATATGATTAAGCTGCTCCAGAAAGTCATGATTATTGATGCTTGGAGTTCTCCATCCAAATGAGAAAGTATTTCAAAGAAAGAGAAGCATGCTCTCTTCATTGAATCTCAAAGTAAGGAACATCATCCTATAAGGTACACATTTATTTGCACTATAATAAATATGATGATTGAATGCATCAATTTATGTCATGTTTAATATGTGCTTATATCAAATGTTTAAACCTAAATGCAATAATTGTTTCACACTTTGTTCATACTCCTTTCATGATAGTATCATACTCCTTTGGAACTGCACAAGTCATAATTGATGATTAAAATCACAACATGATGTCTTATTCTTTAAATGTGTTACATCATTTCGTGAATACTTATCTTTTCACATTTAAAATAAATGAATCTGATACATTTCTATCTGAGTTATTAACATGAGTTGCAAACTAAATCATCATTGTTATAAAACAATTCATAGGAAGATTTATGTTTGATAATAAATGTTGCATCATGATTGTTCATTGATTTGAAACATAAAAATGTCTTAATTTGTCAAACTTCAGAATAATCTGAAACAAGAAGATATTCACTTGTCTTTTATATGATTTATGAAAATATCATTCTTCAAACATGATCTCAAAAGAATCTTATGTTTGAAATTCTCATTAGAAGATTTTTTATATACTTGATCTTCATGTTGATGTTGTGTATAATATTGTTATAATATTGCTCTAAGGTTTGCATATTTTGTTCTTAAACTTATATTGGCTTTGCCTTAAGCATGAAAGTTTGTTTTAAGCATTGGTGAATAATTATCTTACTTTAATTGCAAATTGAAGACAAAGATAAAATTGTAAACATCAATATGTGCTAGATTTCAAACATGTGCAAAAGAATCTCATTTAACTCCAGTTAAAAGGCTTTTTAGAAATCTAGTAGGTACTACTGATCTTGGCCTTTGGTATAGAAAAGGTTCTTGTTTTGATCTTGTAGAATATAATGATGACTAATTATGCTGGAGACAAAGTTGAGAAGAAGAGTACAAGTGGCTCCTGTCAATTCTTGGGATAAGCATTAATTGAATGGTCTTGACA
Source organism: Medicago sativa (assembly GCF_051527215.1). Classification (NCBI taxonomy): domain Eukaryota; kingdom Viridiplantae; phylum Streptophyta; class Magnoliopsida; order Fabales; family Fabaceae; genus Medicago; species Medicago sativa. The sequence continues at coordinate 35,312,411 of NC_140751.1, forward strand.
CCATTGTATTCTCCACAACTGAAGCTGAGTATGTATCTGCAGCTAGTTGTTGCTCTCAAATTTTTTTGGTAAGAAATCAGTTGGAAAACTACTTGTTAAGGTACACAAGTGTTCATAATTTTTGTGATAATGCAAGTGCAATTAATCCTTCTAAGAATCCTATTCAGCATTCTAGGTCTAAAACATATTGAAATAAAGCATCATTTCATTAGAGACCATGATCAGGAAAAGAATATTGCATTGAACTTTGTTGATTTTGAAAATCAACTAGCTGACATTGTTGAGGATAGATTCAATTTTCTTGAAGAAAAATTGTCAATCTTGAAAAATCCCAATAAAGATTGATTACAGATCACTAAGGGCCTTAGACTAAACCCCTTGATGTCATCTGATGCAAATCAGATAGATCTATCTCAATCAGAACATTCATCAGAATGTTCCTGAGCTTAGAATATTCCTGAGTTCAGAATGTTTATCAGGTCAGAATGTTCATAAAGTTCAGAATGTTCAAAACCTGAAATCTGGGTCAGAAATCTCATGCGTGAGATTTTGTGTTGATTTTCTCCAGAAATCCTTCTATAATCTTAAGCATTTAATGCTTGATAATAAGGAGTTACATTTAAGGTTTAACCACCATGTAAAACCTTAACTATCAAATCAACCAATCCCCTTTCACTTTTTAAAATGGCTACTTTTCTCTCTCTCTCTCTCTCTCTCTCTCTCTCTCTCTCTCTCTCTCTCTCTCTCTCTCTCTCCTGTTCGTTCCATTTTTCCTCCTTCCCAATGAAACTGCTACTTTTCTTCTTTCTTGTCACGTTGCATGTTTGGTCTATATAATCAGTAACAACTCTGATTATTTCACATCTACTTCAAATCCAAACTTCTTTCTTCTCATTCCCAACAATTTCAAATCACTCTGTTCTTCATTTTTGCGAAGAAATATGGCCAGAACCAAAACCACTTCAAAGTTCTCTGATGATGAAACAATTCAAGTGGAACGTTCTCAATCACCACCATCAAACGCCGCTGCTGGTCAATCCTCTGATCAACAACCTTTGAGTGAAACTCCTTTGCACACCGTTCTTCCAGATGTGATTATCCCTGCTTTTAATCCACCCAAATCTTCAAAATCAAAATCTTCTAAGAAACCCATTACCAAACCTAAACCTATTCCTACGAGATGATCAACTAGGATGAAGAAATCTTCAAAGGAACTAAAGGTCTCTCATGTGAATCTGGTCTCTGATGAAGAGAAAAAGACAGATTCAAGTGATGATGAAAAAGTAGAAGATTCTGAAGAGGCAATTGAAGAAGATCCTGAAGAAGAATTAGAAGTCCCTGAAGAGGAAGATGAAGAGAAAATAGAAGAGGATTCTGAACAAACTCTCATTGAGATGGTTAAGGCTGGAAGAAAGACCTACAAGAAGGGAAAGAAAGTTGCTTCTCCTTCAGAGGAAAAACCTTCATCTCAGCATGATAGTGAAAATGCTGCAGAAGTAGATGAAGAAGATGTAGAGCCTGATGAAGAAGAAGCTTCTTCTAAACAGCATGGCAAAGGAAAGGATATTGCCAAGGTTGATGCAGTTATAAGGGCTCAAAGAGCAGAGAAGATTGCTCTCAGACCAATGAGCAGAACAAAATACTTTGAGTTTGGAAGCTTGGAAACAAAGGGGTTGAATCTGAAGGAGTTCACTGATCCACAAGGATGGACAGACTTTGTATCCCTACAAGAGCATACCTATGAAGATCTGGTTAGAGAGTTCTACACCAACTTGACAGTGAAGCAGAAGAAGAATGAAAATGAGAACTTTCTCATCTCATCTGTCAAGGGTATTCAGATCACTGTAACTCAAGACTTTCTCTCTGAAGCCTTGAAAATCCCAAATGAAGGTAATAAGTTGTTTTCTTCTTCATGGTACAATGATGTTAGAGTTAACCGTAATCAACTCATAGTCAAGTACACCAAAGAAAATCACACCTTTAACTCCACAAATCTAGAGGATGTCCCAAAAATCCTTCACAACATGGTTAGACATACCCTAGTACCCAAGTGTGGATCTTTTGATGTTGTCTCTGATATGGACCTATGCATCACCTCATAAACAAAACCAAGTTGAACCCGTGCTTCATCATCATTCAACATATGATTGATTCCTATTTGTCCTACAAACAAACAGTTGCTGGGCTACCCTATGGAATGCACCTAACCCCCATCTTTTAGAAAGCAAATGTACCTCTTGAAGGAGAAAAACGTAAGCTTGACTTCATGAAGTTCACATCAAAGACTTTAGGTCAACTTCATATCACCACCTCAAACATGCCATCCTTCACAACTTCTGAAACTTCTGGGTCTGCTAAGAGCACTTCTAATAAGAATGTTCAGAAAACCAGAAAGAAGAGAAAGGTAGAGTAAATCAGAGATGAATCTCCTAAAGATGAAGAAACCAGACCTTCCTCTCCACCAGAATTGGAAATGTTCTCTGAAGTCTCCAAGCTTGCAAGGGAGACTGTTGAAGAAGGAAGCTTTCAGTTCAAAACTTTGCTTGAAAAGTCACTAACTGAAGATGATGCTTAGAAGGATAATGATGCATCTCTTCAAAGGGAAGCTGAGAATGTTAAGCAAGCTATTGAGGCTCATAAAGGTATACCTCAAACTGCTGATGGAAACTCTGTTGATCTAGATCAAAGAGTTGAAGAAAATACTGAGAAGGAAACTCAGAATGTAGATGAAGATACTCAGGAAGTGGCTGAGATATTAGCTTCAAACATGTCAATTGAGGGAGATGCTCAAGTTGAACAAATGGAGTTCTCAACTGGGTTTGACCTTAACATTGAAGATGTCAATACTGACTTCAACAATGAAGTATTTCAAGATGGTCAGGAATCAACTGTGGCTCAGGAAGTTGTAATTCCTGAAGCTCAGAATGTTGTAGTAGCTGCAGATCAGAAGGTTGAAGCTTCTACTGCTAAACCAGGAGTTCAGAATGTGCAAGTTGCTGAACCCATTCAAGCTGAAGAAAATTGTCCCTTTGTGGAAGTTGCTCCAACTGCTGAAGAAGCATAAACAGTTGATCAGAATGCTTAAGGTGCTGAGCTGAATCAACTATTTGCTGATCAACACATTGATCAAAATGCTTCTAATGAGCCTGCTATGTTAGCAGACCTAATGCCTTTGGCATCTGGATCTTTACCATCTGAAGAAGTTCAACGTATGGCTCAGACAGCTCAGAATGTTAACCTCGCTTCTTCTACTATGGGGTCTGTTGCTGGTGCAAGCAACTTTTTGGTCTCTGATCTTCCCACTCCAAACACCATTCCCTCATACACTCCACCACCACCACCTATGAAAATCACCTCCACAAGCAAGCTTCCCAACATGGCTGCTCTATTTGAATCCCTCAATACCTTTGTGACTGCCAACAAAGAGAAGGCTGAAGCTTCTGGTGCTGCTCCACCTGCTCCTCCCTCTAAGCCTTCAAGGGCTGAGAAGCTGGCCTCTAGGGCACTCAGGGTCTCTACCAAGACTCACAAAATTATGTGTGCACTGGCTGATTGGACTGTCAAAGTCCATGCTCCTGGTTTGGCCATTCCTGGACCAACCTTTGCTGACCAATCCATCTTTGATGAAGAACCATCCTCTGATTCTGGGGACTCTTCTCCCTGAATCTTTTTATGTCATTCCTCCCTATCCTTTTTGCAGATGACTAAAGGGGGAGAATCTTTAGGATTTAAGGTCTTAAGTTTTTCTTAGTTGTAGGCCCTAAGTAGGTCTAGTGATCAATAGTTATTGTAGTTTAGAAACTTCACCTTTTGTTTGATCACCTGCTATGAATTTCTTTTTTGTTTTGAACCATAAATATCATGTAATGTACTTCATGTTTATATCAATGAATGAATATTGATTTTGGTACAATCTTGCATATTTTTTTTTATGCAATATATTATGAAATTGAGGGGGAGCTTTTTAAAGTTCTTAAAAACTCTGCATAATGGATTATAAAAATGAGGGGGAGCATTAAAATAAATTTTCAAGCTCTGTTATTCTTCATATATATAATCAAAATCCTTAATCCTAAATCATAGGTTTATCATCTTCAAAAAGGGGGAGATTATTGAGGCAAAATCCCTAATTAATTTTAAAGATAATAAACCAATATGATTAAAGAATTAATGGACTTTGATTAATTCCTTGGTATTTAACTTGTGCTCTTGAGTGTTTTACTAAGACATGAACAATGTTTAAATCATACCAAGAATCATACCAAGAAATCAAAGGACATTTGAATTCAAGATCTAATACTGAGATCAGAAAGTTAGATCAGAATGTTGCTCGAAGATCAGAATGTTCAAGCAGAGATCAGAAGGTTGTTCTTAACAAGCCAAGAATCTCAAGAACATTGATCCAGGTTATGCAAGGCACATGTGACATGGATATATGTCCAGAAAAGTACATTTGCATGGATCAAGCAATAAAGGCATCTATGATGATTAAAGGATTAATGGACTTTGATAGTTATTGGTATTTGTGCGTTCTTGAATGATTAACCAAGACACAAACAAAGTTAAATCATACCAAGTTACAAGAAATCAAAGTACATTTGAATTCATGAACTAACTCTGAAGTTCAGAAAGTTAGTTCAGATGATGTTCAGAATGTTGATCAGAAAGTTGAACGTTCTGATGAAAAGCCAGAAGGGTGTTCATAAGCAAACCCAGATTCATCAAGAACGTGAAGAACATGCAAGTACACTTGACATGAATAAAAGGTCCAGAAAAGTACAATTGCATGGATGTATCAACAAATAAAGGCATGAACAAAGATTTATGTCAAAAGGATCTTTAATGTTCATCCAAGACTATGAACATTAAAGTACTAGGAATATTCCAATGTGAATTTAATCCTAGATGTTGTATTCTCTGCACTTCAGACGTGTCTCTACTATTAGGATTGATTACATCAAAAGTAGTCTTACAAATCATCCTAAAGTAAGAGCAAATGAAACATTCTGATGGTCAGAATGTTCACTTCTGCACATGCTTCCAACCATGAACAGTGTAGTTGGTAGAAAGAAGAAAAAGGTAGCAAAAGGAGATCTTGCATCAGAGATAACTTGTACTCTGAACAAAATCAAGCAAATCTCCTAGAAGCATGGGCCTGAAGCTGCAGACCCACTATCCTCTCTTTCCTGCACAATATCCAAGGCAGATTTGAATCAAGCTGTATCCTACTTTTCCAGCAACTTTTGAAGCATATGGAGAAGCTACTTTTTGGAGGATAAAACTCAAACAAATCTCACATCACGTGCTGGGCAAGCCCATAAATTCATCCAACATTCATCCATGATGAACCCAGATGAAGAACATCATGAATATCCAACATTCTGATGAAGAACACAGCAACATTCTGATGTTCATCCTGGGAACTCAACAACATTCTGATGGTCAGAATGTTCACCCAGATTTTCAAGTAAAAGCTTGTGGGGCCCAGGACACGTGGCATAACACCATTGGACACCCTACAACGGCTATTTGAGCCCAAAGACTCTATAAATACAGATCTAAGGCTCAGCAAAACTTGCACCAATGCAAAGCATACAAGAAAACATCTTAAATATGTTTGAAGCTTTAGCATTCGAATTGGTATCACTGAAGGCTCTTTCTACCTTCTTTGTAGTGTAAACCAATTCTTTCTTATCTTGTTAAAGATAAGTTCTCCTTCCTTTCTTCTCTGAATTGATCATCACTGAAGGGTCTTTATACCTTCTTTGTAGTGTAAATCAATTCTCTTTGTTATCTCTTTTAAAGATAACTTCTTCTTCTCCCTCCTCTGTTTGTTTCTCAAACAGTCAAACTCCAAACATCTTGTAAAGTCTCATCTAGCTTTAGGGGTACTAAAGTGTTAGTTTGAGCTGAAGATGAAAAAGTCTAAGTGGGTAACTTAGCATGAAGAAAAGAAAGTCTCATCTAGCTTTAGGGGTACTAAAGTGTTAGTTTGAGCAAAGGTTGTAAAAGTCTAAGTGGTTAACTTAGCAACAAGGTGCAAGCCTGCTGAGGCTTAGAGAATACAGAGTTGTAAGTGTTCAGGTGAACACAAATTGTAAGGTGCAGGATTTGAGAGGTTATCTCAAGCATCATAGTGGAAACTCTCACAAGATTGTGAGGAGTGGACTAACCCACATTTGGGGAACCACTATAAACTTCTGTGTGTTCTTTATCTTCCCTTAACTCTTTTAAATTCAGTATACACTAAACACACACATCACAGTTACTTGATTAAATCAGTTTTCTGCATAATCTGCACAAGAACGTCAGAACGTTCTGAAGTCAGAAAGTTAACTTAACTATTCCAAGTAAACTACTTGAGAATCATTTTTAAGTTGCAGGTTAATTTTTAAAGGGTCACAATTCAAACCCCCCCTTTCTTGTGACTATTTTAACCACTTCAGTTTTGGTGGCCTAGAATGAAGAAAGAGATCGCAGAGTTTGTGTATGCTTGTTTGGTGTGTCAGAAGTCTAAGATTGAACATCAGAAGCTGTCAGGTTTCATGCAGACGTTGTTTGTGCCAGAATGGAAGTGGGATAGTATATCAATGGACTTTTTTGGAGCGTTGCCGAAGACTGCTACGGGGTTTGATTCTATTTGGGTGATTGTTGATCGGTTGACGAAGTCGGCACATTTTGTTCCTATTAAGACCGGTATGTCTGTGGTGAAGTTGGCTGAAATCTACATTGAGCAGATTGTTAGATTGCATGGTGTTCCATCTAGTATTGTGTCGGATCGGGATCCGAGGTTTACTTCTAAGTTTTGGGAGAGTTTGCAAGATGCTTTGGGAACTAAGTTGAGGTTGAGTTCTACTTATCATCCCCAGACTGATGGTATGACGGAGAGGACTATTCAGAGTTTGGAAGATTTGTTGAGAGCTTGTGTCTTGGAGCAAGGTGTCAGTTGGGTCGAATGTTTACCATTAATTGAGTTTACCTACAACAACAGTTTTCATTCTAGTATCGGAATGGCACCGTTTGAGGCTTTGTATGGTCGGAGGTGTAGAACTCCGTTGTGTTGGTATGAGTCAGGAGAAAGTGTTTTGTTAGGACCGGAAGTTGTGCAAGAAACTACGGAAAAGGTTAAGATGATTCAAGAGTTATCACGATAAAAGGAGGAAAGACCTTGAGTTTCAGGTTGGTGATCATGTGTTTTTGAGAGTGAATCCTGTAACTGGTGTTGGTCGTGCTTTGAAGTGTCGGAAGTTGACTCCTCGTTTTGTTGGACCCTTTGAGATTGTTGAGAAGGTTGGGGTTGTAGCGTATCGGATTGCGTTACCGCCATCTTTGTCGAATCTTCATGATGTGTTTCATGTGTCTCAGTTGAGGAAGTATGTGTATGATGCGTCTCATGTGATTCAAGTGGATGATTTAGAAGTAAGGGATAATTTGACCGTTGAGACTTGGCCAGTTAGTGTTATACCCTAATTTTGGACCTAAAAATACTAATCAATTCTTTTTTCTTGCATTTCAAGTCATTTGATATGTCTCTGATCAATTGCATCTTTCTCTGCATTTTATTTCAATGTTATTTGCAAAATTCACATAAAAGGGTATTTTAGTCATTTCCTGCATTCAACTCATTTTTATCCTTGAAAATTGTTTGAGTCTTTTAAATTGGTTTGTATAAGTCCTTGTTTCAACCTCATGTCAAAATTCATTTCAAAAAATGTCAGTTGAGTCATTTTCCAGTCAGTTTAGCCCCTAGGGGCATTTTAGTCATTTCCTATGTCAAAATCTCCTTCAATCTTTAAAAATTTGTTTGAGTCCTCTCAAATAGTTTGAATAAGTCTTCATTTCAATTCTATGTCAAAATCCATTTTTAAATTGCATTTGAAGTCATTTTGGGTCAATTTTGCCCCTAGGGGCATTTTAGTCTTTTCATGTGTCAAAACCCTGTTTAAATTCTAAAAATTGTCTCTGAGTCTTTTAATTCGCTTGTATAAACTCTTGCTTTAAATCCCTTGTTAGAAAAACCATTTTAAAATTGCATTTGAGTCGTTTCGAGTCATTTTAGCCCCTAGGGGCATTTTGGTCATTTCACATAATATCTCTGTTTCGTTTTAATCTGCTTTGTTGTTTTGAATAATGCTAGGGACACTTTCTTTTCAACACTCTATCTAACACTCACTCTCTTATTGGATGAAGCTAGTGTATGTTCCACCACTTTAAGTGGAACTCATTTCCAATGTCTGAGACTTACCTTGATTTAAACCAATAATAAAGTGAGTGTTTGGGAGAGTGTTGAAAAGAGAGTGTTGCTAGCACTACTCTTGTTGTTTTTAATCGTCTCATTTTACGTTAATTTTCAATTTACTTTTTCAATTCAATTTCAGTTTTAATTTTCATTTTAGTCCGCGCACTTTTGTTATTTACGTTTTAATCCATTTTAAGTTTGTTAGAGTCCAAGTGCCACGTGTCCAAATGTTATTGGTCCATAAAAGTTTGTTACAAGTCAAGTGCCACATGTCTCTATCCCATTGGTCCAAGGCTAGTAACTTAGTCTATAAATTGGTCAAAGGGTCAATTAATCTTTAACACCAATCATTTTTTACAAAAATTTCACAAAAAAGTCACAAATTTTCTTTTCTTTTTCCTCTCCTCTCTTCTCTCACGTGTCTATTTTTTCTACCACCCTAACAACCTTTTTCTCCACCACTCCACCACCATAACTAACTCTTCCTCCATCCCTAACTAACTCATCCACCACCATAACAAACTCAACCACCCTAACAACCTCCATCATCACCATTCAACCACCACTAAAACCACCACAATCCACCACAAAATCACAACAACAACTTCCATCACCACCGAATTCAACAACAAATTCACCGATGCCATAGCCAAATCATACCGATTCTCCAAGAATCCGAATCTTCACAAATCCATACATCATTTTCGAAACCAGCATCAACGATCAGTCACCAATCTCGTGGACCTTCACGGAACTCATCCTCAACAATTCATCACGGAACGGCGAAAATTCGTACGACAGCAGTGACGAAGAAAGATCAAACGCAGGAGTCAAATCCGGTAAAGAGGGGACAGAAGCAAAACGGATCAGAAACGCTCCAGAGAGCAATAAGGAGGACAAATTCGAAATAGTTCCGGTGCTTTATCACGGTATGGAACCTTCTTCTTCGCTAAATTTCATCGCCGTTCAAATGCTTAAATCTGTTCATGCTGTGTTTGGTTTGTTTCGAAGATGATTAAGGTGAAAAGTAGTTTGAATTCGTCATTCTAGGAGTAGATCTAGTGGATTCTATGATCTTTTTGTGAAAAACGTTTTGAGAAAGTGATAGAGGTGGAAGAGGGCTTTAATTTGACGTAAAAAAATTTAGAAAAGGAGGAGTTTAAAAAATTCCGACGCGGTGGTGCCACCACCGGCCACCGCGTCGGAAGGCTGCTTCTGGCCGGAGAAGAAGGTTGGGGGAGGCGCTGTAACATAGGAGAAGAAGAGGGACATCACGTTTTTTTCTTTCAAAGCTGCAGCAATAGTTTTCTTTCTTTGTTTCTAAGTGACCCAATCCTTTTATACAACACATGACCCATTAACCCATGCCCATACCTGCTCCAAATCTTAAGCCCAACGAATTTTTGCTCTTCTTTTACAGTATGCTTTTCACACCCCCCCCCCCCCCTTCTGCGTGTTGTACTGATTTTCTGCTAATTGCACCCCTAAGTGTTCAAAAAGTCCTTTAAAAATTCCTAAAAAATTCCTACAATTTTCTTTGTACTTTTTGATCAATTTTGACATATTACATGTCAAGATTGATCAAGAAATACTGGAGAATTATTTTTACTTTGGTTTATTGTTCTTTTTTAAATTTTTGTCGAAAATCTTGATGAAAAACTTGTAAAAACCTTGTGATTTCTTTTACATTTGTTTTGAGTGATTAAGACTTGTTTCTTATGACCTTTTGCATGTTGAAAATTGTTGGAAAAAATACATGTCGAATTGTGAGTGTTTCGTGTTGTTTTATCGTATTTTGTGAAGCTTTTTGCACATTTTAGCTCCAATATTTTGGCTCATGATAATGGTTACTTGATGAGTGATCTTAGGGTGTTATTTGTTGCATAATATGTAGTGTTAGGTGCTGTTTTGAATGGGTAATAATTGGTTGCTTAGTTAGCAAGTTGTTTGTTATCTTAATGTGTGATTAGTGCAAAGATGGGCTTAATTTCATACCATGATTCTTTGGCTTATAATTCTCTTGTGACTCTCACATTGGGGCTGAATCTAAAAATCTTTGAAAACATCAAAATGTGAGAGTTATGGATTTCTTGCTTGCTTAGGAATTTTTGGTGTTTTGTTAAGTGCATTTTGCCACCTTTTGTTGTTTTTTACCATGTTGATATGCTTTACTTTCTTGCCACTTTTTTCTACTATCCTATGCCTATTATTACTAACCATTTGTTCATTGTTTCATTCATTCATAAGCATTCCACACTTCATCTTCTTCTCCATCTTATTTCTTGCACTTTAAGTTTCAATTTCATGCAAAAAATTAGAATGTAAAGATTTAGGAGTTCTTGTAATATTTTACTTTCATGTCATTTTAATTCTTGTAAGACCATAGAATGTATCTATGGTATGATGTAATAAGGACAATGGACTCTAATGATGTACACCGACACAAGCACCAACACATGCACACACATCACTATATAGTTAGAATATGCATGTTTAGATGTATGTTTAGGATTGTATGTTTAGATGTATGTTTAGGCTTTAGACTTAAGAAAAAACCAATTTTTCAAAAAATATGAACAAACTTCACTCAAATCTTTTTCACAATAAACCTTGGGGTCAAAACCCCATTGATTTTCCCTTTCATTTTCTTAATCAAATCTCAATAAATTTTAATCATACTTTGACTTGTTTTTGCAAATAACTAATCAAACCCCACTCTTTTACAATCTCATGCCATTGAGGCCTCTTTCTATTCTTCAAACTCCATTTTCAAACTTAAAATCAACCAACAAAAACAAAAACATTTTTGGAAGAGAACTACGGTGGATTTGATCCCTTAAACGGGTACGTAGGCAAGGAATCAAAATTCCTTCAATTCAACTAAAATAAAAATCCAAAAACATTATTCTCCCTCAAATTCTTCACTTAGAAACTCTTAGGTTTAAATAAACATTTTCAAATAGCATTTAAAAATAAAGCGCACGCGTAGAAGTTAAAGACGGTTCCTATAGGATACTATAGTCGTTATGGGTGCCTAACACCTTCCCGTAGCGAAAACAACTCCCGGACCTCGATTCTCAAGGGTTTTGCTTACTTTTTCCCTTCCCAAGAAAAAATAAGATATCACCAGTTTAAAAGGTTCAAAACGTAATCAATGTTTGACACCCGAAAACCAAGATAAAACAGCTGGCGACTCTGCTGGGGAGATTCGAGAGTTACGCCTAGTCTTTATTTCCACGCTTGCGCTCTTTTTTACTTGTTTCTTTTACTTGCTTTCCTATGTGAATAAATGTTTAATCTTTTGCAAACGTGTGGGGTGAGAATATCAAAAGTCCTGCACCCGGGCTGAGTGAACTTAGGATTTAGGAGGGATATAGTCGACAATTCATTCCGGGGGTTGCCTCGTGTTTTGGATTATGCGATCAATCCCACATAGCTGAGGCATTTTGGGGGTGATGTTGTCGGCGCGTGTTGTCGCGTTTAGGCACTTTACTTCTAATTGCTCTATGACGCTATGAACCGTAGATAACCAAACCCATCCATGGCCATTTTCTAGGACGTAGTGCGGAGGCTAAACCGAGTGTTGTCTCGAGTTTTAGTCGTCACGCGATACTACACTCAAGTTAGACCTTCCACGGATAATCTTGGAGCGAGTGTTGTCTCGTGACACCATGATATACGTCGGAGAGGTTGCAACTTGGGAACCTTTTTAGAACCCGGTTACTATTTCCTAAAGCCCTAGATTCACCGGACATCGTGTCCACCCATGACTCCTCGACTTTGAACTTCAACCCACCATGTTTTCTCCGAACTTGAACATAATCATGCATTCATGCATACATGCATAAACTTTTTCCCATGAATTTATCGGAGGACTTAGACAAGTCATCTTTTGAACATCACGGATGTGAACACCAAGTGATACCATCTCAACTAAACTTTTAGTTTTGCTCAAAATCTTCAAATAAAACCGTGTTTTTTCTGTGATGTTCACAACCACTTTGACAAGTCTTCTGACAAAAAAAAGAGCCTTTTTGCATATGCATTAACACATTTCATGCATCATATGCATTCATTGGTCACAAAAAAACTTCTCTCGTGCTCATTGCCTCCTGGTTTTGTCCGCCGCAGTCTGAAAAGTGGCTCGTGTTCGCAAGGATTACCAACCAGATAGAATTCACCAAACAAGATTTCACAAGAGAAGGATTATGGCTAACTTTGAAGAAGAAAATGCTCAGCTCCGTGCCGAATTGGCTGCTATGAAAGAAGACTTGGCTAAGGCTCATGACACTATGTCTGCTTTGCTGGCTGCACAAGAACAACCAGCCACATCTGTCCCAGTTTCTACTGAAGCAATTCCGTCTATCCCACTATCTATTGTAGCTACTGATGCTCGGTTTGTTATGCCCAACGGCCGTCCTTATGGTCTCTCAGCTTACTACTCTCCTAATACTGCTGCTGGTGTCTCTGGTGTTGCCGGTCAAGGACAGATTCCTGTATCCACTGCTATGCCTCAAGTAACCACTGTCGTCACCGACCCTATTGTCCACACTGTGCAACAGGTGATTGATGTCGATACTCCGCGTGGACAAGATCCCGCAATGGAAGCTATGAAAAGACAGTTAAGGGAGTTGGCTGGAGAACTCCGTGAGGTCAAGGCTAGCCGGGGAAGCAATGGTGCTCCTGCTACGTGATCTATGCTTGGTATCCCAATTTGAGGTTCCTAAGAAATTCAAAGAGCCAGAATTTGACAAATACAACGGAACTTCTTGTCCACACAACCATGTCATCCGGTACGTCCGAAAGATGGCAAATTACGCAGATAATGATGCACTGATGATCCATTGCTTCCAGAGTAGCTTGACAGATGATGCAACAGATTGGTACACTAGTTTGAGCAAAGACAACATCCATACTTTTGAGGAACTCACTGCTGCTTTTGAAGGTCAATATGAGTTCAATACCCGTCTGAAGCCAAATAGGGACTCTCTTAAGGCTCTGTCTCAGAAGTCAGATGAAACATTCCGTGAGTATGCCCAGAGGTGGAGAGGGGCAGCTGCCCGGGTTTCCCCTCGACTTGATGAGGAAGAATTAACACAGACATTTCTGAAGACTTTGAAGAAGGAATATAAGGAGAGAATGATAGTCTCTGCTCCGAACAACTTCTCTGATATGGTTACAATGGGAACTCGTCTAGAGGAGGCTGTCCGAGAGGGTATTATTGTCCTTGAAAAGGGTGAATCTTCAGCCAGTGCACCGAAGAAGTATGGTAATGGTCACCACAAGAGGAAAGAATCCGAAGTAGGGATGGTTTCTGGTAACCCATCTGCAGCTGCTACACAATTACCTCTGCCCTATCACTACATGCAGTACTCTCAACATCCTTTCTTCCCACTATTCTACCAGCAATATCCTCTGCCACCGGGTCAACCGCCAGTGCCCGTCAATGCCATTGCTCAGCAAGTACAACAACAGCCTCCTGCTCAACAGCAACAACAGCAACAACAGGGTCCCCGACCCAAACCTTCTTTTCCACCAATACCAATGCGGTATGGTGAGCTGCTCCCAACTCTACTGGCTAAGGGACACTGTGTCACCAGACCAGGCAAGCCTCCGCCTAATCCATTACCTCCCAGGTTCCGTCAAGACCTAACATGTGAATTCCACCAGGGTGCTCAAGGTCATGATGTGGAAGGTTGCTTTGCTCTGAAGTATATTGTGAAAGACCTGATAGAAAAGGGACGGTTGACTTTTGAGAATAGTGTTCCTCATGTTCTTGACAACCCGCTTCCAAACCATGCTGCAGTTAACATGATCGAGGCTTTTGAAAGGATTCATGTTCCTCAGGAGGAAGAGCCTATATTGGATGTCCGCAATGTTGTCACTCCTTTGGTGCCATTACATGCCAAACTCTGCCAGGCTTCTCTCTTCAAACATGATCATACTTCTTGTTCAGAATGTCTTCGGAATCCTATGGGTTGTTGTGTTGTGCAAGATGATATCCAGAGTCTGATGGATGACAAACACTTGATTGCCAGTGATGTATGTGTGATTGTGCCAGGCTTGACTGTTGAGGGTGCAGAACCCCGGAGGGCTGCTGCTAGCATGGCTTCATTGAAAGATGCCCAGAAGGCTGTCCAAGCAGGGCAAGCTGCTGGCTGGGGCAAAGTGATTCAGATCCTGGAAAACAAGCGTAAAGAGGGCCTTGGATTCTCCCCAACCTCGGGTGTTTCAAAGGGAACTTTCTACAGTGCTGGGTTCATCAACGCTATTACTGAAGATGCTGCTGAAGGAAGTCACGTGCCTACATTTGTTATACCAGGAGGCACTGTGAGAAATTGGGAGGCCATTGATGTTCCTTTAGTCATGCATGCTTCCATGTAATGTGTCTTGTTGCTCATGTTTTTCGTTTTCAAAATAACAATCCTTTCGCTCTGCCCAAGGCGAAAGTGATATCATTGTAAGGGCGTGTTTGTTTCGGCATTGCCGTTATCAATAAAAGTTGTCGTTTTTCTCACGACTCTTTGTTTTTTTACTTTTTAGTGCCTTTTTCTTGGAAATAATGGTAATGCCAGAAAAAACCAAAACATCTATATTTTTTCTTATTAATTTCAAAAATCTGCATGAAAAACTTTTTCTAAAAATCATCCCCAATCATATTATGCAGATTGAACCATAATAAACCCGTTGAACACAGTGACCCTATGGTTCCTCCAAATTTTGAGCTCCCTGTATATGAAGCTGAAGATGAGGATGATGATGAAGAGATACCGTATGAGATCACTCGACTGCTTGAGCAAGAAAGAAGAGCCATTCAGCCTCATCAGGAAGAGATTGAACTCGTCAACCTGGGTACTGGAGAAAACAAGCGAGAGATCAAGATTGGTGCTGCACTTGAGCCAGAGGTGAAAAGGAAGATTACTCAGCTTCTCCATGATTATCCAGATGTCTTTGCATGGTCTTATGAAGATATGCCGGGTCTAGATCCCCAGATTGTGGAACATCGGATATCGACAAGACCTGAATGTCCTCCTGTCAAACAGAAATTGAGAAGGTCTCGTCCAGACATGGCTCTTAAGATCAAGGCTGAAGTACAGAAGCAAATTGATGCGGGTTTCCTCATGACAGCTGAATATCCTGAATGGATTGCCAACATCGTACCAGTACCAAAGAAAGATGGGAAAGTTCGGATGTGCGTGGATTACAGAGATTTGAATAAAGCCAGTCCAAAAGATAACTTCCCATTGCCCCATATTGATGTGCTTGTTGACAGTACCGCTCAATCCAAAGTGTTCTCCTTTATGGATGGTTTCTCTGGTTATAATCAGATACGAATGTCTCCTGAAGATAGAGAAAAGACATCCTTCATCACTCCGTGGGGAACGTTCTGTTATAAAGTGATGCCGTTCGGCTTGATAAACGTTGGTGCTACCTATCAAAGGGGTATGACCACTCTGTTTTCATGATATGATTCACAAAGAGATTGAAGTATATGTTGATGATATGATTGTGAAATCAAGTGATGAAGAGCAGCATGTTGTGTATTTGAAAAAGATGTTTGAAAGACTGAGAAAGTACAAGCTGCGGTTGAATCCTAATAAATGCACATTCGGTGTACGATCTGGAAAGTTGCTAGGCTTCATTGTCAGTCAAAGAGGCATTGAAGTTGATCCTGACAAAGTCTGAGTCATTAGAGAGATGCCAGCCCCTCAGACTGAGAAGCAAGTCAGAGGTTTCCTCGGACGTCTGAACTATATTTCAAGATTCATATCTCACATGACTACTACTTGCGGACCAATTTTCAAATTGCTCAGAAAGAATCAGCCTGTTGTATGGAATGATGAATGCCAGGAAGCTTTTGATAGCATTAAAGAATACCTGTTGGAATCACCTATCCTTGTCCCGCCAATGGAAGGAAGGCCTTTGATTATGTATCTGTCAGTGTTGGATGATTCAGTGGGTTGTGTTCTCGGTCAACAAGATGAGACTGGTAAGAAAGAGCATGCTATCTACTATCTGAGCAAGAAGTTCACCGACTGTGAGACTCGGTATACAATGCTTGAAAAGACTTGTTGTGCTTTAGCTTGGGCTGCCAAACGCCTGCGTCATTATATGGTGAATCATACAACTTGGTTGATATCCCGAATGGATCCAATCAAGTACATCTTTGAAAAGCCTGCTGTTACTGGAAAGATTGCGCGTTGGCAAATGTTGTTGTCTGAATATGATATTGTGTACAAAGCTCAGAAAACAATCAAAGGAAGTGTCCTTGCTGAGCATCTTGCTTGTCAACCTCTTGATGATTACCAGCCAATTAAATTTGATTTCCCTGATGAAGAAGTTATGTATCTGAAGGCAAAAGACTGTGAAGAGCCACTGATCAATGAAGGGCCAGATCCCAATAGCAAATGGGGATTGGTGTTTGATGGAGCTGTTAATGTTTATGGTAAAGGAATTGGAGCCATCATTGTAACTCCGCAGGGGCACCACATTCCTTTCACTGCTCGAATAACTTTTGAATGCACAAACAATATAGCTGAATATGAAGCATGCATCTTGGGCATTGAAGAAGCCCTCGATCTGAGAATTAAGCACCTTGACATCTATAGAGATTCTGCACTTGTTATTAATCAGATAAAGGGTGAATGGGAGACTCATCATGAGAAGCTAATCCCTTACCGTGACTATGCAAGACGTCTGTTGACATACTTTACCAAGGTTGAGCTGCATCACATCCCTCGGGATGAAAATCAGATGGCTGATGCTCTTGCTACTCTGTCTTCCATGTTTCGTGTCAATCACTGGAATGATGTGCCCGTAATCAAAGTGCAGCGTCTTGATAGACCCGCTCATGTGTTTACTATTGAAAAAATACCAGATCAAACTGATGAAGATATGAATGGTAAAAAGCCTTGGTATTACAATATCAAACAATTCTTGCAGAATCGTGAATATCCACCTGGTGCTTCCAACAGGGATAAAAAGACTTTGAGACGATGGGCTAGTAGATTCTTCCTGGACGGAGAAATCCTATACAAGAGGAACTATGACATGGTCTTGCTGAGATGTGTTGACAAACAAGAAGCTGAGAAGTTAATGCATGATGTACATGATGGTACTTTTGGGACCCATGCTTCGGGTCACACCATGTCAAGAAAGCTGTTAAGAGCCGGCTATTACTGGATAACTATGGAGCGTGACTGTCATAAACATGCTAAGAGATGTCACAAATGTCAAATTTATGCTGACAAGATTCATGTGCCTCCACACGCTCTCAATGTTATCTCTTCCCCATGGCCTTTCTCTATGTGGGGCATTGACATGATCGGAAGAATTGAACCAAAAGCTTCCAATGGACATCGTTTCATCCTAGTGGCAATTGACTACTTCACCAAGTGGGTTGAAGCTGCTTCCTATGCTAACGTGACCAAGCAAGTGGTTGTCAAGTTTATCAAGAATAACATCATCTGTCGATATGGTGTTCCCAACAAAATTATCACTGACAATGGTTCCAATCTGAACAATAGTATGATGCAAGCTTTATGTGAAGAATTCAAGATTGAGCATCACAACTCTTCTCCTTATAGACCTCAGATGAATGGTGCAGTTGAGGCCGCTAACAAGAACATCAAGAAGATTGTTCAGAAGACGGTCACTACTTACAAAGATTGGCATGAGATGCTACCGTTTGCCTTGCATGGTTACCGAACTACAGTGCGCAGCTCAACCGGGGCAACTCCTTTCTCTCTTGTGTATGGTATGGAAGCAGTTCTCCCTCTGGAAGTGGAGATTCCATCTCTTCGGGTAATCATGGAAGCAAAGTTAACTGAGGCTGAATGGTGTCAAAGTCGGTACGATCAATTGAATCTGATTGAAGAGAAACGTATGGATGCTAGGACTCATGGACAGTTGTATCAAGTGCGGATGAAGAATGCTTTTGACAAGAAAGTCCGACCTCGAGAATTCAAGGAAGGCGAACTTGTGATGAAAAGAAGGATAAGTCAACAACCCGAACCCAAGGGGCAAGTGGACACCTAACTACGAAGGTCCTTATGTTGTCAAGAAGGCTTTCTCTGGTGGTGCTTTGATTCTTACACACATGGATGGTGTTGAGATCCCAAATCCTGTTAATGTCGATATAGTCAAGAAATACTTTGTCTAGAAAGAAAAGAACAGCGTGGTAGGTCGAAAACCCGAAAGGGCGGCCTAGGCAAAAATACGCTTCCCGGTGGATCGAAAACCCGAAAGGGCGATCCAGGCAAAAGTTAGGGACAAAAAAAATGAATATGAAAAAGCTCGCTGAGATTGTACGCAACTCAGGCAAAAATGAGCGCCTCGATGAGCCGAAAACCCGAAAGGGCGGTTCATGCAAAAATGAGGTCAATAAAAGACAAGTAACTATATCTGGCAAATCACCATCACCCTTTGGGGC
This sequence comes from Medicago sativa, assembly GCF_051527215.1. NCBI lineage: Eukaryota > Viridiplantae > Streptophyta > Magnoliopsida > Fabales > Fabaceae > Medicago > Medicago sativa. Next base: position 35,331,082 of record NC_140751.1, read on the forward strand.
ATCTGCAACTGTCAATGATCATCTTCATCAGAAGCTTCTGTACTTGTGAATTCAAAATTTTTATGAAATGTAGCGGTCATCGTGTTCAATGTATCACCAACCAATAAAATTACCATTTTCCAAGCTTTGTAAATCCGTGAAGTCATGCCTTTGGCTGACTCTCACTCTTCTACATCAATTTGAGCATTTCTATTGTTTGAAATTCTATTTCCTTTCTACTTTCAAGGCTTTATACAAAATATTTCCTTTCCAATTGATAATGCTAATGTCTGAAACAAACATCTTTGAAAATTGAAAAATCTTTTCCTGTCTATTTTTGAAAGCAAACCTGAGCAATAGGGTACATTTCAATGAAACATGCATGAATGAATGAATGTCAAGGTCTATTTCAATACATGTTACAAGCAGGTTACTCCCCGGGATGATCTGTGGTCAATGGCAAGAATGAAAAAATAGAATGAAAATGAAAAATTGAAAAAAATGAAAATGAAAAGCTCGCTAAGTTGAAAACCCGAAAGGGCGGCTTAGGCAAAAAATGAGCACCCCGCTGATTGACAACCTATGAAGGCAATTCAGGCAAAAATGGGGCAATGAAAAGAATCTTATCCCCCGGTGAATCGAAAACCCGAAAGGGCGGTTCAGGCAAAAATGGGGTTTGAAAATGAAAAATGAAAAAAAATTGAAAAGCATTGACCACAGATGCGAACATCCAATGTTCATCCAGCACTGACACGCCTAGCAACGGCGACCTGTATCCAAGAACCTTCCAAGGGTCCCTCCTTTACAAGTTTTATCGCCCTCAGCCATGGTTTCGATACGTCTCTCAACGACGGTCTCTCCAAAGAGGTTTTTCCCCTGTGAATATGTTGCAGCACGAGCCACTACGTGCCCAATCTTCCAATGTTTTGTCTATCCCTGTGAAACTTTCTCTGTCCAACTGCCAATCAATCATGCATTTCAAGCATTCATACATGCATAATCATGCATTTTATGTGCTCATACATCCAACAATCCTGCTATACCATGCATACATGTTGCATATCCAAATCTCCACTGTCAAATTCAATTTTAATCTCCAATTTCAAACCAATCACGATTCCAATTCCAATGTCAAATTCAATCCAAATTCCAACTGTCAAACTCAATTTCAATTTCAAATTCCAATTGTCAATTTCAATTTCAATACCAACTGTCAAATCCAATCATGTCAACTGTCAAATTCGAAGCAATCCCAATTCCAATCTCAATTTCAAATCATGTCAAATGTCAAATGCCAATATCAAATGTCAATGTCAAATGTCAAATGTCAATATCAAATGTCAATGTCAAAGTCAATGTCAATATCCAATGTCAATGTCAATGTCAATATCAATGTTAATGTCAAATGCCAATGTCAATGCCAATCCAATGTCAATGTCAATGCCAATGTCAATGCCAATGTCAATGTTAATGTCAAATGCCAATGTCAATGTCAATGTCAATGTTAATGTCAAATGCCAATGCCAATGTCAATGTCAATGTCAATGTTAATGTCAAATGTCAATGTCAATGTCAATGTCAATGTCAATGTTAATGTCAAATGCCAATGTCAATGTCAATGTTAATGTCAAATGCCAATGTCAATGTCAATGTCAATGTCAATATCCAATGCCAATGTCAATGCCAATGTCAATGTCAATGTCAATGTCAATGCCAATGTCAATGTCAATGCCAATGCTGATGTCAATTTCAACTGTCAATTCAGTTCAAATCAATGTCAATGACAATTTACCCTCAATTGGTATCTTGTTAAACCAGACTTTCAATTTGTATCTTGTTACTGGTCAAGTGGCAAGTTCGATCCAAAGAACAGCTTGTACCTGCGTATATGTCTATGTTTCCGGTCAAGTGGCAAGTTCGATCCAAAGAACAGCTTGTACCTATCTTTTGTTTGTATTCTCTCGGTCAAGTGGCAAGTTCGATCCAAAGAACAGCTTGTACCCGTTTCTTGTTTGTATTTCCTCGGTCAAGTGGCAAGTTCGATCCAAAGAACAGCTTGTACCCGTTTCTTGTTTGTATTTCCGGTCAAGTGGCAAGTTCGATCCAAAGAACAGCTTGTACCCGTTTCTTGTTTGTATTTCCTCGGTCAAGTGGCAAGTTCGATCCAAAGAACAGCTTGTACCCGTGTCTTGTTTGTATTTCCTCGGTCAAGTGGCAAGTTCGATCCAAAGAACAGCTTGTACCCGTCTCTTGTTTGTATCTCTCGGTCAAGTGGCAAGTTCGATCCAAAGAACAGCTTGTACCTGTCTATTTGTTGCCCGTTCTTTCTACCTTGATGTCTATAAATCCCTTGGTGGTGTGACACAGTCCGTAGATTCCGGTTCGATTGTCTTGCATTCATAAATGAAATGTTGCATGGCATTCGTGTTTGTTTGAAAATCTGAAAGCGTATTTTTATGTCCAAAAGCAGTGCAAATGTTAATATTTAAGTATCTTCGTCCCGTCAATTCTAAGACTTCGTCTCTTGACTCCCCGGACAAAGAAACTTAAATAGGGGCAGCTGTTATACCCTAATTTTGGACATAAAAATACTAATCAATTCTTTTTTCTTGCATTTCAAGTCATTTGATATGTCTCTGATCAATTGCATCTTTCTCTGCATTTTATTTCAATGTTATTTGCAAAATTCACATAAAAGGGTATTTTAGTCATTTCCTGCATTCAACTCATTTTTATCCTTGAAAATTGTTTGAGTCTTTTAAATTGGTTTGTATAAGTCCTTGTTTCAACCTCATGTCAAAATTCATTTCAAAAAATGTCAGTTGAGTCATTTTCCAGTCAGTTTAGCCCCTAGGGGCATTTTAGTCATTTCCTATGTCAAAATCTCCTTCAATCTTTAAAAATTTGTTTGAGTCCTCTCAAATAGTTTGAATAAGTCTTCATTTCAATTCTATGTCAAAATCCATTTTTAAATTGCATTTGAAGTCATTTTGGGTCAATTTTGCCCCTAGGGGCATTTTAGTCTTTTCATATGTCAAAACCCTGTTTAAATTCTAAAAATTGTCTCTGAGTCTTTTAATTCGCTTGTATAAACTCTTGCTTTAAATCCCTTGTTAGAAAAACCATTTTAAAATTGCATTTGAGTCGTTTCGAGTCATTTTAGCCCCTAGGGGCATTTTGGTCATTTCACATAATATCTCTGTTTCGTTTTAATCTGCTTTGTTGTTTTTAATCGTCTCATTTTACGTTAATTTTCAATTTACTTTTTCAATTCAATTTCAGTTTTAATTTTCATTTTAGTCCTCGCACTTTTGTTATTTACGTTTTAATCCCTTTTAAGTTTGTTAGAGTCCAAGTGCCACGTGTCCAAATGTTATTGGTCCATAAAAGTTTGTTACAAGTCAAGTGCCACATGTCTCTATCCCATTGGTCCAAGGCTAGTAACTTAGTCTATAAATTGGTCAAAGGGTCAATTAATCTTTAACACCAATCATTTTTTACAAAAATTCCACAAAAAAGTCACAAATTTTCTTTTCTTTTTCCTCTCCTCTCTTCTCTCACGTGTCTATTTTTTCTACCACCCTAACAACCTTTTTCTCCACCACTCCACCACCATAACTAACTCTTCCTCCATCCCTAACTAACTCATCCACCACCATAACAAACTCAACCACCCTAACAACCTCCATCATCACCATTCAACCACCACTAAAACCACCACAATCCACCACAAAATCACAACAACAACTTCCATCACCACCGAATTCAACAACAAATTCACCGATGCCATAGCCAAATCATACCGATTCTCCAAGAATCCGAATCTTCACAAATCCATACATCATTTTCGAAACCAGCATCAACGATCAGTCACCAATCTCGTGGACCTTCACGGAACTCATCCTACACAATTCATCACGGAACGGCGAAAATTCGTACGACAGCAGTGACGAAGAAAGATCAAACGCAGGAGTCAAATCCGGTAAAGAGGGGACAGAAGCAAAACGGATCAGAAACGCTCCAGAGAGCAATAAGGAGGACAAATTCGAAATAGTTCCGGTGCTTTATCACGGTATGGAACCTTCTTCTTCGCTAAATTTCATCGCCGTTCAAATGCTTAAATCTGTTCATGCTGTGTTTGGTTTGTTTCGAAGATGATTAAGGTGAAAAGTAGTTTGAATTCGTCATTCTAGGAGTAGATCTAGTGGATTCTATGATCTTTTTGTGAAAAACGTTTTGAGAAAGTGATAGAGGTGGAAGAGGGCTTTAATTTGACGTAAAAAAATTTAGAAAAGGAGGAGTTTAAAAAACTCCGACGCGGTGGTGCCACCGCGTCGGAAGGCTGCTTCTGGCCGGAGAAGAAGGTTGGGGGAGGCGCTGTAACAAAGGAGAAGAAGAGGGACATCACGTTTTTTTCTTTCAAAGCTGCAGCAATAGTTTTCTTTCTTTGTTTATAAGTGACCCAATCCTTTTATACAACACATGACCCATTAACCCATGCCCATACCTGCTCCAAATCTTAAGCCCAACGAATTTTTGCTCTTTTTTTACAGTATGCTTTTCACACCCCCCCCCCCCCCCTTCTGCGTGTTGTACTGATTTTCTGCTAATTGCACCCCTAAGTGTTCAAAAAGTCCTTTAAAAATTCCTAAAAAATTCCTACAATTTTCTTTGTACTTTTTGATCAATTTTGACATATTACATGTCAAGATTGATCAAGAAATACTGGAGAATTATTTTTACTTTGGTTTATTGTTCTTTTTTAAATTTTTGTCGAAAATCTTGATGAAAAACTTGTAAAAACCTTGTGATTTCTTTTACATTTGTTTTGAGTGATTAAGACTTGTTTCTTATGACCTTTTGCATGTTTAAAATTGTTGGAAAAAATACATGTCGAATTGTGAGTGTTTCGTGTTGTTTTATCGTATTTTGTGAAGCTTTTTGCACATTTTAGCTCCAATATTTTGGCTCATGATAATGGTTACTTGATGAGTGATCTTAGGGTGTTATTTGTTGCATAATATGTAGTGTTAGGTGCTGTTTTGAATGGGTAATAATTGGTTGCTTAGTTAGCAAGTTGTTTGTTATCTTAATGTGTGATTAGTGCAAAGATGGGCTTAATTTCATACCATGATTCTTTGGCTTATAATTCTCTTGTGACTCTCACATTGGGGCTGAATCTAAAAATCTTTGAAAACATCAAAATGTGAGAGTTATGGATTTCTTGCTTGCTTAGGAATTTTTGGTGTTTTGTTAAGTGCATTTTGCCACCTTTTGTTGTTTTTTACCATGTTGATATGCTTTACTTTCTTGCCACTTTTTTCTACTATCCTATGCCTATTATTACTAACCATTTGTTCATTGTTTCATTCATTCATAAGCATTCCACACTTCATCTTCTTCTCCATCTTATTTCTTGCACTTTAAGTTTCAATTTCATGCAAAAAATTAGAATGTAAAGATTTAGGAGTTCTTGTAATATTTTACTTTCATGTCATTTTAATTCTTGTAAGACCATAGAATGTATCTAGGGTATGATGTAATAAGGACAATGGACTCTAATGATGTACACCGACACAAGCACCAACACATGCACACACATCACTATATAGTTAGAATATGCATGTTTAGATGTATGTTTAGGATTGTATGTTTAGATGTATGTTTAGGCTTTAGACTTAGGAAAAAACCAATTTTTCAAAAAATATGAACAAACTTCACTCAAATCTTTTTCACAATAAACCTTGGGGTCAAAACCCCATTGATTTTCCCTTTCATTTTCTTAATCAAATCTCAATAAATTTTAATCATACTTTGACTTGTTTTTGCAAATAACTAATCAAACCCCACTCTTTTACAATCTCATGCCCTTGAGGCCTCTTTCTATTCTTCAAACTCCATTTTCAAACTTAAAATCAACCAACAAAAACAAAAACATTTTTGGAAGAGAACTACGGTGGATTTGATCCCTTAAACGGGTACGTAGGCAAGGAATCAAAATTCCTTCAATTCAACTAAAATAAAAATCCAAAAACATTATTCTCCCTCAAATTCTTCACTTAGAAACTCTTAGGTTTAAATAAACATTTTCAAATAGCATTTAAAAATAAAGCGCGCGCGTAGAAGTTAAAGACGGTTCCTATAGGATACTATAGTCGTTATGGGTGCCTAACACCTTCCCGTAGCGAAAACAACTCCCGGACCTCGATTCTCAAGGGTTTTGCTTACTTTTTCCCTTCCCAAGAAAAAATAAGATATCACCGGTTTAAAAGGTTCAAAACGTAATCAATGTTTGACACCCGAAAACCAAGATAAAACAGTTAGGATTGAGTATCGTGAAGTGAAGCGTTTGCGTGGCAAGGAGGTCGTTTTGGTTAAAGTGATTTGGGTTGGACCGACCGGTGAGAGTGCCACTTGGGAATCGGAGAGTACGATGAGGGTTGCGTATCCAGAGTTGTTTCCTTCAGGTAATTTTCGAGGGCGAAAATTCTTTTAGTGGGGGAGAGTTGTAACAGCCCGATTTTCGCTAGTTTTATTTTATTATTTATTTATGTGTGTTATATGTGTTTATATGTGATTACTTGCTTTTATGTGTATTTTGGTTGGGATTCGTAGAATTTGGTATTGGAGGGGTATTTTAGTCATTTTGGACTTATGGGCATTTTGGTCATTTTGAGAGCAGTGGTAATTTTTGTAATTTTGTTGGAGGTTATTTTTAGTGCTTAGTAAGAATATTATTTTACCAAGTTACAAAAATGTGTAGTAATTATTTTAATTACCGTTAAGTGACCATTAGTGATATAATTTACCATTAAGTGAGCAGTGACATTTTGGGTGTTAGAATAGAAATGGGTTAGGCCCATTAAGGTTTGAGTCTCAATAAGTTGTTTTTGAAAATCTGATCGTAATAATCTGTTTTGTATAAATAAGCTCTTTTGAATAAGCTGTTTTTAAAAATGAGATCTCAATAAGTTGTTTTGTATAAATAAGCTTTTTTGCACAAGTAAGCTCTTTTGAATAAGTTGTTTATGAAAATGAGATCGTAATAAGCTGTTTTGTATAAATAAGCTGTTTTGAATAAGCTGTTTTTAAAAATGAGATCGTGATAAGCTGTTTTGCATAATTAAGTTGTTACGAATAAGTTGTTTTAAAAATGAGATTCTTATAAGTTGTTTTGTATAAATAAGTTGTTTCGAATAAGCTGTTTTTTTAAAAGAGATCATAATAAACTGTTTTGAATTTTTTTTTTTTGAATAAAACACTTCAATTAATAATACACCTATCAAAAAAAATAATATACTTTAAAAAAAATAAAAGAATATACTTTGATTTATGGATCGGATGGATTATCCATCCATTAAAATCTAATAATGGATGGATTGGATGGACTTTATTCTAATTGGATGGATTGGATGGTTTTTTTTAAGAAAAAAAATAGTGGATTGTAATGGACTAATTGACCTTTTTTGATCCATCCATTAGGATCCAAATCCATATCCATCCAATCCATCCATTTTGCCACCCCTAGTTTGAGAGGTAAGCCCAATTGAGTAGAGCATATATATAAACTCTATTTGTTGGTGAAATTAGGTTTTACAAACATTTCACATTTCATTTCATTTGAGAAGAGAAGAGATAGAGGCTAGAGAGAAGAACAACAACAAGGGTTAGAAGGCAAAGAGGGGATTCATCATCTAGGAGCTAAATTGAAGCTTGGGTCAGAGGATCTTGGTGTTAGAGGTAAGAGGGTTAGATTTCAACCATAATTCACATTTTTTTTATTTTACCCATTTTGTGAAATTGTTGAATTGAGCCTAATTGATTGTAAATTCGTGTACATGTTTTGATGCAATGTTTGGGTATGTAAATTAAATGTTAATTGAGTTGTTGATGATGAAATTACATGCTTAAGTTGTGGTTATATGTGAGCTTTGCATTTTTGTTCAAAAATGATGATATGATGTGTTGTTGTGATGAATTGTTGATAAGATCATGATGATTAGTTGCTGTTGTGGTTGAGAGATGTTGTTGTTGATGATTAAAACATTGGGTAATCATAATTGTGAAGTTTGCTATGACTTTGTGTTGTTTTTGAATGTTTGATGAAAAATGGGTCAAATGATGAATTTTGTTTAGAGAATGTTTTAGGACAAATTTTATATGGAATTGAATGTCTTTTCATGTTTAGAAATGTTTGGATGAACCTTGGGATCAAATTTGGGCATTGGGGAGTCAAAATTGGGGTTTTCGGGTGAAAATGGCTCTTTTTCCCGAGACTGAACTGTCATAACTCGCAGCTGCGAGCAAGCTTACTCGCAACAGCGAGTGACTGCTAACTCGCAGTGGCGAGTAGCTCTACTCGCAGTGGCGAGTTGTAGCAGGACAGGGTTCCTGTTTTGCACTCTCGCATTTTTTTCACTCGTTTCAGTCGTGAACTGGTTTATGGTACAAACATGAAAATTGTAGATAATATTTTTATCTTTCTAAGGGCGTTGGTTTGACTTGAATACGATTTTTGGTATGCAAGTTATCGGGAAAATACTCTTGAAACGTTTTGTCGAAAAATCCCGCATAACTAGTTCTAAGTCGACCTAATCCTTGTGGAATGTTTTTAATCTTTGAAAACTTGATTTTAAGAGTGCAACTAAGGTGGTTAAACTGTGATGTAGTGAACCTACTTGTTTTACTTAGAAATTGGGGAATTCTTTGAAAAATTATGATTGAGACGAACTTTGTGTTTTCAATAATTCGTCGCGTTTGGCCGATGAAATGCTTACGTAACCTCTACTGCACACACATGTGGGTTGTGAGAATACAAGGCATAGGCAATTGAGCTTGTTTACTTGGTTTTGACTTAAATGTTCAATTACAGTAGAAACTCTTTAATTTAATACTCGGTAAATTAATAAACTCTCTAAAATAATAAATTTGTCCGGTCCCGACTTGGGCCAATGTAAAAAATTGAAAAACTCGATAGAATAATAAGATAATAATTTTTCGGGAGATCCCTTTATAATTTTCGGTCCCAAGAAAATCATAAATTAATAATTCATAGAAACTGAAAAAAATATATTAAGAATACATTCAACACATTTGTTCCTCTTGATTACATTTACTGTACTTCAAAAGTCATTATTGATTTCCAATGCATATGAACACAGTAGTTACTAATTTACGTTGAGTCCCAAGATTCGCTGCAACGTAATTCTAAGAGGCATAGAATAATTTGCCTTTTTGTTTGGTATGTACAGTATAATTACTTAAAAACTCTTTAAATTAATAATTATTAATTTATTAATTTATCGATAAATTAATAACTCTCTAAATTAATAAATTTCTCCGATCCTGACATTTTTAATTTATAGTGTTTTAACTGTAATTTAATGTTGTGATTTTGAGAGACGAACTTGACTAAAGATGACTTTTTAGAACCAATTGATTGTGAATCCTTTACGGAGAATTGTTATATGTTATGTGAAGATGATTGGTGCTGTAATTATGTGACAACTTCATGTTGTGTGATTTTTGATGTTGTTGGTGATTGTATATATGTTAAATTGGTGGTGAATTGTTGATGATTGCATATATACAAGTATTGGTGATGGTGAGGTGATTATTGTTTGTGTGAACATATGCATTTGTAGTTGTGTCATATGTTCATGCATTCATGACTGATGGTGGTGGATTTTATATCCAAGACTGATGGTGGTGGATTTTATATCCAATTGAGGTGAGTACGATGTTTTTGTTGCATCGAAGGTGACGACCTGGAGGTGATTTGATACCACATGCATCTAGATGAGTCTAGAATCATTGCATAAACTGTTGGTGGATTGAATTGCATTGCAATGTGTTTTATGATTGATTGCTAACTGTAATTTGTGGATTGAATTATTGAGGGTTAATTGTTGATTGACAAGGTGAATTTGAGATATGTGTATGATACACTTGTTGAGATGAACTTGGAATAATATGCATGTGTTGTGGATACTTGTGAATATATGTATGGATTGTTATTCTTGAATATATTCTTTCATTTCCAATGTTCATGATAAATGTTTTTCGTGGATTATGATGATGTAATGCTAACCCTCAGTGGTTTATCACCTACTTTTCCATATGGACGGGTAGATGGAGTGCAAGATGCTTAGTTGTTTGCTTGATGATGCCGAGGAGTGGAGTTCCTCTGTTTATGCAAGTATCTAGATTTGGGCTCTGATCTAGGATAGTTCTTGCATGTTAGTTTTATTTTTGGACTATGTATTTGGAGTTGAGATGTTATTTGTTATTTGAGAATTGGAGAATAAAATTGTATTTTGTTGAGATCCAGAGATGTTCTATGAATTATATGTATGTTCCACTGCTATGTTGTGTAACATGATCTTTATGCATGTATGTTTTGTGGTTTGATTCGAAGACGTAGCATCTATTTCTAGAATATGTACGTATATTCGCGCGTTTTACCACTTATTAGAAATAGGGTGTTACACATTCCACCACCGTCACAACCACCGCATTCAAAGCACCGACAGTCTCCTTCTTTTACGGTTAAAAATTCATATTTAATTTGTGTTTTGTTAAAAAATTCTAATTTTTTTTAGGAAATTTATTTAGAATATTCTACACATTTCTGCAAAATTTCATTGAAAAATACATAAATTTAATTAAAAATAGGGACCAAAAGTAGTGATTGAAAATTTTATAGGGACTACAAGTTGAAGGAAAATTTTAGAGGGACTAAAACGAAAAGTTGACATATTCATAGGGACTAAAAACATATTTAACCCTAATTCTTACAATGTTTAAATTTCATTTTTATATGGAACAAAACATAAAAACAGACCGTGTAGCAAATCATGATAGAGGCCGGCCGTAAATGGGTAAATACTATTGATATAAAATGGTTTTGAATGAAATTTTCAAGAGAAAAAGAAGGACCAGTAATTAATGTCAACACATATTTCCTTCGTTCCAAGATATATGTAAAAACAAGATAATGTAAGTAGTTTATATCAATACGATTTAGTGTTAAATACTATTTGATACAATTTTTTGACCAAATACATTAATTTTTGCTTATATTTTAAGACGGAGAGAGTAGTTTACAAAATCCTTTGTAATATAATATAATTCTAAAATCCCTTTTCAAAACAAGATAAATATATAATCCCTCCGTCTCAAATTATAAGAATTGAAGTATAGTTTTTTGCATTTTCTTAGGAATAATTTTAGGTAAAATTACACTAACATCCCCTAAGGTTGTTTTAAATAACACAAACACCCCCTCTAGTTTTAAATCAAACACTAACGTCCCTTATTTTGTTATCAAATGGGCAAACACCTCCCTTCTATCTTAACACCATTATATTACATCTTAACACCGTTAAATTTCTCTTAACTCTCACACTTTCATTCACTATTATGAGCTCTTTTACTTCACTTCATTGTTGAACATTTTTTCTTCCTCAATTTTATTAAATTTCTCTTCTATTTTTGTGGTTGTGTAAGTTTGTTCTATATCATGAATTGTTAGTAGTTTAGGTAGTAGTGATAGTTTAGAGTGTAGTTGGATAGTGAAGAAGACTTCAGTTGATAGTTGAAATATATTAGTAAGTAGTGTGAGGACTTGAAGCAAGAATATATTATTGTATTGCTCTCCAAATAAGATTGATTGGATTATTTGGATTGATTACAAATGAGTACATGCTTGCCTATTTATAGTGTGGATGTCATGTTCTAGATAGTTCTTTCTAGATTCTTCATGACATTTCATACTACATGTTTAGTATTAATTAATTCTAGAGAAATCTAGGCATGTACATCATTCTATAACATTCTATAGGTTACTAATGCATTCTAGAGAATTCTAGAAATATGCAGCACATTCTAACACTCCTCCTTGATGCATATTTCGGTAACTCCAAGCATAATTCGTAGTAGCTCAAATCTTGTTCTAGCCAAATCCTCGATTGATAAAATGTTGATCAATTCTTGTGTACCATGCTCGAGGATGTTTATTATGCCCATTCAAAGATTTTCTTAGTCTTAGATCTTTTCCTCCATTGCCTTTGGCACATAATTTTGGTTTTGACGCCACTTTATAGTTGTCAGGCTCATGTTTAGCCAAGTTGCAAGTTTCATATATATCTACCAGTGATCCCACTCTTGTTGGAGTAGATTTTAGAGAAGTTTCTTGTTGAGAATGTGAAGGTGGCGTACCTGGTTACTCATTTGCTTCTTCTATAGCTTCACTGTTTGATTGTTTTATTGGAATGGTAATGCTACTTCTCTCAACTTGTCCTGCATTCCTATTCCAGCTTGCATTTTCATCAACTCTTTGAATGTAGTGTTAGTAGTATATTTGAAGCTTATTGGAAAGCTTCTATTTCTTTTCTCTATTTTTATTTTGGTTATCTCTTGCCTTTTGTGATTGTTGTCAAATATTGAGCATGTGTCTCCTTCAAAGTGTATAATATATCCTTTCTCCATCATTTGACCAATACTCAAAAGATTTTCTTTAAGATTGGGGACTAGTAAGACATCATTGATGAACCTCATACCTTTCTTAGTTTCCACCATCACAGTGCCTTTGCCTTTAGATTCCACGACTGAGTCATTTCCCAGTCGAACCTTTACCTTGACAGAGTAATCAATATCCTTGAAGATGCTCTCATCTTTGGCCATGTGATTGCTGCAACCACTATCCAAGCACCAATTTCTACTCAATTCGTCATTGGAATCTTGTGTGGCATAAAAAAGATGTTGGTCATAGTCACGTTGGCCCTTCTCACACTCATGCTCTTCAACGAAGTTTGCTTGATGCTTATTTTTGCGGTAGCAGTCCTTCTCCACATGTCTGAATTTCTTATAGTATCCACATTGTGGTTTTCCGCGCCATCGACAATATTTCTCGGCATGATTGGTCCTCTTACATATGCCACATGGAGGATAATCATCTTGATTTTTCTTTGAGAAATTTCTATAAAATTCTTTGTTTCTAGAATTTTCTCCACTTTTCTTGTTACCTCCAAATCTTTTATTTTGAGACCGAAATTTAAGCTTTGATTGAAAGGCATTTTCAATTGTATCATCATCATGTCTATTCAATCTTTGCTCATAAGCTTCTAGTGAGCCTATTAATTTTGTCACTGACAAAGTAGACAGATCTTTGGTTTGCTCAATCGTAGTAACAATTGCATCATACTTACGAGAAATAGAAATTAGAATTTTCTCAACAATTCTTTTGTCGAGAATATTATCCCCGTAAGTTTTCATTTGACTCACTAGTTCTTTTATCTTGGTATAATATTCTTTTATGGTCTCAGACTCTTTCATTTTTAATAACACAAACTCACGTCTTAGAGCTGAAGTTTAACAGCACGTACCTTGTCACTTCCTTCAAACTCCTCCTTTAGTGTACCCCAAGCATCTTTGGCAGTTGTAGCTCCCATTATTCTTGGAAACATACTTTCTGCTACAACTTGTTGCAGAAAACACAATGCCTTTGCATCTTTCTGTTTATTTTCCTTCAACTCCTTTTTCTGAGCTGCATTGAGAGTTGAAATGTCTGCGGGAATAGTTTATCCTTCATCTACAATCTCCCATAAATCTTGAGAGCAAAAAAATGTCTTCATTTTAATGCTCCAAAAATCATAGTTTTCACCATTGAAAGTAGGGATAATCATAAATGATGGTTGAATGGTATTAGCCATGTCTTAGGGAAAAATTTAGAAATTGTGTAGGATATAAGGAGGGTTTGGTTGGAATTTAGGTGGATAAATTTTCTGCGCCCAATATATGATCGAACGTAGCTCTGATACCACTATTAGTAGTTTAGGTAGTAGTGATAGTTTAGAGTGTAGTTGGATAGTGAAGAAGACTTTAGTTGATAGTTGAAATATAGTAGTAAGTAGTGTGAGGACTTGGAGCAAGAATATATTGTATTGCTCTCCAAATTAGATTGATTGGATTATTTGGATTGATTACAAATGAGTACATGCTTGCCTATTTATAGTGTGGATGTCATATTCTAGATAGTTCTTTCTAGATTCTTCATGACATTTCATACTACATGTTTAGTATTAATTAATTCTAAAACATACTAAACCATTCTAGAGAAATCTAGGCATGTACATCATTCTATAACATTCTATAGGTTACTAATGCATTCTAGAGAATTCTAGAAATATGCAGCACATTCTAACATGAATGAATCTGTATTTCAAATTTGTTTATTTTATGGATTTTATGAAACTCAATTTCATGAAACAAAAGGAAAACTAACTCTGCAATTTGCATATGGCTTTCACTTTTGAATATATGCTAAAAGAAACAAACAAGAAACACTTTCAAATTGTGTGCATTTCACAATTTTTTTTACTGATCATGAGGTTGTGTATCGGTCATCGTTCCATTTTATGAATTATTGTGTTTCTGTATATGTTTATGCTTAGGGGTCGGATTCTGATAATGTCGTTGTTGCTTTTAGAGGTTGAAGTATCTAATGGGGTTTAAATCATTCATTGATGGCTAATATAAGAAGGGAAAAAAGGATTAGAATAATAATTTAACTATTTTTCAAATCAGAACTTTGGTCTTTTGGCTATATTCAATCCATTGTTATGTACCTTTTGAATCGCATCAGCCATGAAATTCAAGTTTTATCGGTTTCTGTACTTAAGAAAATGAATGACTCAACACTGTATTTTTTAAGAAACAGCTACAAAAATGATAAAGTATAACCCTTTTTGTTTCTTTATCTAACGGAAGTTTAACAGTGTAAAATAAGGGGAGGTTTGTGTTTTTTAAAAACTAGAGGGGATGTTTGTGTTGTTTAAGTAAAACTCAAGGGAGGTCAATGTAATTTTCCCTTTAATTTATTTGAATTCATTGCATGATTTATTGCATTCCGAGTTTAGGGTGTCACACCCTTCCTTCAGCGACTAGGTTGACACGCCGAGGAAGAGTCCAAAACTTTTAACGACGGAGCAATGACAAAGGAAAAGCACCACATCATGAATAAAACTCCGTTGCCCAGAAAACCAAAACTCAAATACAACGGTGACCACCCCTTATAGTAGCGCCTTTGTCAATTATAAGTCAAAAGAAAGCCAAAAATTACAAATCAAGGGCGATGACAACTTCACCACGAGTCCGGGTGTGCTCCATTTACTTCATTTACCTACTTGGAGGTAAATGGAGCATACTCCTTCACCACTGCCACAAAAAACATAAAAAAAAAATGCATAAATAGTTCTAAACGTAAGGGTAAAATTACAATTAGCAAGCTAAACAATCAAGAATATTGAAGAAGAAATAGAAACCAACTTGATAAAATGTAGGTTCAAGTACTCCGAAAACGCTGCGAAAACTTGCACGAATTTGGGAAAGCTTGGCGTTGCAGAAAACTATAAGAAGCAAAGGAGTTCAAAGGAAATAAAAGTGTTCAGACTTCAGATAGACCCTCCAAGACCTTTTATGCATCTCTCTAGAACCTTTGAAAGCCCACAGGGTCATTTATTAAGTACAATTCACACAAAGACCTAGCGCTTCCAAAATGAAGCAACAATCAGAATTAGAAATTCTGATCAACACAACGGTTCATAAATGGACCCAATAGATAACCAAACATTGAGATCAATCCAACAGTTTGGATGTTTCCTCAATATAGAAAGGAGCCCATTTACACTCATTTTAAATTTGAGGAAGGAAATCCCATTCAAAGTAGGTCGATCCAAATCCATCGATGCAAAAAGATATCAGAGACCATGTGTCTCGCTAGTTCTATGGTTCAACAGTGAGATAAGTCTTGCATCATACACAAGTCAGATTCAATCATTGAATCAATAAATTCCACCATTGAATAATACGAGATAAATGAGACTTATGGATCCAATAATAAAAAACATACTATTTGTGCGTGGTACAAGACTATTTTACTCGTGCACATAAGACAAAGGCTATTAATTGGTAATGATTTATAATATTGTCTTTATACCTCCAAAAAAAAAGTAAAGAAAAACATAAACTAAAAAACTTGCATTAAGTGGATGAAATTAGGAAATACAAATTTAAAAATGAAGTACGAAAATGATGAAGAAATACATCAGGTCACAAAGTACTGGAGTGCTAATTAAGAATAATGAAACAAGAGCAATCTATTGCATAAGTAAATTTCTTATTATTGCTGCTTGTGCTGTGTCCGTTGTAGCCAATAGCTCAGACAAACGCTCACTTAGGTCATCAACTTCTCTGTTCAAGTTTCTAATATAGTTGCAAGTCTCCTGCAACACCCTCGAAGCTGAAACCTGATATAGTAAAATTCAATTTAGTAAATGCTATATATTTAACTATTCTCTTAAAATATATAGTTAAAAATTGTAAACATCAACAATTCTTGTAGATGGGAAAAAACTGGTGCTAGATAGAAGTACTTAATCCCCTCGTATTTGTTAGGCCTATTGTTGTTCCTTTTTCTTGTTATGTCCCTGGACCTAGGATTAAGTTGGTTTAAATACCCTCTTATACTTACTCTAGTGTATTTATTTATGATGCTTAAAAATGACAAAATCACTCTTGCACCTTTCAAGTTTTTTTTTTTCTTGGTCAATTAGCCTAGGCGCCAGAGACCTTAAAGGTGAATAAGTATGGTGTCTGGGGTTCGAACTCCGGTCCCAATTAGCCTAGGGGCCAGAGACCTTAAAGGTGAATAAGTATGGTGTCTGAGGTTCGAACTCCGGTCCCTGCATATATTATGCATTATCCCTTACCAAATGAACTAAGCTCAGAAGAACTTCTTTACGGTTTTTTTATTCAATTAAATTTTGTTTTTTCATAAGCAAAATTATATTAAGAGCTGTTTTGTGAGCTTTTAGGAGTCCACCATAGTTAGAGCTGACTCTCCGGTAGATTAATAGGGTATCTCTACAAGCTTAGATTCTTTGATCCGCTATAAAACTAATCTCTTCTATGTATTAAAAATATAGTATATGGTAGTTACAAGCTTAGATTCTTCTCATCATCATTATAGTTTTCATTTACTTTTTTCTACTTATCTCTTACCAATGACTTTTATCAAAAATAATGGTAGTGTATTTAAGCAACAAAATCACATTAATTGAATAATATGAATGTAATTAAGCAAAAAATGAAGCAAAAAGAAATACTCTAGTTTTTTGATTAAGACTAGGAAACAAATAATATGTAGGAACAAACCTTGTCAGAGCTCCTATTGCGAATCTCTGGAAGAAGTTGCTGCAACTTGGAGACAAGATCATGGATCTGATCGTCGGTGATATTCCTCGAGCTACTCGTTTGCCGTGACCGTGACCTCCTGCTAGACATCTTTATAAAATTCAATAATTTCAAACCTAAGTGAAGCCTAGAAAACAAAAACTAATATACTATACTACTTTAGTTTTGGATATATATGTGATCTTAATCTTAGTGATATATGGAAATGTCAGAGACAAATTGAAATAGGATATGGTGATAGGTAAACAAAGGAGTGAGTAGCTAGGAACAAGGAATGGGGAAGGGATAGTGATGTTGAAGAAGGAGAAAGAAAGAAAAGTATTGCATGGGAGAACGAAGAGGGTTATGGTTGTTTTTAAATAGGGTTTTGGAGAGAGAGAGTAAATACTAAATAGAAACAACTTTCTAGAAATACGGTAAACTAGTGTTCCCAAATTAGGGTTAGAAATTTAATACTAGTATGTGTATGTTTCAAGTGAGAGAAAGATATAAAGCTTTGTTTTTTGTTTTTGACCATCTTAGACTGTCAGTGCAAAAGTTTAGTATTATTTTTTATTTTGGTAGCAGAGATAGATTTCTTTTGTCTGGATATTATTGTAGTTTGACATCATGAGTTACGATAATACAGAGGCATATTTCTTGTCGTTTGACTGAACAACTCATAACAATGTGGTCCAAAAACGTTTATCATCATAGGATGCGTATTTCTAAATCACACGTACAGTAAAATAAGTAAAAGAGATAAAATAAAACAAAAGAAATAACAACTCATTTTTAAAATGAAAGAACTTCAATTAATTCTGTTCCTAATTTCTTGGTTGATAGACATATTAATTGAAATATATCTAAAAAATAACATTGAGAATTTGTAAAAAGTAAAAAAAAATTATATTGATAAATGCTAACAAATACTCTTATGACACTTGATAAGAAGTTTAAAATTGAAATTTTTTCTTAAGATTTATGTGTTCAACAATTTGAAGAATCAAAAGGTTACTTTTTCTACATAAAAGTTATCAATTGTTTTCATTTTTCAATCGTTAACAAGTGTCCTTATAACACTTATTTGTTAGCAAGACCTAATAATATGTAGTATTTTCGTTGATCGTTATTTTGGAATTTAAATTTACATTTTTTATTGCCTCAACTATTTAAATTCACTAGAAGTAATGAAATTGGTTAGTAGATGAATCATATTAACTAACACATTAATTTTGTGTCAAATGTGAATAAGATCGAAACAATAGTATCTAATGTGATCGTTTCTTGTATGGAAAGTTTTTTTGATAATAGTGGCAAAGATGTTGTGCAATTGTATGTAGATGAAAACTTTAGTTTGAACCGACACAAATGAATGAACTCATATTTGAAGGAGAGACCATTAGTATATCAATGTACGTAAAAGTCACATCGAAATATTGTTGTTGAACAACGTATAACTCCTATAGCTAATATATTAAGTAACTATATATTTTTTTGTATAAATCTTAAGTAACTATATTAAAATGCAGTGCTGAATCCACCTGTTTAGTTGTTCCCAACAATTTCGATTGTAAAGAACAAATTCACAATTTCCTAAATTTTAAATATCAAAAGTCTGATTCACTACTACAAGTTGCCAAATTTTGGCCAAATTATTAAATTTAAAAAACAACTCAATGTTTTTAAATTTAAGCTAGACTTAACTCAATTCTTCAAAATAACTCTCAAGAAATGCAATATGTTAATACGTCGTTTTGAGCACCGACTATGGATCAATGTATCAGCAAGTTCGAGAAGATTAATAGTTAAAAAATTGTCTGATAAAACAGACTAATTACTTAACAGGTTTAATATATAATACATGAAGTGTCACGCAGAGAGCATATGCAAAGATCGTATTATATCTTTGTTGGACCCTCTCAGGGTTTGATTAATATTTAATTAAGAATGAAATTAAGAAATGAGAGATGCACGTGACCAATAGCACCGTCCTCGCTGTTAATTGGATCCAATGTCATGTGCGCCGAGATGCATGCTGAGCAATCTCATCTGCAGCTACTTTTATATTTCTTTTCCAGCAGCATTAACGATATTGATGATCATTTCTTTCGTACTTTTTTTTCACCTTAAATTAAAAATACTTTCTTTTTGAAATATGTTGTCAATTCTAACTTAAAGAAGAAGTTGATTCAAATACAATTTTTACCTTTTGATCTCAGATAATCAGAAGAACACTTCAGCGCTCAAGTCATTATGTGAGTAAAATATTGTAGGAGTAAAAGGAAGAGATAAATCCTACCTTGAGGATTGTTTGAATCCACTTAAATAAGTGAGGGATGAAATTCTACCAATGATGGCAGAATGTCGTTGGTCGACGTTGGCAGAATGAAATTTTGTAACCGTCGAGCGTTATATATTGAATGAGAAGGAGACGTTTCAGATGTGTTGATGGTCTATGTTGATGCTCTGATCCTGGTGAGCGTTACATATTAAAAGTTTTATGCCTTAAACTAGCGAGCAAGGCAGTTTTGGCAGTCCAAAATGTAACACCTTAAACCCCGAATGCAATAAAATATGCAATTAAATCAATTAATCAACATAGTTTAAATGTCACGTCGTCATTTTCTCAAAACATTCATAAATACAGTTTTCACAAAACTCACAATGGAAATCATTGTACAAAAATATCTCAATAGCATGTAAACATCCTCAAATACATGAGTTACAAAATCTCAACATCGTATCATAGGTCTCACATAACGATAGTCTCAACATAAATTCATCAACAAATAAAAGACATAAAAGAAACAAAGTCCTGACACTCCTAAATCAAAATCTAAGACCATCCACAACAAAGCATCTTAAACTAGGTGCTTAAATTAATTTCATATGCCCACATCATTCATTTCACAGTAATACTTAATAAGCATTCATTTTTTCCAACACAGCACCTCAAAAGAAATTATTAAATAGGTCCTACAAATAATTATATGTCATTACATTTCAACAAAATTTAAGATGGTGGTGCTTCCATAGTCACCCTTCTCAATCGCCACCCATATATTATACTCCACAATGGGGGTGCCTATTTAATATGGTGCTAAATAGATGAAGCACCTACCATTGTTATTGGTCTAACTAGACTCCAAGCAAAACGATAAAGAGGTAGCTCCAAAGTTAGTCCTCAAGCACTCATAAGCAAAAAGAAGTCATTCATGCACGTCATCTACATCATTCATACAAATGGATAGGTGATCAATTAAACGACCACTGGGGTTAGATAATATTCAAGAATTTCAAGTATAGCACATACACATACTTATCATTCTTAAGATACCAACTTCATGTGAATATTATCATATTTCGTTCATAACACAATTATCACATATCACGTCAAATCCTCATCATTAAATCAACACTCATTTACAAACTAACAACATCAATTCAAGTGGGCAAACATCACCAATCAATTATATTCCAAGTACCCGATTTCACATAAGTTTGCATCATTCATCGAATCACATATTCATATAATACACCAAATCACAACATCACACAATTTATATGCATGCTATGTTCTAGACACCTCTACATGCATGCGGTACTGGTCTCTTGGATGTCGAAGTCATTTTACCAATTAACACCACTTGGATATAAATATCCGATCTCCACATGGATGTCGGAAATAATATCTTTGAGGGATCCTATCTCCACTTGGATATTATAAATATCCAAATCACCAAAATTAATGAATGTATAAACATATGACTCACCAAATGCATACGTTTATACAAGACATCACCACTTTAACACCAACATCGACACCATAATTAACACCATCAAAAGTATACGTGTATTCATCATCATTATATACATATATGCAATCATCATCAAGCTATCAATCAAGCATAAACATCATCACCAAGTGTTTAACACAACAAAGAAACAACATCGTCTCATAAGACACAATTGGCATAATAGACGGACAATCGCTCATAACAAGATACCAACATATTTTACACTCAACAAACAATGATTCGTTCTTAATCTATCATACTATCATGCATATAAGACATTTACATGTTTTCAATTCATAATTCCTCATTTTCACAAAGTTCGTCTATTTTCAATTTTCTCAACAAAAGTAGGGTACAAGGCTCTTACATATCATTAAAACATTCCTACATACCATATAACATCTCAGTAATTCAATCATAGCATCTTTGTTTCGCAAATTCCATTTATTTTTAAAAATTCACAAAGTTCGTCTCATTTTCATCATATTTCAAAATCAATTCTTTTTCAATGCAAAGCCATGTTAAACCAATCATATAAACTCAATTACACTTTAATTAATTAGGGTTAGGTGTTTGAGACCCTTTAGTATACCTAAAAACTCATTAAAAGTTGAAAAATCGGATTTTCCGTGCACAAAACACTCAGCGTCCCGCCATCGGGTCGCACGGTCGTGCAACCCATCAGCGAATCACATGCACGATCCGTGCCTACAGGCGCACGGTCCTGCCAGTCTGACAGCACTTGAAATTTCCGATTTTTCATTTTGCGTTTTCACGCTCAAAATTCTTTTTTCAAATCCGTTTTCGATGCCGTTTTCATCAATGTGTCCCAATCAATTAAGCCATTCAAGTTCTACTTTAAAACATCATTTTCATACCAAAACAGCTTAAGTTTGATGGTCAAACATAACTTAATTCACATAATCACTTAAAATGATTGTTAGCTTAAAAACCCAATTTTCACTTAATCGATTCCTCACCAAAACATACCAATCAAAAACAGAAATTCTACTCAATCTAATTCTATATAACAACTTCATGATTCATTCACAATCATCAAAATCATACTTCTCCTCTTTTAACCCATTTTCACAAAAATCACCAAAACACTACAACTAAATCCAAACATCACATTTATCACACCAATTTCATGGATTCTAAACAAAACATATACCCAACAACATTCATAGAGTATAAATCATGAATTCAACATTAAACAACGACAACATCATCATTTTCACCAAATTAATTCAAATTCTCAAAGTAAACAACTTAGCATATATCAACAATGGAATTTAAGCATTAACAATAACTTTTCAACAACTTTCATATACCAAAATTATCACAAAATTTCAAGCACGAAATTCAACACATATAATGATCAATTTTCATAATTCAACCAAAATGATTTTGACGCATAAGCTAAAAATTGATTATAGATTATTAAGTATAGCAAACCTATCCCTCTTACCTTGTTTTCCATAAGTTCAAGCTAATCACCAGGAATCCTCACTTCCTTGGGGCTTCCTCTTTCTCTTCTATTCTTCACCTCTCTTTCAATTCTCTCTAAGTTTCTTGATGTAGTAAATCCGCAAGTGCACGGTTTACCACTGTAGTAATAAAGAGTATCGTTCTGACAAGGAGTTGTTGAATTCAATTAACCTCTATGAATGATTAGAAAAGAGTTTCAGTTGAAAACTTGGGATTTTAACGGTTTAAAAGTAATAATGAAAAGCGCCTTGGGATTATTGGTTCTTCATGGTGACAAACCCTTCACAAACCAAACCCTAAACCTATAACTTTATGTTGGAACTATTTTCTAAAGACAAGTTTCTCTTTAGCCTATCACATCTCCTTTCGGTTTCAGTGAGTGTGTTTCTCTAGCAACCACGCCTATTCTCATGGTTGATTGCTATTGGAATCCTTGAAGAACGAAACTTTATTGTCTCAAGTTTTGCTAGACTATTATCATATTTTGCAATCCTTGTCTAATTTCACTTATTCCAATATCCAAACTTTTTCTTTCGATGCTTCGCTTTGATATTTGTGATGATGAATTAACAAGTACTAACCCTCCTCTATCGCATTATGAGTTTGATACTTGTTAATTCATTATAAAAACGGTGAAATTAGATTAGAAAATATATTTACATAAAATTAGGGTTCGAGGCTTGCTTTGATTAGGATTAGGTCATTAGACTCATCCAACAATCCCAAGACAAGAAGAGTCTACTCACTCATGTTCATCGTAGAAATACAAGAGAAGAAGGAGAAGAATATAAAATAAAATAAAGAACTTTTATTAAAAGAAACAATTGTCACTTATTATTTCCAAGAACAAAAGATGATTGAATATGATTGCTAGCTACTCTATTTATAGTCTACAACTACTTAAGCCCCAAGAAATACGTCAATAAAATGTTCCACAAGAAACCATAGCCTTTAGGTCAAAAATAAACTAAATAGGTAGCTTGTACAAGAAGCAAAAGCAGCAAAAAGCTGTCTGCAAGCACGGGTCATGCCAGGTCTTCTGACTTGTGTTGACCTTGAAATCTTGAAGGCATGGCCATGTCATTGCTAGGCACGGCCGTGCCTGATAAAATTGTCCAGGGTCTTCATATTTCAGGCACAAATCAGCTCATAATCACCTTTCTTTTGCTTCAAGACACAATCTTTGAAATATTTGTTCCTAAAATAAAATAACTTGCAATTGAAGTAAAATATAGCTCTAAAAAGGAAATAAAAACATATAAAATCTAAATAAAACAAACTCAAATATTATATAAAAAACACTAATTATTGACTCATCATTTCTCTAGCCTCTCTTGTGTGAAAATGTGTATAATGAGCTAACACTAATTTTCCCTCATAAGTTATCTATATATACTCCAATAATGAGATAGGTTACCTTAATTCATAATGGGCCTAAAAACTCTTTATCACTTAATTCTAAAAAGTTACTATACACTTAACTCATTAAAAACATCGAATAAATTACCACTTCAAAATATTTACTGCAAGTTACTACTAAAAATAACTATTCACACTAAAACACTAAAATGTTCCACATTCTAAAATTACTATTTTAACCTCACTCCTCAAATTACCAAAATATCCTTAGTCCTAAAAATGACAAAAATACCCTTCTCGCCTAAAAAATCCAATAATTCCAAATCAAACACACAAACAAGCAACTAAACACATATAACAAATAAATAAAATAATCCTAGCAAAAACGGGTCGTTACACAAAACGGTTGCCCCCAAGTCATCATTATGATAGTCAAGAGTGGTGACTTCTAGTAGATTATGTAGATGTAAGCCAAATATTTTGTAAGTATGTAATTAGTTTTCGCAAAGTATGATTTTGTGCTCGCGAAGAACATTCATTGCAAAAGTGTAACACCCTAAACCCTTAAAGCGATAAATTACGCTAATCATATGATCGTACAAGAATTTAGATGTTACATCTTCGAATAAGTTCAACAACATGCATAAATAATTTTTCTCATAAACATATATCACAGCAGAATAGTAATAATTCTCATCAAATAAAACAACACATCTCCAAATAGTCATGTCATATAAACATACTACATCCAGAAATATAAATTCTCAACTCAACACACTGAGTGAACATAATATCTCAACAAGTCATAACGGAAAAATAAACAGACAAACACCCCTAAATCAGAGTCCGACTCTATAGACTCCAAAACAAACGACGTAGCTCCAAAGCTATCCTCAAGCAACTCACCAAGATAAGCAAACTAGTCATGCACGCCGTCTACCCATCCATACTGTAGACCATGATTTTCGGGTATCAATCCATTGATTGGTTTTGAACCCTCAATCGTTTGGACTTTCTCGATTTTTCGTGGGAAGGGAAAATGAGTTAAACCCTTATTTGGATCCCGGGGTCGGTTACGATTGGGGAAGGTGTTAGGCACCCGCATCGTCCACGGTACTCCGTGGGAATCTCTTTCCAACTTTATCTTGTACTAGGTTATTTTTATTTGAAAATTTATTGCTAAAAGTCTAAGTGAAAGAATGGAGGGAGAAGAGGTATGAGCTTTTGTTATTTTTATTTGATCGATTTGGAAGGAATAAAACCTTGCCTACGTACCCTTAAAAGGGATCAAAACCGCCGTAGTTCTCTCTTAAAAATATTTTTTGTGGGTTAAGTTGATTTTAATTTGATTTTGAAAATGATTTTAAGAAGGGTTGCGAGACCTCAAGGTATAGAAGAATAAAATGGAAGTGAGGTTGTTTCAATTTTAATTAAGAACTTTAGTCTAAGTTTAATTAAGATTCATTAGAAATTTGATTAAGAAAAATAAAAAAGGAAAACAACTTGGATTTGGATCCAAGGTTTATTAAGAAAATATTTGACTTTTTACTTGTTTGATTTTTGAGATAAAAAGGTTTTTCTAAACTAACGGTAAGCTAACGTAACGACGTGAAAAATAAAGCGAGGTAAAAGCGATTAATAAAGTGATATGGTGTCGGTGCAAGTGTCGATGTGTGCAATTACTACGCTATTACATACCATTCCTAGGTCCATTCTAAAGCAAGAAATAAAAATGCGAAAAAATAAATTACATCAATACCTAACATACACACTAAATCAATAACTATAATAAAACAACCCAAAAGCAAAAATAGAATGAATGACGAAAATAAAATATGCATGCAAAAATTCTAAACACAATTAAAACATAAGTAAGCACAAATTAAATTGAGCACCACAATTAAAAATAAACAAGCAAACATTAGGAGAAAGTAATGAAAATAAGCAATTAAAACAAAATTTAAGGTTGGAAAGTTTAAAAGGATGGAGATATATTTTTAGGAATAAAAAGAGGCATTTAAATGCCAAAAGTGGAGAAAATAGTAAAAAGGAGAAGAAATTAATAAAATTAAAATTGGCTCAGCAGGATTAAATCTGGACCACTTGATGCATCAAGGGGTCCAAATTTACTCACTAAAGGGCTCATCACAGCCACTAGATTGATCTAAAGGCTAAAAATAACACAGGAAAAAATCAAGGTAAAAAGTTGGGAATACAGCAGCCATTAGATCAATCTAAAAGGTTAAAAACAAAACAAAAAAGAAAAGGAAAAAAGACAGCGAACATAGCAGCCACTTGATCAAAGTTGATCAAGATCAGAGAGTGAATCCTCCCAAGAGCATCCTCGGGCGTTGGATCTAGGATCCAACGGCCTAGTCTTGAGGTCACATGGCCACACAATAACACAGCAAGCATAAAATCAAACTAAGTGTACAGTAGCTGTTAGATTAAACAAAGAAGATAGATCTGATGGTTAGAAGTGATGGAGCATGGTGAACACACAGTGTACGCGTGCGTATGATTAAGCAGGGGTATAAAAGCAAAATCTCAAGGCAAAACACACATAACATGAAATGAACCTCTCTCTAAACAAAACCAAAGCAAAAAGAAGAGAGAGAGGCTCTGCAATTCAGACCTTCTTCTCCGACCAACCTCACCGGTCCGGCGCGGTGGCCGACCACCGCGAGGTTGCGGCACCACCGCGTCGGAAATTTTTCTTTGGCCCGATTCAATTTTTTTTTAGCTTTTTAACAATCCTTTTTCTTTCTAATCACGAATCCGGGCTTAATTTTTCAAGAAAATCGTCGGTGAAGCGTAGATCTGAGTTTGAAGTTTGAAAAACAAAGTTTAATGAAACACACAAAAACTACCGGATCTACATAGGAGCTCACATAGAAACACGTTTACCTTTGTTTTTGGCGAAATCCGGTCCGATCTGCTACTGCCGCCGTCGGTTTGCTTGCTCCGGCCACCTCTCACACAAGCTTCCGGTTCGGTTGAGAGCTGGTCCGGTTCGGCCGGTCCGGTTCTCTTGCTGTTCCGGTTCGTTTTTGATGCAAACGAGTAGGTCCGGTTAGGTTTTGTGTTGTATGTGGGTTTTTGTGATGATTTTGTGATTGTAGTGTTGATTGATGATATTTTTGTATGTGTGGTATAGCTGGAAAACTAGATGAATGTTTGAATGTTCATATGAAATTCATAAGATATTCATCATGTTCATGAGCTTTTTATGACTTTGATTCAAAAAAGGGGAGAGAGAGAAATATTGGAGTGTTTATGATTTTTTTATTCTGATTATTCTCTGCGGCTACAGTGATTGTGACTGACTCTGACGCGCTACAGTGCACTGAAGGACTATTTATAATAAAATATTAGGGTTACTCTGATAAAGCCAAATGACCACACTGCCCTTGTATCAGAGACTTGAGAAAGGGGACAAAGAGGACCAATCTGTGACTGCCACCTGGACAGGACCCTTAAAACAAACAAAAGAAATAAAAATAATAAAAAAAAGAAAACAGAAAAAAGGATGGGATTACTGTCACGTTAGTGACATATATGAAAATATACATACATATAAAAACTAAAGAATAAATAATAATAAAACATAATTTAGAACAAAAATAAAATAATAAAAACAAAAAAAGAAAGGAAAAAAAAACTCTTTCGGTAACCAAAATGAGGTATTTTAAAATACCTCTCTGCCGAAATTTCAACTGAATGACTAAAAAATACAGTGTTTTTAAAATACAAATAAACTTCTTAAATGTCGAATAACAGTTTTTAAAATACGCACAAAAAGATTTAATTATACGAATAATAAAAACTTCACTAACCAAAAATACGACAAAAACTCAATTATACGAAAAGAAAAGTTTTAAATAATTGGAAATAACATACGAACAACAAAAAAAAGTTTTAACTGACTGAAATACGAATAAACTGCTTTAAATACTGAAATTGTTAATAAAGATCTTAACTATACGGAAAAGGATTTTAGGTAATTAAGTGCGGACAAAATATTTTACAGGTCAAAATTTGGGGTATGATAGATGCCCCTATTTAAGTTTCTTCGTCACGGGGATTTAAAAAAAATGAAATTTTAACGCAACGGATCGGAGAGACTTAAATATTAAGTACGCCAATTTTGACCAGTTGAAAAGCTGGGAATGCAATGCTTTACGAATATTATGATATGAATGCCTGCAATGCAATTACGAATGCAAAGGCGAAGAACACATACTGATTGGGGAACAAAACCGATAAGTATCCCTGGGGAGAAAAGGCTGTCTACTACCATTACTGCGGTAAAGACGAACATACGAAGAGAAATACTGTCTATTACCATTACTGGGTAAAGACGAACATACGAAACGAAATATTGTATGTTACCTTTACTGAGGTAGCGACCAAACATACGGAAAGAAATACCGTCAATCACCTTTACTGGGGTAACGACCAAAACATGAAAGGAAATACCGTCAGTTACCTTTACTGGGGTAATGCCCAAAATACGAAATGGGTTACCTTTACTGGGGTAACGACCAACGTAGGAAAGGAAGTACCGTCAATTACCTTTATTGGGGTAACGACCATCATACGAAAGGAAATACCGTCAGTAACCTTTACTGGGGTAACGACCAACATACGAAAGGAAATACCGTCACTTACCTTTACTGGGGTAACGACCAACATACGAAAGGAAATACCGTCAGTTACCTTTACTGGGGTAATGACCAACATATGAAGAATCAACAGCTACTGGTACAAGAAAAGGTGGGACCTGCCACTTGAACTTGAATCAAACACAACTAAGGATGACATTTTTACGTATTAGAGTAAACCACAGGAGAATAATGCAACTATGTATGAATGATATTTGTATGCATGCTATGTATGCATGAATGAATGCTTATGCTACTCATGTGACAGTATACTGGTGAGACTGTTGAGACAAGATTGGGCAGGTCCAAAGAAAGTGACCCGTCATCACATTACCAACATCCAGTACCCTTCATCGGGGATAATATCATTGGGGATGAACTAAAACACAACCGGGGTACAACCCTTCCAATAAATTACTGGCAGAAGTCGCCATTTCTTGACCGAGGTACTTTTCTCGAATTCATGCTTCACATAGCCATTGCTTTCTTTTGTATATTTTTCCATTTCTTTCGAAATCCCTAACTTTTGCCTGGATCGCCCTTTCAGGTTTTCAATCCACCGGGAATATATTTTTTTTTGCATTTTTCATGTCCTTAATTTTTGCATGGACCGCCCTTTCAGGTTTTCGATCCACCAGGACGCTCATTTTCGCCTAAATCGCCCTTTCGGGTTTTCAACTTAGCGAGCTTTTTCTTCTTCTTCTTCTTCTTCTTCTTCTTCTTCTTCTTCTTCTTCTTCTTCTTCTTCTTCTTCTTCTTCTTTTTTTTCTCTTATTTTTTTAGCAATGACTATGTCCATTTGTTGTATCTACCTGCTTTTAGACCGAATGTTGACACATGCTTCTATGATACATAATTGTAGAGATAATATGTTTGTCATTTTTGTTTTTTTTTCAAAGAAAACACAAAAATTTTAAAAAGATTTTTCAAAGTTTTTGTTTCAAGTACTAATATTAAAAAATGGAAGAAATTTTGCACATAGAATAAACAAGAATTCCAAATAAAAGCACAGGCTCAAATTAATGTATTAGAAATGGTAACCGGCCAAAGGCATGGCACCACGGATTACAAAATTTGGAAAATGGTAATTAATATATGGAACGTACATTGAACACAATAACCACTATATTCCCTAACAACTTTGAAATCCACTGCTATGATGCTCTGATATCGGAGAATTTCTGACAGCTAAGGTGCCCTAAGTGAGTGATGCTTAGTTTGATGTAGTTATTTGTCATAAACCTTTAACTTTTGCATAGATCGCCCTTTCGGGTTTTCAATCTATCAGGGTAAACATTCTTTTCTTTTCTTTTTTTTTTGTTTTTTTTTTGTCTCTAATTTTTGCATGGACCACCCTTTCGGGTTTTCAATCCATCGAGACGCTCATTTTTGGTTTAGGCCGCCCTTTCGGGTTTTCGACCTACCGAGCTATTCTCTTATATATCTTCTAGACAAAGTATTTCTTGACTGCATCAGAATTCACAGGACGAGGTAACTCCTTTCCATCCATATTTGTAAGAATCAAAGCACCACCCGAGAAAGATTTCTTAACAACATAGGGACCTTCATAGTTAGGTGTCCATTTGCCCCTTGGGTATGGTTGAAAAGACTTGATACTCTTGACCACGAGGTCTCCTTCTCTAAATTCGCGAGGACGCACCCTCTTATCAAATGCATGTTTCATTCTTGACTGATATAGCTGTCCACGACACAAAGCTGTCATACGCTTTTCTTCAATCAAATTCAACTGATCGTACCTATCCTGACACCATTCAGCTTCAGACAACTCAGCTTCCTTCAAAACTCTTAAAGACGGGATCTCAACCTCCACAGGAAGCACAGCCTCCATACCATATACCAGAGAGAAAGGGGTTGCCCCTGTCGAAGTACGCACTGAGGTACGATAACCATACAAAGCATAGGGTAACATTTCATGCCAGTCCTTGTAAGTGACCACCATCTTCTGCACAATCTTCTTGATATTCTTATTTGCAGCTTCAACTGCACCATTCATCTGTGGTCTATAAGGAGAAGAGTTATGATGTTCAATCTTGAAATCATCGCACAATTCTTTCATCATCTTGTTATTCAAATTAGTACCATTATCCGTGATGATCTTGTTAGGAACACCATATCGGCAGATGATATTGTTCTTGATGAATCGGACCACCACTTGCTTGGTCACATTAGCATAAGATGCCGCTTCAACCCACTTGGTGAAGTAATCAATAGCTACTAGTATGAAACGATGTCCATTGGAAGCTTTTGGTTCAATCCGACCAATCATATCAATGCCCCACATAGAGAAAGGCCGCGGGGAGGAGATAACAATGAGCAAAGTTGGCGGTATGTGGATCTTATCTGTATAAATCTGACACTTATGACACTTCTGGGCATGATGATAGCAGTCAGCATACATTGTTATCCAGTAATAGCCTGCCCTCAACGACTTTTTAGCCATTGCATAGCCGTTGGCGTGAGTCCCGAACGTGCCTTCATGTATCTCATGCATTAACAAATCTGCTTCACGCCGATCTATACATTTGAGCAAAACCTCATCGAAGTTCCTTTTGTACAACACATCTCCATTCAAGAAAAAGTTACCAGCCAATCTTCTTAGAGTCCTCTTATCTTTGCGAGATGCCCCTGACGGATACTCTTGTGTCTGAAGGAAAACCTTGATATCATGAAACTACGGCTTGTCGTCAAAGACTGCTTCAGCAGCAAACACATAAGCGGGCCTGTCAAGGAATTTGACACTGATTAAAGGCACATGATTGTGATGATTCACTTTGATCATTGAAGATAGAGTAGCTAAAGCATCTGCCATTTGATTCTCCTCACGAGATACGTGGTTCAACTCTACTTTGTTGACGAAAGTTAACAACCGCCTGGCATAATCTCTATAAGGTACCAACCCAGCATGATGAGTTTCTGACTTTCCTTTGATTTGATTAATCACCAGAGTTGAATCACCATATATCTTAATTCTCTTAATCCTCAAGTCAATAGCTTCCTCAATACCCATAATACAAGCTTCATACTCTGCAATGTTATTTTGCAATCAAACCGTAGTCTTGAGGTAAAAGGGATATGATGGCCCTTGGGAGCAATGAGGACTGCCCCGATTCCATTACCATAGACATTAACGGCTCCATCAAATATCAAACCCCATTCGGACTCAGGATCAGGGCCTTCGCCCAACAATGGTTCATCACAATCTTTCATTTTTAAATGCATGATCTCTTTATCCGGGAAGTTGAACTTGATAGGCTGGTAATCTTCAATTGGTTAATGAGCTAAATGATCAGCGAGGATACTACCTTTGATAGCTTTCTGAGTGCGGTACATGATATCATACTCGGACAATAACATCTGCCAATGAGAAATTCTTCCATTTAAGACAGGCTTCTAAAAGAGGTATTTGATTGGATCCATTCTAGATATCAACCAAGTAGTGTGATTAATCATGTAGTGGCGGAGACGCCTGGCAGCCCAGACTAGAGCACAACAAGTTTTCTCCAGTGCGGAGTATCAAGTCTCACAATCGGTGAACTTCTTGCTCAAGTAGTAAATTGCATGTTCTTTCTTACCGGTTTCATCTTGCTGACCAAGTACACAACCCATAGTCCTCCAACACAGTCAAATACATGATCAAAGGCCTTCCATCCACTGGAGGGACAAGAATTGGAGGTTCTAACAAATACTCCTTGATACTATCAAAGGCTTTTTGGCATTCATCGGTCCACACGATCCCTTGATCCTTGCGAAGCAGCTTGAATATCGGCCCACATGTAGCAGTCATATGAGAGATGAATCGGGATATGTAGTTCAGCCTACCAAGGAATCCTCTGACTTGTTTCTCTGTTTTTGGAGCAGACATTTCTCTGATAGCTTTGACTTTGTCGGGATCTACTTTAATACCCTTCTGACTAACAATGAAACCCAGGAGTTTCCCGGATCTGACATCGAAAGTACACTTATGGGGATTCAAACGGAGCTTGTACTTTCTCAACCGCTGAAACATCTTCAACAAATACTCAACATGCTCTTCTTCAGTGCCTGACTTGACAATCATATCATCCACATAGACCTCGATCTCTTTGTGTATCATATCATGGAATATCTTGGTCATGCCCCTCTGGTAAGTGGCACCAGCGTTTATTAATCCGAACGGCATCACCACATAGCAGAAAGCGCCCCACGGTGTGATGAAAGATGTCTTCTCTCTATCTTCAGGAGCCATCTTGATCTGGTTATACCCGGAGAAACCATCGATGAAGGAGAACACTTTGCATTTAGCAGTATTATCAACCAATACGTCGATGTGAGGTAAAGGGAAATCATCCTTTGGACTAGCTTTGTTCAAATCTCGGTAATCAACACACATTCTGACCTTACCGTCTTTCTTTGGAACAGGTACTATGTTGGCTAACCATTGAGGGTATTCAGATGCGATTTAAGAAACCGACATCAATCTGCTTTCGTACTTCTTCCTTGATCTTGAGGGCCATATCGGGATGAGATCTCCTCAACTTCTGCTTAACAGGAGGGCACTCGGGTTTTAAAGGCAGACGATGTTCCACAACTTCGGCATCTAACCCTGGCATATCCTTGTATGACCATGCGAAAATGTCAGCATACTCTCTGAGAAGCTCAATAATTCTTTCCTTAACAGTGGCATCCAACATCCATCTGAGAAGCTCAATATTTCTACCTCTTCCTGAAGAGGTTGAATGGCTTTTCTTTCGCGTTCTAACATCCATCTGATCTCATCAGGAATCTCTTCATCCCCCTCTACCATAGCCTCATAAACAGGGACTTCAAAGTTGGGAGGAAGCATAGGGTTATCGTGTTCAACGGGCTCATTTATGTTTAGTCTGCACATGATTTATGATTGATTTTAAATGAGTAAATGCAGACTTTTGAGTTTGATTTTTAAAAGTTAAAGAGAACAAATATTTTTGGTTTTATGTACTACCATTTTTCCATAAAAAGCACTAAAGTAAAATAAAATAAAATAAAATAAAGGTCGTGACAGAAACGACGATTTTCATTCATAACAAAAGTACTTGAAACAAAACAAAGCCCTACAAAGTTTCACTTTCGTCAGGGGCAGGACGAAAGGAGTTTTCTTAAAGAAAAACAAAAACAAAGACAAACATATTACTTAGAACGAGGTATCACAGAAGAAAT
Organism: Medicago sativa; assembly: GCF_051527215.1. Lineage (NCBI taxonomy): Eukaryota > Viridiplantae > Streptophyta > Magnoliopsida > Fabales > Fabaceae > Medicago > Medicago sativa. Next base: position 35,364,803 of record NC_140751.1, read on the forward strand.
ATCCACAGCGATCCAGTTGCAGCAGGCTCCTCCAGGTGTCACAAAGACAGGTGCCACTTCCTCATGAATGAAACCAGCACTGTGAAAAATACCTCCAGCAGGATTGAATTCCCCAGGCTTGCTATCTGGAAAACCAATTCCCTCTTTGCACTTGTTCTCTGGTAGCTTCACTAGCTGACCCCAGCCTTTAGTTTTCCCTTCCTGAATCACCTTCTGAGCATCCTTCAAAGAAGCCATACAAGTCTTGACCTTCCCCGCACTTCCTTCAGCAGAGAGACCTTGGAACGATGACCCGTCCGAGCTATTACCACCAATGTAAGAGAAAGCAGACAAATTGCTGACCAATATAGTCGACTCCCCATTCACGGTTATCAGTTTTCCATGACTTACGAACTTCAATTTCTAGTGGAGATTGGATGCCACTGCCCCCGCATCATGGATCCAAGGCCGGCCAAGGAGGCAGCTGAAAGAGGCCTGAATCTCCATAACCTAGAAGGTAACCTTGAATTCGTGTGGGCCAACTGAGATGGGTAATTCTATTTCTCCACATACTGACCTTCTGGTTCCATCAAATGCTCTCACTATCACATTGCTGGGCTGTAAGAGATCCTTGGGATATGAGAGCTGGTTCAGAGTGGACTTCGGCATCACATTTAGAGCGGACCCAGTGTCTATCAAGACATTAGAGAGAGTCTGATTTGCAAAGGACTGAGATAAGTAATGCTAGGTTATGATTCCTTCCTTCCATTGGGAGGTCTTCATCACTGAAACTCAAATTGTTGCAGGCGGTCACATTCCCCACAATGCTTTCAAATTGTCCCAAAGTTACATCGTACTCCACATAAGCCTGATCTAGTACCTTCATCAGAGCGTCTCTATGGGCATCAGAGCTGGATAGAAGAGACATTATAGAGATTTTGGCAGGAGTTTGTAGCAACTGATCCACTACTTTGTACTCGCTCCTCTTGATTAACTTCAGGACCTCATCACTATCCTCATAGACAATCTCGTTGGGTTGTCCTACAGCTTTACCCTTACCCAGATTCCGCTCTTTTATCGGTTCTTCGGCTGGAATACTAATTTCTTTCTGAACAACACCAGGGAGCACCCGTCCACTTCTCAAAATCTTTCTACTTTCCGCAATATTGTCCACAGGGACTGGTGAATCAAGAGGTACCTTTTTCCCATCTTCCAGAATTGTGTATTCATAATTATATGGCTCGGCTTTCTGAGAAGAATAAGGCAACTGTTATGGCGGGCAGATCACCAGAGGTGTGCCGGCTGGTCTTGCACGGTTGACTGTTATCACAAGTGGTTCCCGGGTTCTGAATACCGGAGTAACAACACAAACATTTCTATCTTTCTCTTTTTTGGTGACAACAAGCTCTTTCCTGTCTAACATCCCTTGCACATCGTTCTGGACTTGCTCGCAACCACGAGGATCCACTGAACATATACCACAAGCCTCATGATCGTGGCTAAAGAGAGTTGCTTCGCACATCTTCATATGGATTGGAACCAAAGGAGTCTTGATATCACATGCATATAGAACATAGCTGTCTTCTTAAATCATATTGATGGCCGGCCCATGAGGTGGCAGAGGGTTGTTTGGGACAACGGGGTCAGGGTCTGAGAAAGCTAGCTCTTTATTTTGGATTAGCTTCTGAACCTCCTCTTTAAGAGGGTAACAATGTTCAATGTCGTGCCCTGGCGCCCCTTGATGGAATTCACAGGTGCGGTCGGCACGGTACCAGGGAGGTAAAGGGTTTTGCATGCGAGGGGGTGCTTTGAGTTGTACCAGATTTCTGGAGAGTAGGGAGGGCAACAAATCCTTATACAACATAGGTATAGGAGGAAAGTGGTTTCTAGGAGGGCGAGGCTGTTGTTGAGCTTGAGGACGATACTGTTGTTGAGGTGGTGGAGGATAGTATGGGTGTAGGTAGGGTTGTTGAGGATTGTATGGTTGATAAGGTTGTTGGTACAATGGTGGATAATATGGTGGAGGGGTCTGAGGCCTCTGTGGTTGATAATTTGGGTTTCGTGGAGGAGGCATTTATGGCGCAACATTAGCCCCATATGGGTAGTTCGGGTACACCAGTTGAGATCCACCATGGGCCACCATGCCAACCTCTTGGGTATTCTTCCTCGGATATCCATTTCCAAATTTCTTATTGCCATTAGACGAACCACTTGATGAGCCACTTGCTGAACCACTCGATGAAACCCCTAAGGAACTTCCTGACGACCCATTTTCAGTAGACAAACGTCCTTCTCGGACCCCCTCTTCCAGACGCATTCCCATGATAACCATATCATTGAAATTGTTAGGAGCTATAACAACCATATTTCTGTAATAGAATGGGTTGAGAGTCTTGAGAAAGATTTTGGTCATCTCCAGATCTCCTATTGTCGGGACAACTTGTGATGCCAGCTCCCTCCACCTCATGGCATATGCCCTAAAGCTTTCCTTGTCTCCTTGACTTTCGGCCCTGAGTTATTCTCTATCTAGAACCAGGAATCCATTGTAATCATATTGTTGAATGAAGGCTATTCCCAAATCTTTGAAGGTATGGATCTTGTCTTTCTCTAGCTTCATGTACCACCTCGACGCGGGGTCCGCCAAACTGTCGAGGAAATAGTGGATGAGTAACTTATCATCTCTAGCATGGGCTGACATCTTTCGAGCATACATAGCCAAATGAAGCTTAGGACAAGTATTTCCTTTGTACTTCTCAAATTCTGGTAACTTAAACTTGGGCGGTATCACAACATCCGGAACCAAGCAAAGTTCATGGGCCTCTGGACCAGCAGCATCTTTTGCACGGAGAGCTTTCACCTCCTGCCACATTTCATCGTACTTCTCCCGCAAGTCTTCCACTCCATCTTTTCCTGCCACACTCCCTGAATGGTACACCTGTTCCTCTTCTTGCTGAGTAGCGTGGACAAGGGGTCCTGCATGGGTCACAACAGCCTGAGGAATTGGCTGGCTAGGCTGAACAAAAGGTGTCGATTGTTGACCATAAGGGAACGGCATTTCCGTGGTGCCAGGACGAACGCCATCATTGATCATCTGTGGCATGCACCAAGGATAACCTGGAGGCATGTAGTATTGAGAAGTAACACCGGAAGGACCAGGTGGACGGAAGCTCTAATTGTACATATCACCAGATGAAAAACCCATCATGAGAGGTTGCGCAGGCCCGGCAGATGTAACAGCAGTAGGTATTGGCTGCGGAGTACCATTAGGTGCAGCAGAAGCGACCATAGTAGGAATTGGCTCAGAGACCACTGCTTGCTCTCTCTCGGCCATCAGAGTCTCCATCATAAGTGCCACTTTCTCTAACTCTGCCTTCAGATTACTAACATCCGCTCTGAGCTGAACATTTTCCTGTTCTGTAGTTGCCATCTTCTTTTTGATGTAAGCTCTAGTGTGGTGAATACGAGTAGGCTTGTACTGAATTCGTCGGGCCACTTTAAAAGACTGCGGCAGAGAGGAGTAAAGTGTGAGACTTGATTTTGACACTTTATGAATGCAAATGATGCATGATATGCTAAATGTAAAGATATGCAGTTTGTTTTTTCGAAGGACTTATAGAAGTAATTTTGTAAACATAACAACTTAAACATTACATTAATGATAAAAGTACTACAAGATAATTCTCTTTCTAGCAACCAAGCCAAGGGATAGACTTACAAATATAAAACACTACAAGATAAATCCCTTTCTAACAGACTGAGCCAAGGGGTGGACTCCAAATATAAAATACTACAAGGTAATTCCCTTTCTAACAGACTGAGCCAAGGGATAGACTCCAAAGTACATAAGCAAAAACCTGAAAGATAACATAAAAGCAACTGGGAGACTCAAACTCCTACTCCAGGAAATTTGGGTGTGCACCGGCAAACATATCCATGCGCCTCTTCTTACTCCTTGAAACCCTCTCAAGCATAGCCCTCTGTTCCTTGATGATGTTCTTTAGCTTATCATTTTCAATCTTCTGCTGGTGCTTCGCCCAAGTTTCTTTCTCCAACAGATCCATCACTATCTCATAATCCTGCCCTTTTTTGCGGAGCTTTCCCTCCACAATGGACCTTTCACGCCTTTCGATATCTAACTGCTTCAGGAGGTAAAGGCATAGGTATGGTTGGAGTAGTTGCAGTCACATACCTTTGTCGCGGGTAAGGCATCTTCAATTGGTTTGCTCGGTCAATGACCCATTGTACATAAGCTTCCTGAATAATGACCGACTTCCTTCCTAATAGGTTCCTATCCATCCTGAAGATGGAATGCCAAGCCTTTTCAAATTGCACCCTTAGGTTCTTATCATCCTTTTTGTAGAGGAAGAAATCTTTGTCCAGAATGAGATACATATGTTTCATTTCCATAGGGTATCCGAACTGTCGTCTAGCAAGAATGGGGCTATAACAAATTCCTCCACGTGTGCCAAGAAGTGGTACGTTGTTGAAAACTCCACAACTGTTGATGATAGAGTCGAGGTCACAAGCTGGGTTAAACCAAATGACATCATCAGGGGTAAGGGCCATGAGCTTCTGAGACCAAGGGAGATATTCTGGTCTAAACTTAGGGCGAGGTAAATGTGAGTTGATCCACATGTAAAGTAGAGGTGCACAACAAATGATGGTTCCTTTTACTTTTTCGGTTCGATCATGGATAAAAACATAGGTGTCAGCAAGCAAAACGGGAACCGGATTTTGATCTAGGAAAATTTGGATGGCATTCATGTCAACAAAGCCGTCAACATTTGGGAAGAGTACAATACCATAGATGAGTAAAGCGAGAACAGATTCAAAAGCATCCAACTTCAAGTCGTCAAGCCATGTGGTGGCTATTTGGTAGAGAAAGTCGTAGGATAAACACTGAAGTCCGTCTTTAAGAGTAAATTTGTTTCTTACATTGGCTAAGTTGCGGTTAAGGGCTTTTGCGAGAGCTTGGATTTTTTTAGGGGTGAGTTCAGGACTTTCAAAAGGCACTTGGTTGAGTACGGGCAATCCAACCCAATGGGAATACTCCTCTAATGTAGGAAAGAGCTGAAAATCTGGGAATGTAAAGCAGTGGTAGACCGGATCATAAAATTGGACCAAAGTATTGAGAAGGCCCTCATCCACCTTTACCATGAGAATATCCATCAAGCAACCATACCGATTTCGAAAATGATCTGGATCCCTCAATTTCCTTGGTAACCTCCTTAAGCTCTCCAAGTCTGGTTTTTTGAACTTATACCCATGAGTTCTCCTTGCATCCTCGATTTCCTATGATGTTTACAAAAAAACTTCTACATAAGTCCTTCGATTTTTTTTTGTTGGATGAGAAAAGGAACTATTTATGAATGGATGAATGTATGTATGATTATGCATAAAAAATATGAGGTTTAAAGTATACAATGTTGGAGTTTAGGGATAACAACGCCATTTGGTAAGGACTATGGTTTCCATTTGCACAAGTAACAAGGGTTCTACCAAGGTTCCCGAATTACAACCGCCACAGAACTTTATTGGATACCGTGACAACACCCGGTCCAATAACGTTCGTAGGAAAGTCTAGTTCGAGTGTAGCATTGCAAGTCGACTAATACCGAGAAATCACCCGGTTAGCCCACCGCACTACGTCCTAAAAAGGCCAAGATGGGTTAAGGGTTACTAAGGTCCATAGCGTTCAACGGAAACTTAAAAGCAATAGAGTCTAAGCGTGACAACACCCGCCGACATATATTACTTTAAGATCCTCCGCTAAGCGTGGTTATCTCACGTGTGTCAAGACACGAGAATACTCTCGGTATGGCAATGTGAGTCTACCACTCCTATCTTATGTTTCGCTCAAGCCCGGGTATAGAGCTTATCTCACCACTCACGTATAAATATTTACAAAGTATATACAAATAATGAAGCATAAAAGATAAAGAAAGAAAGGTGGGTTTAACCCGCGTAGGATCCCCAGCAGAGTCGCCAATTTTGTAGACCATGATTTTCGGGTATCAATCCATTGATTGGTTTTGAACCCTCAATCGTTTGGACTTTCTCGATTTTTCGTGGGAAGGGAAAATGAGTTAAACCCTTATTTGGATCCGGGGGTCGGTTACTGTAACACCCATACTAGACGTATCTAGAAAGTCTAGCATGTGCGTTAGATTAGTACTGGATACATTAAAATTTACAACAAAACAACTACGAATGAATATATATGTATACAACCAAATGCGTTCGTACATAATAATACACTCAACTTTTCTAAAGTATAAAGAATGCGTCCTTGCATAACCATCTCATCCTGCAGCGGTACGAACGAACACTTGTCGCATCATCCATTCGGCTACTAGCTTGCTAATCCAACCTGTTAATCTGAAACAAATAAGGATTGGGATGAGACATAATGTCTCAGTGAGTTCCCCTAAATCCTAGGCTATAGGTAACCTCAGGGGAAACCTACGGTCACCACGTGTCTACATTACAACCTAACGGTTGATTATACGTGTGTGGGGACTTGCATACTTAGACGGTAGTGCATACTAGAGCCGTCATAGACATATCTCACTTGTTATAGGCTTCACTTCCTATACGTGTCATGGCGGTCAAGGGGAATCTAAAACCGCAATGCCAAGAATACGCTCTACGTATCGAGGCCTAAGCATACTATAATCATGACACAATTCTAAACCGGACGATTAGGGGAAACCTAAGATCGTCATCGGTATATCTTTCTCTATTCTTGCTCTATGCATAACTATGTTGTATCTAACAACATATTCTATCTTGCTATCATGCTAGTTTTGACGATCTACGTCTATGTTCTACTATTCTTGACGATCTACGTCAAGGCTCTACTAATTCTTGACGATCTACGTCAAGGCTCTATGACATAACATAAATATATCTAATAAATATGCATAGTCAAGTTCATTCATAAAGTTAGCGTTTAACAAACAATTATTATCTGAGTTCATTTTACGGAAAGCCCCGAGTGGAGTAACCCCGAGCGCAATCCCTATCTATCCGATGGAAACCTATCTAAGGTATAACCAACGGCACTCCTGCAGTGACGTGCGGGATCCTTACGGCTAACCCCATTTCACCTAATGGAAACCTCTTGAACCAACCTAGTGTGGACACAAGAGACACGACCACTACATCTTACTTACTAAGTGACATGCGGGTTCCTTACGGCTAACCCCGTTTCACCTAATGGAAACCTCTTGAGCCAACCTAGTGTGGACACAAGAGACATGGCACCTTAACTTTAAAGTCTTGGTCTATATATATACATGAGTAATAAATCTATGCTAGCTATCTCTTTTACCTCGGATGCCTATACGATCCAACTAGAGGTAAACTATATGCTTGTTTAACTTGCTATGTGAAGAGATGTCTAATCAATTCACGTCTTGCCATACTCGTATGGCTCTCTAGTTTCTATGCGAAGAGAATACTCTATATCTCTTCGCCTCTAGTCAAGCATACCACTCATGCCTAGCATTCTATTCTTTACTAACTATTCTAGTTCTTGACAAGCTATGTCAAGGCTCTATTTTCATCCCATGCCTAGTTCTTTGCTACCCGAGTAACTCGGCTAAACTCTCTTGAATCACTCTTTCCATTCATGTTAAGATTGCCATGATTTTCATTTCAAGAATCATTTGATGTTATGTGCATTGCTTAGGTGTTGTTTTGGGGTTAAATAGTTGTAAAACATCGAAAGAAAAGCTTCGGAATGCACCACAGACCCTGAACTAGGCCAACAGGCCAAAGCAAGTTGGCCAAGTCCAGAGAGCTGCGCTAATAGCTCAGCTGGGGCGTGGCTCATCCTGTCAATTTCGCTATTAGCGTAGATTTCGCTAATAGCGTAGCTCTTCGGGTCTGTGGTACCAAATTTCCAGTTTTGACCCAAAACTTGTTCAGTTTGATCCTGCAATGCACCATAATCATCCAGCAACATGTATATACATTTATAAACATATTTCATGGCAATTTAACATCTAATCTACAAGAATTTATCAAAAGAGTATTAGGGTTCTAATCCCCTCATAAACATGAATCAATCCTTTAAACATGGAATTGCACAACCCAAAGGGTGGTAATCTATCTATAGAACTCACCTAACATAATCCTTGCAATTTCCAAGCATCAACCCTAGCTTTGCTTCATGCTTGATCTATAGCCCTTTCCTCCAAACCTTGCTTTAATCTCTTCCTCCACTTGTTTCTTGGTTGCTAAGCTATCCAAACCATACTTGATCATGTTTTGAAGGAAGATTGGATGTCTTGGAGAGGAGAGGGAGGCGAAATTCTAGAGAGAAGGAGGAGAGAAATATTTTCCCAAAAACCTAGAGAGAGAAAATGAAGTGGGAAATGAAGAAAAATGGCCCTTGTGGCCTTATATAGTCACTTGCAACATTTTACCACTTTGCCCTTCGCCTTAGTCGTGTTTACCTGACACTGACACATAAGCCCATGCTTGACTGATATTTCATAAAAACATCTTCCGTCGTACTTGACATTCTATAACACTTAATCTCTGATATCTAGCTCATACCTGACTTATGCCATTAATAGACATTTCCATGATCATTTGTCCTCTGACGCGTCTAATGGGTAATATTCCGTTACTGTTAAGCGGGATATTACACTCTACCCCCCTTAAAAAAAATTTCGTCCTCGAAATTTAGAAATCATCCACAATCATCGCAACTAAAATCTGTCTCCTTTGGTTTCTGCTGTACAATATCTGATCAAAACCACTCTAGGAAGGTTGAAGAATACTTTTCTCAATAAAGCATGCAATTTATCCTCTTTCTTATTATACATATGATTGAATATGGTCTCTTCAATCTTACTATCTTTATCAAAATCACAGAACTGTCTGAGAACATAGTGATTAAAACTAACTTTTGTTATAAGAGGATTGCTTGTCTCGGATCTATTCCTTCTCTGCTTAGCATGAACTCTGCATCTACGTAACTTTTCTCTATCTGAATCACTCAGGATTTGCCTTTAAACTGGAGTTCTACTTATATCCAGGTTTGCCCTGCAGTGCTTACGTGTATCTAACACATCTTCCATGTATACATCTTATCATGCATACATAATCCGTTTTACCGCACATTGCGATTTATGCTTCTTACTGTTGCTACTTATCTTGGTGATTCTACTCATCTCTAACCATAGTCTTATGAAACCTTTCTCTCTTCATAATCTCCCTGTACTACAATTCGTGGGTAACTTGTCTAGCTTGGCATGAAGAAGTGAACTCAACTACACTGATTCATCTGACAATCTATTAACCTGTCTGGCGGTTCACATATTCTTGAAACTTTCTACTAAGTCCTTTTGCACTTGCATTGAACACTCTTAGCACAAATCCGTGCATCCCGTATGACACTAATATCACATGGGCCTTGTCATTCATTCATAAAAACTTTATCTTCTAGTATTGTCATACTTTCTAGCGCCATTGCTTGTTAGTTAATAACGATACTCATTCTAGCTTTTGTTTCTAAGAGTTTCTAAACTTTGGTACATAGGTTCTTGGAACGAATAAATACATGACTAGAAAAATATCATTTTTAAAACTGAGTCTATACTAGTACTGCAGAACCACAGGACGAGTCTCTATATCTGAAAAAGGTCTTACGACTCTCCTTCACACTTGTCTCTAACAAGCTGGTCCTGAAGTCTGTACGTCTTAAGTGAGCTTACTCGCTTACGACGTATCTCTTTAGTTTTAACAATGTGAAATTTCATGTTTTTAAAATAACCATCGTTCCCAAGTTCCTCAATACCAATCTTATCTTTAAAAGTTATAAAATCGTGGCTTGACACCATTCTAGAAAGTATCGTTATCATTTAACAAGTATGGTATAAGAGGGTATGTACTTCGTCAGGCATAACTCATAAATCGTACTCCATTAACATAGCACATACTCTTTCTGGCTAACCAACAACTCTTCTGCGCATTCGGCATCACCAAATTGGCAACCCGATTAATTCGTCTGTGTAACTCTAGTCTTTCTCATCTTACCTGAGTGAAGATGCTCTCTTTAAACTTTCACTTTAATCAATACTGGCTGCGTAAGCATCTATACTTACTTACATAACGAGAACTCCTCGCTTTCCACATAATACTTCTCACTAAAGCTGCATTGCTATCCTGAACTTCTTCACGAAGTTTCTTACTACCAATTTTCCATGTTCCATGGCTACTGCTCGCAACTTAAGTAATTAACTTCCGTTGCGCTACTCTGATTTCCACCGGTTGGCCTCAACCAATACTCTGATCCGTTGAGACGAGGGAAATTTTATTCTTTTTCTATTATCACCTCAATATCTGCTTGAACTCTGCTCGATACTTCTATGTTGCATGCTACTCTGCAACCTCGTTCTACTCTTTGCTGGTAAGATTGAATCTCAAGGAAACTTACCTCTGGACATATCAATGTCATACTTATTCTTATTCCTGAGCAACTTAACTCAAGGAGCACATCTTTGCAATTACATAACTACTATTCCATGAAACGCTCTTACAACCTCCCACGGTAGACTCATCTTGCACTCGGACATACTTTCTTATGCATCTAACATTGTATCTTCGTATCTCGCATACTATGTTTTGCTTAATCCTTCCTGTGCTTGCTCGTTAATTTTTCTTTCAAAGAAAATTTCGTAAATTAGCACACGGGTCATTGACGTTGATGATTTTCAACTATATAAAACATATACTGAATCTAGGTCCCAGTCGTTACTCTAAAATCTCAGGACGAGTTGATAACACGTATGTGTCATCAAATCTTAGTCCTAGTGGGTGTAGCCCATACTACACGAGTCGTAACAAACCGGTACCTACAAAAATTCATTTGTATTTTAAAATGCCAACTTCAATCACCCTTATGTGTATATCTTTCTAAAATCATGTAACTTTACGATTTAGCATCCTAACGAGCCTTCGCAAGTTCATCAAGCAAAACATAGATTTGAGGGATACTCATAACTCCGCAAAATTCAAGAACCTTGCGATTTCATAAAACTCTTCACCACTTTAACTCTTTCTTCATGCCTTCACATCTGTGACTTCCATTCTAGATACTGGTGCCTCTAAACTTTTGGTCTAAACTCATTCTTAACTCTTGTCACATTAACTTCCAAAGTCGCATTAAACCGATTCGATTTTCGTTGATGATTGCCCATGCCTCTTTCCCTTTTGGAAACTTTAGGATGTGATATGCATTCGTCACTTGATGTTATAAAGGTTTCCGTCGCATAAAAGATTGTGAAGACAACTCCCCAAGTCACTGCAGATCCTAGAGACGAACTGAAAGTTTTCGGGAAAATCGAAAATTTCGCTCCAGGTTCGCTATTGATGAGTTTCTTCAGCTCAATTTTCCGGAAAAAAAACATTCTTTGCACGAAAATTCTTATGTCTCAAGTAACCTAATGCACATCATTCTTTCCTAGCATCGTAAAACATTCTATAATATATGCATGGCAAGCATCAACCTAACTCGATACAATTCTCGGCACTTTAGAAACTAATGCTTCATTCCTGATAACATAAAACTTTCACTAAATCCTTTTCTACTACGAGTAGCTTACTTCTCTGCGTTACCACTTAACGTAGCTTCCCAAACATTAGAACCTTGTTCACTTTGAACATTCAAGTCCATAATCTCAATAACATAACGCTATTCCTGAGAGTCTACTAATCCCGTCAACCTACGTCGACTGCTCTCTATCTTGTAGCCTTGCGCTTACCTTCTGGAATACAATTTCCGTTCTAACTACGACCCTTACTGAAGCTTCAGGTCCTGCTAAGATATTTTCATATCATTCTCTTATGAGTATACGAAGTATCATCAACAACTTACCCAACGCTGTCTAAACGTCCCTTCTCAACATTGCCTTACATTCCCGGAGGATTCATACTTCTACTTGCTTAGTTTACCGGCCACCTACTGGCACGATCAACTTCTTACTGATACTCATTCTGAGTTCTTGCTTCTAAGTTCACACTTTCCGGTGCATCTTCTTCACATGCTTCGTTCCTCCAGGGTCCTACTCAGCTCTCAGGCATCCATTCTAATCGTCGAATGCTAAATCGAGTTGATCAGGCTCAACTAACAACAACAACTAGAACATTTACCCGGAACCCAATGGTCCCACTACCTTTGTTGTAACTTAATGACCCAAGGCACGATCTGAATCGACCTGCTCTGATACCAAATGTAACACCCATACTAGACGTATCTAGAAAGTCTAGCATGTGCGTTAGATTAGTACTGGATACATTAAAATTTACAACAAAACAACTACGAATGAATATATATGTATACAACCAAATGCGTTCGTACATAATAATACACTCAACTTTTCTAAAGTATAAAGAATGCGTCCTTGCATAACCATCTCATCCTGCAGCGGTACGAACGAACACTTGTCGCATCATCCATTCGGCTACTAGCTTGCTAATCCAACCTGTTAATCTGAAACAAATAAGGATTGGGATGAGACATAATGTCTCAGTGAGTTCCCCTAAATCCTAGGCTATAGGTAACCTCAGGGGAAACCTACGGTCACCACGTGTCTACATTACAACCTAACGGTTGATTATACGTGTGTGGGGACTTGCATACTTAGACGGTAGTGCATACTAGAGCCGTCATAGACATATCTCACTTGTTATAGGCTTCACTTCCTATACGTGTCATGGCGGTCAAGGGGAATCTAAAACCGCAATGCCAAGAATACGCTCTACGTATCGAGGCCTAAGCATACTATAATCATGACACAATTCTAAACCGGACGATTAGGGGAAACCTAAGATCGTCATCGGTATATCTTTCTCTATTCTTGCTCTATGCATAACTATGTTGTATCTAACAACATATTCTATCTTGCTATCATGCTAGTTTTGACGATCTACGTCTATGTTCTACTATTCTTGACGATCTACGTCAAGGCTCTACTAATTCTTGACGATCTACGTCAAGGCTCTATGACATAACATAAATATATCTAATAAATATGCATAGTCAAGTTCATTCATAAAGTTAGCGTTTAACAAACAATTATTATCTGAGTTCATTTTACGGAAAGCCCCGAGTGGAGTAACCCCGAGCGCAATCCCTATCTATCCGATGGAAACCTATCTAAGGTATAACCAACGGCACTCCTGCAGTGACGTGCGGGATCCTTACGGCTAACCCCATTTCACCTAATGGAAACCTCTTGAACCAACCTAGTGTGGACACAAGAGACACGACCACTACATCTTACTTACTAAGTGACATGCGGGTTCCTTACGGCTAACCCCGTTTCACCTAATGGAAACCTCTTGAGCCAACCTAGTGTGGACACAAGAGACATGGCACCTTAACTTTAAAGTCTTGGTCTATATATATACATGAGTATTAAATCTATGCTAGCTATCTCTTTTACCTCGGATGCCTATACGATCCAACTAGAGGTAAACTATATGCTTGTTTAACTTGCTATGTGAAGAGATGTCTAATCAATTCACGTCTTGCCATACTCGTATGGCTCTCTAGTTTCTATGCGAAGAGAATACTCTATATCTCTTCGCCTCTAGTCAAGCATACCACTCATGCCTAGCATTCTATTCTTTACTAAGTATTCTAGTTCTTGACAAGCTATGTCAAGGCTCTATTTTCATCCCATGCCTAGTTCTTTGCTACCCGAGTAACTCGGCTAAACTCTCTTGAATCACTCTTGCCATTCATGTTAAGATTGCCATGATTTTCATTTCAAGAATCATTTGATGTTATGTGCATTGCTTAGGTGTTGTTTTGGGGTTAAATAGTTGTAAAACATCGAAAGAAAAGCTTCGGAATGCACCACAGACCCTGAACTGGGCCAACAGGCCAAAGCAAGTTGGCCAAGTCCAGAGAGCTGCGCTAATAGCTCAGCTGGGGCGTGGCTCATCCTGTCAATTTCGCTATTAGCGTAGATTTCGCTAATAGCGTAGCTCTTCGGGTCTGTGGTACCAAATTTCCAGTTTTGACCCAAAACTTGTTCAGTTTGATCCTGCAATGCACCATAATCATCCAGCAACATGTATATACATTTATAAACATATTTCATGGCAATTTAACATCTAATCTACAAGAATTTATCAAAAGAGTATTAGGGTTCTAATCCCCTCATAAACATGAATCAATCCTTTAAACATGGAATTGCACAACCCAAAGGGTGGTAATCTATCTATAGAACTCACATAACATAATCCTTGCAATTTCCAAGCATCAACCCTAGCTTTGCTTCATGCTTGATCTATAGCCCTTTCCTCCAAACCTTGCTTTAATCTCTTCCTCCACTTGTTTCTTGGTTGCTAAGCTATCCAAACCATACTTGATCATGTTTTGAAGGAAGATTGGATGTCTTGGAGAGGAGAGGGAGGCGAAATTCTAGAGAGAAGGAGGAGAGAAATATTTTCCCAAAAACCTAGAGAGAGAAAATGAAGTGGGAAATGAAGAAAAATGGCCCTTGTGGCCTTATATAGTCACTTGCAACATTTTACCACTTTGCCCTTCGCCTTAGTCGTGTTTACCTGACACTGACACATAAGCCCATGCTTGACTGATATTTCATAAAAACATCTTCCGTCGTACTTGACATTCTATAACACTTAATCTCTGATATCTAGCTCATACCTGACTTATGCCATTAATAGACATTTCCATGATCATTTGTCCTCTGACGCGTCTAATGGGTAATATTCCGTTACTGTTAAGCGGGATATTACAGTTACGATTTGGGAAGGTGTTAGGCACCCGCATCGTCCACGGTACTCTGTGGGAACCTCTTTCTAACTTTATCTTGTACTAGGTTATTTTTATTTGAAAATTTATTGCTAAAAGTCTAAGTGAAAGAATGGAGGGAGAAGAGGTATGAGCTTTTGTTATTTTTATTTGATCGATTTGGAAGGAATAAACCCTTGCCTACGTACCCTTAAAAGGGATCAAAACCGCCGTAGTTCTCTCTTAAAAATATTTTTTGTGGGTTAAGTTGATTTTAATTTGATTTTGAAAATGGTTTTAAGAAGGGTTGCGAGACCTCAAGGTATAGAAGAATAAAATGGAAGTGAGGTTGTTTCAATTTTAATTAAGAACTTTAGTCTAAGTTTAATTAAGATTCATTAGAAATTTGATTAAGAAAAATAAAAAAGGAAAACAACTTGGATTTGGATCCAAGGTTTATTAAGAAAATATTTGACTTTTTACTTGTTTGATTTTTGAGATAAAAAGGTTTTTCAAAACTAACGGTAAGCTAACGTAACGACGTGAAAAATAAAGCGAGGTAAAAGCGATTAATAAAGTGATATGGTGTCGGTGCAAGTGTCGGTGTGTGCAATTACTACGCTATTACATACCATTCTTAGGTCCATTCTAAAGCAAGAAATAAAAATGCGAAAAAATAAATTACATCAATACCTAACATACACACTAAATCAATAACTATAATAAAACAACTCAAAAGCAAAAATAGAATGAATGGCGAAAATAAAATATGCATGCAAAAATTCTAAACACAATTAAAATATAAGTAAGCACAAATTAAATTGAGCACCACAATTAAAAATAAACAAGCAAACATTCGGAGAAAGTAATGAAAATAAGCAATTAAAACAAAATTTAAGGTTAGAAAGTTTAAAAGGATGGAGATATATTTTTAGGAATAAAAAGAGGCATTTAAATGCCAAAAGTGGTGTAGAAAATAGTAAAAAGGAGAAGAAATTAATAAAATTAAAATTGGCTCAGCAGGATTAAATCTGGACCACTTGATGCATCAAGGGGTCCAAATTTAATCACTAAAGGGCTCATCACAGCCACTAGATTGATCTAAAGGCTAAATATAACACAGGAAAAAATCAAGGTAAAAAGTTGGGAATACAGCAGCCATTAGATCAATCTAAAAGGTTAAAAACAAAACAAAAAAGAAAAGGAAAAAAGACAGGGAACATAGCAGCCACTTGATCAAAGTTGATCAAGATCAGAGAGTGAGTCCTCCCAAGAGCATCCTCGTGCGTTGGATCTAGGATCCAACGGCCTAGTCTTGAGGTCACATGGCCACACAATAACACAGCAAGCATAAAATCAAACTAAGTGTACAATAGATGTTAGATTAAACAAACAAGATAGATCTGATGGTTAGAAGTGATGGAGCATGGTGAACACACAGTGTACGTGTGCGTATGATTAAGCAGGGGTATAAAAGCAAAATCTCAAGGCAAAACACACATAACATGAAATGAACCTCTCTCTAAACAAAACCAAAGCAAAAAGAAGAGAGAGAGGCTCTGCAATTCAGACCTTCTTCTCCGACCAGCCTCACCGGTCCGGCGCGGTGGCCGACCACCGCGAGGTGGCGGCACCACCGCGTCGGAAATTTTTTTTGGCCCGATTCAATTTTTTTTAGCTTTTTAACAATCCTTTTTCTTTCTAATCACGAATCCGGGCTTAATTTTTCAAGAAAATCGTCGGTGAAGCGTAGATCTGAGTTTGAAGTTTGAAAAACAAAGTTTAATGAAACACAAAAAAACTATCGGATCTACATAGGAGCTCACATAGAAACGCGTTTACCTTTGTTTTTGGCGAAATCCGGTCCGATCTGCTACTGCCGCCGTCGGTTTGCTTGCTCTGGCCGCCTCTCACACAAGCTTCCGGTTCGGTTGAGAGCTGGTCCGGTTCGGCCGGTCTGGTTCTCTTGTTGTTCCGGTTCGTTTTTGATGCAAACGAGTAGGTCCGGTTCGGTTTTGTGTTGTATGTGGGTTTTTGTGATGATTTTGTGATTGTAGTGTTGATTGATGATATTTTTGTATGTGTGATATAACTGAAAACTAGATGAATGTTTGAATGTTCATATGAAATTCATATGATATTCATCATGTTCATGAGCTTTTTATGACTTTGATTCAAAAAAGGGGAGAGAGAGAAATATTGGAGTGTTTATGATTTTTTTATTCTGATTATTCTCTGCGGCTACAGTGATTGTGACTGACTCTGACGCGCTACAGTGCACTGAAGGACTATTTATAATAAAATATTAGGGTTACTCTGATAAAGCCAAATGACCACACTGCCCTTGTATCAAAGACTTGAGAAAGGGGACAAGAGGACCAATCTGTGACTGCCACCTGGACAGGACCCTTAAAACAAACAAAAGAAATAAAAATAATAAAAAAAGAAAACAGAAAAAAGGATGGGAATACTGTCATGTTAGTGACATATATGAAAATATACATACATATAAAAACTAAAGAATAAATAATAATAAAACATAATTTAGAACAAAAATAAAATAATAAAAACAAAAAAAGAAAGAAAAAAAAACTCTTTTGGTAACCAAAATGAGGTATTTTAAAATACCTCTCTGCCGAAATTTCAACTGAATGACTAAAAAATACAGTGTTTTTAAAATACAAATAAACTTCTTAAATGTCGAATAACAGTTTTTAAAATACGCACAAAAAGATTTAATTATACGAATAATAAAAACTTCACTAACTAAAAATACGACAAAAACTCAATTATACGAAAAGAAAAGTTTTAAATAATTGGACATAACATACGAACAACAAAAAAAAGTTTTAACTGACTGAAATACGAATAAACTGCTTTAAATACTGAAATTGCTAATAAAGATCTTAACTATACGGAAAAGGATTTTAGCTAATTAAGTGCGGACAAAATATTTTACTGGTCAAAATTTGGGGTATGACACATACAAATAAGGTAGGTGGTCAACCAAACGACCACTTGGGGTTAGTTCACAATCCATAATTAAACATAATCAAATGAAAATAAATAAAACAATTTAATTTCACATGATTAACAAATTTATTCAACAAATATAAAAGCTCAATCAAGTATACATACAATTCACCTTGTTCAAGTATTCACCAAAAGTTCACCAGTGCACATATACACCGATTCACATATTCAAATAAGGACTCAACTCACCAATTAGTAAAAGCATACAATGTTCTAGACTCTTCTAGATGATTGTGGTACCATAGGATTCCGGAGATAATTCTATCTTTAATGAATCCATTAACATAATAATCAACCCACGTTTATGTCTTGCAGAAGTTATGTAATAGTCAACCCGCATTTTCAACCTGCATATTTACATACTTCAAGTAGGCTCGTATGACTATGAATGCATGGACTTCAAGTAAGGACTCAACAATGCACGACTCAACTTCACATACAATAACATAATCAACTTGCATTTATGCTATTCACCAACGATTGCATTATCAAATACTTACATCCATACAATCAACAAGTCATCATCAATTTATAATCATGAAAACAATCGTCATCATAAGCATCATCAACATTTAACACCTTAAAGAAACGATAAAGTTTCACACAAAGACGGACAATTAGCCACATTATGACATTCATCAATTCAAACTCCCAATCTTTAGCAACTCATTCACATTCAATCATACTAACATGAATTTAAAGTTTCCTACCAGTTATCCGACCATAAAGTATTGATTTGGCAAAGTTTGTCTCAGTTTATGAAAACTAACATTTTCCGATAAATGCTCTAAAATCAAAGTAAACAAGTTCAAACATCTCAACCGAGTATACACACAATTCACATATGAGTGCAGTAGTATATACATATATGTTTCATTGGCCAACTCCAAAAAATTCAAAAATTCACCTAAGTTCGTCTCACTTTAACACTTTTCAAAAGAAATTCAATTTGTAAAGTGAAGTCATGTTAAAGCTCACACACACCCTTCAAAATATTTAAAAAAAAAAAAAAAATCATGGTTACAGTGCACAACCCTATTCCTACCCTTTTGCTTTGAGAAAACGAGTTTTTGGAAAATTCACATTCTTGAACCATTTTCAAAAATCTTAAGATACGATTCACAAAACCAAGTTCAATCTAACTCAATTGATGTTTCCAAGGGTTTAGGAAATTCAAATACAGTTAAGTACATAAAAAGAATCAGTTTGGAATGGTCCGGATCGACCACGAGTGCCCGAAACGACCAAAACATGGGTGCTGGACTGGGCAACTCGCCCTGGACTTTCCATGCGAGCTGCACCAGAATAGACAACCCTGTTCTTAGGTTTCCTCTCGGGAAATCTCCAATTTTCACCCAAAAATCCCATTTTTGATCCCTTTGACCCCAAATTTGACCCCAAAACTTGTACATTAGTTTATAAACATCAAAAGGCATTCAAAACAACAATAAACATCGAATCATAACACCAATTCACCTCAAATTTATCACTATGTTCATTTTCACCGAAAACCACATTTTTCTCATTTTCATTCAAGCTTCATAATCAAACATTAATAAAGTGAATTCAAACATGTTTCAACAGCAATCAACCACCAATTCATGATTCATCAAAACAACTCAACAACAGCAACAACCATGGAGTTTAAGCTTTTAACACAACAATTTCATGAAGTTTATCATACCCACAATTTCACATGAAATAGGAGCTCGAATTTTATCATTCACAACCACAAAAAGTCACAATTATCACAAAAGTACTTAAACCCATAATTGAAAACTAAGAGATTATGATTAATTGATGAAGAGAAACCACCCCCTTACCTCTAGTTCTTCAAGATTCCAAATCATAGCTTCAATTTAGCTCCTAGCCACCAAACCCAAGCTCTCTCCCCTAAGCTCCTCTTTTCTCCTTTAGATCTCCTTTCTCTCTTTATCGTTATCTCAAAATGTTTTTGTGAAACGAGTGAATGAAGGTAATGACCTAATTTTCTCACAAGTGTAGTGTTTATATATTATCCACATAATTGGGCTTAGTCTCTAATTGTCTTAATGGGCTCAACATTCTTAACAACTGATTCACCAAAGTTACTAGACACTTAAACCGTCAAAATAACGAATAATTACCGTCTCTAATAATTACCCCAACTCACTAGTAACTTAGTAAAAATATAATTATTCCCACTTAAAACACCAAAAATAATTATCCACAGAAAATGACTATTTTACCCTTGCTCATCATATGACCAAAATACTCATGTGTCTAAAATGACTAAAATACTCCTCTCATGCCAAAATTCAGTAATCCCGAATAAAATACATACAAAGGCAATCAATCACACACAAGCACATATAAACACACATAATAATTATATAAAATGATTATGCGAAAATCGAGTTGTTACAAAAAGCGTATTCAACTTGTGGTGAGAAATTAAGCAAAAGAGTTTTGAGCATGCGGGGAGCAATTATTGCAAAAGAGTTTCGAGCAGGATTTTCTTGATTTTCGAAAAAAATTGTTCTGGACCAAGCAAATGCTCAAAGACCCATTTACATAAGTCCAATACAAAATGACCCAAATCCTAAATTACTCGCAACACACCTCCTCCCCACGAGGAGGGGGTGCTCGGAGCAACATGAGACTCATTCAAACCAAAGAGTAGCGTCTCCTCCCACGTTCCTGCGAATCTCGCTCGACGGTTACAATCCCAAGAATTTGTAACCGCCTAGCCTAACATGTGCCTCACAACGACTCCTACAACACCCACTCTCTATATAAAGGGGACTTATAGCACCTTAAACCCCATAAAATATTTTTCAACGAAAATTCAATAAATATAAAGGGTGTCGCGTATCTCATTAAAACATTAGTTTTTAATTTAGAATAACGAAACATCACAGTGAAATAGTTATTCAAAACACCTCAACGATACATTATAGTTTTAACATCAAAACAGATTGAAAAGAATCCTAACAAAGTCTGAAAATAAAGACAAAATCCCTTAATCCTAAGTGTCATAATCAGAGCATCGACTCTAAAGACTACCAAAGCAATAACAAAGAAAGTAGGCTCCAAAGCCATCCTCAAAAACTCATAGCTATTGAGCTTCCTCTTCCAGCAAGTTTACACTCCCAAGGCCAAAGGCGGCACATCCACAACAAGAGGGTGAGAATATAATCAACATAAAGGAAATATAAACGAATTTATATCTTTAAGGTAAACAACACATCATTTATATTTAAAACACATATTCATCATACCCAAAGAGTATTCACATTTTGTTGAATATATATATATATATATATATATATATATATATATTCATGTTATCAAGTTAATAAGTCTCAGTCAACACCTTATAAGCATATACAAACATCAATGACAATTAAAGACATCAAGGTCACATGTAACAAACTGTAGATCATTCACACGTTACTACAATAAAAACACATCATTGAATATCACATCCTTAAATATTCACATCATCATGTAACACAACGTCAAATTGCACATCATCAAATATTCACATCTTTACATATACAACGTCAAATAGGCTGACTATGAATGCTTGGACTCCATATAAGAAATCAATAATGCATAACTCGACTTGAAAATTACACATCATTAAATAACCCAACATCATATTACACATGATCATTTCAACACATCATCATATCAACACATTGTCATATAATTACTTCATTATACGACACATCTTCATTTAATCAAATCATCACATAATCACTTCATTATATATCACAACTTCATATATTCACATCATCATATAATCACTTCATTTTATAACACAACTTCATATAATCAGATCATTATATGATCACTTTATTATATATCACAACTTCATTTAATCACAATTAACTATCACATCATTTTCACATCTTTAAATAATCCACGATTTACACTTAGACAAATAATACTTCATTGACACTTTATATTTATGAGCACATAAAAGAGCAACTGAAACAAGAGAAAAGTTGAACACTTGGAACATACTCAGATGTATTCAAGCATCTGATGGACTTAATACTTTAAAGAACTCAAGATTCTAAATGATTCAATACTCTGAAGGAAATGTGAGTATCAGAAGACTCAAACTGGTTTTGCCATCTTCTGAAGAAAGGTCAGTATCAAACTTTGAGTGGTACAGTTTTTCCTCTTTTGAATCACGTGCAGAAACAAACAAAGAAGTTCAAGGACAATAGGAATAAAACGGATAATTCTCAATTGAAGAAAAGGAATTTCAAATGAACTATTAACCAAATCAAGAAATATTTCAGCATCTTGAATTAAGCTTCTCAAGAACTCAAATTTATGCGCATGCACTCTTCAACGTCTCTCTTATTATCTCCTATATAATGACACGAAGAAACTAAGAACAATGCTTTGAATTTAACAGGTGGCCTTACTCTGTCAAAATCTATAGCGCACAAATAATTAGGGAATTTCTTAATAACTTTCATATCTTATTTTTAAGTCTCAGAGTTACTTCATTGTATTATACCTCTAATTGTATATCATGTGTAAAACAAAACACTCTTTTATTTGATTATGTTAGATTGTAGAAGTCTCATTTAGTTGTGATTGAATATTAGAAGTCTCTTTCTTGTGTGATTTAGAAAAGGAAGTCGCTTGCTTGTGTTCTTGAGCAAATTGTAATATGTGTGATTATAGTGAAATGCCTTGGAAGTAGGGGTGTTCAAATCCAAACCGATCCAAAATAAAACCGCAAACCGATCCAAAAAAACCGAAAACCGCAAAAAACCGAATATATTTGGATGCGTTTGGATGTTGTTTTGTAAAAACCGCTAAAATCGGATCGGATTTCGGATAACTTTTTTAAAACCGAACCAAACTGAACCGAACCGCAAAAATAAATATTAATACTTATTTATTCTTTTATTAGTATTATAGATTGCATTATTATGTTGTTTGTTAAATTTTAATCTTATACATTGCACTAATTTAATCTATATTATTATTATTATTACTTCATATGTTTCAAAAATAATTGATAATTTTCATGCTATAATTTTATTTTTTTAATATATTTTGCATCAAACCTATTATTTTACCGTGTTTGTGTAATATTAATATTAATAAAAAAATTATATTCTTCAAAAAAGAGTAAATAAAAAAATATATTTTGCATTTTGGACATCCAAAAACCGATCCAAATTAAACCGCATATATTTGGATCGGTTCGGTTCGGATTTTTTTAGAATACTCATCCAAACCGAACCGAACCGCATGTGATTTTTATTTTGGATCGGTTGACATTTTGCCTCAAAACCGATCCAAACCGCACCGCGAACACCCCTACTTGGAAGTGCAAGAGGACTGGACTACTCTCGGTTTGTAGTAGGAACCAGTATAATTGCTTTATATCTCACTCTCTCTCTCTCTCTCTCTCTCTAACTCTTTCTCTATGTGTGTGTGTGTGTTTGATTTCATGCCTCTTTAAATTAACTCTACTTCAGACTCTGAACATACGCTGGTTTGCTTCAGACTCTGATCAATTCTCATAAACACTTTAAAAAAGGTAGAAAAAGCCAACACAATTTAACCCTCTTCTTTTGTTTTTCTCACCTTCAGTTGGGATCAGAGCCTGGTTTATGCTCTGCACTTAACCGTATCACATAAAAGATTCTCAAAAAAACATGTTTGCTTCACACACTTCTGAGTCTGGTCCTGCTACTAGTTCTGGTTCAGCAATACATTATGATTACGAAAATTCTTCCACGGCTGACAAAAATAACTATTCAGCCATACCTCCATCTTCCAATGGAGATGTTGCACGATTCTCTTGGTGGAAAAGTAAGATGTATAGTCATATCATTGGTGTTAATGACAGGCTATAGGACATCATTCAAGATGGTGTCAGATTTCCTGTAGATTCTAAGGGAATGGTGGTGTATAGAATGAGTCTAACTGAGACTCAAAGAAAGATATTTAGAAAACACCACAGAGTATGTGTAACTTTGGTTGAAGCTCTAGCTCATTCAGAATGTAAAGGAGGCTAAGGCTAACTTGTTGGTTCAACAATATGTGCTTTTCATAATGAAGGAAGATGAATATATTAAAACCATGTTATCAACATTTACCACTCTTGTATTTCGCCTTTAGGTTCTAAATAAAAGTTATATTGTACATGATCATGTCAAGAAGATTCTAAGGAGTGTTCCTGCCAAATGGAGGCTTAAGGTTATAACCATTAAGAAAGCAAAGGATTTGAACAAGCTTATCCTGGAGAATCTAACAAGCACTCTAAAGAGTCATGAGGTGGAGGTTATAGGTGATGAAACTACTAAGAAGTCCAAGCATATTTCTTTGAAATCTAATGTAAATATGATAGGCTCTTCAAGGTGTTGAATCAGAAGAAGAGACTAATGGGGGAGACTTTGAAGACGGTTCTGATGCTGAAGAGATGACATTCTTTAGCTAAAAGATTTTAGTACCTGGCTGGGAAGAATAAGAGGTTTCCTGGTAGAAGTAATGGGTCTAGAGGATCAAGCTACAAGGATAACAAGTATGATTAAAAGAGTTTCTTCAACTGCAAGAAATTTGGTCACTTCATTGTTGACTGTACAGATTTGCATAATGACAAGTCAAAGAAATTAAGATATAAAAAAGAGAATTTTAGAAGTAGAGTAAAGAAAGGTTTCGTGGCTTCATTACACATAGTTATCTAGTGAATCCAATGGTCATTGAAGCCCATCTTGAGCATAACCTCCTTTAAATATTCCCAGTCAATGCGATCATACGCCTTACTAATGTCGGCTTAACCGCATTGAACCATCGTTATCCCTCATCTTAGTCTTCATATAGTGGTTAACCTCAATAGCCATCATGACATTATCAAGAATAGACCGACCTTAAACATAAGCGGATTGAGTATCGGAAATACATTTAGGGAGACAACTTTTATTTTGTTTGCAATCACTTTAAATATTATTTTATATAAGACGTTACACATGGGCAATAGGACACAAATCTTTCATAGTAGTTTGGGAATTACCTTTAGGAATGAGAGCAATATTGGATGAATTCAGAGATGTCTGGACTTGACCAATATCAAGCCACACACAACAATCTTTAAATATGTCCTCACTACAAGAACTCCATAACCCTTTGAACCTGGGCATTTATCTGGATGCATCAAAAAAAGGTGATGTAAGCACAACATTGTCATCATCAATAATGAAATGCCGAATTGCCTCTACCACAAGTATTGTGTTACAAATCTTCCTTTGAAACAATTCCATAAAATAATTCTTTTTTATAGCACTGATACCTGGGTTTTTTGTAACTTTGACACCTTGATCGTCTTCCAAAGCTAGAATATGGTTTACCTTTTTCCTTGTAGTAGCAGAAGCATGAAAAAAATTGTGTTTCGGTCTCCATCTTTGTACCGATTACTCTTTTCCCTTTGATGCCAAAACGCGTCTTCATGCATAAGTAACTGAGCCATTCGCTTGCACAAGGACAACAACTGTATGTGATTTGTGCATGTGTTATGTCTTCAGGAATTATAAAGTTGTTTGTGACAATCTTGTTGGTGTAAGTCCTATAAGTCAATGGTTTATGTTAGGCTTATGCTATGTATCATGACTTTTATTATTTAATAATATATAGAATTCTTTATTATAATTGTTGTAAAATTAATAAGGTCCCTAGAATATATAGTTCATGTAATGAAATATTAAGTGTGACTCAATCATGAGATTACATTAACATAAAGAACATTATTCCTAAATGCATTTGTATTCAAGCTTTAATATATAAATGGGATAATAATAAAGCGTAGAGACTATTATGTATGTATACTGATGACGACTTCTCATTGCTCATGAATATGAGATATTAAATCTATGCATAGGTATAAATATTAAGAGTAATATTTATACTGGATTGACCCACCGTGAGAATATTACATAGTATGTTATGATAATGTAATAAGATATTCTCACAATGATAATGGTGTATACAACTCTTAGTCCTAAAACCACTATGATCCCTTGATGTGGACTCAAGTGCTTTATTGACATTCAAACGTTGTCTATAACAGGATGACCATAATCAGGGGCGGATGCACTTGTAGTCCATGTGTGGCTAAAGCCCCACATGAAATTTTCCTAATTTTTCATAATAAACTTTGTCACTTGTTAATGGTACCAAACAATGATATTGATGTGCTTGATATGGATGCACCGTATGCGCAAACGAGGAAACCTAGACAATACTCTTCAACTTTTAGTGTGAAGGCAACTAAAAGTAGTAACTTTTCATTGAAAAAAAAAACAACTATTTATTAAAAATTCTTAAGTCGCTTAGACAACTTACCATTTTAAATTTCTTAACATGTGCAAATTTGCATATGATAGAAAAAAAATTATTCTTATTTTTAATATAGTTTGCATTATTGTTTCTTCAAAATTTTAGCCCCACATATACTAAATGTCTGGATCCGCCCCTGACCATAATGTTGGTTAATGGGCACTTAACGAATCATGCTAAGGGACATGAGTGTCCTAGATGGGATTTGTCCCTCCTTCATAACTGGAGATATATGTTTAGGCCTCTTGATGAAATACGACTGTAAAATTGCATGGTCATGCCGAATTAAGTCAATATTAGATATTGGGCTTATTCGTTATGTAGTATATTTCAGGATCAAGAAATATAAATATTGATATATACAAGAGTGACAAAATCTATGCCTTGTGATCAATATAGATATGAGGACAGAGGAGTAATTGTACACATTTATATTATCATGGAAAAGGTTTCGTCAAATCACTTGACATTCTTATCACTAGGATAGCAATGATGTGTTGTTAGATACCGCTCATTGTTTATAATATTAAATATTAGATTTAATATTATTGCCAATGTGACTAGAACATATAGTGTCAGACACAAAAGAATGGTCAAAAGAGAAATACGAGTAAGACTTGTATGATGGGTGCGTTTAGCAAATAAGGCTAATTAGATAGCAAAAGGCTAAACGAGTTAATGGTCTTACGGAAGCCCAATAGTGAATTCTGACTTTCAGAACACACTTGGAGTTCTTTAAATAGAACCCTTGTGCTGAAGTCAGAGGTTACACATCATAGAAACCCTAATTCTCTGAACCTCTTATCGCTTGGCTAGCACTGGAACCAGAGGAGCACCGTTCGTGTGGACGAGTAGAGGCTTTGCTCTTTTGCTTTGTTGTGATCGAGAATCTTTTCTGCACTACAAGAGGTAACAACCTATCGCTGGACATGTCAAATTCGTAATGATCCAAGGAAAGAAAATCGGAAATTTTATTTCGTTGCATATTATTGTATTTGATTTTCCTTCAGTTCTATATCTTTCATTAGCGTGTTACAATGATCTCGACTCCATGCATAAATGTCTTCTACACACAGTGGCGGTCTCACCGCTCGGCGACCCCGGGCACTCGCCCAGGCTCAATCGATAATTTCTTTGCATTAGGTCCAATCCAAAAGCACATTAACACACTTAAAAAAAGAATTATTGGGCATCTTAAGAATCTTTCTCTCTATTTCTGCTATGAGACTTTTTCTTAAGAGCAACATTGTCTTTATCAACAACCTTCATGGCGTAGAAGGAAGTGTTATCATCGTAAAGAAGTTCATTTGCAGAGGAGTCACGGAGACGACAGAGGTAAATGGTGCCTATGTCGCCGGCGCCTATACGGCGGAGAAGATGGAAGTCACGGAAGGTGAGGCCGAATTTGCGGATGGGGGTGTAGGCTAAGTCAGAGGAGCGGTGAGGTTTGATGAAGAGAGATTCCGGTGAGGAGGAAGGGAGGAGGTCGAAGGAGAGACGGCTGAAGCTGGTGCTGCAACAAATATCATAGAAATTGAAATAGTTTTATGAAGATTTTTTGTTATTGGTAGTGTACTATGAATTGAAATTGAATGCGTTGAGAGAGAAATTGTTATGAGTTTTGGAAGGGAAGGAAGAGGTGGTGGTTGGTGGTATTTATTTTCCTATAAGTGTAGGAGGTAAAAATTGAAGTGGGTTTAAACTGTCACGTGAGGGATTGGTTGGTGGGTGGTATTTATTTATCCATGGTTTTTTTTATAAGAATAGTTTAAAAAAAAAATTACCATATAAGTTCAAAGATGTTTATCGTATGGGTGGAGATGGATCATCGCTTTAGTGAAGGAAGTAACATTGTGCTTGACTGCTTCTTATGTCTTGACCTCCAAGAATTCTTTCTTCAAGTTTGATGTTGATAAGCTTGCTCGTCTTGCTGATATTTATCATGCAGACTTTTCTTATGATGACCGTGGAACAATAAGGGAGCAACTTGACACTTATGTACTTCAAGTGAAAAGGCATGCTTCCTTTTCTTCTTGTGAAGATGTTCAAAGTTTGACTATGAAGATGGTTCAAAGTGAGAAATATTTGGTATTTCCATTTGTCTACAAACTCATTGAGTTGGCTTTGATATTGTCTGTGTCGATAGTATCCGTTGAAAGAGCTTTTCAGCTATGAAGATTATTAAGACTAAATTGTGCAACAAGATCAACAATGTGTTATTCATTGACTTGATGATATTTTCAAAATGGGGTGGTTTGAACTTTTTTCCCCTTTTTCTTAAAAAAATAAAATGTTCAGTCGTGAAATAAATTAGTGAGTCAAACGCTAATCAAATAGTCTTGATCTCCGAAAAATGACGCAACAGAAATGGCGACTTAGCGAGCTCTTTAAGATCTGACCGAGCGGGAGATATTCAAGTTACTTGATGATGTTGATATTATTCGAACATTCATCATAAAGAGGTCTCGGAAAGGGCATTTACCTCCTAATTTTATTTAGCACGCTATTGACATGTTATATATCATCTCTTATTTCAAATTGTACTTTTGTTGAACAAATGACAAACTTCTTTTATTTTGATTTATGATTATTTATATATATTATGTGACATATGAATTTGCGATAAATTTTTCGCCCAGGCTCAATAAAATTCCTGGCTTTGCTCTTTTGCTTTGTTGTGATCGAGAATCTTTTCTGCACTACAAGAGGTAACAACCTATCGCTGGACATGTCAAATTCGTAATGATCCAAGGAAAGAAAATCGAAAATTTTATTTCGTTGTATATTATTGTATTTGATTTTCCTTCAGTTCTATATCTTTCTTTAGCGTGTTACAATGATCTCGACTCCATGCATAAATGTCTTCTACACATCTATTCAAACGGGTGTGAACCGAATGCTCACTATGCGCCTACCAACTCTCCTTCAACATATTATCAAAGCCTAATTCAAGCTTCCATGCGATTTTAAAGCGAAAATTGTGTTGGGTACAGGGAAGCCGAACATCAAGAAAACGGTCAAGCAAAATTGGATAATGATTTGATGTTGCAAGTGCAAGTTTTTCAAGCTTTGCACTGGGGAAATAGTTGAGCCAAGCATTGCTAGCTAACGCTCTTTCAATCCTCTCTTCAACAACACATGGGGTGCCACACACTTAAACAAAGTAAAAGGATACCCCTCAATATGGACATTAGATAAATCATAGTCAATCACAACCTATCTAAATCCATTAATTTACCAGTTGGAACGAGTTGTTCTGCCACATTTTTCACTTGCGAACATAATATGGTTTAAATACCAAATATACACCAAGGTCGATATGACTGTTGTGACAACTATCAAAGAAAATCCCATGCGGAAACGACCTCCATTTGGATATATCCATAGTAGCCGATGAGACGCCATAAACCCATATCTTTATCATTAACTTCAAAAGTAATATGGTTGTTCGAAAAGAGCCAAACCGCCACCTCTACCAATACAATCAACAGACAAGCAAGAGTCAAAACCAAATACATAAGTTAGTTCCTCAATTTTATTTCAATGGGTTAGTGTCGTCTCACTTAAGAAGAGGACCTCTGGTTTATAATGTCGGACAAGGTATTTTATATTAGGAACTGCACTTGGGCTATCTAAACCAAGGCAGTTCCAGCTTAACAACTCATTTTTGTACCAAACTTTGTGTGATGTTGCACTGGAGTAAGGAAAGCATCTTATCGTACTCATGGCCTACCCCTTTTTGAAAGCATAATCTGGAGATCAGTCCTGCCGATACCAAACAATTAGAACCATAATTGAAACACCACCACCATGTAGTCATAATTCAATAAATACCAGCCACTCGGATTATGTTTATTAGGAATCTTTACCAACCATGACAAGGTGAATATTAGTGAAATCTCAACGCAAGAGAAAAAGCAAAGGATTAAAATCTCAACACATGTGGATATTGTTGGCTATAATCAACCATGACAACGTGAAACAAGAATTAAGGAGCACCATTAAGATTGAAGGCAATCTAATCGACAACAAACTCTTACAAAGGAGACGATTGATGAAACCCTAGGAGAGAACTCTAATCCATTAGTTGTTAACTTATTATATAATGTTGAGAGTTGATTTGAATTATATGTTTAAATGTTAATGAGGCAGCTAGTCTCGTGGTTAGACTTCGACCAAACCCCCATCGGCCATCACAAGGGAGATGGTGATCTCCGGACTGACCTTCATTATATTTCTTATAACCTAGTGATTATTTATTTATTTATTTATTTATTTATTGGTATTTATAACCTAGTGATTATACCATAAAGAATTGAAGATCCTTTAAACATGAAGATCCTTCAAAAAAATGATAATAACAAAAATAGCAATAATATCCTTCCTCTAAAAAAAACAATAATATTCTTGTCTTCGAACAGAGACTATCAAGTATCAATGAGATTGCAAAAAACTAAGTTTCAGAAAGTATGTGAACATCATCAGCATTAAGAAAAATATTTAACACTATAGGCAAGATGGAGGATTTTGTTTTCCAAAAGAAGAGACATCAGCATGTGAACACCAGTTGTTTAGTTTTCTTTTACCATCATTAGGCCACAAATCAAGGTTTTCCACTATGATATTTTGGCATGGCTCTTTTTCACTGCATTTCAAGTTCATTGCAAGTTGACTATTCACACTTCCTCTGATATTTTTGTACGACACACTATTTATTTGCACGTTTGATGCCACCTACAGCAAAATTAATTGGCAGAAATTAGATTATGGTACATATGTAAGGTCATGTCAATTATCAGTATTTAATCTATATTTTCAATCAATACTTATAAAATATCTCCCAAAATTAGGTATCCTAAAAATATTAGTAAACCTCAAATCAAAATTTTACCTTTTAACCAATAACCAGCACAATAAAGAAGGAAAAAAAATACAAACTCTCTATGGTAATGTTTTTATCATAGTTTGAATGAAAATTTGACGACTCATATCCCCGATTAAATCAAATTGGCGTAAAAATTCATCTCAAATTTTATGAATATTAAATATTTCAAATTAACAAAAAAAAGTGAGTAAAAAAGTGATTTAAATTTAATATTAAATTAGGATGTAGGTTAAAAGTATTAACCTTATTGCTGCAACCACGATTTGGACAATATTCTTGATCAATAAGAATGGGATTATCCACGTTATTCATCACAATATCTTCATACACAATATGAGAAGCCTTCAAAGTTTTAGTGAGGGGAGAAGCCCAAGTCTTAATTCTAAGACCATTAGTTGTGTCACTAAAGGTGCAGTTCTTCACATTTATGTTGTCAACATCTTCTTCTCCATCAAACTTTCCAAGACTTCCAACGCTAACTCCATGTCCAGGACCACAAAAAACGTCAGAGATCCAAACATTCCTAGTGCCAGAGACCATCGCGATACAATCATCACCGGTGCCAATGTTCGCGTTTTTAATAGTTATCCCGTTTGACTTGCCTATTTTTATTCCATCTGTGTTTGGGCTATCACCCGGGGCTGAAATTCTGATTTTTGTGAAAATCATGTTTTCGCAAGCAAACAACTTAAAATGTGCTCCTTTGCTATTAAAAGATCTCAAATGGTGAATGGTACCATTTGTGACAAAATCAAATGTCATGGACTGAGAAAACAAAAAACACCAATGCATTAATATCATGCTAAACAAAAATTAATAACTAGTATAATAAAAAAATATGTAACATTTAACATATTGGTAGACTCCCGTTAAAAAGATAAATCATATTGGTCTGGCTACAAATTGTTCTCTTAATCCATAGAAGATATACTTCAATTAAAAAAATAACTACTAATAACTCTTAAATATATATATATATATATTCAAAAAAAAAACTCTTAAATATAATATATATATATATATATATATATATATATATATATATATATATATATATATATATATATATATATATATATATATATATACACACACACACACGCTATAAATAGAAATAGGGTTAATTAAGTAAATAGTCCCTATAAATATTCAGAATTTTGTTTTTAATCCCTACAAAATAAAATCACACTTTTTAGTCCCTATAAAATTTTCTGTCAGCATTTTTAGTTAATTTTAGTCCCTATAAAAAAATTTCATAATTTTGAGTCCTTGTAAAATATTTCTGTCAACATTTTTGGTCCCTAAAATGCTTAAGGAAAATGTCACAGTCACTAAAAAGTGTGATTTTATTTTATACGGACTAAAAACAAAATTTTGAATATTTATAGGTACCATTTACTTAATTAACCCATAGAAATAAAAACTAAAATGCGGGAACAAAAAGAACAACCACGGGACTGTTTTTCTTCTATTGATGATTTTTTTCATGATTTATTTTCATATTGGTATGTATCATAATTTTGATTTGATGGTAGCTATGACAAATTTATCACTAGAACATTATAACAAAAGGGATCGCTAGAAACTATTTAAACATATATAATATAACACGATAGTATAGAAACTAAATTCCCAGTTATTCCTCTTATCGTAACAAACAAATTTAAAACTATTTTTCTATTATTAATGAATAGTAACAATTTTGCTAATCTTATTGTTTCCGGATAGTAACAATCCCTTCACTTTGGCATCGTTTGTTATGGTTATTCCAATTTACTTTCTCTTGGTAAATGTTATCAACATATACGATAAAAAATATATACTTTTGTTAAAAAAAATCCATTGATCGATCTATAGAATATGATTTATTTATTTTTGTTAAGGATCTATAGAATTTGATTTAAGAAATGAACTTACAATCGGAAGATGGGGACAATTAGGATTGTTTTTACAATCATTTACCGACCAAGCCGAAGATCCTTGACCATCCAATGTCCCAGGTCCACTCACGATCAAATTATTCACGTACTGAAAATTAATCCATTTATCAGTCGCAAAATATGGATCAGTTGGAGCCTTCAAGGTCCCTTCAATTTTGAAAGTTGTCCATCCTTTGCATGGTCCAATGAAGATTACTTGCTTCACCATATATGTTCCTTTTGGGATCAAAATAGTGACTTTTCCTTTTGATTTGCATGCATCACTCCATGCATTCAAAAACGCCTATATTTACAAGAGAATAACAAATTAGTTAGGTAATCTAAATCAAAATTTTAAGAAATAAAAAAGAGAAGGAGTGAAGATGGTTATGGTTATATACCTCTTTATTATCAGTTTCTCCATCTGCGATTGCACCGTAGTTTAACACATTAAAAACGTTTGTGACTCGTGCTTGTGATTTTGAAATACAAACTGCTAGTAAGAAAAACACAAACAAAAAATTTCCAACCATTTTTATGTTCTCTCTTCCAAATTTTATACTTGAATCTCACTTTTCAGAATACCAAACTTTTTGACTTGGATCTCACCTGTTCAGAATAGTGTAAAAATAAAAGTATAGCACTCGAGCTCTATATATTATGTTCAGCATTGAAATTGTTTTTTTTTTCCTTGAAACAAGCATTAAAATTGATTTAATGCTGTTGATTTGCAATAGGTTTACAATAGGTCAATTGATTATTATGAAGATCGTTAGAGAATTCAGTGACTTTATTTTGGAAATACTACAATTTTGTTATCAAGCAAATTAATGAATTTTTCGATTTTCTAAAACATTTTTTTGGTTATAATTTTTCTATAACCTTTTTTTTTGTACAAATTTTTCCATAACTTATAGGAAAAATGGATAGTAATAATGGAGATCATTTATTCTGAATGAACAATGTAAGTCCGTCTACTTGATTGATTGAAAATTAATATACATTACTTTTTGTATTTATTAACTATTTAATTTATTATTAATTATTCTGAATGAACAGAAGTTGAGATATTTTTTATTTTATAAAAAAAGTATAATGTTGACTAATGATAAATTTGTTCAAGTGAGGTCTTCGTAAGTATAGCTCGGTTGAAAGGGATAATACATTGAAATTTGTAGGAGTTACGCTTCGAACTTCAAATTTTTCACTTATCTACTAACATCTACTTCTACAAACAATATATCTATCTACTAACAATATATCTATATACTAACAATATATTTACTGACAATATATAAAAGTTGAAGTACAACAAAATTTCATAATCGTCTTCTTTTAAAACTCATGATCTCCTTTATTTTATGTGCATAATAGTCATTTTGAAAATTTAATTTAATTGTTTTAAAACAAATTAATTATGGATAATGTGTTGGAACAAAATGTGTTTAACAATGAACCTTAAAGAGTTTTGATGATAACAAGGTATTAAAAATTGTAAATTGGACTAGCTAATATTTGTTCAAGTGTACAGGACCATAGTTAAAAATTTACATCATATAAAGGTTCTGAAGAACAAGTAGAGAGCTATGGACTAAAGAAAAGGAAGCTTGAAAGCATCTGAAAAGAAGTGCATCTGAAGCCATAAGTGTTGCTGAAGAATGATGACGTCATCAGAAGCCGAAGATTATCAGAAGCTGAAAGTCATCAGAAGCTGAAGGTCATCAGAAGTTGAAGGTCAACAGAAGCAGATAGCCTTCAGAAGCGTATAGCCATCAGAAGCAGATAGTTCAGAAGCAACTTCATCAGAAGCTGAAGCTCATCAGAAGTTGATTATCACCACAAGCTGAAGATTCAAAGATCAACACTTCGAAAGCTGTCTATTGGATTCGAAAACACTGCAGAAGATTAGTGGATGGTTGCAACGGTCATTTTGGTGAAGATTTGAAGGCCTTGGAACCTTATCTTCAAAAAGCGTTGACATTGTACTTTGAACGAACTGTACAACCACCTTATCCACTAATCTGTTTTGTGTTCACGCTACAGGACAAGAAAACAGCTCAAGAATAACAGCTATGCCTGTAAAGATGTTCCTTCACAATGGGAATGGATTTCAAATTAGTTCTTCATAGGACAACAACCAAATCAGGCAAAAGATCATTGGTGAAAGATCAAGCTTCAACAACGACTCTTTGATGTGCTGGCAATTTCACAACGTCTCTTTCACACCTCTATATAAAGGAGTAAAGACTTAGAGATTTGGCAATGCTGAACGAAAGATTCACAACATTTTTACAAGTGTCAAACCTCTGCTGAAATTGTTCTGCATTCACTTAGAATTTTTGTGTCTCAAAGTTTCATCTTAGAAATTCCTAAGTTATTGAGTCTGTATCTGATTTGTATTGTGAGCACCTCTGATTGTATATCAAGTGTTCAACCTTAAACAATTTTCTGTGTAATTTTGTTTAGTTAGAAGTCACTTGCAGTTGTGCTTGAGCAGGGAAGTCTCTTGATTGTGTTCTTGAGCAAAGGAAGACTTTTGCAAAGTGTGCTTGAGCAAAGGAAGTCTCTTGCAGGTGTGCTTGAGCAATTGTAATCAGATATTACTCTTAGTGAAATCTCCTTGGAAGTGCAAGGGGGACTGGACTACTTCCGGATTGTGGAAGGAACCAGTATAATTGCTTCGTGTCGTTCTTCTTCTCTCTCTCTGTTTTATTCCACTGCATTTAGATTTTGATTACCACTTCAGAAGCTGTCTCACTTAGCTTCTGACCAGTGTGTTCAGTTCTTAAGAGAAACGAAGAATTTTGAAAAACACAATTCAACCCCCCTTCTTGTGTTTTTCTCACCATCATAATGATCCTCACAACTGTAACAAATTTCCACAGATAACTATGAAATTAATTAATTTAATAAAAAGATTACAGATAATGGTCATCACAACTCAAGCAAATTTTCATGGATAACTATGGAATCAATCTATTTGTTTTAAAAATTTTAATTTAATTGTTTAAAAAAAACTAATTATTGATAATGATCCTCACAACTGTAACAAATTTTCACGGATAACTATGAAATTAATTAATTTGTTAAAAAAATTACGGAAAAATTTCACGGATAACTGTGGGATCAATCTAGGGCCCGTTTGTTTTAGATTTAAAAAAAATGGATTTTCCTTTGTATTTTTTAAAATGGATTTTTTTAAAATTTACTCAAAAATAGTATAAGTTATTTCAAACTCATTTGAGATAAGTTAAAAAAGAGATTTTGACATTCACTAACTTAAATATTCATTGTTCGAGATTTTACATAGTAAAAATCACATATTTTTTTCAAAATGACATCTTTCAAAAATGATTTTTATTTGTTAAAAAATAATTTATGGTTACATAAAAAAAATTAAGATAAACTATTCAAACGGGGTAAATTTTTTAGAGATTTTTTCAAAATTTTAGTATAAAAAAATTATAATCAAAGTATGAAATACTTAGAATGACATTTTAAGATAAACTATTCAAACAGAATTTTCATTTGAAGCTTTCGTTGAAAATTTCTTTGTTAAAAAAATTATAACAAAAACACATTACACTACCAAAATCTATTTTAAGAAAAGCTATAACAAACGGGCCATTTTTTTTTTTTTTGAAAAAAATGACTTAAAAACAAATATCATGGAAAAGGTGTAGCAAATTTTTTCTCTACAAATAAGTCTTCGAAAAACTTTTAAAACATTATTTGTTTTTTAATTTTAATTAAAAACAAAAAGGTATAGCAAATTGTTTCTCTTCAAAAAAAAAAATTGTAACTAATTTGCACTAACACGGATAAGTTGATATAACAAATTTCCACTGATATTTGTTTTTTGGATGCAAAATTAATAAGTCTTTGGAATACTTTTAAATTTAAAATATTATTTGTTTTTTTAATCTACTAATAATATATAAAAAATTATTTAAAAAATCAAAATCCAACAAAATTACATAATTGTCCTTATTAAAAGTCAATATATTATTATCATGATAGTTACAGACAACTATCTTTTCAATTCCACACAATAAATTTAAATATCTACTTTTACTAATCTATACTACTACTACTACTACTACTATAATAAGAAAATCTTACTCCAGTGAAATTTCATAATTATCCTTCATTAAACTCATAATCTTCTTTATTTTATGGGTTCAATCGTCATTTTACAAAATAAAAATCAAATTTATTCATTTTTAAAAAATTGTTATATATATTTTTGTTTATCTTCGTAGCCTAACTAATTCCCTATCTATCGTCATATTTTAGATTTATCACTTCCAAGCCTAACTAATTTTATATATTGTTATTTTCTATATTTATCACTTCCGAGTCTCTATATCGTCATTTTGTACATTTATCACTTTCAAGTATAACTAATTCTTTTTACCACAGAAAAAAAAAAAACATAACCAATTCTTTTGGTTTATCACTTTTAAGCCTAAAATTTGTTCCCTGAATCTTGCAAATAAATAATGTCAATTTGTTTCATCTTTAATCTCCTTATGATATAATTCTCATTATCTTATATATTTAATTATTATTTTTTGGTTTATCACTATGAAGCCTACAACTAATTCCCTATATATCTTGCAAATGAAAAAGCCAATTTGTTTCTTCTTTCTTTTTCTTATTATCTGATTCTCTTTATTTTTTAAATAAATTGTACAAAAAACCCTCGGTTAGGCTTCTAATATCATTAATTTAGCGAGTTTCATGATCAATTTGCTATTAAATAATAAGAAAAACCAGTGTATTATCTCATAAATTTAAGAAAACAATTTTTTTGACAAGGAATTTAAGAAAATAGTTTATGTTACTCTTTTATGCCATAAGTATAGAAAAATAATTTATTCCAATCTCTATTAATCTTACTAATTTGCATATAATTTTTTTTAATAGAAACAATACATTAATGTTAGTATTTATAAAATAATCATT
This sequence comes from Medicago sativa, assembly GCF_051527215.1. Lineage (NCBI taxonomy): Eukaryota > Viridiplantae > Streptophyta > Magnoliopsida > Fabales > Fabaceae > Medicago > Medicago sativa. Next base: position 35,402,718 of record NC_140751.1, read on the forward strand.
AGTTTTCAAAAAATCTACAATGAGTGCGGTGTAAATATTTAACGGTATTTTGGAAAAACTATACAGTGATGTTGATATTTTGTAAATAGTCACGAGTTTTCCAAATTTTATCATATCAACTATCACATATCGTTAAATAAAAAATTTCTTCTGCATATATAAGCTTATAAAATCCTCAACGAGTGTGATGCAAATATTTATCGGTGTTTTAAATATAAAATAAAAAGTTATTTAAAAGAAACACTACATTGATGTTTATATTTTGAAAATAGTCATGAATTTCCAAAATTTTATCATATCGATTGTCTCATATATGTACATAAAAATTTATTTATGCATATATAAGCACATAAAATCTGCAACGGGTGCGGTACAAACATTAAACAGTGTTTTACATATAAAATAAAAAGTTATTCAATAGAAACACTATATTAATGTTTATATTTTGACAATATAAATGAGTTTCCACGATTTTATCATTCAACTTTCTTATATATTTACATAAAAAATTATTTCTGCAGATAAAACAAATAAAATCTGCAACGGATGCGGTGCAAACATTGAACGATTTTCTGCATATAAAATATAAAATTATTTAATGGAAACACTACATTGATGTTGATACTTTGAAAATAGTCATGAGTTTTCAAAATTTTATCATATCGATTTTCTCATATATTTACATAAAAATTATTTATGCATATATAAGCACATAAAATCTGCAATGGGTGCGGTGCAAAAATTGAACGGTGTTTTGCATATAAAAAAATAACTTATTCAATAGAAACACCATATTAATGTTTATATTTTGACTATGTTAACGAGTTTCCACAATTTTATCATATCAATTTTCTCATATATTTACATAAAAATTTGTTTATGCACATAAAATGCTTAAAATCTGCAATGGGTGCGATGCAAACATTAAACAGTGTTTTGCATATAAAATAAAAAGTTATTTGATTTTTTTTTTTTTGGATAAGCCAGGAGAGAGGGCAAGCATCAAGAGGAAGCACCGACATCCCAACTAGGTTGGCACTCCGGAGAACCTCTATCCTATGCCGTCAAACTCAAAATATTATTAAAAAATGGGGAAAAATATGTACAATAGGGGGGACTAGGCCAAGACCCTCGATGAAGGAAAAAAATGAAAACCGAAAAAAAATAATAAAAAACAACAGACTAAGGGAATATGTAATTAGGCAGACCAACTCTGTCCCTAACAAAATATGTACTCAAAGCTGGGGGTAAAGTAATTAACTAAACTGTGTCGTGAGCTGTAACGCCCTATTTTATTAATTATTTATTTTATCGAGTTTAGTGTATTTTTGTATAATTTATATTTATTTTATCGAGTTTAGTGTCTTTTTGTATAAATTATTTGAATAATTGTGATGTCTTATATGTTGGAAATTATTAGTAGCTTAATATGAGCATTATTAGTGAGGGAATATAATTAAATTAGATTAATGAGGCATAAGGGCAGAATTGGAATAAAGGAGAATATGTAAGTTAAGAATAAGAGAGGTTAGGAATAGAGAGTCAGAACACGTAAAAACAGTTTTTGGGAGAAAAAGAGAAAGTGAAAAGTCAGAGAAGAGAAGAGCTTTGTGAGAAGAAGGGAAAGCTTGTAGAATCCAGAATCTAACCAATCTAAGGTAAGGGTGGGACTAACCTTCTTTAATCATGAGTCTATAATTCTGAAAAAGGGTTTAATTTTGTTGTTGTTGATAATTTTGATGTTATAGAAGTTAGGTTTGAATTGAAATTTGATTGTTGAGAGATTATAATTTGAGAGAAATAACCTAGGGTAAAGTGAACCATAGAATTGAACGATGGAAAGAGTGGTTAATCAGGTAGGTTAGTGAGGGATTAACATTCTCATGATAGGGTAATCATATGGTGATGATTTTGGACTATTTTGGAGAGTTTAGGGTCAAGAAACGGAGCCAAGGAGGCTCCCATGGTAGAAAATCGCAGAAAAATCTGTGATTTCAGCATGTATGATGCTGTCGAAATCATGAGGCAATTCCAGTGATCATGAGGCGATATTGACAGAAAATCTGTAATTTCAGTATGTTTGATGTTGTCAAAATCATGAAGCGATTTTTCCAAATCATGAAGCGATTTTCGATGGCAAGTGTCAAAAACGATGTTGTGAGATCATTTCTTTTGTACTTTGCTATTTTTAACACCCCTTGGCCATCTAAAATTATTGTAGGACCAATATAAACAATCTAATTAAGTTATGTAAGTACGGTAATTAAGCAGGAGAAGTATAATTAAGCGTGTTTAAAAATGATACCTTTGGAGTAATGGTGAGTGTAAGTTAGTTAACAATGACAGCGGTGGGTCTAAAATAATTGTGTTAACTTTCCAGTAGTCTTGGTTTGACGTGAAAATCTTTTGTGGATAATTTAACATGTTTTTACGAAGATGTATGAATGAATTATTGTTGTTAAATATGATGTCTATATGATGTTATTCATGTTAAAGAATTGTGAGATTATGATGTGAAGTTGATGTTGCTGTTGTAGCATTTAGTTGTGTCATTGCATAATCATTGTCAAGCGAAGGGGGTTGTAGCCTGTCCAGCCGAATCACGGCAATAGCGAAGGGAGCTGTAGCTCTGTTGTTTATAAGCGAAGGGGGTTGTAGCCTGTCAAGCCGAATCACGACATTAGCGAAGGGAGCTGTAGCTCTGTTGGTACCACATGCATAATCGCATGACATTGCATTTGTTGAGTCGTTGTTGTTGCATTGTTGAGCGAAGTTAATTGATGATTGTAGTTGGACTTATGTGAAGCATTGTTAATGATGAATTGTTGCTGTTTTGTGTTGTTAAATTCCTTTACAGAATTATTACTTATTATTATCGAATGTGAAATCTCACCCCTTCTGTTTGAATGTTGCCTCTACGTGGGTAACGTGCAGATATCCAGAAGTAACCGCTGATGTGAGTTGATTCCTCGTGTCATCATAGGAGTCATGCTCTGATACGTAACGGGATGGGGATGTTTATGTGTTTTGTTTTTCCTTTGTTACGTGTCTTTTTCTAAGTTCATCTTGGACCACTTTTACGTGGAATTTTGTTATGTTGTTGAATTGAGGCCTTAGTGCCAAGTATTGTTTAAACATTGAATATTTTCCGCTGCGACATTGTTTTAATTATTGAAAGCAGTTGTTTAATTATATAGTGGATTTAACTCTATTTACATTTAGTGATATCTTGAAGAACGAAATGTGACATCCTGTTGTGATGAACTTTGATTTATTTAATATTATTTATATATTGGGAAAACGGGGTGTTACATGAGCCGCATGTCCCATGGCAGCCAACTTGTCAGCACAACAATTGCCTTCTAAATTGCCGCAATATAACAAGTAGACTGCTTATAAAACACCTCTGAAGCTCGAATATTCCAATAGAAAAAATTCATTGGGGAGTTGGAGAGGATCCCCAGAACGGGTGATATACGACGGCTTCCCATCAAGAAGTTCCTTCCTCATCATTTGTTTTTGCTTCTTCGTCAAAACCGCAGTGAATGGAGATTCCTCTGCCGCTTTTTTATCATACTCTTTAATTCGTTGCCAAAGCTCTAAATCTTGTTGAATTCTTGGATTAACATGTTGTACAGGGACATCATCCTGGGATGCGATGGAGCTGCCTATCAAATGCACATCAGCTGCAGTACTTGACTTTGAAGGTGCCACTACACAAGCTGCAGTAGCTGTAGGTGAAACCATAACTTGTTATGTGGATGTCTGAGCTATTGCCAATTGGGTGTCAGTATCAACAAGGGCAGTGGCAGCCGGAGCATCAATACTTGGAAAATTCGAGGGAATAACTTGAGTTCGGGAAACATTATCATCATTTACAGTAGAGTGCTCAACATTCAAAACAGATGGAGAAGAAAGAACAGGTTCCTTAGAGACCGTATTTTTCATCCCCTCCTCTTCAGCAATATTCTCATCATCATGCTCATCAACTGTCACCAAATCTAACACGGGAATGGTTGGTCTAGGAAGCGCACCTTGAGGGATTGAGTTGGCGACATTATTGAGTGCAAAGCTAAAGTTGCTGGATGAAAAAAAATTTGGTGCAACAAGTCTAATCCATAATGAAGCATGAGTTTGTTTATGAGAATCTTGATGGAAGTCTTTCGTCCAATGTGAGAGACGAAGAAGACCCGGTTGAAGAGAAACACTGCCCGCTGCCCAAAGAAAATCATAAAAAGCACGTCCGAGCGAGACCATCTTCCATTCATGAACCATTTTCCAAATCTTGCCTAATTTGGAAGCCAAATCGTGTGCCGTGTAAGGTTTGTCGCACTTAATCAAGGTAAGCTGGGCCTTTAGTGCATACTGACATTCAGCCAAGCCTTTAGAGTATTCGTCTTAGCCAATTTTGATTGAGAGAGTATCGCCCTTCAGGCAGGGAACCGGGAAAGGAACATCTTCTGCAACACAAGTTGAGGCACCCCCTAAAATCGCAGCAAACGATTTGGGAGGAGGTGGAACAGTCTGAGCAACCACGAGGGCAACAAGTGCATAACGCACAACACTTAGAGAGGGTGGAGACTGAGATTGCACCAGTGGAATTGGGATTGGAGGAGCCAGTTCCGCCTGCCAGTCGAACATGGCTAGGCAGTCAGAGAGGAGAGCGCACAATATTGATATTTTGAAAATAATCATGAGTTTTAAAAAAATTATTTGATTGACTTTTTCATATATGTATATAAAAATTTGTTTTCGCTTACATAAGAAAACAAAATCCACAACATACGCGGTTCAAATATTTAACATATTTTTCTATATATAAGAAAAAAATATTCAATAAAAACATTATATTAATGTTGATAACTTTCATTTAATATTTTTTAAATAATTAACAATATTAACAATGTAATTATTTTTTATATCATTACCTTAATGTTACTTGACCCGTGCGGAAGCACAGGACTATTACTAGTTTATCTTAAAGGTGAAATTTTATCTATTAAACTACTTGACAAAAAAATATTGATCGAAGTGTAAAAGAACTTGGGCAACTTATTTGTCACTTTTAGATGACAATAGAAAAATAAAACTATAAACTTTAACCACTATATTTTTTTTTTTTTGTGGTGACCGGGGTTCGAACCCCGGACCCTGCATATTTTATGAATTGTTCATACCAACTGAGCTAAGCTCACTTTAACCACTATATAATATTGAATGTTGGAGTTTGTTTTTAATACACGAATTAATGTAAATAAATAAAACGATAAAAAAAAATACCAACTTTATTCAAAATACACTGAATTAAAGTAAAAGTTATACTATCAACCAAATAATAAATTACCGCATAATCATTCAAATCAAACTACAACTTTATTGCTAATCAACTTATATTCAATGTAAATATTTACAATTTAATTTGGTTATATAAAAAAAAAATACCAACTTTATTCAAAATACACTGAATTAAAGTAAAAGTTATACTATCAACCAAATAATAAATTACCGCATAATCATTCAAATCAAACTACAACTTTATTGCTAATTAACTTATATTCAATGTAAATATTTACAATTTAATTTAGTTATATTTACGATTTAATTTGGTTGGAAGGAGAAAAGTCACCTTGTGTGTTCCAAGTATTTTTCAATGGAAGCGGACTAAAAGATGGGGGTATTTTGTACCTATTTTTTTTTGTCAGGTAGCCTAGTGGCTAGTTGGAAGGAGAAAAGTCACCTTGTGTGTTCCAAGTCAGGTAGCCTAGTGGCTAGTTGGAAGGAGAAAAGTCACCTTGTGTGTTCCAAGTATTTTTCAATGGAAGCGGACTAAAAGATGGGGATATTTTGTACCTATTTTTTTTTTTCGGTCAGGTAGCCTAGTGGCTAGAATTCACCTTATAAGGTGAATAAGTGGGGTGTCCGGGGTTCGAACCCCGGCCCCTACATATAATAATGCGTTGTCCTACCAACTGAGCTATGCTCACGGGACTGATATTTTGTACCTATTAACAAGTAAAAAATATTACATATTGTGTAGCGTTAATTTTTTATAGATATTGTAAAAAAAATTATACGGTCCCAAAAAAAAAAATATACTGTCAACCAAATAATAAATTACCAATCATTCAAAATATTAAATTTATTGCAAATTACCTTTTTTTAAAAGGTTAAAATGGAATATATTACCAAATTCAAATGTTATTCCTAGCACAAGGTGTGCCCAGGAAAAAACATGAAAGTCTGAACAATATTGAATGTATTATTTTACAATTTTATTTTAATGTATTAATACTTGAAAAATAATTTAATATTTTTCTAATCAGTTTGAAAAATCCTCCTTCCTCTAATAAAAAAAACAGTTTGAAAATATTTTTGGTAAACGCTCTAATACCTAGAGTTTGGTTGAACATGGGAACACCAACCAAACTAAATTCAGATTTTGTTTGACTGTGAATTTGTGGGACATTGATGAACATTACTAAAGTTTATTGTACTAGTATGTACATATAAGACGTCAAGAAAATGATGAAAATGTTTGACTAATATTTTTCCTTCAAAAAAATTTTTGACTAATTAATATTTTGGTAATTGCAAACTGAAATTTATTGTAGCACATATAAATGTTTGACGCCTAACAAATGAATATGTTTGACCGGATACTTTGGAGAGAAAATGAAAGTACATTTTTCCATTTGCGTCATTGGAGAAAAATATGTAAATAAACAATTTGAGGGGAAAAATATGTAATATGTTAAAGATTTAGATATTTAAATACTTACTTTTATGATATTAGTGAACTAATAAGATGATATAATTACTACTTCCTCCGTCCTAAATTATAAGCAAAAAAAACTCATTTTCTTTGTCCCAAATTATAAGAAAAAAGACAAACTTTTATCATCTTTAATTATGTTTTTTCAAAAAATTATCTTTTCCAAAGGAAAATTAAATGCAAAGTGCATTTAATTTGCTCTCTTTTTCATTTTCTCTAAAATCAACTACCAATGAAAATTATTTTTACATCTTCCTATAAAACTTATTTCAAAGATAACACAAAAAATTATGTTACAAACTACTATGTTTTAGTTTTCTTAATAAGTGTGATTATTTTATTTTTTTTCTTATAATATGGGACGGAGGGAGTACTTTAACTTATGATGCTTCAAATAATATATAACACTGGGTGTGTTTGGTTTGCAAAACAGTAAGTACTGAACTGAACAGTACAAGACAGAACAGCACAACATAAGACAGAACAACATAGGACAAATTTTTATGACATTTAATAATTTTTTGTTTTATACGATTTTTGGGGGACGAAATGTTATTTTCGTATTTTAGACAACTTGTACGTGGGACAAAAAGTTGTGATGTGGTTTGGAGAAGGACAAAAATATGAGTTTTTGTCTAGTCCCTTGCCTTCAGTTTGTCCTGTACCTGAAACAGTTTTACAAATCAAACACTGGACAACTGAAGTTGTTCTGTCCTGTACTTCATTTTTTAGCAAATCAAACACACCCAAGATTTATCAAACTAAGGAAATCAAGAGAGAAAGAAGTAGGATGATATGTTTTGATTTCTCAAAAATGGTGTGTTTTTACATGAACCAAAGTGTGGTATTTATACTACTAAATTTACCACTATTACATGTGTGAAATTATTTGATTTACTATTCTACTTTGGCATTTACCTAGGTAATAGGTAATTATTACTTACTATTGTAAGTTGACAATTTGGATAGATATTTCAACCTAAATAGTAAAAACTATAATCATTATGTTTTTATATTTACTTATAACACTCCCCATTTGAAATATCTATCACAGTGCTCCATTGGAGTCTTGTTGAGGATAATTTGATTGGAACATATGTTGTCTCGTTAAAAACCTTATTAGGAAAAACCCATTGGGATAAAAACCTTAATAAGGGAAAAAGAATACAACATTATGCTCCCCCTCAACCAAACACATGTTCATCTTCTTTAAAGATCTCGAAGCTGACGCATTCCAATGCTTCGTATGTGCTTCTTGAAAACTGATGTAGGAGTGCCTTTGTGAAGAGGTCTGCCACATTATCACTCGAACGGATATATTGAATATCCATTTCTTTGTTTCTTTCAAGTTCTTGTGTGAATGAGAAGAACTTAGGGGGGGATATGTTTGGTTCTATCACTTTTGACGTAACTTTCTTTCATTTGAGTAACACATGCAACATTGTCTTCATACAAAATTGTTGGGTTCTTATCGACTGTTAAACCGGATGCTCCTTGGATATGTCGTAAAACCGAATTTAACCATCTACACTCTTTGCTTGCTTCATGAAGGGCTATTACATCAGCGTGATTTGAAGAAGTTGCTACAAGCGTTTGCTTTTGAGATCTCGATGATATTGCAGTGATATCCTGCATCTGCATAGCCAAGCAAAACTGGTTTTGTATTTGTAACATCCTAGACTGCTTTCATCCTAGACTGCTTTCAGGATTGCCGACTGACCCCACAAACCAACACGAGTCTTTCCAACGTGTTTTGTCCTCACTCGCACGCTTACCGGGAAACTTCTCGGTAGGTCACCCATCCCAAAATTGCTCCAAGTCAAGCACACTTAACTGTGGAGTTCTTATGAAATGAGCTACCGAAAAGAAGATGCATCTTGTTGATATAGGTAATACCAAACAATTCTTATAAGCCTTCCTTCAACCATGTAGTCCCATACCAACACGGCCTCAGGATCCCTCTCATTCCGATGTGATTCGGTTCCTCTATAAGTTGTCGGGAGCCACTCGTTGTCGTGCCTTGTGCACCGGCAACCACTCCCCTGCTCTCATCAGTCGTGGGTGTTACATGCCCACCAGCTTTAGCTTGGTTCGTCCCCGAACCACACCGTACTGGGAGAGGTCTGCTTTGATACCATTTGTAACATCCCAGACTGCTTTCAGGATTGCCGACTGACCCCACAAACCAACACGAGTCTTTCCAGCGTGTTTTGTCCTCACTCGCACGCTTACCGGGAAACTTCCCAGTAGGTCACCCATCCCAAAATTGCTCCACTTCAAGCACGCTTAGCTGTGGAGTTCTTATGAAATGAGCTACCGAAAAGAAGATGCATCTTATTAATATAGGTAATAGCAAACAATTCTTATAAGCCTTCCTTCAACCATGTAGTCCCATACCTACACGGCCTCAGGATCCCTCTCATTCCGATGTGATTCGGTTCCTCTATAAGCTGTTAGGAGCCGCTCATTGTCATGCCTTGTGCACCGGCGACCATTCCCCTGCTCTCGTCAGCCGTGGGTGTTACAGTATTGTTAGAATAAAACAAACCAAGATCAGATGTACCTCGTATATATCGAAATATATGTTTTATTCCTTTCCAATGTCTCTTTGTAGGACATGAACTGAATCTCGCATGTAAATTCACTGCAAAAGCTATATCAGATCTTGTACAGTTAGCAAGGTACATGAGTGCTCCAATGGCACTTAGATATGGCACTTCAGAGCCAAGATCCTTTTCATTATCTTCCTTAGGTCTAAAGGGATCCTTTTCAACGTTAAGTGTTCTTCCCATCATTAGAGTACTCAAAGGGTTTGCCTTGCCCATGTTAAACCTTTTTAACACTCTTTCTGTATAAATTGATTGATGTACTAATATACCATTTTTAGTATACTCAATTTGTAAACCAAGGCAGAACCTAGTTTTCCTCAGATCTTTCATTTCAAATTCTTTCTTTAAGTACTCTTTTGCTTCTTTTATTTGTTTAGTAGTTACAATGATATTTAAATCATCAAAATAAACAGCAATTATTACAAAACTAGATATTATTTTTCATATAAAAACACAAGGACAAATTGTATTATTGTCGTAGCCTTCTTTAAGCAAATATTCACTTAGCCTATTGTACCACATGCGCCCGGATTGTTTTAATCCATATAATGATCTTTGCAACTTAATTGCATACATTTCTCTAGGTTTTGATGTATCAAGCATCTTAAGTCCTTCTGGTATTTTCATGTATATGTCATTATCAAGTGAGCCATATAAATAAGCAGTAACAACATCCATAAGATACATATCAAGATTATTAAATACTGACAAACCTATTATATAACGAAAAGTCATGGTATCCATAACAGGAGAATATGTTACTTCATAATCAATTCATGGTCGTTGGGAAAAACCTTGTGCAATAAAACGGGCCTTTTATCTTACAATTTCATTTTTTTCATTTCGTTTTCTTACAAAGACCCACTTATAGCCAACAGGTTTCACACCTTCAGGTATAACCACAATAGGCCCAAATACTTTTCGATTTTTAAGAGAATTTAATTCAGTATCTATTGTATCTTTCCATTTTTTCCAATCATGTCTATTTTGACATTCATTAACAGTTCTGGGTTCGGGATCATCATTTTCATTTGTAATTTCACATGCAATGGAGAATTAAAATATTTCATCAATATTTATGTCTTTTCGGCTCCACATATTTCCTGTATTAACATAATTAATTGAAATCTCAAGATCATTTTTGTTTTCAGTTTCATTGTCAATGATATCATTATCATCATCTTGTGTTTTTTCGAGAGCACACTTTTCATTTTCAGATTTATCATTATCTAGTGTCTTTTCAAGATCACGTTCAATCATATTCACCTTTTCTGTTCATTTTCTTTTTCGGGAATTTTTGTCTTTAGAACCTATAGGTCGGCCACGCTTTAAGCGTGCCTTAGATGTACTTGCTACATCATTTAGTTTCAAAATCTCAATACGAGCTGGGATATTTACAGTTGGTACATGTGACTTTGTCACTTTTTTCAAATCAGTAAATGAATCTGGCAGTTGATTTGCTAAATCTTGTAAGTGTACTATTTTCTTTACATTTTCTTCCCATGATTTATTATATTGGTCCAAATGTAATAAATGTGGTACATGCAATGTTATTTCATTTTCCAATGGTTTATTTTCTCCCCCTAGTGTTGGAAACTTTGTTTCGCCAAAATGACAATCAGCAAATCTTGCCTGAAAAACATCACTTGTTAAAGGTTCAAGATATCTAATAATTGATGGTGATTCATATCCCACACATATTCCTAACCTTCTTTGAGGTCCCATTTTTTTTCTGTGGTGGGGCTATTGGTACATATACTGCACAAACAAAAATTCTTAAATGAGAGATATTTGGTTCCTCGCCAATTGCAAGTTGATAAGGGGTATGTTTATGATCAGCACTTGACCTTAGACGTATGAGTGCTGCAGCATGTAAAATTGCATGACTCGAAATTGTAACTGGTAGCTTAGTTCTCATTATTAAAGGTCTAGCAATATATTGAAAACGTTTGATTAATGACTCAGCTAAACCATTTTGTGTATGTACATGAGGAACATGATGTTCAACAGTAATTCCAATTGACATGCAATAATTATTAAATGATTCAGATGAAAATTCACCGGCATTGTCAAGTCTAATTTTCTTTATAGTATAATTAGGAAATTGTGCCCTTAATTTAATTATTTGTGCAAGAAATCTGCAAATGTCATATCACGACTTGACAATAAACAGACATATGACCATCTACTAGATGCATCAATTAATACCATAAAGTACCTGAATGGTCCTGACGGTGTATGGATGGGTCCACATATATCTCCTTGGAATCTTTCAAGAAATACAGATAACTCTGTCTGAATTTTGCCTGACGAATATTTTGTTATTAATTTGCCAAGAGAACAAGCTTCACATGGTCTATCTTCTCTTGTAAGCTTTAAACCTTTCAATGGATGACCATGGGTACCTTCAACTATTTTACGCATCATTGTTGAACCAGGGTGACCTAAACGGTCATGCCATAAAGTCACAATTTTGGGATCTTCTTTTACTACTAAATTACATTCAATTTCATGTATATATGTGTAATGTAATCCAGAAGGCAATTTTGGTAGTTTTTCTAAAATATTCTTCTTTCCTAAAATATTAGTAGTAATATTAATGTATTTCATATTACCTTCGGTTGTAGTCTCAATATCATATCCTTGACTATATATGTCATTAAAACTCAACAAATTTCTCTTTGATTTCGGAGAGTATAGAGCATTATTAATGACAAACTTTGTCCCATTTGGTAACATGAACATAGCATTACCTGTTTCATCAATTAAATCTGCAGGACCTGAGATTGTGTTTATTACACCATTAGTAGGAAATATTTTGGTGAAATATCTCTTACTTTTGAGGATCGTATGGGTAGTTGCACTGTCTGGAATGCAAATGTCTTTGCCATGATCCATTTCTAACCTTCTTAAAATAAAAATAAGTTTAAAGAAAGAGAGAGCAAATCAACACAACATATTAAACAATGTTATTTTATAGAGACAATGAAAACATTACGTATTACACAAGTCACGCAACATACAAATTCTTAATGTACATATTAAAAATGTAAAAGTAATTCAAGCACAACACACACACATTATTCAAATACATACATATATATATTAAGTAATTATTTAATCCATATCATTTTCTCCTCCAACGAAATCAGCAGCCTCAAGACAGGTAGTATTATCCTTGGGTTCAATTTCATTAAAATTTACTTCCTTTTCCTTTCCATCTACAGATGCCTTGTATCTTTTACACATATACTCTTGTGTCCTACATGCTTTAAACCAATGACCTTTCTTTCCGCATCTATAACAAAGATCATCATTATTTCTAGAGGTTTTACCCTTACCTTGATGATTCTTATTGGTTTGGTCATTTTTGAGAGGCCTATAATTCATATAACCTCTTCCACAGCCTCCACCACGAAAATGGTTTCGACAATGATTTCTGCCTCGACCATGACCACCAAAACGAGCATGACTACCACGTCCTTTTTGGCAACTATAACCACCACGCCCTTGATTAAAAGTTGTGGCATTTATTTCAGGATATGTCATTGTTCCTGTAGGACGCAACTGATGGTTTTTTATGAGAAGCTTGTTATTTTGTTCAGCCACTAGAAGGGCTGCAACCAAATCAGAGTACTCAGTAAATCCCCTCAGTCTATATTGTTGTTGCAACAACACCTGAGATGCATGGAAAGTTGAGAATGTTTTCTCCAACTTTTCCTCTTCAGTTATAATTACGCCATAAAATTCTAATTGTGCTATAATTTGGTGCATGGCAAAGTTATATGCAACAACACTTTTATAATCTTGGAACCTTAATTTGTTCCATTGATCCATCAACGAGGGCAATAAGACTTTCCTCTGATGCCCAAATCTTGCCTTAAGCTTGTCCCACAAGATCTTGGGATCCTTTGCATTCGAGTACTCTGTTTGTAATCCATCATCCAGGTGGTGCTTGATTATCCAATTTACTTTCGACTTTTTCTTTGCCAATTCCTCTGGAACAACTCCCAAATCATTTCCTTCAAGGATTTTGTCTAGTCCCTCACATGCAAGATACTCAATTAAGTTGTTGTTCCAAGTTATGTAGTTGTCTCCCGTTATGTTTAAGATTTTGAATTGGTGCTTAACATTTGACATGATTATATCTAGAATACAGAAGAGCATAATCAACATTTAATGTATATACTATGACAAAAGTAAAAATATCATTTTATTTAATAGCAACGATTACAAAAACATGATAATATTTTAATCTAAGTCTCTACCAAAGCAAAACGTAACGACACAAGCTAAGCCGAATAATGGTAAGCGCTAATTACAATTAATCCTACATATTCTTTTCCTAATTCTTCAATATGGGTGAAACTGATAAAAAACAAAAGAACGATAAGTAGGGTGATGCATAAAAGAAAGATTTTAGTCATTTTGAAAGTATATGGGTAAATATTTTGAGATGTGAAAATTATGAATGAAGGTGAGGTATTTATAGAGTGAATTTTGTAAAAATGACCGTTACTGTTACCGTTGATTTCACTGTTCATAGTCGTTGATTTTACTGTTCATTACCGTTGAAATTACTGTTCATGACCGTTGAAATCATTGTTCACGACCGTTGATTTTACTATTCATGACCGTTGATTTTACTATTCATTACCGTTGGATAGTGAGAAAAATATTTTAAGTGTTAAATATCATCTAGCTATTAGGACACACAAGTAGTAGAGAAAATTATAAGATAGCATGTACGGTGAATGACTACATATGATTATCACATTAAATTTTATTTAATTATTTTTAATAATATCTCATGAATCAAAATTATAGATGGGGTTTTAGACCTCCATTAAATATAAAAGTTAGATGGGATTTTAGACCTCCATTGAATGTAAAAGTTAGATGAGGTTTTAGACCTTCATTAAGTATGAAAGTAAAATTAGATTAGATGGGGTTTTAGACCTCCATTAAGTATACAAGTTAGACGGGGTTTTAAACCTCCATTAAGTATAAAAGTTAGTATTACTACTCGAAATTATCTTCCGTGATAATATAGTATATATGGGGTTTTAGACCACCACTTAAAATAATAATATCCATATTTATTATAGATCACTTGACGGGTTGCTAGTTTTTTATAATAAGAGGTAAAGTAACAATAACAATAATAGCCATTCTAGTTATAAATCACTTGACGGATTGCCAGTTTTCTATAACCGGGGCAGATAATAATAATATTAAGATGATAAAGATAAATGATATACATAGCAATATTAAGTAATGATATTAAAGTGATGAGTATAGATAACATACCTAGCAGTAGTGTAAATTTCCGGTAGAAACGATCGTGCTGATAACGTGTTAAAGATTTAGATATTTAAATACTTACTTTTATGATATTAGTGAACTAATAAGATGATATAATTACTACGTTAATTTATGATGCTTCAAGTAATATATAACACTAAGATTTATCAAACTAAGGAAATCAAGAGAGAAAGAAGTAGGATGATATGTTTCGATTTCTCAAAAATGATGTGTTTTTACATGAACCAAAGTGTGATATTTATACTACTAAATTTACCACTATTACATGTGTGAAATTATTTGATTTACTATTCTACTTTGGCATTTACCTAGGTAATAGGTAATAATTACTTACTATTGTAAGTTGACAATTTGGATAGATATTTCAACCTAAATAGTAAAAACTATAATCATTATGTTTTTATATTTACTTATAACATAATATTTGTACATAATGATACACATTTATTTTTTTCAAAATATGAGGGCTTTGAAATACTCGGGCCACATAATTGGGCCAAGCGTCACAAACAGATCCAATCTAATGAGAAAATTGTTCTCTAAACACCTTGAGCTTCCGAAAATATCCCTAAAGACAAGTAACTACCATTCGTTGTTGAACTCTAGATAATTGTCGGTTGCTCGTGAATGGTTGTTAGGAGTCATTCCTCGGTTACATAGACAGAAACATAAACATAAACAACTCAAATCATTCACTTTCAAACTCAACCAAATACAAACTATACATTTTCTCTCTCCACTCCAAAAAATCAAACCCAGTCAAAAATCTTCAAAGTTAATCAGCTAATCAATCAAACAACAAGGGATTATTCAAAATATCTTAAAATGACACATTGTCATCTTTATATATTAGGTTTTTTAAGGCTTAATTGTAATTGCTCCTTTATTTTGGTTTTGATGATGTCCTTGTTTGTTTTGTTAAAATTTGTTTAGGAGTAATGGCTTAGCTTGTTAAATCACTCTAGCAAATCTCAGTCTCAAATGTTTCCACAAGAGTGTCCAAGTCCTTGATTTTGAGTCAAATGTTTCTTGTTTTTCAAGTTTTCATAAAATTTCTCATTTTTAAGTAATTTGATTCAATTGAAATGTTTACCTTATAACTTATGAATCAAATCATTTCTTGACTCGGGTGTTTGGTTTAAGGGCTTTAAATCAGTTTAATAAAAGTTTGATTCGATTCATTTAATGTCTCGGGACTTTGACCTCTAGTTGTTGAATCATATCAAAGATTTTTTAATCGTATCAATCTTCATATGGAAACTGTTGTAGTAGGACTCAAACTTTGATGGATGGAGAATATTGTTGCTAAGAATATAAAAGACTTGTTTCAAGTATATTTTGTGCTGAAAATATATTTATGGACAATAAATATATTTTTGTACCGTATGAAGGATGATTTGATGCAAATATATTTTGAAAGGGAATATTATATTTTTGATGCAAATGTTCTTTCACTGAGGGAGAAAAAAAGAAACATATCTTCAGTGTGATATTCATTCCAAATTTATGACTTATATTTCTCTATAAATATAGACCTAGTATCAGAGTAAACCTTGAGATAGAGGGGGCTGAAACAAGGGTTTAGAAGTCAACAAGAAAACTATGGTTTGTATAAAGTTTGCTTTTGGCAATAAACACTAGGATTGTGTTGATTCACCTTGGGAAACACTATTAGGATTGAGTCTCTTGGTCACCGGAAGAGATTGCAACTTTGGGTAGAATTAGGCGGGATACTTATTTTCTTGTAACCCATTGATATCTCTTTTGTAAAGTTACTCATTATTATAGTGGAACGGAGGACTGCTCTCTCCTCCAGACTAGGTCAGTTTTGGACCGAACTGGGTAAACAAATTTCATATGTTCTCTCTTTCTTTTCTCTCGATGTTTTTTACTTTTGCTTGTGTTTATAACTACCATACACTTTGTTTGGTTGCATGATTATTACTTGCTCCACACATCAAGTATTTTATTGGTGTGATTTTTCATCGAATTCACAACAATTGGCGCCCACCGTGGGGCAAAGATCAAACGATAATCAAGTACCATGGGTTCGAAGTGGAATATCGAGAAGTTTACCGTAGATAACGATTTTGGGTTATGGAAGGTAATGATGGAAGCGGTTTTAATACAACAAAAATGTGAGAAAGCTTTGAAGGGTTAAGGTGCGGTACCGGTCACCATGTCACGAGCGGAGAAGACCGAGATGGTGGACAAGGCCAGGAGTGCCATTGTCTTGTGCCTCGAGGATAAAGTTTTGAGAAAAGTAGCGAAGGAACCAACTGCGGCATCGATGTGGTCGAAGTTTGAATATTTGTATATGACAAAGTCTTTGGCTCATCGGCAATTCCTAAAGCAACAACTTTACTCATTCAATATGGTAGAGTCAAAGTCCATCATGGAGCAATTTACAGAGTTCAATAAAATCCTTGATGATTTGGAGAACATTGAGGTGCATCTTGAGGATACGGGTGCTTTGGTGGTGTGTTGTTTGGAGGATGAAGAAGGTGATGTTTCTCACCTTGGGAGTGATGCCTGGTAGAGCAGTGGTCGTCTGGAGAGACGTTAAACACTCAACATCAGCCTGGAGAGGGGTGGTAAGAATACTCATGGTCATCCAGGAGAGGCGGTGATAATAATACTTGTAATCTACTTGTTGAGGTGGAGTTTCAAGGTGGAAGACATAGTGAGATGTATGCATTTGCTAGTTGAGGTAGAGTACCCTCAACTTTAGGTGCAGTTGAACACACCGTGAATGGTACGACTATGGAGGACCTAGGGTGCTACGCTCTAGTGGCGAGCAAGGGATTTCTTCATGAAGACGGAAGGCATTCCGGAGGTTGAAGAATGTATAACACGACTTGCGAGATTACCCAAAAAATCCATGGGTGATTGGATGCAAGGAGATCTTCAAGGAAGCGGGAGATGTCCCGTGTTTAAGAAGTTATGGTGGAAACTTGTGGAATGTGGAACTACCTAAAATTCCTTGTGTAGTTGGACTACAAGGCTCTTCGAGAAGGCGGAAGACGTTCCGATGGCTGAAGAGGTTAAGGTGGATACTTGTGGAACTACATAAAATTTCTAGTGTAGTTGGACTGCAAGGAACTTCAAGAAGGCAGAAGACATTCCAATGGCTGAAGGGGTTAAGGTTTGTACTTGTGGATCTACCTAAAATTCCTAGCGTAGTTGGATGCAAGAATCTTCAAAAGGACGGAAGGCATTCCGATGGTTGAAGAGGTTAGGTGTAAACTTGTGGAGCTACATGGTGTAGTGGGAAGCAAGGGAAGGAGCAGCATGATTGTTGATATTAAATTGGCATCATCACTAATTTAGATTCAAGGTGGAGAATGTTGTAGTATGACTCAAAATTTGATGGATGGAGAATATTGTTACTAAAAATATAAAAGATTTGTTTCAAATATATTTTGTGCTGAAAATATATTTATGGAAAATAAATATATTTTTGTACCGTATGAAGAACGATTTGATGCAAATATATTTTGAAAGGGAATATTATATTTTTGATGCAAATATTCTTTCACTGAAGGAGAAAAAAAGAAACGTATCTTCAGCGTGATATTCGTTCCAAATTTATGAGTTATATTTCTCTATAAATATAGACCTTGTATCAGAGTAAACCTTGAGATAGAGGGGGATGAAACAAGGGTTTAGAAGTCAACAAGAAAACTAGGGTTTGTATAGAGTTTGCTATTGGCAACAAACACTAGGATTGGGTTGATTCACCTTGGGAAACACTATTAGGATTGAGTCTCTTGGTCACGGGAAGAGATTGAGACTTTGGGTAGAATTAGACGGGATACTTATTCTTGTAACCTATTGATATCTCTTTTGTAAAGTTACTCATTATTATAGTGGAACGGAGGGCTGCTCTCTCCCCTAGACCAGGTCAGTTTTGGACCGAACTGGGTAAACAAGTTTCACATGTTCTCTCTTTCTTTTCTCTCGCTGTTTTCTACTTTTGCTTGTGTTTATAACTTCCATACACTTTGTTTGGTTGCTTGATTATTACTTGCTCCACATATCAAGTATTTTATTGGTGTGATTTTTCATCGAATTCACAACAGAAACCATGTTTCGATTCAAAAGCTTGGATATGCAGCTTTGAGTTGATCCATTCAGCATCTAGAATTGTTTTGATTAGATTCAATGATCTTGACCTTTGTGTCAATCTTCATAGGCTTCAGATACACTAATTGAATCGGTTCACACTTCACATGATTTGATTCAAGATCGTGTTTTTAGTGTTATTTTGAGGTAAACTTGCTTCTTTCATTCACACTTATGTATAACTTCACCCACTCAATTTCTCACTCATAGAATCAATTTGCGAAAACACTCTAAAGTCTCCAACCTCTCTTTTTCTACAATTTCTTTAGAATAAACACTTCTTATAAGAACTCTAATTGGATTTGAGATATAGATTGTTACTGTGCTATAGGATAATTGTAAGAATGGCTTCTTTCAAGGATCTTGGTGGAGCATCAAGGATCTAAAGGAAAAGTAAGTACTTTTCACCTCTAAAGTTAATTGTGTGGGTTGTTTCTCAAACTTTCAAGGTTCAAGGGGTTGCTTAGCATAGAAGATTAGGAATTGAAGGAATCTTTGTAATACACTTGTAAAACATTTTCAACATCATAGTTGAAATCTGTAGAAGAGGTATTTTCTTCTAAGAAGAGTGGATGTACCCTTAGCGATGACGAAAAAGGGTAACCACTATAAATCTCGGTGTCTTTCTTTCTCTGTCTCTTTAAATTTCTACAAATCAATTTGTGACATATGATTATGATGAATTAGCTAATGTGCTACATGCTTGTGATTGAAGAAATTCTAAAACCTATTTTCAAAAGCTTATTGATTCCATCACTCTTGTTGTAGAGAATAATTTGGTACTTAATTCATCATTTATATCAAAATTGTTTAATTACTTGTGTTAGTAATTGTTGATTATGAGTATGTTTGGTTTGAGATAGATTTTATGGATTATCGTGTGTATTTATTAACTGATTGTCAAATAATAATTCGTAGTTGAACATCTCGTTTGAAGTTGAATTATCTTTGCTCATTGCTTATTTTATTATCATTAAAGTTATAGTATAATTCAATAGTCATAACCTTTCAAACAAGTTTTACCAAACCATGCTTTCGTAAACGATTTTAATCGAAAAAGCTATTCACCCCCTCTAGCTTCCTTTTGTTACTGTCATATCGGCCAACAATAAATACAGTTTTGGTCCTTTGATTTTTCTAAATCCGCAATTTTGATCCTTGTGTTTTGTTTTCCACAATTTTGGTGCCCCTATTCTAAAAGATTCGGAAAGTTGGTACCCCTCTTCAGTTGACCATCAATTTGTGAGATGTGGCATTTCATTAAATGATGTGGCATTGTCCACCATGTTGATTTGGCATCTATTTCATATGTTATTTTACTTTTTTATTTTCTTAAATCTAGAATTTTAAATTCTAAAATAAATACATAACTAAAAACTATAAATAGAAAAATTAAAAGAGCTAAAATAGAATCTGAATAAAGGATCAAATATTTAGATTTTACATTCTCTTCGTGTCTTACCACCCCTCTATTCTTCGTTCTCTTCTTCATCAAAATGTTGAACTTAGATTTTACATTTAAACAAAAAAACCTTTTAGATTCTATGATGAACTCAGATTTCAAAATCCCTACTCGTGAACGCTCCGTGTCTTGCCATTTTCACCGCATCGTCTCCACAATGTACCTCACCGCCTCTCGGCCACAGTATATGATCGCTGCTTTGTTATGCTTCGATGTCAACAAGTACAAAAGAAAACTTGATGTTTTTTTTTGGTCAAAAAAAACATGATGTTAATCTTCTAAAAGTAGATCGCACAAAGTAATTCAACCACTTGTGTTTTATGGATTTTTTTTTTAACAAAAGTAATGCAAGATACATTACAAAATAACGTTAGAAAGAAAAATAGTTACAAAAAATTGAAAAGAGGATCTTGATCAACACCTTTTGCAAATGAAATAAACATATCAATATCATCAATATTGAGTAAAACTTTCAAGCACTGTTGACAATTGCTAGAAGGAGTTTCAATTGCTTGCATTTAATGTTGAAGAGACTATTTATGTCAGCAGCTACTGTTCATTGTTTATTTTATTTTGTTTAATCGTTTTTGTAAATTTTGGTGGACATTCAATATTTTAATATTAGAGAAATGATTCAATTAGAAGTATGCTTGCTAGGCTTTCTCCATTCTCGGTTAATTACCTGTCATTTAGTATTAGTTCATGTCATTTCTGTTGCAGCTCTTTTGTCATTTCCCATGCTTTGCAGGTCTACAAACTTTCTATCATAATGGTTAAGCTGAAATAAAGTTAAAAAAGTATCCCTTCCACAATTAAAATCAAGTAGTATAATATTCTCTTAAATAATTTTCACAGGGAATGTCCCACCATATAAATCGAATACGTGCCTATGAGATTATGCAAGCTTCAAATCAAATCTACATTCTACAACACAGCTACATATCTCGTGCCTATGAGATTATGCAAGCTTCAAATCAAATCTACAATCTACAACACAGCTACATATCTCCTTGACACAATCTTCTTATTAAAACAATTTATTTGTTCAGATTTGTTTATAAATACCATCTGATTGCCCAAAGCTTTAATATACATTGCACATTGGTATGTATGATAGGGTCAACTGTGTCACTTAATATGGGACGTAAAGAGTAATATATATAATTATTTTTAAACGTCCCGGTGAGTTGTCCACGTGTCCAAAATTGTAAGGTTAGACATTGTTATTGAGGTTAGAAATCCAGTCGCTCCATTTGTGTGCGTGAGTTTCTAAGATTATTTTTCTTTTCATCTATCTATATTAATTGAAATTCGAACCTCTGACACCTTACATATTCATTTTTTTTTTGAAAGAACCTTACCTATTCATTTAATAAGTGAAATTCTAGCCCTAAGCTACATGACAAAAATCAAAATAATATTATATTTTTAAGGTCTCTGGTTCGATTCTCCTCGATGTCAATTTAGGTGAGCTAATTTAACTTCTTCAAAAAAAATTATTTTTAAATAAGAATAGTATAATTTATTTTCAACAAAATTAGAGCGCCAAATAATTTTTCTAAAAAAATAATTAAATATTTTTTCTAAAATAATAATTAAATAATTTTCCACAATAAACTAATCAAAGAGACGATATTTACACCCCACCGATTGTTATTTATTTCCATAAGAATCAAGAATAGAAATTATTAGAGAAGTTTATAATTTTCATATATTTAAGAGAATGTAATTGTTATTCCAAAAGAATTATTCCAGAAATTTATTGAAGAAAATTATAACTTTTATAGCTTTAGTTTTTGTTCCTGTGTTGTGGTGGTGTCATGTCGTCTGTAATTCCACTTGTGCGTCGTCGTGTGGTCAATGACCGATTGTAATTCCACCCATCTGTCTGTAGCCGACTGAAATTCTACCTGTTCGTCATCGTGTAATCTGTAACTGATTGTAATTCCACCCACCGTCTGTAACCAACGTTAATTCTACCCGTGCATCGCACGGGCAACACACTAGTAGTTAGACATTCCTTGACAATTTCTTATGTATTATGTCTTAATGGTGTCAGGAAGAGAGAGGAACCAAACTAACGAAGACAATGCTAAACCTAAGTTAGTTAATCTATCTGCACAGTAGTTCTCTTCCTTATAAATATGTGTCACCAAAATTCATCCTTTTAACTTTATGAGAAATGATATGGAATTATGGAATTAATTTAAGAAAAATTTATCCGTTTAACTTTGTTCCTTAGATAAACTTGTAATTTATGGAATTAATTTAAGAGAAATATATTTGTACATCCATTTAATGACAACTTTTGGACAACTTTATCTCTCATACTTACATGATGTTCTTTTTCTCTCTCTTGTTTTTTTTCTCTCCATTGTTTTTGACCAATAAAAAAAGAGAAAAACAAAGTTGTCTTTAAATGGATATACATTTAAAGACAACTTTATCTCTCATTGCTTTTTTCTCTCTCCGTTTAACTTTGTTCTTTATCACTACTCTTAATTTAATATAGACTTCAATCAACACAATAAAGATTGATTTTTTTTTTTGTTGACAAATATGGTTGAAAAAAAAGTCTAACATTATCCAATTTATTTTTCAGGGACTTAAAGAGTTATTTAAGTATAGCAACAAATAACAAAATGAAAATTAGTTATATAATCTATTTAACAAGATCGATGTAAATTAGTAAGGTCAATGTAAATTTACAAACATTTACAAAATTAACCTTCAATATACTAGTTTTAAACTCTATTGCACGGACACTTCTGATTGAAAGCGTATTCCGATGTCCGACACAGTCACTTGTAGTTATATTGAATTATATCATTTTCTCAAAATTTTAATAGTATCAACGTGTTCCTTTCAGGATCATATCCGTCTGCCCGTTGTCCGTGTTTGTGCTCCATAGATTTTTTGGTCCAATAGAAATGTATGCATCCATGCTCAAATCAATGGCAGCTGCAAGAGCAACGAATAATGCAGCATCCTCCTTACAAGTCACGTGCTTCTCTCCAACTTCTAAGTCTGAATCGGATCTAGCTGATCCGCGTGGACTGCTCGTTGGGGTAACGTCAAAGGTAAGATCAATAGTGAACTTACCTCCATGTTTTGAATTAATAGTGTACCCGGCGATTGTCACCGGATCTGCATTGGCCGGGAGGACTTTGAAACAATAACCAACAGCTTTTGAATAACCAGGTTCCCGCCATGCCTTGAACCGTCCCCTAGGCTTCCAAGTACCATCACTATCGGGTCGCATAATGATCCAAGCACCCGGGTCTGATTTAGTAACCCATTTTGAACCGAGTGAGGGAGCGAAAGGTGTAATCATCGAAACACACGAAAACCAGTGAACCTAATAAATCGTGTATCATCATGGACCATCCTTTTCGATCCAGAACTACATTATTATTGGCAATAGGGAAATGAGATGGATTTTTGTCTCAGATATTGTACTTGCAAGTGTAAACAGGTTGTTTGACGTCTCCTTTGACTTGGAAAACCTGTGGACTGCACTCCGGTTCACCATCAAACCGGAAAATAAATCTCTGGTCCGGTTCAGTTCGGACTGTTAAATGCAATAATTGAGTCTGAGCCGAAGGGTTTTGGGTTTTGTTTTTGCACGGGAGTGCGACCCAACCATTGTGGAAAGAGCAGAGTTGTGATACTACTGAGGTGAGATCAAAGGGTTCTTGGGTTCCTTGAAAACAGATTTTGATAAGAGGTTTCTTTTTAAGGTTGGAGATTAGGGTTTTGGGGTAATCAAAGATAGCAGCAAGGGAGTGAGGGTGTGTCTCTAAATCTAATAGTATAGGGATTTTTGCCACTTCGCACGGTGGAGAATCAACGCCTTTTAGTAGCATAGGAACCGGGAGGTGTGAATTTTACCGGAGAATGATGGCATTGATGCTGCCGAAGATTTGATTGCGATGTTTCTGATGAGGATACAGATAAAGGAGCATGGCTCCATGGATGATGATAGGTGTTTTGGTCTTGGGGTTAGGGCAAATGAATAACAATATGTAACCATGTTCTTAATACATTTCTTCTTTTATAAAGAAATTTATATTACATTTAATGCAGATCCATAAATTAAGCAATGTTAAAAAACAAATAAAAAATTGTGTTGCATTTTCTTAATCTTTTGGCAATGCTAGTATGCTACTATACTAGGTGTGTTGAAGAAAGTGGGATTTCCAGCAAAATAAAAAATATATAATTTTAAACGTAAACGAAATATTTGAAATAAATACTATTAATGAACAAATGTACCTTACTAAACATAAATAATGATTGCAATGCAAATCATCGTTCAAATCACAACTGAAGTACCTATGACATAATCCATTTTTAATGTTTAAGTAAAGAGAAAAATTAGCAAAATAGGATTAAATTGTTCAAACTTATCAACCTAATTATCCGGAAGAAAATAAACTTTCCAACAGAGGAAATGGCTAAATTCTATAAGGGTATATTTTGGTGAAGGAACTTGGTGTGTTTTGGAGGAGAATGTTTTTTATGACCAAGTATATATTTTTGGTATATATTTGAGATATTTAAAATTTAAAAATATTCGTAGAATTACATAAAATATGATCATGCAACATTTTAATTACGTTGAATTTATATTTAAAGTAAAAAAAGTAAGTCCTCCCTTCCCCTCCAAATTCTTCCATCTCGACATATCCGATTCCAACTGACAACATATACAAGTGAAACCTTGTAACCAAAAAAAAAATATTAATGCGAAGTATCAATCCATTCTCTATTTCCTTTCATTTTTCTATCCTGAGTGTGTCCCAAAATCACTGAGCATGAATCACCGAAAACTGTCTGAACTAACTTGATTTGGATCAATCACAACTCCATGAACTGACCCTGACCGGCGTTGTCTTGCAGTAGCAGATGGTAGTTGGATATTTTGAGGAATATGAGCTTTCTGGGAGTGGCCGGCAATACAAAGGGTACCGGTGTCATCTTGTTCCCAGTATACTTCTACCATAAAACCTGTGGGGTATTCAGTAGACTCTGATCCTGGAAATCCCACATACATAGCTCCTACAGGAATCTGCAAAATTATTTTATTCATCAGCAAAAAATTGCTAGTTGTCATGGCTACAGCTTTTATTCAATTGAAAAGAAAAAGAGTAATCTCTAGAGAGGCATGCCCTAAAATGGTTTTGTATTTTTTTACCAGTACTAGTTTATGGTCCTGTTTGGATAAACAACTTAATTAAGTGTTTATTCTATATGCGCTTATCATATAGTAAGCGTTTATGTATAAATTGTTTCTATAACAAAATAAAATAAAGCTAAACTGTTTTCATAAGCTATCCTCAAGAACTTATCGAAATAAGCCGAAAACAACTTATGGAAATAGGCTCTCTCAAACAGTCTCGAAAGTGCTTATGTAAGTGGATAAGCTCAATAAATCAATTCAAACAGGTCACACATAAATATACCATCCGTGCTCACTTTTTGCAAGAGAAACTAACTAGAACCAACTAGAACTCAATTTCTTGAGAATTGAGAGGCATATACCGAAAGAAAATGCGGTTATACGTACCTGGACAGACTCTCCAGATGTCAAGGTCAAAGTCACTAGGGTCCCTTCAGCTGCAGCACTTTCTAGCTCTGCCTGCTTTGCAATATTCAAGAAAACTTCTTCAAGAGTTGTTAGACCAAGCTGGATGTCAGATATGCCAAATTCTTCTTTTCTATCTTGGAGCTCTGAAAAGAAATTCTGGTTTGAAAGAAACAACAGTATTAGAGAATTTTAACCAATCGAAGTAACCACAATCTTCCATGTTATGATTCATTTTGTGTGCGCTATGCATGATTTTTCTCATTTTGTGTGCGCTATACGTGTATTATGCACACATTCTCACAAATGCAGTTAAAAAATCTACGGACAAATGCAAATTTAGGATCTATTCTTCATTATGAACTGTAACATTAAGCAACAGACAGGATTCATTTGAATAGGTTTTCATGCATAAAGGAGACACGGAACTCGTATAATTTCAGATCGTTGTTTTTCAATTTGAGTTATTTACCTATAGGTGTTATGAGGCTATAAAAACATATAACTATTTTTAAAAAATTATTAAGCACAAAGTTTGAAACTGAATAGTGATTTAGATGTTAACGTAATCAACATAACTGTAGCATGGTGTTAAGCAGATTCAAAAACAAATGAAATCAAAGCCAAGAAAAGAAAGCTTACTGTAAGGAGTGCCTCTCTTTCATGAGGAATCACATAAGTTAGGAAGTTATTGTTCTCCTCTTTTGGTACTACATCTAAATGCTGCAAAAAACAATTCATGGGTCAAAAACCAATTTTTGTCGCGAAAATATTTTAAATCATTACAGTTATTCATCTCACATTCTTAAAGAATTGCTTCACAGCCTCACGATGTCTTGCTGATGCTGTGTCACCATTTGCAGGACTGTGATCATTGTTGTTTGCGAAGCTAATATTTGTAATAAAGCCAGTACCAAAACGTGACTTCAATCTGATCGAGGTTCCAATGCAGCGCAGCTTTCCCTTTGCCATGATTCCTATACGGTCGCTTAGAATGTCAGCTTCTTCCATAGAATGTGTTGTGAGAACAATGGCACGCCCTTTTTTTGCATTTTCAATTATGTCCCACACATGCCTCCTTGTTATTGGATCCATACCAGTAGTCTAAGAAATAAGAATGAAAGATTAAATCTACTAATCCTTTTGAGAAAATATATGCTTTAAGAAAAACTAAATATATCCTTTTTTGCATACCGGTTCATCCAAAATGACTAATTTGGGGTCACCAATAAGTGCAATTGCAACACTGAGACGACGTTTCATTCCTCCACTGTAACTTCCAGCTCTTACTTTGGCTGCATCCGTGAGTCTCACCTCTGCCAATGATGTTTCTGTAATCTACATTTTCAGCAGATTTCCTAATGGTTATTAATAATTTCAAACAATACAAACTAACAGAACAAGTTCAGGCCTGGATAACATACTGATTTTATAGAATCTGGGGATAGCCCTTTAATTCTAGAGAAGAGTTCGAGGTGTTCTTGACCAGACAAAGCCTCCCATAGGATATCAAACTGTAGATTATAAAATTTGGTAAATGGTCAGTCATCTGTTATATACGCAGTCTTAATATAGGAATTCAATCTATTTATTGTTACACCACTATAAATACAAGTTGTGCGATCCGAGTTAGACAATCAGAAAATTCCAATTCAATATGATATTAGAGCATCTCGCTACCAGGTCAGGGAGGAATCACTGAATAAACCCTGATAGATATAGCAACGTCTGGTTGGCAAACTTAATTCTAAAAGTGGTAAATTATGTGTCGTGCAAGAAAAACATATATAATGAGAGATGGAAAGACACCTGGGGACACACTCCAATAATCTTTCGAATGTTTGACATGCCGGTAGAGCTTCGGACCGAATTCCCATAAATCAACGCTGTAAAGGAAATTGAAAAGTTACATACTTTTTCTTTAAACCAACATTTGGAATATATATATATATATATATATGTGTGTGTGTGTGTGTGTGTGTGTGTGTGTGTGTGTGTGTGTGTGTGTGTGTGTGTGTGTGAGAGAGAGAGAGAGAGAGAGAGAGTATTACCATCTCCATCAGTTACTGGAGTTATCCCTGTCAAACAACTAATAGCTGTAGTTTTTCCCGCTCCATTGGGTCCTAATAGACAAAATAACTGATTCTTTGTAAAGTTCACCCACAAGCCCTGAAAGTAATTTGAGAATAACACCTTTCTTATCAGCCATCCATAGAAAATTGCAATCTTTACCAAATTTTCGTATTGAAACACGAAATATGTGGGAGATTCATGTAAAATAATTTAACAGATGGTCAAATCCTGCATATTCAGTTTGTATGATTGTTTAAGAGATGGATAATTAAATCCATGTTGTATAGTAGAATTGCAACTAAACTACTCGAAATTGATGTCGAGAGCCAACTAATGGAAAATATTTTAGATATAGGAGCCTTTGGGGTTAAACCATGTATAATGCAGTCGATGCTCAATCTAATCATTAAATAACTAACCGAAAATGAAAAGTTTTATTGCTAGTTGAATGCTCATAAATATTTAGACTTCCCCTATGAGCAGTTGTTTTGCATGAAAAAAGACAAAGGAACAAATTTTCTTCTACTGACCCTAACTTCTAATATTAAAATTATGATCAGTGATGATTTACCTTAACAGCGTGGTAAGGAGCAGTTCTTTTACAGTTACAGCAGCAACCAAATTTAAATATACCGGGGTAAGTCTTCACAATGCCTTGTACCTGAACAGCAACATTTGCATCAACAATACCTTGTGTTTGTTGCTGCTTCACAACATTTTCTTCTTCAAGGACGTCTTCATCATCTGGTGGACTAAACTCTTCATGCCGGGTTGAAGATATGCAACTACAAATCCCACCCTCTGTGAAAGAAATGCAAAAAAACGGTTAAGAAGAAATAATACAAGAGCATGAAAGAAGTAATTAAAAAACACAACTTAAAACATAAAATAATCATCACCTTTCACTTTTTGTCCTCCGTCTCCTGTCCAATAACGAGGATTTAGAAAGTACAACACAGATTTCCTCACACCCATTTCATTTGGGATTATATTGTCAAAGTAGATGGCAAGAACGAACCACAGAAAGAATGTGGCCAGAAGCCGTATATAAATATCATTCTGTCAATGAAAGAAGATATACCGAGTAAATTATTTGAACCATAGAATCTTACTGAAATGCTGAATGGAAGGGAGGAATAAAAGGAAATATAGAACCATGGAACATATTCATCTAAAAGGGAACAGAAAGTCAAAGTCTTCTTAAATGGAAACAAGTTTTGGTGTTGGCATGCAAAAATCAAACTCAAAAAATCACTTCATACCATTGTCAGCACACAGTCATCGTCGTTAACGGCACATTTTCCTCGTGTATTCCAGCTAACCCCATTATCTTCAGGAGTTGAAACAGCCTTTGCAAGCACACTCAGGCCTTGAGCAAAAGGATTAGGCGGAAACAATAACCATAAATCTCGGTAATGACCAGGGAAAATTTTTACACCTCCTACTGTTGACACCATCTGCAAATAGATAAAATAACAGATATAAAAGAACATCAGCATCCATTGATTTGAAGTACTCAGTAAACCTTGTCATGAAAGAATGAGAAGTATTTCGTTCATGCCTGAGTCATGAAGCCGACAATAAATACGGAGAAGCCGACTGTTGTTGCCGAAGATGATTTACGAATGAAAGCTGATAACAAGAAGGCAAACCCAGTCTAAAACAAAAGGAGAAAATACTAGGCATCAGAAAAACCATCAAATTCACATAATACAGAACAGACCCAAATGAAAAGACAGAAAGTATAAATGGTAAAGGTAGAAGATTCTCACCATGTTGAGTTCAAATAGGAAGAACAAAAAGAACAGAACAGCGAAATTGTTTTTCAAGAAGAAATCAAACTGAAACATCATGCCAGTAAGAACTAAGAGAAGAGATGATATGAGTGTAACAACTGTTTCCCAGGTTAGCCATGATAACCAGTATGCAGAGTCGTAAAGCCCCATCACGGTCATTGCCTATCCCAAACAAAAACGCCATGACAACAACAAACATGATTAAAACGAAAAAAATAAACAAACAAATTTATCGAAGCAGAATTTGACAGTGAGACAAAATTAATGCAAAAAAAAGAAACACTTTAGTTCATATCAAGGTTTTAAATAAAGGTATGCGACATCAGTGTTGATGTCTCTACGACCGTAACGCAACCACGATTAAGACCATATCAGCTACATTTAACCACAACTCTCCGCAATATCAAGCATCGTGAGTACAGTTTAAAACCTTGTTTTCTATATATCAACAATATCTATTGGCCATATTGATCTTAGTATTCACATGGACTAAGGTGTACTAATTCTAAGGATTGATACATATGACCAGTATTTGAAGAATATAGGCACTAGGATGAAATTTTTGCATTCTCAACACAGGCAGGACATTAGTGTTTGTTTAAGACTATGACTATACCATACCTGGCGAAGTTTAAGCTCTTTCTCTGTCACCAATGAACTTATCTGAAGAACGAAATTAAACATAGCAGTTGCAAGAAAAAATGTTGGACCCATTGATCCAACTGTAGAGAAAGGAGCCATTCCTGGGTGCGGGAATTCCTTGAAAAACACATTCCACTTGAAGTCTGGGTCTAAAAAAATCATCAAACCATCAATTAGAATTTAGAATATGAATTTCATCATTAATTGACACTATGACATCAAAGATTTTTATGTCTCCGTGACCATAATTGACACTTCATTTGGTTGTGGTTATCTGCAATACCATTGACAGTGATGCAGCTGTGGCTTTAGTGCCACCGCTATTTAAAACCTTGACTTTTATTATTCCTCCAATTAAAAATTAAATAATTAAAAAGTACTAAAAAATGTCGATCAAGGTTTTAACCAAAATTGTAACTTTTATTATTGATTACGATGTGACCATACAAAAATTGTAGTTCCAATTTTAAAATTGTAGTTCCAACCACAAAAATTGTAGTTCCAATTTTAAAACCTGACTTTGATTATTCCTCCAATTGGAACTACATACATCAGTAAAATTTAACCACAATTCTATGCAATATCATTGATTGCGATGTGACCATGACTATAACTAAGACCAAAATTTTAAACCCAGATTTTGATTATACAAACGATCTGCAACCACAATCTAAGCCGCAGCGTCATCAAAGATTTTGGATGTCTCAGCAACCAAAATTCACACCACATCTGTCAAATTTATCCGTGATTCTCAGCAGTATACCATAACCATTACTAATTGGATGAATGCACGTTTGGTATCACAGCAGCTCACCCTGATTCTGACAAACTCACTGTGATAGCAAACATGTCTGTTATTTAAAAACCATTGATTTTGATCATAATTCTATGCAATATCATTGATTGCGATGCAACCATGACTATAACTAAGACCATAAAACCCATATTTTGATTTTAAATAAAGAGTAAACAATTTTGATCAAGGTTTAAAACAAAAGGGTTTTAAATAAACCGTCTATTTAAAAAACAATTCTGACAAACTCACCGAGATAACAAACATGTCAGCTACTTAAAAAACATTTATCATGATTTTGACTGCAATACTCATCAATATACTGTAACTAGTACTAATTGCATGTTCTGTATCACAGCATCCCACCGTGATTCTGACAAACTCACCATGATACCAAACACATCAGCTATTTAAAAAACATTGATTATGATTTTGATCACAATTCTCAGCAGTATACCATAACTGGTACTACTTGTATGTTCGGTATCACTACCAATTGCGTGTTCGGTATCACAGCATCTCACCGTGATTCTGACAAACTTACCTTGATACCAAACATGTCAGCTATTTAAAAAAAAAAATTATCATAATTTCGATCACAATATACACTAACTAGTACTAATTGTGTGTTCGGTATCACAACAGCCCATCATGATTCTGATGTACTCGCTGTAATACCAGACATGTCAGCTATTTAAAAAACATCGATTATGATTTTGATCGCAATTCTCAGCAAAATACCGTAACAAACACTAATAGCATCATCATGATTCTGACAAACTCACCGTGATACAAAACATGCCGGCTATTTAAAAAACAATGATTATAACTATGATTATGATTACGATCATACCTCCGATAAGAAACCTAGCGATTTCACGCTCCGCAGCAAGCTGAAGAGGCAACTGAAAATCAAAAGTAGGATCTTCATACTTGCCACGTTTCTGAACACTAGTAGAATTGGTCTGAATCCCATAACTAATAATACTTCCATTCTTTTCACTAAAATGAATAGCACCAGGACATTGCATAGGATTCTTAAACAACCAATCATCAACTTCATTCTTATCACGAAAACTCTTCACCTTTTCAACAGGTATTTCTCTACCAGGATTATTCTTAATTATCCTCTCAACAATCGTACGAAACTTTGGATCATCATCACCGCTCCAAACGAAATCATAACACGGCATTTTCATGAAGAATTTCTCCTCACAAGGTTTGATTGATGGAGATGGAATCAATGGTGGGTTTCTGATTTCTTTGAATGCAGAAGTTGTTGATGATTGTGCTTTTATTGCTTTGTCTATGGCGAAGATTAGGAAAATGAAGAAGATTGGTGAGAGGAGTTGAAGAAGGATTGATCTTTTGCTGCGCCATGAGAGTAATATGTTTTTTTTAAGCAACGCTTTGTATTGTTGTGTTACCAACGTAAAAGCGTTTGTCATGTTTTTTTTTTGTGTTTTGTCTCCTCTCTGTTTTGTGTGACAGAGAGGGGGAGAGAGAGAGAGAGAGAGAGAGAGAGAAGAGGTGAGGAAGGTAATGTGAATGTGAACAATGTTGTTGAAAGAGAATGGGTATGGGTATTTATATTGACATTTCATTAAAAAACAAAATAATGAGTTGTTTTTTTTTTACTAGTTTGTAAAAAAAGGATAATTTTGCTATGGTTTTTATTTTTATTTAATTTATATCTAAACTTTCATTTTTCTTGACTATATGTTTAATTTTTTTTATTAATAGTCGAAATGGTATTATCATTAGAAATTTACACGTAGTAGAGAAGTCCGATTTGAACTTCGGTCATTGTGTTCGACCAAATAATTTAATATTTTTATTAGTTGAATTAAGATTTGTGGATCAATTTTTTGTTTTTAAATGAAGATTCAAGTTTGAACCTGATTTTAGTGTATAATCTACAATTTTAGTATTTATCAAGTTGAATTAGGGCTAATAGACATATCAAAACTTTTTTTATTTCTATATGTTAAGGGACAATTTTTTTTTGGGTTAATTATGTTTTAGGTCCCTATAAATAGGCGTGTTTCCAACATTAGTCCCTACTTAAATTTTATTAAATTTTTGGTCCCCAACGTTTTTTTCCGTTAGCAAAATAGGTCCTCGTTGTTAATTGTTGCTGATTGAGCAAACGGTGAAGCACACGTGGATGCAACATCTGACTTTTTTTGTTGGGTTAAATATGTTTTTAGTCCCTGTAAAATCGAGGCATTTTAAGTTTAGTCCTTACTTAATTTTAATAGTTGTTTTAGTCCTTACAAAAATACTATGCATTCAGTATTAGTCCCTGCTCAATTCAAATTTGTTTAATTTATGCTTAAACTCTTAAGTTTTTTAACAATTTTTTGTAGACGTGTTAAGAACATTACTAAAAGTTCCTCCGCAAAAAATTATCGCAAAAATTGATTTATATATGCAGATTTTATTACTTTTATCTTTAACTTTTATTGTTTTCAAAAATTCATATTTAATTCGTTTCATGTTAAAAAATTCTAAATTTTAATAATTGAACCTTTCATAGTGTTCTAAACTTGTCTCAAAAAAATCGTTCAAAAATTTAAGAGTTTAAGGATAATTAAACAAACTTTGTTTTAGCAGGGACTAAAATTAGAAGTAATTTTTTTTGTAAGGACTAAAACAACTATTAAAATTAAGTAAGGACTAAACTTAAAATGTCTCAATTTTATAGGGACTAAAAACATATTTAACCCAACAAAAAAAGTCATATGTAGCATCCACGTGTGCTTCACCGTTTGCTCAATCAGCAACAATTAACAGCGAGGACCTATTTTGCTAACAGAAAAAAACGTTGGGGACCAAAAATTTAATAAAATTTAAATAGGGACTAATGTTGGAAACACGCCTATTTATAAGGACCTAAAACATAATTAACCCTTTTTTTTGTTCTATTAGCCTAGTGGCTAGAGCTCACCCAATTAAATGTGGAGAAGTGGGGTGTCGGGGTTCAAACTCTGACCCCTGCATAAATTTATGCAATGTCCTTACCAACTGAACTTAGTTCATGGGGACACCGACAATTTTTCTATAGTATTTTTTTTTTTTTGACAATCCAATTTTTCTATAGTATAATAATATATTTGTGTGAATTTTTTGTTAAGTAAATATTGTTTCGTTAGCGGGTGAGGAAAGCAATGTGAATGAACAATGTGGTTGAAACTGGAAATAGGATCGAAATATATCTCATTAATTAGTTTTCCTTTTTTTTTTTTCTTTTCTTATTTCTTAAGAATTAGTATTCCTTATATCAAGCGTAACTTTATTGCCATTGATTGTGACGTAAATTATTATATTTCATTAAAAACAAAATTGTCCCCTTGCGTTGTTTTTTTAGTTTTGACTAAGCTTTTTAGTAAAGGATAACGTTGGTATGAATTTTATGTTTTTCTAAATTTTTCATTATTTCTATATGTTAAGGGACAATTTTTCTTTAGTATAATTATATTTTCATATTAATATATATTCGACAATTTTGAAATGGAAAATGGAACCGCGTTGTAGTGCATTTATAAATGCTGTAAATGGTAAAGACTCAAGAAATGGAAAATGGAACCGCGTTAGAGTGCATTTATAAAATGCTGTAAATGGTAAAGACTCAAATTTTAAAATTCGTCCTTTTTGAAATCAAAAGTCCTTTTTTTTGTGGTCGGAACCTGAATTTTGCACATATAAATATATGATTGCATATATGATGAATTGTCATTACCAACTGAGCTAAACTCACGCGGACAAAAATCAAAAGTCTAGATTTAGATTTAAATTGTAAAATATTTAACAAATTAAAAAATTAAATGTTTTTTTAAGATCATTTTTCGTGAAAGTGATATAATATAGATAAAATATTCGGTTGTTCTTATGAGCTTAACTCATTTGGTAAGGACATTACAAAAAATATGCAGAGGTCAGGGTCCCCAGGACCCCTACTTATTCTTCTTAAAAGGAGAATTTCTAACTACTAGACTACTTGACAAAAAAATATACGGTTAAATTAAGGTTAAATTATACTATGAGTCTTTAAGTTTAAGGTTTGTAACATATTAATCTTTTAAATTATTTTCATGACACATAAGTCTTTTAAGTTATAAGTTTGTACCAGATTGGTCATTTAAGTTATTTTGGTCAAACATAAGTCCTTTAAGTTTGTAAACGTTTTCAATTTAGTTCATCTGTTAACCAAACATTACAATAACGATGATATGGCAAAATGACTAAATCGAAAAATAAATGACTTTTGTGTGACCAAAATTACTTAAATGATCAATATGTTACAAACATCAAGCTTAAAGAACTTATGAATAATCAAAATAACTTAAAGAATCAATCTGTTACAAACCTCAAACTTAAAAAACGTTGATGTAATTTAACGTTAAATTAACATAATGTGTTAGGCATGGAGAATTTGTTGCGATCATTCTTAAAATAATAATATAAAAAGAGAGAGGAAAAATTAATTCACCGTGACCCAAATAGTGCTGCAAGAGAGCTAGCGAGAGAATGAGTGGCGGTGTCCTACGGCAACCGCGTCGGAGCTATTCTCCGGCAGTGAGGCACATAGGGGGGAGAGGGGTCCCGCCAGGGTGGCAGAAATTGGGGGGGATAGGGGAGATTGGGTTGTGGTGAGGTCTAGGAAGAGGAAAGCGACGGAACCGGAGATTCGAGGAAGGGACAGGTCAAGGGACGACTTCGGACACGGAAAGACGACGACTGGTTCAGTTTTTGATCGGCTTCATGTTTTGGATTGGGTTTCAGAGGATCACCATCGGGACAGGCAAGCAGAAGGAGGTAGGGTTAACGATAGGTTCTCCAATTTTGTGGGAGGACGTGTTGCTTCTTCTGAGTGGCACGGGACTGGTGCACTTTTGTCACAAGGAAAACAAGGTCAAAAAGCATCTTTTTATGTCACAAACTTTCCAGACAATATGCCATTGATTCGGTTACGGCAAGCTTTCGAGGTGTGTGGAATGTTAACAGATGTGTATGTTGCAAGGCATCGTAATGCTCGCGGACAAGAATTTGGCTTCGTTAGGTTTGTTAACGTGAAAAACATTGACAAATTATTGAAGGCTTTGAATAATGTGTGGGTGAAGGATTGTCGGATTTGGGCAAAGGAAGCTAGGTTTGACAGGTTCGCACGTAACGATGTCGTTGTTTCTCGTTCAACTGCTGGTGTGGGGAAAGAGCTCGTGAATGACAGGTTAGTGTTGAGCAAGACGGTAGAGGGAGAAAAGAATGAGAGTTTGGGGGTTCCATTGGTGGCGAAGAAGGGTGATGGAGTTTGTACTCTGACTGTTGGGAATGTTACGGTGCCGGTGGGGGATATGGTCCATAAACAGAAGATCAAAAGGGCGGATGTGATGGTGCAGGGTATGAATGAGGAGATGACAGAGGCAGCGAGAGATATGGGGGTCAAGAGTAACGCAGTGGTGACTGGTGGTGGGGGTGTGGTTAAGGACCGGTTGGTAGGGAAGAAGATAACGGTTGGGTCGAAGTCGGTGGAGGTGAACCATTCTATAGTTGACAAAACAAAGCATTATGTTCCTGTTTTTTCTTCACGCGAGGAGGATAGGAAGTGGGCGTCTGCGGGATTGGTTGCGATGGTTATTTCAGGTGAATCGGCAGTGGCTATTCAACAAAGGCTGGAGGATGGTGGTATTGCAAATGTTGCTGTTTCTCCCATGGGGGGGATAGAGTATTTATTCATTGTCTTGACGGGGGGGATGTGTGGCAAGTATTCAACGAAGCATTAGAGTTCTTCAGCATGTTTTTTTCTAATGTTCATAGGTGGACGTCAAAGGATGTTCGGTATGAACGGGGGGCATGGTTGAGAATTTACGGTATCCCCATTCATGCTTGGCATGATGTTTTCTTTAAACTATGTGTCACTGGAGTAGGCATATTTTTACATGTCGACGAATGTACTGTCGATAAGGCCAGGTTCGACTTTGCTCGGGTACTCATTTCAACACCTCATATTGAAATTATTAATAAGCTGTTTGAATTCTTTATTGATGGTAACAAGTATGATATTAAGCTAGTGGAGGAATGTGGATGTAATTTGGGGGAGGATGTTTTCATGTCGGAGGACGAAGTTGTTACGAGTCTGGAAAATCTATCTCAACCAGACTTTGATGTTGGTGCGGAGGAGGTTCAAGGTGAATGGGAACTCGATGAATTGGTTCAAGATTTACGTGAGGATTGGAACCAGCACGATGTGAAAAAAAATGAAGTAAGGAAATCTCTTCAACATTTGTCTTCCAAGAACGAGTCGGTGAAGGAAGGGGCAGACTTTTTTCAAGTGGATTTATCTCCAGTGTTGGAGCCAGTGCAGCAGCATCCATCAGCTGCGGTTAGTGCTACAGGTGGAGTTGATAGTGCGCAAGTTGCTGGCACGGTGCAGGATAATATTAAGCTCGGTCCTTGGAGCTTAAATTGGATGAAGAAGCAGCAGTTTTGCAGCAAAGAGGGTGCGGCCCCATCAGTTAACTTGGACGTGCCTACTTTCAATTTTGGCTCAGAAAAGTCTCAATCACAGCATGTGCACTCCACTTCATGCGAGAAGAAGGGTCGGTTCCATAAGCAATCTGTTGGGTTTATTAAAAAAATTGCTCGTATGCCAGATGTTGATCGCAAGCACATTCTCCACATTTTGAAAAAACACAAGCGCTCAAGTAAAAGGAAAGTTCAGGTTAGCAATGAACAATCAAAATCTATAGAGGTTACAACTTCGAACTCTTCTTTTAATTCTAAAAATTCTAAGACTTCTCATTCTTCGGTTAATAAAGATTTGGAAAATTGGGTGGTGGTTCATGATAAAAAGGGGTTGGTGGCGGATGTTCGCGAGTTAGGGAAGGTAGTGGGGATAGATTAGCATTGTGACACCTCTAATAGTTTCAATTTGTTGTCTAAGGAGGGGAGAAGAGAGTTGAGGGCAGCAGGAGGTTGTGAGGTGGTGAGGGAGTCAGGGAAGGGTTTCGAGGGAGGTGTAGAGGAGTAAGAAGGGTGGGAGTGGAGGATGTGTGGAGGGGTGGAAGAAGGTATCGATGAAAATTCTTAGTTATAATGTGAGGGGTTTAGGGTGTGGTGAGAAGAGGGTGGAGATTCGGAGGCTGGTAAATGCACAACGTCCGTCGGTGTTGTGTATTCAGGAAACTAAATTGACTGTGGTGAATGATCAGGTGGTTAAGGCGGTTTGGGGGGATTCTCCCTGTGGTTTTTCTTTTCAATCTTCCATTGGAGCATCGGGTGGGTTGTTAACAGTGTGGGATTCAGATAGTGTTAATGTTTGGTCTTCGATGAGTTTTGGCCATGTTCTTGTTATAAAAGGAACTGATATTACCTCCGCGGAAGATTTTGTTATTATCAATGTGTATGCTCCCTGCGTTTTGGCTGCTAAAAATTTGTTGTGGGATCGATTGCTTCCTATTGTTCTTAATAATTCGAATGAATGTTTATGTGTGTGTGGAGATTTTAACTCTGTTTGTGGGAGGGAAGAAAGGAAAGGTAGAGGTGTGGTTTTCAGACAAGCTGACGCAGACTACTTTAATAAATTTATAGTTGATGGTTTGTTAATTGACTTGCCAATTACCGGATGTTTATTTACTTGGTTCAAGGGTGATGGTGTTTCTATGAGCAGGTTGGACCGTTTTCTGATATCTAACAAGTGGTGTCAAAAGTGGCCAAATTGTATTCAATTAGCTTTGCAACAGGGTCTTTCAGATCATGTTCCGTTGATGCTTTATGTTGATGATGTTAATTGGGGTCCTCGTCCTTTTCACATGCTTAAATGTTGGTCTGATTTTCCTGGTTACAGAGAGTTTGTTCGTGAAAAGTGGGGGTCATTCTCATGTCAGGGTTGGAGCAGTTATGTGCTTCAACAGAAATTTAAAATGTTGAAGAATTGCTTGAAGGACTGGCATTATCAACACTCTTAGAACCTGGAAAGCAAGATTTTAGAGGTAAAAAATAAGATTGCGGTTTTGGATTCAAAAGGTGAGGTGTCTGTCTTGCACGGTGAAGAGGTCTCAGAGTTGCAT
Organism: Medicago sativa; assembly: GCF_051527215.1. NCBI lineage: Eukaryota > Viridiplantae > Streptophyta > Magnoliopsida > Fabales > Fabaceae > Medicago > Medicago sativa. The sequence goes on from NC_140751.1 coordinate 35,441,971, forward strand.
GATTTATCTGTTAAATTGCATTCCTTGGCTCGGACGCAGAGTAGTATTAACTGGCAAATGTCAAGAATGAATTGGTTACAGGAGGGTGATGCAAATTCTAAGTATTTTCATGGTTTCTTGTCTGGTCGTAGACGCCACAACTCTATTAATGTGGTGTCTGTCGACGGCGCAAGAGTGGAAGGTGTGTATAATATTCGGGCGGCCATTTTTAATTATTTCTCTAATCATTATAAGTCTATTGCAACTCGCCGACCTGGTGTGGATGGTCTTATGTTTCGACAATTGTCTTCTGGTGAAGCGGGTAATTTAACAAAACCTTTCACAATGGAGGAAATCAAACAGGCGGTTTGGGATTGCGACAGTTACAAAAGCCCGGGGCCTGATGGTATCAGTTTTGGTTTTATCAAGGAGTTTTGGGATATTCTTAAGGAAGACTTTTTGAGATTTATGGTGGATTTTCATCGTAATGGTAAATTGACAAAAGGCCTAAACTCTACTTTTATAGCTCTGATTCCGAAGGTTAACAGTCCTCAAAGGCTTAGATTTCCGGCCTATTTCGTTAGTCGGATTCTTATATAAGGTGCTTGCCAAAGTTCTTGCAAATAGACTTCGAGAAGTGGTGGGTAGTGTGGTTTCCGAATCGCAATCAACCTTTGTCAAAGGAAAGCAAATTTTGGATGGTATTTTGATAGCCAATGAAGTGGTCGATGAAGCTAGATGTTTGAATAGAGAGTTACTTCTGTTTAAAGTTGATTTTGAGAAGGCATACGACTCTTGACTTACGTTACCTGGATGCAGTAATGAAGAATATGAATTTCCCAAGACTTTGGCGCAAGTGGATATCTGAATGTGTTGGGTCAGCAACGACGTCAGTATTGGTAAACGGCAGTCCGACAGATGAGTTTCTTATCGAGCGGGGTCTTCGTCAAGGAGATCCTTTGTCTCTTTTTTTATTTTTGTTAGCCGCGGAAGGGTTTAATGTGATTATGAATGCGGTGGTGGCGGCTCAGCGCTTTCATGGGTACGGGGTTGGTCATGGCAATGAGGTTCGGCTCACACACCTTCAGTTCGCAGATGATACCATTATTATAGGGGGAAAAAGTTGGTTGAACGTGCGTACCATGAGGGCTGTTTTGTTGTTGTTTGAGGAGGTGTCGGGTTTGAAAGTCAACTTCAAAATAAGTATGTTGACAGGTGTTAACATTTCTGATTCTTGGTTGTCGGAGGCGGCGGTGGTTATGAATTTCCATAGGGGAACTGTTCCTTTTACTTACTTGGGTTTGCTTATCGATGGTGATTCTAGGAAACTTTGTTTCTGGAAACCTGTTGTCGATCGCATTGCTAATCGTCTGTCGTCGTGGAACAATAAATTCTTGTCTTTCGGTAGACGTCTGGTTCTCTTGAAGTCTGTCCTCTCTTCTCTTCCGGTTTACTTTCTTTCCATTTTCAAAGCCCCTGCAGGTATAATCTCTTCTATTGAATCTCTTTTTAAAAGATTTTTTTGGGGGGGTGGTGAGGAAAATAGGAAAATTGCTTGGATAAATTGGGAGTCTATTTGTACTCCAAAGGAGGTTGGAGGGTTGGGGGTTAGGCGGATAGGTGCTTTTAATTTAGCCTTGCTAGGGAAGTGGTGTTGGAGGCTGTTGATTGATAAGGAGGGGTTGTGGTATCGGGTTTTGAAAGCTCGGTACGGTGAGGTAGGGGGGCGGTTGGTAGAGGGGGGCAGTCATAGCTCGTCTTGGTGGCGGATGTTGGGTAGAATCCGTGAGGGGGTCGGAGAGGGTGGTGGTAGATGGTTTGATAATAACATTCAGCGTGTTTTAGGTGACCGTCGTGACACTTTATTTTGGCATGATACCTGGGTGGGGGATATTCCGTTGAGTCACAAATTTCCCCGTCTCTTTGATTTGGCGGTGGATAAGGAGTGTTCGGTGGAGGAGATGAGTAGGTTAGGGTGGGAGGAGGGGGGTGGAGCGTGGGTGTGGAGGCGACGTTTGTTGGCCTGGGAGGAGGAAAGTGTGAGGGAGTGTTCAGCTTTACTTCATAACATTGTTTTGCAGGGTAAGGCTTCTGATAATTGGCGGTGGTATCTGGAGCCAACTCATGACTACTCAGTTAGGAGTGCATACCGTTTTCTTACCGATCCAGGTGATTTGGTGGTGAGAAATCATGATGATAATGTTTGGCATCAGTATATCCCGGTAAAGGTTTCTCTGTTTGTTTGGAGGCTCCTTCGTAATAGGCTGCCAACTAGAGACAATTTGGTGCGTAAGAGTGTTCTTACATCAGCTAACGCGGCGTGTGTATCAGGGTGCGGACAGCAAGAAACGGCTAAGCATTTGTTTCTTGATTGTGTGTTTTTTGGTTCTTTATGGTATCATGTTTGGCATTGGTTGGGTATCTATTCTGTTTGTCCTGGAGATATTAGACATCATATGCATCAATTTATCAACATGGCAGGGTTACCAAGAGTTACTCTTTTGTTTCTGAAAACTATTTGGTTTGCTTCTGTTTGGGTTGTGTGGAAGGAGAGGAACAACCAGGTCTTTCAACAGGTGGCCTCTACTCCTTCTGTTCTACTCGAAAAGGTGAAATTAAATTCTTTTTTGTGGATTAAAGCTAGACAGGTGACTTTCACCTATAGTTATCATGATTGGTGTATGAATCCACTCCCTTGCATGGGAGTTTCTATTGTTAATTTTTGATTGTAGTGTTCTTGCCTGTGTTTGGCGGTGCTTCTGTTTGAGGGCACCTAGACTGTTGTAAATATTGTTGGTTGGTTCACTCTTTGCACGCCTTGTGCAGGGTGAATCATTGAAGTTTATATACCATTTTAGCTTTTCCAAAAAAAATATAAAGAGAGAGAGAGAGAGAGAGAGAGAGAGAGAGAGAGAGAGAGAGAGAGATTCTATTGATAGCATTTTTTTTTATAAAACGTTTCAAGAAGAGCATTTTTTAAAAAGATTTGCTTTTTTTATAAACAATTTTTATAGAAGATTGTTGATAATGATATACAGTTAAATTAAACATAGTGTTTTAGACATGGAGAATTTTTTGCTATCATTCTTAAAACGAGAGAGAGGGAGAGAGAGATTCTGTTGTTAACATTTTTTTTATAAAGATTGCTTTTTTTTTTTCAGAATTTTTTATAGAAAATTGTTGTTGACATTTTTTTTTAGGTAAAAAATTGTTGTTAACATGTAATTAAATATCGTATACTATCTCAAAAAAAAAAGTTGTGTAATATGATATAATATAAGATAAGATAATAAGTCTAAAAAAATATTAATAGTTATTTTGATCCATGAATGTATAATGAGTAGTCCTTCAATGTACCAAAATTTTAAAATAGTCTCAGATTGTGCACTTCGAAAGTCAAAATAGTCCTTGATATTTAAATGTTTCAATAATATTGTCATATATATTTTTTTTGAACAATAAAAAATGGTATATATTAACAACGATAGGAAGTCTCCAAAGTACAAGGTGTACCAAAGAGACCTCTAGTAATTACAAGCTGTTCTTGTTACAAAAAGCGATTAGCCAATGCCCAAACACAACAAGGGACTTGACCACCACGAATTATAGCCATAAACAAAGTTAGCGTTACTAGCTTTAAGTTGGATAAAACATGAATATTTCTAATATCAGATGCAATAAAAATATATAACCAAAATGTTAAGCATCAGATAGTAATAATGTATCAGAGACAAAATAGAAGAAGCATAAAATATCAAGAGCAATATAAACAACAAGAAAAAAAGGTGTGCAACTTAGATTCTAAGAAGGCTGATTCTTCAACATCTCCATGATTTCAGCTATCTCAGCATTGATTTCATCTTGCTTCTTTGCCATTTCAGCTTGCTTGGCCAAAGATTCTTCATTTTGTTGCTTCAGTTTCAACTCAAGTTCTTCTAACTTCCTTATCTGAGGTTCTCGAATGATTCTCTGTTGCTTTTGTTCTTTGTTCTTCCTTACGCTCTGCCAGCTGTATTTTTAAATTTTCAGAGATCATCTTCTGTTCAAACATATCCTCTTGAAGTTTTTTCACAAGCTTCATTTCTTCAGGATCTTCCAGATTCAAACTCTTCATTACAGTCATTTTTGGCTTGATAAACATACTAGTAATCCAGGAGGTGTCAAGACCAGTCTTGATAGCAGCAGGTATCTCTTTGGTAGGATCAATGAAATGAGGAGAGTGTGATAACTGTTTGATGGATCTCTTAATTTCCACAGCTTCCATGCTCTTAGCAACATCATCAAACCAGTTCCTCAGAGCCTGATCTTGAGCTTGAACAAATAGGCTCTGAAGATCATCAAGAACTATGTTTACCACTTCCCTGAGATTCTTCCACTTATCTTCATAGTTCTCCAAATGGATGGCATGATTCCTTGAGTTCTCTACTTCCATCATATCTTTGAAGATATTATTGCAAACCTCTCTTAGAACAATGTTAGAGATTAAGAGTGGAGGGGTCATAAGGTTAACTGTTGGGAAGATGAGGCTACAGGTATGGCTTGGTTATCTGTGATAATAATTTCCTCAATATCTTCATCATCAGAATCAGATACTTCCATTGCTTGTATATTGTCATCAGTGGCTAAGGTTAAAATAGGTTCAGGTCTAGGTTTCAAAGAATTACCAAACATGACTCTACAATCATCAATGTTGTTATGATGAATTACGGTTTCAGGTTTAACGAAATGTAGAGGTTTAACAATAAAGGCTTTGTCTTATGATACTAAAGATGTATTAAAAACTGATTGTTGAGAAGGTGGCTCAGATTGGGTTGTCGTTGTTTTTTGGTTTTCTGATACAACTTGTTCAAAAGCTGTTGTATCAGACGCTGTTTGTGAGAGAGAGTCTGGTTGTTGTTGATTTTCTGAGAATATGACAGCAGTACATAGTTTAGAGGCTATTTCTTGTGTGGGTGATGGTTGTTGTCAAGATTCTAAAACAATAATGTTAGGGACTATTTCAGGGGCTATTGCTGGATTGGTTCAGGTTGATATATGGGGAGTTCACCATGTAAATGTTAAGAGAGATTATCTAGCATCGGTGATGAACTTTGGTTAGGTTGAGAAGGGTTGGTTGAGGATGATGTTCCAGAAGTAGACTTAGTAGCTTGTGCTTGCTTCATTCTCATTGCACTTTCATAGCAGTGCCTCTCAAAATCATGTTTCACTCTCTGGCTATCTAGCTCATCAAGCTTAGCTTGTGCTTCTAAGTAATCATGAGGAATTAAAATGTCACCATCATACTGTTCACCTGGTTGAAGAGTATGCAGTGGTATAACAGTTGGTGGATCAAACCACTTTGTCCTATTTGATACATCACCTTGGTCAGGTCTAGGTCTCAGTTTAGGTGAGGGTTTCTTAACTTTCTGTAAGTTTGAGTAAACTAAACTAAGAGGTTGGTCATCTAAATGAGGGGATGAGTGTGGGGGTGAGTCTAAGTTTATAAGTTATGAGAGATTAGAGGATGCAATATTACCTGATGCATCGGCATCTGAAACAACCACTTCTGATGAACCTTGCTTCATCTACACCTTCATGTGAGTCTTCAGAACCTCACTTGTTTGACCCATTGTTGACTGCTCTAGATCTTTAGATAGGTCCAACAACTGTTTAGAAGCTTCAACAACCTTCTCTTTTACCTCCTGAGCAATAGTGCTACCATCTTCACTTGCTAAGTCTTCAGAAGCTTCAGTAGATAACTTCAATTTTCTGGCAGGTTTCTTAGGCTTGTGAAGAGGTTCTTGTACTCTATTCTGAACTGATGAAGTTCTATCAGAACCTCCACCTCTTGTTCTAGTAGTCAGAATCTGAGAAGGCTCTAGCTCTGCTACTTCCTTCTGAATGCCAGAAGCAGCAGGTTTGGTAGCCTTAGCCTTTTCAGGCTGGTTCTTTGGTTCCTCCGTTTCTTCATCAGACTCAGCTTTCTTCTGATTACCTTCAGAGGTGCATCAACTTTGTCTGGTATCTGCTCCCAAGCAATCACATTCCCTGTTTCCAAGAAGTGTTGGGATATGTATTGAGCCAACACCTCTGAAGGGTCTTCATGAGATATAGAAGGGAAGTCTGTCATCGAATCTGACATGATTTGAGTTGTGGTCAAGTCAGAATCTGATGTTCTAACATCTTCTTTCGCAATGATTCCCAAATATACCATAAGAGAACCATTAATCACCCTGCCAGTGCAGGTTCCTAACTCCTTGTTAGAAGCTAGACCATTGTTTTTTAGCTTATGGAGAAGTCGTCACTGATGAAATATCTCAGATAGAAGTCTTCCATAAGGCATCTGCTTTCTTTGCTTGTTGATACTTTCCTTGATTGGCCAGCAAAGATAATGAAACATGTATCTGGGAAGGTCAATCCTGAAGTTCTTGATCAGAAAATGCAGGAGTACATTGTGATCCCTTGACCTGTAGTCAGTACCACCATCCCTTGGTAAGAAGCATTCTAGTACTTGCTTATGTAAGACTTCGTGTTCTTCCTTTAAGTCACATGTCTTGTCAGTAGGTCTTCCTTCATGAAGAGTCTTGAAAATCTTCTCCATCCACTGACTATTCTTCTTCACATTGCCCTCAAACATACCATAGTTTGAGCATCTAACAGCTCTTGCAAGTATTTCTTTAGTAATAGTAACTCTGATTCCCATTACTACAGACCTAACCTCTACTTGTTTGAATTCCGGCAATCCCATTTCTCGTCTTGTCTTTCCCTTCAACCTTAGATTCTCCATAATCTTCTGCATTTCCTCTAACTTTGCAGCTTCTTCATCGTAAACTTCAAACCTGACCCAAAAGTCTTTCATAAACTCTGAGTAAGTTAGACCATGTAGCATCTGAAAATACAACATCAGCTCCTGCATTCCATTAAACAGTAGAATTTCACATCCACTCCTCTTGATAGACTCGAAATCCACTAAGCTTTCAATCAGGAGCTTTAAATCTTTCTTGTCCATCACCATGGTTCTATGTTTTATGATTCAAGGTGAGAAAAATATAAGAAGGGGGGTTGAATTGTGTTAGCTTTTTCTTCAATTTCTCCTACTGAAATCACTGGTCAGAAGCAGATAGAGTTCAGCTTCTGAAGTGATGTTCAGATTCTAAATGTAGCGGATAAAAACAGAGAGAGAGAAGAAAGACACAAAGCAATTATACAGGTTCCTTCCACAAACCGGAAGTAGTCATGTCCCCCTTGCACTTCCAAGGAGAGTTCACTAAAATGTATTATCTGATTACAACTGCTCACTGCTAAAACTAGCAAGAGACTTCAAACTACTCAAGCACAACTGCAAGAGATTTCCTATGCTCCTGAACACAATCAAGAGACTTCCTATGCTCAAGCACAACTGCAAGAGACTTCTATTCAAACAAAATTACAAAGAAAAATGTTTGAGGTTGAACACTTGATATACAATCAGTGGTGTTCACAATACAAATCAGATACAGACTCTTAAGACTCTAGAATTTCTAAGATATGAACTTTGATAAGAAATTCTAAGTGAACTTTTGATGCAGAACAATTTTAGCAGAGTTTTGACACTTGTAAATTGTTGTATGAGTCTTGGCAATCTCTAAATCTTCACTCCTTTATATAGAGGTGTGAAAGAGACGTTGTGAATTGCCAGCACATCAAAAAAAGTCGTTTGAAGCATTGATCAATCACCAATGATCTTTTGCCTGATATGGTTATTGTCCTATGAAGGATCAATTTCAAATTCTTTCCAAATGTGAAGGAACAACATTGCACGCATAGCTGTTATTCTTGTCCTGTAGCAGAGACAAAAACAGAGTAGTGGAAGTAGTGGTTGTACACTTCGTATAATTGTACTTTGTCAATGCTCTTCAAAGAACAAGCATCCAATGTCTTCAAATTCATTTGAATTAGCCGTTGCTTCACTCTTCTGGTCTTCTGCAATGTTGGGCGTGATTAAATCCTTTGCACAACCTTTGAAGCTTTAAGTCTCTCATCTTCTGATGAACTTCAGCTTCTGGCGATATTGCTTCTGATGAGGTGCTTCTGATGAACTTGCTTCTGATGACGTCATCACTTTAGGAGCACTTTTCTTCAGATGCTTCAAGCTTCATTTTTGTTGATTCTATTACTCTCTTTTGTTCTTCCAGAACCTAACAACGATACCAAATTTTTATCTATGGTCCTGCACACTTGAACAAATATTAGCATATCCAATTGACAATTTTTAATACCTTGTTATCATCAAAACTCTAAATCGTAATGTTAAACACATTTTGTTCCAACAATGATAAGTGTATCTCCACAGTCTACTTCCATAGCATTACCATCATTTGAACTTGATTCATCCATTTGATGAAGGTTTAGGGTTTCTAGGTTAATTTTGAAAGTGGAGAAATTTTTAGAGAAGTAGTTATAAAATTAGAAAGTGTGGGTAGTGAGAAGTGAAAAGCGTGTTTGTGTTGAAGTGTTTTTGGTAAAACCTTTGCAATTCAAACAAAAGAGACAAAAACAAAACACATTAATGACAAAGGGGGCACAAGATACTACATTCAAAGCATTTTCATCATTGCCCAGCAGTTAATACCCAATATAACTAAACCATGTCAGAGAAACTATCAGAGTAACTATTTTATTAGTTAGCCAGGTGTACAAAAAGTAACTTCCACCTTTTCCACTTGTAAAGTTATCAGAGGAAAAGAGTCCAGAGTCTAGAGTTCAGAGTCGGATGACTTCAGAAACTGAAGTTCTTTAGAGTCTCAGTCAAGAGAGTCTGATAGAACTTTGCTTATGAACTTCTTCAGAGTCTGAATTCCCATTCAGAGGCATGCATTAATTAGAGACATGATGCATGTTCAAATTTTTCTTTATAAAATCAAACCTTTCAACAGTTAAAGGCTTTGTGAATATATCACCCATTGATGTTCAGTATCAATGAATTGTATATCCAAAGTACCTTTTTGAACATAATCTCTTATAAAGTGGTGTTTAATCTCAATATGCTTGAATCTAGAATGTAGAAATGGATTCTTTGACAAACAAATAACAACAATATTATCACAATAAATAGGAATATTGTTTTCATTAATCTGATAGTCCTCTAACTGATGTTTCATTTAAAGTAGTGGTGTGCAAAAACTTGCAGTTGAGATATATTTTGCTTCTGTTGTTTGTAACACCCACTTTTTCATAATTATTATTTGGGTGAATTATTGCATTTTATTAGAATATTATTATTATTGTTATTATATTTATATTGGTGGAATATATGTTAATAGTTGATAATATAAGTATTATTCTTAAGTGGGGGAGAAATATTATTATTAGTAGAAATAATTAATAGGGGAAAGAGTAGGATTGTGGTGAGAAGAGCAATTAGGGAAAGAATAAAATCTGTAAGTGAGAAGGAAAAATTAGAACGCGTACAACTGAGAAAAGAGGAGAGAAAGAAGAGAAGTCAGAGATAACCCTAAGAACGAAGAACGCGGCTGTTGGATTTCAGAAAGATAATCTAAGGTAAGGGTGGGACTAACTCTCATTGTTAACAAGTTTTGATTCATAGAAAGTGGTCAATTGTTGTAGGTTTAAGGGATTGGGATTAGGTCAAAAATCATTAAAAGTGGAAGAATTAAGTGAACTTTGATGTAGTTTGATGTAGAAAGATGTTAATTAGTCATAGAAAACGTTTAGATGTTGATTTATAATGAATTTGGGGCCTGGGTAGTGAGAATTGGATGACTGAGATGTGTTGCAGAGCTGCGACAGAACCCTGTTCTGTCATCGCTCGCAACTGCGAGCGTTCCCACTCGCAACTGTGAGCAACCCCGTTGAGCTCGCCATTGCGAGTAGCTTTCCTCGCAACTGCGAGTAACCCCTTAGCTCGCAACTATGAGTAATGTTGTGTGCAACTGCGAGTTCCCCTGATGAACTCGCCATTGCGAGTAGTTTAGCTCGCCACTGCGAGTTAGTGCAGTACAGACCTGCTGTTTCGCAAATTGTTGCAGTGTTGACTTGTTTCCTTGATGGAATAGGTTCTGATGTATAAATGAAAAATGTTGTTGACTTAATCGTTGTTCCAGTAGATGCTGTTTGATGTGATGAAATCCTTGTGAGTAATTATTAATGAATTTAACATGAAAAATGAAGTTGTTGCATTTAGAGTCGAGTTGATGCATAGTCGGCAATGGGGGCTTAATGCCCGACAGGTTCTTTGTGCCTTAGCGATGGGGGCTTAATGCCCGACAGGTCCAAATATGACCTTAGCGATGGGGGCTTAACGCCCTGGTGCTACCACATGTATGTTGAAGTTGTCTAAGTTGTTGTTGGAGTTGTTGTTGTATTGTAGAGTCATCATAACTTATAATAAATGATGAATGATGTGATGATGTTGCTGTCCTGCCGTTGTTGTTGCTGTCCTAACGTTAATAAATGATATAAATGATGAGTTATAAGAATGAATATGTTGCTTTTGGTAACTATGAAGTTATTGACTACTTAGCTTTGTTAAATGATGTTAAAATGATGATATTAATGTTAGATATATGCTGTTGGTTATCTTTTTATGAATTATTATTTGTTAATTAATGAATGTGAAATCTCACCCCTTCTGCTTGAAAATGTTGCCCTTCGTATGGGTAACTTGCAGGTGACCAGGACTAGCTGTGTTCGTGAGTAGACTCCTCACATCGTGTCTAGGATGCTCTGATACGTAACGGGATGGGGATTGTCTGATGCTTGTTTTTCCTTGTTACGTATTTTATTTTAATAATGTTGAAGTATTTTATGAAGACTAATTGAGATGTTAAGTTGTGGCCTTTTAATGCCAAGGATTTTATGAGATGATGTAAACTAAATTCCGCTGCATTTGATTATTGAATTTTATAAGACAGGTTGCTTAAATAAATAGTATTCCCATTACTATAATTGTTGGAAATGATGTATGTGATGCTCCATTATGATGATAAACTCTGATAATTTTTATGAAATTTTTAAGTTGGGAAAACGGGGTGTTACAATTGGTATCAGAGCAGGTCGATCCGTCCGGCCAAGTAGAGAGTCGAGTTGTGTCTTTTAGCAGTTGAAATATCATTATTATGTTACTTTAATTGTTGTGTGTTGCACAGAGTAGAGACCTGGAGGCTGCAAACCTTATCTGTTATAAGAGGACTAGAATGGCTGGAAGAAATGATGTTGCGATTGTTGCTGCTTTGGAAGCCGTAGCCCAAGCTGTGGGACAACATCCAAATGCTGGTGCTGGTATGAACGCTGATGTGAGAATGTTGGAGACCTTTCTGAGGAATCATCCTCCTACTTTCAAAGGAAGGTACGACCCTGATGGAGCACAAACGTGGCTCAAAGAGGTTGAAAGAATTTTCAGAGTTATGCAATGTACTGATGATCAGAAGGTGTGTTTTGGTACGCACATGCTGGTCGAGGAAGCTGATGACTGGTGGGTGAGCGTTCAACCTACCCTAGAGCAGAATGATGCGGTTATTACTTGGGCTATGTTTAGGGAAGAGTTCCTAAACAGAAATTTTCCTGAAGATGTTCGCGGAAGGAAAGAGATCGAGTTCCTTGAACTGAAGCAAGGAAACATGTCGGTGACAGAGTATGCAGCGAAGTTTGTGGAGCTGGCTCAGTTCTATCCACACTATACCAGAGACAATGCTGAGTTTTCTAAGTGTATCAAGTTTGAGAATGGTTTGCGTGCTGATATTAAGCGAGCCATTGGTTACCAACAGATCCGTGACTTTTCTGCTTTGGTGAGCAGATGTAGAATCTATGAAGATGATTCAAAGGCTCATTATAAGATTATGACTGAGAGGAGGGGTAAGCAGCAACAGAATCGTGGGAAGCCTTATAGTGCTCCAGCTGATAAGGGCAAGAAAAGGGTGAATGATGAGGGAAGACCTAAGAAGAATGAGACTCCTGCTGGGATTGTTTGTTTCAAATGTGGAGAAAAAGGTCACAAGAGTAATGCTTGTAGAGCTAATGAGATAAAAGGGTGCTTCCATTGTGGCGTCAAGGGGCATACGGTTTCAGAATGCAAGCACGACGACATTATTTGTTTCAATTGTGGTGGAAAGGGGCACATTTCTGCTCAGTGTACTGAACCAAAGAAGGCCCCGGCCAAGGGTAAAGTGTTTGCTTTAGCTGGTACTCAGACAGCTAGTGAGGACCGTTTGATTAGAGGTACTTGTTTCATTAATAATATTCCTTTAATTGATATCATACATACTGGTGCCACGCATTGTTTTATTGCTAATGATTGTGCTTCGAGGTTGAGTCTTGATGTGTCACCAATGAATGGAGAGATGGTTGTCGAAACCCCATCTAATAGTTCGATAACTACCTCTCGAGTATGTTTGAGTTGTCCTTTGTCTATGTTTGGTAGAGATTTTGCTATGGATCTAATTTGTTTGCCATTGAAAGGAATGGATGTAATTCTTGGTATGAATTGGTTAGAGTATAATTACGCTCACATAAATTGTTTCAACAAGACGGTGCGGTTTTCTTCTCCAGAAGAGGAAGCGGAGACCGAATTTATAACTACTATGCAGTTGAAGCAGCTGATGCTTGATGGAAGTCAATTGTTTTCTTTGATGGCATCCTTGTCCATTGAGAACCAGGCGAAGATTGATAAGTTGCAAGTTGTGTGTGAATTTCCAGAAGTATTTCCTGATGAAATTCCTGATGTGCCGCCAGAGAGAGAAGTTGAATTTACTATTGATCTTGTTCCAGGAACGAAGCCTGTGTCTATGACGCCTTATCGTATGTCAGCTTCAGAGTTAGCAGAATTAAAGAAACAGTTAGAAGAATTGTTAGACAAGAAGTTTATAAGGCCAAGTGTATCACCTTGGGGAGCACCAGTGTTGCTAGTAAAGAAGAAGGACGGAAGTATGAGATTGTGCATTGACTATCGTCAGTTGAACAAAGTAACGATAAAGAATAGATACCCCCTTCCCAGAATTGATGATTTGATGGATCAGCTAGTGGGTGCACGTGTATTTAGCAAAATTGACTTGAGGTCAGGTTATCATCAGATTAAAGTGAAGGATGAAGATATTTAGAAGACGACCTTTAGGACGCGTTACGGACATTATGAATATTGTGTAATGCCGTTCGGAGTATCTAACGCACCAGGTGTCTTTATGGAATACATGAATCGCATTTTTCGTGACTATTTGGATCATTTCGTGGTTGTATTCATAGATGATATTTTGATATATTCGAAGTCTGAAGAAGAGCATGCTGAACATTTGAAGATCGTCCTGCAAGTATTGAAAGAAAAGAAGTTATATGCCAAGTTATCTAAATGTGTGAATTCTGGTTGAAAGAAGTAAGTTTTCTTGGTCATATTATCTATAGTAGTGGTGTTGCAGTAGATCCATCCAAAGTTGATGCAGTATCAAGATGGGAGACTCCAAAGTCAGTTACCAAAGTTAGAAGCTTTTTGGGGCTAACAGGTTATTACCGAAGATTTATAGACGGATTTTCTAAGTTAGCACTTTCGTTAACACAGTTGACGTGTAAAGGCAAAACCTTTGTGTGGGATGTTCAGTGTGAGAACAGTTTTAATGAGTTGAAGAAACGTTTAACGACGGCTCCAGTTTTAATTTTGCCAAAACCTGATGAACCTTTTGTGGTGTATTGTGATGCGTCCAAGTTGGGCTTAGGTGGTGTGCTTATGCAAGATGGCAAGGTAGTGGCTTATGCTTCGAGACAGTTGAGGATACATGAGAAGAACTATCCTACACATGATTTAGAGTTGGCTGTTGTGGTTTTTGTGTTGAAAATTTGGAGACACTATTTGTACGGTTCCAGATTTGAGGTGTTTAGCGATCATAAAAGTCTGAAATATTTATTTGATCAAAAGGAGTTGAACATGAGGCAGAGGAGATGGCTCGAGTTACTAAAAGACTATGATTTTGGGTTGAATTATCATCCTGGAAAAGCTAATGTTGTTGCAGATGCATTGAGTAGGAAGACTTTACACTTGTCGGCGATGATGGTTAAAGAGATGGAATTGCTTGAACAGTTCAGAGACATGAGTTTGGTTTGTGAAGTGTCGCCAAAGAGTGTGAAATTGGGGATGTTGAAAATCAACAATGAATTTCTGGATAGTATCAGAGAGGCGCAAAAAGTAGATGTGAAGTTGGTATATTTAATGGTTGCAAGCGATCCTGCTGTAGACAGTGACTTTAAGGTTGATGAGCAAGGAGTGTTGAGGTTTCGAGGAAGAATTTGTATTCCTGATAACGATGAGATGAAGAAGATGATTCTTGAAGAAGGCCATAGAAGCAGTTTGAGTATTCATCCAGGAGCTGCTAAAATGTATCAGGATTTGAAGAAAATGTTTTGGTGGTCTGGTTTGAAGCGCGACGTGGCACAATTTGTGTATGCATGTTTGACTTGTCAGAAGTCGAAAGTTGAGCATCAGAAACCTGCTGGGTTATTGACACCGCTAGAGATTCCGGAATGGAAATGGGATAGTATATCCATGGATTTTGTGATGAGTTTGGCGAATACCAACAAAGGGAATGATGCAATTTGGGTGATCGTGGATAGATTGACGAAGTCGGCTCATTTCATTCCAATTAATATTACTTTTCCTGTGTCCCAGTTAGCAGAGATTTATATTAGAGATGTTGTGAAGCTACATGGTGTCCCATCGAGCATTGTGTCGGATAGAGATCTGAGGTTTACGTCGAGGTTCTGGAAGAGTTTACATGAGGCTTTGGGTACTAATTTGAAGTTGAGTTCAGCGTACCACCCGCAGACAGATGGACAGTCGGAAAGGACAATTCAGTCGCTGGAAGATTTATTGAGGGTTTGTGTGCTTGAGCAAGGTGGAACTTGGGATAGTTATCTACCTCTGATAGAGTTCACTTACAACAACAGTCACCATGCTAATATGGAATGGCACCCTTCGAGGCTTTGTATGGTCGGAGGTGTAGGACTCCGTTGTGCTGGTTTGAAACAGGTGAGAATGTGGTATTGGGACCAGAAATTGTCCAACAGACTACCGAGAAGGTGAAGTTAATTAGAAACAAGATGAAAGAGTCGCAGGATAGACAGAAGAGTTGTCATCATAAGCGCAGGAAGGATCTTGAGTTTCAAGAAGGAGACCATGTGTTTTTGAGAGTCACTCCCGTGACGGGTGTTGGACGTGCATTGAAGTCAAAGAAGTTGACTCCGAGGTTTATTGGTCCATATCAGATTTCAGAAAGGATTGGAACGGTTGCTTATAGGATGGGTTTGCCACCACATCTTTCGAACTTGTATGATGTGTTCCATGTATCGCAACTTCGGAAGTATGTGCCGGATCCATCCCATGTGATTCCAAAAGATGATGTGCAAGTAAGGGACGACCTTACCATCGAGACCTTACCAGTAAGGATAGAAGATCGTGAAGTGAAGAGGCTGAGAGGCAAGGAAATATCCCTTGTGAAAGTCGTTTAGCAAGGAGCAGCTGGTGAAAGTTTGACGTGGGAATTGGAGAGTAAGATGCGCGAATCTTACCCAGAGTTGTTTGAACAAGGATCATTTACGAGGACGTAAATATTCTAAGTGGGGGAGAGTTGTAACGCCCACTTTTTCATAATTATTATTTGGGTGAATTATTGCATTTTATTAGAATATTATTATTATTATTGTTATTATATTTATATTGGTGGAATATATGTTAATAGTTGATAATATAAGTATTATTCTTAAGTGGGGGAGAAATATTATTATTAGTAGAAATAATTAATAGGGGAAAGAGTAGGATTGCGATGAGAAGAGCAATTAGGGAAAGAATAAAATCTGTAAGTGAGAAGGAAAAATTAGAACGTGTACAACTGAGAAAAGAGGAGAGAAAGAAGAGAAGTCACAGATAACCCTAAGAACGAAGAACTTGGCTGTTGGATTTCAGAAAGATAATCTAAGGTAAGGGTGGGACTAACTCTCATTGTTAACAAGTTTTGATTCATAGGAAGTGGTCAATTGTTGTAGGTTTAAGGGATTGGGATTAGGTCAAAAATCATTAAAAGTGGAAGAATTAAGTGAACTTTGATGTAGTTTGATGTAGAAAGATGTTAATTAGTCATAGAAAACGTTTAGATGTTGATTTATAATGAATTTGGGGCCTGGGTAGTGAGAATTGGATGACTGAGATGTGTTGCAGAGCTGCGACAGAACCCTGTTCTGTCATCGCTCGCAACTGCGAGCGTTCCCACTCGCAACTGCGAGCAACCCCGTTGAGCTCGCCATTGCGAGTAGCTTTCCTCGCAACTGCGAGTAACCCCTTAGCTCGCAACTACGAGTAATGTTGTGTGCAACTGCGAGTTCCCCTGATGAACTCGCCGTTGCGAGTAGTTTAGCTCGCCACTACGAGTTAGTGCAGTACAGACCTGCTGTTTCGTAAATTGTTGCAGTTTTGACTTGTTTCCTTGATGGAATAGGTTCTGATGTATAAATGAAAAATGTTGTTGACTTAATCGTTGTTCCAGTAGATGCTGTTTGATGTGATGAAATCCTTGTGAGTAATTATTAATGAATTTAACATGAAAAATGAAGTTGTTGCATTTAGAGTCGAGTTGATGCATAGTCGGCGATGGGGGCTTAATGCCCGACAGGTCCAAATATGACCTTAGCGATGGGGGCTTAACGCCCTGGTGGTACCACATCCATGTTGAAGTTGTCTAAGTTGTTGTTGGAGTTGTTGTTGCATTGTAGAGTCATCATAACTTATAATAAATGATGAATGATGTGATGATGTTGCTGTCCTGCCGTTGTTGTTGTTATCCTAACGTTAATAAATGATATTAATGATGAGTTATAAGAATGAATATGTTGCTTTTGGTAACTATGAAGTTGTTGACTACTTAGCTTTGTTAAATGATGTTAAAATGATGATATTAATGTTAGATATATGCTGTTGGTTATCTTTTTATGAATTATTATTTGTTAATTAATGAATGTGAAATCTCACCCCTTCTGCTTGAAAATGTTGCCCTTCGTGTGGGTAACTTGCAGGTAACCAGGACTAGCTGTGTTTGTGAGTAGACTACTCACATCGTGTCTAGGATGCTCTGATACGTAACAGGATGGGGATTGTCTGATGCTTGTTTTTCCTTGTTACGTATTTTATTTTAATAATGTTGAAGTATTTTATGAAGACTAATTGAGATGTTAAGTTATGGCCTTTTAATGCCAAGGATTTTATGAGATGATGTAAACTAAATTCCGATGCATTTGATTATTGAATTTTATAAGACAGGTTGCTTAAATAAATAGTATTTCCATTACTATAATTGTTGGAAATGATGTATGTGATGCTCCGTTATGATGATAAACTCTGATAATTTTTATGAAATTTTTAAGTTGGGAAAACGGGGTGTTACAATTGGTATCAGAGCAGGTCGGTCCGTCCGACCAAGTAGAGAGTCGAGTTGTGTCTTTTAGCAGTTGAAATATCATTATTATGTTACTTTAATTGTTGTGTGTTGTGCAGAGTAGAGACCTGGAGGCTGCAAACCTTATCTGTTATAAGAGGACTAGAATGGCTGGAAGAAATGATGCTGCGATTGCTGCTGCTTTGGAAGCTGTAGCCCAAGCTGTGGGACAACATCCAAATGTTGGTGCTGGTGTGAACGCTGATGTGAGAATGTTGGATACCTTTGTGAGGAATCATCCTCCTACTTTCAAAGGAAGGTACGACCCTGATGGAGCACAGACGTGGCTCAAAGAGGTTGAAAGAATTTTCAGAGTTATGCAATGTACTGATGATCAGAAGGTGCGTTTTGGTACGCACATGCTGGCCGTGGAAGCTGATGACTGGTGGGTGAGCGTTCAACCTACCCTAGAGCAGAATGATGCGGTTATTACTTGGGCTGTGTTTAGGGAAGAGTTCCTAAACAGATATTTTCCTGAAGATGTTCGCGGAAGGAAAGAGATCGAGTTCCTTGAGTTTAAGCAAGGAAACATGTCGGTGACAAAGTATGCAGCGAAGTTTGTGGAGCTGGCTCAGTTCTATCCACACTATACCGGAGACAATGCTGAGTTTTCTAAGTGTATCAAGTTTGAGAATGGTTTGCGTGCTGATATTAAGTGAGTCATTGGTTACCAACAGATCCGTGACTTTTCTGCTTTGGTGAGCAGATGTAGAAGCTACGAAGATGATTCAAAGGCTCATTATAAGATTATGACTGAGAGGAGGGGTAAGCAGCAACAGAATCGTGGGAAGCCTTATAATGCTCCAGCTGATAAGGGCAAGAAAAGGGTGAATGATGAGGGAAGACCTAAGAAGAATGAGACTCCTGCTGGGATTGTTTGTTTCAAATGTGGAGAAAAAGGTCACAAGAGTAATGCTTGTAGTGCTAATGAGATAAAAGGGTGCTTCTGTTGTGGCGTCAAGGGGCATACGGTTTCAGAATGCAAGCACGACGACATTATTTGTTTCAATTGTGGTGGAAAGGGGCACATTTCTTCTCAGTGTACTGAACCAAAGAAGGCCCCGACCAAGGGTAAAGTGTTTGCTTTAGCTGGTACTCAGACAGCTAGTGAGGACCGTTTGATCAGAGGTACTTGTTTCATTAATAATATTCCTTTAATTGCTATCATAGATATTGGTGCCACACATTGTTTTATTGCTACTGATTGTGCTTCGAGGTTGAGTCTTGATGTGTCACCAATGAATGGAGAGATGGTTGTCGAAACCCCATCTAATGGTTCGGTAACTACCTCTAGAGTATGTTTGAGTTGTCCTTTGTCTATGTTTGGTAGAGATTTTGCTATGGATCTAATTTGTTTGCCATTGAAAGGAATGGATGTAATTCCTTGTATGAATTGGTTAGAGTATAATTATGCTCACATAAATTGTTTCAACAAGACGGTGCGGTTTTCTTCTCCAGAAGAGGAAGCGGAGCCCAAATTTATAACTACTAAGCAGTTGAAGCAGCTGATGCTTGATGGAAGTCAATTGTTTTCTTTGATGGCGTCCTTGTCCATTGAGAACCAGGCGAAGATTGATAAGTTGCAAGTTGTGTGTGAATTTCCAGAAGTATTTCCTGATGAAATTCCTGACGTGCCGCCGGAGAGAGAAGTTGAATTTACTATTGATCTTGTTCCAGGAACGAAGCCTGTGTCTATGACGCCTTATCGTATGTCAGCTTCAGAGTTAGCAGAATTAAAGAAACAGTTAAAAGAATTGTTAGACAAGAAGTTTATAAGGCCAAGTGTATCACCTTGGAGAGCACCAGTGTTGCTAGTAAAGAAGAAGGACGGAAGTATGAGATTGTCCCTTGACTATCGTCAGTTGAACAAAGTAACGATAAAGAATAGATACCCCCTTCCCAGAATTGATGATTTGATGGATCAGCTAGTGGGTGCACGTGTATTTAGCAAAATTGACTTGAGGTCAGGTTATCATCAGATTAAAGTGAAGGATGAAGATATTAAGAAGACGGCCTTTAGGACGCGTTACAGACATTATGAATATTCTGTAATGCCGTTCGGAGTATCTAACGCACCAGGTGTGTTTATGGAGTACATGAATCGCATTTTCCATGACTATTTGGATCGTTTCGTGGTTGTATTCATAGATGATATTTTGATATATTCAAAGTCTGAAGAAGAGCATGCTGAACATTTGAAGATCGTCCTGCAAGTATTGAAAGAAAAGAAGTTATATGCCAAGTTATCTAAATGTGAATTCTGGTTGAAAGAAGTAAGTTTTCTTGGTCATATTATCTCTAGTAGTGGTATTGCAGTAGATCCATCCAAAGTTGATGCAGTATCAAGATGGGAGACTCCAAAGTCAGTTACCAAAGTTAGAAGCTTTTTGGGGCTAGCAGGTTATTACCGAAGATTTATAGATGGATTTTCTAAGTTAGCACTTCCGTTAACACAGTTGACGTGTAAAGGCAAAACCTTTGTGTGGGATGTTCAGTGTGAGAACAGTTTTAATGAGTTGAAGAAACGTTTGATGATGGCTCCAGTTTTAATTTTGCCAAAACCTGATGAACCTTTTGTGGTGTATTGTGATGCGTCCAAGTTGGGCTTAGGTGGTGTGCTTATGCAAGATGGCAAGGTAGTGGCTTATGCTTCAAGACAGTTGAGGATACATGAGAAGAACTATCCTACACATGATTTAGAGTTGGCTGTTGTGGTTTTTGTGTTGAAAATTTGGAGACACTATTTGTACGGTTCCAGATTTGAGGTGTTCAGCGATCATAAAAGTCTGAAATATTTATTTGATCAAAAGGAGTTGAACATGAGGCAGAGGAGATGGCTCGAGTTACTAAAAGACTATGATTTTGGGTTGAATTATCATCCTGGAAAAGCTAATGTTGTTGCAGATGCATTGAGTAGGAAGACTTTACACTTGTCGGCGATGATGGTTAAAGAGATGGAATTGCTTGAACAGTTCAGAGACATGTGTTTGGTTTGTGAAGTGTCGCCAAAGAGTGTGAAATTGGGGATGTTGAAAATCAACAATGAATTTCTGGATAGTATCAGAGAGGCGCAGAAAGTAGATGTGAAGTTGGTATATTTAATGGTTGCAAGCGATCCTGCTGTAGACAGTGACTTTAAGGTTGATGAGCAAGGAGTGTTGAGGTTTCGAGGAAGAATTTGTATTCCTGATAATGATGAGATGAAGAAGATGATTCTTGAAGAAGGCCATAGAAGCAGTTTGAGTATTCATCCAGGAGCTGCTAAAATGTATCAGGATTTGAAGAAAATGTTTTGGTGGTCTGGTTTGAAGCGCGACGTGGAACAATTTGTGTATGCATGTTTGACTTGTCAGAAGTCGAAAGTTGAGCATCAGAAACCTGCTGGGTTATTGACACCGCTAGAGATTCCGGAATGGAAATGGGATAGTATATCCATGGATTTTGTGATGAGTTTGGCGAATACCAACAAAGGGAATGATGCAATTTGGGTGATCGTGGATAGATTGACGAAGTCGGCTCATTTCATTCCAATTAATATTACTTTTCCTGTGTCCTAGTTAGCAGAGATTTATATTAGAGATGTTGTGAAGCTACATGGTGTCCCATCGAGCATTGTGTCGGATAGAGATCTGAGGTTTACATCAAGGTTCTGGAAGATTTTGCATGAGGCTTTGGGTACTAATTTGAAGTTGAGTTCAGTGTACCACCCACAGACAGATGGACAGTCGAAAAGGACAATTCAGTCGCTGGAAGATTTATTGAGGGTTTGTGTGCTTGAGCAAGGTGGAACTTGGGATAGTTATCTACCTCTGATAGAGTTCACTTACAACAACAGTCACCATGCTAGTATTGGAATGGCACCCTTCGAGGCTTTGTATGGTCGGAGGTGTAGGACTCCGTTGTGTTGGTTTGAAACAGGTGAGAATGTGGTATTGGGACCAGAAATTGTCCAACAGACTACCGAGAAGGTGAAGTTAATTAGAAACAAGATGAAAGAGTCGCAGGATAGACATAAGAGTTATAATGATAAGCGCAGGAAGGATCTTGAGTTTCAAGAAGGAGACCATGTGTTTATGAGAGTCACTCCCGTGACGGGTGTTGGACGTGCATTGAAGTCAAAGAAGTTGACTCCGAGGTTTATTGGCCCGTATCAGATTTCAGAAAGGATTGGAACGGTTGCTTATAGGGTGGGTTTGCCACCACATCTTTCGAACTTGCATGATGTGTTCCATGTATCGCAACTTCGGAAGTATGTGCCGGATCCATCCCATGTGATTCCAAAAGATGATGTGAAAGTAAGGGACAACATTACCATCGAGACCTTACCAGTAAGGATAGAAGATCGTGAAGTGAAGAGGCTGAGAGGCAAGGAAATATCCCTTGTGAAAGTCGTTTGGGAAGGAGCAGCTGGTGAAAGTTTGACGTGGGAATTGGAGAGTAAGATGCGAGAATCTTACCCAGAGTTGTTTGAACAAGGATCATTTACGAGGACGTAAATAATCTACGTGGGGGAGAGTTGTAACGCCAACTTTTTCATAATTATTATTTGGATGAATTATTGCATTTTATTAGAATATTATTATTATTATTGTTATTATATTTATATTGGTGGAATATATGTTAATAGTTGATAATATAAGTATTATTCTTAAGTGGGGGAGAAATATTATTATTAGTAGAAATAATTAATAGGGGAAAGAGTAGGATTGCGGTGAGAAGAGCAATTAGGGAAAGAATAAAATCTGTAAGTGAGAAGGAAAAATTAGAACGCGTACAACTGAGAAAAGAGGAGAGAAAGAAGAGAAGTCAGAGATAACCCTAAGAACGAAGAACGCGGCTGTTGGATTTCAGAAAGATAATCTAAGGTAAGGGTGGGACTAACTCTCATTGTTAACAAGTTTTGATTCATAGGAAGTGGTCAATTGTTGTAGGTTTAAGGGATTGGGATTAGGTCAAAAATCATTAAAAGTGGAAGAATTAAGTGAACTTTGATGTAGTTTGATGTAGAAAGATGTTAATTAGTCATAGAAAACGTTTAGATGTTGATTTATAATGAATTTGGGGCCTGGGTAGTGAGAATTGGATGATTGAGATGTGTTGCAGAGCTGCGACAGAACCCTGTTCTGTCATCGCTCGCAACTGCGAGCGTTCCCACTCGCAACTGCGAGCAACCCCGTTGAAAGAATTAAGCTACTCGCCATTGCGAGTAGCTTTCCTCGCAACTGTGAGTAACCCCTTAGCTCGCCATTGCGAGTAGTTTAGTTCGCCACTACGAGTTAGTGCAGTACAGACCTGCTGTTTCGCAAACTGTTGCAGTTTTGACTTGTTTCCTTGATGGAATAGGTTCTGATGTATAAATGAAAAATGTTGTTGACTTAATCGTTGTTCCAGTAGATGATGTTTGATGTGATGAAATCCTTATGAGTAATTATTAAGGAATTTAACATGAAAAATGAAGTTGTTGCATTTAGAGTCGAGTTGATGCATAGTCGGCGATGGGGGCTTAATGCCCGACAGGTTCTTTGTGACCTTAGCGATGGGGGCTTAATGCCTGACAGGTCCAAATATGACCTTAGCGATGGGGGATTAACGCCCCGGTTGTAACACCCTAATTCCCGACGATAATTTTACATAATAATAATCATGGTTTTAACGAAAGAGGGTGTCACACACATTCATTAATCTTACTACATAATAAAATAATAAAGAATCATATACAACAGCAGAAGATCCTTCATAAGAATTTCATTATTATAAAATATCTTTTCTTCAAAATTATTTAAGAAAAATAGCATAAAACATCAAAGTGCTTAAACTTCATAATTCAGGGACAGTCAACGTTTAGCCCAACCCAGTGTTACAGATCAGAGCACATATTTATTCGACTACTTTATATCATAAATAATAACTACAAGAGTATATCCCTGTTGCCACCTTCTAAGCATCCCGCAAAGCTAAAACTCCCCGTCCTGAGTGTCTGTACCCCAAGGATACAGACACCAAATACACAAACAACAGCAAAGGGGTGAGAATTCACAACATAACATATATTGGGGTACATGAATAATAAAGCATATAATCTTATCATCATTGGTCCTTCATTCACATCGTCATCAATTATTCATCATATCATCATCAATCATTCATCATGATACTCATACAATTTATTTCATAAAACATCATTAATACATACATCTTATGCACACCTTTAACACACATACCATATTCACATCATTAGCACATATCACAGTTCACCTATCATGACCTATATGCAACGTACTTCATTCCTAGACCTACATGCATGCCGGTACCGGATCCTATCGTCATAATAATGTAGTTCAGAGATGTGTTACTGAAACATACATTTCGTCATTCGTCATTCGTCATTCGTCATTATGCAGTATGATATGATGCATGAAGACTCACCAAACATCATTTAGAAAGACACATAAACAACACATCATCTTTACCTCATAGTCATTCGTCATTTTTCATCATTCGTCATTATTCATCTTTCGTCATTCTTCGTCTTTCGTCATTTTAACAATCATAACGTCATTATACATCATCATTAACACATTATCATTAATTAACATCATATGTTCATCTGATTATGTCTAACTCATTCTCTTATCAGAACTCATGTCATGTTTAGAACCTACACTCATCCTTGGTTTCTTCTACATTTTCTGTACCATTTACTCCTAGTAACCAACCATATCCTTCATCCTAGGTCTTTATGATTTTTACTACTCCCTCGTCTTTCCTCCTAGTAACTTCTGTCCATACGACTAGACTTATTAAGTCATAAGACCCTATCATCAGTTATTAAATTCATCATTATTATCGTCTATTACCTTAGTCCTCTAACATCATACACTAATTTTACTTGGTTTGTACCTTTAAAAGTATAGTTTAAATCATTAGACTCAATCTTTATTCTAAGTTTCTTCTATTATCTTTGTCTCTTGTTTATGAACTATTGCTAAAACAATCATCTTTTCTTATCTTATCCCTTACCTTTCTTCTCATTCATCTTACTCTCTTTTATTAGATTCATATCCTGACTCACCGCTCTTACTACCCCTCATGCCATTCATTTAATTCGTACACAACTTTCTATCTCAGTTTACATTTCATCCAAACAACCCCAACATTGTAATCAGTTCTCTAAATTCATCCTCGTTATTTCTTCTGTTATGATCTTGTGTCATTAATCATAAGTAACTCGATATTCATCACATCTTTCAACACATCTCTTTATTTAACCTGCTCCTCTCTAATCCTCACTCACCTACGCCTCATCGTGTCTTTATCTTTACTCTTTTACCTTGACTCCTTTCCGCATCAACCTGACAATTTTCCTAAGTTCACACTCTTCATATAGTCTCGTTGCTATATCATTTTCATATTTATTAGTTCATGAATAACCCTCTTACATCTCACTTTACTTTCCACTTAAGTCTTTCATAAGCATCTTTGTTTACGTCGTTCATCATCATCATATGACATTTATACTATCATCATACCTCATCATCTTATAACGTGAATATCACATCCATCGGTTAACATCATATCTACATATTAGTTTACATTTTTGTCAAACCAACATCATATTTAGATCCCACATCCATTCTTAATTTACCCTCGTTCTCTTCATTTTTTCTTCTATAGACACATTATATCCTTCATCCTCAATCACTATTCCATTCTCCACATAATGGTTTCCATCTATACATCTAGCTTCTTATGTTCTTAAGATCCTATCATCATGTATTAGTCCCTCATTATTGTCGTCTATACCCTAAAATTGGTTTGGTATAGTTCATGTTATTTCTAACTAATCTTATCCCCACCTTTACTCTTCTCTAATACTTTTGATGACCATCTTATTTTAAAGTCATTATGGCAAAAGAAACTACTCATATAACCCTTAATTAAATTCATCTCATTTAGGTTTATTGATTTGGGGCCTTACTATACATCTTAGGAACCTTCTGGAGGCATATAAATAGGTCAAAAATAGTCTAAGTCTACAGTGCATCGTGGCACGTTGAGTTCCCATTATGGCACGTTTGGACAGATCAAAAATGGGTTTCGTTCCTGGAAAAATCGTGGCACGTTGGGCTTCAATCGTGGCACGATTGGGACGATTCCAGAACTCAGAAAACAGCGTTTTTACCCTCGAATATGCTCCTAACTTAGCTATAAACCTTTGTTCTTGACCACGTTTAATCCTAAATCGATAGGGAACATTACCTAGAGTTACCCTAACAACTACACACTAACTTTTCCATTATCTCATCGGATTACCTAATCTTTCAAGATTAAAAACTACAATTTATAAACCCTAAATTGATCTCGTAAATTCCATTCATTTGACAACATCATCACCTTTGTTCATCACCATAATTCCATCATAAATCGTATTACATTAATACATCATACTAAATAGATCATCATAAATTAAACAACCTAAAGTGGTAGGAATCTCCCCCTTACCTCGAATCTTCGAAGTCACAGCTTTCTGGCTCTCTTCTCCGAAACTAGGGTTTTTCTCCTCCTCTTCTCTCTTCTTCTCTTGTTTCTACGTTTCAGCAAAAGTGAGACCTCTGATTGTCAATTCTCTATTTATACTTGGGCTAGGCTCCTACTATTATTCTTTCTATTTTATTTTCCATTATTTTTACTTCTCCCTCCCCCACTTAATTAAAACTTCTATTCTACACCTCCCGCCTCTACATTACTTTATTTATTTTCCCTTTCATCATAATAATCCTTATAGCACGTCATTAATCATCATATGTCTATTTCTTCATAGATAACATAATATTCTAGCATCATAACACCATTATTATAAAAAGAAATAAAGAATTCTTCTAATTAACTTCATTAAATCATTACATCTAATTTTCGGGGTGTTACACCGGTGGTACCACATGCATGTTAAATCATTACATCATAACTTATAATAAATGATGAATGATGTGATGATGTTGCTGTCCTGCCGTTGTTGTTGCTGTCCTAACTTTAATAAATGATATAAATGATGAGTTAGAAGAATGAATATGTTGCTTTTGCTAACTACGAAGTTGTTGACTACTTAGCTTTGTTAAATGATGTTAAAATGATGATATTAATGTTAGATATATGATGTTGGTTATCTTTTTATGAATTATTATTTGTTAATTAATGAATGTGAAATCTCACCCCTTCTGCTTGAAAATGTTGCCCTTCGTATGGGTAACTTGCAGGTAACCAGGACTAGCTGTGTTCGTGAGTATACTCCTCACATCGTGTCTAGGATGCTCTGATACGTAACGGGATGGGGATTGTCTGATGCTTGTTTTTCCTTGTTACGTATTTTATTTTAATAATGTTGAAGTATTTTATGAAGACTAATTGAGATGTTAAGTTATGGCCTTTTAATGCCAAGGATTTTATGAGATGATGTAAACTAAATTCTGCTGCATTTGATTATTGAATTTTATAAGACAGGTTGCTTAAATAAATAGTATTCCCATTACTATAATTGTTGGAAATGATGTATGTGATGCTCCGTTATGATGATAAACTCTGATAATTTTTATGAAATTTTTAAGTTGGGAAAACGGGGTGTTACATTGTTGACAATGCAATAGTTGATTGTGTTTTGCTAGCCCATGATATCATATTCTCAACAAGAAACTGACAGTTTCCACTAGTTGATTTTCCTTCAATCATATGACCAGCATAATCAGCATCACATAATCCAACGAACTTATAATCAAAGAATTTCTTATAAAGAAGTCCAAGATTAGTTGTTCTTTTCAAATATCTAAAGATTCTCTTAACAACTGGTAAATGAGATTCTCTGGGATCTGATTGAAACCTTGCACATATGCATTCATTAAATAAAATATCAGGTCTAGATGCAGTTAGGTATACCAGTGAACCTATCATACCTCTGAACAACTTCTGATCTACCATTGCTCCTGAGTCTTCTTTGCTTAAGGTGCAGGTTGGATGCATTGAAGTGTTCATCTATGAAATTCTAGGACGTTGGTTTTAAAATGTTCTATGCGATGTTCCAACACTAGACGCACAAATACGAATGTTGAGTTTAATGTTTAAACATCTTACTTAACTAACATATGAATGTAAAAGTAAAGACAAGAAAATAAAAGGCACAGGAGAATTGTTTTACAACAAAATTTGCATTTTGCGACTTTTAAAATGACTGATTGCGACTGTTATAAGGGTCGCAAATGTACATTTGCGACCGTTCCCTACCAGTCGCGAATGTTGGAGTCGCAACTGTCTTTTGCTACAGTTCAAAGAAGGGTCACACCAACTGCCGCAAAAGGTGTTGCGACAGTTCCCAACAGTCGCAAAGTATGAGCTTTAATATAATTTAAACGGGCTTGCGACCCCTCACAACAGTCGCAAATGTTTATTTTCAAATAAAAAAATTAAATGGCGCAATTTTTGTTGACAATTTAAATAAATATATTAATAAATACTTAAAATACATGAATATATAACAAAAATATCTAAATCTCATTCATATAATTCTTTCAGCAGTAACAATCAAAACAATAGATAAATTACATAGTTTAAACTACAAAATCAAATCCAACATATATAATTCAACTCCAAAAGACTCAGCAACCAACAACATGAAAGGCATCCAACATCCAAAAAACTCAAAGAGACCTGCAGTTGAAACAGAACAGCGTGAAATGCATCAACACTTCAAAATAAAAACACAGTAGTTACTCATAAAATAAGCAGGAAGGAATTTTACTTGCAAAGAATGAATAGTACAACATCCAAACATAGCTACTAAAACTCTCCCCTTAAAGATCAACCTGCAAAATTATGCAGGAAAATAGTCATGACTAAAACTTAGCACCTATAGACTATAATGGATAGAATCTTGGGTTTTGTTTAGTGTCTCACTTGATATAAATGTGCTGGAATGAGTAAGAAAGAGATAGTTGAGAATACAATGCACAAAAACAAAGGGTTAACAGATGGAATTATTTCACTTTATGCTTAGTTACTTTCTTCAACATTTTTGAGAAAGAAGTTCCATAGGCCTAACAGATGCAGCTAATTTCAAACTCAAAGTCCTCAATTTAACTTAAACTCATTCTCTTTATGCTTCTTTACAATCAAACATTGAAGAGAGTCTAGGAAGTTATTTTCAGCAAAAGCAACAAAATTTATCAGATCAAAATAGTTTTATTGCAACTGTTTACGCTGATTTTTGGTAAACAATCGCTGGTTTAAAAATAGTTACTTGCAAGATCAACCAGTAAATCTTAGGAGCATATTTGTGCTTTGTTGTTTCCAGAAAAATGTAATGTTCTTAAAGGATTGGATAAATAGAAATAAAGTAAACACTCAAATTTAACCCAGTTGAATCCAATCGAAATTTGTTAAATAAAAACAAGATGAATTGCTCAAAAGAAATAAGTAAAATGTAAAGATATTTAAGAAAACAAACGTAAATTGCATTGATTGAATGTAAATAGGTACACAGATTCATACATTGCAACTTGTGACTCGTTGCTCGCTTCCATACGGATAATTTGAGTGTACATTTTGTATGATTGAATTGTGACCACTTTTCCTTAGGAAAAACTACTATGTATACAAATAGGAATAACTACCTAAATTCGAATTCAAATCTATAACTACAGAAAACTAACAAGCCTTATCCATCCAATTTGAATTTCGAACGCGCCTTTAGAAATGTCTGTTGCTTGCCCTTATACGCAGTGATAACTGTTCCTCGATAGGTTTCGTCTGTCGAACTGAAACACGTGTTCCCAGCAAGTTCAACTTCGATAAAGACCTAAGAGCAATTTTTATTTCTTCGATGATAAGGTCAACTTTCTTTGACTACATTTAATGATAGCCTTCAAAAATATAGGCTAACAAATTGCCCCCTAGGAACGTCATTTTCGACTCATCTTCTTGATAGGGAGAAAAAGATGTTTCTGACCCCGATGGATATACTCTAACTTAATCGACCTTTGAAGTCTATGACGTCATTCGTTCAGAGAAACAATTTCAAAAGACGAGATTTTAGTGTCCCCACCATAGTTAGTGGGCCACGTTCCAGTCATTGGGAACTACCATCTTGTAAAAAAAATGTCAACGCAGGATGTTGATACATGTCTAGATCAAAAGGCTATAAAACATAAAGTATTTACCTTCATCTTTCAGCTTTCCAACTTTCCCCTTTTCACTGTTCATTCTTCTTCTTCGCAAAGAAGCTCCACTAAGGAAACCCCTTTTTTCAAAATTTCATCTTTTTCCAGAAAAAATCATACTGTTTCGTTCATCGCTTCCATTCACCAAACATTCTCATCATGACGAACCCATCAATTTCTCTAAAGAACTCTCTGGCGGTGCTCCTGTGTTCATAGAAGAACCGGATATCAAGGAAGCTGAAGACAAAATCTGGAAATCCTAGGTAATTATCTCTTGCCCTAAATCATTACATGCATTATTAGGGCCGCTCCCAATATACAAAGAAACCCCAAAAAGTCTTAGCGTTGTTTTTCCTTGTGTTGAAGAACAACTACCTTTAATCTTCACCAAAGGTCCATACGACCTGAGTTTCTTAAAATCCAAGTTCAAAACAGAGCCAAAAATTGATAAAAGTGACCCCTACATTGGCTGGTTGGACAAGTTAGAAAAAAAAGAAAGGCCAATTTTGGAAAGATGTAGGAATCTTTCACCTTATCCAGCTGTCTAGGCAAGGACCCAAATATCACAATGAACAGATAATCGCTGCTTTACACTTTTGGAATCCCTCGACAAACAGCTTTCACTTGAAGTGTGGTATGCTTACGCCCACTCTGCTAGATGTTGCAGGCATTACCAGCCTCAAACCTACTGGCCAAACCTTTGATCCTGATAACCATCACTCAGAATTTTCATTTGACTTTGCCAGACCTGCATATGGTAATTTTATTATATATCACCATGACACTTCGACTGCTGAAGTTTTTGACAAAGAGCACATTGCCTTTTTGACTTATTGGTTATCTAGGTTCATTTTTCTGTTCAAGGTCTATCCAAATCCCTAAAAGATTGACAACCTTAGCCATTCAGTTACATGAAGGCAAAGATATTTTCCTAGGCAAACTTATTTTAGGATCTTTGTATGAAAACTTGAACCAAGCAGTGGCGAGTATTAAAGAATTCCCATCCCAAGGTAGTCTTATCATTCCTGGTCCTATTTGGCTATTTCAACTGTGGCTCTTGGCACTTTTACGATGAAACTGGCTATCACCCTTCCTACTCACCTTTCGAAAGCATATGAGGATAGTCCTATTGAAGGCATAGGCCTGGCCATGCTCCAATATGGAAATAGGACTTCTCAGGACTTGTTCTCCATTGCTTTTAATGCCCTTTTAGGGTGTGACGTTTTTACTCCTGCTTTGGCCCCATTTGCTATCAGATCTCGAGGGCCAACCTGGTTTACAAGAGAATTTCCAGCAATTTCTGTCGAAAATAAGGCAGAAACTAATGCCATCTGGGAAGCCTATTTGACTCCCACGCTTCTGTCCAGCAGGATCACAGCTGGTGGTCCCTACGGGTTGTGTGGCTATCAGCCAAATCATGTCGCCAGACAATTTGGTTTGGTTCAACCCAAGCCTACTTCCTTGTATAACAGCATAGACGACTTGAGGCAGCCATTGATAGAACACCTGTGGAGGTCAACTTTACGCAAGGCTGAGAGACAAACGCTTGTTTTCAAGCCCATTTCATTTGCTTTATCTACTTCATGCACTGAGGCATTCTTTCGATGGTGGCGAGACTATTATAAGCTCCAGACCAATCGAGTGAATCTCGACCATTTGCTTCCTCAACTAATTCTTGCTTTTAACACTGTGCAGAACAGGACTAAGAAGAGCAAAGGTACGCATATTCGAGAAATTCAGGCTTTTCAGAAATATTTTCAAACTACATATTACCCTTTACATTTAAAACGGACAGTTAACTATGCCGCCCAAACTTTAAGAAATAAAATTTACGACAAACTTCCTTCGATGAAGTTTCCACCTTTCACTCCCAATAAATATCTTTTTACATTACATTTTAAAATGAAATTCCTGCCATTGCCAACCAGTAAGTTGGCATTAGCTTTTAGGCCACCATATCCAAAATGGCTACCTTGTGTTTCTTCACTGAGAATGAAACAAAAATTAATAAAGAGAGATGAGGATAAAGTGGCTGCATCGAAATGCGATCTATTCATTTTTGAAGGTCATCTTGGCTTAGACCTACCTCATATTCGAATCACTTCTCCAATAGGAGTAGGTATGAAATCATCAAATTTTAGAACAAATAAACAATTTAGAGAGAAAAACAATTGCCTCTTATCTCTTTATCTATTTGCTTGCAGCTATTTCCCTGGATTCAAGATATGGAGACCAAGGTGATGATGAGGATGAACTGAAACCATCGAAGTCTAAGTCAGGGAAACCATCAAAAAAGAAAAAATCTTCTAAATCAGAGAAGAAACAGATTGAACCCTCTTCTGAACCATCTCCCAAGGAAATTGAGGCCCCTGCGCCTGAAGATCATGTAAGTCCCCTTTAACTCGATCTATCTGCGAATGCTACTTTGCGTGATAGTATCTTATTGTTAAAGTCTTTTCAGCCTGACTCTACCTCTGAGGCCATCGAAGTTACCACAACTTCGGAAATGCTCAAGACCAAAGAAGGCCGAAGGAAGAGGAAACACAAGGTCCATGAGATTACTGTCGAGACCACGCATACCGAAGGGTCTCCGGTCAAATCGAGCTCCAAGAGAAGGAAACATGGCCATAAGGATTATAATCCTAACAGTGCTCATTCTTGTGTAGGTGATAATGTATCAAAGGTGATTTATCGATCTAATGCCACACTTGACATATTTCATTTCATGTTATTTTGACAGTCCCTTACAATATTTATTATATCTCTTTTAGGGTGTCGATCATGGCATTGTTGATACATCTCAACAAGGTCAGATTCTGTCTACTAACAAGGTAACCCCAACTCCTATTGTTGAGGAGAAGAGGGCGTCGAGACCAGTTCTCCTGACGTTGTGGTTACTTCTCCTAACCAACCATCAAAAACACATGATGAGGGTTTAGACCTTGATGGGTTGATCGAGGAGGAAAGGCCAGCTCTTGAGAAGAACACCTCTGACCAGGGTGACTATGTATCGAAAAAGGTCACATCAATGGCAAACCTTGACTTGACGGATGCCATCATTAGTCAAGAAGAACTTGATCGTCTTGAAAAGGTTAACCCTCTAGACGCCTTTGCTTTCCTGAAGAAAAGTGACGTGCTTTTCTCGAAGAGTATTGGGAAATCCTCAAACGTCTCTGCTGACGATTCGTCAGAGACTTCAAAAGAAAACCTCTTAGCAGAATTTCAAGATAAAGTCTTGAAAATCAACCTGCTGGAGGCCATTGAGCAAGATGAGAGCGTCATCGATGAAGTGAAAGGATTGCTTCACAAATTAAGTGAACTTCCTTCTGGCTCGAAATTTCGAGACCTTTCTCAAGTGTTGGGGCCTCTTCTCGATAGCATTAATCAACGCTTCCAGGAGAAGAAAACTGGTCAGGCACAACTTGAAGAGCAAACGCAACGCTGCGACCAACTTTTGGCAGGCGTTTCTGCCTTTCAAGTAAAATTCAAAACCTTTCAACAGGAAACCCCAGTCACTCAACGGAGGGTTGAAGAGATTGATGCTCCCATTGCGAAAACAAAGAAAAAATCCAGGAATTGGAGACCCAAAAAGCTGATCTCTTAAACAAAGAAGAGCTCATGAAACAAGAGGCTCTCGTTGTTCTACAAAAGGCCATGGACTCGAGACGATCCCAGCAGCACATACAAGTCCTTACTGACAAAGGCAAGGCTCTCGATGAAAAGCTTTCCGAATTTAAAAACCAACTCGATAAGCTCTTGTCTGAATTTATTATTTAGCACAAATCCTTTTGTAATTTTTCTTTTGAAATATTTTGTTCCCTTTTAATTTTGTATTCTAGACGGTATCCCTACCGATTTCATGGCATTTACTCTTTTTTATTTCTTAGAAATTTCATTTGCCAATTTATTTTCTTTAAAATACCACAAAATACTATTTGGAACAAGTTTCAAGAAGAAGGTAATGATGAGAAGCTAAAAAGTTTCTTTTGTTTAACCAAACAAGTTAAACTACCTAGGAAACCGTAAAACTTCTTGTCAATGATGACATTAGAGGAAAATAAATAAAAATAAATAAATAAACTTTACAACTTCCCTCTTTTTCCAAGGCAAATTTGTAGACGCCAAAATACCACGTGTGCGCATCTGTACCTGATGGGAAACCGTAAAATGTAACCCCTCTCAACTTCTACCTTCATTATAAATACCAAACTTCCCTTGAAAGTTCTGTCATCTTCTTCCCAACCTCATCTCTTTTAAGAAAAAAGAAACTATCAAGTTTTCCTTTTCTACTTTCATCAATGGATTTTCTAAGTGATGATCTGATCATCAACATTGCTGCAAGGGTTGCTAAACATAGCATGTACGACCTTTTTTACTTTCAACGAACCAACAAAAGGTATGCAGCGCTTTGTAGGGATCCCATTGTTTCCAAATCTTTTGGTAGGGACTACATTCCTCTTCTTACTGATCTGGACCCAACCCATGAAAAACTCAATTTCATGGAGCGTCTGTGGGCTCATGGCAACCCCATGTTCTACCTCCTCCGGTGTTCTCAACAAATGTTGCATCTTACTCCAAACCTTGCTACTATAGAGCATTTACTGAAGAATGTTGTTCCTTTAAGAGCGCTAAGTATTTCCAACTTCTGATGAAGGCTCTTGGTCCACCTCCTCTAGACTACGAGGGGCTCATTGAGGATTTCAGGGAACTTTTGATGACTAGGAGGATTGAGCGCTATCGACTGGATATCTTGGGAGGTGCCACTCCTTTCAGATTTCGCTGCACCTGGTACAAGAGAGCCCTGCCTGTAGGCATGGTTTGTCGTCAGTTTTGCAACAACTGGCTTAACTGCCCAGGAGATGGGAGAGAGGGGAATTGTTGTGGCTTCCTTCCCGCTGCTGATGAAGACTACACTCTTCATAACTTATGCATTGACTGTCGTCTCAATGGGGAGGTTTGATGGTTTATTGAAGTTTTTGGCATGAATCATCAATGGTAGATTCCTCAGTTGTTTTCAGATTTTAACTTCAGATTTGCATTGTTTAAGTTTTTACTCTATTTTGTTTTGCACTCTTTTTTTTTTTGTAATGGTTGGCACTATCCATTTTGGGACTTAAAATGTAAATCTGCCCGTTAGTTGGCACTTAAAACTTTAATGCCATATTTCGTTTTCTTTTCGAACTACTCTTGTGCAATTTTGATTTCTTGTAGCATCGGCTTATATTTTTTCAAATATTTTCCGTTTATGCGCATAACTCTTTGATCATCATTCAATTCTTCGATTTCATACGCATTATTCAAAAAAACTCTCCGAATTTCCCATGGTCCTTCCCAACTAGGAGACCATTTCCCCAACACTCAGCTTTTCTTGTCCATTGGCAAGATAACTTTCCACACTAAGTCCCCTTGAGCGAAAAGCTTCGACTTAACTTTTTTATTATAAGCTTTTGCTATCCTCTCTTTCTGCGTCGTGAGAACCTCTAGTGCCATTAATCTTTCTTCATCTAGATCCACTAACTCATCCAAAATCATGTCCCAGTAATGATTTGTTGGAATTTCGAATTGTCTTTAGACTCTAGTCGATTGAAGCAAGATTTCGACTGGCAACACAACATCATGGCCAAATGTGAGCCTATAGGGTGTAGTATTTGTTGATTCTTTGGGAGAAGTTTGACATGCCCATAGAGCTTCACCAAGAAATTCATGTCAATTTTGGGGTTTGCCCTTGGCTTTCCTTTTAACTATAGAAATGATATTTTTATTTGCTGCCTCGACCTGACCATTTGCTTGGGCATAATATGGTGTCGAAGTTAATAATTTAAAACCTATGTTTTCAGCAAATTTTACCATCTTTCGACCAGTAAACACAGATCCTTGATCTGTGGTGATAGTCTCTGGAATACCAAATCTGTAAATAATATTTTTCTGGATGAAACTTATAACTTCATCCTGTTTAACTTCTTTTAGTGGGATTGCCTCTATCCACTTGGTAAAGTAATCTATCCCAACTAAAATATATTTATGGCCTTTCGATGATTTAGGTTTTATTTCCCCAATCACATCAAAGGCCCAGCCTCTAAATGGCCAAGGTTTAACTATCGAATGTAGTTCGCTTGCTGGCACACGTTGAATCCCAGCGTGCTCTTGGCACCCTTGGCATCCTTTGGCAAATTTTATGCAATCTTTCAGCATAGTTGGCCAATATACACCTTGTCGAAATAATAACCATTTCATCTTATGGCCTGCTTGGTGCGTACCACATGCTCCACTATGAGTGTTGGAAACGGCCAAATATGCCTTAGTTTCTCCGAGACATTTAAGTAGAACTCCTTCTGGAGACTTTTTGAACAACTCGTTCTCCACAATTACATAGCTCAAGGCTTTATATTTTATTTTTCGACAAGTTGTACCATCAGGATTTTCCAGATAATTAACAATGGGCTTTCACCAATCATTATCAGTTAAACTGTTAATAACCAAAATTTCGACTAAGTTTGTACCTTGTATATGTCTGTGAGATGCCTCCGTGCCCCCAAATTTTGGTGTTAACAATTTCTTGGGGAGAGACTCCTTCGAACTGCGCTTATTCCTGATCTTGATTGACTCCTGCTCTTGACCTATCGAAACTTTGTACCCAGAAGCCGCTTGAGCAAGATCATTCGCTTCTTGATTCTCCATTCAGGGAATGTGTTTTATTTGAACATGAATAAAACGTTTGAGCAACACGTTTGCTGTGGTGAGGTACAAAATTAGACTTTCCTTGACACATTTGTATTCTTTGGTCAATTGTCTCAACACTAATTCCGAGTCGCCTTTTATTTCGACATTTTTTGCCCCCAGTTCGAGTAAGATCTCCAAACCGGTGATTAAGGCTTCATACTCAGCCTCATTATTCGAACAAAATTGGTTGATTCGAAACTTATGCTTAGTTGTAGTGTTGTCTGGCGAAATAATCACAATCCCGATCTCGATGCCATTTTTATGACTGGATCCATCAAAATATAACTTCCAACACTGGTTTTTGATTCCCCCAGGCAACGATTCCTCCACCGAATGATCAGCGATAAAATCAGCAACAATTTGGCCTTTAACGGATTTTAAAGATTGATATGTCAATGAATATTCTGTAAGTGCTAAGGCCCATTTACCCGCTCTGCTATGCAAAATAGGCTTTGACAACATATCCTTAATTATATCGAAATGAGAGTACACACAAACATCAAAAGGTTTTATATAATGCTTAAGTTTTGTACATGAAAAATACAAACACAGACATAATTTTTCACTTGGATGATATCTAGTTTCAGCATCATTCAATACCCTACTAAGATAAAAAAAAAATGTCTTTTTTTACGCCATTTTCATCCTCTTGTGACAACATACTCCCCATAGTACTTTCAGATGTTGCTATATACAACTTCATTTTTCTATCTTTTAAGAGGGGTGACAAAATAGGAGGATTCATCAAGTATGACTTGATTTCATCGAAAGCCTTCTGGTGTTCTGGTTCCCATTTGAACGCATCTTCTTTCTTCAGAGGAAGCAATGGCGCAAATGCTTGTGTTTTGCCACTTAGGTTTGATATGAACCTTCTGAGAAAGTTGATTTTTCCTAACAAAGACTGCAGTTCTTTCTTGGTTGAAGGGGCTTTAGTCTCCATTATTGCTTTGGTTTTGTTCTGATTGATCTCAATCCCCTTTTTATGGACAACAAAACCTGGAAAATCACCTGCACAACCACCAAACGCACATTTTAATGGCTTCATTTTTAACCCATATTGCCTCATTCTTTCGAATGACCGGCGCAAGTGTTCTAAGTGTTTATCCTCTAATGAGGATTTAACTACAATATCATCGATGTAGACCTGCATAAAGTCTTCTATGAAGTCATGAAACATCGAATTCATGGCCCTTGGTTTGTAGCACCAACATTTTTCAAGCCAAATGGCATTACTAGCCATTCATAACAGCCTAATGCCCCCAGGCATCGAAACGTTGTCTTAGAGATATCCTCTTCAGCAATGAAAATTTGATTGTAGCCTGAATAACCATCAAGCATACTCAGATACTCAAATCCCGCTGCTGAGTCCACTAGCATTTTTGCTACAGGCATGGGGTATTCATCTTTGGCAGTAGCGAGATTTAAATCTCTAAAGTCAATATAGACTCTTATAGTCCCATTTTTCTTTTTAACAGGAACCACGTTTGCTAACCAATCTACATACCTGGCCGGTCTGATAAAACCGTACTTCAAGAGTCTTTCGATTTCTTCTTTAATTTTTGGTAAAATTTGTGGTGCAAATCTTCTGGGAATCTGCTTTACTGGTTTCTTGTCCGTTCAAATTGGTAGATTCAATTCTACCACCTTTCGACTTAGACCGGGCATTTCGTTGTAATCCCAGGCAAAACAGTCTTTGTATCCCTTTAGGAGCTCCACAATTCGATCTTTGAACTCTTTGGGAAATTTGGCGCTAATATAGGTTGGTCTCTTGACAGAGCCATCCCCCAAGTCTACTTCTTCAAGAGGATCTTGCGACTTCATCTTAACAGTAGTGCCCATAGGATCTTCTTCAAAACCCAAAGGTTCATCATCATATATACAATCCAATTTTTGATCATCGACGAGGTCCTTAGTAGAATCTTCTACCAGAGTTTCAGTTACCTCTTTCTGCAAGACTTCAGCCGTCTTGGCCGTATTTAACTGATTTTCGGCCAGGTAGGCCGTAATTTTATCCCAAAAATTGGGCATAGTCATGGATCACTTTTCGATATCCCACCCAGTTGGTGAGATTGCATACTCAGTCGATCCTGGAGTGAGGTCATCAATAACCTTCCTGTAAGCTGAAGCTCTTGTTCTGAGCACATCTCCCTCCTCTAAAGGAGTTTCCTTATGATTCACCATTATGTAATCATGATCCACAAGCTCTCTTTCCCAAACAAAACTAGACTCTGGATGAAGTTTCATGGAACACATTTAACCTTCAGAGACTGTATATTTGGGACCTGAAGAAAGGACTGGAGGGATAGTTGCAAGTTGTTTGTCGAAGTTTTTCTTGGTGATGTTATTCACTTCAGCCAGGAAATAACTTTGATCCGCTTCGACATTCTCTACCAGACCATCTTCTTGCCATATGGAAATCCTTTGATGCACAGTAGAAGGCACTGCCCCCACACCATGGATCTATTCACTGCCTAACAACACATTGAAGTTAGCCTTAGATGAGACTACCATGAACGTAGTTGTTCTTTTGACACTTCCAACTATCAAATCCACTTCGACAGCCCCAAGGGAATTGCCAGTCGTCCCTTCGTAATTAGTGAGGACTATGTTATGTGGTTTCAAATCAGAATCAACAAGTCCAATTTTCCCTAAGAGAGATTGGGGTATCAAGTTGACAGTGGCACCTCCATCTATCAACACTTTATTGACTCCCACACCATTTATCTTGGCTTGGATAAACAAAGGTTTAAGATCGTTCATTGAAATATCGGGTTTCTCGAACACTGCATGCTGGTCCTCTATACAACCATTGTTCATAACATAATAGCATAATGGCTTGTGGATGGCCATTTCTTCAGTGAAATCAATTTCCACTTCATTTACCTCGGAGGGTACATCATATTCAACTGGCAGCACCGACACAACGTTACACACTATGTCGAGACTTGGGTCGGATTCAGAGAAATTCAAAGTCATTTCCTCATCCTCCTTTGGAAGGTATTTCTTCAAAGTTGGCAAAGGGGGAAATATCCTTTCAGTGGCTGGCCTTTTGACCATTTCGAAAACAGTCTCCTGTCTCTCTTTTCCTTTGTCAACATTAGCGATGTCTTTCAAGGTACCTGCCTTTTTCTGGCGTTGGTATCTTCGCCATTGTGTTTTTGTCATAGGGTTTTTACCCTTGTAATTGTTTTTATAGGCATACTAATTGGGATTCGATGCCTCCTTCTGATGGGGTGTTGTGGCTCCCCTTTTTACCCATTTGGTTGGTGGTGTTGAATAACCAGATTTCCTGCCCCCAGAGAAAACCCAAGTGTCTGTAGGAGCCTTTGAAGAAGGATTGAAAGTCTTCCTATGACTCTTGCCTGGATTCTGCTATAAGGTTTTCATCTTATAAGGAATTCCTCGTTTGTTGAAACCGAATTTTGGCCGGTTGTCAACCCATCCTCCTTTGTGCTTGGCCCGTGGTCGAAATCCTTCAATAGATTTTGCAGCCTCTTTGTCGAAAACTGTGCTGCACCTTGGACAAAGCATGGCATGTGCGTTGGAAATTTTGCATCTGTTGAGAAAATCAATTAAATCTTCCTCAGCCTTAGGATATGCCACCTTCATTTTTTCAGCCAATCGGTCTTCAGTAACCATTGCGTTCTCAGATTGATGGTCCTCAGCATCCATCTCTTCGTCTGCTTGTAGATTTTCTTTCGACGCCGGCGCTAGGGGAGGGGGTTTAGTATCGAACTCTTCTGTGATATCTACCATGTTTATGGCAGTCACATCGGCGTACATTGAATCAGCTTTCTTCAGAGGATCTGCTTCTTCTGTGATATCCAAATTTCATCCTTCCCTCATCGAGAGCTTTCTACACAGAGTCCCTGAAACGAGTACAACGAGATAAGTTATGACCTAAGAACCCATGGAATTTACAAAATCATCTCTTTTTCCTTTGTTCTAAAGGAGGTAGTTTCATGTTCTTTGGCACTAAGATTATGCCATCAGCAACTAAGAGATCAAAGATCCCCTCACATTTAGAAACATCGAAAGTGTATGTTTTAGGAGGATATTTATCGTTCTTAGGTTCTTCAGGATTTTTTCCATTTGACGGCCTTAACAATTTGCATGTATAAGGTGGCCTATCTTTTAATTCCGCCAAATTAATTTCATTATCTTCGACAGTGTCTGACCCCCAATCGAACTTAGGGTCACTGTCTCCTGCATCTACATAGGCAACTTTTTCCCTTTTAGGGAATTTATTCGTCCGAGCTTTCTCAGCCTTAAGTCTTTCGACTTGTCGGACTCTGTCTGCTAATTGTGCCATATCCCTAAGATATTGAGTGTCCAACTTCTTTCGGACGGAATAGTCGAGGCCACCAGCAGCCATTTCGACCAATTCATGTTCTGGCACTGAAGTGAAGCATCTAGCCTTGAGAAGACATAATATGTTTAGATAATCGTCAATTGACTCATGCGTCTTTCGTCGAACATTGGCTAGTTCCTTCAAACTAATTTTAGACTGACCCATGTAGAATTGTTCATGGAAAGCCTTTTCTAATTGATTCCAACTAAAAATGGAATGTGGAGGCAATGTTGTAAACCAAGTGAAGGAATTTTTCGTTAGAGAACTTGGAAAATATTTTAGGTTCAAATTCTCATTGTTTGCCATTTCACCAGCTTCCATAAGATATCGAGCAATGTGTTCGACTGTCGATTCATTGGTTTCCCCGACGAATTTAGTAAATTTGGGGACCTTTCAATTTCTTGGCAATTCAGTTTCTAAAACATATTCAGACAAAGCCGACAAAAAATTGGGCCTATGTAAACCCATATTGAAACTGTTTTGGGCTAACAAAGCCTCGACAACATTCGCTATGTTGTTATGGCCCTCGTAATTGTTTCGACGGGTTTGCATGACCACTTGGTCCGCGTCTTGGTGCCTATTGATCACTACTGGTACCCTCTCCGATTCCTCTTGAACCGGCTGTTGTATCCTTGGTGGTTGTGTTTGAGTTTCAGGCACTTGGTTATTTTGACTAACTGCGGGATTTTTTACCGACCCAACATTTGGATTTCGAGTTACCGGCCTATCTCGTGTGGCAGGAGCGCCAAAGAAATCGGCTATTCGCTCCATCTGGGCAGACAGTGTTTGGTAACTGTTATTAGTCTATCGAATCAAAAGATTAATTACTGCACCCATCTGTTGCGTCACCAGGTTGGCCATTTCATGGTTGGCCTCATCCATCTGTTGCCCTAAGGTCATCATAGAGACATTGGTTAAGGATTGTCGGGGCGTTGCAAAAGGAACGCTCACCCCAGGAGTAAACAGTTGGGGCATTGGTACGTTTAAACTTTCGGAGAATGAGGATGGGTTCGTATGTAGGCCTTGCATCAAGGAAGTTGGCATGCCGTATTGCATAGTTCGACGGCTTGTGCCAAGATTAAAAAACCCTTGATTCGATGTATTTGGGATGGCCTGCAAAGTCTGTGCGGTCAATGTAAACGCCGGAACGGACTGAGTCATTTGGGTAGACATAGTTGATCCCGTCGGA
Organism: Medicago sativa; assembly: GCF_051527215.1. NCBI lineage: Eukaryota > Viridiplantae > Streptophyta > Magnoliopsida > Fabales > Fabaceae > Medicago > Medicago sativa. The sequence continues at coordinate 35,483,854 of NC_140751.1, forward strand.
GCGGCCTGAGTAGTTCGTGTGGCCGATGTGACCGCAGGAATGGCCTGACTAGTCTGCGTGGCCATCGTCGATTCGACCGGATCTATCACGGTCGTCATGGTACTAGTTGGGATTGCTTGCGTAGCACTAGATGATGTGGGTGGGTTGGTTGTTATTGTTCCTGACGAACTAGCGGCGTTTGATGCCGCTGTGTTCGGGATGGGAGGAGGACGCGTCATTTCAGGAAGTTGTTTTTTACTCCTTAATAGCATGCACAACGCAAACCAACAACATTGATCAAATGAATCTCAATAGTAAACGTTTAACAAAGAAGCACAAAAAGGTCCCGCTGGCGTGCCAATTTGTTTACGCTGATTTTTGGTAAACAATCGCTGGTTTAAAAATAGTTACTTGCAAGATCAACCAGTAAATCTTAGGAGCATATTTGTGCTTTGTTGTTTCTAGAAAAATGTAATGTTCTTAAAGGATTGGATAAATAGAAATAAAGTAAACACTCGAATTCAACCCGGTTGAATCCAATCGAAATTCATTAAGTAAAAACAAGATGAATTGCTCAAAAGAAATAAGTAAAATGTAAAGACATTTAAGAAAACAATCGTAAATTGCATTGATTGAATGTAAATTGGTACACAGATTCATACATTGCAACTTGTGACTCGTTTCTCGCTTCCATACGGATAATTTGAGTGTAAGTTTTGTATGATTGAATTGTGATCACTTTTCCTTAGGAAAAATTACTATTTATACAAATAGGAATAACTACCTAAATTCGAATTCAAATCTATAACTACAGAAAAGTAACAAGCCATATCCATCCAATTTGGATTTCGAACACGCCTTTAGAAATGTCTGTTGCTTGCCCTTATCCGCAGTGATAACCGTTCCTCGATAGGTTTCGTCCGTCGAACTGAAACACGTGTTCCCAGCATGTTCAACTTCGATAAATACCTAAGAGCAATTTTTATTTCTTCGATGATAAGGTCAACTTTCTTTGACTACATTTAATGATAGCCTTCAAAAATATAGGCTAACAGCAACATAAATGAAGTACATTGTACGAGTTATACAGAATGTATGTAAAGTGATTTGTAGACCACCCCTTTTATTTTAATGAATTCCATTTTACCTTTTCCTTGAGTTTACGTGCGTAAGCTTACTTTTATCTTGCTTTATTTTAAGCATTTACTTGCAAACTCAAACCTGTCGAGAGACAGTGCCTTTTCATTCAAACCCGTCCTGCTCTCTAAGTAACCTGAGTGCATTTCGTGGCCTTTGTTCAAACATTTTCCTATAAAAAACCTTTACACAACGGTCTTGAGATTTCTAATTCGATCTCGCTTATAATAATCAGAACTAGATCCCGTTTGCCAAAATCACAGGCAAACATGTGGTTGTCCAAAACTTGTATGGTCGGGTATACTAGAAAATAAGAGAAAGTGTTCAAAATTTGAGAGGGTATCTAAGACACCAAATTGAAAAATCTCACAACTAGTGGAGACTGGACTAGTCCAGTTGGGTGAACCAGAATAAATTGCTTTGTGTCACCTTCTTGTATCGAATTCATTTTGATACATACTTCATATCTGAACATCTTCTCAAAGTTTAAAAAGCAACTAAAATTTTTAAAAGATCACAATTCAAATCACATTTTCTTGTGACCATTATTTTTACTTCACTTAGAATAAATAAATGAAAGATGATATTTCTTACAAAGCATTTGATGCAAGAAACCAAAAAATAGATCATTAAATTTTTCAAGAAATATAGCAGTTAGACTTCTAACCGAATACACGGTCATGGTGGATATAAAATTAAAATCAACCGACCAATCCTGCCTTTCTTGATCCTATTTTTCGTAAACATATCACCTCCTTAAATAATAATACTAAACACCACTGTTAAGATTATTGTTTTATATGAAAAAAAAAATCATTTAAATTTATAGAATACATAAAAAAAAAAAAAAACACAAATTCACATAGCTAAAACCGAATAGAATGCATTTAGATCTCTAATATTGACATCCAAGTCATTAATTTAATTTGTAATTAATCAAAGTTAATCTATCAATCTAGATCAAAAAAACATGACAAGAAGATTGAAAATCAAACAACACCGTATTATTAAGACGCACAACAAAATAAAAATTGATGTATCTAGTTAAAAATTCAGTCCAAATACATTAACTTTTTTTTTTTTGAACAAACAAAAATGATATATTAACAACGGTGATTTACCCTGCACAAGGCGTGCAAGGGGGAATCACGAAAGAGTATGTACAAAATTGGTGCTGAATAGATCAAAGCACAACCAAAAGGACAAAACAGATGAATAGATTACAATTATAAGTGGACGCCCATACAAAGGAGCGGTGTATTCCACCAGTCATGATAGCTGTAAATAAATGATGCCTGATTCGATCGTAGCCACATGAAAGATGTCAGTTTAACCTTTTCAATGAGAATGGAAAGAACAGATGCCTTATTGTTGAACACGCGATCATTCCTTTCCTTCCAAATAATCCAAACAGAGGTAAACCAAATGACTTTAAAATACAAATGTGTGGATCGAGGCAAACCCGGCATATTAGTGAATTGAATGAAGTGTTGATGAAGATCACCAGGTGGAACCGAGGAGATACCCAACCAAAGCCAAACATCAGACCATAAAGACCCAAAAACATTGCAATCCAAAAATAGATGTGTTGTTGTTTCACTACTCCCGCAATCGGACACACACAACGCATTATTGTGAGAAAGAACGTTCCGCCGCACCAAATTATCCTTGGTAGGAAGTCTGTTGCGAAGAAGTCGCCAAACGAACACAGACACCTTGGATGGAATATGTTTAAGCCAAATGCCAGCAACCTGATAACTACCCGCCATTTCTCCTGAAGATGTGAGAAAGCGGTAAGCCCCACGCACCGAATATTCATGAATGGGGTCTAATAGCCACCTCCAAGTATCCTCAACGGTGACCTGCAAAACAGTGTTCAAAAGTAACATGGAACACTCCCTCACACTCTCCTCCTCCCACGCCAGTAAACGGCGATGCCACAACCTCTCCCTCCCATCAACCGCCCCTAATAACCTCATAATCATATCCACAGAACAATCTTTATACACTGACAAGTCAAAAATGCTGGGAAATTTTAATTTTAAAGGAACGTCCCCCACCCAAATATCATGCCAGAAAAAAGTTTTCCTTCCGTCACCAATAACCCTCCTAGTGTTATTATCAAACCAATTGCCTATCCCCTCACCTACCCCTTCGCGCAGCCTACACAAAGACCGCCACCAAACCGAGCACACTCTACCTCCCTCTTTCAACCGACCACCCTCCTCACCGTACCGGGCTTTCAAAACCCGGTACCATAATCCCTCCTTATCAACCAGCATCCTCCAACACCATTTACTCAATAAAGATACATTAAAAGCTCCAACCCTCTTAACCCCCAACCCTCCTTCCTCCTTTGGAGTACAAACCGACTCCCATTTAATCCAAGCAATTTTCCTAAAATCCTCACCGCCCCCCCCCCCCCCCCCCCAAAAAAAATTTTTAAAAATAGATTCGATAGAAGAAATTATACCTGTAGGGGCCTTGAAAAAGGAAAGAAAGTAAACCGGAAGAGACGACAGGACTGATTTCAGAAGGACCAGGCGACCACCGAAAGATAGAAACTGATGGTTCCACGACGACAGGCGAGAGACAATACGATCAATCACAGGTTTCCAAAAAGAAAGTTTCCGAGAATCCCCTCCAATAGGCAGCCCCAAATAAACAAAAGGAATGTTACCCCTTCGACAATTCATCAACACCGCCGCCTCTGATAACCAAGAAGCAGGAATATTAACTCCCGTCAACATACTTTTATGGAAGTTTACTTTAAGCCCCGAAAGCTCCTCAAATAATAGTAACACCGACCTCATAGTGCGCACATTCAACCAACTCTTTTCTCCTATAATTAAAGTGTCGTCCGCGAATTGAAGATGTGTCAACCGAACCTCATCACCATTACCAACTCCATACCCTGAGAAAAGTTGTGCCCCTACCACCGCATTCATTAACAAATTAAATCCCTCGGCAGCCAACAAAAACAAAAAAGGCGACAAGGGGTCACCTTAACGAAGACCCCGTTCCAAAGGAAACTCATCCGTCAGACATCCATTCACTAAAATAGACGCTTTTGCTGTTCCAACACATTCAAAAATCCACTTTCTCCAAATTGTTGGGAAATTCATATTGGCCATAACAGAGTCCAGGTAATTGAGATCAACAGAGTCATACGCTTTTTCGAAGTCAACTTTAAACAGAAGCAACTCTTTGTTTAAACGTCTAGCTTCATCCACCGCTTCATTAGCAATTAGAATACTGTCCAATATCTGTTTCCCTTTGACGAATGCTAACTGAGACTCAGATACGACACTTCCAATCACTACCCGAAGTCTATTAGCCAGAACCTTAGCAAGGACCTTGTACAAACTTCCAACCAGAGAAATGGGTCGAAATCGTTCAACCGTTGCGGACTGCTCACCTTTGGAATTAAAGCTATAAAGGTTGAGTTTAAACCTTTTGTCAGCTTGCCATTACGATGAAACTCCACCATAAACCGAAGCAAAACATCCTTTAATAGATTCCAAAATTCCTTTATAAAACCAAAAGAAACACCATCAGGACCCGGACTCTTATAACTACCACAATCCCATATTGCTTGTTTCACTTCCTCCAAAGAAAACGGTTTAGTTAAAATTCCAGCCTCAACACAAGAAAGCTTTCGAAAATTTAGACCCCCAATACTAGGCCGATCTGCACCCTTTTTTTTAAAGTGACTTGAAAAATGATGGAACACAGTCGCTCTAATATTATGCACTCCTTCAACGGTACCACCATCGATAGACATCATATTAATAGCATCCTGACGTCGCCGATTAGACATATAATTATGGAAAAACTTCGAGTTAGCATCCCCCTCCTTCAACCAACTCAAACGAGATTTCTGCCAATTCATACTAGTTTGCAAACGAGCCAAGGAGTGTAAAGATAATGATAATTCACGAAGTTCAGAAACCTCATCAGCCTGGAGCACTTCATTTTCTGCTTTAACATCAAGATCGGACATTTTATCTTTTATGTCTAAAATTCGTCCTTCCAAATTCTGAACATGTTGAGAGTGCCACTCCTTCAAACTTGCCTTAATCCATTTCAACTTCTGTTGTAACACAAAGCCGCCATACCCTTGACAACGAAAAGTAGACCATTTTTCGCGGACAAATTCTGCATACCCAGGCAATTCAGACCAACACTTTAACATTCTCAACGGTCGAGGCCCCCAATTGGACGCATCAACATGTAACATTACCGGCACGTGATCAGATAGACCTCTTTGGTGAGCAACTTGAATACTATTTGGCCATTTTTGACACCACTTGTTTGACAGTAGAAAGCGATCCAATCTACTCATAGATATTCCATCCCCCCGATACCAAGTAAACAATCGACCACAGATAGGCTAGTCAATTAAGAAACTATCATGAATGAATTTATTAAACACATCCACATCCGCTTGTCTAAAGACCATAGCCCTGCCTTTCCTTTCTTCACAACTTCTAACAGTGTTAAAGTCTCCACAGACACAAATGCACAAGTCACCATTATTAATAACACGCACAGACAGACACTCCCACAAAAAATTTTTTGCCTCTAAGTCGCATGGAGCATACACATTGAAGATAATAAATTCTTCACCTGTAAGAATAACCTTACCCTTGATAGCCAGAACATGGTTGAAACTGAAGGAACTCCACACTTCAATCTGGGACGCGTCCCACACCGTGACCAAGCCCCTAGACGCCCCAACAGATGGTCTAAAAGAAAAATTATGCGTCCCTTCTCCCCACAAAGTCTTGATCAGCTGATCATTCATCATTTCCAGCTTAGTCTCTTGTATACACAATACCATAGGACGCTTCTCATAAACTAATCTTCGAATTTCCGCCCTCTTCTCACCACCTCCTAACCCCCTCGCATTATAAGTAATGACCTTCATTGGAACCTTCCGCCCCCCACCCACCAAACCACCAACAACCTCATGCCTCACCCCCAACTCCCTCTTTCCCCAACACACTCATCTCACCTCCTCCTGCTGCCCTCAGTTTTTTCCTCCCCTCCCTCGAGAGCAAGTTAAAGCTGTTTGTGGTGTCACAATTAAACTCCACCCCCACTATTTTACCCAAGTCCCGAACATCTTTCTGCACCCTGTCTGCTTTGCCATTGAGAATCAACCAATTCTCCCAGTCATTATTATTAAAGGAAGAATTTGAATTTTTTGAAGAATCCGAAGTTGAACCTATTGCTGGCTTAGATTTTTACTGCACACCACTGACCTTCTTCTTGCGGTTTTGTTTCTTTAAGATTCGAATAATCTGTTTACGATCATTAGCCGGCATACGAGCTATTTTCTTCATAAAACCAACTGACTGCAAAACAACTCCACGCTTACTAGATGATGACTTCTTCGAAGATGAATTTGAGTTGCTTAAAGTTGTCTTTACTATTTTATCTTCCCCACTGGCCGACTTGCAAGAGGAAGAGAACACAACACCTCCTTCTGAGATAGTTTTCTGAGCATCCATCCAATCAATACTCCAAGGTCCTTGCTTGTGATTACCTTGCGCCTTTTCTACATTATCCAGCTGCTCACCTTTCAAAGAAGCATGGTCCAAACTTGCTGGCTGCGTTACTGGTTGCAGAACAGGAGAAAAACTAACTGTAAAAAATTCTTTGTGAGTATCCTTGACTTCATTTGTATGCGGTTCAGTTGACTGATGTTGTGTAATAATTTTATTCTCATGTTGTCGCCATTCATCCCGCAAATCATTAACTAGATCGTCCAATTCCCATTCGCCTTGAACTTCATCCATACCAGACAGATTTTTAAAATGCGGTGCTGCCTCCTTTAACGTATAAGTTTCCGTTTCCGACATAAATGCATCCTCACCTAAATTACATCCCCATTCCTCCACAATCTTGATAGCATAAACAGTCCCATCTATAACAAATTCTGATGTCTTGTTCACTATCTCAATATCTGGAGTCGCAATAAGAATACGAGCGAAATCAAGTCTTGCTTTATCTGCAGTACAGTCATCGAGGAAAAAAATCTGCCCATATCGGATACACAAAGCCGAAAGAAAACATCATTCCATGCATGCACAGGAATTCCATAAACACGCAGCCATGCTCCACGTTCATACCGAACCGATGACTCAGACCATTTTTGAAAATTTGAGAATAGCATCCCAAAAAAATCTTGTGCCCTTGAAAACAATTTCGAAAAGTCCTCATCGCCGGTGCAATGTAAAAAAACTCGGTCGCCCCCCAACGGAGTAACAACCACATTAAGAAACCCGGCATCTTCAATACGTTGTTGGAGAGATAATGCCGAGACCCCCGCCTTCACATTTGCAACCATGCCTGAACGTGCCCATGCTCTATCTTCTAAGCTAGACTTGTAAACTGGAATAAACTGTGATGGCTGTATGACTTTTGAAGCAAGTGTAGACACACCAGCTGTTGAATTCTTCTCTAACCGATGCTTCCCCTTCAATACTCCCTCTCCCGCAACCAAAAACTTCTTCTCTGTAACATTATTGGCCTTCTCCCTCACCAAACCCATTCCATCACCAAGATCCTCACCCAGCCGAACCTTCTTCTTCCTTTCCAAACCCACCACCGGCACTTCGACCGACCCAACAGTTACCATCCTCTCTTCATCCCGATTTACCACTGCCACAGCGCCCTTCCTCTGTTGGTTAACACCCTCGTCCTCTCTAGAGACTGCCGCACCAGTCATCACACCCTCCTTCCTCACAACAATATTTGGATTAACAACATACGCATCATTATGTGCAAACCTATCAAACCTCGCTTCTTTTGCCCAGACACGACAATCTCCCACCCAAACATTGTTCAAAGCTTGTTTCAATTTAATCTTATTTTTCACATGAACAAACCTGACAAACCCAAATTCTTGACCTCGAGCATTCCTATGTCGCGCCACATATAAATCAGATAAAATCCCACAGACTTCAAAAGCTTGATGTAAACAAAACAGTGGTATATACTCCGGGAAATTAGTAACATAAAAGGAAGCTTTATACCCGGTTATAATGTCAGACAAAGCCACCTCTGTTGAATGCCATTCTGCAGATACCACTTGACCTCCCACAAAGCTGGATTTGTTGCCATCATTCCTAACCCTAGCCTCCTTCTGCTGCCTATCGAAGAAACCTTCCTTGAAACCCCTGTCAGAGCCCTGAAACTGATGCTGACCTATACCTGTCGACGCTCCTCGATACCCGTCTGATCCTTTTGACCAGTCCCGTCGTCGTTGATCCAGTTCCGTCGCTTTCCGCTTCCGAGACCGCACCACAGACCAATCTCCCCTATCCCCCCAATATCTGCCACCCCAGCTGGACCCCTATCCCCCCCATGATGACGCTTTGCCGGAGAAAAGCTCCGACGCGGTTGCCCATAGCTATTCCATGGATTCCCGCCTCTCCTACGCTCGAAATCTCTCATTGTTTTTTTTTTTATAAATAGGACCGGAGGGAGTACTTAGACGACAAAATTACATAGCAACACGAAATAATAAACAAATCAATATATTAAACACTTATTTAGATATACAGAGGAAGAAAAAAAAAACGTTGAGATGGTACTCATAATTGATAAACCGTCAACTATATTCCATGCTCAAAGGATATTTGGGTCATTTGAATACAACACGGTGAAGGGCAACTTAGTCACTTCAAAGTTGATAGTATTTGGAGTTTTAGACATTGTGAACAATAATATTTTCGATCAAAACAATTAGTCAAACTGGCAAATAATTCAAACAAAACTTCATAAAAATTTCAGTTTTATTTTATATATATTATAAAATTTAACACGTAAGTTTACTTACACATTAAGTAAGTAATTTCAGCCACTATACATGGAGATGAAATTTACCCCTTGTTTTATGTAATACATTTCAAAGGTTATAGTGTGTGTATATATATTTCCAATAATATATAGTGTTGACTAATTGTTTTATGTAATACATTTCAAAGGTTATAGTGTGTGTGTACGCGCACATATATATATATATATATATGTCATCTTTGTGTATCACTACCGTTGCGGAATAATAAAATAAAATAGATACAGCACCAAATAATCAAATAGGGGAATTATAGTCAAAGATATCAAGCCTATGACTCGCACACTAAAAAAATAAAATATTCACTATCAGCTCGTAACAGAAAATCAGCTAGTTGAAATCACTCAAATTTTTTAATAAATAATCAACGTTTGTCAAAATTAAACAGTCATCCATATTGTTTGGGGAGCCGGAGACGTTTGAGAAACAACGGGATCAAATGTTCCACGATCATTAAGAGACATGGATACTATATCTTCATCCAAAACCTAAAGTCATTAGTTATATAAGTCATCTCTCTTATATATTAGAATATAAACTTAATCTTCTAAAATCCTTTAAAATTCAACTCACTATCTTTAATACACTGAAATGAATTCTAAACCTAGATAGATGCCATCTCATTATATATATTGAAATCAAAGAAAAAAATCATTATAATAGGACTTTGAACTTTCACACGAAAGTGCTCGATTGGCTATAGCGTTGACAAATATTCTCTTAATCATTTTTTTACAAGATTCTCTTAATTATTTGAAGAATGATCTTTCATTTTTTCGGGCTTTTCTTTTTGTAGAAAATCTTTATTCGATTACTTAAATTTAGTAGTAGTATATCGTAATGGAGTCAAACACAAACGCAATCAATTTTTTATTGGAAACACGTAATCATTTTGAAATTTAATTACATATATTCACACTTACAATTCATCGTCACATAGTTTAGCGGCGAAACTCATTAGTTAAGTGCGAAAAGATGCGTATTACATCTTCCAAATCGCAGTTCAACGTATCAAATGTCTTTACTACCTTCCATCGTATAAGGTGTACTTAGGGAGCTTTACACTTGCAATTCTATGAGTTTATTGAAATAAACACACACATTTAATCATTATACTATCAAAATTGTTTTAAACTGTCAACCTACCACCATTAAACTCTTATACTACATTTTAATATTTTACAATATTTGAAAGGTTGAAAATATTTTGTAATTGTTATCGATTTGATCGTAGTTGATCCGGTTGAACCTTCGAACCTCAATCGTTGCCTCTACGGATTCAATGATAGTGAAAGAGATGCAAATAGAAATAATTTCCACCCAAATCAAAGGCGAAGAAAAGGAGTTTGTGGAGACATTGCAAAGCAGATGGTTGCTAGAACATCCTTTAATTTTGAACTCAAACAAAGAATGATCAAATCTGGCACAGGAAGGTGAAATTGATGCATTAATTCAAAAAAGAGTCTAGATTATATATGACTTAATTGCAATTTTGGTCCTTCCTTTTAATCAATTTATGGATTTTGGTCCCCTGATTTTTTAATCCACAATTTTAGTCCTGTTAAGAAATAAAGTAAAAGCACAAGATCAAAGAAGAAGAGGAAGAAGAAGATGAAAGCACTTTGTATTATTCTCTTCACAAGTATATCTTTACAATACAATATGAGCTCTATTTATAGGACACAAGATGAGTAAGTGAGTGATCAAGACAATTAAAGTCCACTAACTATTCACTTACTAATGGGGGTTATAGGAAGGTGAAGAATGATGGACATGAGAGTTATAGGAAGGTGAAGAAGGATGGACATCCACTAAGTCATTATTTCATAACACTCCCCCTTGGATGTCCATCAGGATATGCCTCATTAAAACCTTACTAGAGAAAAACCCAATGGGAAAAAAATCTAGTGAAGGAAAAAGAGTACAACATCCTTTTGTGTCATAATCTGCCTCGTTAAAAACCTTACCAGGAAAACCCAGCGGGATAAAACCATGGTTAAGGGAAAAAGAGTGCATAGCTCATTTTTGTCTCCCCCTCATAAAGACATCGAAGAAGTTCAAAATCTTTTATAGTAGTTACTCAAAATCTTTACTTGGCGGTGACTATGTAGATAGATATGATTTATCTTCACACTCTTCTCCAAATTAGGGGCTTTTAAGATATCTTCATATTGAGTTGTTGAAAGAACCTCCTTTTAAAATCAGAATACCGCAAGTTTCTTGTATGTATAAAATCATAATCTTTAATAAAAAAGCATTCTCCAATTCCTTGATGTGGTGTTAGCATTTTCAAACAATTGGGCAATATTGTTCTTTCTCTAAGGTGCAAATTGTATGCTTGACTTGCTGCAATATCTGTATTTACTAAAATACCACGATATATATAATAAGTAAAATACATTAGTGTCCTCACTTGACCAATTCAAGTTGTCCATAATTTTCTTGAGGACATGATCTTTACTGACATCACAATCATTCTAGTACATAATCACTTGTCACATATAGCGCTATATTATTTCCAAAAACACGTCGACGTTGACTTTATTTCGGTTCCATCTCATTCCATTGAGATTTTCATTCATGACATAATATTTCATAAGTTTCAGGTACCTGATTAGTTCTTCTGGAACTGAAAAATCAATTATGTCAGAAAACTCTTTTAGAGTTTCTATATCCTTGTTTGGGTTATCTTTCCTTTAAGCTACTTTTCTTATTCAAGGATTTTTATATTTGGAACCGATTGATCTATCATGCTTCAGGCACGATTGAGACTCATTTGCAATAATAGATTATCCGACATGGAAATCTATCGTTTGGAACATTAGCAGCTGATATTTGATTTATTTACTTTTGCAAATGAGTTATATCTTGAGGATCAAGACGAGACAATAATATTTCCTTTCAAATAATTTATTTGAACTTTAGGTTCATATTTTCAGTTGCTTATTATCTCCCCCTAATATTGAGAAAATTAATTCATCAATTGATAATCAGCCTACTGGGCTGTAAATAAGTTGGCTCATCACAATTAATGATAGATGGAGATTCATATCAAATATATTTTCTCAATATTCTTTCAATATTTATCTTAGTGCAATATATTGGAGCAATTGTGATATACGCAACACATCCAAAATCCACTTGGATGAGAAATTTAGGTTGTTAACCTAAAACCAATGATAAATTAAGGGGGGACTTATATATAGTAATTTGTTGGCTTGATGCAGATCAATATATCAACAAGATTATTGATTTCCAAAATAAAGTTTATAAGACATGGTCTCATAATCAAACTAGAGTTTATAAGGTATGATATGATAAGTATCAATTATACAATTAACTTTAGACGTCTAAAGAATGGATCTTCAAGTCCATTTTTATGAGCATATGCTCCTAGTTGTTCAATATCAATTGACAAATGATACTTATCAAATGATTTCTGAAAAGTTCAGAAAATAAACTCTTAGTCAAATTTGTTGACATAATAATCTCCATTTTTATATCTAGTTTTTGCATCATAATAGCTCCGGGAAAACCCAACCGGTCTTGCCAGCAATTTGTAAACTTCTGGTTTACAATAATATGTGCTTCCATTGCACTAATAATATAATATGTAAACGTCAGGTTTACAATAATATGTGCTTTCATTGCACTAATATAAGTGCAGTCAAATCAAAGACAAAAATAACTTTTTCACTACACTTATTTTCTCCAGCTATAGAGATATTTAATATCTCCACTTTTTTTTTTTTAATATTATATCCATTTGGATGGCTATCTTAAAACTCAATGAATTATTATGAGACTTAGATTAATATAATTCAATCTCTATGAGTAACTTTGTTCCTTCATGAAACAGTATTACAGTTCTTCAAGAGCCTTCATTGATCTTGTAGTTCTTCAGGAAATATATCACAAATGATCAAAATGAATCATTATTTAAGCAATCCTTCAGGGATTGTTTAATACACTCAGAGTGGACATTTTGAAACATGATTTGTAAACATCTGGTTTACAATAATATATGATTAATTTATTTTAATCCATTTGAAACAATAATGAACAACAAAATAATTATGTTCAAATGAAATTATATAATAAATATACTAAAGCATTGAATCATCTTTTGCATTATCATAGATACATCAAATATAAAAATAACTAAACACAATTTTTTCAACAAATAAAACTTTATAAATGATACGCATTTATCAGGCGAGTAATTTAGACATCACATGTTGTCAGTAAGACATATTTCCAAGTTTGACATCTCCAAATTTTATATTATATGTAAGATCAAGATCGAATAAATTTATTTCATAAGAAAATATACATATCTAACATATAATAATCTTGAAGGATTTAGAAGTAAATAAGAGAACGTCAATTCATAGAAGATGTTTTCAAGAGTTATGTAGAAAAGAGTTTGTGCTTGCTTACCTTGTAATTCAGGCCTTCTAGAAGTCTTATGCAATAAGAAAGAAGAAAATCATAACCAAACTTTGATCATAAGGAAACAATATTGCACGTTTCAATCCATATAATAGAAATATGATTGTATCAATAAAATCTTTGATCAAACACTAATTTCTCAAACGACCAAAGTCCATACTAATGGAATTTTATGATCTTGACATGTATTGTATCAATAGTAAGCTCTACTAAATCAATTACCATAACTACAACATTGGTTATATGAAACTAATCGTATGAACCATTCACTTCTGGGAATGACGTTCAATGTGACCTTTCACCATTTTGATCAAGAGTCACTCTTTGTTCAATTACAAATGTGACTAATCTTTCAAAAATATTCTTGATGATACTCACTTATTTTGCTACTTCAGGAGCATTTCGAATGACATAGAAATAGATATATTGTCTCATATTTTCTCTTTAAATGTCTTGTTCTTCGGGAACTCTTTTAATTCAACACAATATTGTTCTTAAATCTTAAACTTTCAAAAAGAAAAATATTGGCAAATTCACAACTATAATATTTACTATTTCATTAGAAAAGAAATTATGTGAATCACAAATTATTAGTTCTTCTAGAACCTTATCTCAAACCTTCAGGGATTCTTTAATCTAATTTTTTTTCTTAAACAATGATAAAAATTTCTTTATAAACAATGATAAAAATTTGATTGTTTGCAATCCTTCTTAATTCTTCAGGAGTTATATCACTCATGATCGTCATAATGATCAAGAACAATTCTTTATTGTTTGTAATCCTTCAGGGATGCTTCAATGCAAATTCTTTTAAAGTTTGACAAGAATAAACAAAGAAATATATGACGACTATACAAGTAAAAGAAATTTTTCAACAATAATTATATGCAAAAATATAAATATAGATCAATAAAGTTAACCATAATCATGAAGATGAAGAAAAATTGGTTAAACAAATACAATCAAGTTAAACTTAAAAAATTTCCCTAAAAAAAAAGTTAAACTTAAAAAATAATTTCACTGAAACATACAAATATAACATAAACATTCATAAATAGTATGGTATAAGTTAAGAAAGCAGTGATTTACAACTTACATATACTTATAGTAGTTTGATATATAACGAAATAGTTATAATCATGGATAAATTTGTGCAAGTTAAGCATAATGCATTTGATCAATATCGAGTAATCATGGTTAATGCATTTGTGAAAGTAGTTATTGTAATCTCTGATAACAAGCAAGAATGCATTTTATAAGTTATCAATAACAAGTTAAAAGTTAACAATGTTTTATTTCAAATAAATTTATATTTATAATTACGACCATTGAGAAGAATAGAATAATATTATTAAAGTACACATACCAGATAACTAGAACTAATAAGAGACGATAACAATCACTTCACAAAGATGTGCTTAAAATTGTTGATATCATGTTCAAATGGGATAGGAACATACTTCACAACCTTTCAAGCTATCCAAGGCACTAGATGTAGATGCAACAATATCAAAGGCCGTGATGAAATTAGAAACTCAAATTGTTAGAGCTTCGTGTTGATAACGTATTAAGAAATAAAGTAAAAGCACAAGATCAAATTGTTAGAACTTCACAAATATATCTTTACAATACAATATGAGCCCTATTTATAGGACACAAGATGAGTAAGTGAGTAATCAAGACAATTAAAGTCCACTAACTATTCACTTACTAATGGGGGTTATAGGAACGTGAAGAAGGATGGGCATCCACTAAGTCATTATTTCATAACAAGTCCCTTGATTTTCCCAATTTCTTAAATTGAATTCAACATTTCAATTAATGTTGATGTGGTGTAATTTTTTATGATGTGGCAGTGAACTTAATACACACATGGATACCACGTCAAAGTAATCTTAAAATATTACTTTTTTTATAAGCAAAAATAATATTACTATAAAATTCAAATAACTATTTTTAAATGGAATGAAAATTGACAAGACTAAGTTTTCACTACCATGTTGTATTGAAATGTAATGGGTATAATAATATTGCACAATCTACGGTATTTTGCTGGTTTAAAAAGTTTAATTATCATATGTTTTCTCGTATACCAGTACCTATGAAGACTTTTTCTGCATAAACTAATGACTTATTCAACTAGTAATTTTTTTTTTCTTTCTGCGGAAACTAATGACCTATAGCAGTGCCTGTACAATTTTTTATGCAGAAATTGGTAATATTTCTTGTATACAAGCACCTGTAATTTTGCATAAACAGGTTTGACACAACTCATCTAATGACATGACATCTACGTGCGTATTAAGTTCAATGCCGAATTATCTAAATTTGGGTCACGTTAGCATCAATTAAAATGTTGGGTTCAATTTAAGAAATTGGCAAAATCAAGAGACCAAAATCGTGGATTTAAAAATTAGGGGATCAAAATCCAAAAATTGATTTAAAAAGCAGATTATATATAGGTAGGAGATGTATCAAATAAGAGGAGTGATTATTATAAGAGGGTGAGATGACTAAATAATAACCATTAGATTTAAACCAACGGTTTTGATCCACTTTTCATTAAAAACTGCAAAGCAAGTGCAACCACACTTTTCCACTTCTTTCTTCCTTTTCTTTCTCTTCTCAATTATACTTTTCTCTCTCTTCTTTCTCACATGAAACACCATTCTGCACTTGTTCATATCTTTTCTTTCAATGGAGTTTTAAAAAAAAATAAAAACTAAGATCTAGTGGTTAACAAATCAGACCTGGTTTTTTCTTTGTTTTTTGGAAAACGGGTGAGGAGAAACTTGGTTCGTATATCATATGGTGTTAAGCAGGGGCGAAGGCCTTCATGGCCATGGGGTAGCAATGGCTACCCCAAAAGAAGAAGAAAACTTAAATAATTGGTATAACTTTATATGCAGCTACCCTATTAATATATTATTTGGCTACTCCAAACAATTTTATTGTTTTAAAGGGAGATGTTATTGCACAAATATTGATAATATGTTTAGTTTAGTGTCAATTATGGATAAATTTAAGTTCTCACAACTCTATAAAGCTGAACTTTTATAAATAACTATTGTTTAACTTTTATTATCTTCGTTGTCGTTTCATTAAATGTAAGTATAAATTATTGTAAATTTATTTTACTTTTTTATTAAGTTTAATATATTAATTTTTAAAATATATTTTATTTATTTTTTATATTTGGCCCCCTCGTAGAAATTGTGCGAGCTTCGCCGCTGGTGTTAAGGCTTTGTCTCCGGTGGTAACCTCTATAGGTCTCTTAATGTGGCAGATATATTCTTTTACTTTTTTTTTTTTTGAAGGAAATATATTCTTTTACTTCTTTCCAAAATAAATATGGATCATTAGATTTTTTTTTCTTTTAATATCATTAATTTCTATATATAAAAAAAATCAATAGAACATTGCATTAATGTGTATTTTTAAAATAAACATTCCTTTCTGATTTAAGCATATAAACCTTCTCATATCGGTATGTGTAAAATTTGATTTTTGAGATATAATCACAAACAATTTGCAATTAGTGCGGTGTAAATATTTAACAATATTTTGTATATAAAATGAAAAATATTTAATAAAAACACTATAATAAATGTTGATATTTTGAAAATAGTCACGAATTTTCAAAATTTCATCATATCAACTATGACATATCGCTACATAAAAAATTTCTTCTGAATATATAATCATATAAAATCTTCAACGAATGCGGTGCAAATATTTAACGGTGTTTTGCATAATTAAAAGTTATTTAATAGAAACACTACATTAATTTTGATATTTTGAAAATAATAATGAGTTTTCAAAATTTTATCATATTGAAGTTCTCATATATATATATATATATATATATATATATATATATATATATATATATATACACATTTTTTTTGAGAGAAAATAGCTTATATCATTTCATTAAAAATCAGATCAGTAATACATGTTGGAATATCATCAAAGACATGGAAGCTAATATTAGATGTGGCTGCCTTAGCTAAAGTATGTGCAACCTCATTTGCTTGCCTCCTAATAAACTCGACATGAGAGTTTGTTAAATAAGTGCTACAGAACTGGATACTACTATCCATAATAGAACCAAATTCGGTGACATCTCCACGACCTTTGTTGTAATAATCAGCTAGTCTTTTTGAGTCAACCTCGAAGTCAACATTTGTAAGTTGAAGTTCATGTATCCACCGAATCGCATGATGTAATCCTAGGGCCTCCCCAACATCGACAGAACAAACCGAAGTAAACCACATGATTTTTTAGCGGACATGGTTCCCATCTGAGTCTCGGATGCACATACCCAATCCTACCTTGTTGCTGGTATTTGGAAAGGAGGCATCAACATTACATTTGTATCTTCCACTTCTCGGTTTCCTCCATTTGAAGTTAACATCCCCGTTATGGTGGGAAGTGCTTGGAATGGAATTAGGTATGTTATTCTGACTTGTAGGGTTTTGTTACGATTAGCATTTCTCCAACCTTCTAAAAGGTGTTTTGCTCTTTCCAGAATTGTAACAGTCGAGTCTGACACCTGTTGCCACAATTTGAGATTTCTAGCTTTCCAAATGCTCCACATTATGGTGACAATGGTCTCAATCTAAGTTGTAGACAACTTTTACAACAAGTTGAAAATGATATCTGGAGCATTATCAAATTGATTCAGAGATGGAGAAATTAAATGCCAAACATTGGTTGTAATCCAGACATCAATTTTCGCCTGGCAATGAAAAAGTATGTGGTAGCTATCTTCATGCGGATCTTCACACATGACACAATCTGATGGACAATTGACACCCCTGCTTCGCAGCTTCACCTGTGTTGGAAAACAGTCTCTACAAATTCTCCATACCAAATTCTTGACTTTGGGAGGCACTTTCAATCTCCATATACCACTCCAACACCTAGGTTTTCGCAAGTGATCATTGTTTATAACATCTTCAATACAAATGCGATAAGTACTTCTAACAAAGTAGCACCCATTCTTCTCTGCCTTCCAGATCAACTTGTCCATCTGGACCTGTTGGTGTAGAGGGGTATTTAAAATATGTTGGGCTGTTTCACTTGCAAATAACTGACTTATCAACTGTTCATTCCACACTTTATCATCTTGATTAATTATGTCCCACGGTATAAGGTTGAAGAGCCAACATGTCGGGGCCAACAGGAGGAATGCTAGATCCTGTCCCAATCCTTGGTTCGCTGACAATAGGAATATTAAAACCAGAACCAATTTTCTAGCGAGCACCTTGTCTAACAACCACTTTGGCGCTAAAAATACTACGCCAAACAAAACTTAAATTATGCCCCAATTTAGCATCTAGGTAACTACTATTCGGGTAATACCTAGCTTTAAAAATTCTTGAAAAAAGGCTATCCGAATTAGTTTGTAGTTACCATCCCTATTTACCAAGCATTGCAACATTGAATGCTGCCAAGTCTTTGAAACCCATTCCTCCATGGTTTTTGTGAACATATAGCTTTTCCCAGGATAGCCAATGCAACCCTTTATCATTTTTGCCTCCATGACCCCACCAGAATGCGTTCATCATCTTTTCTATTTCATCTAGGAGTGAATTTGGTAACCTGAATATGCTCATGACATACGACGGAATAGCTTGAAGAACATATTTGATCATGACCTCCCTAGTTGCTTTGGACAAACATTTGCTGCTCCAACTGCTAATCTTCAGCCACACCCTATCCTTAATGAAACTGAAAGTTGCTTTTTTACTACGCCCTACCATTGATGGTAGACCAAGATACTTACCAGTCCCTAAGACCGCACGCACTCCTAAGATGTTGGTGATGGATTATTGTAACGGTTCTTGAACATTTCTACTGTAAAAGATTTCAGACTTAGGGAGACTGATAGCTTGATCTAATGCTTCCTCATATTGAGTCAAAATATGCTTCATCACATTTGCCTGGCGCTCCTCTGCTTGAAAGAACAAGAAACAATCATCAGCAAACAGTATGTGGGATACCCTCGGAGCAATACGTCAAACACGAACACATTGAAGATCCCCTCTATTTTCAGCATTTCTGATCAGCACCGATAAACCTTCGGCACAAAGAATGAATAAATTTGGTGACAACGGACCATCTTGCCTTAGCCCGCGTCCTGGAATGATAATGTAATATCCCGCATGTCAGTATCGGAATATTACCAGTCGATCGTGTCTGAGGATTAAAGTTTATGCTCAATAAGCATAATGGAAAATATTTATTATGTGATGTCAGCTCGTTACGTAATAAATATTAGAGTCGGATATAGCACGCTTAAGACAAGGGCAATTTGGTAATTTCACTTGGAAGAATATTTATTTAATGTTGGCACCCAAAATATCCCATTCTTCATCTTCTTTCTCTCTCTAGGTTAGAGAAAGGAGTTTTGCTCTCTCTTCTCTCTAACCATCGGCCTCTCTCTTCTCTCCCTACCTCACAAAATCATCAAATCTTCTTCCCCATGGATTATTAAGTTGGTGATGGATCATACATCATGGTTTCTTACTCCTCCTCTTTCAAGAACAACTAGAAACTTTGGGGGATTTCACTACTTCTTCTCCTCTTCAACAACCTTCATGAAACTTCATCTTCTCATGGTAAGATTCTACTCTATGATCTTTTATGATCCCTTAAGCTTAAGGAAGTGTGTAATTGGTTTGATTTCTTTATTTCTCATCTCCTCCATGAAACTAGGGTTTTGGTTTGGCAAAGTTGGAACTTGAAACATGAGTTGTTTTAATCTTCATAAGTTCATGGACCAAGAAGCTAGGGCCTTGAGTTTGTTTGAAAGTTTTGATGTCAACTTGGGGTCAAGATTAAAAGTTAGGGTTCCAAGAGAATCAAGGAGTGGGTTGATGATGTTTATGGTATGTATGGCAAATTGGAAGCAACTAGTGGGAGTTAGATCGTGGGCTAGAGTATGGATTATGTTTCTTGGTTCAATTGAAGCTTTGGGAGCAAGGAAGCAAACTAGGATTGGTTTTGTGAAGGGAAGATGATGCTTGCTTGAACTTGAGGCTTGGAATGGCTTTGAGAACTTGCAAGGTGAGTTCCTTAGATAGCTTACTATCCATGGTTTATGTGTTTTATTCATGTAAAGAAACAATATGAATTCTAGGGCTTAAGGTGTAAGTTAGTTGCCCCTTTTATTGCCATGCTTGCTATACTTGTACGCACTTGTTCCATGACTGTTTTACAGGTTTCTAATGATCCTAAGGGTCATATAGCACTTGGAGATGCTTGGTTTGAGGTTTTTAAGTCAAAAATATCAAATTTGAGGTTGCTGGACTGTCACAGCTCGCCACGGCGAGTAAATGGCTCGCGAGGCGAGCTAGAAGGTCGAACAGGGGGTCCTGCTCGCCCCCAACTCGCCATGGAGAGTAAGAGCTCGCCTCCTCAGTGATTCTACTTGCCTAGGCGAGCAACACAGTGGGGAAACCCATTGTTTTGTTCGCCTCAGGCCGTTCCGGTGTTTCGCGAGCCGATTTCTTGTGCAGTCTTTTTATATGATAAACCCCTCATTCCAAGGTCCCAGATGTTAATCCTTTAAAGAAAACTTCCTTATAAATGAAGCAAGTGTTTGGCAAGTATAATGAAGCATGGTAAACGAGAGATGATACGATAAGAATCGGGTAGCAAGCAAATCATTAAGCAAGGGAAAACTAGAACCTCGACATAGTCGTCGAGAACTAGCAAGTTAGTATGAATTCCTAGAATGATAGGACGCGAACTATATCTTCGCACATGAACAACAATAAGTTAGTAAGTATGTTAGTTGTGGTTTGATTAGATATTTCTCCACCATGTTTATGATGAACAAGTATAAGATTACCGCTACTCGGATCGACTCAAGGGTCCGAAGTAGTAAGCAAGCATGAATAGGTTTAATATTTCGCGATGTTAAGACTATGATTATCATAAGTAGGTGGCATGTCTCTTGCTATCCACATCAGGGGGATACAAGAGGTTCTCGATCTAAGGGGAACGATTCAAGCCATAAGGGACCCGCATGTCACTGAAATTAACAAGACGTAGGTGCTCGTGTCTCTTGTTATCCACGCCAGGGGGATATAGGAGATTCTCGACCTAAGGGGAACGGTTAAAGCCGCAAGGGACCCGCACGACACCGAGGGAGTCCGATGTACGTACATTGGTCATGTATGGGATTGTACTCGGGGTTACTCCACCCGGGGATCTCCGTAAAATGAACCAAGATAATAATGATGTTTGTTCAACGCTAACATAATGATTAATGAACTTAGACACGATTATGTATTATATGATTATGATCACGAATGAACTTAAGTATGATATGTTAAGTACAAGTACATGTTAAGTAAAGAATGTGATGCCGATGACGATCTTAGGTTTCCCTAATCGTCCGGCTTAGGATGGTGTCATGAACATGTTATATGAAGACCTTGATGTGTTTACCGTATCTTGGCATAGTGGTCTTAGGTTCCCTCAACCGCCATGACACATATGAATATAGTAAGCCTTTAACAAGTAAGATGAATTATGACGGCCCTAGTATGCACCACCGTCTATGCATGCAAGTCCCCACACACGTATAATCAACCGTCAGGTTGTAATGTAGACACGTGGTGACCGTAGGTTTCCCTTGAGGTTGCCTATAGCCTAGGATTAGGTGGAACTCACTGAGACATTATGTCTCATCCCAGTCCTTATTTTGTTTCAGATAAACAGGTCGGACGTAAAGCTAGTTGCCGAATGGATGTATCAACAAGTGTTCGTTCGTACAGCTGGAGAATGATATGGACGTTCAAGGATGCACCTTTTATGTTTTGGACAAGTTGAGTTGTATTTTTATGCACGAACGCATTTAGTTGTATAATGTATCCATTCGAAGTATTATTTGTTGTAAAATTTTAATGTATCCAGTACTAAATTAATGCACTTGCTAGACTTTCTAGATACGTCTAGTATGAGTGTTATAGATAAGTCCTCAATTTCTTTGTTCATGATGACAGAATAGTCAACTGTTTCTACACACATCATGATCCATTGGATCCACTTTCTAGAGAACCCCATTTTCTACATGACATCTTTAAGATAAAACCAATCATTTCTATCATACTCTTTACTGATATATAGCTTCAGCGCGACACTTTTCTCGTTGCCCTTTGTCTTCGTCTTCATATAATGAAC
The DNA here is from genome assembly GCF_051527215.1 of Medicago sativa. Taxonomy (NCBI): domain Eukaryota; kingdom Viridiplantae; phylum Streptophyta; class Magnoliopsida; order Fabales; family Fabaceae; genus Medicago; species Medicago sativa. Next base: position 35,506,487 of record NC_140751.1, read on the forward strand.
CAATTCAATAACAACTAAAGCATTATCCAGAATGGATCTGCCAGGCACGAAAGTTGACTGTGAATCAGCAATACCTTTGTGTAAAATTTTCTTCAGACGATTTGCCAGTACTTTGGATAATAGCTTGTAAAGGACACACAAAGCTATGGGTCTCCAATCTTTCATAGTTTTTTGTTCTGTACCTTTTGGAATTAGGGCTATATTTATGGAATTCAAAGTTGGGGGGAATTGCGCTTCATTCATCCACTAGAAACACTCATTAAAGATGTCATCACTGCATACTGACCAAAAATGTTGATAGAACCCAAGATTGAAACCATGGGCACTTGTCAGGCTGCATGGGAAACATTGCTTCTTTAAACTATTCTCTGCAAAAAGGTCATGTTAACTGAGCATTGTCTTCATTATCAATCACCTGATCCAGCATATTTATCACTGGGGAACGAACATTTTCATGTCCTTCAAATAATTCATCAAAATAATTCTTCGCAATAGATCGCATTCCAAAGTCATCTATGATACGAATTCCTTCATCTGTTTCAAGAGAAAGAATTTTGTTGACTTTCTTTCTAGAAGTCGCTGCAGCATGAAAGAATTTCGTATTCAGATCTCCATCATGATACCAATGTGTTTTGGCTCTCTGTCTCTAGTACATGTTCTCTTGAACAATAAGGTGGTTCAGTTTTTGCCTCAGATTGTCGAATTGGACCTCATCCTGGATTCCAGTGGCACTGCAACTTGTACTGAGCTATTTTTGACAGTTTTCAATATCTATTTGGAGTTTGTTACAATGAGTTTTACTCCAATGTGTCAGATCTTCTGCACAAGCAGATAATTTGTTAATGACATTGCTTCATGCACTCCCAACCAGCTATCCCGAACAACGTCATTTACACCATCTTCAATTCTCCAAGCATTTTCGAATTTGAAGGACCTTTTAACTCTATGAGTTCGAGACACGGGAGTTTTATCCAACAAAATAGGAAAATGATCAGAGGACGAAGCAACAACATTTTCCAGCTTAGCATTAGGAAATATCTGCATCCAAGAATTAGTAACTAAAACCCTATCCAGCTTTTCTTCTACAGCACGAGTAGTACTCAAACTCTTAAACCAGGTAAAGGGATATCCCTCCATATGAACATCAATAAGACCAGCATCTTGAACAACTTGTTGAAATCCCCTAATAAGCCAATTGGGTTTGGTGGCCCTCCCTTTTTTCTCATCAGCATGAATAATATCGTTAAAATCCCCCATCAGACACCATGGTAAAGTAATCTGTCTCGCAAGACCACATATAAAATTCCACGAATCTCTTCTTCTACTGACTTCTGGATATCCATAAAAACCTGTGAATATCCAATCCCCACGACTAACTTCTTCAATTTTAGCGCTAATATGGTTAGCCGAATAATTGACAATGCTACAATTAACCGTATTTCACCAAAACAAAGCAATGCCTCCTCCTCTACTATTTCTAACTGGTGCAAAAAAAGAATCATAACCCAATAAATAACGAAATTCCTTGATTTCAATAACTTGAACAATAGTTTCATAAAGAAAAAGGATATCCGGTTTATAATACCGAACAAGGAATTTAATTTTAGGAATTACGCGCAGGTTTCCCAGGCCTCGGCAATTCCAAGCTACAATACTCATTGGTCTTGGAAGGCCTGGCTACCAGGTCCCGTCGTTTCAGTTTTTTCAAAGACTGGGTTATTAAAAACAGACACCACTTTCTACCCCTCCTTTTCATGGTCACCTTCCTCAGCAATTTCAGTTGAAGACCTTTTTTCAAGCCTAGTTTCCTCTTGAGGCCCACCAACCTTGTTGGCCCTACATGCACTTGCCATAAAAGAACCCCACTACTGATAAGTGCTAGGAAGTGTTTAATTCATGTTATATTTTAGGCACTTTTGTTACTTGCTTTGCAAGTTATTTAGGGAAAAGCCGAGAGATAAGTGTTAATTGCCCTATTACACTTAATATATCTTACTCTACCCTTTTGTGCAGGAATTTACCTCAAGACACTAAACAAAGAAGAAAAATAGAGAAAAGTACAAAAGAGGCAGAATGATGGATTCCTTCGCCTCCAACTCGCAATGGCGAGCAAGATGAAACAGAAAGCATCATTCAATCGCCTCCAACTCGCAGTGGCAAGTAACAAAGGCGAGCAAGAGGCAGGAAGCACAGTTTAGTCGCCTCCAACTCGCAGTGACAAGTAGCAAGAAAACCAGCAGATGCAGAAGCATCAATTTGCTCGCTAAGGCGAGCACATCAACTCGCGAGGCGAGTTAGGGCGGCCTAAACTCCTCAAAGCTGACGTGGCATAAACCCAATGGTGAAGAAACCTCAACTCGCCATGGCGAATGAAGGAGCTCGCGAGGCGAGTTGATGCAGAAGAGAGTTTCTATAAATTGCCCTTGATCATTTCATTAGAGATCATCTTAGTTTCTCATAATTTTACTTGTAATACTTTAGAGAGAGAGAGAGAGAGAGAGAGAGAGATAAGGCTTGTTCATATAGAGTGAGAGTGATAGAAGGTGGATTCTTCCTCATTTGTTGAGAGATCACAAGTTATAATGAATCTTTCTCCTTCAATTCATTCTTGCAAGGCTTCCATGACAATGAGTAGCTAAATCTCCTTTGTTGGGATTAGAGGTACTTGATCTTAGATAAACATGTAATCTTCTAATCTATAAATATATGATTCTAGCATTTGATTTGATATTGATGTTCTTCTTGCACTTTAATGCTTATGTTTGATTTATTAGTGATTGAAAAATACTTTTGAATCTAGGTTTAGAATAAGCATCTATCAAAACATAGATTCTAGACATGGAATGGATGTTTTGATAATCACCTTTTGTATCCAAACTTAATGCTTTCTTATCATTTAATAGATTGAGAAATCGTCGATTAAATGATAAGAACGACTCTTGGATCGTTCAATAGTTTGAGACATCGACAATTGAATGATACAATTGATCTTACAATATTGTTTGGACACGAATGATGTTGTCGAGGGATATGTGATAATATCAAAGACAAGCTAGAATCCGTATATGATCATTAGGTTATGTTTGATGCTTGATCGAGGAACTCTAATCCTAACAAGTTTCATGCCTTAGATATCATCAAAATGGCGTCGTTGCCGGGGACTGGTATTTAGATATCATAGATAGTATGACTATTTTATCGTTTTAAGACAATTTTGCACATATTCATTTTTGTATATACATCATTCATTCATTATCCTTGGTGTTGCTTATCTTGTGGTCAGATTCTTGAAATCCTTTTATGCAAGGTACAGTTCCACCAGAGAAACTGAGATACGATCATGAGATTAAGAAGACGACTCACAAAAACAATAGTAAGAAAAAGAAAGAACAAGAACTAGCTAAACAAAAGCAACAAGAAGGAACCTCAACTTTCACACCTTCACTAACAACCATACTCAAAGAAGAAGAAATGGCTGGAAACAATCAAAATCAAAGTGTGATGCCCTGCTGAACGAGTCCAAGACGGCTGGCTTATCTTGGAAAGGACAAGGAGAAACAAGTAGAGCTTAAGTCCAAAACTATACAACTTGTTTCAAATCATCCTTTTGTCGGGTTTGATCATGAAGATCCTTATCAACATCTATCGGTGTTTTATGCCCTAGCGAACAGTCTTGGTGCATCTAAAGCTGATGAAGAAGCTGGGTTCGTAAGGTTGTTCCAACACTTACTCATCGGCAAAGCTCGGGAGTGGTATCTTAATCAACCACCATCCATTATGAATGATTGGAATGCATTGGAGAAAGCATTCCAAGAAAGATTCTTTCCGGATCATAAACACATGGACACTAAAACTGCAATTGCAATGTTCGCTCAAGGTTCAGATGAGTCTTTATTGAGAAAATGTCCAAAGCATGGGTTTGACGATACAACTCAAATCCATATGTTCCGTGGAGGATTACTACTAGAGCCAAAGCTTATCTTAGATGCAGCTGCACATGGTTCATTGATGGAATTGAGTCTTCAAGACGCTGTAGACATCATCAACAAAATGTCACTCAATGACCGAGCAGCCAAACACAACCGAAGTAGTACACACCGAAAGTCCAGAATTCTTGAGTTAGGGTCAAGCGATGCAAATCTTGCACAAACCAAAATCTTAACTCAACAGCTTGAAGAAATGAAGACTCAAATGAAGGAGATGCCTAAACTCATTAAAGAACAATTGCAAAACAAAGGCATCAACAAGTACACTTTTATGAGATGTGTTCTGGTGATCATCCAACGGGTTATTATTCGCCGCAACTTGAAGAAGAAGTCAATTATGTGGGCAATCAACAAAGACCGGGACAATTTCAAGGTCAATATCCGGGCAATTCAAATCAACAACGGTATTCGAACAACAACAACTTTCAAAGAGGAAACAACTTCGGACAACCGTGGAGGCTTACTGCCGGACCTTCAAATCAACAGCCATACAACAACAACTTTCAACAATATCCACCACAACAAGATCGAACACAAAAGCTGGAGGACACCTTCAATCAATTCATGCAGCTTACAATGGCCAACCAACAAAACAATACCGCGTCCATAAAGAATCTTGAGACGCAAATGGGGCAACAAGCTCAACACTTGAGCCAAATCTCTCAAATATTGTCCAATCAACAAGGAGGGACCTTCATGGAAAATACACAAAACAATCCCAACAATGGCAAGAATGAACAATGCAAATCCATTTCAACAAGAAGTGGCAAGGTAATCGGACAAGGGATTGGTGATAACTTGGAGGTAGAAAGGCAAGTTGTTGAGAATGAAGAGGAGGTTAATAAAGAAGAGAGTGAGAAGGAAGCGGAGGATGTATATAGTGATGATGAAAATGTAAATAATAGGAGTTTAGTCGAAAAAGAAAAAGAACAAAAAAATGAAAAAGAAGAAAAAATAAAAAAGATGAAGCATTAGTTGAAAAGGATGTGAAGAAGAACAAGAAGAAAGAAGTCGGGAAGAATGTTCCGGCTCACAAGCTTCCATATACTAAAGTTCAATCAAAGAAGGAATTGGAGAAGCATTTCAAGAGGTTCCTTGATATTTTCAAGAAGTTAGAGATCAACATTCCATTTGCCAAAGCTCTTGATCAAATGTTGACTTATGCCAAGTTTATGAAGGAGATCTTGTCCAAGAAGCGCGATACAATGATGATGAAACAATTCAACTCGACGCAAATTATAGTGCAATCATCCAAAGAAGGTTACCAAGGAAAGAAAGAGATCTCGAAAGAGTTACACTATCGGTGGCAATTGGTACCGTCAATGTCGGTAAAGCTTTAATTGATCTAGGTTCAAGTATTAATCTTATACCATATTCGGTTGTTAAGCGTGTTGGTGGCCTAGATATGAAGTTAACAAGAATGACTTTACAACTTGCCGAAACTTGCCGACAAGTCTGTATCCCGACCAATGGGAATAGCCAAGGATCTCTTCGTTAAAGTAGATAAATTTGTATTTCCCGTGTGTTATACCCTAATTTTGGACCTAAAAATACTTGCTCAAAATGTCTTTCTATCTTTGATATGTGTCTATTACTCTTGAAAGATTACCAATTTGCTGTTGTTTTACACTGATATTTTACTCTGCTTCATCTCCCAATTTAGCTTTAAAAATCTTTTCAACTGTGTATTTGTCTATGTTCCCTTTGCATTTCAAGCCATCCAAATTTTTTTTTTGCATTTCAAGTCATTTGAAATGGTCTCTGATCAATTGCATATTTCTCTGCATCTTATTTCAATGTTATTTGCAAAATTCGTGAAAAAGGGTATTTTAGTCATTTCCTGCATTCAAATTCATTCTAGTCCTTGAAAATTGTTTCTGAGTTTTTTCAATCTGTTTGTATAAATCCTTGTTTCAATTCTATGTTAAAATCCATTCCAAAGATTGTATCTGAGTCATTTTGGGCCAATTAGTCCTTAAGGGCATTTTAGTCATTTCAAGTGTTAAAACTCTGTTTAATCTCTAAAAATTGTCTCTGAGTCTTTTCAATTGGTCTGAATAAACTCTTGCTTCTATTCCATGTTAAAATCCATTTCAAAGCTTGCATCTGAGTCATTTTGAGTCATTTTAGTCCCTAGGGGTATTTTGGTCATTTAACACAAAAATTTGACAAAGAGAGGTTACTTTGAAGTACCTCATTTATGTAATTGGTTCATTTTAGTCCATTTTGTGTTTTTTATTGGTTTCACTTTACGTTTTTTCCAATTTACCAATTTTATTCCAATTTTATTATTATTTGCATTTCAGTCCTTCAAGATTTTAAAAATTACACTTTAGTCCTTCTTTTCATTTTATTTTTCTTTAAAAGTCTTTTTCAATTTAAATTTTGGTCCTTTAGTATTAAAAATTGCATATTAGTCCAGTTTGTCAAAATTGCAGTTTGGTCCCTGTACTTTCGAAAATTGCAGGAAGGTCCTTAAGCCAAGTTTAGTCCAAAGCAAGTCCAGAATACGTGGCAAGCACTCATTGGCTTACAAGTACACATGTCAGCTATAAATACGACTGTACTTGCAAAAGAGTACGGTAAGGAATACTAGGATTCTAGGGTTTTTTACTGATGATTAGATGCCTTGAGAATGCTCTCAAGAGTGGTATTTATAGCCTGCTGCGGGCTTGGGCTTCGGTTGCTTGGTCCCCAAGCAACAGGGGTATTTGTGTATTTTGGGGCTATTGGCGGTTTCTAGAGGGTTCTAGAAGTTCTGTGAGGCGGCACCCTTAAGGGAGCGCGCCAGGGCTTAGGAACCCCTTTGGAGGGCGCCAAGGCCTTTCTGGAGGGCTTAGGGCCTTTCTGGAGGGTCTCAATGCCTTTAGGAAGATTATGACGGTCCACAGCCCCCCAAGCACAAGTCTTGGGACAAGGCGAAGTGATGAGGACATGCGGGAAGTCTGTCTGGGGTTCATTTGAGTCCCTTTGGAATATGATGATGGTTCACAGCCCCCCAAGCACAAGTCTTGGGACAAGGCGAAGTGCTTGTCTTCACGAAATCTTACCACGCAGCTGGTTATTTGAAAAGATTTTTTTTTCTAGGCTGTTCCTGAGGTTCTGGAGGACCTAAGGGTGGGTATGCGTTCTGGACTCGGAGCATTGTATTGAGAATGTCGTGAAATGCCTTAATAGACCCTGAGGGTGTTCGTGCTGCGTGATGGCGGATCCTATAGCCCCCCAAGCATGAGCCTTGGGTCAAGGCGAGATGGTTTGTGACGTACGGTAGTCCCATCCGTGCTTTGCTCAAGGGATGCCGCCTAAAGGCGGTTTCGTGCGCGCGATTTCGTTTTGGGCGACCTCATCAGGCCGCCTTTCGTGTGGTCACGAACTTCTCGTATTCCACTGCTCGTCGATGGGCGCCACGTGTCTCAATCTTGGCTTGGCACGCAGTAACCGGCGCAGAGGAGTTTGGCGGCTAGAGCTCGCCCGCCAATATGACTACCGCAAATGCCCTCGTGTACTTCCAAAAGGACCAAGTGTGTCTCGTCCTCCCCTAAGCATCATAGCAAAGGAGTTGTGCAGCCTCTTTTGTAGAGTTTTCCAGAAACCAAAAGGAATTTGGATGCTCGCCTTCTGACTGTCTTTTCTTCTTCGAGACGCACAACTCCTTTGCTACGATGCTTAGGGGAGGACGAGACGCACTTGGTCCTTTTGGAAGTACACGAGGGCATTTGAGGTAGTCATATTGGCGGGCGAGCTCTAGCTGCCAAATTCCTCCGCGCCGGTTACTACTGGCCCACCATGCTCCAGGATAGCTCGAATCTCGTAAAGAAATGTGATAAATGCCAAAGGTTTTCAGATAGGAAGCATGTCCCAGCTCAAGAGTTGACCTCCGTATACTCACCATGGCCATTTCACAAATGAGCGGTCGACATTGTTGGGCCTTTTCCCCTCGCCCCAAGGCAGCTGAAATTTCTCATAGTAGGGGTAGACTACTTCACCAAATGGATCGAGGCAGAAGCGGTCGCTAAGATAACTGCAGAAAGAGTAAAGAAGTTCTATTGGAAGAAGATCATCTGTCGTTTCGGCCTACCCAAGTGCATAGTATCCGATAATGGAACCCAGTTCGCAAGCTCAACAGTGTTAGACTTCTACAAGCACCTAGGGATACAGACAAAATTCGTCTCTGTAATTCACCCGCAAGCCAACGGGCAAGCTGAATCAGCCAACAAAGTTATTCTTAACGGGATCAAGAAGAAACTAGAGGCCGCCAAAAGTTTATGGGCAGAACAACTCCATGAGGTAAGAATAGTTTTTAAAAGTACTTCAATAATTCCTACATTAAATTTACTCTCGCTCCAACATTCCTTTTTGAAATTATTTTCCACGTTTACTGTCTCTACTCGCCTGAACATAAACGATGCTTCGATCAAAATAAGTACAGGTACTATGGTCCTACCACACTACCCCTCATTCTACAACCATGGAAACACCGTTCACTATGGTCTACGGCATGGACGCCATGATACCCGTCGAAATAGACACCCCCACTTGGAGGCGAGATACGTTTTCAGAAGAAGGTATCTTTATCTCATTCTGCCAGGCGACTAACATTTTTTACGTGCAGGAAAATATTGATATTATAGAACATAAATTTACGTGTTATTTCTTTAAAAAAGCTAATGAAGTAGGTCTGGCGGTAAGCTTGGACGTTATTGATGAAGTCATAGAGCAAGCAGACATCAGGGAATTCGCAGCCAAGCAAAGAGCAGCTCGACGATACAACTCCAGGGTGACGCCCAGGGAAATGAAAGAGGGCGACCTGGTCCTCAAGCAAGTCGTTGCCCCAACCAGGATAGGCAAACTCTTTCCAAACTGGGAAGGACCTTGCAGAGTTCGGGAGAAATGCGCTCACGGGGCGTATAAGTTGGAAGAACTGAACGGAAATATCGTACCTCGCACTTGGAACGTAACCAATCTGCGTCACTATTATAGCTAAATTCTTTTTTCGCATTTTAATTTTATTATGTACCAAAAAAGGATGATGTAAGATCACCACTGCAACTGTTATCTTTTTACTTTATCAATAATACAGGGTGAGGGTGGCACTCTTTTCCCCTGCAAGGGCAGGGGTTTTTAACGAGGCGCCCTTTCCTTTTTTCATGTATATGACTCTCTCCGCATTTTTTCTTCTATCATGCAAACAAAACTAGCCCACAAAAAGAACGAAGATAAAAGATCCACGAGCCCCACAGCGCCAAACTTGATAAAGGCTCTGGCTGGGTCGACATAACAACTCACCTAACCTTCCCTCAGAGTGGGAAGTGTAAATTAAAAAGTCTTCCCTCAGAGTGGGAAGCAAAAGTCTTCCCTCAGAGTGGGAAGCGCCTTCCCTCAGAGTGGGAAGTGTAAATTCAAAAGTCTTCCCTCAGAGTGGGAAGCAAAAGTCTTCCCTCAGAGTGGGAAGCGCCTTACCTCAGAGTGGGAAGTGTTAATTAAAAAGTCTTCCCTCAAAGTGGGAAGCAAAAGTCTTCCCTCAGAGTGGGAAGCGGCTTCCCTCAGAGTGGGAAGTATAAATTAAAAAGTCTTCCCTCAGAGTGGGAAGCAAAAGTCTTCCCTCAGAGTGGGAAGCGCCTTCCCTCAGAGTGGGAAGTGTAAATTCAAAAGTCTTCCCTCAGAGTGGGAAGCAAAAGTCTTCCCTCAGAGTGGGAAGCGCCTTACCTCAGAGTGGGAAGTGTTAATTAAAAAGTCTTCCCTCAGAGTGGGAAGCAAAAGTCTTCCCTCAGAGTGGGAAGCGCCTTCCCTCAGAGTGGGAAGTGTAAATTCAAAAGCCTTCCCTCAGAGTGGGAAGCAAAAGTCTTCCCTCAGAGTGGGAATCGCCTTCCCTCAGAGTGGGAAGTGTTAATTAAAAAGTCTTCCCTCAGAGTGGGAAGCAAAAGTCTTCCCTCAGAGTGGGAAGCGCCTTCCCTCAGAGTGGGAAGTGTAAATTCAAAAGGTCTTCCCTCAGAGTGGGAAGCGTAAATTAAAAAACCTCCCCTCAGAATGGGAAGTGTAAATTAATAATTGGACAGTCCGCCGTCAGGGTTTATTTCAAAAAGAAAAAAGTGCTACAAAATGTCGTATAAGTCTCAAAAGAATTACGCCAAGGCGTTTCGACATGGTCGCCGAAATTATTATATCACCATCCTACGACGCCAAAAGCTACCGGTCGATTGATAAAGACATAATCGCTCTCATGGATCTAATCCCCCGGGACTACGAATCCCTGAAACACCAAACCTTCAAAGGGTGCTGGCGGAATCGAATCTACAATAACTCACTTCACACCAACAAAGAGCAAAAAAGACTTTACGGTATTACGTAGTCGCCGCAACAACGCTCAATTTTAAAGAAAAAACTTCCACGAGGCACCAACATATGGGGTAAAATCCAAGCAACGTACAAAATAATAAAATTACTGGGCATTTGCAAAAAATAAAGCTACAAAAGAAGGTAATATCGCATTAAGTTAAAAGTCAAAGACTTGAATTGCCACGAAAATAAACATTGTTTGCAAGGCGCTTCATGAAGCCGCCAACATTAAATTACACAAACGCAAAAAGAACAGAAAAGAATCTATTCATCATCCACCAGCTCGCCATCCACAATAACCTTGAAAGGGTCGAGCTCGTCTACTTTGGCCTCCGGGTTGAAAAACAGAACCTGCTCCTTAGCACGCCTAAAGCCATTTTCAAAGTATATCGCCAAAGAGCGTCTTCCTTCGTCTACCGCCAACTCTGACTTCTCCAGCGCGGCTTTCATCTCGCCCTTCTCTGTCTCCGCCGCCTCTTTAGCCTGCATCATCTCTTCCAGGGCGGATTCAACAGCTGCTTTGTCTTTCAACGCCTCCTTGAGGCGACTCTCTAGTCCAGAGGACTTGTGTTTCCATTTCTCGACATCTTCCGCAGCATCATTGTACCTTTTCTCCACCAAGTCATGCTTAACTTCCAAGCAGTGGCTCAACAACATAGTTCTCAAAGCTGCAGTATTAATGTCCGCCACCAGATCACTGCTGGACACGTAGCCATCAGTGTTCTTACTTTGCTCCAACTCAGCCAAGTATTTCTTCATCTCCGTGCCAATAAGGGGCAACATTTCGTCTGCGCAAAGTAGAAAAAGCTCAGGTGAGTGAACCAGACAAAATGACAAAACAGAACAAATATGAAACTTTTAAAGGACACTCACGCAAATAGGCTGCCATGCGGACAACGTCGCCCTCTCTATTTAACAAGTCGTGGATATTTGTCAGTGGAACCTTCTCCAAGAACTGAGCTAGCTCATACTCATAGGGCGACATTACATCCAAGTCATACCCTTTCACCGCCAGAGGGGCACTGGTCCACCGAAGAGGAAACTTTGGCTCGCCATTCACTAGAACTGAGGACGTTGAACACCCAGGCGCCCCCTGCACTCTAACGAAAGTATCCCGCCACTCCTTCTTAAAGTTACACGCGTAAGGGGGAAAAGCCTTTTCCCAGAATGACCTGAGATAGTTATCCAGGTCCCCTTGTAAACATCTTTGGTGCCATAAAAATGGAGAAAGACGGCGACAGAGGGCTCAAGACCCAGTGACTTGCACAGAATTTCGAAAACACGAATGAACGCCCAACTATTAGGACGAATCTGCGTAGGCGCTACATTCAGGAACTTTAATACGTCCATCTCAAAAGGCGTGAAAGGAATTTTCATGCCAAATTCCTCTAGAACGGCGGTATAGACAAAGTAGGACTCATCCCATTCATCCGCCATCTCCTGGTCGCACACGCGTTCGCCCGGGTCACAAGACAACAACACTACTTCCTCCTCCCGTCCGGTGGCCGAGATATCGAACTTACTTCGAAATGAGTCCATAACAGCAACGTCAACGTAAAGGGAATCCTCTAACAACACTTCTTTCGCAAACAGAGACATCCCTATCAACCTAGAAGGTAACTTCTTCCCCACCACTCCACGCGAAGTTCCCTGAAATGGACGAATTTCCCAGCACTCGTCCTCCTTAGTTGCCCCTGAAGTGGCAGACAGAAACACACAGTCACTATCACTGCCCGAATTTGTACGTGACTCACTCGAAAGGTCACTAAACAATTCTTCCCCAAATAACCCATCGTAATAAGCATCTCAATTGATAATCCCATCAGCACCAGTAGCATGCCTCAGACACGCTTTCCTCAAACTTTCTTTTTCAATCGGATCACTGGGTTGGATCAATCTCCCCTCACCGTCGCAATCTCTAATTAAAACCATCTCCTAAACGACGAATTCACTCAAACATAAAAACACGAAAGAAACAGAAATGATGAAAGGATAAATAGTAAGTAAGTACCTGCGAAGGGAAGGAAGAACCGATCCTCGAAGCTAAGAGGGACGAAAGTGGCCAAATCAAAACGAAGAGAGAACCAGGAGAAAAGACTGCAAGGAGCGTTGGAAAAATGAAGTAAAGAAAAACCTAGAAATACGCTTTAAAAGGAAAGCAAAAGTCGCCTAGGAAAGCGCGACGGGCACAGTCTGCCAAGCCAAGATTGAGACACGTGGCGCCCATCGACGAGCAGTGGAATACGAGAAGTTCGTGACCACACGAAAGGTAGCCTGATGAGGTCACCCAAAACGAAATCGTACGCACGAAACCGCCTTTAGGCGACATCCCTTGAGCAAAGCACGGATGGGACTACCGTACGTCACAAACCATCTCGCCTTGACCCAAGGCTCATGCTTGGGGGGCTATAGGATCCGCCATCACGCAGCACGAACACCCTCAGGGTCTATTAAGGAATTTCACGTCATTCACAGTACAATGCTCCGAGTCCAGAACGCATACCCACCCTTGGGTCCTCCAGAACCTCAGGAACCGCCTAGAAAAAAAAATCTTTTCAAATAACCAGCTGCGTGGTAAGATTTCGTGAAGACAAGCACTTGGCCTTGTCCCAAGACTTGTGCTTGGGGGGCTGTGAACCATCATCATATTCCAAAGGGACTCAAATGACCCCCAGACAGACTTCCCGCATGTCCTCATCACTTCGCCTTGTCCCAAGACTTGTGCTTGGGGGGCTGTGGACCGTCATAATCTTCCTAAAGGCATGGAGACCCTCCAGAAACGCCCTAAGCCCTCCAGAAAGGCCTTGGCGCCCTCCAAAGGGGTTCCTAAGCCCTGGCGCGCTCCCTTAAGGGTGCCGCCTCACAGAACTTCTAGAACCCTCTAGAAACCGCCCAATAGCCCCAAAATACACAAATACCCCTGTTGCTTGGGGACCAAGCAACCGAAGCACAAGCCCATAGCAGGCTATAAATACCACTCTTGAGAGCATTCTCAAGGCATCTAATCATCAGTAAAAAACCCTAGAGTCCTAGTATTCCTTACCGTACTCTTTTGCAAGTACAACGACGCATCATCAATGTTCAGTGCCAACAGAACCATTCATTCAGTGCCAACTCAACAAACACGAATCCCATTTCTCTCTCTTCTCCACAGAATCAAACCCTAACCGTTTCAGAAAATTCTCAAGAACACGATGAAGTTCATGAAGAACTTCATCCCCAAATCCTAAACCCTAACTGTCCAGAATCAAAATCCACACCAATTCATCACAAATCCTTATCAATTTCATCACACAAAACTCAATTCAACAATTATTGCACCAAATTAGTTCGAATTTAACAATAATTCTCAGAGATTATCTGAGGAATCTTCATCATCGAATTTTTACCTTCGCAATTCTAGCGTAGCTCCATCACCAACGGTGACGAATCCAGCGCGATCACGAAGGATTTAGAAAGAAAAGAAGAAGAAGGATTGAATTCGAAGTGAACCAGAGAAGAAGAGGGACGTGTTCACCTACTTGTTTTCAGTTCGAAACAACAACGAAGCATTCACCAGAAGATCAGGGAAGAGATTCAAGAAGCTTCTTTCGTTTTCTTCTTCAAAATCTCCAAATCAAATCACAGGTAAACACGTAAAACTTCTCAGTTTTTCTTTAAACACATCAACGAAGTTAGATCGAAGTAGATCGGCGTTTTCTGGAAAAGATAAGTGAAAAAGATTAAAAACCGAAAAGTTCTTGAAAAAGCCGTAAGTTTAAACCCCGATCTACTCCGTTTTAGTCACAATTTCACAAAACTAGTTCCAGATCCATAAAGAGGAGACTCAGACGAACACAACGATGTAAAATTTTTTCAGAAAACATTCAGGTGTGGTGGCGCCGCCGGCGAACCACCACACCTCCGCCGTTGTGTTCATCGGAGAAGACGAAGAGAGAAGTTGCAGAGCATCTCTCTCTAAAACATTGTAGTGAGAGAAAGGGGAGAAGAAAGTGAGCTGGACCGGTCACCTTGTGTTTATATAAACACATGAACCGGTCTGGTTCAGTTTGGTTCGTTCCTTTCTTGATCCACATCGTTAGATCTTTGGTTTGCCACTTGTATGATCCAGATGTTTTGTTTCCATGTGCCTGAACCATCTTATAGTGTGCTGCGCGTTCTTGACTGTTAGATCTAGGGTTTTGGATGATCTGGATCAATCCAACGCCTCTGAGGCTCGTGGATGATCCAGATCCATCCATATGCTTGGGCCTGGGCTTCTGTTATACTGAACTTCGTATTCTTGTGATTTGTTTGCTATTTTGACACTATCTTTTGATAATTGCACCCCTACGTGTTCAAAAATTTTAATAAAAAAATTCTTATGTGTTTTTAATGTGTTTCTTGATAGTTTTGTGAATGTTTTACATGTTAAAAAAATTGATAAAAAAGTATATGATATCTCTTGTGATTTGTTGGTTTTTTTGTTAAATTTTTGTAAATTCTTGCTATGTTTTCCTATGAGGTTTTGTCAAATTGATATTGATATTTGATGTGCAATTTTGTGATATGTTTGCCTATGATTTGTGTCCCTTTTTTTACTGTTTGTAAAAGCAATTTGTTAATTTCTTGTGTTGCAAGTTATGTGGATATTGTTTGTGAGAGTAAAGTGCCAAATATGTCTAAAATATATCATGATTCTTGACTTGAATGTGTTCTTATAATTCTCATATTATTGATTGTGATAAAACCTTTGAAAATTGTCATGATATGGGAATTATAGGTCATATACTTGTCTTGATATTATGATAAATTTTAGGTATATTTTGCTAAGAGTTTTGTCACCTCTTGTGTTAAGTTTTTGCTACTTTGTTTAAAATTTCTATTCTATTATGCCATGTTATGTTACTAACCCTCTCATCCATAGTTCATTCATAGCATTCTCATCCCATCCCTCTAGATTTAATTTTCTTGCAATTTACATTTCTTGCAAAGAATTAGGATGTAAAGACCTAGGAATTTTGTAATTTTCTTTATGTTTTTAATTTCTTGCAAGACCATAGCATGTAAACTAGGGCATATGTAAAGGACAATGGACTCTAATGATGTACACCGACACAAGCACCGACACATGCACACACATCACATGGTTACTTTAGATGAATGTTTAGGGAATGTATGCTTAGGAATCACGATACTTAGAAAAATTCTCTTTTCCAAAAAATATGAACAACTTCACTCAAATAATTTTCTAAATAAACCTTGGGATCAAAATCCCATTGATTTTCCCTTCATTTTCTTAAACAAAAACCTTAATGAATTTTAATCATACTTAGACTTTTTTTTTTTTTGCAAAATAACTAATTCCACCTCACATTTCCCAAATCTCATGCCCTTGAGGCCTCTCTCTCTTATTCTTCAAAATTCCATTTTCAAAATTAAAATCAACCAACAAAAACAAAAACATTTTTTTGGAAGAGAACTACGGTGGATTTGATCCCTTAAAAGGGTACGTAGGCAAGGAACCAATATTCCTTCAATTCAAATAAAATAAAAATCCAAACACTTTCTTCTCCCTCCAATTCTTGACTTAGTAAACTCTTAGGTGTAAATATCATTTTTCAAATAGCATTTAAAAATAAAGCGCGCGCGTAGAAAGTAAAGACGGTTCCTATAGGATACTATAGTCGTTATGGGTGCCTAACACCTTCCCGTAACGAAAACAACTCCCGGACCTCGATTCTCAAGGGTTTTTCTTATTTTTTCCCTTCCCAAGAAAAAATGAGATATCAAAGGTTAAAAAGGTTCAAACTTAATCAATGTTTGACACCCGAAAAACCAAGATAAAACAGCTGGCGACTTCACTGGGGAGATTCGAGAGTTACGCCTAGTCTTTATTTCCACGCTTGCGCTTTTGTTTTTACTTGCTTCTTTTTGCTTCCTTATGTGAATAAATGTTTAAATTCTTGCTAACGTGTGGGGGTGAGAATATCAAAATTCCTACACCCGGGCTGAGTGAACTTAGGATTTAGGGGGGATATAATCGACAATTCATTCCGAGGGTTGCCTCGTGTATTGGATTATGCGATCAATCCCACATAGCTGAGGCATTTTGGGGGTGATGTTGTCGGCGCGTGTTGTCGCGTTTAGGCACTTTACTTCTAATTGTTCTATGTCGCTATGAACTGTAGATAACCGAACCCATCCATGGCCATTTTCTAGGATGTAGTGCGGAGGCTGAACCGAGTGTTGTCTCGAGTTTTAGTCGTCACGCGATACTACACTCAAGTTAGACCTTCTTATGGATAATCATGGAGCGAGTGTTTGTCTCGTGACACCATGATGTGCGTGAGAGAGGTTGCGACTTGGGAACTTTTTAGAACCCGGTTACCATTATCCAAAGCTTTAGATTCACCAGACACCGAGTCCACCCATGACTCCTTGACTTTGAATCTCAACCCACCATGTTTTCTCCGTACTTGAACATGATCATGCATACATGCATACATGCATAAACTTTTTCCCATGCATTTATCGAAGGGCTTAGACAAATTAAATTTGTAAACATTGTAGGAATGGGGAAGACTAAGTCTTACAAGTTCAAGGAGGTGGATTTGGCTTGTTTGAGAGATTTGGCACTCAAGATCAAGGATCCGACTGGTTTCCGACATCGTTACGGGGCCTTACTTACTCTTCTCCGGACTAATGTGGATGAGAAGCTCATGCACACTCTAGTGCAATTCTATGATTGGGACTATCAATGCTTCACTTTTCCCGACTTTCAGTTGGTACCCACACTCGAGGCTTATTCTTGCTTGATGGATCTATCTATTGGTAAGGGGGTACCTTTCGCGGGACTTGAGAATCCTCCTACTCCTTTGGTTATTGCCCGTGATCTCTATCTCAAAACTACCGATGTTTCCAAGAATCTTGTCGCTAAGGCTCACATCCGAGGATTCACTTTGGAGTACTTACTTGAGAAAGCCAACCTCAAAACTACTTGTCATGACACTCTTGAGGCTATTCTTGCACTACTCATCTATGGGCTTATTCTCTTTCCGAATCTTGATGGCTTCGTGGACATGAATGCTATTATGATCTTCCACTCCAAGAATCCGGTTCCTACTTTGCTAGCTGACACATACCATGCCATTCACGATCGATCCGGCAAGGGTCGTGGATACATTCTTTGCTGTGTACTTCTCCTCTATAGGTGGTTTATTTCGCCCTTCCGAAGTCTTTCCATGATAATCCAGAGAATTAGACCATTTCACAGAGGATCATGGCTCTCACCCCCTAATGAAGTGGTTTGGATCACTCCTGCTGCTAGAGTCAAAGAAATCATCTTCGGTGGTGGGAAATTTCTTAATGTACCTCTTCTTGGTACCCGGGGTGGAATCAACTATAACCCGGAGCTCGCCTTGCGACAATTTGGTTTCCTGATGAAAGAGAAGCCTATCTATCTTGCTACATCTCTTTACTTCTTCTATTACTCTAATGCTCCCACAGGAATAAGAGAAGATTTCATAGAGGCTTGGTCTAAGCTTCGGAAGAAAGAGGTGAAGCATATGGGTGTGAGGTCCGGTGTTGCCCATGAGGCCTATACTCAGTGGGTGATAAGCCAGGCCGAGAAGATTGGCATGCCTTACCCCGCTATGAGATATGTGTCTGCATCTATTCCAACCATGCCTTTGCCTCTACTTCCACCTACTCAGGAGATGTATCAGGAGCATCTAGCTATGGAAACCCGAGAGAAGAATCAGTGGAAGACTAGATAATATGAGGCTGAGAATTTAATCATGACTTTGGATGGAAAAGATGAACAGAAGACTCATGAGGTTTTGATATTGAAGAAAGAGTTGGCTAAAGCTAAAAGAGAAATTGAAGAAAAGGATAAGTTGCTTATGAGAGATTCATAGAGGGCTAGGGGTGCCCGTAACTTCTATGCCCGATACTGCAGTTATGAGTCTGAGACTGAGTTCGAGGATGATACTTCCACTTCCTATGCTTGAGGATTTCTGTTTCCTGTTGTTATTTCCAATTGTTATTGTTGTTTTACATTTCAAAGTCTATCCCTTGGTTTAGTATTTCAAAGGGAGTTGTCTTGTAAGACCTTGTGATGTTTAAAATGTTTCAGTTTGTTTAAGTAATGTTTACAAATTTCTAATTTGTCTAAAACCCTTCGATAACACAAAAAGAGTCTTTTTGCATATGCATTTACACATCTCATGCATCATATGCATTCATTGGTCACAAAAGACTTCCCTCGTGCTCATTGCCTCCTGGTTCTTCTGCCGCAGTCTGAAAAGTGGCTCGTGCTCGTAAGGTTTACCAACCAGATAGAGTTCATCAAACAAGATTATACAAGAGAAGAAACATGGCTAACTTTGAAGAAGAAAATGCTCAGCTCCGTGCCGAATTGGCTGCTATGAAAGAAGACTTGGCTAAGGCTCATGACGCTATGTCTACTATGATGGCTGCACAAGAACAACCAGCCACATCTGTTCTAGCTTCTACTGAATGATTCTGTCTATCCCACTGTCTACTGTGGTTTCTGATGCTCGGTTTATTATGCCCAATGGACGCCCTTATGGACTCTCAGCTTTCCATGCTCCTAATACTGCGGCTGGTATTTTTGGTATTGGCAATCAAGGACAGATTCCTGTGACAACTTTTGCATCTACCTCTATGCCTCAAGTGACTACTGTTGTTACCGATCCTATTGCACAGACTGTGCAACAGGTAATCGATGTTGATACTCCGCGTGGACAAGACCCTATAATGGAGGCTATGAGAAAACAGTTAAGAGAGCTAGCCGGAGAGCTCCGTGAGGTCAAAGCTAGCCGTGGGAACGGTGTTTCTGCTAAGGCTCGTGATCTATGCCTGGTATCCCGATTTGAGGTTCCTAAGAAGTTTAAAGTGCCAGATTTTGACAAATACAATGGATCTTCTTGTCCACATAGCCATGTCATTCGGTACGTCCAAAAGATGGCTAACTACGCAGATAATGATGCGCTGATGATCCACTGCTTCAAGGATAGCTTGATGGAAGATGCGGCAGACTGGTACACTGGTTTGAGCAAAGACAATATCCATACTTTTGAGGAACTCACTGCTGCTTTTGAAAATCATTATGAGTTTAACACCCGCTTGAAGCCGAATAGGGATTCTCTTAAGTCTTTGTCTCAGAAGTCAGATGAAACCTTCCGTGAATATGCCCAGAGATGGAGAGGGGCAGCTGCCCGTGTTTCTCCTCGGCTTGATGAGGAAGAACTGACACAGACATTCCTGAAAACTTTGAAGAAGGAATACGTTGAAAGAATGATAGTCTCTGCCCCAAATAATTTCTCCGACATGGTTACTATGGGAACTCGCCTAGAGGAGGCTGTCAGAGAAGGTATCATTGTTCTTGAAAAAGGTGAGTCCTGAACTAGCGCGCCAAAGAAGTACGGTAATGGCCACCATAAGAAGAAAGAATCCGAATTAGGGATGGTATCTGGTAACCAGTCTACAGCTGCTACTCAGTTACCCCTCTGCCCTACCAATATATGCAGTACTCTCAACATCCTTTCTTCCCACCATTCTACCAGCAATATCCTTTGCCACCGGGTCAACCACCAGTGCCCGTTAATGCCATTGCTCAGCAGGTACAACAGCAGCCTCCTGCTCAACAGCAACAGCAGCAACAACAGGGTCCTCGGCCCAAGACTTATTTTCCACCAATACCAATGCGGTATGCTGATCTGTTCCCAACTCTACTCGCTAAAGGCCACTGCATCACCAGACCAGGCAAGCCTCCGCCTACGCCATTGCCTCCCAAGTTCCGACAGGATCTCACATGTGAATTCCATCAGGGCGCTCAAGGCCACGATGTGGAAGGTTGCTATGCTCTGAAGTACATTGTAAAGGATCTGATAGACAGAGGACGGTTGACTTTTGAAAATAGTGTTCCTCATGTTCTTGACAATCCACTTCCAAACCATGCTGCCGTTAACATGATCGAGGCTTTCGAAGGAGTTCTTGTTCCTCGAGAAGCTCTCACTTTAGATGTCCGTAATGTTGCTACTCCTTTGGTGCCACTACATGTCAAACTTTGCCAAGCTTCTTTGTTTGATCACGATCATGCTTCTTGTTCAGAATGTCTTCAAAATCCTATGGGTTGTTGTGTGGTGCAAGGTGATATACAAAGCCTAATGGATAGCAAACATTTGATTGTCAGTGATGTTTGTGTGATTGTGCCAGTGTTTCATGATTCTCTTGCTACGGGTGTGCCGCAGGCAAAGAATGTTGAACCCTTAGTAATCAGGTTACCTGGCCCGGTGTCTTAGGCCTCTACTAAGGCAATCCCTTACAAGTATGATGCAACTATGATTGAGAATGGGGTGGAAGTGCCTCTGGCATCCCCAGCTAAGGTTGATAACGTTGCTGGAGAAATTACAACTCTGAGGAGCGAAAAGGTCCGTCCACCCTTGTTCCAAAAGAAGGTGGTTACACATGTTGCCACAATAACTCCACCAGTTGCTCCTCCTATTGACAAGAACACCGGCCCATCAGGCCAGTCTATTGAAGAGTCTAATCTGGACGAAATTCTGAGGCTTATTAAAAAGAGCGATTATAAGATTGTAGACCAGCTGCTGTAAACTTCGTCAAAAATATCCATCTTGTCTCTGCTCCTGAGCTCATAAGCTCACAGGAAAGTGTTAATGAAGGTACTGGAACAGGCCTATGTTGATCATGAAGTCTCCGTGGATCAGTTCAATGGAATAGTGGGTAACATCACTGCTTGTAATAACTTGGGGTTTGGTGACGATGAGCTCCCCGAAGCAGGGAAATACAACAATTTAGCTCTGCATATCTCCGTGCACTGTAAGTCTGACATGATATCCAATGTGTTGGTGGACACTGGATCATCCTTAAATGTAATGCCTGAGTCTACATTGAGACAGTTGAGTCATCATCGAATTTCTCTAAGGGGAAGCAGTTATTTGGTTAAGGCTTTTGACGGATCTCGTAAGGATGTTCTTGGAGAGGTAGATTTGCCAATTACCATTGGTCCTGAGACATTCCAGATCACTTTCCAGGTCATGGACATCAATGCTTCTTACAGTTGTCTCCTCGAAAGACCGTGGATTCACGACGCTGGGGCAGTAACTTCTACTCTGCATCAAAAGCTCAAGTTTGTGAGGAATGGTAAGCTTGTCACTGTACATGGTGAAGAAGCGTATTTGGTTAGCCAAGTGTCATCTTTCTCTTGTGTTGAAGCAGGGTCCGCTGAAGGGACGTCATTTCAAGGCTTGACTGTTGAAGGTGCAGAGCCCCGGAGAGCTAGTGCTAGTATGGCTTCATTGAAAGACGCCCAGAAAGCTGTTCAAGAAGGGCAAGCTGCTGGCTGGGGCAAAGTGATACAGATTTTGGAAAACAAGCGTAAAGAGGGCCTTGGGTTCTCCCCGACCTCAGGCGTTTCAACAGGAACTTTCTATAGTGTTGGGTTTATTAATGCTATTGC
Source organism: Medicago sativa (assembly GCF_051527215.1). NCBI lineage: Eukaryota > Viridiplantae > Streptophyta > Magnoliopsida > Fabales > Fabaceae > Medicago > Medicago sativa. The sequence continues at coordinate 35,528,294 of NC_140751.1, forward strand.
TGAAGATGCTGCTGAAAGTAGTTATGTGCCTACGTTTGTTGTACCAGGAGGCACCGTGAGAAATTGGGAGGCCATTGATGTTCCTTTAGTCATGCATGCTTCCATGTAATGTGTCTTGTTGCTCATGCTTTTCTTTGTTTTCAAAATAACAATCCTTTCGCTCTGCCCAAGGCGAAAGTGATATTCTTGTAAGGGCATGTTTGTTTCGGCATTGCCGTTATCAATAAAAGTTGTCGTCTTTTCCGCGACTCTTTGTTTTTGTACTTTTTAGTGCCTTTTTCTTGGAAATAATGGTACTGCCAGAAAAAACCAAAACATCTGTATTTTCTTATTAATTTCAAAAATCTGCATGAAAAACATTTTTTCTAAAATCATTCCAATCATATTATGCAGATTGAACCATAATAAACCCGTTGAACACAGTGACCCTATGGTTCCTCCAAATTTTGAATTCCCTGTATATGAAGCTGAAGATGAGGAAGATGATGAAGAGATACCGTATGAGATTACTCGACTGCTTGAGCAAGAAAGAAGAGCCATTCAGCCTCACCAGGAAGAGATTGAGCTTATCAACCTGGGTACTGAAGAGAACAAGCGTGAGATCAAAATTGGTGCTGCACTTGAGCCAGAAGTGAAAAGGAAGATTACTCAGCTTCTCCATGATTATCCAGACGTCTTTGCATGGTCCTATGAAGATATGCCGGGTCTAGATCCCAAGATTGTGGAACATCGGATACCGACAAGATCTGAATATCCTCCTGTCAAACAAAAATTGAGAAGGTCTCGTCCAGACATGGCTCTTAAGATCAAGGCTGAGGTGCAAAAGCAAATTGATGCAGGCTTCCTCATGACAGCTGAATATCCCGAGTGGATTGTTAACATTGTACCAGTACCAAATAAAGATGGGAAAGTTCGAATGTGTGTTGATTACAGAGATTTGAATAAAGCTAGTCCGAAAGATAACTTCCCATTGCCTCATATTGATGTGCTCGTTGACAGTAGTGCTCATTCTAAAGTGTTCTCTTTTATGGATGGTTTCTCTGGCTATAACCAGATACGGATGTCACCAGAAGATAGAGAAAAGACGTCCTTCATCACTTCGTGGGGAATGTTCTATTATAAAGTGATGTCGTTCGGTTTAATAAATGCGGGTGCAACCTATCAAAGGGGTATGAGTACTCTGTTTCATGATATGATTCACAAAGAAATTGAAGTATATGTTGATCACATGATTGTGAAATCAAGTGATGAAGAGCAGCATGTTGTGTATTTGAAAAAGATGTTTGAAAGATTGAGAAAGTACAAGCTGCGGTTGAATCCCAACAAGTGCACATTTGGTGTAAGATCTGGAAAGTTGCTAGCCTTCATCGTCAGTCAAAGAGGCATTGAAGTTGATCCTGATAAAGTCCGAGCCATCAGAAAGATGCCGGCCCCTCAAACTGAAAAGCAAGTCAGAGGTTTCCTCGGACACCTGAATTATATTTCAAGATTTATATCTCACATGACCACTACTTGTGGACCAATTTTCAAATTGCTCAGAAAGAATCAGCCTGTTGTATGGAACGATGAGTGCCAGGAAGCTTTCGATAGCATTAAAGAATACTTGTTGGAGCCACCTATCCTTGTCCCGCCAGTGGAAGGAAGGCCTTTGATTATGTACCTGTCAGTGTTAGATGATTCCGTGGGTTGTGTTCTCGGTCAACAAGACGAGACTGGAAAGAAAGAACATGCTATCTATTATCTGAGCAAGAAGTTCACCGACTGTGAGACTCGGTATACAATGCTTGAAAAGACTTGTTGTGCTTTAGCTTGGGCTGCCAAACGCCTGCGTCATTATATGGTGAATCATACAACTTGGTTGATATCCCGAATGGATCCAATCAAGTACATCTTTGAAAAGCCTGCTGTTACTGGAAAGATTGCACGTTGGCAAATGTTGTTGTCTAAATATGATATTGTGTACAAAGCTCAAAAAGCAATCAAAGAAAGTATCCTTGATGAGCATCTTGCTTGTCAACCTCTTGATGATTACCAACCAATTAAGTTTGATTTCCCTGATGAAGAGATTATGTATCTGAAAGCCAAAGACTGTGAAGAGCCACCAATCAATGAAGGGCCGGATCCCAATAGCAAATGGGGGTTGGTATTTGATGGTGCTGTCAATGCTTATGGTAAAGGGATTGGGGCCATTATTGTAACTCCACAAGGGCACCACATTCCTTTCACTGCACGAATAACTTTCGAATGCACGAACAACGTGGCTGAATATGAAGCATGTATCTTGGGCATTGAAGAAGCCATTGATATGAGGATTAAGCACCTTGACATCTATGGTGATTCCGCACTTGGTATTTATTAGATAAAAGGTGAATGGGAGACTCACCATGAGAATTTGATCCCTTACCATGACTATGCAAGACGTCTGTTGACATACTTTACCAAGGTTGAGTTGCACTATATCCCTCGGGATGAAAACCAAATGGCTGATGCCCTTGCTACTCTGTCTTCCATGTTTCGTGTGAACCACTGGAATGATGTGCCCATAATCAAGGTACAACGTCTTGATAGACCCGTTCATGTGTTTACTATTGAAAGCATGCCAGATCAGGCTGATGGAGATGTGAATGATAGAAAACCTTGGTATTATAATATCAAACAGTTCTTGCAGAATCATGAATATCCACCTGGTGCCTCCAATAGGGATAAGAAGACTTTGAGGGGATGGGCTAGTAGATTCCTTCTGGAAGGAGAAATCCTATACAAGAGGAACTATGACATGATCTTATTGAGATGCGTTGATGAACAAGAAGCTGAGAAATTAATGCACGATGTACATGACGGCACTTTTGGGACCCATGCTACAGGTCACACTATGTCGAGAAAACTGTTAAGAGCCGGCTATTACTGGATAACTATGGAGCGTGACTGCTACAGACATTCCAAGAGATGCCACAAATGTCAAATCTATGCTGACAAGATTCATGCGCCTCCACATGCCCTCAATGTTATATCTTCCCCGTGGCCTTTCTCTATGTGGGGCATTGATATGATCGGAAGAATTGAACCAAAAGCTTCTAATGGACATCGTTTCATTCTGGTTGCAATTGACTACTTCACCAAGTGGGTTGAAGCTGCTTCCTATGCAAATGTGACCAAGCAAGTGGTAGTGAAGTTTATCAAGAATAACATCATCTGTCGATATGGTGTTCCTAACAAAATCATTACTGACAATGGTTCCAATCTGAACAATAGCATGATGCAAGCTTTATGTGAAGAATTCAAGATTGAACATCACAACTCTTCTCCTTATAGACCTCAGATGAATGGTGCAGTTGAGGCCGCTAACAAGAATATCAAGAAGATTGTTCAGAAGATGGTCACTACTTACAAAGACTGGCATGAGATGCTAGCTTTTGTCGTGCATGGTTACCGTACTACGGTGCGCAGTTCAACCGGGGCAACGCCTTTTTCTCTGTTATATGGCATGGAAGCAGTTCTCCCTCTAGAAGTGGAGATTCCATCTCTTCGAGTGATCATGGAAGCAAAATTAACCGAGGCTGAATGGTGTCAAAGTTGGTATGATCAGTTGAATTTGATTGAAGAGAAATGCATGGATGCTATGGCTCATGGACAGTTGTATCAAGTGCGAATGAAGAATGCCTTTGACAAGAAAGTCCGACCTCGAGAATTCAAGGAAGGCGAACTTGTATTGAAAAGAAGGATAAGCCAGCAACCCGACCCAAGGGGCAAGTGGACACCTAACTATGAGGGTCCTTATGTTGTCAAGAAGGCTTTCTCCGATGGTGCTTTGATCCTTACACACATAGATGGTGTTGAACTTCCGAATCCTGTAAATGCCGATATAGTCAAGAAATACTTTGTCTAAAAATATGAAAAGAACAGCGTGGTAGGTCGAAAACCCGAAAGGGCGGCCTAGGCAAAAATACGTTTCCCGGTGGATCAAAAACCCGAAAAGGCGATCCAGGCAAAAGTTAGGGACAAAAAAATGAATATGAAAAAGCTCGCTGAGATTGTACGCAACTCAGGCAAGAATGAGCGTCTCGATGAGCCGAAAACCCGAAAGGGCGGTTCATGCAAAAATGAGATTGATAATAAAAGACAAGTAACTATATTTGGCAAACCACCATCACCCCTTGGGGCATCTGCAGCCGTCAATGATCGTCTTCATCAGAAGCTTCTGTATTTGTGAATTCAAAATTTCTATGAAATGTAGCGATCATCGTGTTCAATGTACCACCAACCAATAAAATTACCATTTTCCAAGCTTTGTAAATCCGTGGAGTTATGTCTTTGGCTGACTTCCACCCTACTACATCAATTTGAGCCTGTGCTGTTGTTTGAAACTCTACTTTCTTTCTATTTTCAATGCTATGTACAAAATATTTTCTTTCTATTTTGATAATGTCAATGTCTGAAACAAACATCTTTGAAAATTGAAAAACCTTTTTCTATCTATCTTGAAAGCAAATCTGAGCAATATGGTACATTCCAGTGAAAAATGCATGAATGAATGTGTGTCAATGTCTATTCCAATATATGTTACGAGCAGGTTGTTCCCCAGGATGATCTGTGGTCAATGGCAAGAATGAAAAAACAGAATAAAAATGAAAGAAAAATTTGCAAAACACAAATGAAAAGCTCGCTAAGTTGAAAACCCGAAAGGGCGGCTTAGGCAAAAATGAGCACTCCGCTGATTGACAACCTATGAAGGCAATTCAGGAAAAAATGGGACAATGAAAAGAATTTATACCCGGCGAACCGAAAACCCGAAAGGGCGGTTCAGGCAAAAATGGGATTGAAAAATGAAAGAATGAAAATGATATGAAAAGCATTGACCACAGATGCGAACATCCAATGTTTACCCAGCACTGACACGCCTAGCAATGGCGACTTGTATCAAAGAATCTTCCAAGGTTCCCTCTTCTGCAAGTTTTGTATGTGATATGATATATTGCCCTCAGCCATGGTTTCAATTCGTCTCTCAACGACGGTCTCTCCAAAGAGGATTCCTGTGTGTATATGTTATAGCACGAGCCACTACGTGCCCAATCTTCCAATGTTTTGTCTGTCTCTGTGAAACTTCTCTGCCAAAGTTGTAAACCAATGATGCATTTGCAAGCATTCATACATGCATAATCATGCATTCTATGTGCTCATACATTTGATAATATTGTTATACCATACATACATGTTGCATTTCCAATCTCAATTTCAATTCAACTCAATCTCAATTTCAATTCAACTCAATCTCAACTTCCAATTCAATTCAATTTCAACTCCCAATTCAATGACTGTGTCTATGTCTCTGCTAAAATTCTCAATTCAATTCCATGTCTATGTTTGTGTCTCTGATTATTTTCAACCTTCAATTTCTATTTCAATGTCAACTTTCAATTCAATTCAAATCAATGTTAATCCACTCTCAATTTGCTTTTGGGCCAACAATAATGGTCATGTCTATCTTCAATTTAAGTCAAATGTCAGTCTACCCTCAATTCGTATCTTGTTAAATCAAGACTCCAATGTATTTTGCTATATGTCTTGTTATAGGTCAAGTGGCTAGTTCGATCCAAAGAACAGCTTGTACCTGCTTATATGCTTGTGTTTCCGGTCAAACGACAAGTTCGATCCAAAGAACAGTTTGTACCCTGCTTATGTTTTGTTATCGGTCAAACGACAAGTTCGATCCAAAGAATAGTTTGCACCAACCTACATGTTGTGATATTGATCAAGCCGCAAGTTCGATCCAAAGAACAGCTTGTATCAACTTTTTTCTATGCCTCCAGGTCAAATAGCAAGTTCGATCCAAAGAACAGTTTGTACCTGCCTATCTATTTGTGTTTTCAATCAAGTAGCAAGTTCGATCCAAAGAACAGCTTGTACCTACCTTTTGTCCCCTGGTTTGTCTACCCTAATTTTGGACCTAAAAATACTTGCTCAAAATGTCTTTCCATCTTTGATATGTGTCTATTACTCTTGAAAGATTACCAATTTGCTGTTGTTTTACACTGATATTTTACTCTGCTTCATCTCCCAATTTAGCTTTAAAAATCTTTTCAACTGTGTATTTGTCTATGTTCTCTTTGCATTTCAAGCCATCCAAAATGTTTTTCTTGCATCTCAAGTCATTTGAAATGGTCTCTGATCAATTGCATATTTCTCTGCATCTTATTTCAATGTTATTTGCAAAATTCATGAAAAAGGGTATTTTAGTCATTTCCTGCATTCAAATTCATTCTAGTCCTTGAAAATTGTTTCTGAGTTTTTTCAATCTGTTTGTATAAATCCTTGTTTCAATTCCATGTTAAAATCCATTCCAAAGATTGTATCTGAGTCATTTTGGGCCAATTAGTCCTTAAGGGCATTTTAGTCATTTCCAGTGTTAAAACTCTGTTTAATCTCTAAAAATTGTCTCTGAGTCTTTTCAATTGGTCTGAATAAACTCTTGCTTCTATTCCATGTTAAAATCCATTTCAAAGCTTGCATCTGAGTCATTTTGAGTCATTTTAGTCCCTAGGGGTATTTTGGTCATTTCACACAAAAATTTGACAGAGAGAGGTTACTTTGAAGTACCTCATTTATGTAATTGGTTCATTTTAGTCCATTTTGTGTTTTTTATTGGTTTCACTTTACGTTTTTTCCAATTTACCAATTTTATTATTATTTGCATTTCAGTCCTTCAAGATTTTAAAAAATACACTTTAGTCCTTCTTTTCATTTTATTTTTCTTTAAAAGTCTTTTTCAATTTACATTTTGGTCCTTTAGTATTAAAAATTGCATATTAGTCCAGTTTGTCAAAATTGCAGTTTGGTCCCTGTACTTTCGAAAATTGCAGGAAGGTCCTTAAGCCAAGTTTAGTCCAAAGCAAGTCCAGAATACGTGGCAAGCACTCATTGGCTTACAAGTACACATGTCAGCTATAAATACGACACATCATCAATGTTCAGTGCCAACAGAACCATTCATTCAGTGCCAACTCAACAAACACCAATCCCATTTCTCTCTCTTCTCCACAGAATCAAACCCTAACCGTTTCAGAAAATTCTCAAGAACACGATGAAGTTCATGAAGAACTTCACCCCAAATCCTAAACCCTAACTGTCCAGAATCAAAATCCACACCAATTCATCACAAATCCTTATCAATTTCATCACACAAAACTCAATTCAACAATTATTGCACCAAATTAGTTCGAATTTACCAAAAATTCTCAGAGATTCTCTGAGGAATCTTCATCATCGAATTTTTACCTTCGCAATTCTAGCGTAGCTCCATCACCAACGGTGACGAATCCAGCGCGATCACGAAGATTTAGAAAGAAAAGAAGAAGAAGGATTGAATTCGAAGTGAACCAGAGAAGAAGAGGGACGTGTTCACCTGCTTGTTTTCAGTTCGAAACAACAACGAAGCATTCACCAGAAGATCAGGGAAAAGATTCAAGAAGCTTCTTTCATTTTCTTCTTCAAAATCTCCAAATCAAATCACAGGTAAACACGTAAAACTTCTCAGTTTTTCTTTAAACACATCAACGAAGTTAGATCGAAGTAGATCGGTGTTTTCTGGAAAAGATAAGTGAAAAAGATTCAAAACCGAAAAGTTCTTGAAAAAGCCGTAAGTTTAAACCCCGATCTACTCCGTTTTAGTCATAATTTCACAAAACTAGTTCCAGATCCATAAAGAGGAGACTCAGACGAACACAACGATGTAAATTTTTTTTAGAAAACGTTCAGGTGTGGTGGCGCCGCCGGCGAACCACCACACCTTCACCGTTGTGTTCATCGGAGAAGACGAAGAGAGAAGTTGCAGAGCATCTCTCTCTAAAACATTGTAGTGAGAGAAAGGGGAGAAGAAAGTGAGCTGGACCGGTCACCTTGTGTTTATATAAACACATGAACCGGTCTGGTTCAGTTTGGTTCGTTCCTTTCTTGATCCACATCGTTAGATCTTTGGTTTGCCACTTGTATGATCCAGATGCTTTGTTTCCATGTGCCTGAACCATCTTATAGTGTGCTGCGCGTTCTTGACTGTTAGATCTAGGGTTTTGGATGATCTGGATCAATCCAACGCCTCTGAGGCTCGTGGATGATCCAGATCCATCCATATGCTTGGGCCTGGGCTTCTGTTATACTGAACTTCGTATTCTTGTGATTTGTTTGCTATTTTGACACTATCTTTTGATAATTGCACCCCTACGTGTTCAAAAATTTTAATAAAAAAATTCCTAAAAAATTCTTATGTGTTTTTAATGTGTTTCTTGATAGTTTTGTGAATGTTTTACATGTTAAAAAAATTGATAAAAAAGTATATGATATCTCTTGTGATTTGTTGGTTTTTTTGTTAAATTTTTGTAAATTCTTGCTATGTTTTCCTATGAGGTTTTGTCAAATTGATATTGATATTTGATGTGCAATTTTGTGATATGTTTGCCTATGATTTGTGTCCCTTTTTTTACTGTTTGTAAAAGCAATTTGTTAATTTCTTGTGTTGCAAGTTATGTGGATATTGTTTGTGAGAGTAAAGTGCCAAATATGTCTAAAATATATCATGATTCTTGACTTGAATGTGTTCTTATAATTCTCATATTATTGATTGTGATAAAACCTTTGAAAATTGTCATGATATGGGAATTATAGGTCATATACTTGTCTTGATATTATGATAAATTTTAGGTATATTTTGCTAAGAGTTTTGTCACCTCTTGTGTTAAGTTTTTGCTACTTTGTTTAAAATTTCTATTCTATTATGCCATGTTATGTTACTAACCCTCTCATCCATAGTTCATTCATAGCATTCTCATCCCATCCCTCTAGATTTAATTTTCTTGCAATTTACATTTCTTGCAAAGAATTAGGATGTAAAGACCTAGGAATTTTGTAATTTTCTTTATGTTTTTAATTTCTTGCAAGACCATAGCATGTAAACTAGGGCATATGTAAAGGACAATGGACTCTAATGATGTACACCGACACAAGCACCGACACATGCACATAACGAAAACAACTCCCGGACCTCGATTCTCAAGGGTTTTTCTTATTTTTTCCCTTCCCAAGAAAAAATGAGATATCAAAGGTTAAAAAGGTTCAAACTTAATCAATGTTTGACACCCGAAAAACAAAGATAAAACACCGTGGACTTTGTGGTAATGGATATTGAAGAAGACAATGATGTGCCCATAATTCTAGGAAGAGCCTTTATGTTAGCCGCAAGAATGATGATAGACTATGATGATGGTTTGATGAAAGTGCGACTTGATAATGAGGAAATTAATTTCAATCTCCATGATGCAATGAAGCACTCCAAAGACAAAGTAGATTGTTTTAAGGTGGATGCAATGGATGAAGTTATCATGGATACAAGGAAACAATTGCATAAGCCGACAACTATTAAAATAGTGCTCACCAACGCACTTAATGTTCTTATTGCGGAGGAAGAAAAAGAAATTGAAGAATGCTTGAAAGAGCTTGAGACTTTAAAGGAGATTCCCCCAAAGAAAGCTAAGATGGAGGAAATGAAAGACAAAGACAAGGTTGAAGAATCAATGGTTGAAATGAAAGTCTTGCCGTCACATCTTACGTATGTGTTCCTTGAAGAAGATGGCACAAAACCGGTGATTATCAGTAGTTCTTTGTCAAACAATGAAGAAGAGAAGTTGATTGAAGTTCTCAAGTGCAACAAAGAAGCCATAGGTTGGAAGTTGTCCGACCTCAAAGGCATAAGCCCCTCATATTGTATGCACAAGATCAATATGGAGGAGAACTTCAAACCGGTAGCTCAACCGCAACGCAAGTTAAATCCAACAATGAAAGAGGTAGTCTGCAAAGAAGTGGTTAAGTTACTTGAGGCAGGCATGATCTATCCAATCTCGGATAGTGCTTGGGTAAGCCCGGTAAAAGTGGTGCCAAAGAAGGGTGGCATGACGGTAGTCAAAAATGAAAAGAATGAGCTCATTCCTACAAGAACCGTCACCGGTTGGCGGATGTGTATTGATTACCGACGACTTAACCAAGCTACAAGGAAAGATCATTTTCCATTGCCTTTCATGGACCAAATGCTTGAACGATTGTCCGGGCAAGCATACTATTGTTTCCTTGACGGCTACTCGGGCTATAACCAAATCACCGTGAATTTAGAGGACCATGAAAAGACGACATTCACTTGTCCCTTTGGAGTTTTTGCTTATCAAAGGATGTCGTTTGGGTTATGCAATGCGCCAGCAACATTCCAAAGATGTATGCAAGCGATATTCTCCGACTTGATTGAGAAGAGTATTGAGGTATTCATGGATGATTTCTCTGTGTTTGGATCATCCTATGATGTTTGCTTGAACAACTTAGAAACCGTGCTGAAGCAGTGTAAAGAAACAAATCTAGTGCTTCATTGGGAAAAATGCCATTTCATGGTGACCGAAGGTATTGTACTTGGTCACAAGATATCATCAAGAGGCATTGAAGTTGACAAGGCAAAGATTGATGTGATCAGAAAGCTCCCACCACCGGTGAATGTTAAAGGGATCCATAGCTTTCTTGGCCATGCGGGGTTTTATCGGAGATTCATCAAATACTTCTCAAAGATAGCCAAACCATTGAGCAACTTGCTCAATAAAGATAAGTCTTTTGTTTTTGATAATGATTATTTAATTGCATTTGAAACTTTTAAAAAAATGTTTAACCTCCGCACCAATAATCACTTCTCCTAATTGGGATTTAAATTTTGAATTGATGTGTGATGCTAGTTATTACGCTGTTGGTGTCGTGTTAGGTCAACGTAAGAACAAATTTTTTCATGCCATACATTATGCGAGTAAAGTTTTAAACAAAGCACAAATCAATTATGCTACCACAGAAAAAGAACTACTTGCAATTGTGTATGCATTAGAAAAATTTCGCTCTTACCTCATTGGTTCAAAGATTATTGTATATACTAACCATGAAGCCATCAAGTATCTGCTCACTAAATCCGACTCAAAACCAAGACTCATCCGTTGGATGCTACTTCCTCAAGAGTTTGATTTAGAAATCAAGGACAAGAAAGGTACAAAGAATCTTGTGGCTGACCACTTATCAAGGTTGACGAACAATGAGGTGACAAGGAATGAACCGGAAGTTCTTGAAGAATTTTCTGATGAAAAGTTTGTAGCAATCAAAGAAAGACCATGGTTTGTCGATATGGCAAACTACAAAGCAACTGAATTCATTCCGAAAGACTATACATGGCAACAACGCAAGAAGTTCCTCCATGAAGCTAATCATTATGTATGGGATGAGCCATACTTGTTTAAAATTGGAGCAGACAACCTCTTGCGTAGGTGTGTTGATGACGATGAGGTAAAGAAGATCTTGTGGCAATGTCACAACTCAAAGACGCCAATATGGAGGTCACTTCAATGGGGAGAGAACCGCCACAAAGGTACTTCAATCCAGTTTCTATTGGCCAACATTTTCAAAGACGCCAATACACACTGCAAGCATTGTGATGAATGTTAAAGAACCGGATCAATGTCAAAGAGGAATGAAATGCCTCTACAAAGCATTCTTGAAGTGTAAGTGTTTGATTGTTGGGGTATAGACTTTGTTGGCCCCTTCCCTTCATCTTACTCAAATGAATACATCTTGGTAGCCGTTGACTATGTCTTAAAGTAGGTGGAAGCCGTCACATCACCAAAAGCTGATAGCAAGACGGTAGCAAAGTTTCTAAAGAAAAATATCTTCACCCGATTTGGTACACTAAGAGTTTTAATTAGTGATGGAGGATCACACTTTTGCAACACACAACTTGCCAAAGCCTTAGATCATTATGGAGTCAAACATAAGGTGGTATCACCTTATCATCCACAAACAAATGGCCAAGCCGAGGTTTCCAACCGGGAAGTGAAAAGAATTCTAGAGAAAACAGTCTCAACATCTCGGAAGGATTGGTCGGAAAAGCTTGATGAAGCTAGGTGGGCATATAGGACAGCCTACAAGTCTCCTATAGGCCTCACTCCTTTTCAAATGGTCTATGGCAAGTCATGTCATTTACCGGTCGAGTTCAAACACAAAGCTTTTTGGGAACTCAAATTTCTGAACTTTGATCAAGAGAAAGCCGGTGAAAGAAGAAAGATTCAAATGCATCAACTTAAGGAGATGAGGAACCATGCCTATGAATCCTCAAGGTTGTACAAAGAAAGAGTTAAAAAGTACCATGATAAGAAGATCATTCAGAGGCAATTCAGGCCTGAATAGATGGTCCTGCTGTTCAACTCAAGGTTGAGACTATTTCCGGGCAAGTTAAAGTCTAAATGGTCTGGACCTTTCATGGATAATGACGTGAAACCATATGGTGCAGTGGAGCTTGAGGATCCAGTTACTAAAGCTAGCTGGACAGTGAATGGGCAGAGACTTAAGACCTATTTTGGAGGTGAGATTGATCGGCTTACGTCGACAATTTCACTTGACAATCCATGAATTCAATGAAAAAGGCGTCGAGCTAATGACGATAAACTAGCGCTTGTTGGGAGGCACCCCAATTTTGTAAGTATATTTATGTTTTAATGCATACTAGGTTTAGGAGTCATGTGCATACCTCAAATAATCCAAAATAGAAGTTAGAATGAAAGCAAAAACCTGAACTGTCATAACTTGCGAGGCGAGTAAAACCACTCTCCATGGCGAGTAAATTGGTCATTGACTGCGTTGACTACCAAAGTACTCGCCACTGCGAGTAAAACTGCTCGCGAGGCGAGTAACAACAGTTCTGACAGTTTCAGTTTCCAAGGCCACTAACTCACATTAACTCCCTCATTAACTTCTCTTAACCACTCATTACCAACCTCAACTTATCATTTTCGTTTCAATTCTCTGTCAACCCAAAACTCCAAAAAAATTTCTCTCAAAAAAACATAAACACTAACCCTAAAAGCTTCAAAGATTAAGTCAAAAAAATCAAGTTAAGTCAAGCTTCAGTTTCATCATATCATTTCTGCACTTGCATATCATTAACAAACATGTATGAATGGCTATCCCTTTTGCAAATTTCTTGAAATGCATGTGAAACCCTAGGGTAGAGGATTGATTTCTATGTTTTGGTTATAGAATCTGAACCCATAAGACATGAGATGATTCTCAATCACCGACTTTCTGTTAAATTAAGAACAAACAACTGTTTCAAACAACCCTAATTTTGTAAAATTTGAAAAATTAAATGGGTTTTGTGTGAGATTTAAATGAGTGTTGATTTGGCATCATCTCTGTGTCTAACAAGGGTCAAATGTTGTATTTAGGGTTAGAAATCATGAAACTGGAACAACTTTTGAAAAAGGGTCGGTTTTGCCAGTTTCTTGGCAACTCGCCCTCGCGAACTTTATCACTCGCCTCGGCGAGTGATCATACTAAACCCAGAAATTCATCAGCTACTCGCCATTGCGAGTAACTCTGCTCGCGAGGCGAGTTGCATCAGTATCTGAATTGCATTTTCAGTTTGAGCCTAATGTCTGCACCTAAAGTAAATTTTTTCATACCATGTTGTTGTTTAACTGTTATATTGTCTTGTGTATGGATTTTCTGGCTGTTTTGCAGGTATGGCTCCTAAGAAACCCACCAACACAGGTGAATGCAAGAAAGGTGAAATCCCCGCACCTCAACCCCCAGAAACCAAACCTTTGAGAGGGATAGATTCAAATCCCAATACCATCAGGATAGTTACGTAGAACTGCTACAGCAGTCTATGTGGACTGAGAGAGTGTTCCAAATCAACCCCGAGGGACCTTACAAAGACATTGCCAAACTTTTATTAGACCAAGGATCGGAAAGACTTTGCAACCCTATAACCAGCCTCAATGCTGAGCTTGTGCGTGAATTTTACGCCAACACCCTCCCAGAAAACCCTCACACCGAGACTTTCAAGTATGAGACCTATGATCGTGGTCGGACCATCCGTTTTGACCGAGATGCAATCAATAAGTACCTTGGAAACCCTTTCCAAATATCATATCCGGATGAATTGGATGATTTCCATGCCAAACAAAACAGTGGCCACTTTACCCTAGATGAACCCCATGAAGAAATCAAAAGGTTTGTCTTGCTAGAGGGTTTCAACTACGATGTTAGTAATGTCGGGAGAGAGCACAGAGCCCAATATAAGTTCATGACTAACCAGGCCAAGATAATCCAAAAATTCATCTTGTACAATGTCGTGCCCAATAGCCATCTATCTGAATGTGTTGTGGAGGTTTGCCCTTTAATCTATTACATCCTTAAGGGCATCAAGGTGGACATAGATAGAACTATTGCTTGGGAATTGAAGAAGGTTACACTTCAAGGAAAGAATGAGCGAGAGAGTATGTTTGCTGAAGATGTTGGTATGGAAGTGTCTTATACTTAAGGTAAAGGTTTCCAAGTGTGTTTGAAAACTCAAAAGAATGAAATGAACACAACATGTATTCTGCAAAATCAGCTATTTAGGTTTTAACATTGAATTCCCTTGTATAAGATGAGTGGGACGTAAGGGAATGCACCTCTAAGATGTTGTTTTGTGCTTGATCACGCTCCTCTGTCAATTGAAACTTCTCAGTTGGCAGTGCAGTAGGATTAAGTTCAAAAGAATGTATTGGAATGCATTATTTTACATTCCTACTCATCTTATATGCGGGAATTCAATGTGTGAATTTATATAGTTGATTTTGTAGAATACATGTGTTGTTCTCTTCATTCTTTTGAGTTTTCAAACAGACTTGCAAATTTTTACACTAAGTATAAGGCACTTCAATCCCAACATTTTGAGCAAACTTTCAACAGTTAAATTTAAATCCAACATCATGATGATACCACATATATTTAGGGAGAATGAAATGTAAATGTAATGTTGATGAAATTAAAACTAAATAAAATTGCGTATTTTTTTAATTGATTTTGTGTAAATTTGTCACAATATTTGAATTTATTTATTCAATACGCAATTTTTATTCGAATTACGCTAGATTTAATTAGTCTTTATTCGAATTTATTTATTCAATAAACAATTTTTATTCGAATTCACGCTGGGTTTAATTAGTCTTTATTCAAATTTATTTATTTAATACGCAACTTTTATTCGAATTCACTTTATTCGAATTTATTTATTCAGAGCAGCTCGACGATACAACTCCAGGGTGACGCCCAGGGAAATGAAAGAGGGCGACCTGGTCCTCAAGCAAGTCGTCGCCCCAACCAGGATAGGCAAAATCTTTCCAAACTGGGAAGGACCTTACAGAGTTCGGGAGAAATGCGCTCACGGGGCGTATAAGTTGGAAGAACTGAACGGAAATATCGTACCTCGCACTTGGAACGTAGCCAATCTGCGTCACTCTTATAGCTAAATTCTTTTTTCGCATTTTAATTTTATTATGTACCAAATAAGGATGATGTAAGATCACCACTGCAACTGTTATCTTTTTACTTTATCAATAATACAGGGTTAGGGTGGCACTCTTTTCCCCTGCAAGGGCAGGGGTTTTTAACGAGGCGCCCTTTCCTTTTTTCATGTATATGACTCTCTCCGCATTTTTTCTTCTATCATGCAAATAGAACTAGCCCACCAAAAGAACGAAGATAAAAGATCCACGAGCCCCACAGCGCCAACCTTGATTAAGGCTCTGGCTGGGTCGACATAACAACTCGCCTAACCTTCCCTCCGAGTGGGAAGTGTAAATTAAAAAGTCTTCCCTCAGAGTGGGAAGCAAAAGTCTTCCCTCAGAGTGGGAAGCACCTTCCCTCAGAGTGGGAAGTGTTAATTAAAAAGTCTTCCCTCAGAGTGGGAAGCAAAAGTCTTCCCTCAGAGTGGGAAGAGCCTTCCCTCAGAGTGGGAAGTGTAAATTAAAAAGTCTTCCCTCAGAGTGGGAAGCAAAAGTCTTCCCTCAGAGTGGGAAGCGCCTTCCCTCAGAGTGGGAAGTGTAAATTCAAAAGTCTTCCCTCGGAGTAGGAAGCAAAAGTCTTCCCTCAGAGTGGGAAGCGCCTTCCCTCAGAGTGGGAAGTGTTAATTAAAAATTCTTCCCTCAGAGTGGGAAGTGTAAATTCAAAAGTCTTCCCTCAGAGTGGGAATCGCCTTCCCTCAGAGTGGGAAGTGTTAATTAAAAAGTCTTCCCTCAGAGTGGGAAGCAAAAGTCTTCCCTCAGAGTGGGAAGCGCCTTCCCTCAGAGTGGGAAGTGTAAATTCAAAAGGTCTTCCCTCAGAGTGGGAAGCGTAAATTAAAAAACCTCCCCTCAGAATGGGAAGTGTAAATTAATAATTGGACAGTCCGCCGTCAGGGTTTATTTCAAAAAGAAAAAATTGCTACAAAACTTCGTATAAGTCTCGAAAGAATTACGCCAAGGCATTTCGACATGGTCGCCGAAATTATTATATCACCATCCTACGACGCCAAAAGCTACCGGTCGATTGATAAAGACATAATCGCTCTCATGGATCTAATCCCCCGAGACAACGAATCCCTGAAACACCAACCCTTCAAAGGGTGCTGGCGGAATCGAATCTACAATAACTCACTTCACACCAACAAAGAGCAAAAAAGACTTTACGGTATTACGTAGTCGCCGCAACAACGCTCACTTTGAAAGAAAAAACTTCCACGAGGCACCAACATATGGGGTAAAATCCAAGCAACGTACAAAATAATAAAATTACTGGGCATTTGCAAAAAATAAAGCTACAAAAGAAGGTAATATCGCATTAAGTTAAAAGTCAAAGACTTGAATTGCCACGAAAATAAACATTGTTTGCAAGGCGCTTCATGAAGCCGCCAACATTAAATTACACAAACGCAAAAAGAACAGAAAAGAATCTATTCATCATCCACCAGCTCGCCATCCACAATAACCTTGAAAGGGTCGAGCTCATCTACTTTAGCCTCCGGGTTGAAAAACAGAACCTGCTCCTTAGCACGCCTAAAGCCATTTTCAAAGTATATCGCCAAAGAGCGTCTTCCTTCGTCTACCGCCAACTCTGACTTCTCCAGCGCGGCTTTCATCTTGCCCTCCTCTGTCTCCGCCGCCTCTTTAGCCTGCGTCATCTCTTCCAGGGCGGATTCAGCAGCTGCTTTGTCTTTCAACGCCTCCTTGAGGCGACTCTCTAGTCCAGAGGACTTGTGTTTCCATTTCTCGACATCTTCCACAGCATCATTGTACCTTTTCTCCACCATGTCATGCTTCACTTCCAAGCAGTGGCTCAACAGCATAGTTCTCAAAGCTGCAGTATTAATGTCCGCCACCAGATCACTTCATTTGGCTTTCACTCCAGCTTCCACATCTATCTTCGTAAAGGGCACCTGTTCCTTCATGTACCTACAGATCCATCAAACAATAAAGTCACCAAAATTCAAGTCTAGACAGCCCAAATAAATCAACGACCAAGAAAGCCAGGAATAAATAATGTACTGGCGGATGTCAAATCCAGAATGCCAGAAAGAGTCCATCACCTCATCATTCAGAGAAGAACCACCTGTCTCTTTCCCAGAAGGAGGGCGACTGCTGCCAGGTTTAGATCCCCGGCTCGTCTTCGCCTTCTTGGACGCAGGAGAGGCCGCCGGAGTGTTGGCATTCCCTCCACCAGCACCTTCTAAGTCGTCCACCTCAATCACGTTAAGGTCGCCTTTGCCAGCTTCCTTCCTCTTCAGCCTCCTCAAGGAAACGCCCGCTGGACTGCTGGACACGTAGCCATCAGGGTTCTTACTTTGCTCCAACTCAGCCAAGTATTTCTTCATCTCCGCGCCAGTAAGGGGCAACATTTCGTCTGCGCAAAGTAGAAAAAGCTCAGGTGAGTGAACCAGACAAAATGACAAAGCAGAACAAATATGAAACTTTTAAAGGACACTCACGCAAACAGAACAAACAGAACTTCATACCCTTTCACCGCCAGAGGGGCACTGGTCCACCGAAGAGGAAACTTTGGCTCGCCATTCACTAGAACTGAGGACGTTGAACACCCAGGCGCCCCCTGCACTCTAACGAAAGTATCCCGCCACTCCTTCTTAAAGTTACACGCGTAAGGGGGAAAAAGCCTTTTCCCAGAATGAGCGGAGATAGTTATCCAGGTCCCCTTGTCAACATCTTTGGTGCCATAAAAATGGAGAAAGACGGCAACAGAGGGCTCAAGACCCAGTGACTTGCACAGAATTTCGAAACCACGAATGAACGCCCAGCTATTAGGACGAATCTGCGTAGGCGCTACATTCAGGAACTTTAATACGTCCATCTCAAAAGGCGTGAAAGGAATTTTCACGCCAAATTCCTCTAGAACGACGGTATAGACAAAGTAGGACTCATCCCCCTCGCCCGCCATCTCCTGGTCGCACACGCGTTCGTCCGGGTCACAAGACAACAACACTACTTCCTCCTCCCGTCCGGTGGCCGAGATATCGAACTTACTTCGAAATGAGTCCATAACAGCAACGTCAACGTAAAGGGAATCCTCTAACAACACTTCTTTCGCAAACAGAGACATCCCTATCAACCTAGAAGGTAACTTCTTCCCCACCACTCCACGCGAAGTTCCCTGAAATGGACGAATTTCCCAGCACTCGTCCTCCTTAGTTGCCCCTGAAGTGGCAGACAGAAAACACAGTCACTATCACTGCCCGAATTAGTACTTGACTCACTCGAAAGGTCACTAAACAATTCTTCCCCAAATGACCCATCGTAATAAGCATCCCAATTGATAATCCCATCAGCACCAGCAGCATGCCTCAGACACGCTTTCCTCAAACTTTCTTTTTCAATCGGATCACTGGGTTGGATCAATCTCCCCTCACCGTCGCACTCTCTAATTAAAACCATCTCCTAAACGACGAATTCACTCAAACATAAAAACACGAAAGAAACAGAAATTATGAAAGGATAAATAGTAAGTAAGTACCTACGAAGGGAAGGAAGAACCGATCCTCGAAGCTAAGAGGGACGAAAGTGGCCAAATCAAAACGAAGAGAGAAACAGGAGAAAAGACTGCAAGGAGCGTTGGAAAAATGAAGGAAAGAAAAACCTAGAAATGCGCTTTAAAAGGAAAGCAAAAGTCGCCTAGGGAAGCGCGACAGGCACAGTCTGCCAAGCCAAGATTGAGACACGTGGTGCCCATCGACGAGCAGTGGAATACGAGAAGTTCGTGACCACACGAAAGGCGACCTGATGAGGTTGCCCAAAACAAAATCGCACGCACGAAACCGCCTTTAGGCGGCATCCCTTGAGCAAAGCACGGATGGGACTACCGTACGTCACAAACCATCTCGCCTTGACCCAAGGCTCATGCTTGGGGGGCTATAGGATCTGCCATCACGCAGCACGAACACCCTCAGGGTCTATTAAGGCATTTCACGACATTCTCAGTACAATGCTCCGAGTCCAGAACGCATACCCACCCTTGGGTCCTCTAGAACCTCAGGAACCGCCTAGAAAAAAAAATCTTTTCAAATAACCAGCTGCGTGGTAAGATTTCGTAAAGACAAGCAATTCGCCTTGTCCCAAGACTTGTGATTGGGGGGCTGTGAACCATCATCATATTCCAAAGGGACTCAAATGACCCCCAGACAGACTTCCCGCATGTCCTCATCACTTCCCCTTGTCCCAAGACTTGTGCTTGGGGGGCTGTGGACCGTCATAATCTTCCTAAAGGCATGGAGACCCTCCAGAAAGGCCCTAAGCCCTCCAGAAAGGCCTTGGCGCCCTCCAAAGGGGTTCCTAAGCCCTGGCGCGCTCCCTTAAGGGTGCCGCCTCACAGAACTTCTAGAACCCTCTAGAAAGCGCCCAATAGCCCCAAAATACACAAATACCCCTGTTGCTTGGGGACCAAGCAACCGAAGCCCAAGCCCACAGCAGGCTATAAATACCACTCTTGAGAGCATTCTCAAGGCATCTAATCATCAGTAAAAAACCCTAGAATCCTAGTATTCCTTACCGTACTCTTTTGCAAGTACAACGATGCATCATCAATGTTCAGTGCCAACAGAACCATTCATTCAGTGCCAACTCAACAAACACCAATCCCATTTCTCTCTCTTCTCCACAGAATCAAACCCTAACCGTTTCAGAAAATTATCAAGAACACGATGAAGTTCATGAAGAACTTCATCCCCAAATCCTAAACCCTAACTGTCCAGAATCAAAATCCACACCAATTCATCACTAATCCTTATCAATTTCATCACACAAAACTCAATTCAACAATTATTGCACCAAATTAGTTCGAATTTACCAAAAAATTCTCAGAGATTCTCTGAGGAATCTTCATCATCGAATTTTTACCTTCGCAATTCTAGCGTAGCTCCATCACCAACGGTGACGAATCCAGCGCGATCACGAAGGATTTAGAAAGAAAAGAAGAAGAAGGATTGAATTCGAAGTGAACTAGAGAAGAAGAGGGACGTGTTCACCTGCTTGTTTTCAGATCGAAACAACAACGAAGCATTCACCAGAAGATCAGGGAAAAGATTCAAGAAGCTTCTTTCGTTTTCTTCTTCAAAATCTCCAAATCAAATCACAGGTAAACACGTAAAACTTCTCAGTTTTTCTTTAAACACATCAACGAAGTTAGATCGAAGTAGATCGGTGTTTTCTGGAAAAGATAAGTGAAAAAGATTCAAAACCGAAAAGTTCTTGAAAAAGCCATAAGTTTAAACCCCGATCTACTCTGTTTTAGTCACAATTTCACAAAACTAGTTCCAGATCCATAAAGAGGAGACTCAGACGAACACAACGATGTAAAAAATTTTAAGAAAACGTTCAGGTGTGGTGGCGCCGCCGGCGAACCACCACACCTCCGCCGTTGTGTTCATCGGAGAAGACGAAGAGAGAAGTTGCAGAGCATCTCTCTCTCTAAAACATTGTAGTGAGAGAAAGGGGAGAAGAAAGTGAGCTGGACCGATCACCTTGTGTTTATATAAACACATGAACCGGTCTGGTTCAGTTTGGTTCGTTCCTTTCTTGATCCACATCGTTAGATCTTTGGTTTGCCACGTGTATGATCCAGATGCTTTGTTTCCATGTGCCTGAACCATCTTATAGTGTGATGCGCGTTCTTGACTGTTAGATCTAAGGTTTTGGATGATCTGGATCAATCCAACGCCTCTGAGGCTCGTGGATGATCCAGATCCATCCATATGCTTGGGCCTGGGCTTCTGTTATACTGAACTTCGTATTCTTGTGATTTGTTTGCTATTTTGACACTATCTTTTGATAATTGCACCCCTACGTGTTCAAAAATTTAAATAAAAAAATTCCTAAAAAATTCTTATGTGTTTTTAATGTGTTTCTTGATATTTTTGTGAATGTTTTACATGTTAAAAAAATTGATAAAAAAGTATATGATATCTCTTGTGATTTGTTGGTTTTTTTGTTAAATTTTTGTGAATTCTTGCTATGTTTTCCTATGAGGTTTTGTCAAATTGATATTGATATTTGATGTGCAATTTTGTGATATGTTTGTCTATGATTTGTGTCCCTTTTTTTACTGTTTGTAAAAGCAATTTGTTAATTTCTTGTGTTGCAAGTTATGTGGATATTGTTTGTGAGAGTAAAGTGCCAAATATGTCTAAAATATATCATGATTCTTGACTTGAATGTGTTCTTATAATTCTCATATTATTGATTGTGATAAAACCTTTGAAAATTGTCATGATATGGGAATTATAGGTCATATACTTGTCTTGATATTATGATAAATTTTAGGTATATTTTGCTAAGAGTTTTGTCACCTCTTGTGTTAAGTTTTTGCTACTTTGTTTAAAATTTCTATTCTATTATGCCATGTTATGTTACTAACCCTCTCATCCATAGTTCATTCATAGCATTCTCATCCCATCCCTCTAGATTTAATTTTCTTGCAATTTACATTTCTTGCAAAGAATTAGGATGTAAAGACCTAGGAATTTTGTAATTTTCTTTATGTTTTTAATTTCTTGCAAGACCATAGCATGTAAACTAGGGCATATGTAAAGGACAATGGACTCTAATGATGTACACCGACACAAGCACCGACACATGCACACACATCACATGGTTACTTTAGATGAATGTTTAGGGAATGTATGCTTAGGAATCACGATACTTAGAAAATTTCTCTTTTCCAAAAAATATGAACAACTTCACTCAAATAATTTTCTAAATAAACCTTGGGATCAAAATCCCATTGATTTTCCCTTCATTTTCTTAAACAAAAACCTTAATGAATTTTAATCATACTTAGACTTTTTTTTTTTTTTGCAAAATAACTAATTCCACCTCACATTTCCCAAATCTCATGCCCTTGAGGCCTCTCTCTCTTATTCTTCAAAATTCCATTTTCAAAATTAAAATCAACCAACAAAAACAAAAACATTTTTTTGGAAGAGAACTACGGTGGATTTGATCCCTTAAAAGGGTACGTAGGCAAGGAACCAATATTCCTTCAATTCAAATAAAATAAAAATCCAAACACTTTCTTCTCCCTCCAATTCTTGACTTAGTAAACTCTTAGGTGTAAATATCATTTTTCAAATAGCATTTAAAAATAAAGCGCGCGCGTAGAAAGTAAAGACGGTTCCTATAGGATACTATAGTCGTTATGGGTGCCTAACACCTTCCCGTAACGAAAACAACTCCCGGACCTCGATTCTCAAGGGTTTTTCTTATTTTTTCCCTTCCCAAGAAAAAATGAGATATCAAAGGTTAAAAAGGTTCAAACTTAATCAATGTTTGACACCCGAAAAACCAAGATAAAACAGCTGGCGACTTCACTGGGGAGATTCGAGAGTTACGCCTAGTCTTTATTTCCACGCTTGCGCTTTTGTTTTTACTTGCTTCTTTTTGCTTCCTTATGTGAATAAATGTTTAAATTCTTGCTAACGTGTGGGGCGAGAATATCAAAAGTCCTACACCCGGGCTGAGTGAACTTAGGATTTAGGGGGGATATAATCGACAATTCATTCCGAGGGTTGCCTCGTGTATTGGATTATACGATCAATCCCACATAGCTGAGGCATTTTGGGGGTGATGTTGTCGACGCGTGTTGTCGCGTTTAGGCACTTTACTTCTAATTGTTCTATGACGCTATGAACTGTAGATAACCGAACCCATCCATGGCCATTTTCTAGGATGTAGTGCGGAGGCTAAACCGAGTGTTGTCTCAAGTTTTAGTCGTCACGGGATACTACACTCAAGTTAGACCTTCTTACGGATAATCATGGAGCGAGTGTTTGTCTCGTGACACCATGATGTACGTGAGAGAGGTTGTGACTTGGGAACTTTTTAGAACCCGGTTACCATTATCCAAAACCCTAGATTCACCAGACACCTTGTCCACCCATGACTCCTTGACTTTGAATCTCAACCCACCATGTTTTCTCCGTACTTGAACATGATCATGCATACATGCATACATGCATAAACTTTTTCCCATGCATTTATCGAAGGGCTTAGACAAATTAAATTTGTAAACATTGTAAGAATGGGGAAGACTAAGTTTTACAAGTTCAAGGAGGTGGATTTGGCTAGTTTGAGAGATTTGGCACTCAAGATCAAGGATCCGACTGGTTTCCGACATCGTTACAGGGCCTTACTTACTCTTCTCCGGACTAATGTGGATGAGAAGCTCATGCACACTCTAGTGCAATTCTATGATTGGGACTATCAATGCTTCACTTTTCCCGACTTTCAGTTGGTACCCACACTCGAGGCTTATTCTTGCTTGATGGATCTATCTATTGGTAAGCGGGTACCTTTCGCGGGACTTGAGAATCCTCCTACTCCTTTGGTTATTGCCCGTGATCTCTATCTCAAAACTACCAATGTTTCCAAGAATCTTGTCGTTAAGGCTCACATCTGAGGATTCACTTTGGAGTACTTACTTGAGAAAGCCAACCTCAAAACTACTTGTCAGGACACTCTTGAGGCTATTCTTGCACTACTCATCTATGGGCTTATTCTCTTTCCGAATCTTGATGGCTTCGTGGACATGAATGTTATTATGATCTTCCACTCCAAGAATCCGGTTCCTACTTTGCTTGCTGACACATACCATGCCATTCACGATCGATCCGGCAAGGGTCGTGGATACATTATTTGCTGTGTACTTCTCCTCTATAGGTGGTTTATTTCGCCCTTCCGAAGTCTTTCCATGATAATCCAGAGAATTGGACCATTTCACAGAGGATCATGGCTCTCACCCCCTAATGAAGTGGTTTGGATCACTCCCGCTGCTAGAGTCAAAGAAATCATCTTCGGTGGTGGGAAATTTCTTAATGTACCTCTTCTTGGTACCCAGGGTGGAATCAACTATAACCCGGAGCTCGCCTTGCGACAATTTGGTTTCCTGATGAAAGAGAAGCCTATCTATCTTGCTACATCTCCTTACTTCTTCCATTACTCTAATGCTCCCACAGGAATAAGAGAAGATTTCATAGAGGCTTGGTCTAAGCTTCGGAAGAAAGAGGTGAAGCATATGGGTGTGAGGTCCGGTGTTGCCCATGAGGCCTATACTCAGTGGGTGATAAGCCAGGCCGAGAAGATTGGCATGCCTTACCCCGCTATGAGATATGTGTCCGCATCTATTCCAACCATGCCTTTGCCTCTACTTCCACCTACTCAGGAGATGTATCAGGAGCATCTAGCTATGGAAAGCCGAGAGAAGCATCAGTGGAAGACTAGATATTATGAGGCTGAGAATTTAATCATGACTTTGGATGGAAAAGATGAACAGAAGACTCATGAGGTTTTAACATTGAAGAAAGAGTTGGCTAAATCTAAAAGAGAAATTGAAGAAAAGGATAAGTTGCTTATGAGAGATTCCAAGAGGGCTAGGGGTGCCCGTAACTTTTATGCCCGATACTGCAGTTATGAGTCTAAGACTGAGTCCGAGGATGATACTTCCACTTCCTATGCTTGAGGATTTCTGTTTCCTGTTGTTATTTCCAGTTGTTATTGTTGTTTTACATTTCAAAGTCTATCCCTTGGTTTAGTATTTCAAAGGGAGTTGTCTTGTAAGACCTTGTGATGTTTAAAATGTTTCAGTTTGTTTAAGTAATGTTTACAAATTTCTAATTTGTCTAAAACCCTTCGATAACACAAAAAGAGTCTTTTTGCATATGCATTTACACATCTCATGCATCATATGCATTCATTGGTCACAAAAGACTTCCCTCGTGCTCATTGCCTCCTGGTTCTTCTACCGCAGCCTGAAAAGTGGCTTTTGCTCGTAAGGTTTACCAACCAGATAGAGTTCATCAAACAAGATTATACAAGAGAAGAAACATGGCTAACTTTGAAGAAGAAAATGCTCAGCTCCGTGCCGAATTGGCTGCTATGAAAGAAGACTTGGCTAAGGCTCATGACGTTATGTCTACTATGATGGCTGCACAAGAACAACCAGCCACATCTGTTCTAGCTTCTACTGAAATGATTCCGTCTATCCACTGTCTACTGTGGTTTCTGATGCTCGGTTTGTTATGCCCAATGGACGCCCTTATGGACTCTCAGATTCCTGTGACAACTTTTGCATCTACCTCTATGCCTCAAGTGACTACTGTTGTTACCGATCTTATTGCACACACTGTGCAATAGGTAATCGATGTTGATACTCTGCGTGGACAAGATCCTATAATGAAGGCTATGAGAAAACAGTTAAGAGAGCTAGCCGGAGAGCTCCGTGAGGTCAAAGCTAGCCGTGGGAACAGTGTTTCTGCTAAGGCTTGTGATCTATGCCTGGTATCCTGATTTGAGGTTCCTAAGAAGTTCAACGTGCCAGATTTTGACAAATACAATGGATCTTCTTGTCCACATAGCCATGTCATTCGGTACGTCGGAAAGATGGCCAACTACGCAGATAATGATGCGCTGATGATCCACTGCTTCCAGGATAGCTTGATGGAAGATGCGGCAGACTGGTACACTGGTTTGAGCAAAGACAATATCCATACTTTTGAGGAACTCACTGCTGCTTTTGAAAATCATTATGAGTTTAACACCCGCTTGAAGCCGAATAGGGATTCTCTTAAGTCTTTGTCTCAGAAGTCAGATGAAACCTTCCGTGAATATGCCCAGAGATGGAGAGGGGCAGCTGCCCGTGTTTCTCCTCGGCTTGATGAGGAAGAACTGACACAGACATTCCTGAAAACTTTGAAGAAGGAATACGTTGAAAGAATGATAGTCTCTGCCCCAAATAATTTCTCCGACATGGTTACTATGGAAACTCGCCTAAAGGAGGTTGTCAGAGAAGGTATCATTGTTTTTGAAAAAGGTGAGTCCTCAGCTAGCGCGCCAAAGAAGTACGGTAATGGCCACCATAAGAAGAAAGAATCCGAAGTAGGGATGGTATCTGGTAACCAGTCTACAGCTGCTACTCAGTTACCCCTACCCTACCAATATATGCAGTACTCTCAACATCCTTTCTTCCCACCATTCTACCAGCAATATCCTCTGCCACCGGGTCAACCACCAGTGCCCGTTAATGCCATTGCTCAGCAGGTACAACAACAGCCTCCTGCTCAACAGCAACAGCAGCAACAACAGGTCCTCGGCCCAAGACTTATTTTCCACCAATACCAATGTGGTATGCTGATCTGCTCCCAACTCTACTCGCTAAAGGCCACTGCGTCACCAGACCAGGCAAGCCTCCGCCTACGCCATTGCCTCCCAGGTTCTGACAGGATCTCACATGTGAATTCCATCAGGGCGCTCAAGGCCACGATGTGGAAGGTTGCTATGCTCTGAAGTACGTTGTAAAGGATCTGATAGACAGAGGACGGTTGACTTTTGAAAATAGTGTTCCTCATGTTCTTGACAATCCACTTCCAAACCATGCTGCCGTTAACATGATCGAGGCTTTCGAAGGAGTTCATGTTCCTCGAGAAGCTCCCACTTTAGATGTCCATAATGTTGCTACTCCTTTAGTGCCACTACATGTCAAACTTTGCCAAGCTTCTTTATTTGATCACGATCATGCTTCTTGTTCAGAATGTCTTCAAAATCCTATGGGTTGTTGTGTGATGCAAGGTGATATACAAAGCCTAATGGATAGCAAACATTTGATTGTCAGTGATGTTTGTGTGATTATGCCAGTGTTTCATGATTCTCCTGCTACGTGTGTGCCGCAGGCAAAGAATGTTGAACCCTTAGTAATCAGGTTACCTGGCCCGGTGTCTTATGCCTCTACTAAGGCAATCCCTTACAAGTATGATGCAACTATGATTGAGAATGGGGTGGAAGTGCCTCTGGCATCCCCAGCTACTGTTCATAACGTTGCTGGAGAAATTACAACTCTGAAGAGCGGAAAGGTCCGTCCACCCTTGTTCCAAAAGAAGGTGGTTACACCTGTTGCCACAATAACTCCACCAGTTGCTCCTCCTATTGACAAGAACACCGGCCCATCAGGCCAGTCTATTGAAGAGTCTAATCTGGACGAAATTCTGAGGCTTATTAAAAAGAGCGATTATAAGATTGTAGATCAGCTGCTGCAAACTCCGTCAAAAATATCCATCTTGTCTCTGCTCCTGAGCACAGAAGCTCACAGGAAAGTGTTAATGAAGGTACTGGAACAGGCCTATGTTGATCATGAAGTCTCCGTGGATCAGTTCAATGGAATAGTGGGTAACATCACTGCTTGCAATAACTTGGGGTTTGGTGACGATGATCTCCCCGAAGCAGGGAAATACCACAATTTAGCTCTGCATATCTCCGTCCACTGTAAGTCTGACATGATATCCAATGTGTTGGTGGACACTGGATCATCCTTAAATGTAATGCCTGAGTCTACATTGAGACAGTTGAGTCATCATGGAATTTCTCTAAGGGGAAGCAGTTATTTGGTTAAGGCTTTTGACGGATCTCGTAAGGATGTTCTTGGAGAGGTAGATTTGCCAATTACCATTGGTCCTGAGACATTCCAGATCACTTTCCAGGTCATGGACATCAATGCTTCTTACAGTTGTCTCCTCGGAAGACCGTGGATTCACGACGCTGGGGCAGTAACTTCTACTATGCATCAAAAGCTCAAGTTTGTGAGGAATGGTAAGCTTGTCACTGTACATGGTGAAGAAGCGTATCTGGTTAGCCAAGTGTCGTCTTTCTCTTGTGTTGAAGCAGGGTCCGCTGAAGGGACGTCATTTCAAGGCTTGACTGTTGAAGGTGCAGAGCCCCGGAGAGCTAGTGCTAGTATGGCTTCATTGAAAGACGCCCAAAAAGCTGTTCAAGAAGGGCAAGCTGTTGGCTGGGGCAAAGTGATACAGATTTTGGAAAACAAGCGTAAAGAGGGCCTTGGGTTCTCCCCGACCTCAGGCGTTTCAACAGGAACTTTCTATAGTGCTGGGTTTATTAATGCTATTGCTGAAGATGCTGTTGAAAGTAGTTATGTGCCTACGTTTGTTGTACCAGGAGGCACCGTGAGAAATTGGGAGGCCATTGATGTTCCTTTAGTCATGCATGCTTCCATGTAATGTGTCTTGTTGCTCATGCTTTTCTTTGTTTTCAAAATAACAATCCTTTCGCTCTGCCCAAGGCGAAAGTGATATCCTTGTAAGGGCATGTTTGTTTCGGCATTGTCGTTATCAATAAAAGTTGTCGTCTTTTCTGCGACTCTTTGTTTTTGTACTTTTTAGTGCCTTTTTCTTGGAAATAATGGTACTGCCAGAAAAAACCAAAACATCTGTATTTTCTTATTAATTTCAAAAATCTGCATGAAAAACATTTTTTCTAAAATCATTCCAATCATATTATGCAGATTGAACCATAATAAACCCGTTGAACACAGTGACCCTATGGTTCCTCCAAATTTTGAATTCCCTGTATATGAAGCTGAAGATGAGGAAGATGATGAAGAGATACCGTATGAGATTACTCGACTGCTTGAGCAAGAAAGAAGAGCCATTCAGCCTCACTAGGAAGAGATTGAGCTTATCAACCTGGGTACTGAAGAGAACAAGCGTGAGATCAAAATTGGTACAAAAGAAGAGCCATTCAGCTTCTCCATGATTATCCAGACGTCTTTGCATGGTCCTATGAAGATATGCCGGGTCTAGATCCCAAGATTGTGGAACATCGGATACCGACAAGATCTGAATATCTTCCTGTCAAACAAAAATTGAGAAGGTCTCGTCCAGACATGGCTCTTAAGATCAAGGCTGAGGTGCAAAAGCAAATTGATGCTGGCTTCCTCATGACAGCTGAATATCCCGAGTGGATTGCTAACATTGTACCAGTACCAAAGAAAGATGGGAAAGTTCGAATGTGTGTTGATTACAGAGATTTGAATAAAGCTAGTCCGAAAGATAACTTCCCATTGCCTCATATTGATGTGCTCGTTGACAGTACTGCTCAGTCTAAAGTGTTCTCTTTTATGGATGGTTTCTCTGGCTATAACCAGATACGGATGTCACCAGAAGATAGAGAAAAGACGTCCTTCATCACTTCGTGGGGAACGTTCTATTATAAAGTGATGTCGTTCGGTTTAATAAATTCGGATGCAACCTATCAAAGGGGTATGACTACTCTGTTTCATGATATGATTCACAAAGAAATTGAAGTATATGTTGATGACATGATTGTGAAATCAAGTGATGAAGAGCAGCATATTGTGTATTTGAAAAAGATGTTTGAAAGATTGAGAAAGTACAAGCTGCGATTGAATCCCAACAAGTGCACATTTGGTGTAAGATCTGGAAAGTTGCTAGGCTTCATCGTCAGTCAAAGAGGCATTGAAGTTGATCTTGATAAAGTCCGAGCCATCAGAAAGATGCCGGTCCCTCAAACTGAAAAGCAAGTCAGAGGTTTCCTCGGACACCTGAATTATATTTCAAGATTTATATCTCACATGACCACTACTTGTGGACCAATTTTCAAATTGCTCAGAAAGAATCAGCCTGTTGTATGGAACGATGAGAGCCATGAAGCTTTCGATAGCATTAAAGAATACTTGTTGGAGCCACCTATCCTTGTCCCGCCAGTGGAAGGAAGGCCTTTGATTATGTACCTGTCAGTGTTAGATGATTCCGTGGGTTGTGTTCTCGGTCAACAAGACGAGACTGGAAAGATAGAACATGCTATCTATTATCTGAGCAAGAAGTTCATCGACTGTGAGACTCGGTATACAATGCTTGAAAAGACTTGTTGTGCTTTAGCTTGGGCTGCCAAACGCCTGCGTCATTATATGGTGAATCATACAACTTGGTTGATATCCCGAATGGATCCAATCAAGTACATCTTTGAAAAGCCTGCTGTTACTGGAAAGATTGCACGTTGGCAAATGTTGTTGTCTGAATATGATATTGTGTACAAAGCTCAAAAAGCAATCAAAGAAAGTATCCTTGCTGAGCATCTTGCTTGTCAACCTCTTGATGATTACCAACCGCTTAAGTTTGATTTCCCTGATGAAGAGATTATGTATCTGAAAGCCAAAGACTGTGAAGAGCCACCAATCAATGAAGGGTCGGATCCCAATAGCAAATGGGGGTTGATATTTGATGGTGCTGTCAATGCTTATGGTAAAGGGATTGGGGCCATTATTGTAACTCCACAGGGGCACCACATTCCTTTCACTGCACGAATAACTTTCGAATGCACGAACAACGTGGCTGAATATGAAGCATGCATCTTGGGCATTGAAGAAGCCATTGATATGAGGATTAAGCACCTTGACATCTATGGTGATTCCGCACTTGTTATTAATCAGATAAAAGGTGAATGGGAGAATCACCATGAGAAGTTGATCCCTTACCGTGACTATGCAAGACGTCTGTTGACATACTTTACCAAGGTTGAGTTGCACCATATCCCTCGGGATGAAAACTAGATGGCTGATGCCCTTGCTACTCTGTCTTCCATGTTTCGTGTGAACCACTGGAATGATGTGCCCGTAATCAAGGTACAGCGTCTTGATAGACCCGCTCATGTGTTTACTATTGAAAGCATGCCAGATCAGGCTGATGGAGATGTGAATGATAGAAAACCTTGGTATTATAATATCAAACAGTTCTTGCAGAATCATGAATATCCACCTGGTGCCTCCAATAGGGATAAGAAGACTTTGAGGAGATGGGCTAGTAGATTCCTTCTGGACGGAGAAATCCTATACAAGAGGAACTATGACATGATCTTATTGAGATGCGTTGATGAACAAGAAGCTGAGAAATTGATGCACGATGTACATGACGGCACTTTTGGGACCCATGCTACAGGTCACACTATGTCGAGAAAACTGTTAAGAGCTGGCTATTACTGGATAACTATGGAGGGTGACTACTACAGACATGCCAAGAGATGCCACAAATGTCAAATCTATGCTGACAAGATTCATGTGCCTCCACATGCCCTCAATGTTATATCTTCCTCGTGGCCTTTCTCTATGTGGGGCATTGACATGATCGGAAGAATTGAACCAAAAGCTTCTAATGGACATCGTTTCATTCTGGTTGCAATTGACTACTTCACCAAGTAGGTTGAAGCTGCTTCCTATGCAAATGTGACCAAGCAAGTGGTAGTGAAGTTTATCAAGAATAACATCATCTGTCGATATGGTGTTCCTAACAAAATCATTACTGACAATGGTTCCAATCTGAACAATAGCATGATGCAAGCTTTATGTGAAAAATTCAAGATTGAACATCACAACTCTTCTCCTTATAGACCTCAGATGAATGGTGCAGTTGAGGCCGCTAACAAGAATATCAAGAAGATTGTTCAGAAGATGGTCACTACTTACAAAGACTGGCATGAGATGCTAGCTTTTGCCGTGCATGGTTACCGTACTACGGTGCGCAGTTCAACCGGGGCAACGTCTTTTTCTCTGGTATATGGCATGGAAGCAGTTCTCCCTCTAGAAGTGGAGATTCCACCTCTTCGAGTGATCATGGAAGCAAAATTAACCGAGGCTGAATGGTGTCAAAGTCGGTATGATCAGTTGAATTTGATTGAAGAGAAACGCATGGATGCTATGGCTCATGGACAGTTGTATCAAGTGCGAATGAAGAATGCCTTTGACAAGAAAGTCCGACCTCGAGAATTCAAGGAAGGCGAACTTGTATTGAAAAGAAGGATAAGCCAGCAACCCGACCCAAGGAGCAAGTGGACACCTAACTATGAGGGTCCTTATGTTGTCAAGAAGGCTTTCTCCGATGGTGCTTTGATCCTTACACACATGGATGGTGTTGAACTTCCGAATCCTGTAAATACCGATATAGTCAAGAAATACTTTGTCTAAAAATATGAAAAGAACAGCGTGGTAGGTCGAAAACCCGAAAGGGCGGCCTAGGCAAAAATACGTTTCCCGGTGGATCGAAAACTCGAAAAGGCGATCCAGGCAAAAGTTAGGGACAAAAAAATGAATATGAAAAAGCTCGCTGAGATTGTACGCAACTCAGGCAAGAATGAGCGTCTCGATGAGCCGAAAACCCAAAAGGGCGGTTCATGCAAAAATGAGATTGATAATAAAAGACAAGTAACTATATTTGGCAAACCACCATCACACCTTGGGGCATCTGCAGCCGTCAATGATCGTCTTCATCAGAAGCTTCTGTATTTGTGAATTCAAAATTTCTATGAAATGTAGCGGTCATCGTGTTCAATGTACCACCAACCAATAAAATTACCATTTTCCAAGCTTTGTAAATCCGTGGAGTTATGTCTTTGGCTGACTTCCACCCTACTACATCAATTTGAGCCTGTGCTGTTGTTTGAAACTCTACTTTCTTTCTATTTTCAATGTTATGTACAAAATATTTTCTTTCTATTTTGATAATGTCAATGTCTGAAACAAACATCTTTGAAAATTGAAAAACCTTTTTCTATCTATCTTGAAAGCAAATCTGAGCAATAGGGTACATTCCAGTGAAAAATGCATGAATGAATGTGTGTCAATGTCTATTCCAATACATGTTACGAGCAGGTTGTTCCCCAGGATGATCTGTGGTCAATGGCAAGAATGAAAAAACAGAATAAAAATGAAAGAAAAATTTGCAAAACACAAATGAAAAGATCGCTAAGTTGAAAACCCGAAAGGGCGGCTTAGGCAAAAATGAGCACTCCGCTGATTGACAACCTATGAAGGCAATTCAGGAAAAAATGGGGCAATGAAAAGAATTTATACCCGGTGAACCGAAAACCCGAAAGGGCGGTTCAGGAAAAAATGGGATTGAAAAATGAAAGAATGAAAATGATATGAAAAGCATTGACCACAGATGCGAACATCCAATGTTTACCCAGCACTGACACGCCTAACAATGGCGACTTGTATCAAAGAATCTTCCAAGGTTCCCTCTTCTGCAAGTTTTGTATGTGATATGATATATTGCCCTCAGCCATGGTTTCGATTCGTCTCTCAACGACGGTCTCTCCAAAGAGGATTCCTGTGTGTATATGTTATAGCACGAGCCACTACGTGCCCAATCTTCCAATGTTTTGTCTGTCTCTGTGAAACTTCTCTACCAAAGTTGTAAACCAATGATGCATTTCCAAGCATTCATACATGCATAATCATGCATTCTATGTGCTCATACATTTGATAATATTGCTATACCATACATACATGTTGCATTTCCAATCTCAATTTCAATTCAACTCAATCTCAATTTCAATTCAACTCAATCTCAACTTCCAATTCAATTCAATTTCAACTCCCAATTCAATGACTGTGTCTATGTCTCTGCTAAAATTCTCAATTCAATTCCATGTCTATGTTTGTGTCTCTGATTATTTTCAACCTTCAATTTCTATTTCAATGTCAACTTTCAATTCAATTCAAATCAATGTTAATCCACTCTCAATTTGCTTTTGGGCCAACAATAATGGTCATGTCTATCTTCAATTTAAGTCAAATGTCAGTCTACCCTCAATTCGTATCTTGTTAAATCAAGACTCCAATGTATTTTGCTACATGTCTTGTTATAGGTCAAGTGGCTAGTTCGATCCAAAGAACAGCTTGTACCTGCTTATATGCTTGTGTTTCCGGTCAAACGACAAGTTCGATCCAAAGAACAGTTTGTACCCTGCTTATGTTTTGTTATCGGTCAAACGACAAGTTCGATCCAAAGAACAGTTTGCACCAACCTACATGTTGTGATATTGATCAAGCCGCAAGTTCGATCCAAAGAACAGCTTGTATCAACTTTTTTCTATGCCTCCAGGTCAAATAGCAAGTTCGATCCAAAGAACAGTTTGTACCTGCCTATCTGTTTGTGTTTTCAATCAAGTAGCAAGTTCGATCCAAAGAACAGCTTGTATCTGCCTATATGTCTATGTTTCTGGTCAAGCGACAAGTTCGATCCAAAGAACAGCTTGTACCTGTCTTGTATTTCTGTTCCCAGTCAAGCAGCAAGTTCGATCCAAAGAATAGCTTGTACTCACCTTCTGTCTGTATCACATGGTCAAGTGGCTAGTTCGATCCAAAGAACAGCTTGTACCTACCTTTTGTCCCCTGGTTTGTCTACCCTGTCAATGTCTACCAAGATTCCCAGTGATATGACATGCTTTGTAGACTCCAGTTGTTTGTCTTGCATTCATAATCGAAATGTTGCATGGCATTCATGTTTATTGCTAATGCGAGAACGTATTTTTATGTCCAAAAACAGTGCAAATGTTAATATTTAAGTATCTTCGTCCCGTCAAA
Organism: Medicago sativa; assembly: GCF_051527215.1. NCBI lineage: Eukaryota > Viridiplantae > Streptophyta > Magnoliopsida > Fabales > Fabaceae > Medicago > Medicago sativa. Next base: position 35,562,875 of record NC_140751.1, read on the forward strand.
TCAAAGACTTCGTCTCTTGACCCTCCGAACGAAGAAACTTAAATAGGGGCAGCTGTTATACCCTAATTTTGGACCTAAAAATACTTGCTCAAAATGTCTTTCCATCTTTGATATGTGTCTATTACTCTTGAAAGATTACCAATTTGCTGTTGTTTTACACTGATATTTTACTCTGCTTCATCTCCCAATTTAGCTTTAAAAATCTTTTCAACTGTGTATTTGTCTATGTTCCCTTTGCATTTCAAGCCATCCAAAATGTTTTTCTTGCATCTCAAGTCATTTGAAATGGTCTCTGATCAATTGCATATTTCTCTGCATCTTATTTCAATGTTATTTGCAAAATTCATGAAAAAGGGTATTTTAGTCATTTCCTGCATTCAAATTCATTCTAGTCCTTGAAAATTGTTTCTGGGTTTTTTCAATCTGTTTGTATAAATCCTTGTTTCAATTCCACGTTAAAATCCATTCCAAAGATTGTATCTGAGTCATTTTGGGCCAATTAGTCCTTAAGGGCATTTTAGTCATTTCCAGTGTTAAAACTCTGTTTAATCTCTAAAAATTGTCTCTGAGTCTTTTCAATTGGTCTGAATAAACTCTTGCTTCTATTCCATGTTAAAATCCATTTCAAAGCTTGCATCTGAGTCATTTTGAGTCATTTTAGTCCCTAGGGGTATTTTGGTCATTTCACACAAAAATTTGACAGAGAGAGGTTACTTTGAAGTACCTCATTTATGTAATTGGTTCATTTTAGTCCATTTTGTGTTTTTTATTGGTTTCACTTTACGTTTTTTCCAATTTACCAATTTTATTCCAATTTTATTATTATTTGCATTTCAGTCCTTCAAGATTTTAAAAATTACACTTTAGTCCTTCTTTTCATTTTATTTTTCTTTAAAAGTCTTTTTCAATTTACATTTTGGTCCTTTAGTATTGAAAATTGCATATTAGTCCAGTTTGTCAAAATTGCAGTTTGGTCCCTGTACTTTCGAAAATTGCAGGAAGGTCCTTAAGCCAAGTTTAGTCCAAAGCAAGTCCAGAATACGTGGCAAGCACTCATTGGCTTACAAGTACACATGTCAGCTATAAATACGACACATCATCAATGTTCAGTGCCAACAGAACCATTCATTCAGTGCCAACTCAACAAACACCAATCCCATTTCTCTCTCTTCTCCACAGAATCAAACCCTAACCGTTTCAGAAAATTCTCAAGAACACGATGAAGTTCATGAAGAACTTCATCCCCAAATCCTAAACCCTAACTGTCCAGAATCAAAATCCACACCAATTCATCACAAATCCTTATCAATTTCATCACACAAAACTCAATTCAACAATTATTGCACCAAATTAGTTCGAATTTACCAAAAATTCTCAGAGATTCTCTGAGGAATCTTCATCATTGAATTTTTACCATCGCAATTCTAGCGTAGCTACATCACCAACGGTGACGAATCCAGCGCGATCACGAAGGATTTAGAAAGAAAAGAAGAAGAAGGATTGAATTCGAAGTGAACCAGAGAAGAAGAGGGACGTGTTCACCTGCTTGTTTTCAGTTCGAAACAACAACGAAGCATTCACCAGAAGATCAGGGAAAAGATTCAAGAAGCTTCTTTCATTTTCTTCTTCAAAATCTCCAAATCAAATCACAGGTAAACACGTAAAACTTCTCAGTTTTTCTTTAAACACATCAACGAAGTTAGATCGAAGTAGATCGGTGTTTTCTGGAAAAGATAAGTGAAAAAGATTCAAAACCGAAAAGTTCTTGAAAAAGCCGTAAGTTTAAACCCCGATCTACTCCGTTTTAGTCACAATTTCACGAAACTAGTTCCAGATTCATAAAGAGGAGACTCAGACGAACACAACGATGTAAAATTTTTTTAGAAAACGTTCAGGTGTGGTGGCACCGCCGGCGAACCACCACACCTTCACCGTTGTGTTCATCGGAGAAGACGAAGAGAGAAGTTGCAGAGCATCTCTCTCTAAAACGTTGTAGTGAGAGAAAGGGGAGAAGAAAGTGAGCTGGACCGGTCACCTTGTGTTTATATAAACACATGAACCGGTCTGGTTCAGTTTGGTTCGTTCCTTTCTTGATCCACATCGTTAGATCTTTGGTTTGCCACGTGTATGATCCAGATGCTTTGTTTCCATGTGCCTGAACCATCTTATAGTGTGTTGCGCGTTCTTGACTGTTAGATCTAGGGTTTTGGATGATCTGGATCAATCCAACGCCTCTGAGGCTCCTGGATGATCCAGATCCATCCATATGCTTGGGCCTGGGCTTCTGTTATACTGAACTTCGTATTCTTGTGATTTGTTTGCTATTTTGACACTATCTTTTGATAATTGCACCCCTACATGTTCAAAAATTTTAATAAAAAAATTCTTATGTGTTTTTAATGCGTTTCTTGATATTTTTGTGAATGTTTTACATGTTAAAAAAATTGATAAAAAAATATATGATATCTCTTGTGATTTGTTGGTTTTTTTGTTAAATTTTTGTGAATTCTTGCTATGTTTTCCTATGAGGTTTTGTCAAATTGATATTGATATTTGATGTGCAATTTTGTGATATGTTTGTCTCTGATTTGTGTCCCTTTTTATACTGTTTGTAAAAGCAATTTGTTAATTTGTTGTGTTGCAAGTTATGTGGATATTGTTTGTGAGAGTAAAGTGCCAAATATGTCTAAAATATATCATGATTCTTGACTTGAATGTGTTCTTATAATTCTCATATTATTGATTGTGATAAAACCTTTGAAAATTGTCATGATATGGGAATTATAGGTCATATACTTGTCTTGATATTATGATAAATTTTAGGTATATTTTGCTAAGAGTTTTGTCACCTCTTGTGTTAAGTTTTTGCTACTTTGTTTAAAATTTCTATTCTATTATGCCATGTTATGTTACTAACCCTCTCATCCATAGTTCATTCATAGCATTCTCATCCCATCCCTCTAGATTTAATTTTCTTGCAATTTACATTTCTTGCAAAGAATTAGGATGTAAAGACCTTGGAATTTTGTAATTTTCATTATGTTTTTAATTTCTTGCAAGACCATAGCATGTAAACTAGGGCATATGTAAAGGACAATGGACTCTAATGATGTACACCGACACAAGCACCGACACATGCACACACATCACATGGTTACTTTAGATGAATGTTTAGGGAATGTATGTTTTAGATGTATGCTTAGGAATCACGACACTTAGAAAAATTCTCTTTTCCAAAAAATATGAACAAATTCACTCAAATAATTTTCTAAATAAACCTTGGGATCAAAATCCCATTGATTTTCCCTTCATTTTCTTAAACAAAAACCTTAATGAATTTTAATCATACTTAGACTTTTTTTTTTTTGCAAAATAACTAATTCCACCTCACATTTCCCAAATCTCATGCCCTTGAGGCCTCTCTCTCTTATTCTTCAAAATTCCATTTTCAAAATTAAAATCAACCAACAAAAACAAAAACATTTTTTTGGAAGAGAACTACGGTGGATTTGATCCCTTAAAAGGGTACGTAGGCAAGGAACCAATATTCCTTCAATTCAAATAAAATAAAAATCCAAACACTTTCTTCTCCCTCCAATTCTTGACTTAGTAAACTCTTAGGTGTAAATATCATTTTTCAAATAGCATTTAAAAATAAAGCGCGCGCGTAGAAAGTAAAGACGGTTCCTATAGGATACTATAGTCGTTATGGGTGCCTAACACCTTCCCGTAACTAAAACAACTCCCGGACCTCGATTCTCAAGGGTTTTTCTTATTTTTTCCCTTCCCAAGAAAAAATGAGATATCAAAGGTTAAAAAGGTTCAAACTTAATCAATGTTTAACACCCGAAAAACCAAGATAAAACACCGTGGACTTTGTGGTAATGGATATTGAAGAAGACGATGATGTGCCCATAATTCTAGGAAGAGCCTTTATGTTAGCCGCAAGAATGATGATAGACTATGATGATGATTTGATGAAAGTGCGACTTGATAATGAGGAAATTAATTTCAATCTCCATGATGCAATGAAGCACTCCAAAGACAAAGTAGATTGTTTTAAGGTGGATGCAATGGATGAAGTTATCATGGATACAAGGAAACAATTGCATAAGCCGACAACTATTAAAATAGTGCTCACCAACGCACTTAATGTTCTTATTGCGGAGGACGAAAAAGAAATTGAAGAATGTTTGAAAGATCTTGAGACTTTAAAGGAGATTCCCCCAAAGAAAGCTAAGATGGAGGAAATGAAAGACAAAGACAAGGTTGAAGAATCAAAGGTTGAAATGAAAGTCTTGCCGTCACATCTTACGTATGTGTTCCTTGAAGAAGATGGCATAAAACCGGTGATTATCAGTAGTTCTTTGTCAAACAATGAAGAAGAGAAGTTGATTGAAGTTCTCAAGTGCAACAAAGAAGCAATAGGTTGCAAGTTGTCCGACCTCAAAGGCATAAGCCCCTCATATTGTATGCACAAGATCAATATGGAGGAGAACTTCAAACCGGTAGCTCAACCGCAACGCCGGTTAAATCCAACAATGAAAGAGGTAGTCTGCAAAGAAGTGGTTAAGTTACTTGAGGCAGGCATGATCTATCCAATCTCGGATAGTGCTTGGGTAAGCCCGGTACAAGTGGTGCCAAAGAAGGGTGGCATGACGGTAGTCAAAAATGAAAAGAATGAGCTCATTCCTACAAGAACCGTCACCGGTTGGCGGATGTGTACTGATTACCGACGACTTAACCAAGCTACAAGGAAAGATCATTTTCCATTGCCTTTCATGGACCAAATGCTTGAACGATTGTCCGGGCAAGCATACTATTGTTTCCTTGACGGCTACTCGGGCTATAACCAAATCACCGTCAATTTAGAGGACCATGAAAAGACGACATTCACTTGTCCCTTTGGAGTTTTTGCTTATCAAAGGATGTCGTTTGGGTTATGCAATGCGCCAGCAACATTCCAAAGATGTATGCAAGCGATATTCTCCGATTTGATTGAGAAGAGTATTGAGGTATTCATGGATGATTTCTCTGTGTTTGGATCATCCTATGATGTTTGCTTGAACAACTTAGAAACCGTGCTGAAGCAGTGTAAAGAAACAAATCTAGTGCTTCATTGGGAAAAATGCCATTTCATGGTGACCGAAGGTATTGTACTTGGTCACAAGATATCATCAAGAGGCATTGAAGTTGACAAGGAAAAGATTGATGTGATCAGAAAGCTCCCACCACCGGTGAATGTTAAAGGGATCCATAGCTTTCTTGGCCATGCGGGGTTTTATCGGAGATTCATCAAATACTTCTCAAAGATAGCCAAACCATTGAGCAACTTGCTCAATAAAGATAAGTCTTTTGTTTTTGATAATGATTATTTAATTGCATTTGAAACTTTTAAAAAAATGTTTAACCTCCGCACCAATAATCACTGCTCCTAATTGGGATTTAAATTTTGAATTGATGTGTGATGCTAGTTATTACGCTGTTGGTGTCGTGTTAGGTCAACGTAAGAACAAATTTTTTCATGCCATACATTATGCGAGTAAAGTTTTAAACAAAGCACAAATCAATTATGCTACCACAGAAAAAGAACTACTTGCAATTGTGTATGCATTAGAAAAATTTCGCTCTTACCTCATTGGTTCAAAGATTATTGTATATACTAACCATGAAGCCATCAAGTATCTGCTCACTAAATCCGACTTAAAACCAAGACTCATCCGTTGGATGCTACTTCTTCAAGAGTTTGATTTAGAAATCAAGGACAAGAAAGGTACAAAGAATCTTGTGGCTGACCACTTATCAAGGTTGACGAACAATGAGGTGACAAGGAATGAACCGGAAGTTCTTGAAGAATTTTCTGATGAAAAGTTTCTAGCAATCAAAGAAAGACCATGGTTTGTCGATATGGCAAACTACAAAGCAACCAAATTCATTCCGAAAGACTATACATGGCAACAACGCAAGAAGTTCCTCCATGAAGCTAATCATTATGTATGGGATGAGCCATACTTGTTTAAAATTGGAGCAGACAACCTCTTGCGTAGGTGTGTTGATGACGATGAGGTAAAGAAGATCTTGTGGCAATGTCACAACTCAAAGACGCCAATATGGAGGTCACTTCAATGGGGAGAGAACCGCCACAAAGGTACTTCAATCCAGTTTCTATTGGCCAACATTTTCAAAGACGCCAATACACATTGCAAGCATTGTGATGAATGTTAAAGAACCGGATCAATGTCAAAGAGGAATGAAATGCCTCTACAAAGCATTCTTGAAGTGTAAGTGTTTGATTGTTGGGGTATAGACTTTGTTGGCCCCTTCCCTTCATCTTACTCAAATGAATACATCTTGGTAGCCGTTGACTATGTCTTAAAGTAGGTGGAAGCCGTCACATCACCAAAAGCTGATAGCAAGACGGTAGCAAAGTTTCTAAAGAAAAATATCTTCACCCGATTTGGTACACTAAGAGTTTTAATTAGTGATGGAGGATCACACTTTTGCAACACACAACTTGCCAAAGCCTTAGATCATTATGGAGTCAAACATAAGGTGGTATCACCTTATCATCCACAAACAAATGGCCAAGCCGAGGTTTCCAACCGGGAAGTGAAAAGAATTCTAGAGAAAACAGTCTCAACATCTCGGAAGGATTGGTCGGAAAAGCTTGATGAAGCTTTGTGGGCATATAGGACAGCCTACAAGTCTCCTATAGGCCTCACTCCTTTTCAAATGGTCTATGGCAAGTCATGTCATTTACCGGTCGAGTTCAAACACAAAGCTTTTTGGGAACTCAAATTTCTGAACTTTGATCAAGAGAAAGCCGGTGAAAGAAGAAAGATTCAAATGCATCAACTTGAGGAGATGAGGAACCATGCCTATGAATCCTAAAGGTTGTACAAAGAAAGAGTCAAAAAGTACCATGATAAGAAGATCATTCAGAGGCAATTCAGGCCTGGATAGATGGTGCTGCTGTTCAACTCAAGGTTGAGACTATTTCCGAGCAAGTTAAAGTCTAAATGGTCTGGACCTTTCATGGATAATGACGTGAAACCATATGGTGCAGTGGAGCTTGAGGATCCAGTTACTAAAGCTAGCTGGACAGTGAATGGGCAGAGACTTAAGCCCTATTTTGGAGGTGAGATTGATCGGCTTACGTCGACAATTTCACTTGACAATACATGAATTCAATGAAAAAGGCGTCGAGCTAATGACGATAAACTAGCGCTTGTTGGGAGGCACCCCAATTTTGTAAGTATATTTACTGTTTTAATGCATACTAGGTTTAGGAGTCATGTGCATACCTCAAATAATCCAAAATAGAAGTTAGAATGAAAGCAAAAACCTGAACTGTCATAACTCGCGAGGCGAGTAAAACCACTCTCCATGGCGAGTAAATTGGTCATTGACTGCGTTGACTACCAAAGTACTCGCCACTGCGAGTAAAACTGCTCGCGAGGCGAGTAACAGCAGTTCTGACAGTTTCAGTTTCCAAGGCCACTAACTCACATTAACTCCCTCATTAACTTCTCTTAACCACTCATTACCAACCTCAACTTATCATTTTCGGTTTCAATTCTCTGTCTACCCAAAACTCCAAAAAAATTTCTCTCAAACAAACATAAACACTAACCCTAAAAGCTTCAAAGATTAAGTCAAAAAAATCAAGTCAAGTAAAGCTTCAGTTTCATCATATCATTTCTGCACTTGCATATCATTAACAAACATGTATGAATGGCTATCCCTTTTGCAAATTTCTTGAAATGCATGTGAAACCCTAGGGTAGAGGATTGATTTCTATGTTTTGGTTATAGAATCTGAACCCATAAGACATGAGATAATTCTCAATCACCGACTTTCTGTTAAATTAAGAACAAACAACTGTTTCAAACAACCCTAATTTTGTAAAATTTGAAAAATTAAATGGGTTTTGTGTGAGATTTAAATGAGTGTTGATTTGGCATCATCTCTGTGTCTAACAAGGGTCAAATGTTGTATTTAGGGTTAGAAATCATGAAACTGGAACAACTTTTGAAAAAGGGTCGGTTTAGCCAGTTTCTTGGCAACTCGCCCTCGCGAACTTTATCACTCGCCTTGGCGAGTGATCATACTAAACCCAGAAATTCATCAGCTACTCGCCATTGCGAGTAACTCTGCTCGCGAGGCGAGTTGCATCAGTATCTGAATTGCATTTTCTGTTTGAGCCTAATGTCTGCACCTAAAGTAAATTTTTTCATACCATGATGTTGTTTAACTGTTATATTGTCTTGTGTATGGATTTTCTGGCTGTTTTACAGGTATGGCTCCTAAGAAACCCACCAACACAGGTGAATGCAAGAAAGGTGAAATCCCCGCACCTCAACCCCCAGAAACCAAACCTTTGAGAGGGATAGATTCAAATCCCAATACCATCAGGATAGTTACGTAGAACTGCTACAGCAGTCTATGTGGACTGAGAGAGTGTTCCAAATCAACCCCGAGGGACCTTACAAAGACATTGCCAAACTTTTATTAGACCAAGGATCGGAAAGACTTTGCAACCCTATAACCAGCCTCAATGCTGAGCTTGTGCGTGAATTTTACGCCAACACCCTCCCAGAAAACCCTCACACCGAGACTTTCAAGTATGAGACCTATGATCGTGGTCGGACCATCCGTTTTGACCGAGATGCAATCAATAAGTACCTTGGAAACCCTTTCCAAATATCATATCCGGATGAATTGGATGATTTCCATGCCAAACAAAACAGTGGCCACTTTACCCTAGATGAACCCCATGAAGAAATCAAAAGATTTGTCTTGATAGAGGGTTTCAACTACAATGTTAGTAATGTCGGGAGAGAGCACAGAGCCCAATATAAGTTCATGACTAACCAGGCCAAGATAATCCAAAAATTCATCTTGTACAATGTCTTGCCCAATAGCCATCTATCTGAATGTGTTGTGGAGGTTTGCCCTTTATTCTATTACATCCTTAAGGGCATCAAGGTGGACATAGCTAGAACTATTGCTTGGGAATTGAAGAAGGTTACACTTCAAGGAAAGAATGAGCGAGAGAGTATGTTTGCTGAAGATGTTGGTATGGAAGTGTCTTATACTTAAGGTAAAGGTTTGCAAGTGTGTTTGAAAACTCAAAAGAATGAAATGAACACAACATGTATTCTGCAAAATCAGCTATTTAGGTTTTAACATTGAATTCCCTTGTATAAGATGAGTGGGACGTAAGGGAATGCACCTCTAAGATGTTGTTTTGTGCTTGATCACGCTCCTCTGTCAATTGAAACTTCTCAGTTGGCAGTGCAGTAGGATTAAGTTCAAAAGAATGTATTGGAATGCATTATTTTACATTCCTACTCATCTTATATGCGGGAATTCAATGTGTGAATTTATATAGTTGATTTTGTAGAATACATGTGTTGTTCTCTTCATTCTTTTGAGTTTTCAAACAGACTTGCAAATTTTTACACTAAGTATAAGGCACTTCAATCCCAACATTTTGAGCAAACTTTCAACAGTTAAATTTAAATCCAACATCATGATGATACCACATATATTTAGGGAGAATGAAATGTAAATGTAATGTTGATGAAATTAAAACTAAATAAAATTGCGTATTTTTTTAATTGATTTTGTGTAAATTTGTCACAATATTTGAATTTATTTATTCAATACGCAATTTTTATTCGAATTACGCTAGATTTAATTAGTCTTTATTCGAATTTATTTATTCAATAAACAATTTTTATTCGAATTCACGCTGGGTTTAATTAGTCTTTATTCGAATTTATTTATTTAATACGCAACTTTTATTCGAATTCACTTTATTCGAATTTATTTATTTAGAGCAGCTCGACGATACAACTCCAGGGTGACGCCCAGGGAAATGAAAGAGGGCGACCTGGTCCTCAAGCAAGTCGTCGCCCCAACCAGGATAGGCAAAATCTTTCCAAACTGGGAAGGACCTTACAGAGTTCGGGAGAAATGCGCTCACGGGGCGTATAAGTTGGAAGAACTGAACAGAAATATCGTACCTCGCACTTGGAACGTAGCCAATCTGCGTCACTATTATAGCTAAATTCTTTTTTCGCATTTTAATTTTATTATGTACCAAATAAGGATGATGTAAGATCACCACTGCAACTGTTATCTTTTTCCTTTATCAATAATACAGGGTTAGGGTCGCACTCTTTTCCCCTGCAAGGGCAGGGGTTTTTAACGAGACGCCCTTTCCTTTTTTCATGTATATGACTCTCTCCGCATTTTTTCTTCTATCATGCAAACAGAACTAGCCCACCAAAAGAACGAAGATAAAAGATCCACGAGCCCCACAGCGCCAACCTTGATAAAGGCTCTGGCTGGGTCGACATAACAACTCGCCTAACCTTCCCTCCGAGTGGGAAGTGTAAATTAAAAAGTCTTCCCTCAGAGTGGGAAGCAAAAGTCTTCCCTCAGAGTGGGAAGCGCTTTCCCTCAGAGTGGGAAGTGTTAATTAAAAAGTCTTCCCTCAGAGTGGGAAGCAAAAGTCTTCCCTCAGAGTGGGAAGCGCCTTCCCTCAGAGTGGGAAGTATAAATTAAAAAGTCTTCCCTCAGAGTGGGAAGCAAAAGTCTTCCCTCAGAGTGGGAAGCGCCTTCCCTCAGAGTGGGAAGTGTAAATTCAAAAGTCTTCCCTCAGAGTGGGAAGCGCCTTCCCTCAGAGTGGGAAGTGTTAATTAAAAAGTCTTCCCTCAGAGTGGGAAGCAAAAGTCTTCCCTCAGAGTGGGAAGCGCCTTCCCTCAGAGTGGGAAGTGTAAATTCAAAAGTCTTCCCTCAGAGTGGGAATCGCCTTCCCTCAGAGTGGGAAGTGTTAATTAAAAAGTCTTCCCTCAGAGTGGGAAGCAAAAGTCTTCCCTCAGAGTGGGAAGCGCCTTCCCTCAGAGTGGGAAGTGTAAATTCAAAAGGTCTTCCCTCAGAGTGGGAAGCGTAAATTAAAAAACCTCCCCTCAGAATGGGAAGTGTAAATTAATAATTGGACAGTCCGCCGTCAGGGTTTATTTCAAAAAGAAAAAAGTGCTACAAAACGTCGTATAAGTCTCGAAAGAATTACGCCAAGGCGTTTCGACATGGTCGCCGAAATTATTATATCACCATCCTACGACGCCAAAAGCTACCGGTCGATTGATAAAGACATAATCGCTCTCATGGATCTAATCCCCCGGGACAACGAATCCCTGAAACTGTTGAACAAGTGACTTCAAACACACAAGAGGGGGGTGAATTGTGATCTTTAAGAAGTTTATAAAATAAGCACTAAAAAATATTTTAACCAAAGTAGAAAAAAGTACTTATAGAAGTTTTTAATAAATGCGGAAAATAAAGATGTTAAGGTAAAATAAACAACAACAAAAATAAAAGAGATAAGGGAAGAGAGAAAAGACACAAGAAATTTATACTAGTTCGGCCTAAAACAACAAGGCCTAGTCTAGTCCCCAAGGAAAAGCCCCTTGAGATTTTCACTGCTCAAGCTTTTAATTAGGATAAGCCGGTAACCTTTACAAATAACGAGCACTCTCCAAACAAAACAATCCTTTGTAGAAGAGTCTCTAAAACCAAGAGATATCACCTCTCTTGAAACTTTGGGATCGCACCCAATACAAATAAGAGTTACAATAATTAAATAATACACCAAATGTGTAGATATAACAAATTGAAGCACAAGTACTACAACTTAACTATGTAGTATAAAATAGCTCTCAATAAAATAAATTAGCAAGTGTAAAAATAATGAGAGTGATGAATAATGTTTTTGACAATGTTTAGTGCAAATACGAGTTCTGTGTTAATGAGCTACGACAATGCACCTATTTATATGCAAAAACTAGTATGAGGTGCTATTAAAATAATTGTAGCCGTTGGACAATTTATGTGAGAAATAGCCGTTGGAAATCAATTATATGAAACAGAATTTGTATATGTCAACGGTAATGTTCTCAATTTGGAAGGCACAAAATAGCATTGAAATCAAAGATGCATGCAATATATAAATTCAATTATACCTCTTAGAAAAATAATTACATGCGTATCTGTTTTGAAGTGTAGCCATTCCATAATCAATTACATAGTTGACTATGCTAAAAATATTTTTAATGTCCAAAAATAATTATGCAATTTGTAAAATAAATTCGGTCTTTTCATGTAAAAACATTTTCATGTAAAATCACAGTTTAATGAAAATCATTGTGAGTGTGTGATTTATTTTAATGAGAGATTTTTCTACTACTTACATAAAGTCCTAATACAAATAAAAATAAAACCCAAAACTTGAAAGCTTGAATCTTCTTTTCCGCTTTTTGCATCTTTGTTCTTCTAGGACTTCATTTGTCAATCATCAAAACCAAAGTGTTCCTGTCAAGGCATATATTCACATTCTCCCCCTTTTTGATGATGACAAACATCTCTTGGAGTGATTTGCTCAATGAAAGGGTTAGATCAATAATAATCAATAATAAAATATATGACAGAGATAAGCGCAGATTTAACTCCCCCTCACTAAATGCAAACAACTAAAATCCACTCCCCTTGAAACATGCAAATCACATAACTCTCCCCCTTTTGGCATTATCAAAAAGCGGGAAAGAAACAATCATGACAAGGCATATATTCAGGAAAATATTAAGCAAAAAAATAAAAATAATTAATTAAAAAGAGTGAACCATTTTTGCTTTTCTTGAAATTTTCATTTCATTTTAGAGAAGAACTTTTGATAATGTCACCATATGATGCATAGCCAATATTCTTGTAATAATAGGAGAACTTCTTTATCTCTCCCCTCCATGTGCTTTGAATAATCTTTATAATTGTACCAATTTTAGTTCTTGGCCTTCAAGCACACCTACAAAACAAAATTAAGTTTTTACTTTTGGTACCCAAATCATTTTGGGTCCTTGTGAGTTAGTTTTAGGCAATGTGCCATTTGAAATCCACTTCACTTTCTCATTCATACCATTGTTCTTTCTAATATTACAAATAGAAGATGTATGACCTTCTCTTCCACAATAAAAACATTTAACAAAAGGAGAACTTGAAGTTTTGTTTGGGCGAAAGAATTTTCTAAAAAGTTTTTCATGATTTTTTGGATGATAGCCCAAACCCGCTTTATTATAAGTTCCCTTTTGATTTCCCAAAATGATGTTCAAGTTTTCTCTCCCCTTTGTGAATTTTGCAAGTGTGTTTTGCAAATCCTCAATTTCAATTTTCAAAATATTGCAATCATCACACTTCAAAATATTTTCCTTTTTATTTTCACAAGAGGTACAAGAAGATACTTCACTTACAAAAACTTGTTTCTCTTGAAGAATTACTATTTCTTTATTTAAAGTGTCAATTTTTGATTCAAGAGTGGAAATAGTTTTCTTAGAGGTCGAAACAATTTTTCTAAGCTTAGTTGACTCATCATTTAATTCTTTACAAATAGTAAATAACTCATCATAAGTTAAGTCATATTCAGATTCAACAGAGTTTACCTCATCTTCCTCATGATTTGCCATGAAACATGAATATGCTACTTCTTTTTTCGATCCATTGGATGAGTTTGTATCTTTGTCATCCCAAGCGATATAAGCCTTCTTTCCTTTTGTATATCTTTTTTGACTTAAAGGACAATTGGATTTTATGTGACCCTTTTCACCACACTTGTTGCAATTTGGATTGAAGGAAGTTCTTTCATTGATTCTAGCTTTAAGAGCAAGACCTTTCTTTTTCTTTTCACCTTCTTCACTATCCATGAGACGATTCAATTCAAGCTCATGTTCCTGCAATTTTCCAAACAAAGTAGCCAAAGACATAAAAGATAAATCTTTAGATTCACAAATGGCGGTCACTTTCGGTAGCCAACTTCGACTCAAGCATTTAAGAACTTTATGAATTAAATCCTCGTTATCGAAAGATTTTCCGAGAGCTCTGAGATGATTTATTATATGGATAAATCGTTTTTGCATATCTTGAATGCTTTCTCCCGATTTCATCGTAAATAATTCATACTCATGAGTCAATGTGTTCATTCGAGCCCTTTTGACCTCGGTAGTACCTTCATGAGTCAATTTAAGGGTGTCCCACATTTCTTTGGCGGTTGTACAATTTGATACTCGATAGAATTCATCAATGCTTAATGAAGCGGTGATAATGTTCATAGCTTTCAAATTGTATTGAACCTTTTTCTTTTCATTTTTGGTCCAAAGGGATCTTGGTTTATTCACCACAACATTATTGACTAGATGAGTGGGAATAAACGGACCATTTTCAATAGCATCCCAAATATCACAATCAATTCCCTCGATAAAAATTTTCATTCTCTCTTTCCAATAACCATACCCTTCACCATTGAAAGATGGGGGACAATTTATGGAATTGTTGTTTGAAGTCATCTTGCCTCTTGAGACGATTAGTCCTTAACAAGAGTTCAAGCTCTGATGCCACTCGTTGAACAAGTGACTTCAAACACACAAGAGGGGGGTGAATTGTGATCTTTAAGAAGTTTATAAAATAAGCACTAAAAAATATTTTAACCAAAGTAGAAAAAAGTACTTATAGAAGTTTTTAATAAATGCGGAAAATAAAGATGTTAAGGTAAAATAAACAACAACAAAAATAAAAGAGATAAGGGAAGAGAGAAAAGACACAAGAAATTTATACTAGTTCGGCCTAAAACAACAAGGCCTAGTCTAGTCCCCAAGGAAAAGCCCCTTGAGATTTTCACTGCTCAAGCTTTTAATTAGGATAAGCCGGTAACCTTTACAAATAACGAGCACTCTCCAAACAAAACAATCCTTTGTAGAAGAGTCTCTAAAACCAAGAGATATCACCTCTCTTGAAACTTTGGGATCGCACCCAATACAAATAAGAGTTACAATAATTAAATAATACACCAAATGTGTAGATATAACAAATTGAAGCACAAGTACTACAACTTAACTATGTAGTATAAAATAGCTCTCAATAAAATAAATTAGCAAGTGTAAAAATAATGAGAGTGATGAATAATGTTTTTGACAATGTTTAGTGCAAATACGAGTTCTGTGTTAATGAGCTACGACAATGCACCTATTTATATGCAAAAACTAGTATGAGGTGCTATTAAAATAATTGTAGCCGTTGGACAATTTATGTGAGAAATAGCCGTTGGAAATCAATTATATGAAACAGAATTTGTATATGTCAACGGTAATGTTCTCAATTTGGAAGGCACAAAATAGCATTGAAATCAAAGATGCATGCAATATATAAATTCAATTATACCTCTTAGAAAAATAATTACATGCGTATCTGTTTTGAAGTGTAGCCATTCCATAATCAATTACATAGTTGACTATGCTAAAAATATTTTTAATGTCCAAAAATAATTATGCAATTTGTAAAATAAATTCGGTCTTTTCATGTAAAAACATTTTCATGTAAAATCACAGTTTAATGAAAATCATTGTGAGTGTGTGATTTATTTTAATGAGAGATTTTTCTACTACTTACATAAAGTCCTAATACAAATAAAAATAAAACCCAAAACTTGAAAGCTTGAATCTTCTTTTCCGCTTTTTGCATCTTTGTTCTTCTAGGACTTCATTTGTCAATCATCAAAACCAAAGTGTTCCTGTCAAGGCATATATTCACAGAAACACCAACCCTTCAAAGGGTGCTGGCGGAATCGAATCTACAATAACTCACTTCACACCAACAAAGAGCAAAAAAGACTTTACGGTATTACGTAGTCGCCGTAACAACGCTCACTTTTAAAGAAAAAACTTCCACGAGGCACCAACATATGGGGTAAAATCCAAGCAATGTACAAAATAATAAAATTACTGGGCATTTGCAAAAAATAAAGCTACAAAAGAAGGTAATATCGCATTAAGTTAAAAGTCAAAGACTTGAATTGCCACGAAAATAAACATTGTTTGCAAGGCGCTTCATGAAGCCGCCAACATTAAATTACACAAACGCAAAAAGAACAGAAAAGAATCTATTCATCATCCACCAGCTCGCCATCCACAATAACCTTGAAAGGGTCGAGCTCGTCTACTTTGGCCTCCGGGTTGAAAAACAGAACCTGCTCCTTAGCACGCCTAAAGCCATTTTCAAAGTATATCACCAAAGAGCGTCTTCCTTCGTCTACCGCCAACTCTGACTTCTCCAGCGCGGCTTTCATCTCGCCCTCCTCTGTCTCCGCCGCCTCTTTAGCCTGCGTCATCTCTTCCAGGGCGGATTCAGCAACTGCTTTGTCTTTCAACGCCTCCTTGAGGTGACTCTCTAGTCCAGAGGACTTGTGTTTCCATTTCTCGACATCTTCCGCAGCATCATTGTACCTTTTCTCCACCAAGTCATGCTTCACTTCCAAGCAGTGGCTCAACAGCATAGTTCTCAAAGCTGCAGTATTAATGTCCGCCACCAGATCACTTCATTTGGCTTTCACTCCAGCTTCCACATCTATCTTCGTAAAGGGCACCTGTTCCTTCATGTACCTACAGGTCCATCAAACAATAAAGTCACCAAAATTCAAGTCTAGAAAGCCCAAATAAATCAACGACGAAGAAAGCCAAGAATAAATAATGTACCGGCGGATGTCGAATCCAGAATGCCAGAAAGAGTCCATCACCTCATCATTCAGAGAAGAACCACCTGTCTCTTTCCCAGAAGGAGGGCGACTGCTGCCAGGTTTAGATCCCCAGCTCGTCTTCGCCTTCTTGGACGCAGGAGAGGCCGCCGGAGTGTTGGCATTCCCTCCACCAGCACCTTCTAAGTCGTCCACCTCAATCACGTTAAGGTCGCCTTTGCCAGCTTCCTTCCTCTTCAGCCTCCTCAAGGAAACGCCCGCTGGACTGCTGGACACGTAGCCATCAGGGTTCTTACTTTGCTCCAACTCAGCCAAGTATTTCTTCATCTCCGCGCCAGTAAGGGGCAACATTTCGTCTGCCGCAAAGTAGAAAAAGCTCAGGTGAGTGAACCAGACAAAATGACAAAACAGAACAAATATGAAACTTTTAAAGGACACTCACGCAAACAGAACAAACAGAACTTCATACCCTTTCACCGCCAGAGGGGCACTGGTCCACCGAAGAGGAAACTTTGGCTCGCCATTCACTAGAACTGAGGACGTTGAACACCCAGGCGCCCCCTGCACTCTAACGAAAGAATCCCGCCACTCCTTCTTAAAGTTACACGCGTAAGGGGGAAAAAGCCTTTTCCCAGAATGAGCGGAGATAGTTATCCAGGTCCCCTTGTCAACATCTTTGGTGCCATAAAAATGGAGAAAGACGGCGACAGAGGGATCAAGACCCAGTGACTTGCACAGAATTTTGAAACCACGAATGAACGCCCAGCTATTAGGACGAATCTGCGTAGGCGCTACATTCAGGAACTTTAATACGTCCATCTCAAAAGGCGTGAAAGGAATTTTCATGCCAAATTCCTCTAGAATGGCGGTATAGACAAAGTAGGACTCATCCCCCTCGCCCGCCATCTCCTGGTCGCACACGCGTTCGTCCGGGTCATTAGACAACAACACTACTTCCTCCTCCCGTCCGGTGGCCGAGATATCGAACTTACTTCGAAATGAGTCCATAACAACAACGTCAACGTAAAGGGAATCCTCTAACAACACTTCTTTCGCAAACAGATACATCCCTATCAACCTAGAAGGTAACTTCTTCCCCACCACTCCACGCGAAGTTCCCTGAAATGGACGAATTTCCCAGCACTCGTCCTCCTTAGTTGCCCCTGAAGTGGCAGACAGAAACACACAGTCACTATCACTGCCCGAATTAGTACTTGACTCACTCGAAAGGTCACTAAACAATTCTTCCCCAAATAACCCATCGTAATAAGCATCCCAATTGATAATCCCATCAGCACCAGTAGCATGCCTCAGACACGCTTTCCTCAAACTTTCTTTTTCAATCGGATCACTGGGTTGGATCAATCTCCCCTCACCGTCGCACTCTCTAATTAAAACCATCTCCTAAACGACGAATTCACTCAAACATAAAAACACGAAAGAAACAGAAATGATGAAAGGATAAATAGTAAGTAAGTACCTGCGAAGGGAAGGAAGAACCGATCCTCGAAGCTAAGAGGGACGAAAGTGGCCAAATCGAAACGAAGAGAGAAACAGGAGAAAAGACTGCAAGGAGCGTTGGAAAAATGAAGGAAAGAAAAACCTAGAAATGCGCTTTAAAAGGAAAGCAAAAGTCGCCTAGGGAAGCGCGACAGGCACAGTCTGCCAAGCCAAGATTGAGACACGTGGTGCCCATCGACGAGCAGTGGAATACGAGAAGTTCGTGACCACACGAAAGGCGACCTGATGAGGTCGCCCAAAACGAAATCGCACGCACGAAACCGCCTTTAGGCGGCATCCCTTGAGCAAAGCACGGATGGGACTACCGTACGTCACAAACCATCTCGCCTTGACCAAAGGCTCATGCTTGGGGGGCTATAGGATCTGCCATCACGCAGCACGAACACCCTCAGGGTCTATTAAGGCATTTCACGACATTCTTAGTACAATGCTCCGAGTCCAGAACGCATACCCACCCTTGTGTCCTCCAGAACCTCAGGAACCGCCTAGAAAAAAAATCTTTTCAAATAACTAGCTGCGTGGTAAGATTTCGTGAAGACAAGCACTTCGCCTTGTCCCAAGACTTGTGCTTGGGGGGTTTGTAACATCCCAAACTGCTTTTTAGGATTGCCGACTAACCCCACAAACCAACACAAGTCTTTTCAGCGTGTTTTGTCCTCACTCACACGCTTACCGGGAAACTTCCCGGTAGGTCACCCATCCTAGTACTACTCCAAGCCAAGCACGCTTAACTATGGAGTTCCTATGGAATGGGCTACCGAAAAGAAGATGCATCTTGTTGATATGGGTAGTACCTAACAATTCTTATAAGCCTTCCTTCAACCATGTAGTCCCATACCTACACGGCCTCCGGATCCCTCTCATTCCGATGTGATTCGGTTCCTCTTATTAACGTGGGGTCATCCTTACGGATAGTGCCCGTTCCAACTGGCGGGAACCTTTCGTATCCAACTGGCGGGATATCGAAAGCCACGTCGTGGGTGTTACATGCCCACCAGCTTCCGCCTGGTTCGTCCCCGAACCACACCGTACTGGGAGAGGTCTGCTCTGATACCATTTGTAACATCCCAAACTGCTTTTTAGGATTGCCGACTAACCCCACAAACCAACACAAGTCTTTTCAGCGTGTTTTGTCCTCACTCACACGCTTACCGGGAAACTTCCCGGTAGGTCACCCATCCTAGTACTACTCCAAGCCAAGCACGCTTAACTATGGAGTTCCTATGGAATGGGCTACCGAAAAGAAGATGCATCTTGTTGATATGGGTAGTACCTAACAATTCTTATAAGCCTTCCTTCAACCATGTAGTCCCATACCTACACGGCCTCCGGATCCCTCTCATTCCGATGTGATTCGGTTCCTCTTATTAACGTGGGGTCATCCTTACGGATAGTGCCCGTTCCAACTGGCGGGAACCTTTCGTATCCAACTGGCGGGATATCGAAAGCCACGTCGTGGGTGTTACAGGGTTGTGAACCATCATCATATTCCAAAGGGACTCAAATGACCCCCAGACAGACTTCCCGCATGTCCTCATCACTTCGCCTTGTCCCAAGACTTGTGCTTGGGGGGCTGTGGACCGTCATAATCTTCCTAAAGGCATGGAGACCTTCCAGAAAGGCCCTAAGCCCTCCAGAAAGGCCTTGGCGCCCTCCAAAGGGGTTCCTAAGCCCTGGCGCGCTCCCTTAAGGGTGCCGCCTCACAGAACTTCTAGAACCCTCTAGAAACCGCCCAATAGCCCCAAAATACACAAATACCCCTGTTGCTTGGGGACCAAGCAACCGAAGCCCAAGCCCACAGCAGGCTATAAATACCACTCTTGAGAGCATTCTCAAGGCATCTAATCATCAGTAAAAAACCCTAGAATCCTAGTATTCCTTACCGTACTCTTTTGCAAGTACAACGACGCATCATCAATGTTCAGTGCCAACAGAACCATTCATTCAGTGCCAACTCAACAAACACCAATCCCATTTCTCTCTCTTCTCCACAGAATCAAACCCTAACCGTTTCAGAAAATTCTCAAGAACACGATGAAGTTCATGAAGAACTTCATCCCCAAATCCTAAACCCTAACTGTCCAGAATCAAAATCCACACCAATTCATCACAAATCCTTATCAATTTCATCACACAAAACTCAATTCAACAATTATTGCACCAAATTAGTTCGAATTTACCAAAAAAATCTCAGAGATTCTTTGAGGAATCTTCATCATCGAATTTTTACCTTCGCAATTCTAGCGTAGCTCCATCACCAACGGTGACGAATCCAGCGCGATCACGAAGGATTTAGAAAGAAAAGAAGAAGAAGGATTGAATTCGAAGTGAACTAGAGAAGAAGAGGGACGTGTTCACCTGCTTTTTTTCAGTTCGAAACAACAACGAAGCATTCACCAGAAGATCAGGGAAAAGATTCAAGAAGCTTCTTTCGTTTTCTTCTTCAAAATCTCCAAATCAAATCACAGGTAAACACGTAAAACTTCTCAGTTTTTCTTTAAACACATCAACGAAGTTAGATCGAAGTAGATCGGTGTTTTCTGGAAAAGATAAGTGAAAAAGATTCAAAACCAAAAAGTTCTTGAAAAAGCCGTAAGTTTAAACCCCGATCTACTCCGTTTTAGTCACAATTTCACAAAACTAGTTCCAGATCCTTAAAGAGGAGACTCAGACGAACACAACGATGTAAAAAATTTTAAGAAAACGTTCAGGTGTGGTGGCGCCGCCGGCGAACCACCACACCTCCGCCGTTGTGTTCATCGGAGAAGACGAAGAGAGAAGTTGCGGAGCATCTCTCTCTAAAACGTTGTAGTGAGAGAAAGGGGAGAAGAAAGTGAGCTGGACCGGTCACCTTGTGTTTATATAAACACATGAACCGGTCTGGTTCAGTTTGGTTCGTTCCTTTCTTGATCCACATCGTTAGATCTTTGGTTTGCCACGTGTATGATCCAGATGCTTTGTTTCCATGTGCCTGAACCATCTTATAGTGTGATACGCGTTCTTGACTGTTAGATCTAAGGTTTTGGATGATCTGGATCAATCCAACGCCTCTGAGGCTCGTGGATGATCCAGATCCATCCATATGCTTGGGCCTGGGCTTCTGTTATACTGAACTTCGTATTCTTGTGATTTGTTTGCTATTTTGACACTATCTTTTGATAATTGCACCCCTACGTGTTCAAAAATTTTAACAAAAAAATTCCTAAAAAATTCTTATGTGTTTTTAATGTGTTTCTTGATATTTTTGTGAATGTTTTACATGTTAAAAAAATTGATAAAAAAGTATATGATATCTCTTGTGATTTGTTGGTTTTTTTGTTAAATTTTTGTGAATTCTTGCTATGTTTTCCTATGAGGTTTTGTCAAATTGATATTGATATTTGATGTGCAATTTTGTGATATGTTTGTCTATGATTTGTGTCCCTTTTTTACTGTTTGTAAAAGCAATTTGTTAATTTCTTGTGTTGCAAGTTATGTGGATATTGTTTGTGAGAGTAAAGTGCCAAATATGTCTAAACTATATCATGATTCTTGACTTGAATGTGTTCTTATAATTCTCATATTATTGATTGTGATAAAACCTTTGAAAATTGTCATGATATGGGAATTATAGGTCATATACTTGTCTTTATATTATGATAAATTTTAGGTATATTTTGCTAAGAGTTTTGTCACCTCTTGTGTTAAGTTTTTGCTACTTTGTTTAAAATTTCTATTCTATTATGCCATGTTATGTTACTAACCCTCTCATCCATAGTTCATTCATAGCATTCTCATCCCATCCCTCTAGATTTAATTTTCTTGCAATTTACATTTCTTGCAAAGAATTAGGATGTAAAGACCTAGGAATTTTGTAATTTTCTTTATGTTTTTAATTTCTTGCAAGACCATAGCATGTAAACTAGGGCATATGTAAAGGACAATGGACTCTAATGATGTACACCGACACAAGCACCGACACATGCACACACATCACATGGTTACTTTAGATGAATGTTTAGGGAATGTATGCTTTAGATGTATGCTTACGAATCACGATACTTAGAAAAATTCTCTTTTCCAAAAAATATGAACAACTTCACTCAAATAATTTTCTAAATAAACATTGGGATCAAAATCCCATTGATTTTCCCTTCATTTTCTTAAACAAAAACCTTAATGAATTTTAATCATACTTAGACTTTTTTTTTTTGCAAAATAACTAATTCCACCTCACATTTCCCAAATCTCATGCCCTTGAGGCCTCTCTCTCTTATTCTTCAAAATTCCATTTTCAAAATTAAAATCAACCAAAAAAAACAAAAACATTTTTTTGGAAGAGAACTACGGTGGATTTGATCCCTTAAAAGGGTACGTAGGCAAGGAACCAATATTCCTTCAATTCAAATAAAATAAAAATCCAAACACTTTCTTCTCCCTCCAATTCTTGACTTAGTAAACTCTTAGGTGTAAATATCATTTTTCAAATAGCATTTAAAAATAAAGCGCGCGCGTAGAAAGTAAAGACGGTTCCTATAGGATACTATAGTCGTTATGGGTGCCTAACACCTTCCCGTAACGAAAACAACTCCCGGACCTCGATTCTCAAGGGTTTTTCTTATTTTTTCCCTTCCTAAGAAAAAATGAGATATCAAATGTTAAAAAGGTTCAAACTTAATCAATGTTTGACACCCGAGAAACCAAGATAAAACAGCTGGCGACTTCACTGGGGAGATTCGAGAGTTACGCCTAGTCTTTATTTCCACGCTTGCGCTTTTGTTTTTACTTGCTTCTTTTTGCTTCCTTATGTGAATAAATGTTTAAATTCTTGCTAACGTGTGGGGGTGAGAATATCAAAAGTCCTACACCCGGGCTGAGTGAACTTAGGATTTAGGGGGGATATAATCGACAATTCATTCCGAGGGTTGCCTCGTGTATTGGATTATGCGATCAATCCCACATAGCTGAGGCATTTTGGGGGTGATGTTGTCGGCGCGTGTTGTCGCGTTTAGGCACTTTACTTCTAATTGTTCTATGACGCTATGAACTGTAGATAACCGAACCCATCCATGGCCATTTTCTAGGATGTAGTGCGGAGGCTAAACCGAGTGTTGTCTCAAGTTTTAGTCGTCACGCGATACTACACTCAAGTTAGACCTTCTTACAGATAATCATGGAGCGAGTGTTTGTCTCGTGACACCATGATGTACAAGATAGAGGTTGTGACTTGGGAACTTTTTAGAACCCGGTTACCATTATCCAAAGCCCTAGATTCACCAGACACCGTGTCCACCCATGACTCCTTGACTTTGAATCTCAACCCACCATGTTTTCTCCGTACTTGAACATGATCATGCATACATGCATACATGCATAAAATTTTTCCCATGCATTTATCAAAGGGCTTAGACAAATTAAATTTGTAAACATTGTAGGAATGGGGAAGACTAAGTCTTACAAGTTCAAGGAGGTGGATTTGGCTAGTTTGAGAGATTTGGCACTCAAGATCAAGGATCTGACTGGTTTCCGACATCGTTACGGGGCTTTACTTACTCTTCTCCGAACTAATGTGGATGAGAAGCTTGTGCACACTCTAGTGCAATTCTATGATCGAGACTATCAATGCTTCACTTTTCCCGACTTTCAGTTGGTACCCACACTCGAGGCTTATTCTTGCTTGATGGATCTATCTATTGCTAAGGGGGTACCTTTCGCGGACTTGAGAATCCTCCTACTCCTTTGGTTATTGCCCGTGATCTCTATCTCAAAACTACCAATGTTTCCAAGAATCTTGTCGCTAAGGCTCACATCCGAGGATTCACTTTGGAGTACTTACTTGAGAAAGCCAACCTCAAAACTACTTGTCAGGACACTCTTGAGGCTATTCTTGCACTACTCATCTATGGGCTTATTCTCTTTCCGAATCTTGATGGCTTCGTGGACATGAATGCTATTATGATCTTCCACTCCAAGAATCCGGTTCCTATTTTGCTAGCTGACACATACCATGCCATTCACGATCGATCCGGCAAGGGTCGTGGATACATTCTTTGCTGTGTACCTCTCCTCTATAGGTGGTTTATTTCGCACCTTCCGAAGTCTTTCCATGATAATCCAGAGAATTGGACCATTTCACAGAGGATCATGGCTCTCACCCCCTAATGAAGTGGTTTGGATCACTCCCGCTGCTAGAGTCAAAGAAATCATCTTCGGTGGTGGGAAATTTCTTAATGTACCTCTTCTTGGTACCCGGGGTGGAATCAACTATAACCCGGAGCTCGCCTTGCGACAATTTGGTTTCCTGATGAAAGAGAAGCCTATCTATCTTGCTACATCTCCTTACTTCTTCCATTACTCTAATGCTCCCACAGGAATAAGAGAAGATTTCATAGAGGCTTGGTCTAAGCTTTGGAAGAAAGAGGTGAAGCATATGGGTGTGAGGTCCGGTGTTGCCCATGAGGCTTATACTCAGTGGGTGATAAGCCAGGCCGAGAAGATTGGCATGCCTTACCCCGCTATGAGATATGTGTCCGCATCTATTCCAAACATGCCTTTGCCTCTACTTCCACCTACTCAGGAGATGTATCAGGAGCATCTAGTTATGGAAAGCCGAGAGAAGCATCAGTGGAAGACTAGATACTATGAGGCTGAGAATTTAATCATGACTTTGGATGGAAAAGATGAACAGAAGACTCATGAGGTTTTGATATTGAAGAAAGAGTTGGCTAAAGCTAAAAGAGAAATTGAAGAAAAGGATAAGTTGCTTATGAGAGATTCCAAGAGGGCTAGGGGTGCCCGTAACTTTTATGCCCGATACTGCAGTTATGAGTCTGAGACTGAGTCCGAGGATGATACTTCCACTTCCTATGCTTGAGGATTTCTGTTTCCTGTTGTTATTTCCAGTTGTTATTGTTGTTTTACATTTCAAAGTCTATCCCTTGGTTTAGTATTTAAAAGGGAGTTGTCTTGTAAGACCTTGTGATGTTTAAAATGTTTCAGTTTGTTTAAGTAATGTTTACAAATTTCTAATTTGTCTAAAACCCTTCGATAACACAAAAAGAGTCTTTTTGCATATGCATTTACACATCTCATGCATCATATGCATTCATTGGTCACAAAAGACTTCCCTCGTGCTCATTGCCTCCTGGTTCTTCTACCGCAGCCTGAAAAGTGGCTCGTGCTCGTAAGGTTTACCAACCAGATAGAGTTTATCAAACAAGATTATACAAGAGAAGAAACATGGCTAACTTTGAAGAAGAAAATGCTCAGCTCCGTGCCGAATTGGCTGCTATGAAAGAAGACTTGGCTAAGGCTCATGACGTTATGTCTACTATGATGGCTGCACAAGAACAACCAGCCACATCTGTTCTAGCTTCTACTGAAATGATTCCATCTATCCCACTGTCTACTGTGGTTTCTGACGCTCGGTTTGTTATGCCCAATGGACGCCCTTATGGACTCTCAGCTTTCCATGCTCCTAATATTGCGGCTGGTATTTCTGGTATTGGCAATCAAGGACAGATTCCTGTGACAACTTTTGCACCTACCTCTATGCCTCAAGTGACTACTGTTGTTACCGATCCTATTGCACACACTGTGCAATAGGTAATCGATGTTGATACTCTGCGTGGACAAGACCCTATAATGAAGGCTATGAGAAAACAGTTAAGAGAGCTAGCCGGAGCGCTCCGTGAGGTCAAAGCTAGCCGTGGGAACGGTGTTTCTGCTAAGGCTCGTGATCTATGCCTGGTATCCTGATTTGAGGTTCCTAAGAAGTTCAGCGTGCCAGATTTTGACAAATACAATGGATCTTCTTGTCCACATAGCCATGTCATTCGGTACGTCCGAAAGATGGCCAACTACGCAGATAATGATGCGCTGATGATTCACTGCTTCCAGGATAGCTTGATGGAAGATGCGGCAGACTGGTACACTGGTTTGAGCAAAGACAATATCCATACTTTTGAGGAACTCACTGCTGCTTTTGAAAATCATTATGAGTTTAAGACCCGCTTTAAGCCGAATAGGGATTCTCTTAAGTCTTTGTCTCAGAAGTCAGATGAAACCTTCCGTGAATATGCCCAGAGATGGAGAGGGGCAGCTGCCCGTGTTTCTCCTCGGCTTGATGAGGAAGAACTGACACAGACATTCCTGAAAACTTTGAAGAAGGAATACGTTGAAAGAATGATAGTCTCTGCCCCAAATAATTTCTCCGACATGGTTACTATGGAAACTCGCCTAGAGGAGGCTGTCAGAGAAGGTATCATTGTTCTTGAAAAAGGTGAGTCCTCAGCTAGCGCGCCAAAGAAGTACGGTAATGGCCACCATAAGAAGAAAGAATCTGAAGTAGGGATGGTATCTGGTAACCAGTCTACAGCTGCTACTCAGTTACCCCTGCCCTACCAATATATGCAGTACTCTCAACATCCTTTCTTCCCACCATTCTACCAGCAATATCCTCTGCCACCAGGTCAACCACCAGTGCCCGTTAATGCCATTGCTCAGCAGGTATAACAACAGCCTCCTGCTCAAATGCAAAAGCAGCAACAACAGGGTCCTCGGCCCAAGACTTATTTTCCACCAATACCAATGCGGTATGCTGATCTGCTCCCAACTCTACTCGCTAAAGGCCACTGCGTCACCAGACCAGGCAAGCCTCCGCCTACGCCATTGCCTCCCAGGTTCCGACAGGATCTCACATGTGAATTCCATCAGGGCGCTCAAGGACACGATGTGGAAGGTTGCTATGCTCTGAAGTACGTTGTAAAGGATCTGATAGATAGAGGACGGTTGACTTTTGAAAATAGTGATCCTCATGTTCTTGACAATCCACTTCCAAACCATGCTACCGTTAACATGATCGAGGCTTTCGAAGGAGTTCGAGTTCCTCGAGAAGCTCCCACTTTAGATGTCCATAATGTTGCTACTCCTTTAGTGCCACTACATGTCAAACCTTGCTAAGCTTCTTTGTTTGATCACGATCATGCTTCTTGTTCAGAATGTCTTCAAAATCCTATGGGTTGTTGTGTGGTGCAAGGTGATATACAAAGCCTAATGGATAGCAAACATTTGATTGTCACTGATGTTTGTGTAATTATGCCAGTGTTTCATGATTCTCCTGCTACAGGTGTGCCGCAGGCAAAGAATGTTGAACCCTTAGTAATCAGGTTACCTGGCCCGGTGTCTTATGCCTCTACTAAGGCAATCCCTTACAAGTATGATGCAACTATGATTGAGAATGGGGTGGAAGTGCCTCTGGCATCCCCAGCTACTGTTCATAACGTTGCTGGAGAAATTACAACTCTGAGGAGCGGAAAGGTCTGTCCACCCTTGTTCCAAAAGAAGGTGGTTACACCTGTTGCCACAATAACTCCACCAGTTGCTCCTCATATTGACAAGAACACCGGCCCATCAGGCCAGTCTATTGAAGAGTCTAATCTGGACGAAATTCTGAGGCTTATTAAAAAGAGCGATTATAAGATTGTAGACCAGCTGCTGTAAACTTCGTCAAAAATATCCATCTTGTCTCTGCTCCTGAGCTCATAAGCTCACAGGAAAGTGTTAATGAAGGTACTGGAACAGGCCTATGTTGATCATGAAGTCTCCGTGGATCACTGCTTGCAATAACTTGGGGTTTGGTGACGATGAGCTCCCCGAAGCAGGGAAATACCACAATTTAGCTCTGCATATCTCCGTCCACTGTAAGTCTGACATGATATCCAATGTGTTGGTGGACACTGGATCATCCTTAAATGTAATGCCTGAGTCTACATTGAGATAGTTGAGTCATCATGGAATTTCTCTAAGGGGAAGCAGTTATTTGGTTAAGGCTTTTGACGGATCTCGTAAGGATGTTCTTGGAGAGGTAGATTTGCCAATTACCATTGGTCCTGAGACATTCCAGATCACTTTCCAGGTCATGGACATCAATGCTTCTTACAGTTGTCTCCTCGGAAGACCGTGGATTCACGACGCTGGGGCAGTAACTTCTACTATGCATCAAAAGCTCAAGTTTGTGAGGAATGGTAAGTTTGTCACTATACATGGTGAAGAAGCGTATCTGGTTAGCCAGGTGTCATCTTTCTCTTGTGTTGAAGCAGGGTCCGCTGAAGGGACGTCATTTCAAGGCTTGACTGTTGAAGGTGCAGAGCCCCGGAGAGCTAGTGCTAGTATGGCTTCATTGAAAGACGCCCAAAAAGCTGTTCAAGAAGGGCAAGTTGTTGGCTGGGGCAAAGTGATGCAGATTTTGGAAAACAAGCGTAAAGAGGGCCTTGGGTTCTCCCCGACCTCAGGCGTTTCAACAGGAACTTTCTATAGTGCTGGGTTTATTAATGCTATTGCTGAAGATGCTGCTGAAAGTAGTTATGTGCCTACGTTTGTTGTACCAGGAGGCACCGTGAGAAATTGGGAGGCCATTGATGTTCCTTTAGTCATGCATGCTTCCATGTAATGTGTCTTGTTGCTCATGCTTTTCTTTGTTTTCAAAATAACAATCCTTTCGCTCTGCCCAAGGCGAAAGTGATATCCTTGTAAGGGCATGTTTGTTTCGGCATTGCCGTTATCAATAAAAGTTGTCGTCTTTTCCGCGACTCTTTGTTTTTGTACTTTTTAGTGCCTTTTTCTTGGAAATAATGGTACTGCCAGAAAAAACCAAAACATCTGTATTTTCTTATTAATTTCAAAAATCTGCATGAAAAACATTTTTTCTAAAATCATTACAATCATATTATGCAAATTGAACCATAATAAACCCGTTGAACACAGTGACCCTATGGTTCCTCCAAATTTTGAATTCCCTGTATATGAAGCTGAAGATGAGGAAGATGATGAAGAGATACCGTATGAGATTACTCGACTGCTTGAGCAAGAAAGAAGAGCCATTCAGCCTCACCAGGAAGAGATTGAGCTTATCAACCTGGGTACTGAAGAGAACAAGCGTGAGATCAAAATTGGTGTTGCACTTGAGCCAGAAGTGAAAAGGAAGATTACTCAGCTTCTCCATGATTATCCAGACGTCTTTGCATGGTCCTATGAAGATATGCTGGGTCTAGATCCCAAGATTGTGGAACATCGGATACCGACAAGATCTGAATATCCTCCTGTCAAACAAAAATTGAGAAGGTCTCGTCTAGACATGGCTCTTAAGATCAAGGCTGAGGTGCAAAAGCAAATTGATGCGGGCTTCCTCATGACAACTGAATATCCCGAGTGGATTGCTAACATTGTACCAGTACCAAAGAAAGATGGGAAAGTTCGAATGTGTGTTGATTACAGAGATTTGAATAAAGCTAGTCCGAAAGATAACTTCCCATTGCCTCATATTGATGTGCTCGTTGACAGTACTGCTCAGTCTAAAGTGTTCTCTTTTATGGATGGTTTCTCTGGCTATAACCAGATACGGATGTCACCAGAAGATAGAGAAAAGACGTCCTTCATCACTTCATGGGGAACGTTCTATTATAAAGTGATGTCGTTCGGTTTAATAAATTTGGGTGCAACCTATCAAAGGGGTATGACTACTCTGTTTCATGATATGATTCACAAAGAAATTGAAGTATATGTTGATGACATGATTGTGAAATCAAGTGATGAAGAGCAGCATGTTGTGTATTTGAAAAAGATGTTTGAAAGATTGAGAAAGTACAAGCTGCGATTGAATCCCAACAAGTGCACATTTGGTGTAAGATCTGGAAAGTTGCTAGGCTTCATCGTCAGTCAAAGAGGCATTGAAGTTGATCTTGATAAAGTCCGAGCCATCAGAAAGATGCCGGCCCCTCAAACTGAAAAGCAAGTCAGAGGTTTCCTCGGACACCTGAATTATATTTCAAGATTTATATCTCACATGACCACTACTTGTGGACCAATTTTCAAATTGCTCAGAAATTATCAGCCTGTTGTATGGAACGATGAGAGCCAGGAAGCTTTCGATAGCATTAAAAAATACTTGTTGGAGCCACCTATCCTTGTCCCGCCAGTGGAAGGAAGGCCTTTGATTATGTACCTGTCAGTGTTAGATGATTCCGTGGGTTGTGTTCTCGGTCAACAAGACAAGACTGGAAAGATAGAACATGCTATCTATTATCCGAGCAAGAAGTTCATCGACTGTGAGACTCGGTATACAATGCTTGAAAAGACTTGTTGTGCTTTAGTTTGGGCTGCCAAACGCCTGCGTCATTATATGGTGAATCATACAACTTGGTTGATATCCCGAATGGATCCAATCAAGTACATCTTTGAAAAGCCTGCTGTTACTGGAAAGATTGCACGTTGGCAAATGTTGTTGTCTGAATATGATATTGTGTACAAAGCTCAAAAAGCAATCAAAGAAAGTATCCTTGCTGAGCATCTTGCTTGTCAACCTCTTGATGATTACCAACCGCTTAAGTTTGATTTCCCTGATGAAGAGATTATGTATCTGAAAGCCAAAGACTGTGAAGAGCCACCAATCAATGAAGGGTCGGATCCCAATAGCAAATGGGGCTTGATATTTGATGGTGATGTCAATGCTTATGGTAAAGGGATTGGGGCCATTATTGTAACTCCACAGGGGCACCACATTCCTTTCACTGCACGAATAACTTTCGAATGCACGAACAACGTGGCTGAATATGAAGCATGCATCTTGGGCATTGAAGAAGCCATTGATATGAGGATTAAGCACCTTCACATCTATGGTGATTCCGCACTTGTTATTAATCAGATAAAAGGTGAATGGGAGAATCACCATGAGAAGTTGATCCCTTATCGTGACTATGCAAGACGTCTGTTGACATACTTTACCAAGGTTGAGTAGCACCATATCCCTCGGGATGAAAACCAGATGGCTGATGCCCTTGCTACTCTGTCTTCCATGTTTCGTGTGAACCACTGGAATGATGTGCCCGTAATCAAGGTACAGCGTCTTGATAGACCCGCTCATATGTTTACTATTGAAAGCATGCCAGATCAGGCTGATGGAGATGTGAATGATAGAAAACCTTGGTATTATAATATCAAACAGTTCTTGCAGAATCATGAATATCCACCTGGTGCCTCCAATAGGGATAAGAAGACTTTGAGGAGATGGGCTAGTAGATTCCTTCTGGACGGAGAAATCCTATACAAGAGGAACTATGACACGATCTTATTGAGATGCGTTGATGAACAAGAAGCTGAGAAATTGATGCACGATGTACATGATGGCACTTTTGGGACCCATGCTACAGGTCACACTATGTCGAGAAAACTGTTAAGAGCCGGCTATTACTAGATAACTATGGAGGGTGACTGCTACAGACATGCCAAGAGATGCCACAAATGTCAAATCTATGCTGACAAGATTCATGTGCCTTCACATGCCCTCAATGTTATATCTTCCCCGTGGCATTTCTCTATGTGGGGCATTGACATGATCGGAAGAATTGAACCAAAAGCTTCTAATGGACATCGTTTCATTCTGGTTGCAATTGACTACTTCACCAAGTGGGTTGAAGCTGCTTCCTATGCAAATGTGACCAAGCAAGTGGTAGTGAAGTTTATCAAGAATAACATCATCTGTCGATATGGTGTTCCTAACAAAATCATTACTGACAATGGTTCCAATCTGAACAATAGCATGATGCAAGCTTTATGTGAAGAATTCAAGATTGAACATCACAACTCTTCTCCTTATAGACCTCAGATGAATGGTGCAGTTGAGACCGCTAACAAGAATATCAAGAAGATTGTTCAGAAGATGGTCACTACTTACAAAGACTGGCATGAGATGCTAGCTTTTGCCATGCATGGTTACCGTACTACGGTGCGCAGTTCAACCGGGGCAACGCCTTTTTCTCTGGTATATGGCATGGAAGCAGTTCTCCCTCTGGAAGTGGAGATTCCATCTCTTCGAGTGATCATGGAAGCAAAATTAACTGAGGCTGAATGGTGTCAAAGTCGGTATGATCAGTTGAATTTGATTGAAGAGAAACGCATGGATGATATGGCTAATGGACAGTTGTATCAAGTGCGAATGAAGAATGCCTTTGACAAGAAAGTCCAACCTCGAGAATTCAAGGAAGGCAAACTTGTATTGAAAAGAAGGATAAGCCAGCAACTCGACCCAAGGGGCAAGTGGACACCTAACTATGAGGGTCCTTATGTTGTCAAGAAGGCTTTCTCGGGTGGTGCTTTGATCCTTACACACATGGATGGTGTTGAACTTCCGAATCCTGTAAATGCCAATATAGTCAAGAAATACTTTGTCTAAAAATATGAAAAGAACAGCGTGGTAGGTCGAAAACCTGAAAGGGCGGCCTAGGCAAAACGGTGGATCGAAAACCCGAAAGGGCGATCCAGGCAAAAGTTAGGGACAAAAAAATGAATATGAAAAAGCTCGCTGAGATTGTACGCAACTCAGGCAAGAATGAGCGTCTCGATGAGCCGAAAACCCGAAAGGACAAGTAACTATATCTGGCAAACCACCATCACCCCTTGGGGCATCTGCAGCCGTCAATGATCGTCTTCATCAGAAGCTTCTGTACTTGTGAATTCAAAATTTCTATGAAATGTAGCGGTCATCGTGTTCAATGTACCACCAACCAATAAAATTACCATTTTCCAAGCTTTGTAAATCCGTGGAGTTATGTCTTTGGCTGACTTCCACCGTACTACATCAATTTGAACCTGTGCTGTTGTTTGAAACTCTACTTTCTTTCTATTTTCAATGCTATGTACAAAATATTTTCTTTCTATTTTGATAATGTCAATGTCTGAAACAAACATCTTTGAAAATTGAAAAACCTTTTTCTATCTATCTTGAAAGCAAATCTGAGCAATAGGGTACATTCCAATGAAAAATGCATGAATGAATGTGTGTCAATGTCTATTCCAATATATGTTACGAGCAGGTTGTTCCCCAGGATGATCTGTGGTCAATGGCAAAAATGAAAAAACAGAATAAAAATGAAAGAAAAATTTGCAAAACACAAATGAAAAGCTCGCTAAGTTGAAAACGCGAAAGGGAGGCTTAGGCAAAAATGAGCACTCCGCTGATTGACAACCTATGAAGGCAATTCAGGCAAAAATGGGGCAATGAAAAGAATTTATACCCGGTGAACCGAAAACCCGAAAGGGCGGTTCAGGCAAAAATGGGATTGAAAAATGAAAGAATGAAAATGATATGAAAAGCATTGACCACAGATGCGAACATCCAATGTTTACCCAGCACTGACACGCCTAGCAATGGCGACTTGTATCAAAGAATCTTCCAAGGTTCCATCTTCTGCAAGTTTTGTATGTGATATGATATATTGCCCTCAGCCATGGTTTCGATTCGTCTCTCAATGACGGTCTCTCCAAAGAGGATTCCTGTGTGTATATGTTATAGCACGAGCCACTACGTGCCCAATCTTCCAATGTTTTGTCTGTCTCTGCGAAACTTCTCTGCCAAAGTTGTAAACCAATCATGCATTTCCAAGCATTCATACATGCATAATCATGCATTCTATGTGCTCATACATTTGATAATATTGTTATACCATACATACATGTTGCATTTCCAATCTCAATTTCAATTCAACTCAATCTCAATTTCAATTCAACTCAATCTCAACTTCCAATTCAATTCAATTTCAACTCCCAATTCAATGAATGTGTCTATGTCTCTGCTAAAATTCTCAATTCAATTCCATGTTTATGTTTGTGTCTCTGATTATTTTCAAAACCTTCAATTTCTATTTCAATGTCAACTTTCAATTCAATTCAAATCAATGCTAATCCACTCTCAATTTGCTTTTGGGCCAACAATAATGGTCATGTCTATCTTCAATTTAAGTCAAATGTCAGTCTACCCTCAATTCGTATCTTGTTAAATCAAGACTCCAATGTATTTTGCTACATGTCTTGTTTGTCTCCAGTTGTTTGTCTTGCATTCATAATCGAAATGTTGCATGGCATTCATGTTTATTGCTAATGCGAGAACGTATTTTTATGTCCAAAAACAGTGCAAATGTTAATATTTAAGTATCTTCGTCCCGTCAAATCAAAGACTTCGTCTCTTGACCCTCTGGACGAAGAAACTTAAATAGGGGCAGCTGTTATACCCTAATTTTGGACCTAAAAATACTTGCTCAAAATGTCTTTCCATCTTTGATATGTGTCTATTACTCTTGAAAGATTACCAATTTGCTGTTGTTTTACACTGATATTTTACTCTGCTTCATCTCCCAATTTAGCTTTAAAAATCTTTTCAACTGTGTATGTCTATGTTCCCTTTGCATTTCAAGCCATCCAAAATGTTTTTCTTGCATCTCAAGTCATTTGAAATGGTCTCTGATCAATTGCATATTTCTCTGCATCTTATTTCAATGTTATTTGCAAAATTCATGAAAAAGGGTATTTTAGTCATTTCCTGCATTCAAATTCATTCTAGTCCTTGAAAATTGTTTCTGAGTTTTTTCAATCTGTTTGTATAAATCCTTGTTTCAATTCCATGTTAAAATCCATTCCAAAGATTGTATCTGAGTCATTTTGGGCCAATTAGTCCTTAAGGGCATTTTAGTCATTTCCAGTGTTAAAACTCTGTTTAATCTCTAAAAATTGTCTCTGAGTCTTTTCAATTGGTCTGAATAAACTCTTGCTTCTATTCCATGTTAAAATCCATTTCAAAGCTTGCATCTGAGTCATTTTGAGTCATTTTAGTCCCTAGGGGTATTTTGGTCATTTCACACAAAAATTTGACAGAGAGAGGTTACTTTGAAGTACCTCATTTATGTAATTGGTTCATTTTAGTCCATTTTGTGTTTTTTATTGGTTTCACTTTACGTTTTTTCCAATTTACCAATTTTATTCCAATTTTATTATTATTTGCATTTCAGTCCTTCAAGAT
The DNA here is from genome assembly GCF_051527215.1 of Medicago sativa. Taxonomy (NCBI): domain Eukaryota; kingdom Viridiplantae; phylum Streptophyta; class Magnoliopsida; order Fabales; family Fabaceae; genus Medicago; species Medicago sativa. Next base: position 35,597,800 of record NC_140751.1, read on the forward strand.
TTTAAAAATTACACTTTAGTCCTTCTTTTCATTTTATTTTTCTTTAAAAGTCTTTTTCAATTTACATTTTGGTCCTTTAGTATTAAAAATTGCATATTAGTCCAGTTTGTCAAAATTGCAGTTTGGTCCCTGTACTTTCGAAAATTGCAGGAAGGTCCTTAAGCCAAGTTTAGTCCAAAGCAAGTCCAGAATACGTGGCAAGCACTCATTGGCTTACAAGTACACATGTCAGCTATAAATACGACACATCATCAATGTTCAGTGCCAACAGAACCATTCATTCAGTGCCAACTCAACAAACACCAATCCCATTTCTCTCTCTTCTCCACAGAATCAAACCCTAACCGTTTCAGAAAATTCTCAAGAACACGATGAAGTTCATGAAGAACTTCATCCCCAAATCCTAAACCCTAACTGTCCAGAATCAAAATCCACACCAATTCATCACAAATCCTTATCAATTTCATCACACAAAACTCAATTCAACAATTATTGCACCAAATTAGTTCGAATTTACCAAAAATTCTCAGAGATTCTCTGAGGAATATTCATCATCGAATTTCTACCTTCGCAATTCTAGAGTAGCTCCATCACCAACGGTGACGAATCCAGCGCGATCACGAAGGATTTAGAAAGAAAAGAAGAAGAAGGATTGAATTCGAAGTGAACCAGAGAAGAAGAGGGACGTGTTCACCTGCTTGTTTTCAGTTCGAAACAACAACGAAGCATTCACCAGAAGATCAGGGAAAAGATTCAAGAAGCTTCTTTTGTTTTCTTCTTCAAAATCTCCAAATCAAATCACAGGTAAACACGTAAAACTTCTCAGTTTTTCTTTAAACACATCAACGAAGTTAGATCGAAGTAGATCGGTGTTTTTTGGAAAAGATAAGTGAAAAAGATTCAAAACCGAAAAGTTCTTGAAAAAGCCGTAAGTTTAAACCCCGATCTACTTCATTTTAGTCACAATTTCACAAAACTAGTTCCAGATCCATAAAGAGGAGACTCAGACGAACACAACGATGTAAAAAAATTTCAGAAAATGTTCAGGTGTGGTGGCGCCGCCGGCGAACCACCACACCTCCGCCGTTGTGTTCATCGGAGAAGACGAAGAGAGAAGTTGCAGAGCATCTCTCTCTAAAATGTTGTAGTGAGAGAAAGGGGAGAAGAAAGTGAGTTGGACCGGTCACCTTGTGTTTATATAAACACATGAACCGGTCTGGTTCAGTTTGGTTCGTTCCTTTCTTGATCCACATCGTTAGATCTTTGGTTTGCCACGTGTATGATCCAGATGCTTTGTTTCCATGTGCCTGAACCATCTTATAGTGTGCTGCGCGTTCGTGACTGTTAGATCTAGGGTTTTGGATGATCTGGATCAATCCAACGCCTCTGAGGCTCCTGGATGATCCAGATCCATCCATATGCTTGGGCCTGGGCTTCTGTTATACTGAACTTCGTATTCTTGTGATTTGTTAGCTATTTTGACACTATCTTTTGATTATTGCACCCCTACGTGTTCAAAAATTTTAATAAAAAAATTCCTAAAAAATTCTTATGTGTTTTTAATGTGTTTCTTGATATTTTTGTGAATGTTTTACATGTTAAAAAAATTGACAAAAAAAGTATATGATATCTCTTGTGATTTGTTGGTTTTTTTGTTAAATTTTTGTGAATTCTTGCTATGTTTTCCTATGAGGTTTTGTCAAATTGATATTGATATTTGATGTGCAATTTTGTGATATGTTTGTCTCTGATATGTGTCCCTTTTTTACTGTTTGTAAAAGCAATTTGTTAATTTCTTGTGTTGCAAGTTATGTGGATATTGTTTGTGAGAGTAAAGTGCCAAATATGTCTAAAATATATCATGATTATTGACTTGAATGTGTTCTTATAATTCTCATATTATTGATTGTGATAAAACCTTTGAAAATTGTCATGATATGGGAATTATAGGTCATATACTTATCTTGATATTATGATAAATTTTAGGTATATTTTGCTAAGAGTTTTGTCACCTCTTGTGTTAAGTTTTTGCTACTTTGTTTAAAATTTCTATTCTATTATGCCATGTTATGTTACTAACCCTCTCATCCATAGTTCATTCATAGCATTCTCATCCCATCCCTCTAGATTTAATTTTCTTGCAATTTACATTTCTTGCAAAGAATTAGGATGTAAAGACCTAGGAATTTTGTAATTTTCTTTATGTTTTTAATTTCTTGCAAGACCATAGCATGTAAACTAGGGCATATGTAAAGGATAATGGACTCTAATGATGTACACCGACACAAGCACCGACACATGCACACACATCACATGGTTACTTTAGATGAATGTTTAGGGAATGTATGCTTAGGAATCACGATACTTAGAAAAATTCTCTTTTCCAAAAAATATGAACAACTTCACTCAAATAATTTTCTAAATAAACCTTGGGATCAAAATCCCATTGATTTTCCCTTCATTTTCTTAAACAAAAACCTTAATGAATTTTAATCATACTTAGACTTTTTTTTTTTTTGCAAAATAACTAATTCCACCTCACATTTCCCAAATCTCATGCCCTTGAGGCCTCTCTCTCTTATTCTTCAAAATTCCATTTTCAAAATTAAAATCAACCAACAAAAACAAAAACATTTTTTTGGAAGAGAACTACGGTGGATTTGATCCCTTAAAAGGGTACATAGGCAAGGAACCAATATTCCTTCAATTCAAATAAAATAAAAATCCAAACACTTTTTTCTCCCTCCAATTCTTGACTTAGTAAACTCTTAGGTGTAAATATCATTTTTCAAATAGCATTTAAAAATAAAGCGCGCGCGTAGAATGTAAAGACGGTTCCTATAGGATACTATAGTCGTTATGGGTGCCTAACACCTTCCCGTAACGAAAACAACTCCCAGACCTTGATTCTCAAGGGTTTTTCTTATTTTTTTCCCTTCCCAAGAAAAAATGAGATATCAAAGGTTAAAAAGGTTCAAACTTAATCAATGTTTGACACCCGAAAAACCAAGATAAAACACCGTGGACTTTGTGGTAATGGATATTGAAGAAGACGATGATGTGCCCATAATTCTAGGAAGAGCCTTTATGTTAGCCGCAAGAATGATGATAGACTATGATGATGGTTTGATGAAAGTGCGACTTGATAATAAGGAAATTAATTTCAATCTCCATGATGCAATGAAGCACTCCAAAGACAAAGGAGATTGTTTTAAGGTGGATGCAATGGATAAAGTTATCATGGATACAAGGAAACAATTGCATAAGCCGACAACTCTTAAAATAGTGCTCACCAACGCACTTAATGTTCTTATTGCGGAGGAAGAAAAAGAAATTGAAGAATGCTTGAAAGAGCTTGAGACTTTAAAGGAGATTCCCCCAAAGAAAGCTAAGATGGAGGAAATGAAAGACAAAGACAAGGTTGAAGAATCAAAGGTTGAAATGAAAGTCTTGCCGTCACATCTTACGTATGTGTTCCTTGAAGAAGACGGCACAAAACCGGTGATTATCAGTAGTTCTTTGTTAAACAATGAAGAAGAGAAGTTGATTGAAGTTCTCAAGTGCAACAAAGAAGCAATAGGTTGGAAGTTGTCCGACCTCAAAGGCATAAGCCCCTCATATTGTATGCACAAGATCAATATGGAGGAGAACTTCAAACCGGTAGCTCAACCGCAACGCCGGTTAAATCCAACAATGAAAGAGGTAGTCCGCAAAGAAGTGGTTAAGTTACTTGAGGCAGGCATGATCTATCCAATCTCGGATAGTGCTTGGGTAAGCCCGGTACAAGTGGTGCCAAAGAAGGGTGGCATGACGGTAGTCAAAAATGAAAAGAATGAGCTTATTCCTACAAGAACCGTCACCGGTTAGCGGATGTGTATTGCTTACCGACGACTTAACCAAGCTACAAGGAAAGATCATTTTCCATTGCCTTTCATGGACCAAATGCTTGAACAATTGTCCGGGCAAGCATACTATTGTTTCCTTGACGGCTACTCGGGCTATAACCAAATCATCGTCAATTTAGAGGACCATGAAAAGACGGCATTCACTTGTCCCTTTGGAGTTTTTGCTTATCAAAGGATGTCGTTTGGGTTATGCAATGCGCCAGCAACATTCCAAAGATGTATGCAAGCGATATTCTCCGACTTGATTGAAAAGAGTATTGAGGTATTCATGGATGATTTCTCTTTGTTTGGATCATCCTATGATGTTTGCTTGAACAACTTAGAAACCGTGCTGAAGTAGTGTAAAGAAACAAATCTAGTGCTTCATTGGGAAAAATGCCATTTCATGGTGACCGAAGGTATTGTACTTGGTCACAAGATATCATCAAGAGGCATTGAAGTTGACAAGGCAAATATTGATGTGATCAGAAAGCTCCCACCACTGGTGAATGTTAAAGGGATCCATAGCTTTCTTGGCCATGCGGGGTTTTATCGGAGATTCATCAAATACTTCTCAAAGATAGCCAAACCATTGAGCAACTTGCTCAATAAAGATAAGTCTTTTGTTTTTGATAATGATTATTTAATTGCATTTGAAACTTTTAAAAAAAAGTTTAACCTCCGCACCAATAATCACTGCTCCTAATTGGGATTTAAATTTTGAATTGATGTGTGATGCTAGTTATTACGTTGTTGGTGTCGTGTTAGGTCAACGTAAGAACAAATTTTTTCATGCCATACATTATGCGAGTAAAGTTTTAAACAAAGCACAAATCAATTATGCTACCACAGAAAAAGAACTACTTGCAATTATGTATGCATTAGAAAAATTTCGCTCTTACCTCATTGGTTCAAAGATTATTGTATATACTAACCATGAAGCCATCAAGTATCTGCTCACTAAATCCGACTCAAAACCAAGACTCATCCGTTGGATGCTACTTCTTCAAGAGTTTGATTTAGAAATCAAGGACAAGAAAGGTACAAAGAATCTTGTGGCTGACCACTTATCAAGGTTGACGAACAATGAGGTGACAAGGAATGAACCGGAAGTTCTTGAAGAATTTTCTGATGAAAAGTTTCTAGCAATCAAAGAAAGACCATGGTTTGTCGATATGGCAAACTATAAAGCAACCGAATTCATTCCGAAAGACTATACATGGCAACAACGCAAGAAGTTCCTCCATGAAGCTAATCATTATGTATGGGATGAGCCATACTTGTTTAAAATTGGAGCAGACAACCTCTTGCGTAGGTGTGTTGATGACGATGAGGTAAAGAAGATCTTGTGGCAATGTCACAACTCAAAGACGCCAATATGGAGGTCACTTCAATGGGGAGAGAACCGCCACAAAGGTACTTCAATCCAGTTTCTATTGGCCAACACTTTTCAAAGACGCCAATACACACTGCAAGCATTGTGATGAATGTTAAAGAACTGGATCAATGTCAAAGAGGAATGAAATGCCTCTACAAAGCATTCTTGAAGTGTAAGTGTTTGATTGTTGGGGTATAGACTTTGTTGGCCCCTTCCCTTCATCTTACTCAAATGAATACATCTTGGTAGCCGTTGACTATGTCTTAAAGTAGGTGGAAGCCGTCACATCACCAAAAGCTGATAGCAAGACGGTAGCAAAGTTTCTAAAGAAAAATATCTTCACCCGATTTGGTACACTAAGAGTTTTAATTAGTGATGGAGGATCACACTTTTGTAACACACAACTTGCCAAAACCTTAGATCATTATGGAGTCAAACATAAGGTGCTATCACCTTATCATCCACAAACAAATGGCCAAGCCGAGGTTTCCAACCAGGAAGTGAAAAGAATTCTAGAGAAAACAGTCTCAACATCTCGGAAGGATTGGTCGGAAAAGCTTGATGAAGCTTTGTGGGCATATAGGACAGCCTACAAGTCTCCTATAGGCCTCACTCCTTTTCAAATGGTCTTTGGCAAGTCATGTCATTTACCGGTCGAGTTCAAACACAAAGCTTTTTGGGAACTCAAATTTCTGAACTTTGATCAAGAGAAAGCCGGTGAAAGAAGAAAGATTCAAATGCATCAACTTGAGGAGATGAGGAACCATGCCTATGAATCCTCAAGGTTTTACAAAGAAAGAGTCAAAAAGTACCATGATAAGAAGATCATTCAGAGGCAATTCAGGCCTGGATAGATGGTGTTGCTGTTCAACTCAAGGTTGAGACTATTTCCGGGCAAGTTAAAGTCTAAATGGTCTGGACCTTTCATGGATAATGACGTGAAACCATATGGTGCAGTGGAGCTTGAGGATCCAGTTACTAAAGCTAGCTGGACAGTGAATGGGCAGAGACTTAAGCCCTATTTTGGAGGTGAGATTGATCGGCTTACGTCGACAATTTCACTTGACAATCCATGAATTCAATGAAAAAGGCGTCGAGCTAATGACGATAAACTAGCGCTTGTTGGGAGGCACCCCAATTTTGTAAGTATATTTACTGTTTTAATGCATACTAGGTTTAGGAGTCATGTGCATACCTCAAATAATCCAAAATAGAAGTTAGAATGAAAGCAAAAACCTGAACTGTCATAACTCGCGAGGCGAGTAAATTGGTCATTGACTGCGTTGACTACCAAAGTACTCGCCACTGCGAGTAAAACTGCTCGCGAGGCGAGTAACAGCAGTTCTGACAGTTTCAGTTTCCAAGGCCACTAACTCACATTAACTCCCTCATTAACTTCTCTTAACCACTCATTACCAACCTCAACTTATCATTTTCGGTTTCAATTCTCTGTCTACCCAAAACTCCAAAAAAAATTCTCTCAAACAAACATAAACACTAACCCTAAAAGCTTCAAAGATTAAGTCAAAAAAATCAAGTCAAGTCAAGCTTCAGTTTCATCATATCATTTCTGCACTTGCATATCATTAACAAACATGTATGAATGGCTATCCCTTTTGCAAATTTCTTGAAATGCATGTGAAACCCTAGGGTAGAGGATTGATTTCTATGTTTTGGTTATAGAATCTGAACCCATAAGACATGAGATGATTCTCAATCACCGACTTTCTGTTAAATTAAGAACAAACAACTGTTTCAAACAACCCTAATTTTGTAAAATTTGAAAAATTAAATGGGTTTTGTGTGAGATTTAAATGAGTGTTGATTTGGCATCATCTCTGTGTCTAACAAGGGTCAAATGTTGTATTTAGGGTTAGAAATCATGAAACTGGAACAACTTTTGAAAAAGGGTCGGTTTTGCCAGTTTCTTGGCAACTCGCCCTCGCGAACTTTATCACTCGCCTCGGCGAGTGATCATACTAAACCCAGAAATTCATTAGCTACTCGCCATTGCGAGTAACTCTGCTCGCGAGGCGAGTTGCATCAGTATCTGAATTGCATTTTCTGTTTGAGCCTAATGTCTGCACCTAAAGTAAATTTTTTCATACCATGCTGTTGTTTAACTGTTATATTGTCTTGTGTATGGATTTTCTGGCTGTTTTGCAGGTATGGCTCCTAAGAAACCCACCAACACAAGTAAATGCAAGAAAGGTGAAATCCCCGCACCTCAACCCCCAGAAACCAAACCTTTGAGAGGGATAGATTCAAATCCCAATACCATCAGGATAGTTACGTAGAACTGCTACAGCAGTCTATGTGGACTGAGAGAGTGTTCCAAATCAACCCCGAGGGACCTTACAAAGACATTGCCAAACTTTTATTAGACCAAGGATCGGAAAGACTTTGCAACCCTATAACCAGCCTCAATGCTGAGCTTGTGCGTGAATTTTACGCCAACGCCCTCCCAGAAAAGCCTCACACCGAGACTTTCAAGTATGAGACCTATGTTCGTGGTCGGACCATCCGTTTTGACCGAGATGCAATCAATAAGTACCTTGGAAACCCTTTCCAAATATCATATCCGGATGAATTGGATGATTTCCATGCCAAACAAAACAGTGGCCACTTTACCCTAGATGAACCCCATGAAGAAATCAAACGGTTTGTCTTGTTAGAGGGTTTCAACTACGATGTTAGTAATGTCGGGAGAGAGCACAGAGCCCAATATAAGTTCATGACTAACCAGGCCAAGATAATCCAAAAATTCATCTTGTACAATGTCGTGCCCAATAGCCATCTATCAGAATGTGTTGTGGAGGTTTGCCCTTTAATCTATTACATCCTTAAGGGCATCAAGGTGGACATAGCTAGAACTATTGCTTGGGAATTGAAGAAGGTTACACTTCAAGGAAAGAATGAGCGAGAGAGTATGTTTGCTGAAGATGTTGGTATGGAAGTGTCTTATACTTAAGGTAAAGGTTTGCAAGTGTGTTTAAAAACTCAAAAGAATGAAATGAACACAACATGTATTCTGCAAAATCAGCTATTTAGGTTTTAACATTGAATTCCCTTGTATAAGATGAGTGGGACGTAAGGGAATGCACCTCTAAGATGTTGTTTTGTGCTTGATCACGCTCCTCTGTCAATTGAAACTTCTCAGTTGGCAGTGCAGTAGGATTAAGTTCAAAAGAATGTATTGGAATGCATTATTTTACATTCCTACTCATCTTATATGCGGGAATTCAATGTGTGAATTTATATAGTTGATTTTGTAGAATACATGTGTTGTTCTCTTCATTCTTTTGAGTTTTCAAACAGACTTGCAAATTTTTACACTAAATATAAGACACTTCAATCCCAACATTTTGAGCAAACTTTCAACAGTTAAATTTAAATCCAACATCATGATGATACCACATATATTTAGGGAGAATGAAATGTAAATGTAATGTTGATGAAATTAAAACTAAATAAAATTGCGTATTTTTTTAATTGATTTTGTGTAAATTTGTCACAATATTTGAATTTATTTATTCAATACGCAATTTTTATTCGAATTACGCTAAATTTAATTAGTCTTTATTCGAATTTATTTATTCAATAAACAATTTTTATTCGAATTCACGCTGGGTTTAATTAGTCTTTATTCGAATTTATTTATTTAATACGCAACTTTTATTCGAATTCACTTTATTCGAATTTATTTATTCAATATGCAATCATAAAGTAAATGCAAATATAAACAAAAATAAAGGAACAAAAATAATAGACATAAAATCTCATTTTATTAATATAATTTATACATTTACAATGGGGTAAAACTAAATCTGGGGTAAATTTAAAACCACAAGAAAACCAACCTTCCTGGGGTAAAACTAAATCTGCTTCTTTTTACCCCAAGAAGGCTGGTCACCATTCATCTCAAGTTCAAAGCAACCTCTTAAAATTTTCAAAGATGCCCCTTTCTATGAAAGGCCAAGGATGGAACAACAACATTGTTGTTGTAGAAGGAAGAAGAGGAGAATGAGAAGGAGAGAATGTGAGATGATGGTGTGAGAAATGGTGAAGGTTGGAAGGTATTTATAGGGGATTTAAAGTAACATAGGTTTTAACTACACTAAATGCAGTCAAAAAAACATGTAAATTGGTGTAAAAAAGTGTAAAATCAATTAAGAAAAGTCAAAAACCGACCAAAAAACGTGTTCTTTGTGCATGAACTATCGGCCAAGCTGCGTGAGTTAACTCACGCCACCGACCAAAGGTGTGTGACTTAACTCACGTCACCGTCCAAAGACGCATGAGTTAACTCACGCATGGGCATTTTAGAAATTTCAGTTAGAAATGAGCAAAATATGTTAGGTAAAGAGCAGAATTCAAACTTATCATATTTTCGATGAACTGTTGTAAATTGGAATACATTAGTTTAATTCTATTACATAGTTTTTTTTTTAGGGATTACATTGTTGTTTATTGTTGCTATGTAATATTGTTGATGTATTTTGATCTTTTGTAAACTCCAACAAGTAAGATTAAAATATTTTAAGAAAAAAATTTATGAACTAAAATGAGGGATGTTTACAATTTCAAACAAGCATTTACTCATATATTTGATCTTTTGTCCACTAAAAAAAGTGGATCTTTTGTAAACTCCAACAAGATTATAATATTGTAAGAAAAAAATTAATATAGTGGAATCCACCGATGATAAATATACATTTGTTTGTTCACAAGTGATTAATATATCCACCGATGATAAATATACATTTGTTTGTTCACAAGTGAAGTCTAAATGTAATATTGTTGATGTATTTTGATCTTTTGTAAACTCCAACAAGTAAGATTAAAATATTTTAAGAAAAAAATTTATGAACTAAAATGATGGCTATTTACAATTTCAAACAATCATTTACTCATATATTTGATCTTTTGTCCACTGAAAAAAGTGGATCTTTTGTAAACTCCAACAAGATTATAATATTGTAAGAATAAAATGATGGCTGTTTACAATTTCAAACAATCATTTACTCATATATTTGATCTTTTGTCCACGGAAAAAAGTGAATCTTTTGTAAACTCCAACAAGATTATAATATTGTAAGAAAAAAATTAATATAGTGGAATCCACCGATGATAAATATACATTTGTTTGTTCACAAGTGATTAATATATCCACCGATGATAAATATACATTTGTTTGTTCACAAGTGAAGTCTAAATGTAATATTGTTGATGCATTTTGATCTTTTGTAAAATCCAACAAGTAAGATTAAAATATTTTAAGAAAAAAATTTATTAACTAAAATGATGGCTGTTTACAATTTCAAACAAGCATTTACTCATATATTTGATCTTTCGTCCACTAAAAAAAGTGGATCTTTTGTAAACTCCAACAAGATTATAATATTGTAAGAAAAAAATTAATATAGTGGAATCCACCGATGATAAATATACATTTGTTTGTTCACAAGTGAAGTCTAAATGTAATATTGTTGATGTATTTTGATCTTTTGTAAACTCCAACAAGTAAGATTAAAATATTTTAAGAAAAAAATTTATGAACTAAAATGAGGGCTGTTTACAATTTCAAACAAGCATTTACTCATATATTTGATCTTTTGTCCACTAAAAAAAGTGGATCTTTTGTAAACTCCAACAAGATTATAATATTGTAAGAAAAAAATTAATATAGTGGAATCCACCGATGATAAATATACATTTGTTTGTTCACAAGTGATTAATATATCCACCGATGATAAATATACATTTGTTTGTTCACAAGTGAAGTCTAAATGTAATATTGTTGATGCAATTTGATCTTTTGTAAAATCCAACAAGTAAGATTAAAATATTTTAAGAAAAAAATTTATTAACTAAAATGATGGCTGTTTACAATTTCAAACAAGCATTTACTCATATATTTGATCTTTCGTCCACTAAAAAAAGTGGATCTTTTGTAAACTCCAACAAGATTATAATATTGTAAGAAAAAAATTAATATAGTGGAATCCACCGATGATAAATATACATTTGTTTGTTCACAAGTGATTAATATATCCACCGATGATAAATATACATTTGTTTGTTCACAAGTGAAGTCTAAATGTAATATTGTTGATGTATTTTGATCTTTTGTAAACTCCAACAAGTAAGATTAAAATATTTTAAGAAAAAAATTTATGAACATGGCTGTTTACAATTTCAAACAATCATTTACTCATATATTTGATCTTTTGTCCACTGAAAAAAGTGGATCTTTTGTAAACTCCAACAAGATTATAATATTGTAAGAAAAAAATTAATATAGTGGAATCCACCGATGATAAATATACATTTGTTTGTTCACAAGTGATTAATATATCCACCGATGATAAATATACATTTGTTTGTTCACAAGTGAAGTCTAAATGTAATATTGTTGATGTATTTTGATCTTTTGTAAACTCCAACAAGTAAGATTAAAATATTTTAAGAAAAAAATTTATGAACTAAAATGAGGGCTGTTTACAATTTCAAACAAGCATTTACTCATATATTTGATCTTTTGTCCACTAAAAAAAGTGGATCTTTTGTAAACTCCAACAAGATTATAATATTGTAAGAAAAAAATTAATATAGTGGAATCCACCGATGATAAATATACATTTGTTTGTTCACAAGTGATTAATATATCCACCGATGATAAATATACATTTGTTTGTTCACAAGTGAAGTCTAAATGTAATATTGTTGATGTATTTTGATCTTTTGTAAACTCCAACAAGTAAGATTAAAATATTTTAAGAAAAAAATTTATGAACTAAAATGATGGCTATTTACAATTTCAAACAATCATTTACTCATATATTTGATCTTTTGTCCACTGAAAAAAGTGGATCTTTTGTAAACTCCAACAAGATTATAATATTGTAAGAATAAAATGATGGTTGTTTACAATTTCAAACAATCATTTACTCATATATTTGATCTTTTGTCCACTGAAAAAAGTGGATCTTTTGTAAACTCCATTGATCCACCGATGATAAATATACATTTGTTTGTTCACAAGTGAAGTCTAAATGTAATATTGTTGATGTATTTTGATCTTTTGTAAACTCCAACAAGTAAGATTAAAATATTTTAAGAAAAAAATTTATGAACATGGTTGTTTACAATTTCAAACAATCATTTACTCATATATTTGATCTTTTGTCCACTGAAAAAAGTGGATCTTTTGTAAACTCCAACAAGATTATAATATTGTAAGAATAAAATGATGGTTGTTTACAATTTCAAACAATCATTTACTCATATATTTGATCTTTTGTCCACTGAAAAAAGTGGATCTTTTGTAAACTCCATTGATCCACCGATGATAAATATACATTTGTTTGTTCACAAGTGAAGTCTAAATGTAATATTGTTGATGTATTTTGATCTTTTGTAAACTCCAACAAGTAAGATTAAAATATTTTAAGAAAAAAATTTATGAGCATGGCTGTTTACAATTTCAAACAATCATTTACTCATATATTTGATCTTTTGTCCACTGAAAAAAGTGGATCTTTTGTAAACTCCAACAAGATTATAATATTGTAAGAATAAAATGATGGTTGTTTACAATTTCAAACAATCATTTACTCATATATTTGATCTTTTGTCCACTGAAAAAAGTGGATCTTTTGTAAACTCCAACAAGATTATAATATTGTAAGAAAAAAATTAATATATCCACCGATGATAAATATACATTAATATATCCACCGATGATAAATATAATGTGTTTGTTCATAAGTGAAGTCTAAATATAAAATCAATTTTTTGTTTGTTCATAAGTGAAGTCTAAATATAAAATCAATTTTTTTTTATGGTGTCCGGGATTTGAACCCCGGACCTTGCATATATTATGCATTGTCCTTACCAACTGAGCAAAGCTCACGTGGACAAATATAAAATCAATTTAAATGCACATACACACAGGGGCGGTTCTAAGGCCCAGCGAGCCCGGGCACTCGCCCGGGCTCTGGTCCAAATTTTTTGCAATTTCTTGTGTAAATCCCCTTGAATTTCTTATATAAATCCATATAAATTGGGCAATTTCTTTAAATTTTTTATTATTTGCTTGCAATTTCTTATGTAGACCCCTATAAATATATTGCAAATTTTTTTTCGCCCAGGCTATATAAAAAACCTGGCTCCGCCACTGCATACACATAAATGAAAAAAAATATGAAAAAGAAAAGAATTAATTAATATATATTTTAAATAATTAATTCACAGTGTGTCAAATAAAAAAAATAATTCACATGTATCATACATTATGAGAGGGTGCATAAATGAATTTTAGTTGGATTGTGAATTAAAAGAAGAGGTTGAAAGGTTAGGAGGGCATTGCGGTCATTAAAAGAAGGATTTAATGGGAAGACTAAAAATTCAGCCGTGTTTATAGCAGTTAAGGCAAGTTCGTGTGCACATGTTATGAAAGTGACCCTACAATACAATAGGAACTAGGAAGGAAACTTAAGGTATTATTATATGGTCAAACACTCAAACCAACTTTCAAAAGATTGGTAAAATTAATTACTTTACGTTGTTTCGATCAATTAACATATGAATTTTCAATATTAAAATTTATGGTTTTATTTTGATAGGAAATGATAACTTGTGTCTTAGGGCATTGAACTAAGAAGTCAAATGTAGATTTATTTTTTTTAGAAATTATGTATTTATTGTCTTAAAAATTTCAATATAAAACTTACTATATTTTTTAATTCTATTTTAAGCTCGTTAAGTTGTGTCTTTATAAACATAAATTAGCATGAACCTATTTTGATAGGAGTTTTATAGTCTTTAAATTTGTGATCCTTCGTTCATGTTTCTATATGAATTTTAAATTTAATGCTTAAAAATTCATATGAAAATAAAAAAAAAAAGACAAAAATGAATGAAAAAAATAAAAGACGAAATCATTATCTAAAATTAAGTTTTTTTTTTTTTAAGGGGTTATCTAAAATTAAGTTAAAAAAGGAACAAGTATAATGTTACTACTTGTAAGGTTTCTTTCAACTTTTGAGTTAGTCAACAAAATGCATTTTTTGCAATATCTTGTTTGTTGCGGCTCAATGCACTTTGACAATTAATTTCTGTAAGTTGCACTTAGATATAACCCGTTAAAACAAAAAGAAGTCAAACTTACTAATAAAAACGTATACTAGTATAAACGGGTTTATGAATCTGAGAGTTAGTTTTCAAAAGTTGAAGAAGTGTGTTGGAAGAAAGAAAAACATAGAAAGTAACAAGGCATGAGAAATACAAACAGAGCCAACGATCCTGCCAGCTTCTGGACTCAAGCAAACGCGCTTCTTAGGAAGAACTTAACCTTCCAGGTTACTCTCTCTCTCTCTCTGTGTGTTACTTGAGTTATCATACTTGTAAACTCTAAAATGAGATAGAAGCAGAGATAGATTATTAGTTGTTTCGACTAGTGTTGAAAGTTCGCAAGAGAACATTTAGGGACTATAGTCACAACGCCTCACACGTTCAATCAGCGGCGAAGCTCGCACAATTTCTACGAGGGGGCCAAATATAAAAAATAAATAAAATATATTTTAAAAATTAATATATTAAACTTAATAAAAAAGTAAAATAAATTTACAATAATTTATACTTACATTTAATGAAACGACAACGAAGATAATAAAAGTTAAACAATAGTTATTTATAAAAGTTCAGCTTTATAGAGTTGTGAGAACTTAAATTTATCCATAATTGACACTAAACTAAACATATTATCAATATTTGTGCAATAACATCTCCCTTTAAAACAATAAAATTGTTTGGAGTAGCCAAATAATATATTAATAGGGTAGCTGCATATAAAGTTATACCAATTATTTAAGTTTTCTTCTTCTTTTGGGGTAGCCATTGCTACCCCATGGCCATGAAGGCCTTCGCCCCTGCGTTCAATGATCAAAATGGTTGTTTACGCAAAAATATTTGAGTAAACAATGATTTTGGTACTTAAATGTGTGAAGTTTGTTACTGTATTTTCATAAGTGATAGATATCTTTTACCTTATATGTGATATTTGTAAAGATGAGGTAGGTTGAATCCAAAGTTTACATTTACATATCTAAAATTTATTGGCTCACTCACATGCTATTGGATTATAGATGTTAAAGAGTCCCACATCGGATAGGAGATGGCCTGACAATGTGTTTATAAGTGGGAGCAATCCGCACCTCACAAGCCGGTTTTGTGGGGTTGTGTTAGGCCCAACCACCATTTCTAAGATCTAAGATGGTATCAGAGCCTCCTCCATGATCCGTTGAGCCACCTGCTATCAGGTTTTTGTTATCGGGCCATCCACCATTTGTGTCGTGTCCATGCTCCAGATGTCCAGTCCTAGACGTGAGGGTGTGTGTTAAAGAGTCACACATCGGATAAGAGTCAAGTTTTAGATGTGTCTAGTAATCAGTAGTATCAGAGCCTCCTCCATGATCCGTTGGGCCACCTGCTATCAGGTTTTCGTTATCGGGCCATCCACCAATTTTTAGATGTGTTTAGTAATCAGTAGTATCAGAGCCTCCTCCGTGATCCGTTGGGCCACCTGCTATCAGGTTTTCGTTATCGGGCCATCCACCATTTGTGTCCATGCTCCAGATGTCCAGTCCTAGACGTGAGGGTGTGTGTTAAAGAGTCACACATCGGATAAGAGTCAAGTTTTAGATGTGTCTAGTAATCAGTATGAAAGAATATGTTAGGAATCTTGAATTGAAGATGTGTCTAGTAATCAGTATGAAAGAATATGTTAGGAGTCTTGAATTGAACGATATGAAGCACTAACACAGACACGGAACATGATATTACCATTGACACGTGAACATCGGCAATAATTTGAGAAAATAAAATAAATGAATGTAACCATAATATGAAGTGTGCTGCATAGTATCAATGTGCTACTTGATGTTTCTTAACACAAATGACATTAATTTTTCAGAAGCGAAATGTGAAGACAAACATAAGGCTGATCTTGTTCCCATTCGTGCTGTGTATATTGCTGGTTCTAATTCAAACTATTCTCAATAATCAATTTGATAAGGCCAAATATAAGTGTGGATGCGTGGAGAATGAATGTGGGGTTCAATATTCGGATTTTGACCAAGTTGGCGCTTGTCCTATTACTAACCCTACGGAATGGCCTCCTTTACTGCAAACACCTGATCCACGATACCGCGCTGTTAGAACGGATTTTCTTCCGTTTTCTGATTTTCCAAACCCCTTATGCAGAACCAATGGCTCATGTCCCCTCACTATGCTCTTCACCGGTACTAATCAGTCTTTCGGAGAAGGTACATACTATATAACAAAATCAAATACATTTATTCTTTTCCTTTGTCACATAAAAGTATATGTTCCTGAAATATATGAAACTGCATCCTGATAGTCATGTTCTTAAGACGCAGGTTTAATAAAATGTGGACTTTTACTACTTTAGAGACTAATGAGTGAGAGATAGAATGATATTTGAAGGATTAAATTGAGTGTTTATTCAATTCAATTGCATCTTTTCGTCTTTATTTTACTTTACTATCATGATTTTCTGTATAACTGATGGCATGTTTTAAATTACTTATTTAGATGTTTCATGTCTTTTTAATCCTGTTTTTCTCTTTACAGTCTTGTCAAGGAATATGATCCCAAGTACCATTGATATAGATAATTCAAATGTTATGGATAGTTTCGCGACAAATGTCTTGGTGAGTCAATAGTTATTTAATTTTGAGCAAATTACACTAATTTATCTTTTTCATCGTTATGTCACAAAATTTTTTTGTTCCCTAATTTAATTTCTTCTTGTGTGTAACAATATGGTTTTGTGCATATGTCTTCTCTTATTGTATTCTTTCTTTGTGAACACGGATGATGGGGCAACCATCATAATGTAATAGGGATCGTCATCAGAGACAGAGTACACCAATTTTCTGGAGCCTGCTTTCTTTTCAGAGCTTCCCATTTACTATCTACAAAGTCAGTGCGGAAAGAACTCTACATTGTCTGTTCCTGTTCAGATATCGACCGCTAGCGTGCAGCAAGGTATGAATGAGACTTGCTTTTATTCATATTTTTCTTGTAAGATATACGATAACAGGAAAATAACTAATATGTGCAAGGATTTACTCATGGACAATGTTGTCATTTTTGACGTCGATTCTAATCTTAGTGTCAAAAGGTCATAATTTTAACTTGTGTTGCATCAGAAACAATGACAAGAATAATACCGTTCAGGACAATAATTGCTCGTACAAGCTACAAAGTATTTTGAATATGTTTGTTGTACAGCTGATAATTTTTTACATATTGTCGTGTTTCTTTCTAGGTAGGTTATGCTAAAAGTTTGTACTAATTTTAGTTTATTGTTTTTCACTGGCTAGAGTTAAGATGTGCTCAGGCTTTACGGTTATGGCGTAATAGTTCTTCTGAGGTAAACGATGCTCTATATAAAGGTTATAGAAAAGGTAACACAGAGAGACAGATCAATGAGATAACTGCAGGTAGATACTAGATATATCATTATATCATTATCATTATATTTTACGTAATACGTCGAAGGAAAAACTTATTTCCATATTGTTTTGACAGGTTATGATTTTCTAGATTCAAATGAGAATATATTTAATGTCAGTATATGGTACAATTCAACCTATAAAAATGACACCGGCTTTGATAGAATTGCATTGGCGCGGATTCCTCGTTCTGTAAATTTGGTATACACTCAAACTTTGGTTTTGAATTGTGCTTTCTCTTCATTATTATTCTGTTGTTCTATTAAATATGTTAGGGAGGGAGGGAGAGAGAGGGAGAGAGAGAGAGATTATCACTTGCTGTATTTTATACTTTAAAACCTAATTGTATGTAAACTTACTTTTTGTTACTAAATTAATTCTTAATTGTGATTTCCATTTAAATGTGTATTTTCCCAAATTTGTTTTAATAATATTTGGGTTTAAGATTTTGTGCACCTGATAGGTTATTTATGATGCAGCACTGGAGCCGAGGTTCCAGTTTCGATTATGATAAGAGCTGACATCTAGTATCTATATGCTTGCAGGTATCAAATTCCTACCTTCAGTTTCTGTTGGGCTCTGGTACCAAAATGTTGTTCGAGTTTGTGAAGGAAATGCCAAAACCTGAGACCCCATTAAAGTTTGACGTGGCTTCTCTTTTAGGCGGTCTCTTCTTTACATGGGTCATCCTGCAACTTTTTCCTGTAAGTGTATAGATATGCGAGTAAAGCGGGGAGTGTTGGAAAGAGAGTGTCAGAGCGAGCGTTGCTCGCACTCCTCTCAATTCTTCACGTAATATCTTTTTATGTGGTGTAACCATGTAAATCTTGTTACGGGACTTTTCTAGTATATTGTTCTGATCATGCTTATATGTTGATGTAGGTTGTCCTCACATCATTAGTTTATGAGAAGCAACAAAATTTAAGAATCATGATGAAAATGCACGGTCTCGGTGATGGGCCATATTGGATTATCTCTTACAGTTATTTTCTTGCCATATCAGTTATCTACATGCTGTGTTTTGTGATATTTGGCTCGGTCATAGGTATGGATGCAACCAGTAAACTGTTCTCTTGCTTTCTGTTTCTTTTTGGTATTTTCTGTTTCCCCTCAATGCTGCTGTTTTTTTTTCAGGATTAAAATTTTTCACAATGAATGACTACAGCATCCAACTCGTGTTTTATTTCATCTATATAAACTTGCAAATTTCGCTGGCATTTTTGTTGGCCTCGCTGTTTTCAAATGTTAAGACCGCTACAGGTTTGATGATAGATAAGCTATGCTATAATTTTTTGTTTTTGTTATCAAATCTGATCACTGACTTTTTCTTCTATTTTTGTAATGGCAGTGATTGCATATATAGGTGTTTTTGGAACCGGTCTATTAGCTGGTTTTCTTTTCCAATTTTTTATTCAAGATACATCGTTTCCAAGTAAGTCAAATAATTGAGAAATGATGTGCTACCTGGTCAAAGGTTTTAAAGGAACTAGTTTTGAATTTGCGCCTACCACATATCATAACATGCTAATACGGTCATTGTGTCGAGCAATTTTTATCTAACATCCTAATACAATCATTGTGTCGAGAAATTTTTATCTACTTGCGTTTCATGTGAGACGTCTATTTGCGTCATGTGTTAACATGTTGGCTAACCTTTCTTTTGGTTTTTTGATTGGTTGTTCAATTTCTTCAGAAGGGTGGATCATTGTTATGGAGTTATATCCCGGGTTTGCCTTATATCGTGGGTTATATGAATTTTCACAATCGTCTTTTACCGGAGATACTATGGGGACTCATGGTATGCGGTGGGGAGATCTCAATGATAGCACAAATGGCATGAAAGAGGTCTTGATTATCATGTTCGTGGAGTGGCTATTAGTATTGTTCTTCGCTTATTACATCGATCAAGTTTTATCAACAGGAAGTTGGAAAAGTCCTCTTTTGTTCTTGAAAGGATTTCAGAAAAAACTTGGTTCATCTTTTCGGAAGCCTAGTCTCCAAAGGCAAGGATCTAAAGTTTTTGTTACGACCGAGAAAGCAGATATTCACCAAGAGGTCAGTTTTGCTTGCATTGTATTTGTAGTTTGTGTTTCTACTGGTTTAAGAAATCAAGAAACCTGATCTCTATCATCGGTATAGTTCACTCATTTGGGATTCTCAAAACACACTTGCCGATAGAAACGCAAATCCAAATGGAATAGAAAAACTGTATCATTGATGTGTTATTTTGTCTACATTTACACTTTAGACGGAGAAGGTGGAGCAGCTGCTACTTGAACCTACTATGAATCATGCAATCATTTGTGACAAACTGAGCAAAGTTTATCCGGGGAGGGATGGTAACCCAGAGAAATTTGCGGTGAGAGAGTTGTCCCTTGCTTTGCCTGAAGGGGAATGCTTCGGAATGCTTGGTCCCAATGGTGCTGGGAAGACTTCTTTTATCAACATGGTTGGTTAAAGTTTATTTACATCAGCAACATAATTTCCTTTTTCAAACATTCATTGCCCTTTTTTCCGTCACTGTTACTTACCTCTAACAAAATTATAATTCGAGGATTCCATTCATTTTTCTGCGCTCATATAAGAGGAAATAATGTTTTTAACCTGGCAAAGAGTATATCAGTGAAACTCGTCAATTTGTTAATCGTTAAGTAAATCACCAATTTAGTCTATGAAATTGTAGGACGTGGTAAATTTGGTCTCTGAAGTTGTCCCTTAAGTTAATAATGTTCGATATATGTCATGTTGGACTGGCAAATTTAATCCTTAAAATTGTTGTAGAAGCATTAATATGCTTCACCAATTTTAAATCCATTCATCAGTTTAGAATTTTCGGTAATTTCAAGGATAAAACTGATAGAGCCCTATAATTATAAGGACTGAATTGATGATTTACTCTTAATCGATGGAGATGTAATCTATCAACGCTTGTGTTTTCTTTGACTTATTTTCTCCTTAATTCATTAATCATAGCGTCTGGTAATGCATACAGATGATAGGTCTTACAAAGCCAACCTCAGGTACAGCATTTGTTCAAGGTCTTGACATAAGAAGTGATATGAATGGAATATATACTAGCATGGGCGTATGCCCCCAGCACGAGTAAGCTGGAATTTCGTCTAGTTTATATGTTTTTCTAATTTTAAATTTATAGCAGTTGAGAAATCGTATATAATTTTTTCCTTTTGGTATTTTAGCTTGCTGTGGGAAATCTTGACAGGAAGAGAGCACCTACTCTTTTATGGCAGACTTAAAAATCTTAAAGGTTCCGCCTTAACACAAGTAAGTTAAATTTTGAAAAATCTTTAGTGGCGATGCCGATAACTAGAAAAATAGATAGGAACTTGTCTTTTATCTATTTGGTTATGAAGTCTTAACTCTGAAAAAGCATTGAAAAGATGAAACTTCGACAATTATTATTTTATGAATGTTTTGAAATTTACAATTCTTGTGTAATATTTGAACCGTGTCCATGTCTTTAGACTAGTTTATGCCCCCTCCTTACCGAATAGTTTGTGGCGTATTTTTCTGTTAAGGGGGCATGGGTCTATAGATTACAAGATTGCAGTGCAGACATAAATTGAACCTGTTCCTATAGCATTTGTTTAGTAGATAAGACTCGGCTTAAGAAAATTTAACTCCGAATATAATGCTGCAGGCGGTGGAAGAATCTTTGAAAAGTGTAAACCTTTTTCACGGAGGGGTTGCTGATAAAAAAGCTGGAAAATATAGTGGAGGAATGAAGAGGAGGCTTAGTGTTGCAATTTCATTGATTGGAGATCCTAGGGTATGTTTTCTTATCAATTCAATCTGTTCTATGAAAGCGTTCGGATATCTGTGCTATTTTTCTAATTTTGTTATTGGTAATTTTGTTAAGGTTGTTTATATGGATGAACCAAGTACTGGATTAGACCCTGCATCAAGAAAGAACTTATGGAATGTTGTTAATCGTGCAAAACAGGACCGTGCGATCATTCTCACTAGTAATTTTTTTCTCCCTTGGTTTTTGAAACATTACCAAGTTGTGCATTAATTTATGAGAAGGGATCAAGTTACACTGACTATAAATATTGAAATGCACCAAATGATAAAAAGTATATTCAAGAGTAATTTGATCCCGCCTCTTTATTTATTTTGTTATATATCTGCTTGTCAACTATCTTCTTTGCATCATTCTATTCTTTCACTGTAGACACCTCAGTTGCATTATTCATGAAATTCCACCAAAGTTGTAGATTTGTTTGATAAATATACACCCATGTCATTCTTGTCATATCATCAATAAACAAAATAAAGTGATGATGTGTTATAGTGAAAACACAACATTGGTGACAAAAATCATTGTCTTTGAAATGAGTATATTTTGAGGTACTAAAATGTTCTGTAAGCCTTAGATATATCTGCTTAGTTTGTTATTTGGTTTCATAACAGTATCAGTATATTCTCTATTCATATAGATTGTTAAATCTTGTTTGCATACACTTTTCAGCACATTCCATGGAAGAGGCAGAAGTCCTATGTGATCGATTAGGAATATTTGTAGACGGTAGCTTTCAGTGTATAGGAAATCCAAAAGAGGTATAAATTACATTATAAAATTATATGTTTTGATTAAATTCTTGTTAAAGACGGATTCTATAGGGGTTTGGATTGTCTGTCAGTTACTGAGCGCCCTGTAATCCCATAGATTATACACCTTGCTGGAATATATGAAATATCTCCTAATATCTTGATATTATGTGAGCAAATCTTGAGTTATACGATAAGATTAGTTTATTTTATTCAAATTTCTGTGAAAAGTAGTGTTTTGGATTAAGCCTCAGCCCACGTCGCCGGCCTAATAATGGCAGTCCAATAACCCGCAATCCTCGCCACATGAGGAAAGACAGAAGATTTCCTGTGCTCTTTACTGCGCACAAGAGTGCGGCTCTATCAATTAGGACCGTTGATATGATCTCTAACTCCCGCCTTCCCTGCCGGTTTGTACGAAGTCAGTTACAGCTAGGCTCCTCTATATAAAGGTGGCTTCGTGCCACAACGAAGACAAGACACATTTTTCACCACTTTTCCACCGACTCTCCTATTGAGTCTACTTTGTAACCTCGTTGGATAACTTCCTTGGCCGTGAATGAGAATAGCTCCGTTGTGTCGGAAAACCTCTAGTATACACTACATAGATTGAATATACATCGATTTGGTGTAAACCAAATCGAGTAGTTTTCACATTACTTCGCTATATTATCATGATTATTTTTCTATTCGGTTAGGATTAGTAGTATTTTATCAATATAAATAAGTGCTAGTACTTAGACCTGTTTCGATACACAGTTGAATTAGGTGTTTATATTATAAGCGCTGTACTTAGACCTGTTTCGATACACAGTTGAATTAGGTGTTTATATTATAAGCGCTTACCATATAAGAGCTTGTGTATAAGCTGTTGCTATAACAAAATATAAAATAAAGTCAAACTGCTTTCATATCAGCTATAAGTTGTTTTCCTAAGTTATCCTAGAGATCTTATGAAAATAAGTTGAAAACAACTTATGGACATATCATAAGCTGTTTTCATAAGCTCTCCCAAACAGTCTCACAAGTGCATTTGTTAGTAAATAACTCAGTCAAAGCATGTCCTTAGTCTTCCTATAGGCCTCTTAGTTTTCTACTTTCATTAATTCTTTTCATTTTAGTTCATTTACTGCCAAGTGACATTTGTGTTTGTTGTATGATCATAGCTGAAAGGAAGATATGGAGGAACTTATGTATTCTCAATGGCAACATCTACTGATCATGAAACGAATGTCGAGAAATTGGTGCAACAACTCTCCCCAAATGCTAAGAAGATTTACCATATCTCAGGTACCCAAAAGTTTGAGCTACCAAAAGATGAGGTTAAAATATCTAATGTATTTCAAGCAGTTGAAACTGCAAAGAGAAACTTCCCAGTTTCTGCATGGGGTTTAGCTGATACCACATTGGAAGATGTATTCATTAAGGTTGCACGTGAGGCTCAACCATTTCATACTTTGTCATAATTTCTTACACATTTCACTGTTAGTCTATACATATTATATATATTATTATGTGTAAATAATAACCAGTGTGTATTTACTATTTATCTAGTTAGCTATGCTATATTTATAGTTTGCTTTGTATAATTTGTTTAAACTCTTTCAAATAAAATAATGTAAAATTTTAGGTTGTTTGGTATTTTATCTGTTTTTGTTTTAGGTTACTTGGTTTCACATCTGTTTTTGGTATGTTTTTAGCCTCGCTATCTGGATCAAGATTCCCTGTAGTAAGGAAAAACACGTGTTTTTATATAGTAATCGATCTCGATTGTTGATTTGCGATCAGTTAAGATTTGCAAATGAAAATAGAAACATGCATATACACATTGGAAAAGTAACTTTTCCGTTTTCACCATTATGTATAGCCTTTAATTACTATTTGTACCGAGTGATGGTGATGGTATACAATTATGAAATTATGAAGGAGCGCATAAGTATTCACATGATGGTGGTCTGTAAGATTTGCAAAGGAAAATAGAAACATGTATAGCCTTTAATTATGTATAGCTTTTAATTACTACTTGTACCATGTTTTGAGGTTGATTTTTGGGGTGACCCAAGTCTAATATCACCTCAATAACATCAATGGTTACACTTTCAGGTTATCTATAATTCTCTCTTCTCTTTCATTGGTGCTTTACTATATAATTAAAGTAAAAAAAATAATATTTAGCATGTAATTACTTCTTTTTTTATCAAATAGTTTGGTGGCTAAAATTCACCTTTTTTAAGGTGAATAGGTGGAGTGTCCGGGATTCGAATTTCAACCCCTGCATATAACAATGCATGTCCCTGTCAACGGATAGGGACTTGGCATGTAATTACTTGTGTTCATATTTGTACCTATACCGTAGATTTTTACTCTATCCGTTGCATGTACTCAATTATTACCACACATATGATAGAAACAGTTAAAAACCAATCACCATCAATTATTAAAGTTAAAAACAGCAAATAATTAGGGTCCAGTAACTATTAATTGAAATGCTATAATTTCAAATGATGGAACTAATTTGTACGGGTAATAGTGTTTCTCGCTTAAACTGTTTTGGTCATGAAAATTAGTGAAGGAGATTTGGTTTTTGGGATCTACCAATTCCATACAAATTGAAGCTGCTATGCAATTTGATTAATCAATTTTGAAGTTGCAATCTTTGCCACAGAGAATATTTTGAGACCAGCCTCTAGGTGATACATTCTTTCATTTGTTTGATTAGTTCAATTGTATTCACCAATTGTCTGCATTTTTTGTTTTATGAATTTAATCAAGTTATTAGATATTCAGTAATAATGCTACACCATGTTCTTCTTCTTACACGACTTTTTTTTATTATAAAGTTACCTTATGAGTTATGAGTTAGGCTTCTGCATTACAATATTTTTTTTATATAAAAAAAATTGTTAAATTTTTTTTTTCTACAAAAGTATATCAATTTTTGTTTTGTGTTAACCCTTCTGGAAATACAGGTTCTCTATAATGATTCTTCATTTGATGTAGCTCATTGCCCACTTCTGCCCAATTGCTTTGTTGATTTAATTGTCATAAACATTTTTTTTTAATTATACACTTGTATTTTTTGTTTTCAACTTCGTTTATATGAGATATAGGGGGTGGGCATGGTTCGGTTT
Organism: Medicago sativa; assembly: GCF_051527215.1. Lineage (NCBI taxonomy): Eukaryota > Viridiplantae > Streptophyta > Magnoliopsida > Fabales > Fabaceae > Medicago > Medicago sativa. Next base: position 35,623,304 of record NC_140751.1, read on the forward strand.
TTTGAAGAAAACCAAACCGAACCAATGAATGTTAAGAAAGAAATTTTTTTAATTTCTTTTGAAAGAAAGAGAGATAGATTTGTTAACGTGTACATTAGTTTTTTAGAAGGAGGTATTTTAGCAACTTATAAACAAAAATGGTAAAACACGCCATAAGGAAAATAAACTATGAAATTTTATAGTGAAGTTGTTAATAATTTCGAGTGATTAAAATGATGCATGTGTTTGCAATAGAAAAATTAAAATGTCCTCGTGAGCTTAGCTCAACTGGTAAGGACAATGCATTATATATGCAAGGTTCGGGGTTCAAATCCCGACCACCACAAAAAAAATAGAAAAATCAAAATAAATATAAACATAAGGTTTTCAACCGCATCTAAACAAACTTAACTTGATTGGTTTTCAGAGAAAATAAAAACACAATCTATTTCAAGTATGGGAGGAACTGAAGAAAAAGAAAAACATGCTGATGAAATTGAGAAGAAGGAAAAGAAAGAGAAATCTGAGGATGCAAGTGGAAAAGAAGAAAAATCTAAGGAGAAGAAGAAGAAGAAAGACAAGGAAGAAAATGAAGAAGGTGGAAAAGAGAAAAAGAAGAAGAACCCTGAAGATAAGAAGGATCCAGCAATACTTAAGCAAAAGCTTGAAAAATTAGAGACCAAGATGCAGGCTTTGGTGGCTAAGAAAGAAGAAATATTGAAGCTGCTTAAAGAAGCTGAAACAAATTCAACTGAACCTGCTGTGGCTTAGATTAACTTATGTTTACAATAAATGTGATTAACTCTTGTAGAGTGTTCATATTATAATTAAAAAAAATGTAATTGTTGATTTATTATGTAATTAATTTTGATGCCCAGTGTGTTAAATTGCTGGATTGTATAATAATTTGACTCAATAAAATGAGTTGTTTGTGATACTATAACACTACATTAGTTCATAAATATAGAACATTAGAATTTTTCTTTGTCCATTTTTATAAGATTCCTTTAAATTTCCAACGTATTACTTATTTCTTTACCTACATACCTTTAATTATGTTATATCTTTTTCTATAATAAGTAATAAAGATTAGTATAAAAATATAAACTAATTGTCTTTTATGCTAGGTAAATTTCTTTACCAAGCCAATCCATGATCTTAGTTTTCCACGTTGTGTCTTATGTTAAAATCGTGTTTAAGGTGTGTCTTGTGAGTCAAGTTTTGTTAAAACCAGTTTTTAAGGCATTTGATTCATGTGTGTTGTAAATCATATCAATTGTGTCATCGGGCTCCCTTCTTGTTTGTTAATGAAATATGAATCGGTTCAAGGCACTTAATTGGAGGTGTACCCCACTACTTTCCTATCTTGAAAGAAGGGAGCACACGCCTCAAATCGACTTTTCAATTTGGAGATCCTTTCTTTTTCACTTACTCCCACAAGTTGGGAAAGGTTTGTTTGTTTTCATTGTGCTATATGTACGTTAATCATGAGTCAAGTTAAGGATGACACTCCACAATAAGCTCCTTGCTTTGTAAGGACATCAAGAGGAAAAGTGTGTTAGAAGGCGTATAAGAAGATGTCAAATAATTAACCCCACCATTGGCGTTATCGCTTCTGGATTGTCACGAGAGGCCACTCCTTGATCATCATTCATGGAAGCACTTGAACAAGGGAGTAAGTTCATGGTTATAGGTAAACATATTCTAATTTGTGTCAAATGTGTTTTGACATTTCATGGAAAATGCCTCTCTTACCCAATTTAATTTGTTTGTTTTTATATCTCATGTTAAAATTGAGATTTTGTGCATGAGTTCTTGTTTCTTGTGTGGTTTTATGTATCCTTCTTGTATGCTATCTTTTTTACATTGTGTCATATTTTGCATGCTTACTTGTAATCGATTGTGATTGTTTACTTGTATCGTGTTTGGAGTTATCCATAAAATCTTGCATTTATCAATTCTCTTAATGTACACCATCACATATGTATTATCTTAATCCAAATAATGCACCGCATGTGTCAAATAAATTAGTGCATACACGTTTGATACTAAAGCAAAAACATTTTTGTTTTTGAAAATTTCCCATGTGTTGAATCGATTCAAATGAGTCAATACAAAGACTAAATCGATTCTGTGAATCCATTCATTAAAATGATGAATCATATCAAATAAGTCAGAAATGAGATTGATCTTTGCATTATGGCTATCCATTCAAAACCAAACTGTCTCACTTCCTCTTTGACAGGTATATGCAAATATTCAATACTAAGTATGTTGGGAATCAATTCTGTTGTGATATGCATGATGTTGCTCAAATGGGGTTTGGGTTTAATGAGTTAAATTAGGAAGATTTGTTAGCTTTAAGAACACTTACGATGAGCAGCAGATCAAAGCCTTTTATTGTAATGCTCAAAGAGAAGATGATGGAATGTCCTTGATTTGTCCCTTTAAGAATGTTGTAGTGTGACTTACCCCGGCTCTTTGGAAAGAATTGACTGTGTTGGACTGTGATGGGGGCTGATTTGAATGCCTCTAAGACATTGGCTGGATATGATAAGATGATTTTGTGAAAAGTATTTCAAAAACTTGTCTGGATTACATTAAGTATTCATCCTTCAGTGCTATGCAATTGAAGTGTACTGAAATGATGCTTCACTAGTTGGTGGTGAAAATAATCACTACGAAGTGAAATAACTATGGGAGGATCGATGAAGAGGACCTGCGAGTGATGTGGGTGTTGTAAAACAGAATTAAGATCAACTGGCCACTATAATCTTTAGTGATTATAGTGAAAATCCCTTGGAGTGAAAATCCCCCCCCCCCCCCCCCCCCCCCCCCCCCCTCTGTTGTTAATCTTAACCACTGCATTCAATTCTGCATCAGACTCAGAACATTTTTCAAACTCTGATCAGTAAAACATTTAGAAAAAGTTTGAAAAAGAAAACACAATTCAACACTCCTTCTTGTGTCTTACTCACCTTCATAGTATATGTAACAATAGTTTTGATAAACTACAAAATATCTCTATGTAGACCCGATTGATGTCCTCATGGAAGCACCACCCAATAGCAACCCTAATTGGGTTGGAGGTCGTTGGATGCATTGTGACCCATTTATCACTAATGACCATTTTAGGCAGCGTTTGTTAGTTTGTTACAGTTTTATAGGTTTGCCAACCACTTATCTTATCTCATCCTGGATTTTAAGTTATACTCGTGCAGTCTGAGCCTGAACGTCCCTTCATTGTAAACAACCATAACTTTTTTCAATATATAAGTCACAACCATTTTTCTGATTTTTGGCACCAAAGATTTTGTGGGAGTGTTTTAGCAAAGCTACACCTTAGGGTGTAATTAACCACTTTTTAGTTATTTACTTGCTAAAACACTCCCACATAAAAACTAGTGGGTGTGTTCTAGCAAACCCCATATATATATATATATATATATAAGGGATCCATTGACTCCAAGAGTAACTCAAAAGAGTTACTCCAAATCATGACCATTAATTTTTATAACAATTAAAGGTTGTGATTAAATGCTAATAATACATATGATAAGGCTTTCATACTCCATCTCCTTAAACCCATCTAACTAGGAGGCATCTGGCTAGAAGATATTAATTAAGAAAATTTGTGGTTTAAGCAAGACGAATGGAGATCTTTTTTTTGTCAAACGATTGAGATTGGAAAATTTTAAAATGCAAGACAAATTATTTTTGAAACAATTACCATTGGTTCATAGGTGTAATTACCCTAATTCTTTGATGTTATGGAGATTTTTTTTCTTCTTTTTAAAATACGTGTGCCGAATTATCATAATCTTTGATGCTGAAGGCATACATAGGCTCATAGGTGTAACTGAGATCCAAGGCTGTTACCCAGATTTTCACATCACCGTGCAATCTCACATATTGTCTAGAGAGGAGCAAAAACATCTTACCGTGGAATTATTTCTAATTAATCACAGTCATTAATTATTATGAGAATTAATGGTCAAGATGTGGAGTAACTCTTTTGAGTTACTCTTGGAGTCAATGGATCTCTTCTCATATATATATATATATATATATATATATATATATATATATATATATATATATATATATATATATATATATATATATATGGGTAATGATAAAAGACACCTTTTATGAAGGTGTTTTTTAGCAAAGTTATAACTAAAAAGTGAAAATTACACCTTAAGTGTGACTTGTTAAAAGACACCACCAAAGGGTGGCTTGTAACAAAACCCTATATATATATATATATATATATATATATATATATATATATATATATATATATATATATATATATATATATAAGATGTTAAACGACAGATATAAGTGAGAATATAAACAACTCACCTTTTCATCAACCAAAAACATGTTTCTTATCTGGTATGGACCAAATATGAGCCACACGAACATTCATCTTCGAATCTTTTTTCCCAACCGGACATGGATGAGAGATGAGTATAAATGTTGGCCATGATATTGGTAAATAAAAATGGTGTTCAACAATAAATTTTTGTTCGAGAGGGTTATCCACAATGTTCAAGTGATCATAGATGATTAATATATAAGGTGAACAAATTCCTTCCGAAACAATCTAGAAGAGTGGAGTGTATTAAGTGATTGCTGCATTTATGTTGAGAAAACACAATAAAAAGGAGCATTAATGACATTAAAATGCGTGATTTCTTCAAGGAAAATGCGCATAAATGACATTAAAACGCAAATACTTTATAATAACCTGTTTTAATTGACATTAAAAAACATATATATGTAACGAGAATAAGCATAAATGACACTAAAATACATAAATTATGCATCAAGATGCTTTAAATGACTTTAAATTACAGAAACTATACACCCTCCGGTCACTAATATAAGCAAAATTTTGATTTTTAGATTCATTCATTAAATGACGTATGTGGTCTATAATGAAGACTATATACATCATTAATTGAATAAATGCAAAATATAAATTTTTGCTTATAATAGTGACCGGAGGATGTATACTAGAAAGGAATATAAATGATATCAAAATGCATAAAGTCTCAACGAAAACATCAGAATTCCATCACGTGCTAACTGCTTCAGCTGCTTAGTAGACATAAACTCCGCTCCACTTTCCTCTTCAGCAGAAGAGAAGTACACCGACTTACTAAAACAATTAATATGAACATGGTTGTACTCCAACCAGTTCATACCAGGTATTGGTTCTCTAGATAACAAACAACAATAAGTACAACGTAAGTACAATACAAAACTGTAAAACGACACAACGCAACTCACCTACTTGGCCGGACGGACCGACCTGCTTTGATACCAATTGTAACACCCCGTTTTCCCAACATAAATTTTCTTAAATAAAATCAGAGTTTAACAACTTAAATGGAATGTCACATTCTTTTCTTAAAAATCATAAATTGAATAATAAATATTAATCCTTCAAAAATCCAACAACATAATTATTTTAAACCTCGCAGCGGAATTAGTTCAACAACATGAAAAGTCTTTGGCACGCAGGCCTCATCATAAAAATCTCATAAGTCTTTATCCATCAATTATTCATAAAAATTCATAAGCAATACGTAAGGAATAGAAAGTAAGTCAAATCCTCATCCTGTTACGTATCAGAGCACCTAAGACACACGTGTGAGGAGTCCACTCACAATCGCAACTAATCTTGGTTACCTGCAAGTTACTCATACGAAGAGCAACATTTTCAAGCAGAAGGGGTGAGATTTCACAAACAATAATATTAAACATATAATTCATCATTTACATTTAACAACTTAAACATTATCAACATATCATATCATATCATATCATAAACCATATAGCATCATATCATCATCAAATCATATAGCATCATATCGTAAATCATATAGCATCATATCGTAAATCATAAACATGTAGCATCATATCATCAACTTATCATAATAATAATCATGTAGCATTATATCATCAACTTATCATAATAATAATAATGTAGCATTATATCATCAACTTAAACATCATCATAAACCACTTCATAATCAATCATCATAAACAACTTCATAATCATTCATCATAAACAACTTCATAATCATTCATCGTCTTAAACATCATAATCATTCATCAACATCAACATCGTAATCTTTCATCATCTTAAACATCATAATCAACTTCTTAATTAACTTAATCGACTTGACGACTTTGACTCGACTATGCAACTCTTATCATCTTAAATCATCTTGAATATTCAAATGCATGTGGTACCAATCCAGGGCATCAATCCCTCAACATAATTGAGCGTAAAAAGGCTCCAGGGCATCAAGCCCCCAACATGATTGAGCAAAAGCTCCAGGGCATCAAGCCCTCAACTTGAATGAGTATGCAAATGGACTCAACATCTTACATCTTGAACATCTTAATCATCTTAAACATCTTAAACATCTTAGGTGACTCCAATAGTTTGGACGACATCATACAACTTGGACCAACATATACAACCTCATGACATTAATGATCAACATTTTGGACAACATCTTAGATCGACTCATGCAGCTTATTTCAGTAATAACAGCAACATGGCAGTACAGAAGCAACATCATAACATAACATCATCAAAGGAATATTAACAACATCTTAAACATCGCACAAAATTCACATAAAACTTATATAACAATATCTCATTAATTATCAACCTTATTTATCTTAAGGTAAGCTCTCTAGACAGCATAATATTCGTAAAGGATCTAACACCCCAAGGCCATCTCTTAACTACACGTTCGAAAAGGATCGCAAGGAAATAATTTTAGGCAACTAACAGCCTTGCTCGCAAGGCGAGCACCATTGCTCGCGAGGGCGAGCGAAACCCCCCTCTCTGGAACTCTAAAACTCACATGCTCGCAGTGGCGAGCTAATCTGCTCGTGAGGCAAGCTCATCAGGCTTGCTCGCAGTGGCAAGCTGATATACTCGCGAGGCGAGCTCACTAGGTTAGCTCGCAGTGGCGAGCGATGACAGTCAGGTTCGGGCAGAATTCTGATTTTCTCAAATTTTCACCTAATCTCATGGTTCTAACCTCAAAACAGCTTCTAATAATCACCCTATGGATATTCTAAGGTCTGTATACAACTTCTACATCAATTCAACCAGTTTTCATCATCTAATCATCAATTCTCTCATTAAACCCTAATTATCAATTCTCACAATCTAATCCTACCATATGTTAATTATAATTTCAGAATCACACGATTAATATTACTGAAAGCTAGTCTCACCCTTACCTTATAACAGATGAAATCGGCAGCCTCCAGTGTTCTCTCCTCTTCTCTTGACTTTTCTCCCTTTTTCACCAAAAACGTACGTTCTATGTCTTTCTACCTAACTTCTCTTATTTATATCTCTTCTATTCTTTTCTATTTCCTCTTAAACCACTAAACTCTCTAAATTTATAATACAGCCCCACTTCTCTATAATTATTTTATTTTCGAATCTTATTTTATTAAATAATAAAATAAGTCACAACATCTCATAACATCTCTAAAAATCATATAACTCACATAAATCTTACAAATCACATAAAATCACCTATAAATCGCATAAGTCTCATAAATCACATAAATCGTATAAATATATGCTAAAACTCATTAAAATAATTAAATAATCGAAACGGGCATTACAACTCTCCCCAACTTATAGAATTTTCGTCCTTGAAAATTTACCTCAAGCAAACAACTCTGGATAAGACTCCAGCATCTTACTTTCCAATTCCCACGTCAAACTTTCACCAGTCGCTCCGTCCCAAACGACTTTCACAAGAGGTATTTCTTTGCCTCTCAACTTCTTCACTTCCCGACCTTCGATCCTCACTGGTAAGGTCTCAACTTTAAGGTTATCTCTAACTTGCACATCATCCCTTTGGATCACATGAGACGGGTCCAGAACATATTTCCGAAGTTGCGATACATGAAACACATCGTGCAAATTCTAAAGATGCGGTGGTAAACCCACTCGGTAAGCCACCGTTCCAATTCTTTCTGATTATCTGATACGGACCAATAAACTTCGGAGTCAACTTCTTTGACTTCAATGCACGACCAACACCGGTCATGGGAGTAACCCTTAGGAAAACATGATCTCCTTCTTGAACTCTAGGTCTTTCCTACGCTTGTCATGATAAATTTTTTGTCGACTCTGCGACGCTTTCATCTTTTCTCGAATCATCTTTACCTTCTCGGTAGTCTGTTGAACAATTTCTGGTCCCAAAACCAGATTCTCTCCTGACTCAAACCAACACAACGGATTCCTACACCTCCGGTTATACAAGGCCTCGAATGGTGCCATTCCAATACTAGAATGGTAACTGTTATTGTACGTGAACCCTATCAACGGTAGGTGACTATCCCAAGTTCCACCTTGCTCAAGTACACAAACTCTCAATAAGTCCTCCAACGACTGAATCGTTCTTTCCGACTGACCATCTGTTTGCGGATGATACGCCGAACTCAATCTCAACTTAGAACATAAAGCCTCTTGCAAACTCTTCTAAAATCTAGAAGTAAACCTTGGATCTCTATCTGACACAATGCTCGACGGAACACCATGCAGCTTCACTATATCCCGAATATAAATCTCTGCCAACTGAGCTACAGTAAAACTGATATTAATCGGAATAAAACGAGCCGACTTCGTCAATCTATCAACAATCACCCAAATAACGTCATTCCCTTTAGGAGTATTCGGCAAACTCGTCACAAAATCCATGGATATACTATCCCATTTCCACTCTGGCACATCTAAAGGTGTCATCAACCCAGCAGGTTTCTGATGTTCCACCTTCGACTTCTGACAATTCAAACACGAATACACAAACTGTGCCACATCACGTTTCAGTCCAGACCACCAAAACAACTTCTTCAAGTCATGATACATCTTCGTAGCTCCCGGATGAATACTCAAGCTACTCCTATAACTCTCTTCAAGAATCATCTTCTTCATCTCGTCATTGTCAGGAATGCAAATTCTACCTCGAAATCTCAACACACCCTGGTCATCGACCTTAAAGTCACCATCTTCAGTCGGATTACTAGCAACCAACAAGTCCACAAATTTAACATCCACTTTCTGCGCCTTTTTAATACTTTTCATGAAATCACTATCGATCTTCAGCATTCCCAGTTTTACTCTCTGAGGTGACAACTCACAGACTAAGCTCAAATCTCTAAAATGTTCTAGCAACTCAAACTCTTTAGCCATCATGGCAGACATATGTAAAGTCTTCCTACTTAATACGTCTGCAACAACATTAGCTTTACCCGGATGATAATTCAAACTAAAGTCATAATCTTTCAACAACTCAAGCCACCTTCGCTGTCTCATATTCAATTCCTTCTGATCAAACAAATACCTTAAGCTCTTGTGATCACTGAACACTTCAAATCTCGAACCATACAAGTAATGTCTCCAAATCTTAAGCACAAATACAACTGCGGCTAATTCCAGATCATGAGTAGGATAATTTCGTTCATGAATTCTCAACTGTCTTGATGCGTAAGCAACCACTTTAACATCTTGCATAAGCACACCACCTAGGCCTAACTTGGACGCATCACAATATACAACAAAAGGTTCATCAGACTTCGGCAAAATCAAAATTGGAGCCGTCGTCAGACGCTTCTTCAATTCGTTAAAACTATTCTCACAGTGAACATCCCACACAAAGGTTTTACCTTTACAAGTCAACTGCGTTAGCGGAAGTGCCAACTGTAACAGCTCGATTTTCGCTAGATTTATTTTATTATTTATTTATGTGTGTTATATGTGCTTTCATGTGATTATTTGCCTTTGTGTGTATTTTTGGTTGGGAATTGTAGAATTCGGTGTTAAAAAGGTATTTTAGTCAATTTGGACTTAGGGGCATTTTGGTCATTTTGAGAGTAGGGTTAATTTTGTAATTTGGTTGAGGATTATTTTTAGTGCTTAGTGAAAGTTGTTATTTACTAAGTGCTAGGGAGTTATAGTAATTTATTTTATTTACTGGTAGGTGACCGTTAGTGTTACATTTTATCGTTAAGTGAGTAGTAACATTTTAGGGTTGGACAAGAAATGGGTTAGACTCATTAAGGTGTGGTGAGTTAAGCCAAATTACATAGGACCTATATATACTCTTGTTAGTAGAGAAAATAGGTTGTCACCAACATTTTCAGTTGATAGAGATAGAGAGGAGAAAAGGGTTTGAAGAGAAAGAACAAGAGAAAGGGGTTGGAGGCTAGAGCTAGAAGAGGAATTCATCATCTAGGAGCTAAATTGAAGCTTGGGTTAGAGATTCTTGGTGCTAGAGGTAAGAGGGTTAGGCTTCACTCATAATTTCATAATTTTTTTCCTTTTTACCCATTTTGTGAAATTGATGAATTGAACCTAAATGTTGTAAATTCGTGCATGATTGTTGTTGCTATGTTTGGGAACATGATTTGTATGATAATTGTATGTTAGTATGTGAATTAACATGATGAAATGAATAAATATGGGTATATTGTGTTCTTGAGCAAATTTGACGAGGAATGGAGTTATGATGTCGAATTGTGCATGAATTTGTGTTCATTAGTTGTTGTTGATGATTATTGAGCTATTGGAATTGAATTGGAGTAACTGGAATTGTTGTTTATGAATTTGTGAGGAGATTTGTGGTTGTGTTGGTGTTTTGAGAAAATTTCATGATTTTGGTGAAAAGAGTTGGATTGTTGTTTCTAATGCTTGATTCATGTTTGCTTAAGTGTATTGAACATATTAGAACCTATAAACACTTTCTGGAATTTGTTTTGGTGAATTGGGGATTTGAAATGGGGATTTTTGGGTGAAAATGGTGTGAACCCGCAAAACTGTAGAAGAAATTCGCAGGAACTCGCTAATAGCGAAACTGTCTGGAACAATTTCGCTGATAGCGAAATTGCCCAGAGATAGCTTTTTCTGTTTCGCGTTCTTGTGTCTTTTTCCCTCGTTTCTGTTTTGATCTGGCCTTTGATATAAACATGTAAGTTGTAGATATTTGAGTTGGCTTTCCAATGACTTGAGTTTGACATGAAAATGATTTTTGATTTTTGAGTTATGAGGAAAATACTCTTAAAAGTTCTTAGTGAATTTTTACGAAAATTCGCATAACTATTTCTAAGTTGACCCGAACCTCATGAATTATTTCTTAACTTTAAATTTATGTCTATGAGTTCAATTAAGGTGTTTAAACTATGATATGATGGATTTAACTTGTTTTGCTTTCAAAATGGTATTCATTTGGAAAAGTGATAAAGAGAGACAAACTTTGTGATTTTTATGAATCCGTCATATTTGGCCGATGAAATGCTTATGTAACCTCGACTGCACGTATATGTGACTTGTGAGAATACATGGCATAGGCGATTAAGGTTGTTTACATGGTTTTGACTTAAATGCTTAAATATTTTCGATGTTGTGATTTTGGAGACGAACTTGGTAGAAATGATTTTTGAGAGTCAATTGCTTATGAACCCTTTATGAATAGATTAATGTGATTATGAAATGATGTATGAACGGTTGTTGAGTGATGAATATGATGTTTGTGATCATATGTGATATTGTTCCTTCATTTGGATTGTAAGGAATTATGTGGAAATGTGACAACTATATGTTGATTTATGTGGAGATTATTGGTGGTGTATATATGTGACAACTATATGTTGCTTGAATTATGGATGTTGTTGGTGATTGTATATATGTTAAGTGATGGTGATTTGTTGTTGATTGCATATATACAAGTATTGGTGATGTTGAGGTGATTAGTTTGTGTGAACATATGCATTGTAGTCGAGTCATATGTTCATGCATTCATGACTGATGGTGGTGGATTTTATATCCAATTGAGGTGATACGATGTTTTTGTTGCATCGAAGGTGACGACCTTGAGGTGATATGGTACCACATGCATCTAGATGAGTCTAGTGTCATTGCATACATTGTTGGTGGATTGAAATGCATTTGAGTTGTGCATAATGATTGAATTTGTTAATTGTTAATTAATATGGTTGGAATTGTGATACGTGCATGACACACTTGTTGATATGAACTTGGATTGAAGATATTGAATGATATGAGTATTGCGAATACTTGTGAATATATGTATGAATTGTCCTTGAATATATCTCTCATTTCCAATGTTTTTGATTTAATCTTATATGGATTATGATGATGTAATGCTAACCCCCAGTGGTTTACCACCTGCCTTTCCATATGGACGGGTAGATGGAGTGCAGGATGCTTAGACTGTATGCTTGATGTTGCCGAGGAGCGGGGTTCCTCTTTTTATGTGCAAGTGTCTAAATTAGGGCTCTGATCTAGGATTGTACTTGCATGTTGGATTTTTTTTTTTGATTATGTAGTTTGGAGTTGAGATATGGATGGTATTTGAGATATGTATTTATTGTCATGAGATTTGGAGATGTTATTCACTTGGATTATATATGTTCCGCTGCTATGCTTATGAGACTTGACAATTTATACATGTATGTTTGTTTTGTGTTGAAGACGTAGCATCTATTTCTAGAATATATTTGTATATTCGCGCATTTTACCGCTTATTAGAAGTTGGGTGTTACACAAACTTAGAAAATCCTTCTATAAATCTTCGGTAATAACCTGCCAATCCCAAAAAGCTTCTAATCTCTGTGACCGACTTAGGAGTCTCCCATTGTGATACCGCTTCAACTTTAAACGGATCAACTGCAATACCACTACCAGAAATGACATCGCCAAGAAAACTTACCTCTTTCAACCAGAATTCACACTTAGACAACTTAGCATAAAGCTTGTTCTCCTTCAGCACTTGCAAAACAATCTTTAAATGCTCAGCATGTTCTTCTTCAGACTTTGAGTAAATCAAAATATCGTCGATGAACACAACCGCGAAGCGATTCAAATATGCATGAAAAATGCGATTCATATACTCCATAAACACACCAGGTGCATTACTAACACCGAAAGGCATCACCTTATATTCATAGTGCCCATATCGCGTTCTAAAAGCCGTCTTCTGCATATTTCCAGCTTTCACTTTAATCTGGTGATAACCCGATCTCAAGTCAATCTTGCTAAACACACGTGCACCCACTAACTGATCCATCAAGTCGTCAATCTTGGAAGTGGATACTTATTCTTTATAGTTACTTTATTCAACTGTCGATAATTGATGCACAACCTCATACTACCATCTTTCTTCTTAACCAATAATACCGACGCTCCCCAAGGTGAAACACTCGGTCGTATAAACTTCTTATCAAGCAAATCCTCCAACTATTTCTTCAACTCAGCCAACTCAGAAGCCGACATACGGTAAGGAGTCATAAACGTATGCTTCGTACCCGGAATAAGATCAATTGAAAATTTCACTTCTCTTTCTGGCGGCAGACACTTCCTGATATGTCGGTAAGATCAAACAACAATCTCTTCAGGAAAACTTCGGGAAATCCGCACACAATTTGCAACTTATTACTAACTGCTTGAATCTCAATAGGCAGTGACGCCATCAGCGAAAACATCAAAATTCCATCACGTGCTAACTGCTTCAGTTGCTTAGTAGACACAAACTCCGCTCCACTTTCTTCTTCAGCAGAAGAGAAGTACACCGACTTACTAAAACAATTAATATGAACATGGTTGTACTCCAAATAGTTCATACCAGGTATTGGTTCTCTAGATAACAAACAACAATAAGTACAACTTAAATACAATACAAAACTGTAAAACGACACAACGCGACTCAACTACTTGGCCGGACGGACCGACCTGCTCTGATACCAATTGTAACACCCCGTTTTCCCAACATAAATTTTCTTAAATAAAATCAGAGTTTAACAACTTAAACGGAATGTCACATTCTTTTCTTAAAAATCATAAATTGAATAATAAATATTAATCCTTCAAAAATCCAACAACATAATTATTTTAAACCTCGCAGCGGAATTAGTTCAACAACATGAAAAGTCTTTGGCACGCATGCCTCATCATAAAAATCTCATAAGTCTTTATCCATCAATTATTCATAAAAATTCATAAGCAATACGTAAGGAATAGAAAATAAGTCAAATCCTCATCCCGTTACGTATTAGAGCACCTAAGACACACATGTGAGGAGTCCACTCACGACCGCAACTAATCTTGGTTACGTGCAAGTTACTCATACGAAGAGCAACATTTTCAAGCAGAAGGGGCGGGATTTCACAAACAATAATATTAAACGTATAATTCATCATTTGCATTTAACAACTTAAACATTATCAACATATCATATCATAAATCATATAGAATCATATCATCATCATAACATGTAGCATCATATCATAAATCATATAACATCATATCGTATATCATATAGCATCATATCATCATCATAAACATGTAGTATCATATCATCAACTTATCATAATAATAATAATCATGTAGCATTATATCATCAACTTATCATAATAATAATAATCATGTAGCATTATATCATCAACTTAAACATCATCATCATAAACCACTTCATAATTAATCATCATAAACAAGTTCATAATCATTCATCATAAACAACTTCATAATCATTCATCGTCTTAAACATCATAATCATTCATCAATATCAACATCGTAACCATTCATCATCTTAAACATCATAATCAACTTCTTAATTAACTTAATCGACTTGACGACTTTGACTCGACTATGCAATTCTTATCATCTTAAATCATTTTGAATATGCAAATGTATGTGGTACCAATCTAGGGCACCAAGCCCTCAACATAATTGAGCGTAAAAAGGCTCCAGGGCATCAAGCCCCCAACATATTTGAGCAAAAGCTCCAGGGCATCAAGCCCCCAACGTGGTTGAGCAAAAGCTCCACGGCATCAAGCCCCTAACTTGAATGAGTGTGCAAATGGACTCAACATCTTACATCTTGAACATCTTAATCATCTTAAACATCTTAAACATCTTAGGTGACTCCAATAGTTTGGACGACATCATACAACTTACAACTTGGACCAACATATACAACCTCATGACATTAATGATCAACATTTTGGACAACATCTTAGATCGACTCATGCAGCTTATTTCAGTAATAACAGCAACATGGCAGTACAGAAGCAACATCATAATATAACATCATCAAAGGAATATTAACAACATCTTAAACATCACACATAATTCACATAAAACTTATATAACAATATCTCATTAATTATCAACCTTAGTTATCTTAAGGTAAGCTCTCTAGACAGCATAATATTCGTAAATAATTTCCATCTAACACCCCAAGGCCATCTCTTAACTACACGTGCGAAAAGGATCGCAAGGAAACAATTTTGGGCAACTAACAGCCTTGCTCGCGAGGGCGAGAGAAACCCCCCTCTCTGGAACTCTAAAACTCACATGCTCGCAGTGGCGAGCTAATCTGCTCGCGAGGCGAGCTCATCAGGCTTGCTCGCAGTGGCGAGCTGATATACTCGCAGTGGCGAGCTGATATACTCGCAGTGGCGAGCGATACTGCTCGCGAGGCGAGCGATGATAGTCAGGTTCGGGCAGAATTCTGATTTTCTCAAATTTTCACCTAATCTCATGCTTCTAACCTCAACACAGCTTCTAATAATCACCCTATGGATATTCTAAGGTCTGTATACAACTTCTACATCAATTCAACCAGTTTTCATCATCTAATCATCAATTCTCTCATTAAACCCTAATTATCAATTCTCACAATCTAATCCTACCATATGTTAATTATAATTTCAGAATCACACGATTAATATTACTGAAAGCTAGTCTCACCCTTACCTTATAACAGATGAAATCGGCAGCCTCCAGTGTTCTATCCTCTTCTCTTGACTTTTCTCTCTTTTTCACCAAAAACGTACGTTCTATGTCTTTCTACCTAACTTCTCTTATTTATATCTCTTCTATTCTTTTCTATTTCCTCTTAAACCACTAAACTCTCTAAATTTATAAAACAGCCCCACTTCTTTATAATTATTTTATTTTCGAATCTTATTTTATTAAATAATAAAATAAGTCACAACATCTCATAACATCTCTAAAAATCATATAACTCACATAAATCTTATAAATCACATTAAATCACGTATAAATCGCGTAAGTTTCATAAATCACATAAATCATATAAATATATGCTAAAACTCTTCAAAATAATTAAATAATCGAAACGGACGTTACAGAAGGAGTATAAATGTCATTAAAATGCATAAATTCTAAAATGAGAATACATTTAAATGACTTTATAAAGCATTAACTCTTTAACGGTAAGTTTCCCTCAAAAAAAAAAACTCTTTAACGGTAAGTCACACAAATGACATTAAAATGCAGAAATTCTATGACGGAGAGGAGAAAAATGACATTAAAATTCATAGACTTCTTAATGTGAAAGTGCATAAATGACATTAAAGTGTATAAATTGTGTATTGGGAAGGTGCATCAATAACATTATTTGCTAGAATTCTCTAATGGGAGAACGCTTAAATGACAAATTTATGTAACAGAAAGCCGTATAAATGACATTCAAATGTAGAAATTATATACTCCCTCCGGTCTTGAATATATGAAACAAAAAAAAATGATGATCTTGAATATAAGCAAATGTCAACTACTTCAATCATATTTAATGTTACTATTCATAAATTACTCTTCAATTAATGTGATTTTTTTTTCTTTTCATGGAACAAGTTCTCATGAAGGGTAATTTAGAACTTCTAGCTAATTTATAACTTTGAGAGAAATAAATGACACCAACTAATTTTCTTAGGGTCATGTTAACATGTGCCCTTAGGGCACAAGATAAGGAATCCAAAAGTAGAAATATTCCCTCAAATTTTGTGCATTCTATTTATTATAAATTCAAAAATTCAATTGAATGCACACATTCCAACAAAAAGTTATTATGTTGGGTTCCTTATCTTGTGTCTTAAGGGCACAAGTTAACATTTTCCATTTTCTTAAAGGGTGTGGTTTTTTGTTGTTGCTTATATTCAAGACCGAAGGAAATAAGGAGAAGATGTATAAATGACATTAAAAAACAAAAACTCGTAACAGAAAGATGCAAAAATGACATTAAATTGAAGAAGATTATGTAACAAGAGTACACATAAATGACATTAAAATACAAAAATTATTTAATGTAAAAGCATATAAGTGATATTAAATATCATAAATTCTGAAGACGTTTAAATGTCATTAAGAACCATAATTTTTATAATGGAAAAGCACATAAATGACATTATAATAAGAGAAGAGTATGATTAATTAGCAAAGAAAAATGGTTTATTTAATAATTTTAAATTAAATAGAATTAGAAACAAAATGTACGCTCTCTTAAATAAAACAAAAGTAAAAGTACTTTAAAAAATTAAGACGTATAAATGTCATAAAGAACCATAATTTTTATAATGGAAAAGCACATAAATGACATTATAATAAGAGATGAGTATGATTAATTAGCAAAGAAAAATGGTTTATTTAATAATTTTAAATTAAATAGAATTAGAAACAAAATGTACGCTCTCTTAAATAAAACAAAAGTAAAAGTACTTTAAAAAATTAAGACGTATAAATGTCATAAAGAACCATAATTTTTATAATGGAAAAGCACATAAATGACATTATAATAAGAGATGAGTATGATTAATTAGCAAAGAAAAATGGTTTATTTAATAATTTTAAATTAAATAGAATTAGAAACAAAATGTACGCTCTCTTAAATAAAACAAAAGTAAAAGTAATTTAAAAAATCAAGACGTATAAATGTCATTGAGAACCATAATTTTTATAATGGAAAAGCATATAAATGACATTATAATAAGCAGGGGCGGTTTTACCCCCCAGCTAGGCTGGGCTAGTGCCCAGGCTCTGCTTCTGCTTTACTTGCAACAAACCCAACCCATTAGTCGCGACTCCATGCTTCTGCTTCTGCTTTACTTGCTTTTGCCCAGGCTCTGCTTTTCTCTCTATGCAAACATTCACTTTGAAATATAAGCTTAGATTCATGATCAGCGTGAAAATCCAAGCAAAATGGTATTTTAGTTTGTGAGATTTCATGAATATTTGAGGTTTTAAAAAATTTGAAGCTTTGATGGTTTTTGTGTTGTTCATTCACGTGGCTAGAGGAAGAAGAAAGAGTGGACTCTCTTTCTCTTCCATTGACTCACGCGGGTCCCACAACTTTTTTGTCCTATTTGCTGAATGTTCACACGCACGCCTGCCCATCGTATACTGTGCACCCTTGTTTTTTTTTTTAACTCTTTGATTTAGATCTTGTGGCTGTGATGAGCCCTTTAGTGATTAAGTTTGGACCCCTTGATGCATCAAGTGGTCCAGATTTAATCCAGCCGAGCCAATTTTGTTTTTATTTATTTCTTCACCATTTTTATTATTTTTTACACCATTTTTGGCACTTTAATGCCTCTTTTTTATTCATAAAAATTTATGATGTGAACTAAATGTAGTTAATTGATCATGAACTTTGTTTAAAGATATGTTATGAGTAGTTATTTATTAGTTAATTTCTTTTCAATCTGTCAAACATTCTATCTTTACTAAATGTAGTCTATTTTTATTATTCTATTTACTTTAAACATGTTATAATTATGGAAAAAAGTATTGATCTAAGTTATTATACATTATATGATAATATAAATAGTTTTAATACGTTTTGTGAAACGTTTTGATAAATTCACACTGCGAAGACCGTTTTGTTGAAGTACAAGAATTTTGTGTTGCTAAAGGTATTCTGGTGCCAAATATGGATGAAGAAATACCGGTTCGGGGTCGTTCAAGACTAGAAGAGGTCGCGGAAAGGGCATTTACCTCCTAATTTTATTTAGCACGCCATTGTCAGGTTATATTTCTTCTCTCTTATTTCAAATTATACTTTTGTTGAAAAAATATTGAACCTCTTTTATTTCTATATATGACTCTATATATGTATATGTATATATATATATATATATATATATATATATATATATATATATATATTATGTCATATATGAATTTGGGATAAAAATTTAGCCCAGGCTCTAGAAAAATCCTGACTGCGCCACTGATAATAAGAGATGTGTATGATTAATTAGCAAAGAAAAATGATTTATTTAATAATTTTAAATTAAATAGAATTAGAAACAAAATGTACGACTCTCTTAAATAAAACAAAAGTAAAAGTAATTTAAAAAATCAAATGTATTTGACCCAAATTTTAGAAAAACACATACACTTTGTAGTAACATTTGTCTATTAGTTCTTCCATCTATTTAAACATGGATCAGTCCTCGTGAGCTTATCTTAATTGATAAGGACATTGTATATAATATATGCACATGCTATGGTTTAAACTGCGAATACTCCACTTATTCTCCTTAAAAAGATAATTTCTAGTCACTGAGAAAAAGAGATAAAAAAAAGGATAGTGAGAAAAAGAAAATGAATCAAATTACTTTTCAAATAATTCCTTATAAAATACGGACATTTAATGATACAAAGAGATCCCTTCGAAAAATTATATTAAATCTTAAAAAATAAGTCTATAAAAGACTACAAATCAAACTTCAACTTTTTAAAATTTTTTATTTACAAAATTTAAACCTCGTAAAACCTAGTTAAGTTCAACCTGTTCTTATTTACAATTGTATCATTAGCATCTTTCATTAATTAATTCCGTTAATTAATTTCTTTTTTCGATGAATTCCGTTAATTAATTTCATTAATTCGTTCCATATTTCCGTTAATTAATTTTTGCAAAAGAGAAATACCCCGTATAGCTTGTAAAAAAAAAAAAAAATACCCCGTACCACTCCATAGAAAGCGTAGAGTTACGCGTGCGCATTTATGTCAGAGCGTATATATAAACACGACGCTTCTCTTCTCTGTTCAAAAACATTCAAATCCAAATCACCTTGTTCTCTTTCCAGTACACTGTCAGTGCAATCCATCCATGGATTACTACAACGTTTTAAAAGTGAACAGAAACGCAACAGAAGAAGAATTAAGAACATCTTACAAAAGACTAGTTTTAATACATCACCCAGACAAACACCCACCTGAAAAAAGAATCGAGGCTGAACGCAGATTCATTCTCGTTTCTCAAGCTTACGATATTCTCAGTAATCCGGTAAAGCGGGAAATCTATGACCAATACGGTGAAGAAGGCCTTCAATACGGTGGTGCCGCCCCTCCACGGCATTCTTCTTGTCGTTCTCGCGGTAACGCTCCATCTTCATCTTCAGATTATCAGTATAATCATCGCTCTGCTGATGATATTTACAATGATTTCTTTGGTCGTGAGAATGGTTTTGCAAAGAAGGATGATCCTATTGTGAGAACATTGTTTTGCAGTCTTGAAGAATTGTACAATGGGACTAGCAGAAGGATAAAGATTACCAGAACCGTAGTTAATCATGCTGGGTAATTCAATTTTGATAAACCCTAACTTTATTTTTGTTATTATTATGATATGTATTGTTTAATTTTTGTTGTAATTGATTAGGGTTTATGTTTTAATGTTTTGTTCGTTGAATTTACTAATTATTACAAATTTATTGATTCATGTTTATCGAATTGAAGTGACGACCCCTTTTTGGTTTATGTTATGATTTGTTGATTGAAACTACTAATTATCAGGGTTAATTAAGTAAATGACACATAAATATTCCAAAATATTTAGTGTTTAGTCCTACAAAATACAAAATTCGGACTTAATTAAACCATATTGATAATCCAAATACAAATTTATGTAATTAGGTTAGCATGATTATGAAATTGAAGTGACAACATTTCCCTTTTAGCCTGGAGTTATTGATAATAGTAGTGTTATATTAGTGTTAAACATAACTATAATGGTTGATAACAGAGCAACTCAATGCTCTGACTTGATTGTTCTGAGAGTACAGACCCCAAGTTTATGAAATTGGGATCGAAATTAATTACTAATTATTAATGCAAACTCATATAATGACAACCCTTTTTTGCTTAGAGTGATTCATAATATCAGTTGCTTCCTTTGAAGCACGGATACGGACACCGACACGCCGACTCCACTAATAATTTGAGAAAATCACATAATTCAGTGTAATTATATGATATGTGTCGGTGTCGTGTCGGGGCACTCCTAATCCGAGGAGTGTTCGTGCTTTGGTTCTGTTTGGGAGTTAAGAAGGTAGGATAAAAGAAGGCTCTGGTGAGAGGGGAGGCAAAGGAATGGGAAGGAGTTATACTGATATGTATCTTTGATAATGTGCTTAGAACATGGTTTTTTGTGTTTTATTGAAAAGCCAGTTTTTTACACTTAAAAAATGCTGTATTTCTATCTCTCCTTGTATTTGATTCTCATGGCGAGGAACAGTGAACATTGAAATTTTTCGTATGAGTAGTGAAGTTGAAATTTATCAATATTGAGTTTTAAAGTTATATTAAATCATTGCAAGTGATTAGAATGTATGCTTGAAAAATATGAACGCAACATACACCCTCAATCTTAGAAAGGGTGATGTTTCTGATAGACCTGATATGCAATACTTATATTCTAGATGGTTCAAACCCCAAGATGGTAGATACTGCTGCTAAGGACTATATCTGATTCTAATATGATAGGATAGTATAGGATCTGTTAGAATTTAGTTTTGTTATTCAGTTTTTACATTTCTCTCGATAGGATTGGGAATGTAACAGTGTGGTATCTAATGGTTTATAGTATATTTCATTTGATTCAAAGATTATTTCCAGGCATAGTTGAGTTTGGACCGTTTTTGATTTTCTATCAATTATAAATTTTGCTCTTTTCTGATGATGGTTGAGAATCTTACTGAAAGTTTCATTGGTCAATGTAGAATTTGTGCTTACTTTTTAGTTAAGGTTTAAGTGGAATTTGATCCAGGTTTGTGAAAGTCCCTGAAAACAGTTTAGTTATTTTTCACTGTTTCATGTGCAAATCCTAGAAAAATAGGAAACAAAGTGAATTTAAATTTGAAAGCAGTAGTCAAACCGAACATCCCTCAAGTTTGTAGTTAATTTGTCACTTTTTTGGTATATTTGGTATGATTAAATGTGTGACCGAGAGGGGTAAAGTGATAGTTACTGAGAGAATTTAAAAAAATCAAAGAATTCTGTTCTGTTATCATTCTACTAAATAACTACAGTTACAGTTTTAGTTACAGTTACAGTTTATCATTCCACAGAACTTTTGGCTTGGATAAGTTAAAGTGTGTTCTGCTAACAACTTAACCAATGGATATCCCACCATATCCACCCAATAAACAAAATTACTAATCAAATCAAAACTGAGAAGTGGTAAGGATATGTTGAACAAACGGCTTATAGTTCAGTTTTTTTTTTTCCATACAGTTTGTATGAGATTATGATTAGACCGATTTATCTGTTATAGTAGGAGATTCTGAGTTTATAAAATTACTCTATTGAATAGAAGAATTTGGAAAGGATTGACAAGTTATACTAATAGCATGATTATCATTTTTGAAAAATTTTTGTACAGTTCATTCATCTCTTAAATAAAAAATATCTGTTTGCTTATGCTGTTTAACTTGTGCAATCCCATTTCAGGTATAGTAATGTTGAGGAGGAGGTGTTGACTATTGATGTAAAAGCTGGATGGAAAAAAGGGACAAAGGTTACCTTCAAAGAGAAGGGTGACAAGAAGCCTGGCATCATCCCAGCTGATATTATTTTTGTGATTGACGAGACACCACACGCTCGTTATACTAGGAATGGAAATGATCTTGTGATTATCCAAAAGATAACTGTGGCAGATGCTCTCACAAATAAAACATTGGAAATCCCTGCTTTGGATGGAAGGATTCTTTTTGTCCAGTTGCCAAATGTAGTCACACCTGACTATGAGCACAAAGTCCCCAATGAAGGGATGCCAATAACCAAACAACCAGGGAGGAAGGGAACTTTAAAAATCAAATTTGACATCAAGTATCCCTCAAGGTTAACTCCTCAGCAAAAATCTGATCTAAGGAGTGTCTTACGTTGAATTGTGTAAATTTTTGGGGATGCACATTTTGAATATATGATGTGAAGGGCTAGAATACCAGGGAAGCATACTTGGGTTTTTGGACTATTTGCAGGGTAGGAATAATGAGTTAGTGATAGGAAGCACCAAATTTTACTAGCTAGTTTTTCTTTTGATTAAACTTATGGTTTTTGAGTTTTGGATGACAATGAAGTTTACACAATCTAATTTGACAGTCTGTTTATTTACTTATTAGGGGTGATTTGATTGATATATTTTTTTTCTTTTAAATCACACACAACATTGATTTCCTATACTTTCATTATAGCCCATTTTTCCCCCTTGAAAAGGAAACGAGACTAAATTTTTTCAACTTTTATTGGTGGTGACTGTCTATAATACCGCACCTAGGATATTACATTACATGACCTTAAAATGTCTCGAAACCATGGAGTCTGACTGCGATATCAACCGCCAAACTTGTTTGCCTAACGTCAGACTAAACATATATAAATTCTTAAAACTTCGTCATTCATTTGCTTACTTTAATCCCTTGGTTTCAAGTTCCTCTGTTTCCCACCAAAAAGAATTCATATGAACTTCGTGGTTTTTTTTTTTTTTTTTCAATTTCTCTGGCGACATACCTCCATCCTTATGTTGAAGTGACCTATTAGATTTATTCATGTCTTGACTCTTGTGTTTCTAAAGTGGGCGTCCAACCAATACTACTTGTGTGTCCCAATTCTACTCTTTAGGCACAACGTGGTTCTTCAATTTCTGAGGTTTACAGTCATATTAGTTTCTTAAGAGACACATTCCTAGCGACATTTTTTAATTATTTTTAGAGATGTTGTAGAATTAGTATTCCTTGATCTTTCATATTACTACGCTTTATATATCTAACCATTACGAAAGTTACTTTTCTAACATAAGAAACTTCCTAAAAACACATTAAAGTTACAAAACTACCCCAAGCAGTAGTTAACTACCATTGCGTATCTTTATACTAACAATTTAGAGTTCTTAGAAATAGCCTATTTCAAAATCCTCTCCTCTAAAGATGTCCACCTCAACAAAATCCTACTTGGCATTAGTTCCAAAAATTTCTCCTTATTTTTAATACAAGCTTAATAATTATAATTATTATTAAAAACCGTTTTTTATTTAACATTAAATTGTACATAAAATACATAGTTGGTTACAAACAAATAATTATTAATATAATTATTGTTTTGATTAAAATTTCTATGTTACATTAAAAAGTTGGTACGTTACAATCAAATGATTATTAATATAATTATTGTTTTGATTAAAATTTATATGTTACATTAAAAATTTGTACGTTACAATCAAATAATTATTAATATATTAGTATTCGATTAACATTTATACGTTACATTAAAAATTTGGTAGGTTACAAAATTATAATATATAACTTCAATAAATTATATTTTGAATTTTTGTCCGTTACACTATTACAGTAACCTACTAATTAAAAATTTAATTGTAGTAATTAGTTTTTAAGGTTATATAATTAATATTTATTCGTTACAAAATTATATTACTTAATATTAATAAGATATTATTAAATTTCAAATATTATGAAGTTAATTTTTTGTAGGTTACATGAAATATAATCAAATCATTTAATGCACATTTTATAATATTAAAGACGTTGATAATATTAATTTTAAAACAGTCAAATTAATAATTAATAGATATTAACCGTTATGGTACTATTTTTCTATATAAATAGTAGCGCCTTTGGGTACGAGTACACAAGAATCACAAAATATAGTTCTTCTTTTTCTATTCTTTGGTTCTCTGATAACTATTCTCTGATAACTATATTCTAATTAATATTTATGGTATTAATTAATATTTGTATAATCTTTGACAATTTTGAATAGGTATCGCGTTAAATGTACTCTTTTTGGAGAGTATGTTGAAGAGTTGAACTTTTTTCTATCTTCTGGTGAATCTCAAAATGTTGTTGTTGTCTGTAACACCCCTTTTTCCCAACGTAAAAATTTCTTAATAAAATCAGAGTTTTTTTTCTTCACAAAACGGAATGTCACATTTCTTAAAAATCATAAATGGAATAAATAAATATTTATCCTTCAAATTCAATCAACAAATTATTTAATATCTCGCAGTGGAATTAATTCAACATCTAAAATAGTCTTGGCACGCAGGCCTCATCTTAAATGATCTCATA
This sequence comes from Medicago sativa, assembly GCF_051527215.1. Classification (NCBI taxonomy): domain Eukaryota; kingdom Viridiplantae; phylum Streptophyta; class Magnoliopsida; order Fabales; family Fabaceae; genus Medicago; species Medicago sativa. The sequence goes on from NC_140751.1 coordinate 35,648,531, forward strand.
AATTCTTAGTTCAATAATAATTCATAAACTTCAAAAAGGCAATACGTAAAGGAACAGAAAATAGTATCAAAACCCCCATCCCATTACGTATCAGAGCACCTAAGGACACAGTGAGAGATAGTCACCCACGACCGCAGCTAATCTTGATTACCTGCAAGTTACCCATACGAAGAGCAACATTTTCAAGCAGAAGGGGTGAGATTTCTCAAACAATAATATCAAGCTTGTAAATCTTAAATTATATTTAACAATATAAACATCTTATAATTTAACAATTATAATCAAATACATAGACATCATCATTTCATCTTAGCAATATATCATCATATAGCAGTCACATTCATCGTCACATATCATCATAAAATATCATCATTAAATCATACTCAAACATCTTTTAATTCAACATCAGACATCATATACAACTTGATACTTGACTCGACAATGCGACTCAACTTGACAATGCAACTCTTAACAACTTAACGACTCAAATCATCGTGAAACTTCTTGATATGCAAATGCATGTGGTACCATTCAGCAACATATATGAGCGTAATTAGGCTCTTCAACAAGTGAGCATAAAGCTGTCGGGCCTAAAGCCCCCAACGTAGTTTGAGCATAAAGCTGCCGGGCCTAAAGCCCCCAACATAGTTTGAGCATAAAGTTGCCGGGCCTCAAGCCCCCAACATAGTTTGAGCATAAAGCTGTCGGGCCTAAAGCCCCCATCTTTAATGAGTATGCAATGGACTCAATCTTCCTACGTCTTAGAACTTCATGAACATCTTATAACTCTTTGACTTAGACCGACACTTACATCTTAAATAAGACTCAGCAGTATATGCAGCATATAAATAATTCATCTCATATCAGCATCATAGTATAACAGCATCAAATGATAATCAACAACATCTTAAACCTCGCATCAACAGAAGTATCATAATTAACTCTTATAGTGCATAAATAACAAGATCACATCTTTATATAATCCATCTTTAAATCACACATCTTCAAATAACACATCTTTATATAAGACATTTTTAAACACACATCTTCAAATAACACATCTTTATAGAACACATCTTTAAATTACATATCTTCAAATAGGTCATCTTCGGATAATGTATCATATAAAGCTTAATAATCCTTTTATCATTGTTATTCTTAAAAGTATTTTAAATATCAAAGCCAATTGTCTAAATGCCAAAACAGCAAGACATTTTCATTTTAAATAAAAATCTAGAGCACACAAACATGCAATGGCATAACTAATTTAAATCAAAATATGCACTATAATTATAAGCCACAAACTCGGAAACAAAGGTTCACCGTTAACGAAATTCTCGTTGACAAAAACAATCTGATTCTAACTCTAGCTAATAGGTATTGATCATGGCTATCAAGTAACTAACTTAATTTAAGAATTCTAAATGAACCTTCTAAAATAAATCTTGGATTTTATTGTCTTTTACCACAATAGAACATATAAGCATATCATTGTTCTACAAGCACGTCTCAATTTGATAAATATTTTCATGATGCACAATTAAAAATTAATAACAGGAACAATTCATACCAAATTAAGTGCCAAGGTTTGAGTTACATAATTGAAGGGCACCGTGAAAAGGACAAAATCATACCTAGAAAGCGCATCTAATATATGTTGCACAAATATAAAATTGAACAAATCAAAAAAGTGATATTTGGCCATACAGTTATGCACAGATCAATATAATGATTTACTACAGCTTAAACGGAGCATGCACAAGCAACACTAACTATCAAGTTTAATAGATTAATTAAAACCAAAAATATAAATAAGAATAATGGCTCTAGTTAACATGATTTAGCTATCTTGATACTTTGATTGGTAATACTCAGTAGTTTAGGGGTTAGTTAACATAATTTAGCTACGTTGATAATATTACTCGGCCACTTAATTCCTATAAACTTGATTTCCCTTATTTCTCTCCAAAATAACCGTTAATTAATTGAATTTTCTCACTCGGCTGTCTCACGATTTTCTCTATTCCTTTGTTTACCATATCTCTAAACAAGTTAAACTATCAATTTTTAGGACTTTTTCAAACTTCGATAAGATATGAAATAAACAACAGAACATAATCATGAATTAAGCATGAATTTAGCACATAAAACTAATGAATTCAGCGACAGTAATTCACACAAAATCACAAGAGCATAATAGAACACGACTTAGACATGAATTCATTAAAGAATCATAAAAAAATTGGAAAACACAACCCTTCACTAGCCATATGTTCATACAACCCTTATGGTGAATATAGACTCCCCCTTACATCAATTCAACGGTTTTTCATCACCTAATCATCAATTCTCACTCAAACCCTAATTCTCATAATCTTACAAAACTCATACTAAAACATGTTAGATGCAATCTAATGATTCACATGCTTAATATTAGTGAAAGATAGTCTCACCCTTACCTTAGATTGTTTTTCTGAAATCAAACGCAGCGTTCTTCGTTCCTAGGGTTCTCTCTCTCTGAGTTCTCCTCTTTCTCCAAAAAGCGGTTTAACGTAAAAACTCTTTCTAACCTAAGCTTCCTTATTTATAATACTAATCACTCTTCCTAAATCTATTTAGGCCCAATAACTTATTCTTCTTTCTATTCTAACCTCCAATTCTACTTACACTAATAATTCTCATATTCTAATAAATAATAGAATAATGCCACATAATAAAATACTAACACCTCATATATATAAATAAATCACATAAATAGATTCTAACTTAATAAAAATATATAAATAAAGGAAAACAGACAACTAATGAATCATATTTCAATAGAGTGTAATATTTTTTTTTTTCAGTTTTTATGAATTATTAATTTATGATTTTCTTGGGACCGAAAATTATAAAGGGATCTCCTGAAAAATTATTATCTTATTATTTTATCGAGTTTTTCAATTTTTTACATTGGCCCAAGTCGGGACCGGACAAATTTATTATTTTAGAGAGTTTATTAATTTACCGAGTATTAATTTAAAGAGTTTCTACTGTAACTTTTTTTTTTACCTCAAACCATAAACCAAACAAAAAAAGTTCAATACATTGAAACTTAAATATTCTGAATAAAAGGAACCAAAGTTGTGTTCATCCTCTCTCATGCCTTTATCTTTTCCTGCAACCTAAAGTAAAAAAAAAAAAAAAAGGATTGAAATTAAACTTTTGAAAAGAAAGAAAGAATATATAAAGGAGATGTATTTGGTGTTACCTTCATCTCTCATTGTCTTGGTTCTTTAATTTTTCCAGTTTCATTTATCGTCAGCCTATCGTCCATGAGAGAGAGAGAGAGAGAGAGAGAGAGAGAGAGAGAGAGAGAGAGAGAGAGAGAGAGAGAGAGAGAGAGAAGAGAAGAGGATTGGAAAGTGGAAACGGAATGAAAATAGAAAGGAAAAGTATGGAATATTATATCTGGTTGATTGCAAGAGAAAGTATAGAATAGGATATCTGGTATTGTCGGTTACAATTTTAATGCAGGTTTATAACTAATTGGTTGGACGTTCAAAGGATTTTTCTACATGGGAATTTAAGGAGAGAAAAATTGGAATGAATTGGCAAAAATAAAGGGCAACAAAGTAAAATAGGATATTAGGGGTGGGGAGTAGGGTTTGCACACTATTCTCCATTTTATTATAATAGATAGATAGATAGATATATTTATGTAGTTAGTGTCTTGACTAAGGTGGATTTTGTTTGTATGAAGACGTCAATCAATTATATTAAAAATCCGTCAAGCGCAAGATGTGCCTAAAAAGGAAAATACAAAGTTCGAGATGCATAGGTATAAAAGAATCAAATCATGAGGTAGAATAACCAAGACAAGTAGAAGGATTATTCCAGCAACATTGCAACTCAAAATACGAACCTAATTTCTTAGCATTTTGCCACCACTAAATGAGAATTGTAAATTTATCTAATAACACCATAAACCGGTTCTTGTGACAAAAATATAAGAATTTATGTATTTCCAAATAATCCAAATACAAGTCAACAAAATCAACTAAAAACTAACCTTTTTTTAAACGTTGAGAACCATTAAGAGTACTCTCGTAGGAATTAATGGGAAGAACACAATAATTATCCAACCACTTTAGAATATTATGTCAAATATTATCGAAGAATTCACACTAAAAATAAAAATGATTAACATTTTCCTCTTTCTCACACCTGTGAGAACATAAAAATGAGTCCATATTTAAAATACTCCATCAAGTTAAGTTATCCTTTGTTAGATTCAGTTATTCAAGAGCCTCCACGAAAAGAGAGAGACATTTAGAGGAACTACTTTGTTTCCAATGAGATTTTTTTAGAGCCATAGGTTCATTATGCTCCACCTGCATCATCAGATGATATACCCCTTTGTCAGGGTACCTTTCACCATGATCAACTTTCCATGTTCACTTATCAATGACGCTAGCCTTAAAAAAATGTTGTCCATCAAAGAACAACAATATATCTCCTGCACCTCCTTCCGAAAAAAATCTATGACATCGTCTCAACCCCATCCGACTCTAACCTACGCATCTCCTTAAATGGCACATAGTTATTTTGAGATAACTATAAAAGTCTTCTAAATATAATACACAAAAGACCACTCTACAACCAAGAATCATGGCAAAAAAGTGTATTTTTCTCATTACTTTCCACTATCGTCAAGTTGTCATCAAACCAATTTCAAATCCCCATCTCCGCCCCTATTTTAGCACTATGGAAGTGTTTCTACCACATATACGCCTAATTGTCCCCACTCTTCACATGAACTCCCTCCAACCTATTCTAATATGCTAAAACTTTAAACCGCAAACTCATTGACTCATATTAGCATCCAAAACAATTCACTTAACAAAGATAAGTTGAAATTCTGCACTATACGAACCTCCAAGCAACAATTATATCGACCAAGAAACATCTTATCCTACTTAACCCAATTGACTTTCCTAGCTTTCACACTCCCTCCACACTAAAAATAATAAGGATTCAATAAAAGAAATTATACTTAAGCGAGCCTTTAAGAATGATAGAAATTAAACCAACTCTGGTGGGTATTGAAAGAAAATACAAAGATACATTACAAGAACAGAGATACATTACAAGAACATTGAATTGAATTTGAATGGGTGAACCTAATTTGTTTTTATTTTTTCATTTTAAAAATATAACACATTATAATATTTAATTATTTTTTTAATTATTTGTCAATTAATTTTGAAGATATATCAGTTTGAATGTACTATTTTTCTATCTTCAGGGAATTTATAAAGGCGACTCCGATAAAAATAGTTATATCTTTATTGTTATATCACTATTTTATCACTATTTTACCACTCTCACAAAAATAGTTTTATCTTTATAAAATTTAACCTTTTTTGTCTCAATAAACAGTGATTTATTATTCCAATTTTAAATATGATGATAAAGTACAACATAATGTCAAAATTCTGGAATGAAATCAAACTTAAATAATAAAATGATATTTGAAAAACCTATTTTTTTGTAAAACCCGTTAAAGAATTTTAAATAAAATGTATCCCGTGCTTGGCACGGGGCGTTACACTAGTGTATTACATATTCAAGTCAGAACAAACTTCCAGCCATTCTCTCATCACACTCTTTCAAAATTTATATTATCACACACCCTCTCTCAAAATCTCTATTAAAATTATTCAATATCTCAAAATCATCCAATTTTTTCTCCAAAATCACGAGTAAGTAATCATTAAGGCTATTAACATACATTTTAGTTGGTATATATGTTTTTATGATTATAATTTTAATTGTAGTGGTAATTTAAATTTTGATTTTTTTTGTTAATAGACTTTTGTTGTAGATTTGAAATGCTAATAACAAGTATTATGAATACTTGTTATAACAGAGTTATGTTGCTTAAATGTTTGAATGTTTATGTTATATTTTTGAGTTTTTTAGGGTTTATGTATAATTTCACTCAAAGTGTTTGATGAAATGTTTGCATGAGTTTTTCCTTAATTGTTTATTTTCTTATGATGTAGATCTGAAACTATAGTAAATTTTAATGTTTATTGGGAATTATCGAGTTATTAATTCAATGAATTAGTATTTTCGAGCATTCTAGGTCACCCAAACATACCTATTTAATTGACACCATCAACAGAGGCAAAGGTTGAATCGACACCATCAACATCGATGGTGGTGTGACCAAGCACCATGTATCAACGACATCAGCCTTGTCGTCATATCCCATGTTATTTCTTCATTACGCTCGCAAATAGGACTTGCAACACCATTCCCCAATTAAATTTGGCATTATACAACAACTGATTACTACGTACTCCATGTTATTATATTTTGGACATTTTGAAAGGAATAAAAGTTCATATTTGAGATAAATATTAGCATATGAAGATAAAGAGGAAGAAATAACAAATAAGGTATTTGCTGACAAGTATATTTACAGCCACACAACGGAAGATCAATTAAGACGTTATCATCAATAAACTGATTAAAAGGAGCAAAGTCTATTGACATATAACTATCCCTAGCCGAACGACGTTCCTTGATACACCGAACAACATTGAAATCCCCACAAACACACACCTTTTTACCATCCAACAACTGTAACCGAACCGATGACGAATCCCACAACACCTACTTCGCTTGATGATCACAAGGAGCATACACATTGAACAAGTAAAACTCCTCATTGGAATTAAAGAACCTACCGTGTATCATCAAAAAGTGATCACCACTGACAGAGGTCCAAACCTCCACTTCAAAAATATCCCACACCCTCGACAAACCTCCTGACGCTTCAACAAACCGCTGATAAGAAAAAGCACAAGGGATATTACCCCACAATGAGGCACATAAAAATCATCACATAACTGGAGCTTAGTGAATTGAATATACAAGATAAACGGAACCTTCTCCCCAACCAACAACATGACCTCCTTTCTCTTCTCTAACCCACCCAACCCCCTAACACTCTAAGATACCACCTTCATCCTACATACCTCCCCCTACCCCCTCCAAACAACACGCCTAACACCCTTCCCCATTCGAACTCCCTCTCTCCGACCTTTCCCCGCTCTAGAAAGCACACTGAACATATTATGATTATCACAGTTGAATAAACACCAATAGCTTTCCCTATCCCTCACACATCCTCCACATCCACCTTCTTACTCCCATGCAAACCACCCAATATTTCCAATCATTATTAACATAAACCGTATACGAAGCTTCATCATAATCACCTTGAAAAATAACCTCCACCGCCCGGTTAACACAATCTAGACCTTGCTGTTGGCAAAAGTTGAATAATCAACAATTACCACATGAACTTAAGACTGCCAAATCATCGCTAAAGTGGGGACATAAACCTTTTCAAAAGACAATTTTTTACAAAGACATATTTAATTTTTTTTTTTTTTTGCAAGGACGAAAATTAAAATAGGCCATATTGACAAAGTCTTTGACATATTTAAGCCATAAATTTATTAAACGATCTTACCATCGTTGTATAATCATAATAATATAATACAAAAAATATCTTACATAACATATCATGTTATTAATGTTTACATGTAATCACATATATTTTGCTATGTTGCAATATTTTGACACACTATTATAGTTTCAGGCTTTTGAGGTAGTATGTTGTAAAATTAAAATTTTAAAATTTGTTTTTATTCCAGTTCTAGTTCATATCTCGTTGATATTTTTTGTTCAGAGATCATCAATAAAATAATAAAATATAACTTAATTTATGTCTATACATAATAATCATATATTGGAACATTCAAAAAATAATAACACATGGGGTCGCCAAATTACATATGCGTTGGCGTGCCTGGACCAGCAGAAAAAGTTGACTGTTCAGCAATGTGGTGCAAGCCATCTGTTATTCGAAACACCTCCATTATGTGCATTTATAACCTGTCCACATTGGGTGCTGTGGTGGAGGCCTGGTGGGGGCTGTGGAAGAAGAAAGAAGCAAAATAACTAAGGTTAAAGAGATTAAATCGAGATAGTTGATAGGTGGGTTACCCCAAAATTGACAGTATTATATTAAGGGTCTTGTTAACGAGTATTTCCGGAGCACTTTTTAAACCTTCTAAATCAAGTGATTATTCTTTAAAAATGTCATTTCAATTTCCAATGCACTTGATTACACAGTGCCCCGATGATACTAGTTAACATTTCCCTTATATTAAATACACCCTCCGGTCACTAATATAAGCAAAAATCTACATTTTAGGTTCATTCATTTAATGATGTATGTGGTCTATAATAAAGACCATATGTGCATCATTAAATGAATGAATCTAAAATGTAGATTTTTGCTTTTATTAGTGACTGGAGGGTGTATGGTGGATCCAATACCCACATTGGTGTTTTTAAAATAAATCTGATGAAAACCAAGTTGTTTGGGCTTCAGTGGCAAGGAGCTCCTTCCAAGGACGTAGCCGGGGAATACCGGGTTCGATTCCCAAGGGGAACAACGCTTGGCCAGTGCGCACGCCTCTACGCATGAGCCGGATTAGTCGTCCACCTTTGATGGTGCGGAAACCGGTGCGAAAGAAAAAAAAAATCTGATGAATATATTTTAGTTATTTAACATGCTCAAAACCTCCTTAAAAAAACATGTTCAAAACTTGCCAAAAAAGAAATGTTACAATTCAAGTGGGATAGCCAAAAAAAGAAAGATTTGCAAAAGGACCCTTATTCTTTACGTATGAGTACTGAACACACAACATTATTTTAATAAAATAAAATTCCCACACAATGACTCAAACATATACTCCTTTCATACAGATAGCACTTGTGTATCATAATGGCATATACCATTCCCAATTAATTTGTGCCACGTGACACACCCTTTAAAAAAATATATCAAATAAAATATTTATAAAGTAATATCGGTAGGTGTCACTCCTTTCATATGCTTGCTGGTAGGCCTCACTTGCAAGCTGCTAAAGGAGCACCACAAAGGCATTTATTATGCTCAAACATACTCTTCTCCAACTTCTTCAACCCAGTAGGTATCGCACCACACAGCTGGTTAGAGCTAACATTCAACTTGGATAGAGACGGTAGGGTGGCGAGCGACGCCGGAATAACACCGGATAACTTGTTGTTAGACAAATCAACCTCTTCTAAGCGCTTCAACCGGCCTAGGAAGGTGGGGATCGGGCCACTAAGGTTGTTGGAGTTAAGCTTGAGGCTTCGCAATTTTTTGAGTTTGCTGAAAGAGTTAGGGATTGGCCCAGTTATGTTGATACCTCCGTCCAACCAGAGTTCTCCAAGGAAAGGGAGGTCGCCGAACTCCGCTGGAATCGTACCAGACAAACCAAAAGTACTCCCGAAGGTGACAGCGACGACTCTACCGACTGTGCTGCCTTGGTGTTCGGCTCGACACCCGACGTAGAACCAGTCATCAATACAACAGTCTGCATTGGTGTGCCAGTCGGATAGGGGTCCGTTAGGGCCGCCGAAATGGTCTCTTATTTTGAGGAGAGCGGCTTTATCATTGGGATGGCAGGATAAATCGTTTGAAGCGTTTGATTTGGAGAAGTAGATGAAAGAGAGGAAGATGAGTGTTAACTGGAGTAGGAGAGATATGTTAGGAGAAGTCTTCATCTTAATTTTTGGAGTTTTGTTTTTAAGTTGAAAAGATAGTAAGAGGTGGTTTACGATTGGGTTGCTATTTATAGAATTCGTCTTATCCCACTTTGAAGTTAGTCAAACAAAGAGGATATGACACTTTGAAATATCAATGGAAACCATCTTGGAAAATGTCAGCATTTTTCTTTAAAATTCAACAAAAATAATAATACATTAAATTAATGAGTGCTATAGATCCAACTTTGAGACTTTATAAGAAATTAATCCCAGATTTATACTTATGTCTGGAAAAATATATCGTATCTTTTTATTGTCGAAAATGTAAACCATTGAAACTCACATTAAGAGATTGAGGAATCGAGATTCAAACCCCAATACGTTCGGCATAGCAATTTTGATAAAATTTATAGACAAAGATATTTGTTAATTTTTACGAATTCTGTCAAATACTCCATCTGTTTTTGTATTTAAACACCCTTTGCATTTTTTACATGGGTCTTGCTAACCATTGCCCTCAGGGCAATGGTTAAGGTAACCAAAATTAGTAGTTTTACATTGAAAACAACAATTTGTAAACTTTTTACAAGTTGACTTGAACCACTTTTTATCAATTTCCAACACAAAATTTCTATTTTTGTTCTTTTATCCAATGCCCCAAGGGCAATGGTTAGCATTTCCCTTTTTACATTTCTTAAGAAAAGTGGTTAGTGCAATTAATGTGTCTATTTTATGTTTTAATATTACCAAATTGTCCTTTGTTTGTATCTTTATTAAAGTTGACTTTTCATATTTGAAGACATGTTAGTAGCATTTTCTTCAATTAATGGGTATATTTAGGGAAAAAAATAATAAATGCATCTAATAATTTGAAAAAGAATTTATATTTAAATGTACAGAGGGAGTAGTTAAAAGAGTAACAAATAAAGAAGGCTTTCACCCTTCGCTTAGGTGGCGTTTAGCCTGGGAATGGGTACTTCTTTCCCACCATGGGAAAATGCCCTTTTCCAGGACACCTGTCAGTGAACAACTTGTTTTGGAAAAAAAAAACAAAAAATTGAAATTAGTTTTTTAATGTTGTTATCCAGTACACCTCCCCTTTTACTATTATACCACTTCAATTTCTCTTCTTTTCCAGAAGCCAATTTCTCTTATTTTTTGCTGCTAAAATCGAAAAACTCAAGGAATGAAAAACCCAAATAAAAAAGCTTTTCGGTTACACTATGTTCTATGTGATATTGTGTTGTTGAAACTATGTATTTTGTCTGGGTAAATGTTTAAGCTTTTGAAAGATGGAGTTAATCAATCTTTTTTTGTCTGGGCAAATGTTTAAGTTTTCGTAAGCTAACGTTAGTATTCAAGTAATTGGCGAAAGCTTTAGGGGTTCTGGAAGCTTTGAAATGGATTCAAGTGAATTATCTAACCAATATCGTGGTGGAATCGGATGCTAAGCTGGTGGTAGATGCGATTATTGAGCAGAAGACAATTAGAAGCTGTTGGGGAATGGTAGCCACTCCCTCCTGCTATTGCTCACCATATCCAAAAAATATGGCAAATCTTGTTTCTCATTAATTTCAATTAATGTTGGTTTTCTTCCAAAAAAAAAAGGTAATGGCATAGAAGCCGCATGTCATTCTGGACATATGTTTATCATGTAATTTCTGGGCAAATTTTGTTTATGTTCTACTTATTTTCATTATTGTTCATGTAATTTCTGGAGATGCTTCATTAGTGTTTATCTTGTTCAAGTTTTGTTGGTAAATGTTGTTGTAGTTTCTGGAAAAATGGTAAACTTGTTTTTCTGGAAAATTGTTATTTAATCATTTGGTGGGGTAGAGTTTTTTGTTTCCCAACACCATTCAAAAAGTTTCAACCATTAACAAGTAATAGATCTCAACCATCCAAATAAACAACTATTAAATCTATGGCTCTTGTTAAACTTTCCCATCATGGGAAAGAACTTTCCTTTCCCATACTAAACCCCACCCTTCGCTTAACGATTATCCTTTTGGCTTTTATCGTCTCTTGTCTTCCTTTGCATAAAGTCTTATGTGAGTCAGATTTACAATTAATTCACTCCATTTGTTGGTAAAAGTGGTTTTATGAAAAAGAACTTAAATAGATATGGTTTGAGCAGGGAGTATATTGGTTCAGAAGCAGAGGTGATTCCGTTTGGTGGAAAGACATTCGTAACATAGACTTAGGGGGTGTGAAGCATCATAATTTGTATTTAGTGAAAGAGACTTATAAGGGATTGATGCCTAATATGTCAAGCTATTCAGATTCTATATTGTCAAAAGTTTGGCACAAATCGATCCCGTTAAAAGTTTCTGGTCTTGTTTGGAGATTATTTCATAATAGATTAGCAATAAGGGATAACCTACATAAAAGAGGTGTTCTGGACCAAAACTCATTGCAATGCGTGGGAGGGTGCGGGTGTGAAGAATCGATAACTCATTTGTTTTTCGAGTGTCCTATGTTCAGATGTTTGGTTCGGTATATGCAAATGGCTTGGGATATCATCAACTTTACAAAAGGAAGGACATTTGCATCTTGAGCAGTTTGGTGGCTTGCTTTTGTAACAAAAATGTGTTTCCATCGTGTGTAAGAGTGATTTGGTCTGCTGGCATTTGGAAAACAAGAAATGATAAATGTTTTCATAATAAAGGAGTGAGCATCGATAAAATGGTGGAGGACACAAAGGTATTCTCTTGGAATTGGTGGCGTTTTAAATCAAAGAACTTTGCGTATAGCATCGATCAATGGTGCATAGATCCGAGGGCATGTATCGGAGATTTTTGGTGACTTGTAGCTTCATTGAAATTCGCTTCTGTATTGTGATGCTTCTAGGATCAGGTTCTTGTGTGTTTTTGGTGTCGAATAGTCGCGTCTCGGCTAGAAATTAAAGTGGTTCTTGTGCTAGATTAGCAGAATCTTTTGAGGTAAGCTTTTGTTAGTGATGTTTCGCCTTGGAAACTCTCACAAGATTGTGAGGAGTGGACTAACCCACATTGGGGGAACCACTATAACTCTTTGTGTGTTCTTTCTATTCCCTTTACTCTTTTAAATTCAGTATACACTATACACACACAACACAGTTACTTGATTAAAACAGTTTCTGCATAATCTGCACAAGAACGTCAGAACGTTCTGAAGCAATTTCACTAACTTAACTTTTTCCAAGTAAACCACTTGAGAATTAATTTTAAGATTGCAGGTTAATTTTTAAAGGGTCACAATTCAAAACCCCCCTTCCTTGTGACTATTTTATCTATTTCAATAGGATCCCTCGGGGATATTATTTCCGACATCCAGGTGGAGATAGGATATTTATATCCAAGTGAAGATGAATTAATCTGTGAAATGACTCCGACATCCAAGATATCGGTACCGCATGCATGTAGAGGTGTCTGAAACATAGCATGCATATAAATTGTGTGATGATGTTACTTGGTGTCTTACATGAATTATGTGATTTGGTGAATTGTGCAAACTTATGTGACGTCGTGTACTTGAAGTATAATTATTAGAAAGTGTTTTCGTAGTCTCCAAGCTTTGCTAGAATATTTTGGAACGCAATCTAGAATATTTTGGAACACAATCTGAAATATTTTGGTAGGCAGTCTAATATATTTTAGTGCATGATCTGAAATTTATTTTGATACTCAATAATATATTTTTGTACTGAATAATATATTTTTTGTACTCAATATAATATATTTTGGTACTCAATTGAGATATTTTGTTACTAGATCTAATATGTGTATTACTTGTTTCTAAAGTTTCTCACTTATAAGTTGTAAACTCTTTCTATAAATAGAGAGCTCACATAGTGCATTCTACACACCAAAATTCACAGTTGATGCTTCCTCTGCTTTTCCTCTCTTGTCCCTCCTACGACTTGTGTTAGCGAGTCCCTCTCCTTTTTTCTACTCCTTTTGTTCCTTCGAAATTAGTAGTGATTGATGTTGCTTGTATACTTGGATTGATGTTGTTAATCTATGTAATTGGTGTGATGTTATCCATGAGGATTTTAGGTGATATGCGTTATTATGTTATAAATGATAATGTTAACATGACGCTAGGAGTGATGAATATGTATGTGTTATACTTAAAGTTCTTAGATGTCATTCCTTGATTATAATTATTACGTGGAATATTATCTAACCCCCAATGGTTGTTTGGTTGACCGCCTACCCATTTGTTTGAATGGTGTAGACGGCGTGCATGATTGACTTTTTTTTTTGCTCTTGAGAGCTTAAGGACAACCTTTGGATCTACCTCTTTATCGTTTTGCTTGGAGTCTAGTTAGGCTCTGATTTAGGAGTGTCGGGACTTTGTTTCTTTTATGTCTTTTATCGGTTGATTGATTTATGTTGAGACTATGGTTATATGATACCTATGACATGGTGTCGTGATTTTATTATTCATGTATTTGAGGATTATTACATGCTGTGGAGATATTTATCTATGATGATTTTCCGCTGCGAGTTTCTTATAATTTAAGATTATGCATGATTTTGAGAAATGATGATGTGACATCTTAAACTCTGTTGAATAATTGAATTATTTGCATGTTTTATTGCATTCGGGATTTAAGGGTGTTACATTTGATAAACCTTGCTTCCGTTCTGCGTCAAAATCCAATTAAACATTTGCAGTTAGCATAGTAATTCTACCAACAGAACCAGTTGTCAAACAATTCAATTTTGAATTCAATGATACTGCCAATCTAATGTAGTGCCTTGTTTTGGCCCTTATGGTTATTATTTTATCATCATCATGATTTGACATTGCTTGAATTTTAATAGTATATTTCAATTTATATAAGGATTGTTTTTCTTATGTTTGAAATTTTAATTTAATTTAATTCCTTTTAAGTTTGTGCTTTCTGCTGATATCAAGAATGAAATGTGAAATTATGTTCACTTGCTGTTGAATTTTTGAAAAATTAGGTGCTCTGGGAGTTGCTAATGCCTTTAATGGGACTAAGCTGATACTTAATGGCGATTTGCCTGAAGTCGTTGCGTACATGACAGGGTAACCATTTACCTTTTTATATCTTATAGAATAAAGGCAAGTTTTTTTGTTCGTAATTAAGTTGTCTGGAGGTCCTCCCATCGTTTATGGGTAGCTTATATGGCATACGACCCTAAAGATATCCACTAACAATAGTTTTCTGATGGCATGTTAGAATTTGTAATAAGTAAGAAAGTTTGAGAAGATGTGCACACAGAAAAGGGCAGCACAATATTAATAGTAACACTGTCAAATATTATTGTCCAATTATTATTAATAGGTTACATGAGTTATATGTTGTCGTCCCTTACCTTGCTACTTGAGTCTCGCTACTCTTCTATTGACATTGGTGCCCTTTTATTAGAATGAAAAATGCATCAATACAGTTAACCCGAAGTGTCAGCCAGATTTCAACGAACAGCTCCACGTCTTTATCAGATGACTTGCTCAACACCAACCGAATGACAATTGAAAGCATGATTGAGTCAACTGAGGTGGCTATCTGTTTAATGAAATTTTTAGATGTATTTTTGGATTCATCTTTGTTATTTTTGTTCAATATTTTTATGCAAAAGGCTACGAAATATTTACAGATCTGTCAAGGTTTGGTGCGTGCCACTATATGTGAGCTCGAAATTGGGGTTGATTGGTACTTTCGATCATGCACCCAGTGTGCTTCATTGGCCACCGTTGACAACGGAGTGCTCCGTTGTCGCAAGTGTAAAACTTGCAAGGGTGCAGTCCCAAGGTAAACAAAGTTTATCCGAATAAAATTTTTGTTTTTATCATGCGTGGAATTGTATTGATATAGTTGATTATTTGATAGGTTCAAGCTGCATGTCATCGTGATGGACTGTTGGTGTAAGCCCTAGAGGCCAATAGTTTATGTTAAACATTATCTTATGTATCATGACTTTTATTATTGAATAATATATGGCACTCTTTATTATATTTGTGTAATGTTAATAAAGTCCTTAGAATAGACAGTTCGTGTAATAATACATTAAGTGGGACTTAATCATGAGATTACATTATCATAAAGAACGATATTCTTAAATGTATCCGTAGTCAAAGCTTTAATATGAATAAAGGATAATAATAAAGCGTTGAGACTATTATGTATGTAGACTGATGACCGCATCTCATGGGTCATAGATATGAGATATTAAGTCTATACATAGGTATAAATATTAGGAGTAATATTTATACTGGATTGACCCACCGTGAGAATACTACATAGTAAGTTATGCAATTGTCATAAGATATTCTCACAGTGATAATAGTGTATATCGCTCTTAGACCTGAAACCACTATGATCCCTAGATGTGGACTCAAGTGCTTTGTTGCCATTCTAACGTTGTCTGTAAAAGGATAACCATAACGTTGTTTGATGGGTACTTGATGAAGCATGCTGAGGGACATGAGTGTCCTAGATGGGATTTGTCCCTCCTCATAAACGAGAGATATATCTTTAGGCCTCTTGATGAAATATGACTGTAAAACTGCATGGCCATGCCGAACTAAGTCAATATAAGATATTGGACTTGTTCGTTATTCAGTATATTTCGGAATCAAGAAATATAAATATTGATCTATACAAGGGTGACAATATCTATGCCTTGGGATCAATAAAGATATCGAGACAAAGGAGTAATTGTACACATGAGTATTATCGTGGAAAGGTTTCGTCAGATCACTTGACATTCTTGTCACTTGGGTAGCAATGATGTGTTGCTAGATACCGCTCATTGTTTATAATATTAAATGTTAGATTTAATATTATTGCCAACGTGACTAGAACCTATAGGGTCACACACAAAGAACAGTCAAAAGAGAAATATATAAGTATGACTTATATAAGGGGTGCGTTTAGTAAATTACGCTAATTAGTTAGCAAAATTACTAAACTCGTTGTTGGGCTTAGGGAAGCCCAATAGTGACTTCTGACTTGCAGAGTACACTAGAAGTTCTATAAATAGAACTCTAGTGCTGAAGTTTTTGGTTACACGTTTTTGGAGCAACCCTTCTTCTCTGCACTTCCCATTCATTGGCTAGCACCGAATTTTGGAGGAGCACTGTTCGTGTGGACTTGCTAGAGGCTTTGCTGCTTGTTGCTTGCTTGGCTGTGATCGAGATTCCAGTTTCCAGTTTCCAACGTTCAGATTCCAAACTTCGAGGTAACAATCGAATCACTGATTCATGTTTGAATTTCGTAATGATCCAAGGAAAGAAAATCGAAATTATTCCGCTGTTTCTACTCCATTCTTCTATTCGATTTTCCTTCATGGACGACACAGGGTCCACTACTTTTGTTCTTTTTGATCGCCAGGTGACCCAGTTTATTGGGCGTAATGTGCAAGACTTGATCAATGAACGTGATGAGGTAGTCGTGTATTATTTAATTGTATAAATGTGTGGTTTATATATGAGGTATATCTACCGACGAAAATTTGTACTAACATTTTATTATTTTTGAGCAGGGAGCAGTAGGCAATGATTATCCTGCTGATTTTAATGTGCTGAATGACAAGCAAATTCTTTTCAAGGTTGAGGTTGGTGAAGGAAATGTCGTAAAGAAGTATCAGAATTATGCCGTAAAGAAGGCATCTGATGATGTTGGTGTCATTGAACAATTTATGTTTAAGTATAATTTGAAGGTAGAACATAATTGGTATTACGGTTTTATAATTGTTATAGAATAATGCACATAAAGGAAGAATCGCGTTGCTAATTGCTTCCCTTTATTGATGTATACGGATAGAAACCCGACGATGGATCTGTTGTTGAGCTTAGTGTGGATGGTGCTGCGCCAAACAATTCAAATGTTCAGATGGTAATTATTATATTAATCTTTCATGAGTCCGTAAAGGTTTAATCTGTAACACAATTGATCAAATTGTTTGTCGCCAATGTCTCCAGGATGTACCAGAGGCTGAGGACTCATGCAGCAATACATGTGTGATTGACACACCAACCACCAAAACAGGTGCTAAGAGGTCCTCTAATAGCATTGACTCTGTGGCTATTGATGATGATGAAGCTGGCCAGACGTCGGTCACAAAACCTACCAGAGTTGTTCGTGTCAAAATTGAGCACAAGGACGACAAAGATGTTTAGCTTTCTCGAATGCTGGAGCTGTTTGCTTTGTTATCGAATTCCTTCAATCTTCATAAATCAGACATTAAATAATCTGTGTTTTTTCATTTTGTTTTTTATAGTTTGGTTTTTAATTTTCTTCAAGTTGTTGTGTCGGCTATATTTACTTAGCTAAGGAAACTTTTTCCAGTCCACCTAAATAAATTTATTCATTGGCATAAGTATTATTTCAAAAATTTATTATCATTGTCTTTTATTAGCCCTTCAACCTCTAAATGTACGAAATTTATTTTTAGATCTACCTCCGGAAGGTGTTAATATTTTTCTGAATGTTAGATAGTCATTCACCAAGTTGGTATGCTTGATGAAGAAAACTCAATACTGATTTGGCTTGAGTAACTAGATCCCGCGCATTCACAGGTTAAATTAAAAGTACAGATTGACAAAACCAAGTTAGTATGCTTGCCTTTGCTTAGTATGTGTTTAATCGAAGGAACATTTTTTAATGTTTTAAACAAGTATGTAAAAAATCATTAAAAAATTTAAAATTTTAAGCATAATTAAACAAATTTTAATTTAATAGGGACTAAAACTACGTGTTGAAATTTTTTATAGGAACCAAAATCTATCAAAAAAATTTATGAGGACTAAAAACGAAATTTGATATATTTATAGGGACTAAAAACTTAATTAATTCTTCGTTTTATTATGTATCAAATTATTCCGGCCCGTGAGACCCGTGCGATGCACGGGTCGGCGTTCTAGTTTCTAAATAAATTATGCCTTTTTATCCAAAAATAATTTCATGCAAAATCACATTCAAATGAAAATCATTGTGAGTGTGTGATTTATTTTCATGATTTTTTTAACCAATTACACAAAAATCCTAATACAAATAATAAAAACTCGAAAGCTTGATCTTCTTTATCCCTTTTTGCATATTTGTTTTTCTAAGACTTCTTTTGGCAGTCATCAAAACCTAAATATTTCTGTCAAGACATATATTCACATGCGCCTTTGCTGCAATAGTACACTCAGGGTCCAAAGTATTAGACATTGACATGGTCAGAAACAATTACGAATGTCTAACTGAAATTGATCCCAACAGAAATCAAATAGTAAAACTGTTGTTTTTCGAGTTCAGAAAAGTACCTTTTAATAAAATCGAAATCACCACCGAACATATTACCGGGTTGAGTCACGACCAGGTCGCTTTTTTTAAGACGTTTCGTGGCACTACTCGAGTTTGTGCAAGGTAGACTAGCAACCACGCGCCTCCAGGATAAAACAACTCAGTAGTTCACCCTGTTTGATTACGTACTGCACCATAAATAATCGTTCGAGAAATAACACCCTCAAATATCGTACTAAGACTAGGGGTGTTCAAAACCGAACCAATCCAATAGAAAAACCGCAAATCAAATCAATCCAAACCGAACCGCAAAAAACCGCATTTGGTTCGGAAGTAATCGGATCATTTTCTTGCTCAATCGCATGGTTTGGTTTGGTTTGCAGTTTTCATTTTGCCAACCAAAACAAACCAAACCAAACCAAACCGCAACATAAGAAAAATGTTAATTAAACATATATCACCTAAACTAATACTCATAGAAACTCAATGGAAACTTTTATAAAATGACATATTTTTTTCTCTTGTTAGATTCCTTCTTTGCTTTTTATTTTAAAAATGTATTTATGTGCTAGTTAAAATTTTAGAGAATGATAAAATCTAAGCCTTTTGCATTTCTTGCAAAATAGGATTACATTTTGTCAATGTTTTTAACATGGTCTATGTTGTTGGAAACATTGTAAATTGAAAATGAAATTGTAATATTTGATGAAATTTAAAACATTACGAAAATATGTTGTGTTTCAATTTTTTAACTTGATTTTAATGTTGGAAACAAAAAATTGTATCGTCTCAAAAAAACCGCACCAATCGATCCAACCCAAACCACATTGGTTTGATTTGGTTTGGTACAGATTTTATTTTTAAAGTCAACCGAACCAAACCAAGCCGTATCTTTTTTTATCTTGCGGTTCGGATGACATTTACCCTCAAAACCGAACAAAACCGCACCGCGAACACCCCTAACTAAGACCACTACTGAAACCAATATGGTATTGTGACCACTCAAATATGGTGTTACCATCATTGTAATTTTTAACTTCTCCAACTATGGTACCATGACCACTCAAATATGGTGTTACTACCATTCTAATGTCTATCTTCTCCAAGAATTGAAGAAGAATATATTTTTAAGATCATTCTTATACTGACAAAAGGACTATGATCTTAAAATATTATTTATTCTAAATAGACATAAATAATTTAAGGAACTATTCTCTTAAGACCATGCTTAATTTCGAAGGGACGTTATACCAAAAGAGGGACTATGGTTTTAAGAACACTCTTAATTCCGAATGGACAAAAATAAGGAGATGAGGAGAAAAATAGTTCGTTTACACAAGTTGGGGAAGAAGAGAGAAAGAGATCTCGACAACTCAATATAACTCTTTTTTTTTTTTTTGTCTATAATGCACTATATGAGCTCTCTATTTATCGAGAAAATTCACAGCTAATAAGTGAGAAACTTTGGGAACAAGTAATTCACATATTAGATCTAGTACAAAAATATCTCAAATTGAGTATCAAAATATATCATGTTGAGTACAAAAATATATTATTCAGTACATAAATATATTATTGAGTATCAAAATATATTTCATATATATCAGATTGCATACCAAAATATTTCAGGTTGTGTTCAGAAATATTCTAGATTGCGTTCCAAATATTTTAGCAAAACTTGGGGACTAAGAAAACACTTTCTAATAATGATTAAATTAATTATCTAATTTAACAATTCCAAATAATAAAATATATATCAATATATATTTTTTCTCTAGTGCCTACTTCATTCACATAATTATGTACCTCCATTAGAGGTACACCCCCACCGTAAACATTACTAATGTATGTGTTCTATCCAATGTGAGACTTTCCCTTTTTTTTCAATTCACACAACACTAATTCTTCCAAACATGAAAATTTGTGTTTAGTTTTTAACTCAATTTTCACGCATGTTCCAACAAAAACAAAACACAGAAATAAGAAAAACTTACTAAAATTATCATAATTACTAGTTCAAACCCAATCTAATAGAAAGAAGTAACCGAAGAACCAGAATCCAACTATGGCATGTCATAATTACTAGATCAAACTTCACAGATTTGAATTGCAACATCCATGTATAAAGGAATGCTAGTGAGTTCTGATCATGTGATGAATGCTGCATTCAAGAGTATATGCTAAATTTATGAACATCGTTTGAAACATTTGCCTCACTTCTCCACTTTTCAGACGAAAATGCTACCTAGGCTTTACATCATTTAACGAACCATTCAAATAGAATGGAGATGTAATAATAGTACAAGGTAAACAATTGTTGCATGTATATATTAGACTACTTTGCTATAGTAAATATGTTTTGTTCATGTTTTTCTTAAGCAACATGAAATTAAATCATAAAACTATAATAATGCTACCCAAAATACACACCTAGAAACTATAAAAATTCACTCTTAAAACTATAATACCTTAAATGTGAGCTACCTAGAAAGAAATCATTAGAGTAGAACCCATTTGAAAAGTCTTCGTATATATCATGTAGAAGCTACGCAAAGTCGCAAAAACCAGGATTTTGGGACTTAAGTCGCGCTTTTGATAACAATGCTTGTTGCAAAAAGATAAAATCAGGTCATTCCCCAATCACATAGACATGATACAAAACAAATCATTTTAAAACAATTCATAATTGAAGACAAAAACATAATATTAATATTAATAATAATATACATTTGAACACATTTACTTGTTAAACATTAACTGTAATAAGACTTCCAAACTTCCAAAATTATAAACTTTTAAGCACCATCCCCTGCCTTGATTCAGAACACAAAAAAATTTATTAATAGTTCTACAAACATTCGATCAACAATAAAATAAAACACAATAAAATCTCATCATCAAACAGAAAATTGAAAGGTCGCATATAAATTGAATTATCACACAGTTAACACCATGTTAAACCGAAACAGTGCATAATCACTAATGTTAAACTGAGATATTACTATTAACACACATTCTCTTGAATTGGATGTAAATTGAACTTCTTCGCTTCGCTTGCTACGGACAAATTAATCTTCAATTTATTCAACGAAGTCGTAATATCTTCAAGAGATGTTAAATCCATATCATCAATAGATTTATTCCACCAATCAGCAGGCAAATCAAAATTACTCTTTTGTGCATCTTTGACAGCTTGCAATTTCTCCTTCTCTTCTTTAAGTTTTCCTTGAATCGCTTCATATCGAAGCCTTAGGGTTTCAACAACATCATCATCTTCTTGCTTATTTTTCTCATCCTCGTCCATATGTCCGGTCAGAAAACGCTGAATGACAGCATCATAGTTAGGGTAGCCACATGCATAGAACTTGTTGTTGGGTGATGTTACGATGAGTGCAGTTTCTGATTGGCATAGAATAGATAGCTCTATTGCTTTGTTGAAAATTCCAAGTTTGAGTTTCGAGAAGGGCTTTTCCTCTTTCTTGATTTCATCCTTCTTTCTCTTCCGTGTGTTGTTTCTCTCGGCCGCCATTGGAATCTTCTTCTTAGATGTTTCACAATTCTTATTCATGTTGTGCCAGTTGGTTTCATTCAATATCACTGATGAAGAATTATCTGATAAGATACATAAACAAAATAAAATTAAAATAGAAACCCACAAAGTCAGAAAATCACACTTTCTTGGTTTCTGTGAATAAACTTGGCCAGGCCCAAGGGTAAAAACCCTAATCACGCAGTTTCTTGGTTATTAAACAAGAAAATTTATTTGAATAATATATGAAGAAAAAATCAGATTTAACAAATAATTAAACAACACAAATATGGAGATAGTACCGTACCATCCATGATCTTGAAGAAGAAAGAATCTGTCTTGAGTGAGAAAGAAAGAAGGGTTTAGTTTGCTAGGGTTTACTTTGCTTCTTCAGAAAGTAAAAGAAAGAAGGAGGAAACACAAAAACGAGGGAAAGAAAGAAAGAAAGTTGAGTTAGTTTACTTTGTTTTGTGGTTAGTTTGGTTAAAATATTTATACAGTTAGATAGGGTTTAGTTTGGGCCTGGGCATGTATCTTCCATCCTCTCGCTTGCTACCCAGTTTCATTATTTTGATTTTCTTAATTATTTTTATTCTAGAGGCTTGTTGGTTCTTTTTTAATAAATAAAATAAATTCTTTTAAAAAAAATTAAAAATACTACTAAAAAATTGGATACAAGAGGAAAATGGTAAATATTATGCGGATTTTTTTTTATAGAAGGAATAGCAATAATTATTAAAAATAACACGCGACTGAGGAGATAGAGTGTGAATTTCGATCACGTGTCCGACTTAGCAATTCTGACATTTTTCGTCAGTTGAACTAGAACCTTAACTATTTTCTTTATTTTTCTTAAGTAGTTTTAGTAGCTAGAAATTTACCTTTAAGGTGAATAAGTGATGTATCTGGATTCAAATATATGCATTGTCCTTACCAACTGAGTTATGTTCATAGAGACATTGTCTCCATTATTTATTACAACTTTTATTTGAAATATATGAAGGATGAAAGGTTTGAATTGTAGTTTTTTTTTTTTTTAACAAGCTAATTTAACCCACTCAAATTGACATTGTGGAGAATTGAACCTGAGACTTTTAAGAGAAGCACACACTCCCAGGTTTTAAACAATATCATCAAGCCAACCCAAGTGGGTTGGAATTGTGTTTATTTAAAATCTTTCCTTTTAGATTTTGTTAATAATTTTTCATTCTAATACAAGAACAAGAATAAAAAAGTGCATGGAAAGATAAAACATAACGCTGATAGTAATATTGGTTCAAGCCTAATAGCAAAGCATGTCTAGTCATCACTTTACCATTATCTTATCTTTCTTTACATCAAAGAATTATGAAGATTCTAAACACATAAGAATGGGTTTTGAATTGTGATTAAGTTATAAAAAAAAAATAAAATCTTTTTGTTTTGATTTTTTTATTGAAGAAATTTTTTTTTTTTTTTTTTTTTTTATAACTTGGGTCAAGTCTTCATCCGAGTTAGGATCATGGACATTCTGAGAGTTTTACTAACCTTATGCATAATATGAGAAAAGAACCTCTTATATAATACATCATAAATTTTTTTAGCTCGTTGTTGTGTTTTTATTAGCTCTTCATTTCCCTTTTCACTACTAAATAAATGTTTTTTTAGGTGACGTATGAAAATAAATCAAATACTCTATAGATGTCAAAACAAAATAAAATACGCAGAAGTAGACTAATATAATTTTAGCACCACATAACATGTCAAATGCATCTATTGATAAAAAGAACAATGAAACAAGAAAGCGGAGTGGGCCACATAATCCCAAATGTGTTTCACATCGGTTTCATAATCATAAATGTGTTTCGCATGATCTTGCATTATCAAATTCAATTCTAGAATTCTTTCCATCAATTCAAGAAAGTTGACATTATTATATTGATATAATTTATTTTTTTGGAATCTTTGAAAGACAAGATTAAAATTAATTTCTCTAGTAGGCTCATTTTCAACTAAAATAGAATTTGTTTTCTTATGAAAATTATCCAATTTCTTGGATAATAAATATCCCCAATATATTTAATATTAGTGAGACACATTTTTAAGAACAAAGAGCCCAAAAAATATCACCAATTTCTTCGATAATGAATTGTGTGGCACATTATTAAGAACAACCAATTTATGGTGTATATAAAAATCTTTGTGTTATACGGAGGTATGTATGGCAAATAGTGTCAAAAGGGCCAAAAACATTAACAGATTTCAGCCCAACCCTTCATCATGTCAATGTTTTGGGCCTTTTGGTGAGCCTATTTATAGATACATCCCAAAAACCAAATATTATTATATACACCCCCACCTTAAAAAAAAGTTGGGCCCCCTATCGGCATGGGCCCTAAGCCTTCGCACCCCCGGCATATGCCTAGGGCCGGCCCTATTTCTCACCACCCACACCGGGAGTTAAGTCCCTACCCACAGGTACAGTTGGCAAGATAAGGCTTGATAGTCAAGCCCTAATTCATCACTATAAATACCTAGGAATTAGCCTTGGGTCTGGTATGACAGTTCTTACACAATATACCCGCATAACTCTTGTACCCCTCACTGACTTGGACGTCGGAGTGCATGCAGGTACACCATCTCCTTCCGGTGGAGAAGGATTATTAATGGACGATTCAACATAACTTGGCTCGCGGTGGATAGATCGAAGCTTGATCCTTTTCACACAGCGGATCTCAACAGACCAACCATCTTTTATGGTTAAACCTGATCAGTGGAGACTTCACTAAGGAAGACTACATTCCTCAAGTGAAACAATCTCTTCAGTTCAAGATGGCGAATACCATATCTATCTACCAAAACGCTAGCGGAATCGATGGAACCGTTGACACCTCCTCCTTGGTCACAAAGCCTCCATGAAAAACTCTTGGTCTCATCCTCTCACCAATGGCCTTAGAGCAAGCCACCAGATATAGGGTTCTGACAGCGGCATCTGCAAATCGCGCATCCACGAGGAGTCAGAGTTGAACAATTCAGCTCGTAAGATATCGACAACCTCCGAGAAACACTATTCTCATTATCATAAGTTGTTTAGAGAAATGTTTGTTTGGTTTGAAATTCACATATTAAAAAGCGTCATGGGATTGAAGTTTTAATCATAATGTTAAATCCTTAGCATTCCCTAACCATTTCTCTATTCTATAATGAATTCATTTCGAAGGACAATGTGTTCTTTGGTATTTCATGTTTCCTCTCAGAATACATGAATGTATCTCAACAATAACCAAGCCTATTCTCATGTTTGATTATCATTAAGATCCTTTGAGTGAAATTTTATTGTCATAAGACTCACAAAACTATTCTCATGTTTTGTTTATCTTGTGTAATCTCATTTAATTCAATATCAAACTTCACCTCTCGGTTCTTCGTTTGATATTTGTTATAAAATTTAACAATGATGAGATTAGATTAGAAAATGAATTCTTATAAAATAGATTCTAGCTAGACTTTGGTTGATTAGGATTCAATCATTAGATTATTCCAACAATCCCACGACAAGAAAAGTCTACTCACTAATGATCGTAGTAGACAAGGGATTAAAATATAAAGACATAAAAGTAAATGACTAGAATTGTAAAGAACAGGAAAATAAAATGCAAGAATGTAAAGAAATGAAAATAAAGAACAAAAACTTAAGCAAAATGTAAGTACTTTGATTTCTACAGTGTAGCAAGATTGCAAGAGTGTAAGATGTCCTTTTGGCCCTGATTTGAGGCCTATTTATAGTCGAAAACTTCAGACAAAACATCAAAACCGAGTTACAAGACAATAACTAAAGAATTTGAAGTGTTTGTAACAACTATTTCTAACTACAAAGGTGTATGTCGTGCTTCCCTTCGGAGGTGCACGGTCGTGCGTGTTCAGGCGTTGCTAGGGAGCACAACCGCGTAAAGGTGAGCACAACCTGTATAAAATGGTGCACGACCATGATGCTGCTTTATGGCTTTTTCATTGATTTTTCTTCTCTTTCTTGGCTCTTTATCCTTGCTCTTGACCCAGGTACATTGTTCTTCGTAAGTTTCATTCTGAAGAAAAAGAAACTAATGATTTATAGTAAAATAAATCTAAAATTAAACTAAAACAACATAAATTTTATGGCATTTAAATGCTAAAAACACCATAAATTATGACTTATCAGTTGGGTCGGTCGGGGTAAAAAAACTGGTTGCTGAAAATTTAGGAAAAACTTTAGAGTATCCCCTTAACCAGGCTCATGATACCATGTACATGTAGAAAACTATATGAGTGATAATGTTATGTCTTATTATGAAAAATAAAATACAAGAGTCAACTCATTTATTTAATGAGTGATACAATGACAAATAACTAACTTAGATAGGAAAATAAATACTAATTATATGACATATTTCAACAAATAACAACACTATTTTCCTTTGAGAAATGCTAGTAACACCCTCTCTTTGATTGGTTAAAATTCACATGGATTCCACTAAATTTATGCGGGACCCACATGATTTGGTGGGACCCATGTGAATTTTAACCAATCAAAGAGAGTGTGTTGAAAAGCATGTGTTACAATGTGTGTTGCTAACATTTCTCTTTTCCCTTTGTTTGTTCTCTTTTTTTTTTTTCCTTCCCTTATGTACCCTCTTATCCTGCATTTGAGCTCTAAGTCATGGTCACAAATTTAAAGACATTTTTCCATCATCATCGGTCCTAATTTCTGCAGAAGTTTCTCATCATGACCAATAATATAAGAGTAAAATCAAAACTGTGGAAGTTTCTCATATTTGAAATCAACCTAGAAAACCCCTCCTTTCTGCTTATCGTATTTGCACCTCTCTTAATTTTGTGAGAAATATCAAACATAACAAAAGCTTTTAGGATAATGATTTATCAGGCATCTAAAATGTACCTATATCCAAGACTTCTCCTATATATAGTAGCCCTAATTTCGGTTGCCATACTCTTTGTATGACAATGATAAGGCAATCCGTGAATCTACACCCAAAAAAGGACCTTGGTAAACTACTTATCTTTATGTTATATTTCACGGCTCCATGGATGAATGATAAACCATCGTTTACCGTTAGCGATTCTAGCAAGATCTCGATCGTTATGCATGAAAATCTGAAAAGTTTTGTCTGTTACCTCCTCCATCCTCAAGCCATTGGAATTACACCATATATTGGCTAGGGCACTATGAAGAGAACCCTTATGAATTGGTTTCTCTCTAACAATCATGCCCACTAAATTCTTTTCACAATCTTGAACACGCTCTTCTACATCCTCATCATCAAATATGATAGTATGTTCCTCTGCTAATTGTTCACCGGTATTATTTTCAGACTCACTAATAGGAGAAAAAAAAGACGCCATGAAAAGTAGACCAAGGAAAAAACACAAAAGAAATTGAAGTGATACACGTTCATATGGAAAGGGAACACATTGAAACAGAAAGAAAACACGTTGAAATGGAGTGAGATGTTGTGCACGCAAAAGTTTCTCTAAAACCCTAGCAAAGTTTCCAAAAAAATGGCACAAGCAAAGTTGACTTGCAACCAAAAATAGAGTAAATCAATATATAATCACATATCTTGTTTAATGGATCCCAAGACTACATATTACTCATTTATACTTTTTTTTAGTAATAGTACCAAATAAACACTCAATGACTCCAATCCAACAACTCTAAAAAAATCTTATTCAAAAAAAAAACAACTCTAAAAAAATCTAAATATACCCCACCAATAATTATATCATCTATAAATAACTAGATATAATTATTTTTTGATATTTTAGTATTAAAATACCGTGAGATTCACGTAAAGAGAAGGTGCTTATTACACTTTTGTTTTTCCCTCCAATGATTTTACGAATATTTACCATCATATAAATAAGGGTTAATAGAGCCTCACCCCCTGCAATATAGGTCATTTCCGGGTTTACATCATTTAATTTTTTTTATTTACCCCCAGTAATTTTTTTTCCTTAAAAATACCCCCTAATAGGTTATTCAAAAACCAAAATTTATAGGAAAATTGCCTATTAGGGAGTATTCTGAAAGGAAAAAAAATTACAGAGGGTAAATTAAAAAAAAAAAAATTTACAGGGTGTAAACCCAGAAATGACCTATATTACAGGGGGTAAAGCATTATTAACCCTATAAATAAATCTCTTATGTATCGTATCATGTTATTATTGCTTATATATATATATATATATATATATATATATATATATATATATATATATATATATATATGTATGTATATATATATGTATATATATATATATGTATATATATATATATGTATATATATATATATGTGTGTGTGTGTATATATATATATATATGGATTTGCTAGAACACACCCACTAATTTTTATGCGGGAGTGTTTTAGCAACCTACACCTTAGGGTGCATTTAACTACTTTTTAGTTATAACTTGCTAAAACACACCTTCTAAAAAATAAGTGGGTGTATTCTAGCAAATGCCTATAGGAGTTGCTAACATACACCCACTTATTTTTTAGAAGGAGTGTTTTAGCAACATTCACCTTAAGGTGTATTTAACAACTTTTTAGTTATATCTTTGCTAAAACACACCTTAATAAAAACTAGTGGGTGTATCCTAGCAAACCCCATATATGTGTGTGTGTATATATATATATATAGACACGCACACACACTACAATGCATTTCATTTTTTTCTTCTGAAGTAGCTAAAAATTCACCTTTTCAAAGTGAATAAGTAGAGAATTCAATGTTCGAACATCAACCCCCACATATATAATAGAACATTCCTTATCAACTAAACTAAGCTCACAACCACACTATGGGCCTGTTTGGATTGAGCTTATGAAAAAGAGCATATGCAAATATATTTTTTTTTAATAAGCCCAGAGCATAAGACATCAAGAAAGAGAATAGGTGATTTCTAGGCTATACTCTAAACATGTGCCTAGTGCTCATATATATTATTAAAAAAAGGGAAAAAAAATACAAGAAAAGACTGGGGGGACATAGACCTAACCCAGTAAAACCACACAAGTGTGTAAGTCGACCCCAAACGGGTGATACAAAAATAAAAAACAACACACAAGTGTATTTACCTCTAATTAATCCTAAAACTAATTAAAGGTCTTTGATGCGGTGATTGAACCCTCAGTCAACACGGAGGCGGTTCATGTAGCATCAACTCCCTGCAATAATGGCAGCAAGCTAAACGACCCTTTCAAGTCTCACAGTCCAAATCAAACGAAGTGAATGACAAATATTATTAAATTGGCGTATGAATCGTCTGTCAACGCAGAAACAATTCAAGATTCATCAACTCCCTGCACGGCAGCAAGCATTAACGACTCTTTTGAGCCCACACCGTCCTATGTCAAATAGAAGGATGACTAGGATACAAAACCACATACCCATTTTCCCTTGCACGACTGACGCAATCCCGAAACTTTGAAACCCTTCAAATCTCAACAAATCTGTAATGGAATCAGGAAAACAAAGCCAAAAATGAACTGCAACCATCTTGCAATTGAAACATGGAACCGTCGCTGCCGCCACCTCCTAGGAAGATAACACGGATTTAAACAACAACAACCAAACCAACCCAGATGTTGCAAATCTAGCAACACCGGGTTTTCCACCATCTCCTCGAACCACCAAGTAAGTACGACGAGACAATGTTTTGAAACGAGTCATGGGGTGCATCAGCTGTGACTATGAAAGAACCCAAATCGATCGGCGGCAACAAGGACACCGAATCGACTCTTTCCTCACCTACGAAGTATTGAAGTGGTGCAACGGTGAAACGACCGCACCACTCACACGACGACTACATGATGATTGATAGCTTTGGATGTTAAGGGAGAAAGAAGAAAGGTGGCTGGTAGTGGTGGAAAGCGGCTAGGGTTTGGTTTCTATGAAAGAGAAAAGAGAGCGGCTCACACCAGGTCAAATGATAATTTGTTTGTTACATGTGGCCCTTAAGCTTTTATGTTAATTAATATTATCTTACTAACGAAAAATTGTATAATCATAAGTTATTTTTTATAAATTACCTTGACAAACTTATAAATGCATAAGTTGCTTTGCATAAACCTTAAAATAAGTCAATCTAAACAGACCCTATAATGCATATATGTACCATGATATAAACATGTATCGTTATATCAAGAAAACTCCAAAGATAACTACTGATTAATTATTTTGGGTCGGACATTTGTTTGGACAAAATTACCCTTATCAACTAATTTTATTTCAAATTCCAATCTCCGCCTTAATTATAGAGAATTTGAAAACTATCTATTTTTGTTACACAAACTTTTTATCAAATTCAAATTTTAAAACATGAATAGAATATTGGAATAGAATTTAAATAAATTTGTACCTATTATATTTGGAATACATGATTTTAGTTTGACCTTTCCATTTACAATTTTATTCTTGATTTTAACTATTATATTTACAGGTTTATCCACTTTACTTTATTATTTAAATCGCTAAGTCTCAATAAAATAGGAACAAAACTATTACGATAATATTATAACTCGATATAATAATTAATATTATTATAACTTCCCAAACACGACATAATGTAATAATTGATAATCTAATTATTACAATCTTTAACCTTCAAACAATCTCTCAAAAAAAAAAAAAAAACCCTCAAACAAGTTTCACACAATTTTCTTCCACTACCGTCTAGAATATTTTATTGACACATCTCCATCATACGAAATAATTGTATAATTTAAACAATTTTAATTTTTTTTTGACAAAATTTAAACAATTTTAATTAAGTAACTAAAATAGCATGATACAATTATCAAAAAAAAAAAAAAAAAACTAGCATGATACAGACAATTTTAATTAAGTAGTTTTTTTTTTTTTTTGAGGGATTTAAGTAGTTTTTTTTTTGTTACAATGCTAAAGGAGAAAACAGAAAAAACAGAAAAGGAAAAAAAACAGAAAACCCCCAAAGGGAAAGATTAACTTCTTAAGAACAGAGTTCCTAAGGCATCTGTCCTCAACAAAGGGCGGAGATCATCAGGGGGCTGGGGATGAGCTAAAAGAGTGTCGTCCGAAGATGCTCCTAATTTAGCAAGAAAATCTGCGCATTGATTGGCTTCGCGAAGGGTGTGATGCAACGAAACATTTGTCTGGACGAGTAAAACCTTAATCTCATGGATAAGCACCGCGTAGACATGGTAATTCGACGATGCTTCCTTAATTGTGTTGATAGCAACAAGGGAATCCGAGTAACATGTTAAATCTGCAATTCCCATATCTTTTGCCATAATCAAACCTTGATAAATAGCCGTTAACTCAGCTTGCAAGATGTCTGAAGAAGCTGGTATATAACCTGAAAATCCTGCTAAATAATAGCCACTACTGTTGCGAAATAACCCACCAAAGCCTGGTCTCGAAGGAGTACCATTACAGCTCCCGTCAACATTGAGAATGTTACCCTCAAAATTGTTATTATTCCACTGAATGTACCTAGCCATTTGAACAGCCGGACTGGTAGGGAAGGACAAACTGATGCTTTCTGCAGAGTTACGGATGTTTGCTGCCACTCTATGGATTGACATCTGCTCGTTGTTGATGCTCATCGCGTTCCTGCATCTCCAAACCCACCACAGACCTGCAGCAAAGGTCGCAGCTTGAGGACCCCTAGTTCCCTCCTTGAGCCAATCCGTAACAGCTTCTGTCTCAAAGAAATGTGTTCCCTCCTTGACCCGCATACAGTGGAAGAATGTTTCATCGTGCAAACCGCATCTGGAACAAGTTGAAGAAGGGGAGATGTTACGGTGATTCAGCACAGAAAGAGTGGGGACAGCGTTGTTACAAGCGAGCCAGATGAGGAACTTGTATTTTTCCGGAATTTTGAGACGCCAAATCCAGGACCATGAATGATTTGAATTGCTTGCTGAACCTGATTGGGAGAGAAGCCACTTATAACCACTCTTGGTTGTATAAACTCCGTTCTTATTGTGTGGCCAAATAAAGGCATCGTTCACTGCATCATTGAACAAAAAGGAGACATTGTTGATGAAATCCGTGACTTGTTGAGGGAGAGTTGTGTACAACGCCTGAGTTCTATTCCCATTGATAGAAAGAACGTCTTTGACGGTGAGGTGAAGATCATGGATATCTATGATGGGGGTTTGAGCTCCGAGGCAGCCGAAAGCACTCCAACGGCTGAACCAAAAAGAAGATGAGCCTGAACCTGCTCGCCAAGTGTAGCCGTTAACTAGGACATTTTTAGCGCGCATGATAGAAGCCCAAATAGAGGAGCAGCTGCTGCTGGAGATTGCAGAAAAGATGTCCGCCCCTGCTGAATATTTATTCGAGAGCAAGTGCACCCAAAGCTTGTCATTTTTCTGGATCAAGTCCCAAACCAATTTTCCAAGAAGACAAATGTTTGCATCTCTTGCGGATCGAATGCCAAGACCGCCGTTACACTTTGGTTTTGCAATCTTCTTCCAACCAACTAAATGAATTCCTTTATCATTAGAACCCCGCCATATGAAATTTCGAGTTGTTTGATCAATGTTATCACAAATACTTTCAGGTAGCCAATTTATCTGCATGTAATAAGCTGGAATAGAAGAGAGAACAGAAGTAGCAAGTGCCAATCTACCAGGCTTGTTTAAGAGTCTACTCTTCCAAGATGCAAGCCTAGTGTGCATTTTGTCAATAATAAAATGGAAGTCACTTCTTTTGGGTCGCCCTTTTAGGATTGGAAAGCCCAAATATTTGTCAAGGGAGGTAGTGCAACGGATACCAGAAATAGAGGTGAGATTATTGATTTTTTGTTGAGGGATACCTGATGAGTAGAAAGCTCTTGATTTAGAGAGATTAATCTTGAGCCCCGATGCTTTGCTGAAGCGATCAAAGAGGTCCTTACTGAATCTGATTTGTGACTTCTTGGCTTTGGTGAAGAGGAGGACGTCATCCGCAAAAAGGAGGTGCGAAAGATAAGGACTAGTGGTGGACATTCTGATTGGATCCCAATTTCCTTGCATGACAGAATTATGAATAGCAATAGAGAGCTTTTCCATGCAAAGAATGAAGAGATAAGGTGATAGAGGGTCTCCTTGCCTAAGACCATGAATGGGCTTGAAAGGAGGCAACTTGTTCCCGTTCCAGAGGATAGAGAAGGTGGAAGATGTGACACACTGCATGATGAGCTTAATGGTGATGTCGGGAAAACCAAAATCTTGGAGACAAGACCTTAAGAACTCCTAGTTAACATTATCAAAAGCCTTCTCAAGATCGAGTTTAAAGGCTACATACCCTTTTTTCTTCTTGGATCTCCGCATGAAATGGACAATTTCCTGCAAAACAATAGAGTTGTCAGCAGTGCCTCTACCAGGCAGAAAACTGCTTTGGTAGGGACCAATAATATTATTGAGGATAGGCCTAAGGCGATGGACAAGGACCTTTGTAATGATTTTGTAAATGATGTTGCAAAGGCTGATGGGTCTAAAGTCTTTGAAAGTTTGTGGTGGGTCTAATTTAGGGATGAGAGCAATGAGGGTGTCTGCAATGGTAGGGTCAAAATAACCAGTTTGGAAAGCTTTGTTAACAAGAAGGAAAACATCATCTCCGACAATGTGCCAGTATTGTTTAAAGAAAATGCAATGAAATCCATCTGGGCCTGGTGATTTATAGGGCTTCATGGTGTTAAGGGCTGCTGAAACTTCACTCTTGGTAATGGGTTTGGTGAGGGAGTTCTTACCATCTTCATCAATAATCGGGTGGGGGCCTTCATTGAAGTATCGGTTTTGGTGTTGTTGAGTGCTGCAAAACAGATTTTTGAAGAAAGTTTGTGCCTCCTCTTGGAGAATGTCGGCATCCGATGACCAAATACCATTTGGAAGCTGAAGCTTGTGAATCCTGTTTTTCTTCCTTCTGATAATAGTTTGGGCATGAAAGAATGAGCTATTTTTATCACCAAATTTCACCCAATTCTCTCTAGATTTTTGGTACCAGAGCATTTCTTCTTGGAAAAGAATGTGACTATATTCCCGCTGAAGATCTTTTTCAATGAGAGTATGTCTAGAAGAGTCGACTCTTTCTAGGTAATTTTGGATGCCCGTGAGCCTTCTCTCTATATGCTTCTTTCTTTGGAATATGTTGCCAAAAACCTCTTGGTTGAAATAGATAGAGTTTTCCCTGGCCTTATCAAGAGCAGCAGTAATGTTATGATTAGAGGAATTCCAGGATCTACTCACCAAGCCAGCATACTCCTCGTGATCAATCCAAGCAGCTTCAAAGCGAAACGGTCTAGGTCCCCTAGCAAGCGGAAGACCACCAAAGCGGAGAAGAAGAGGATTATGGTCAGAGTGTAGTCTGCAGAGAATTTCGACAAAAGCTTCAGGAAAAGATAGCCTCCAATTTATGTTTGCGATGCCTCTATCCAGCTTCTTAGAAAGGATGCGACGACCATTTTGGTTACGGTGCCACGTAAATTTTCCTCCGGTTGTTGTGAGGTCAAGGAGATTGCAATTATTCATAAGGTTGGAAAAAAGGGCAGCTCTTGTGTGATTGTATATTCCCCCTCTTTGGTCACTAGGAAGGATGGTTTCATTGAAATCTCCTATCAATATCCAGGGACCGGTGATGGTTTGACTGAGGTTAGAAAGGTAGTTCCAGAAAGGTGGGCGAAGAGTGTAGTTGGGACTGGCATAAACACAAGTACAAGTTGAGGTTGCAGTACCCCGGCTGATAGTAAAGGTGATGGAATATTGGTTAGTGTCGGTAATGGTTGTAGTAGTGATATCTGCTGAATTTTTAAGTAACCAGATACCACCTGACTGGCCGGAGGCTTCAATGATGTGAGCAGGGTTATAACCAATATTTGTCAAGTAAGAGGATAGTCTAGCAAAAGGCACGTGAGTTTCAAGAATGACTAGAAATGAAGGTCTATGTTTCCTTATCAACTCTTTCATATGTCTTTTTGCATTGCTGCTTTGAGCCCCTCTTATGTTCCAAGAGAGGATAGTAGTATCAGCAAGGGCTTCCATAACAACAACAGCAATGAACAGAGAGACTGAAAAAATCTACGTGACCATATCCTCCTCACACAAGGTTGGAGGATCATGAATGGCATCATTGGTGATATTACCTTCATCTGTATCTTCGTTCATATTGGGCTGAGAGGTAGGGATTGATTGTTCCTGAGCTGATGTGTAAGCTTGATTAGTCAAGGACATGTTAACTTTAGGTTGGTCATGACGTGTAGGGTTGGTGCATTGGAGATGGGTTAGTTGGTCAACATGGTTTTGTGTTTGTTGAATTTGGTACACGTGGTCAGGTTTATGTGGGTCAGCGAGTGGATTTTTAGTGACTGATGGGCGCATTAAAATCTGGCTGGGGACAGACACTGAGGGAATCTGCATGTTGCTGTTTTGATTGGGCAATGATTGCTTGGTATTTAAGTAGTTGAAAATAGCATGATACACTATCCATATTTAAAATAAATTAAATCACGACGTAAATATATTTTAAATTAAAAAATAATACCAAATACTTGCACATCACAACCATACATATCTATCACGAAAAAAATCATACAGCAATTAAGGATTAACGCAAAATAAACCATTTAAAATTATGAACATAACATTAATACACTTGGTTAAAAGAACAAATCAGAAATCTGCATTGCCAGGGGTATATGCATGGCTCGTGCAACCAACAAAGGACTGTCAACACGAATCATAAGAGTAGTGTTTCAATCAGTAAACTTCGATCTTGCCGGCTGAGTAAAATATCTACACAATGTATCAAACTATTCTACAAGACAATGACTTTTTCCCTTTAGATTCAATTCAAGGAGAATACAAACATCATAGAGATACAAGTACTCCATTATTTAGTAGCAAGAACTGGCATGAACGATATTGATGAAATATGTTTTTCATGGTTGACGCAAAGATTTCGCAAGCATGTAGCTTTTTGTACTTTAGTTACTTGCTATTATTGCAATATTTTGTCAGCAATGGGGAAGGTAGGAGCTACATCAACAGGTACCTAAGGTACAGAATAATATACAGGCAATTAGTCTCTTCAATACTTCAAAATCCGTCTCGATGCAAGAACAGTGTATTAGAACACTTGATATAGTCTTCAATTAAAATTGGAAAAGTATAGAGAAGAAAAGGTATCAACTTCAGAAGTTTTAAAAAAGTGTCACAAGCAAAGATGCTAAAATCCTTCATATGATAGAGATGGCTATTGAAATGATACTGTAGTACCACTCCAACCTCTAGCATTTAAAAATTATACCATAGACAAACTCATATCTGCAAGGGTAAGAACTTGAATACTCATCTACTGACTGTTTAGTATTGGTATGATCATTTGTCATGTGTTTATTTGACAAACTAGTAATAAGGAGTAAATTGTGGATGTTATTACAATACTTAGCATTAACAGTGACAAAAACCAGGCTCAAGAAATTCAAAGACAATTTAATTCTTAATTATAAAACATTACATAAAGAATTATTAACTTAGTTGGGATGTTGTTCAAAATCTTTCAAATCCTATTTGTACAACATAATAAATAAATTTTGCATTTATGGGTAGAATTTGGTACGATAATATCTAACCTATGTCTCAAACAAATTAACAATTATGGGTAATTTACCCATACCCATTTTATGCGTAAAAACTACCATTGTGAGTGATTTTCAAGGGTCTGGGTCTAATTGCCATCACAGATAGATTAAGAGTTCTGACATTAAAAATTTTGCAACCAAGGTATAGGTTTCAAGAATTTTGAAAACGGGTGTTATGAGTAAATACTAGTTTAGACAACTAATTGGGATTTTGTATTGTGAAAATCTCTGAAGTCCGTTCTTCATGTTGCAGAAAAGCCTCACTTGGCACTACAAGTCTACAACTACTCATCATCAAATCACAACAAATGTTAGCAGAACACTACAGTCTATGAATAATACCTGAATATTCTCCAACTTTTCCAGAGCAACTTTCAATGGTTCTGTCATCACACCATATTTCTGAAGAAGCAAGCCAGCAGCCTCTTTATCACCCTGGGCTTGTATGGTGAGTATTTCCCTGCTCAAGCCTTCAACCGCACCTTCAATCTTTAGAAAGAAAAATATAATATACATCACTTATTTTAGGGTCAATAGACTCAAAATGGAAGGAGGAAATAAAACGATTTCAAAGCAATTATACCTTGGAAAAATCAACAGAAAACGTATGTTCAGAGTGCAAGACAAAGGCTCCTTTCTCATATAACCAGTTGAACTGCAATGCTTGTCCTTTCCTGACAATTGTTCAGCAGAATTACATACTAAATTATAACAATGAAAACCAGATGAAAGAAGAATGTGTAGATAGAAACGCACCCATGAGCTTCCTCTAACCCAAAACGTACAGAGCGGAAGCATCCGGCAAGAAAAGAAACATACATAGACTTCAATAAACTTTCGGAAAGCATGTCCTGGTGAAATGATACAGATAATCTATAACATTAGCACAGTCCTAAGCCCCAGAACAATAAATTGTCTAGAAAATATATGGAGAAGTTAAAGATAAAGCATAAAAAGTCCACCGCATAGTTAGTAGATACAAAGTGATGAAAGGAATCAGAGGTAATCTTCGATTTTTGTTATTCTTTTTTATTTTCATGTTTCCTTCACCGGCTCTTCCATGCTTTAGAAAGGTTCCTCAAGTTCATGCTATTTATTTCCTCTCTCTCTCAATAAATTATCATCCCATCCCCAGAGAAAAAGTATAATATCTAACCTGAGAGATTAAGAACCTCAATGCCCAGAGGCCAACTATATCAGCTTTTGCTTCTTCCAGAGCTGAGTGGAATTCTTGCAATTCCTGTATCAAAATATTAGATATTGTAATTAACATTATATAAACCATAATGATGTGATACAAAAAGCTTCATAAACTAAGTGCATATTAAATAATTTCACATATGTAGGTACAGTATATGGGATTATCTGATATGGGTAAGAAGGCATTTCTAGCAACTTACCATTCTCACAGTCGACTTTTCACCATTTGGAAGTGTTATTGTATGAGGTCCAATTCCATGGCAGCATTCATGGCAAATCGTATGAGTGAAAAATGATTCAAAATCTACGAGTTCCTGCTGTTCCACTACAACACAGGCACCGGCTATAGGTAAAAGAATACGATTGAACCTGATAAGAAAAGGAAGATTTCCCAAACATAAACTATCCATTTAAAAAAAAAAATTGCAGATGAAACCCATTCATGATGGCAGGTTGAATTTTGAAGAAACTAAAACATTTAGGTACGGAAATTTACTTGGCCTCTGAAACATTCTTAAGCATGACCATTGATGTTCCCCTGTCGTTTACAATGCGCTCATCATTTGGTAGATTAAAAGCAAGAGTTTGTGGTCCCTTGACATCCTGAAATAACCAATGTAAAATTTCCATTTTAGTAATTTAAAGCATGACGCAATGAATTATAAGTCAGAAACAGTAGCAAATATTATTAGGAAGGACGGGGAAAATTCTGTACACCATAACTACTAGATAAGCTAGATGTCAGATGTAACGGATTGAATTTGTTTATCAACTCTTTGTTATTATGTACCATATTCATTTTCATCCATTAGGTATCAGTTTATACTTCAAAGCGCTCCTATTTCATTTTTTTTTTTTTTAAAAAGACTCCTATGAAGCAAAAAGTCTCATCCAGCTAAAACATGTTATACACACACACACAGAGTTATCAAATATTCATAGCACTCACCCCTGAATTATATAGAAGTTGGATGACACGAATAGGTGCGGCATTCACAGATTTTGATTTGTATGCACTGTCCATTGGAAGATTTTGCTCCAGAAGCTTCAATAGCAGAATTATTTAAGAAATCGTCACACTAAATTTCAAAAAGTAAAACAACTACAAAATTTAATCTATATAAAAGGCTTGAGGCGTAATACCTGCAGATTATCCCCAAAAAGTTTCAACTGAGCTGTTGCTTCATCATCCCTGATTCCAATATATGCTTCAAAGGTAGCCTAAAACAAAGGATAAACTTACTAGGTTAGATAGCCAAATGTCATTGTAAGAGTTGTGTGACAAAAGGGACTCCAAAAGAGTGAAAAAAAGATCTCAAATCAATGGGATGAAGATACGAAATATTGTCTTTAGAACCAATGTGGGACTTCCACAACTTTCACACTTGCATTTTACAAAAGTCTTTCCAAGTGAGATAATGTTGAATAGTTTCCAGACAATTTCCACTGTCTGGAATATGATTGATAGTTGTTGATAGATTTCATACCTTGCATTTTCATCAATATACAATAGATGATTATAGACATAGTACAAGCTTAGTCCCGCTAATACTTAGTCATTAAGCTCTATAGCCAGACAATTATTTTATGGTTCATCTAAGATACTTCACAGTTCACACCAAATCTTTTGGATGTTCACATCACACTGGCTAATGTTACTATTGTCTCAAATAATTTATCAGATAACTGAAATAAATATGAAAGTAATAAGGTTCTTTAAAAGATATGTAACACTGACACATGGTTGTCCAAGGATCTTCTTGTTTGAAGTAAATCACCAAATTATGTACTGGTGCTTTGAACAATAATGAAACTCCGAGAATACCAAGGTACATGTCCACAAGCATCATCAAAGACTAAGTGTGTTTGTCTTTGTGTTGTGTGTAAAATTTGACCGTAAATACTAACGTTCTTGACAATGCTTAGCATTTTGTCTACAACAAACCATGTGATGACATTTAATTTTATATCTAAGTTTGACATTACATAAATGCAATCAACATTTTTTGTCCTTTCCAACATTTTAATAAGTTAAATGACAGTTGGCCAGAAATGGCAAAAAGCTTCACTCAATAGTTTTAACTTTCTGAAGAACATTTTCCAAAAATAAAAAACAAAAAACCAATTAAGCTGGACATTATCATGCTTTGGGGACTTGAATTGTTTATGCTGCACAAAGCCTTGTTTTCAATAATTAGTACTACCTTATATCCGAAGAGTTTGTCTTCATAAGTTTCGTAAGGCCCAATTGTGACATCCAACTTAGAATCCTGCATAGAAGAGAATGCTAAATAATTTCATGATTCAGAAATTTTATACAGAATAAAAACTCATTACCGTAACTAAACAAGCACACTGTTGCGAAAAACTACACAACCAAGGATATATGAATGGGTACATACATAGAGCACGTAACAGATAAAATAGTAGAAGAAATAAAATTTATGGAATTCAGTACCTCTAGCTTTATTCTGAAAAACTATTGCAACTATTAGTGACCAATTAATCTAATTCATAATTTGTACAAGATAAAATATGAATTCTAAATATATACAATTATTAGGCTGATTCCAGCACCTCTAGCTTTTGTCTATGAAAAACTATTGCAACTATTAATGACCAATTAATCTAATTCATAATTTGTACAAGATCCTCTCAAAAAAAAAAATTGTACAAGATAAAATATGAATTCTAAATATATACAATTATTGGGCTGATTCTATGCACCATATAAAAGGAAACAATAATAATAAAGGATCGTTAACTATGAGAATAGGGACAAATGAATAGGCTGATTCTATTCAGCAGTGTAGTGTTTTCATGACATGTATGACTGAGAATAGGGACAAATGAAAAGGAACATTGGTACCATTCTTTATTTCATTTCTTTGAATAATTAATGCCAATTTTATAATAGTTATTAAATCATACAAGTAAACTAGACAATATGGACTAACCAATTCCATCCAGGCTATGTCAGAGTCATAATAATCATTTGAAAGGAAAGCATCAGCCTTGCTATGCAGCAGCTTCTTCAAACTACACTTGGAAACAATGAGTTATTAACCAACAATGGAAGTATGTCAGCATGTAGCTGAAAATCAACCCCTTAATAATGAGACAATGGATGAAAGAACAATATACCTTGTGGAGTCAGAAATGTCCCCAGCTTTATGCAATAAATCAGCAGCTTTTGTAAGAAGAGACTTGTACTCTTGAGAATAGGGAACTGTATACAGTTCCTTAGAAGAACCTACTTTATCATTCAACAGACCAGAATCTAAAATATATTCGCTGTGCCTTTTAATAACAGTGAAAAAGCTTGTTGCCTCTTTCTGTTGATCCTTTCCTAGACTGTTATTCCATATATTGAACTCCTGCAAAACAGAAGCTTTCATGATTTGCATATATCAAACCAATGTTTTGATAAAATGTGCTTAGCTTTGCACCACAACCAAAATCCTTCCACACTAGATGAGATTGGTTGCGTTGGTCAACAACATCATAATATCCTATCATAAATCATATCTAGACACAATCATTCAGATCTAAATTTTTCCTATGGTACCATTTTGTCCATGTCGGGGGGATAGAAATTAGCACCAGCAGGTTTTAGGATGGGAAATGCTGCTCTGTATTCCAGACCCTTCCACTCTCTAACTGTCCTAGTTGCTTTAGAGAGCAGCCTTATTGCTGAATCTGCAGTTGTCAAAAATGCCTCATCATCGTCAAGGCTAGACCTGTGAAG
Source organism: Medicago sativa (assembly GCF_051527215.1). NCBI lineage: Eukaryota > Viridiplantae > Streptophyta > Magnoliopsida > Fabales > Fabaceae > Medicago > Medicago sativa. The sequence goes on from NC_140751.1 coordinate 35,690,535, forward strand.
AATGAATACAATGTAATTACACATGTATGTAGGAAAAAGAGATCTTTCAAATAAATAAGTTTTACCCTGGATGTTGTTAAAGGAAACAGCTAGCACTGTTCAAGGAAGATATTTATATATTTCTCGAGAACACCATTCAAACACAGGGAAGAAGATGGAGGATTAGGTGTTTGTGGTTTATTATAAGCTACAATAGATCTCTCCATGATCCAACGGTCTCCATTTAAAAAAAAGATCAAACCGTTAAAAATAAAAGATTTGATAAGGTCTATGGTGGACCACCTATAAAGTTGGTTCACCTTAGACATTTAAGGTTAAAAACTAATGGAGAGGATCAAAATAGTAAATGACAGAAGATTTATGGGACCAAATTGGGACATTTTATAGTTAGGGGACCAAAGTGAAAACCAAAAATAAGTTAAGGGACGAAATGATGTATTAAGGCTTATATTTATATATGTTTTACAACTGTCCCGTGAACACCAGAATCAGTTAGTGACAGTTGTGTCAATAACTTCCTATCTAATCTAAGAGGGAATACGGAGGGCAAGCTGTATGCCCTTACTGTGTCCTCTATCACTACATAAACCAAAGAAGATCACTGCTTTGGTAATGCTAAGGCCATCCTGGTAATTTGTGAATCTTCTTTGTACTTGAGGTATTGTTTGAGTTCTTCATGAATCGGATAAAGAGAAAGGGAGTGCAATAAAAAATGAGCCGCATGATGCTAATATGAACTATCATGTTGGCAATCACTCGCCTCGGACTAAGAAAACTGATTCTCAGGAAAATCTTAATCTTAAATGTAGTAAATTAACCAAATTCTAGACGGTCAGAATTCTCAAATCTGTGCTCAGGAACAAAGATAACACCAGTGTTTAACCTTAAGTCCAAGTTGATTTTCTGAGATGTAAAATCACCAAAGTCTATCCATCTAAGTTTTTCTACATAAATAAGTAGCATTCCGGTTGGTGGAATAAGTTGTAAAGATTTATTGAAGACTCACCATGGGCTTCCATTTATCTGATAATAGGACCATTTCAACTTATTCAACTCTGACGTATCAGCATGCTCCTTCAACCAATCTCTGAGAGCTGGATTACTGTACCACGACTGATAAGAAAATGAACAGAATAGCTTTAGTAATACACACTATTATTCTAACACATCTGTCTTCCAGGTTCTACTCTACCAATCACAGTTATAAATATAGAATGATATTTTGGAGCACAGAATGAATTGCCAATCAAATTTCACAAAATGATTGCTAAAACCTAGGTACCAAGCATGAACATTATTACATGCATGTGAAAAATTAAGCCTTAGAATTTATATACTTGATATGAACATGCACATTGAAAATGGAAAGCAAAATCAATACACATAGGTACATAAAAAATGCATATAAACACTGCTATAAATGAATCGTAAACTAAACCTGAAGATAACAAATTTCATCCATAACAGTTGCAGCCTTGACAATAAAAACAAGAGCCTCTTTGTCCGAATTCGTAAGCCCTGTCAACTGCCAAAAAAAAAAAAATAACAAAAATAAAAAGAAACTTATTTCAAATGTTAAAAGGCAACAATAAATTTTATGATAAATATGTTGGTAATAATTCATGTATTGTTACACTAACACTCAACTAATAATGATATCATAACCTTCAAAATTCATTAACAAGCCTTTTTACGAATTTTATTAATTTATTTGCAATAACAGTTCATCCAAAACATTAGTACATAATCTTAAAGAGCACATATTCTTCTCTAATAAAAAAATAATAATGTAACAGTGCAATTCCCAAAACATATAAATACAACCATAGATTTCTAACCAACTAATAGATTCATATGATTCTGCTTAAATATTTAGCACTTGGTTCAAATTATCCATTTGGATAAACTCCTAAATAATCTTTTTGAATATATCAAATTTAATCTTTATTTTACGTGAAAAAATTGAATTCCACTGTGAAAATTGTTATTGGTGATGTTAACATTAGGTTGCTGAGAGCACATGGGATTGGTCCAGATTTACTTTGTACCCCCTTCATAAACCGGTACAATATATACACAAGTAGACCGAGTTATACACCTCCAATCACAGAATCAGAATCTCCTGCTTTATTTACTCTCTTTACATGGTATCAAAGGCCTACTAGGGCAATGGTTTTCCTACAACCCCCCGCCACAGACATAAGTAATACAAGTTGAATCAGGAAAAGCCAACTAGCACAACTGGAGGGTGGGTAAAATATCACTGGGTGGCCTTATATTCAAGACAAATACTACTAACAGCATATTCTCAAATACATTATTTCCAACAAACTGTTGTCAAGTGAAATTACATGTGGTCTGCTATATTATATGGATCTCGCTCCATATTTGTTGAGCATATTATTTATTTAGGACCCACAAGAATTTCCTCAAATCAAATAATCGTGTTGAAAAAAGTTTGTTAGATTTCTCATGAAGAAACCAACCAGATCTTGAAACTGCAAGTGAGCAATGAGAATGTCCATGTATTTTTGTAAAGGAAATGGCTCGTGTTTTGGGGACAGAAAAAAGGGTCCTGTCAGTCTGACGAAGCTCAGTCACTTTCGCAGATTTTCAGTCGTCAGGTGCCATTTCAGATAGAATCGATCTGTGTTTCCAGCTGTTTTGTTTTTTTGGTAATGTTTTTGGCATGTCCAAATATTTTTAAGCTGATTTTTACAGCTGTTTGGTGGAATTTGTTTTCTTTGTATCAGGTTGTTAAACTTCCATTTTCAATGTCTACAAACAAGAATAAGACTCCCGTCCGAGGGGCAAATATTGGAAGATATGTGTCTTCTACTCTAAGTTTCTGTTATATCTCTATGTTCAGAATTGCTTGCATTCAATAGTGTAGATCATTGGTAAGTTGAAATTAGTTATTTCTATTTCAGATCAGTTCCAACTGTTTATTACATATGTAAATGTATAAAAACATTGCACCTACTATTCTTTCCAAGTATTTATAAGGCTGTGCAAAGTGAAATAACACAAATCTAGTTTTACTGTTTTAGACCAAAAAAAATTAAACACATTCAAAGAGGGTTATGATATGATCGAAATGCTACAGTTTAACTGTATGTTGTTCAATTGTCAAAAGCACAGGAAGATAAAAAGAATTAAAGCAAATATTTGATAGATAGATAGATAGATAAAAGTCATATAATGCAACAATGCAAAGTGAAATCATAACAACCTCTACATTGAGAGACACAGGTGCATAGCGACTTAGTTGCTTTTGTAAACTCAAACTGCGTGCTACGGTATTCTCTTTGTACCTTCATCAAATATATATAGAGTAGCAAAATTAAGTATATAATCAATGAAAGTCACTATTTTCGATGCTGTGTGCTAGGTAGTTCTCCCTCAGTATATGGTCATAATCTGTAAGTATATGAAGATTTAAAGAAAGTTGTGCTTTAACATATGACAATATAGATGTAGGGAATGTTCACTTTAAAGGAAATCTATGCAGCTTGAGTTTGGATAGGAAACTGTTTAAAATATACTAGGATCGACGTATTTAATACAGAGGATGGTTATATAAGCATATCATCTCATGTAAATAGGAATAATACTGCCTATGTTTATTTTGTAATTATTATCCTGAGCTAGGACATCCAAGTGAAGATCATCAACCCTCAAATTATCACCCTTTTGAGGCCCTTCTCATGCCCTCATGCCTATAGTTCTTGCACGTAGTTACATCACTGGAGCATGGAGTGGTGTCACACCAGCTCTTCGGCCACTGCTTCCAGCACAGGTGTCGCTTTCGTCTGGCAGTCTTAGATGACCCACTATCAGCCCTAACAACATACGACTAGTCAGATGTTAATCATGTCTGCCTCTAGTACTGCAGGTTCCCCTAAGACCAATCATCCCATTTTTTTAATGTAACTTCTCCCTGCTCCATTGAGAAATTTGATGGATCCAATTAAAATACCTGGACTTTTAATATCAAGTTATGGATTAATGGTGAAGTCTATAAAGACCAGCTCACCACCAAGGTTGAGTTTGTGAATGTTGTCAATTGAGAACGATGGGAAAAAAAATTTACCTAGTTGTGCACTGTCATCAAGGTATCCCTCCATAAAATCTATTTTCCGTCTACACCTCATGTTCAAGTCTATTTTAGAACAGGCTAAAGTAATGTACACTAATGATACACAACGCCTCTATCGGGTTTGTCATGGCTAGATGAATGTCATTGACTCATTGCACCAAACGAAGGATTACTGAAAATATAGAATTAGCTTATTAAAAAAGAGAGCTACAGAATTGATCTGCTACCTCTTTTGCAGACCCTATGCTCTGAATAATTTCCTAAGAGAAAAACCCAATGATAGATCCTAACATACTCCTATAATACTTCCCCCAACAACTTCCTAGACACCAGTATAACAAAATAATAAGTAACTAGGTAGTCCTATATTTAAGTTTACAAATAAAAACAGTGATACATAACATAACTAAAAATTATCAACTTAACAGAGAAAAGAATCCTAAATATATTATTTCTTATCCCTCCTAGTTTACACTCTCCAAACCTTGGCCAACTATTTTTCCTTACTAGTTGGGCTCTGTCATAACCAAAGCATAATAGTGATATTTTTTTTTTTTTTGGGTAAGCCAAAGGTATCCTCCACGAGCAACTACAAAGACTAATCCCCTCGAGGTAATGAGATCCCTTTAAGGGGCTGACCTCTCCCAACAAATGGTTTTCCATACGCACCGGCCGGGAATCAGACCCTGGACCAAATGGTTAAGGGGCCCAAGTATCTACCACTTGGGCCACACTATATTGGTAAAATAGTGATATTTTTATACAATGGAATAAGAGGTTTTGCTTCAAATATAAGAAATTTTTCAACATGTGAATCTAAAACATTAGCATACCTCTTCTCAATTATATCAAATAGTTGACCATATTGTCCACGAACATCATAAGGGACATAGTCTGAATCTTCTATGGCCAGCAACCGTTTATACTCGTCATAAGCAATATATTTAACAGCAGAAACTTCTGTTTCCTACCAACATAAAAAGATCCCCTCACCAAGATCAGGAAACTCAATAGAGCAAATTATGCATTTACTAGTAAAAGACCTAACATGCATAGAATTCGATTCGCATACTCATGGAAGAGAGAGAGAGAGAGAGAGAGAGAGAGAGAGAAGAGAGAGAGAGAGAGAGAGAGAGAGATTATTCTGCAGCCAACCAAATTTCGTTTATAGAATAGAATATGAGTTATAATGACACTAATGCATCTAGAGGATTTCAATGATCTATTTCAGAAATCTTGTTGTATCAAATATTGATTGAACTGCAACAAATGATCGTATATCTTTATATTATTTATTTAGGTTATTATAGTCTTAAAATAAATCAACTAATGAAAAATCATAAAGACAAAAAATGACTATAATCATGGTGTTTTACTTTATTTCGAGAACAATACAAATATATGTGGGGGAAATGCGTAATGTTCAATTTGAAACCATCTTAAACATCATCACCTGAAGTGTAAAAGCTTCCAGAGGTATTGGATCAATAGTAGTTACCAGATACACATCATTATATTCGTTATTGATGAACTTTCCGTCATTTGTAACACTGCATTTCATATCAAAATTTAAAATCAGTTAGTTCATGGATAGCAAAAGAATGGAAGCACTGGATTAATTGAGCATGAAAACTTCCTATGATTATGCGATAAAACAAAAAAGTAAGAGAACAAATCATTAGTCTCTCTTCATATGTAAAAGAGGGTGTGACAGAAACCCCTGTAAACAAATCCTTCGCTTATCTTAGAGGAAAACTTTTTATTTATTTTTGACAAAAAGATGGAGGAAAACTTTTTATTGTATCTTTTAATTTTACATTCTCAGTTGATATGTTTTTATTATTATCATTACAAGAATGTCACTTTATTTATATTCAGTTTTCTATTTTCAAGTTTTTGTGAAGTAAATGGTGCCAAAAAGTAAATCTTGAAAATAGAAAACAGCACAAAAGCAATATGGCCGTTTTGTAATTATAATCAAAGCATATCTACAAAGAAAAAAAACCAAACCATACTCCTAAAATTTTGATTAAATACAGCGATACACCATTAACTACTTACCACTCTTGTAGGAAAACAAATATCAATTCGAATGCATCCTTAGGAAGGGTTACACCTAACTCTTCTTCGAGCTCCCTCCTGAAAAAACCAAATATACAACACAACACAACACAGTTGATCACCAAGACAATCTCCATATTCCAAACATTCTGAACAATTTTACTTTCCTATCTAAAATAAAGATATTCGTTACACATTGAACACAAAACCACTCTTGATAGTGAAATATTTTATAGTTAAATAAAAAATTTAAATTTTTGCATTAGCTAAAGTTTTAGAATTTGACTTCTATAAATTGATGGAGAGAACAAAATCTAATTGAGATTTTAACAACTTCATCTCTTGTCCCAAACAAGTAGCTCGGTTGCTGAGCTGATGGACGTCAAAAAAGTTTTAAACAAAAGATCCAAAGTTCAAACCCAGAAAACTAAAAAAAATAACTTTTTATCATTTTCATAACCATAAAATATAAAAAAAACAAAAAACAGATCTTTTTTTATTGGAATTCCAAAGTTTAGTGAGCTGGATCCCTAAGTGGTGACCAAGATCAAGGCTCAAAGAGATGTACTTACATATTACACACCAACGTGCAGAATTCGAACTCAAGTACTTATGAAATAGCTTATTTGCAGCTTATAGCAAAAGTGCATATCATGATAAGCACTAATCTATTTTTATAGCAAAGATAAATTAGCGTTAAATTGTTTTCATAAGCTATATTGGAGAACTTAAGTTGAAAAAAGCTTATGAAAATTGTTTCAGACAGTCTCATAAAACTTTTGCGGGGCCCATCCAGCTCAATGAGCTACTAATCCAAGGGGACCAATCCCACCGTCTATTTGTGGGGCACCATTTAAATTCAGAGCTAGCTAGCTCGGGCTTAGCCAGTTAAAATTGGCATCGGGGTAAATCAAACCTTGAGACCTCAAGCCAACACCACTAGGCCAACTTATAAAAGTTATGTCGGCCAAATAAGTCAATTCAAACAGGCCCTTGTTGGCAACAACCACATACAACTCTATTGCATGTATTTTATGACAATCTCAATCATTGATCAACAAGTAACTCAACTTGATCATCTAAAGTCAACAATTAACATCAAAATTCATATATAATCAAAATGAAGTTGGCAAAATGAACAAACATTTGAAATGGATCAAATTTACAACGGATTACAGAAATGAAAATGAATCGAAGAATTGAATTACCTGGCAGTGATGAGGGAAGAATCACCAGCAGAGATGTGACCTGCGCTGGAAATATCCCAAAGATCAGGCCATGAATCTTTGCAAGAAGAGCGGCGTTGAAGAAGTAACTGTTGCGTGCTCTCTGCGAAAATCCAGACGTGAACAGCGCGATGGTAATCGCCATCTCGATGAACTTCTCCTCTGAAACGAAACGCATGCGTTTTTGTTTGCTATGAGTTGTTGAATGAGTAAGAAGAGAGAGAGAGAGAGTGTGTGTGTGTTAGTGTTAGTGTTACTTGCCTGGGTTTGGAAATTCCGGTTTTCTCACCGCTTTTCGTCAGAACATCCAGGCGTTCTTCTTCTTCTCCCATTGCGGAATCAAAGGCTGTACACTTTTTTTTGGATTCGCTTTATTCCTTCAAAACAAAAATACTTCACCCAAGCAAAACGAGGTGTGCTATGTTAGGATGAAATAAAGATGCTTATTTACATGTGCAAATAAAGGTCATTTGAGTTTTGGTGAATTTGCTGATTACTAGTTTGAGACCCGTGCATATGCACGGAAAATGTTTTATGGAAAAAACTTTTTGTTAGCTTCTCTTCACGTGGTTCGTAACTTAAATACAATTTTTATGATTATTATAATTGATTTGACTGAGAACAACAGGGTTTAAGGATGAATAAGTTACGATATTCGTGCGATAGAGGACTGATACGATGGAGGAGATGCTCCGATGAGATTCTTGGTGATGGTTAGAGCGAGTGACTACGATACCTGCAAAACAGACACACACTCTAACACTCAAGAAGTCGGTATTGGCTCAAGAGAGAAAAAAGTGTTCAAAGTTTAATTTTAAGTTTATGAGTTTGCATAAAGTGATTGTGTATCTGACTTGACAGAGGTACCATGCTTATAAAGACATTGGGGGTCAATATTGACTATTGGGTGGTAAGATGATAGATAAGGTCGTCAAGGGATCTCGTCCCATTTTGTGATGAGCCTAGATTGTATTGTGTGGGCTCCTTCAAAAGGCGTTGTGTTCGTCTCTAGATTTTGTTATAACTGGGTAACTATGTCGACCTGTGACAAATGCGGCGCACGTTTTCCATCTCAACAACTTATGTGTGAGCATTTTATCTTTGTCCATCACCCAAATTATGTATTAGAATCAAGTGCACAAGGTCAACCCTTGGAGGCACTACGTCGTCCAACAAATAATCAGACTCAACTCCAAAATTTGCAATATCAATATCCAAATGCACAACATCAACAATCAAATTATCATAATTGGCAACGAAATGCTCAACAACAACCTCCAAATGTTGCGCCTCCACAAGTGCGACGACAGAGTCCAAATTCTCAATATCAAGATCCAAATGCATCGCCACCACGCGAGGGACAGTTCGACTTAAACCAACCTCCTAATGTTTCAACTTTTGACCTTAATAAACCAGCTACCTCAAAGTAATGAATACATTACTTGATTGGAGTAATATAATATTTTATTAGTATCTAGATGTTGGTATATTACATCAATTATATTTTGAGGTAGTTTAGAGATTTATCTCACTTAAAATAGGTATTTAGTTTTTAGTTTTTTTTTTTTTTGACCGAAGTATTCAATTTTAGTTATCCTCTACTATTACACATTAGGTTAGATTGAACTATGAACATTCATAATTCTTGGTCGTTTTTAATTTCATTTGAATTATATTTTCTCAATTAGTTATAAATAACCTTATATTTTTTAGTATATGTTGTTTTTGTCTTTATGCGTTGTTTTCCTGGCATATTGCAACCAGAGTATTTTTTATAGCATTTGGAAGAATGAACGATATTTCGTTATTTACACCTTTAACAGGTATCTTGAAACTATTTGTTTTTTGCAAAACTAATAAAGGTAATTGGACTATTATGTGTGTGGTTGAGGAGTAAAGCCAACCCAAAGTTAACTATATTTTGTTCCTTAATTTAATTAACAATGTGAGAAAAATATTGAAAAATTCACTTTAACGGGTTTTATGTCATTATAATATTGAAATACTAATAAATTACTTAAATATGAATTGAAGGACGAACTTATAAATAAAAGAGTGAAAATAAATGGGTAAAATTAGAAAGAAAGAAAAAAATGTCAACATACAAACTTGATTTTGAGAGGTCTACACACAAACTTGATATTTCTTCTCATATTAAACTTTTTTTTTTTTTTAGAAAAATATATATTTAGTTGGGCCTCCATGTTTTAAATACTTTTATCTTTTAAAATAAAAACCAAATTAGTGAGATGATATTGTTTCAGTTTTTATTTTTTAAAAAAATAATTTGAATAAAATCTTTGTAAAATATAAAATATATTCTCACCACTATATTTGATGTTTTTCTCTCAGTTTTGGGATCCTTGAAGAAAATAATTTTAATGAGGGTAATTTTCAAATATAAAACGGATTATTGCTACTTTATATTATTAATAAAATTAAGTAAAGCAGTTTTGTTTTTCTTTTACAAAAGTTATTTTTTTGGATAAGTCAGGAGAAAGGACATGCATCAAGAGGAAGCACCGACATCCCAACTTCTTTAACAAGAGTTAAGAGGATTAATATTTTAAATAAAAGATTTTAAATTAAGGGTAATGGTAAAAGAAAAAGACTGACACACAAACATTATATTTCGTTGATGTATAGGTGAACATTATAGTAATGCACCACTGTTTTTTTCTTTTGCTTATAATTTTAACATATATAAAAGTGAGATTAAAATAATTATTTTTAGATTTTAGTGTATGTTTTGAAAATAACTTTGAAGAAAATATTTTCAAAACATCAAATCTATTTTAACCACTACATTTTATAATATTTTTAGACTTGTATCATCTTTCAAGACGATAAATTGAAAGTATATATTTTTAAATATCAAACAATTTTTCAGCACTTTATTTGATCTTTTTATAAAAATATAAAATCGAAAACAACTCGATGTAAATAGAGTCTTATTTGCATGTCTATATAAGTTGTTATTCATCATACTAAGTTTGTGTTATACCCTAATTCACTAGTCATTATCTTCTAAAACATAGTCCCAAATTCTGTTACAACTGGGTAACTATGTCGACCTGTGACGAATGCGGCACACGTTTTCCATCTCAACAACTTATGTGTGAGCATTTTATCTTCGTCCATCACCCAAATTATGTATTAGAATTAAGTGCACAAGGTCAACCCATGGAGGCACTACGTCTTCCAACAAATAATCAGACTCAACTCCGAAATCTGCAATATCAATATCCAAATGCACAACATCAACAATCAAATTATCATAATTGGCAACGAAATGCTCAACAACAACCTCCAAATGTTGCGCCTCCACAAGTGCGACGACAGAGTCCAAATTCTCAATATCAAGATCCAAATGCATCGCCACCACGCGAGGGACAGTTCGACTTAAACCAACCTCCTAATGTTTCAACTTTTGACCTTAATAAACCAGCTACCTCAAAGTAATGAATACATTACTTGATTGGAGTAATATAATATTTTATTAGTATCTAGATGTTGGTATATTACATCAATTATATTTTGAGGTAGTTTAGAGATTTATCTCACTTAAAATAGGTATTTAGTTTTTAGTTTTTTTTTTTTTTGACCGAAGTATTCAATTTTAGTTATCCTCTACTATTACACATTAGGTTAGATTGAACTATGAACATTCATAATTCTTGGTCGTTTTTAATTTCATTTGAATTATATTTTCTCAATTAGTTATAAATAACCTTATATTTTTTAGTATATGTTGTTTTTGTCTTTATGCGTTGTTTTCCTGGCATATTGCAACCAGAGTATTTTTTATAGCATTTGGAAGAATGAACGATATTTCGTTATTTACACCTTTAACAGGTATCTTGAAACTATTTGTTTTTTGCAAAACTAATAAAGGTAATTGGACTATTATGTGTGTGGTTGAGGAGTAAAGCCAACCCAAAGTTAACTATATTTTGTTCCTTAATTTAATTAACAATGTGAGAAAAATATTGAAAAATTCACTTTAACGGGTTTTATGTCATTATAATATTGAAATACTAATAAATTACTTAAATATGAATTGAAGGACGAACTTATAAATAAAAGAGTGAAAATAAATGGGTAAAATTAGAAAGAAAGAAAAAAATGTCAACATACAAACTTGATTTTGAGAGGTCTACACACAAACTTGATATTTCTTCTCATATTAAACTTTTTTTTTTTTGAGAAAAATATATATTTAGTTGGGCCTCCATGTTTTAAATACTTTTATCTTTTAAAATAAAAACCAAATTAGTGAGATGATATTGTTTCAGTTTTTATTTTTTAAAAAAATAATTTGAATAAAATCTTTGTAAAATATAAAATATATTCTCACCACTATATTTGATGTTTTTCTCTCAGTTTTGGGATCCTTGAAGAAAATAATTTTAATGAGGGTATTTTTCAAATATAAAACGGATTATTGCTACTTTATATTATTAATAAAATTAAGTAAAGCAGTTTTGTTTTTCTTTTACAAAAGTTATTTTTTTGGATAAGTCAGGAGAAAGGACATGCATCAAGAGGAAGCACCGACATCCCAACTTCTTTAACAAGAGTTAAGAGGATTAATATTTTAAATAAAAGATTTTAAATTAAGGGTAATGGTAAAAGAAAAAGACTGACGCACAAACATTATATTTCGTTGATGTATAGGTGAACATTATAGTAATGCACCACTGTTTTTTTCTTTTGCTTATAATTTTAACATATATAAAAGTGAGATTAAAATAATTATTTTTAGATTTTAGTGTATGTTTTGAAAATAACTTTGAAGAAAATATTTTCAAAACATCAAATCTATTTTAACCACTACATTTTATAATATTTTTAGACTTGTATCATCTTTCAAGACGATAAATTGAAAGTATATATTTTTAAATATCAAACAATTTTTCAGCACTTTATTTGATCTTTTTATAAAAATATAAAATCGAAAACAACTCGATGTAAATAGAGTCTTATTTGCATGTCTATATAAGTTGTTATTCATCATACTAAGTTTGTGTTATACCCTAATTCACTAGTCATTATCTTCTAAAACATAGTCCCAAATTCTGTTACAACTGGGTAACTATGTCGACCTGTGACGAATGCGGCACACGTTTTCCATCTCAACAACTTATGTGTGAGCATTTTATCTTCGTCCATCACCCAAATTATGTATTAGAATTAAGTGCACAAGGTCAACCCATGGAGGCACTACGTCTTCCAACAAATAATCAGACTCAACTCCGAAATCTGCAATATCAATATCCAAATGCACAACATCAACAATCAAATTATCATAATTGGCGACCAAATGCTCAATAACAACCTCTAAATGTTGCGCCTCCACAAATGCAACGACGGAGTCCAAATTCTCAATATCAAGATCCAAATGCATCTCCACCACGCGAGGGACAGTTCGACTTAAACCAACCTCCTAATGTGTCAACTTTTGACCTTAATAAACCAGCTACGTCAAAGTAATGAATACATTACTTGATTGCAGTAATATAATATTTTATTAGTATCTAGATGTTGGTATATTACATCAATTATATTTTGAGGTAGTTTAGAGATTTATCTCACTTAAAATAGGTATTTAGTTTTGGTTATCCTCTACTATTACACATTAGGTTAGATTGAACTATGGACATTCATAATTCTTGGTCGTTTTTAATTTCATTTGAATTATATTTTCTCAATTAGTTATAAATAACCTTATATATTTTAGTATATGTTGTTTGTGTCTCTATGCGTTGTTTTCCTAGGATATTGCAACCAGAGTATTTTTTATAGCATTTGGAAGAATGAACGTGTAATATCCCACTCGTCAATTATTTGAATATTACCAGTCGAACGTATCAGTGGTTAAGTTTTCAGGAAAATTCGTTTATGACGAAGAATGTTTTATGATGTAGTGTCGGTTAAGCACGAGTTTAATTATCAGAGACAGGATAAAACACGATTAAGACGAAGGGTATTTTGGTACTTGCACCAAGAGGGTATATAAGTAATGTTTGGTCCAAAATATTCATTATCCATGGGACCTAGGTTAGAAATTCAGAATTTTGCTCTCCCCTCTCACTAAGATGTCGCCCCTCCCTCACTCTCTTCATGCTACAATCCCTTTCAACTTTTCCTTAAGGATCATGGTGCATGTTAACTCATTCTATGCACTTAGTGAAGATTGAAATCAAGCACAAGTTTAGCTCATCTTCCTCCTTCAAGAATTGGTGGAGATCAAGTTGGAGTTGCATGGTAGAGCTAAGGTCATAAGTTGTGTTGGTTCTCTGTCTTCAATATGTGAGTTCTCTAGCTAGTACTTCCTACCTTTGGGTGTATGTTAAAATTATGTGAGAAAGACAATTTGTTCATGTTATGTTTCAGGTTTTAGTTGCCCCTTTTGCTATTAATCCTTGGAGATATGTGAATTGTTGCCATGTAATGCTTCTAAACAATTTTTCCAGGTATTGTAGATGTATTATGGATGTTAGAACTTGATTTTTGAGGTTTCTATGCTTAAAATACAATTTCTACACTTCTGGACTGATGAATGCTCGCTTAAGCGTGCACAACTTGTAACAGCCCGATTTTTCGCTAGATTTATTTTATTATTTACTTAATTGCTTTTGTGTGTGCTTGTATGTGATTAATTGCCTCTGTTTGTATTTTTGGTTGGGAATCGTAGAAGTCGGTGTTAGAAGGGTATTTTGGTCATTTTATGAGTAGGGGTAATTTAATAATTTTGTTGAAGAGTGTTTTTAGTGTTAATGAGGGATGTTATTTTACTAAGTTACCGGAGAGTGTAGTAATTTATTTTATTACCGGTAAGTGTCCGTTAGTATTTCATTTTACCGTTAAGTGAGTAGTAACATTTTGGTTAAAATAGAAATGGGTTAGGCCCATTAAGGTGTTGTGAGTTAAGCCCAATTAGGTGAACCTATATAAACTCTTGTTAGTAGAGAAATAGGGTTTTACCAACATTTACAATTGAGATTGAGATAGAGATAGAGAGAAAGAAAGGGTTTGAAGAGAAGAATCTAGAGAAAGCTAGAGGGAGGTCAAGCTTCAAGGATTGGAGCTAGGATTTGGAGCTAAAGTGAAGCTTTAGTGTTAATTTTGAAGAATTAAGGTAAGGGGGTTAGTCTTTGGTCATAATCACTTAGTTGTAGCTTCTACCCTAATTCTTTACATAAGTGCTTATTTGAATAATTGATTATTTGTGAAATTAATTGTGAAATTCGTGCTTATGTTGTGATGCAATGTTTGGGTATGTAAATTGAATGTTAATTGAGTTGTTAATGATGAAATTGCAAGCTTAAATCATGTACATATGTATGTTTTGTGTTTTACCCAAAAATTGATGATATGAGATGTTGTTGTTGATGAATTGTGATGAATTCATTATTGGTTGTTGTTGTTGATGTTGTGAGGTGTTGTTGTTGATGTTAGAAACCTTGGGTGATCATAATCTTTGATGTTGTTATGAATTTGTGTTGTTCTTGAAGTTTTCATAAAAATGGGTCAAATGATGATTTTTGTTGTAAAGATGTTTTGGTGCAAGTTTTACATGATTTTGAGTGTCTTTTCATGTTTGGAAATGTTTAAACAAACTTTGGGATCAAATTTGAGCTTGGGGAAGTCAAAATTGGGGTTTTGTGGTGAAAATGGCTCTTTTTCCCGAAACTACTGTCACAACTCGCCACCGCACTCGCAATGGCGAGTTGGAGGCGAGCAGCAGCCTGGAAGCTTACTCGCCATTGCAAGTAAAGTTACTCGCAATTGCGAGTTGCACAGGACAGCACCCCCTGTTTCGCGTTCTTGCATCTTCTTCCCACATTTATGTTTTGAATTGGTTTTCGGTGTAAACGTGAAAGATGTAGATAATTTTGTTAGCTTTCCAGAGGCTTTGGTTTGACTTGAAAATGATTTTTGGTTTTTGAGTTATGAAGAAAATACTCCAAGGTGGTCTTGGTGAAATTTTACAAAAATTCCGCATAACTACTCTTAAGTCGACCCAAACCTTATGCATTGTTTCCAAGCTTCGAAACTTGAGTTTTATGAGTTCAATTATGGTGTTTAATGGCATTTACTCGATGACATGATGGATCTAACTTGTTTTGATTTGAAAATGGAATTCTTTTGTGAAAATGATTCAGTGAGATGAACTTTGTGATTCCATGAATTCGTTGTGTTTGGCCGGTGAAACGGCAAGGCATTCTCTACTGCACTCATATGTGGTCTAGAGATATGCTTAGTTGAGGCATTGGAACTTGTTTACTTGGTTTTGGCTCAATTGCTCAATTATTACTAATGTTGTGATTTTGAGAGACGAACTTGTTGAAAATGGTTCTTTTAAACCAAGCACCTTGTAAATCTTTCATGAATGGTTTTATATGATTAATTGAGGATATGTGGATGATTGTTGAAGGTTGAATATGATATCTATCATGAAATGTGGTGTTGTGTCATTTTACTTAATTATGAAGTATGTGAAATGTGGAAGTATATTGTGAATTGACGTTGATGTATGTTGTTGATAGCGTGATGACGACTCCTAATTGAATTATGATTGATTGATTGTGTGGACGTGAACACTTGATAATGCAATAGTTGTTGAGTTGATTAATGTAAAAGGAGATGGACTTTTACATTGTTGTTGGTGATATAATTGTTGGATTTTGCATTATTGGGTCTTTACTTGTATGTCCATGCATCATAATCATATTGAGTCATATGTTGAAATGTAAAGGAGATGGACTTTACATAGGTGAAATGTAAGAGGAGATGGACTCTTACATATGATGTTTTTGTTGCATCATGGTTGACGACCTTGAGGATATTTGGTACCACATGCATATATGTGTCGAGTATAGGCGCATTGCATAATGACATGGTGTCTTGTTGTGGTATGTGAACGTTATTTTGATGGTGATGAACATGTTTGATGAGTGCTAGTTATGATGTTTGAATTATCGTATGAATGTAATTATCGATGTTAACTATTCATGCAAACTATTTGAGAAATGAATTGGATTATTGATGTCAAACTGTTATTTGTTTATTATGATTAATGTAATGCTTACCCCCAGTGGTTTTTGCTGCCTACCTGTCTGTATGGATGGGTAGACGCTGTGCAGGATTAGTTGCTTGGTGAGTTTGCTTGGTGGATGTTTGGATGGCGGGAGCTTTCTCCGCTGTCGGGTCTTAGTCTAGGACAGGCTCTGATTAGGCTAGTGTCTTGTGTCTGCTGTTGATTTGACTTTATTGTCCTTGTTTTTAGGACTTGGAGCATTTATATGGGTGTATTTTGACTATGGTCTGTATTTGGCGAGTTATATGTTTTGTTCCTCTGAGACTGCTGAGATAATTTATATATATGCATGTTGAGTTTTGGATTTGTGTTAGACGTAGCGTCTATTTCATGAATATTTGTTATATTCGCGTGTTTTATTGCTTTAATAGAAATAGGGCGTTACACAGCTCGCTTAAGCGAGCTATAGGCAAAAACTAATAATGTTGCACGCTTGGGAGCACGCTTGGAGCACGCTTAAGCGTGCAGCCTTAGCACATCATTTTTTGAAAATTGCTTTTGTGGTCCAGAATGTCGTCCGATGCTTTTCCTTGCAAACTTTTGTAACTTTAACAAAACCTCAATGTCAAGAAACTAATGTGCAATTCATGTAAGGATATCACAAATGAGTAGCATGAGTAAGATTAACATTTTTCCAAAGGTGAGTAGCATATGAGAGCATGGTAATATTCGTGATTTATACTCGGTAGGAATTCAATTTAAGTATGGGGATGATCCTAGAGCCTCGACTTAGGTAGTCGAGAATAAGCATGTTAGTATGTAACCTAGTAATGTTAGGTTAAGTTATGTATGAACAATTATGTGCGCAATTACCAATAACCGGGTAGGTTACAGACCCGTGGTAATCGTTTAAGTAAGTTAAGCATAAGTTCATTATGTATGACTATGTTAAATAAGCAACTTGTAGGTGTCGTGTCTCTTGCGATCCACGCAAGGTTGGGATCTCAAGAGGTTCACGTTATGGGGATGGGATAAGCTCCGCAAGGGGGCCCGCGCGACACTGAGGGAGTCCGATGTACCTTAGCTAGATTTTCATCGGTCATGTATGGGATTGTACTCGGGGTTACTCCACCCGATACACTCCGTAAAATGAACCAAGATAATTATGTTTGTTCAACGCTAACCTCTAACTCAAAATGAATGAATCATGCATTAAGATTATGATACGACATATCATGACAAGAATATGTACAAGCTCATGAAATAGAATAAGTTATGAAGATATACTGTCGACGGTCTTAGTAACTCCCCGATCGCCCAGTTTAGGAACTTGTCATGAATGGCTTATGTTTATGTCTTCATGCATTTATCGTATCTCGACATAGCGGTGTTAGGTTCCCTTGATCGCCATGACATGTAGAAGTCAAGACTTATAACCTATCATGTGAAGAACCTTATGACGGCCCTAGTATGCACGACTGTCTAAGTATGCAAGTCCCCACACACGTATAATCAACCGACAGGTTGTATTGTAGACACGTGGTGACCCTAGGTTTCCCTTGAGGTTACCCATAGCTTAGGATTAGGTAGAACTCACTGAGACATTATGTCTCATCCCAATCCTTTTTGTTTCAGATCGGCAGGTTGGTTTAGCATGATTTAGCAAGCTTGTAGCCGGATGGATAATCAGCAAGTGCTCGTTCGTGCCCGCTGTAGGATGTTATGGACTTTAAGGATGTATTTTTCTATGTTTTGGACGAGTATTGTTGTAACGCCCAAATTGAAAGTGTCTAGAATTTTCAACACGTGCATTATAACTGATATTGGATACATTAATTATACAATACGAAAATGACATAAGTCAAAATTCGGATACAAATGTCAACTTTAGTCTTATGTTACATTATTTATACATAAACAGTCATATGAACTCGCACAACAAGGTTCATTACACACAAGCTTATAATATAACATATCATCAAGTTAAGAGAGATAAGGGCTGGATCCAACATAGCACGATCAATCTGTAGCTTTCTCCTTACCTTTGCCACAAGAAACCTGTGAACCTGAACAAAGAAGGAAAGGGATGAGACATAATGTCTCAGTGAGTTCTACCTAATCCTAGGCTATAGGTAACCTCGTGGAAACCTACGGTCACCACGTGTCTACAATACAACCTGACAGTTGATTACACGTGTGTGGTCATGCTTGCCTAGACGGTAGTACATACTAGATCTGTCGTAGGTACATCTTAACTTGTCATATAGGTCTTGACTTATATTATACGTGTCATGGCGGTCAAGGGAATCCTAGGACCGCTAGCTCAAGATACGATAAATGCATCAAGTCTTAACATGCTTATACATGACACGATCCTAAACCGGATGAATAGGGAAACCTAAGATCGTCATCGGTGTAACATTCATAACTTGCTCTATTTCATAAACTTGTTCATGCCTAACATCATATCGTATCATACATAGTCATAATCAATCATTAGGTTAGATGTTTGCGTTGAACATACATTATTATCATGATTCATTTTACGGAGAGCCCCGGGTGGAGTAACCCCGAGTACAATCCCATAAATGACCGATGAAAACCTAGCAAGGATACATCGGACTCCCTCAGTGACGTGCGGGCCCCCTTGCGGAGCTTATCTCGTTCATCTGGGGAGAACCCCTTGGGATCCCAACCTTGCGTGGATCACAAGAGACACGACACCTACGTCTTGTTTACTCATTTACCACGGATCCTTGATCGATCCGATTAGTGGTAAACTACATACTTATTCATACTCATTCGAGTCTGGGTATGCTCCATTTACCATGTGCTCCATTTACCCCATTTAGGGTCTTCGATGAATGACATGTGGTAAAAAATTATTCAATAGTTCAGATTAAAAATAAACAAACATCAATTTTTTTAATTAAAAAAATAGAGTTGAAACACGCGCATCCTCTTTCTCTGTGACGTTTCAAAACTACTGCAGCAATCTGCTGTGGAGAAAACTATTGTTGTATCTATCAGAATTCTCAGTGAACGCATCCTCTGCAAATTGGTCCAGAATAAACCTAATTAGAAATTGGCAAGGGTAAAAGTGGGTAAGAGTGAACCGATTGGTGTGGAAGAGAAGAGCAGCGAGGTGGTTTAGTATGTGAGGGCGGCAGTGAGACGGCGGTGAGGAGTGGGAGAGGAACAGTGATAGGAAGAGGGGAGATGACAGTCCAGAACTTGTAAAAATGGCATTTTTAGCTCAAAAACCTCAAAACCAAGTGACCCAAAGTATATTTTGACTCTATTGATCATAGGATACCTGAAAAACATTCACATGACAAGTATTTACATGTTTAGCAAACATGGCATGAAGAGGGCAACTAATCTCTATACATAGAACCCTAAAATTTATGTTTTCCTTACAAAATTAAACACATAATCCCAAGGGTGGGTACTATCTAAGAACTCACCTTGAATAAATTGAAGTTGAGCTCAAGATCTCTAAGCTTTTACACCAAAACTCTAGTAAAAACAATCTCTAGATAAGTGAGATCAAATTGAAGAAGCTTGCTTCAAGTATTTCCTAGTTGAATATTACATCCTACCCCCCTTAATAAGCGAAATATTACATCCTACCCCCCTTAAAAAAATTTCGTCCTCGAAATTTAGAATGTACCTGAAAACAAATGCAGGTACTGGTTCACCATCTCCGACTCTAGTTCCCACGTAGCTTCACCATCCGGCGAACCTTTCCATACTACCTTAACTATGTGAATCTCTTTGTTCCTGAGGGATTTGACATCACGGTCTACAATTCTTTCTGGTTCCAGCTGAAATGTCAAGTCCGACGTACTTCAACTCTATAGAGTCTAGTTCAACTGGCTGGAAAGGATCCGGAATATACTTCTTCAACTGAGATACATGGAACACATCGTGTAAACCCGACATGGCTGGAGGTAAGGCTAACTGATAAGCCACTGAACCGATACGCTTGAGTATTTGAAAGGGCCCCACATACCTGGGACATAATTTCTTGGTTCTGAAGACACCTCTCAAACCCAATTTAGACGTGACTTTTAGAAATACATGATCACCTTCGTCGAACTCTAAAGGTCTCCGCCTCTTATCTGCATAACTCTTCTGACGACTCTGAGCCGTTCTCATAATTTTTAGAGTTGTTTCTTGAATAATCTCTGGTCCAATAATGCTCTTGTCATTAACTTCAGCCCATCATAAAGGAGTTCTACACTTCCTACCATACAACGCTTCGTAAGGCGCCATACCTATACTCGGGTGATAACTATTGTTGTAGGAAAATTCTATTAATGGTATATGATTATTCCAACCCCCATCATCTTCCAGAATACAAGCACGCAACATATCTTCTAAGGTTTGAATAGATCTCTCTGACTGACCATCAGTCTGTGGATGATGAGACGTGCTCAAATTTAAGCGTGTCCCTAAAGCTCTCTGAAAAGCTTTCCAAAAGCGTGAAGTGAAAATTGGGTCCCTGTCCGACACTATACTCACTAGAACACCGTGTAGCTTAACAATCTCTGAGATGAACAACTGTGCATACTACGACGTTTTGTAGGTAGATTTAACCGGTAGGAAATGAGCCGACTTGGTTAATCTATCCACGATCACCCAAATCGAGTCATGTCCTTTCTGAGTACGGGGTAAGCCTCCCACAAAGTCCATAGATATATGTTCCCACTTCCACTGCGGAATCTCTAATGGTTGAAGCAAACATGCTGGTCTCTGATGTTCAATCTTAATTTGTTGACATACAATGCACCTCGCTACAAACTCTACAATATCCGTTTTCATGCTAGGCCACCAAAACTCTCTCTTTAAGTCTTGATACATCTTGGTAGCACCAGGGTGAATCGAGAAACTACTCTTGTGTGCTTCTTCTAAGATCAGCCTTCTAAGCTTCAGATCATTTGGAACACTTATTCTTCCTTCGAACAAAATCGCTCCATCCGAAGCCATAGAGAATTCTGGATAACCAATTCTTTTCCGAAATTCTACGTCTACATTCTGTGCTTGTACAATCCTTGACCGTAGATCACAAGAGACTTCTAGTTTGTGCAGCCAAATACCATCGTCAACTTTCGTGGCTTCGAGGTTAAGATCTCGGATTTTCTCATACAACTTACATGTGTGCATCATAACTTCGGCTCGAGCTATGGCCTTACGACTCAAAGCATCAGCTACAACATTAGCCTTCCATGAATGATATTTCAAATCAAAATCGAAATCTTTTAAGTATTCCATCCACCGTCTTTGTCACATGTTAAGATCCCTCTGATCGAACAAGTACTTCAAACTTTTATGATCACTGAATAGATCAAACTGCGCCCCATACAAATGATGCCTCCATACTTTTAGTGCAAACACTATAGCCGCCAATTCTAAGTCATGAGTGGGATAATTCTCCTCATGCGTCTTGAGTTGTCTGCAAACACTATAGCTGGCGATAATCAATGCACAACCTCATGCTGCCATCCTTCTTCTTAACCAACAACACCGGTGCGCCCCAAGGAGACACACTGGGGCTGATAAAATGCTTCTGAATAAGTTCTTCCAATTGAGATTTTAGTTCTTTGAGTTCCAAGGGTGACATTCTGTAAGGTGCTACAGACACCGGTTCCGCTCCTGGAATCAAATCAATTGAAAACTCAATTTCTCTTTCTCGGGGTAAACTCGTGATATCGGACGGAAAAACATCTAGATATTCACTAACAATTGGAATATCTTTGGGACTTATATCTGATTCTGAAGCCACAGTGAGCATGACATAGAAATCCTTATCCTGGGCACAAATAAACTGAACCATCTGATATGTATGTTTAAGCAGTTCTGACAAAGCTACTCCTTCAACCGTGTTACCGGTAGGCATGCAAATACTCTTCTCTGAACACCCTATATACACATGATTTACTGAAAGGCAATCCATGCCTAATATTACATCAAGTTGTTTCATAGGAAGACATATTAAATCTTTATAATAGGTCTTGCTGGACACGGTGATAGGACAATTCTCACAAATGTAGCTTGCTACTATTCCTCCATCGGTGGCCGTAGTCACTATGATAAGGGGATTTAGTGATGAGATGGATAATTGGAGAGCTTCAACACATTGGAAAGAAATGAAAGAACATGTTGCACCACAATCAAATAAAACTCTAATATGATTTTGACCGAGAAAACACATACCGCCAATCAAGTCCTCATTAGCTTGAGCTTTCTTCCCATCCAGTGAATACACCCTGCCCTTGCTCATAGTGGTATCTACGCCCTTGCCTTTGTTCCTCCTATTTGGACAATTTGCTACATAGTGTCCTGCCTGACCGCATGCAAAACAAGAGTCGATACCCATCCTGCATTCCCCCGAATGAGCCCTTCCACATCTCTTGCAAGTTGGGGTAGTTTTGGGTGGACCTGACTGCTTCCCTTTCTGAGGAGAACCCTTTGGATTTAGTTTTTCATGATGCCTATCAACAAAATTGCCTCTCTTCCTATCAAAAGCCATGGAACCCTCTCTAACCGCCTTATCGAAACCCCTTTTTGCTTCTAGACTGTTGTGCACAATTTCATCAAAGCTTGTCATCCTCTGCTGACTAACCACCGCATAGATTTCACCCCTCATAGCATGCCTGTACTGATTAACCTTCCACATTTCATTACCCGCATACTCATTGTGAGTAGAGTAATGAGACAACTCCTCGAACTTCCTGATGAACTCTATCATTGACATATTTCCCTGCTTCAGCTGGAGGAATTCTTGCTCCTTTCTGACTTTGTATGACACGGAGAGGTACTTCTCTAACATTACTTTCTTGAAATTATCCCAGTTCATCTCCATGCCACTGATTATCATTTGACGTTGAGCGGTATCCCACCAGTCTTCCGCTGCGCCTCTGAATTGATTGGTTGCGAAGATCACCTTCTCTTCTTCAGTACATCCAGCCATGCAGAAAATCTTCTCCATGTGTTTGATCCACCTCTTAGCTTCTTGTGGTTCACCACGGCCATTGAATTCTGGGGGATGGTTCCGATTGTACTCCCTGAAGGCTAGATTTCCAATGACTGGTGGTGGAGGATGCTGCTGATGAACACTTTGACCCTATTGCATAGCTGCAGCCGATTGTTGTTGAGACTGAGCATTTTGCTGGATCTGTTGTTGCATCATCTGCATCATTTGCTGATTCTGCTGCATCATCTGTGCCCACATGTCAGCGTCAGGATTGACATTCTCTTCAGCATTTCGGTTACCCCTTGGCTTGGCACGTCCTCTTCGTTCTCCGGACATTTTGCTCTAACTGTCATATTTAAGTCAAAGTGATCAAGTTCAACTAAATATAACAATGAGAATAAACATCCTAGACTCAAAGAGAACAACTACTTGGATTGTACTTTTAATGACCCAAAACACGATATAAATCGACCTGCTTTGATACCAAAATGTAACGCCCAAATTGAAAGTGTCTAGAATTTTCAACACATGCGTTATAACTGATATTGGATACATTAATTATACAATACGAAAACAACATAAGTCGAAATTCGGATACAAAAGTCAACTTGAGTCTTATGTTACATTATTTATACATAAACAGTCGTATGAATTCGCACAACAAGGTTCATTACACACAAGCTTATAATATAACATATCATCAAGTTAAGAGACATAAGGGCTGGATCCAACATAGCACGATCAATCCGTATCTTTCTCCTTACCTTTGCCACGAGAAACCTGTGAACCTGAACAAAGAAGGAAAGGGATGAGACATAATGTCTTAGTGAGTTCTACCTAATCCTAGGCTATAGGTAACCTCGGGGAAACCTACGGTCACCACGTGTCTACAATACAACCTGACGGTTGATTATACGTGTGTGGTCATGCTTGCCTAGATGGTATTGCATACTAGATCCGTCGTAGGTTCATCTTAGCTTGTCATATAGGTCTTGACTTACATTATACATGTTATGGCAGTCAAGGGAATCCTAGGACCGCTAGCTCAAGATACGCTAAACGCATCAAGTCTTAACATGCTTATACATGACACGATCCTAAACCGGACGAATAGGGAAACCTAAGACCTTCATCGGTGTAACATTCATAACTTGCTCTATTTCATAAACTTGTACATGCCTAACATCATATCGTATCATACATAGTCATAATCAATCATTAGGTTAGATGTTAGAGTTGAACATACATTATTATCATGATTCATTTTACGGAGAGCCCCGGGTAGAGTAACCCCGAGTACAATCCCATACATGACCGATGAAGACATAGCAAAGATACATCGGACTCCCTCAGTGATGTACGGGCCCCCCTTGCGGAGCTTATCTCGTTCATCTGGCGAGAACTCCTTGGGATCCCAACCTTGCGTGGATCACAAGAGACACAACACCTACGTCTTGTTTCCTCATTTACCACGGATCCTTGATCGATCCGATTAGTGGTAAACTACATACTTATTCATACTCATTCATAGTTAAAAGATAAGAATAATCACTTCACGACTTAACACACATAGAGTTCATGATTAACATTTTAGTTCTCGATAAACTATATCGAGGCTCTAGTTTCATTCCCTTTCTTAGAGAATAGTTCGCTACCCGATCTAGAACCTATCATTCTCTCGTATGCCATGCATTACCAAATCAGTTAAATACTTACTTCACTTCCAAGAAAACCGTTTAAAAGATTATCCAAGAGGACCATGGTTTGAGGGGTTTACTTTTGTAAAAACAACACAGAGAAAACCCGACACGAAGATTCCAAAAACTGCCTGAAACGAGCCAACAACAAGTTTTCGTGCTGTCAGCTCACCAAGGCGAGTTGGTGGCGAGTAGACCATGTGTTCATTGGTCTAACTCGCCATGGCGAGTCCTAGCTCGCCCCGGCGAGTTATGACAGTCCGAAACTTGTAAAAATGGCATTTTTAGCTCAAAAACCTCAAAACCAAGTGACCCAAAGTATATTTTGACTCTATTGATCATAGGATACCTGAAAAACATTCATATGACAAGTATTTACATGTTTAGCAAGCATGGCATGAAGAGGGTAACTAATCTCTATACATGGAACCCTAAAATTTATGTTTTCCTTACAAAATTAAACACATAATCCCAAGGGTGGGTTCTATCTAAGAACTCACCTTGAATAAACTGAAGTTGAGCTAAAGATCTTTAAGCCTTTACACTAAAACTCTAGTAAAAACAATCTCTAGATAAGTGAGATCAAATTGAAGAATCTTGCTTCAAGTATTTCCTAGTTGAACTCATCAAAATCTACTCATTCCTTACACAGATGCTTGCTTGAAAGAGAAAACATTAAGTGAAGATGGAGTTGAGAGGGAGAGTTGGCCGATTTCTAGAGAGGGAGATGATCACAAGGTTTCTCTAAACCCTAGAGAGAGAAAGCTTGATACATAATGAAGATTTTGGGGCCTAAAGTCTTTATATACTCCCTTATGTACAATTACAATACTACCCTTAACCTTAGACACGCGCATTCTGGCGTTATCAGGTAAAACATCGCAACGTTAATAAGCAGAATATTACAATTATATTGATGATTGTACGAACGCACATTGTTCTACGAAATATTCATTCGAAGTCTTTATGTTGTAAACTTTAATGTATCCAGTACTAAAGATAATGCACATGCTAAACTTTCTAGATACGTTAAGTATGGGCGTTACATTTGGTATCAGAGCAGGTCGATTCAGATCGTGCCATGGGTCATTAAGTTTCAACTAAAGTAGTGGGCCATTGGGTTCCGGGTAAATGTTTTAGTTGTTGTTGTTAATTGAGCCTGATCAACTCAATTTAGCACACAACAAATAGAATGGATGCCTGAGAGCTGAATAGGACCTAGGAGGAACGAAGTATGTGATGGAGATGGACTCAGAAGTATGCACTCGAAGCAAGTGATGGTAAGGATCCACTCACGCCAAAAGTTGGCCGGTGAGCTAAGCAGTCGAAGTTAGACTTCTCCGGGAACGCAGAGTGTTGCTAAGAGTAAGGCGGAGTACCCTGAAAACATGGGATAAGTTGTTAATGGCATTAGTGTACAGGAAGGTGGAGGAATTGGAAGCATATAAGTTTGGCCTAAAGTCTCTGTAAGAGCCGTAGTTGGAACATGGTTATGATGTAGAGTGGAACTACATTCTGGAACGTAAGTGCGGGGTTATAGGATAAGGAGAAAGTCAGAATGGAGAGGTCGAAAAATGTTGATGAAATCAATAAGCTCTTAGGGATGGTGATATGTATATGAGGCCAAGGACTTGAATGCTCACAGTGAACAAGGTTCTACCTTTTGGAATATTAATGAGTCGGCAGAGAAACAAGTTAAGTCGCTGGGAAGCGGGTGAAGTTAAGATCTTATGAGATAATCTTGTAACAAGTGTTATGATGATTATGAAATTAGTTTCAGTCGTACCGTGAATTACATTGATTGTTGATAGTGTTTGTCATGCTTGGAATTACTGCTATTTTATGTTGTTAAATGAATGAAATGCATTAGGGCACTTGATAACTGAGGGTTCTGTGACATCACCCGAAACTTTTATTGAAAATCTTTTCTAACTAAAACCCCCTCAAATATCAAGTACCTAACATGCATTACGTCTTAAGGTTTTCAAAGAAAAGGCATGAGTAAACATTAACGAAATCAATCTAGTTCATGATGATGGATTATAATGTTTACAAGGTTTAAAAATTGATACACGCATATGGGTGATTGAAGTTGGCGTTTTGGACTAAATGTGAAATCTGCAGGTCCTGGTCTGTCACAACTCGCTTAAAGTGAGCTGAACTCGCCTGGAGCAAGATTTGACGACACGGTTATGTTGTCGACTCATTCCGTGGTTCTATAGTAACGTCCGGGGCCCAGAGTCATTATATTCTCACATATGGTGAGGAAACCTCAACGCCAATGACCCGTGTGCTAGTATTGTGAAGATTTCCTTAAAGGGAAATCCAACGAGCAAGTATTGGTATGATTAAGCGAAGCATAGTACGTGGGAACATGAATGTGCATACATTGTAAGTCAAAGTTTTCAAAGATAATTTTAATTGGCTGCGCCTCTAGGTCAGGATGGGATGATGCAAGTAGACTCAACCATCAAGCATGTGGTGCCGGTTCAAAGGAGAAGCGGTCCGAGTATATGATATGTAAGTCATGCGAAGTAATTTTATGAAGCCGTGAGAAGAGTATATTAGCCTTCTATTAGCGACATGTGGATTCCAAAGATGTTACGGAAGTTAATATAATTATGCAGCAGGAAGGTTGTAAAATTCCACAAATCTCAACGAAATAATAATATTTTTGAATCAGAGTAGCGCAGCAGAGATAGATCAGAAAGGAATTTATGGGATCCGCAAGGCCTTGGACTTCGGGATGATAATTATCTCAGAAGATGATAAGTAATGTTAGATTTAGTAAGTAAGGTTTCTAATGGGAGGCATTAAGAATTGAGTAAGAAGTATTGAGTAAGAGACTCGGATAGTCGACAAAAAACGTGGTAAGAATATAATGGACATGTCCTTTCCTAAGTAAGTCAAGAGAGATTGGAGTCACCTCTAGTGTGGTAATCAGGTTGCTTAGTTGGTGATGTCAAGTACGCGCAATAACTGTTAGTCGGCTAAGAAAAGGTTATGTACTAAGACAAGAGAATACATATAAGATCCAGAAGGTTCTTCCTTGCGACTCAGGGTAATAATCAAGTCATCGAGTGTTATAGACAATATCCAAATAAAGAAATACTTCTTGGGAGAAGATAACGACACTCGAGCCTTATCCGGATATAATGTTTTAAGATTCAAGTCCGGTGCTCTTGGGACAAGGGAATGAGATGTCGTCCATGAGCCAAGAATCCTACATGATTTAAGTTATGCAATAATGTGCGTCTGAGATATACATATAAGTTAAAAATGAATATGGGAGAATTCACTCTGAAGTTGAGAGTTGTACCACAAAGGAAGACACGAATATTAAGTTTCGCCCGATGCGATTCATACTATCTTATGCCATACTTGTTAAGTGATAATGATACTTGCCATGATATTGTTGAATCATGCTTTTTATGACTCCTAGAGTTAAGATATGCATTAGGGGACTTGGAATTTATGTTAAGACACGATTTTTACATTTTTGAAACTCAGGAAACACGCCATAAGCGAGTAGACTCACTTAAGGAGTGCAAACTTCAGAGCCAACTCGCCATTGGCGAGCTTGGGGGTGAGTTGCACAACTTTTTAAAATGTAGTGACTCGTCCTGTGGTTCTGTAGTATCGTCATGGACTCAGTTTCACAATGTTTCTCTAAAACTAAGCACCCTTTCATTCCAAGGACCCATGTGCTAATATTTAAAGTTTTCTCAAAAGAAAAACATCGGACAAGTATTGTTACCAATAAACAATCATGACACTCGAGAGTATAGAGGTATACAGGTTGTTTCCGAATGGTGCACTAAACATTACGAGATGGTTTTGGAAGTTACCCGTTTTAAGGTAGATCTTTTGGGATTGAAACCCCTTCGGAGTAGTTAAGGTTATCAAGGGCAACAACGGTGTTCGTTGAAAGAATCATACGAGATGTTCGGATTTTCGATAAAGTACTCAAGAACAAGGGATCCAAGTCGGACATGTCAAGAACATGCGAACTAAGAGACTTTTTGATAATTGTCAGGATTATCGGCGTGTTTGACTGCGTTTCTCCATGTCAAGTTTGTGTATGTTGTCGGGCATTCACATTTGTAATGGAATCTACGACAAGGTTTGGGGGATTTTCTAAGACTCGGAGAAAGGATAAGGATTTCCCGGAGTCGACAATTAAGTTATGTAGGTAAGATGCAGGAACCCTAAAAAGTTCGGTAAGGAAGGTTTTGTGCTCAAAGTTACGCCAAGATAGGAATTTTGGAGGTTATTCATAGTTAAGGGATTGTGATCAAGTTTGAAGTCAAGGTAAGTTTCGGTCACGATATTTTTAAGATACTCCTAGTTTTGAGAAGGTTTCAAGAATTAAAAAGGATTATATGTGATAATGCGTGGTTTAGTTCAAGATGTTTTGTATTAATCTCAATGATTGTTATGGAATCTCTAAATTTCAAGGACGAAATTTCTTTAAGGGGGGTAGAGTGTAATATCCCACTCCTCAATTTTTGGAATATTACCAGTCGAACGTATCAGAGGTTAAGTTTTTAGGAAAATTCGTTTATGACGAAGAATGTTTTATGATGCAGTGTCGGTTAAGCACATGTTTAATTATCAGAGACAGGATACAACACGATTAAGACGAAGGGTATTTTGGTACTTGCACCAAGAGGGTATATAAGTAATGCTTGGTCCAAAATATTCATTATCCATGGGACTTTCTCTCTCTAGGTTAGAAATTCAGAATTTTGCTCTCCCCTCTCACTAAGATGTCGCCACTCCCTCACTCTCTTCAAGCTACAATCCCTTTCAACTTTTCCTTAAGGATCATGGTGCATGTTAACTCATTCTATGCTCTTAGTGAAGATTGAAATCAAGCACAAGTTTAACTCATCTTCCTCCTTCAAGAATTGGTGGAGATCAAGTTGGAGTTGCATGGTAGAGCTAAGGTCATAAGTTGTGTTGGTTCTCTGTCTTCAATATGTGAGTTCTCTAGCTAGTACTTCCTACCTTTGGGTGTATGTTAAAATTGTGTGAGAAAGACAATTTGTTCATGTTATGTTTTAGGTTTTAGTTGCCCCTTTTGCTATTAATCCTTGGAGATATGTGAATTGTTGCCATGTAATGCTTCTAAACTATTTTACCCAGTATTCTAGATGCATTGTGGATGTTAGAAATTGTATTTTTGAGGTTTCTATGCTTAAAATACGATTTCTGCACTTCTGGACTGATGAATGCTCGCTTAAGCGTGCACAGTTCGCTTAAGATAGCTATAGGCAGAAACTAACAATGCTGCACGCTTGGGAGCATGCTTAAGCGTGCAGCCTCAGCACATCATTTTTTGAAAATTGCTTTTGTGGTCTAGAATGTCGTCTGATGCTTTTCCTTACAATTTTTTTTAACTTTAACGAAACCTCAATGTCAAGAAACTAATGTGCAATACATGTAAGGATATCACAAATGAGTAGCATGAGTAACATTAACATTTTTCCAAAGGTGAGTAGCATATGAGAGCATGGTAATATTCGTGATTTATGCTCGGGTAGGAATTCAGTTTAAGTATGGGGATGATCCTAGAGCCTCGACTTAGGTAGTCGAGAATAAGCATGTTAGTATGTAACCTAATAATGTTAGGTTAAGTTATGTATGAACAATTATGTGCGCAATTACCAATAACCGGGTAGGTTACGGACCCGTGGTAATTGTAACAGCACGGGTGGGTCCCAGGTCAGCATAATACCCCCCGGCGAAGGAGCTGGCTCACTGTTACTCACAAGCTTAATCACTACCCCTCTTGTAGTGTTTTGCCTTCCGTGGGAATCGAACCTTGTACCTGGGGATAAGTACTACTTCAATCCATTCCGACTACCAAGGGCGGGTAGTGATTAAGCTTGTGAGTAACAGTGAGTCAGCTCCTTCGCCGGGGGGTATTCTGCCGAGCTGGTACCCTCCTGGGCTGTTACACTACGTCGTCCAACAAATAATCAGACTCAACTCTGAAATCTGCAATATCAATATCCAAATGCATAACATCAACAACCAAATTATCATAGTTGGCGACCAAATGCTCAACAACAACCTCCAAATGCTGCGCCTCCACAAGTGCGACGACGGAGTCCAAATTCTCAATATCGAGATCCAAATGCATCGCCACCACGTGAGGGACAGTTCGACTTAAACCAACCTCCTAATGTTTCAACTTTTGACCTTAATAAACCAGCTACGTCAAAGTAATGAATACATTACTTGATTGGAGTAATATGATGTAACACCCACACTAGACGTATCTAGAAAGTCTAGCATGTGCATTAGTTTAGTACTGGATACATTAAAATAAATTACAACATTAAAACTTCGAATGAATATCTTTACAACAATATGCGTTCATACAATAAATCAAAACTCAACTTTCCTAAAGTATAATAAATGCGTCCTTGAATATCCATCTCTTCCTGTAGCGGGTACAAACGAACACTTGTTGAATCATCCATTCAGCTACTAGCTTGCTAATCCAACCTGGTTATCTGAAACAAATAAGGATTGGGATGAGACATAATGTCTCAGTGAGTTCTACCTAATCCTAGGCTATAGGTAACCACGGGGGAAACCTACGATCACCTCGTGTCTAAAATACAACCCGCCGGTTGATTATACGTGTGTGGGGTCTTGCTTACTTAGACGGTCGTGCATACTAGGACTGTCATAGTCTCATCTTAACTTGTTATAGGCTTCTCTTCTTATACGTGTCATGGCGGTTAAGGGGAAACTAAAACTGCAATGCCAAGAATACACTCTACGTATCAAGGCTTTCTTAACTACTTCACGACACGACATCTAAACCGAACGATTAGGGGAAACCTATGATCGTCACCAGTATAACTTTCTCTATTTGCTCTATGCATACATACGTTGTGCCTAACAACATATTCTATCTTGCTATCTTACTAATTCTTGACGATCTATGCCAAGGCTCTACTAATTCTTGACGATCTACGTCAAGGCTCTATGACATAACATAAACATGTCTAATAAATATGCATCGTCAAGTTCATTAAGTTAGCGTTTAACAAACAAATATTATCTGAGTTCAATTTTACAGATAGCCCCAGGGTGGAGTAAACCCGAGCACAATCCCTATATAACCGATAGAAACCTATCTAAGGTATAACCCACGGCACTCCTGCAATGACGTGCGGGTTCCTTACGGCTAACCCCGTTTCACCTAGTGGAAACCCCTTGAGCCAACCTAGTGGAACACAAGAGACACGACCACTACATCTTGTAAAGCTTTCTGGTGAATAGATAACTAATCGCTTCACAGCTTTAATAAAGTCTTGGTCTATAAATGCATGAGTATTAAATCTATACATGCTATCTCTTTTACCTCGGATTCCTATACGATCCATCTAGAGGTAAACTATATGCTTGCTTAACTTGCTACGAGATATCTAATCAATTCACGTCTTGCCGTATTTGTCTATTCTAGTTCTTGACAAGCTATGTCAAGGCTCTATTTTAATCCCCTTCTTAGTCCTTTTCTACCTGAGTATCCGACTAAAACTCTCTATGCCAACCTTGCCATACATGTTAAGATTACCATGATTTTCATTTCAAGAATCATTTGATGTTATGTGCATTGCTTAGATGTTGTTTTGGGGTTAAATAGTTGTAAAACATCGAAAGAAAGGCTTCGGAATGCACCACCGACCCTAAAATGGGCCAACAGGCCAAAAGCATATTGGCAAGGACAGAGGCCTGCGCTATTAGCGCAATTTTCTGGGCAGCATGTCTCAAGAAATTCTCTATTAGCGTATATTTCGCTAATAGCGAGTTTCTTCGGGCCTGTAGTGCAAAATTTTCAATTTTGACCCAAAACTTGTCAAATTCGATCCTGCAATGCACTATAAACATCCAACAACTTATATATCATTATAAAACATCTTTCATGGCAATTTTAACATGAACAAAGCTAAATCAAAGGCAAGGGTACAAAAAATCAAATTTTCTTAAACTTAACATAATCCATGTTTTCTTACTAAAATTGCACAACCCAAAGGAAGGATAATCTATCTAAGAACTCACATGATATATGCAGCATCTAACAAGCTTAGATCCATCTTGATCAAGCCTAAACCCTAACTTCCAAGTTTCTCTAATCATGCCAAACTTCTCCCTCTTGATGTTTTCTTGTTCCCAAAGCTTCTTTGATCCATGCTTGCTTACCACTTGATGATCTTGGAAGAGTTTGAGTGGATTGGGAGAGGAAAAGGGGGTGGCCTCCTAGATAGAGAAAGGAGAGAATTCTTTCTCTCAAACCTAGAGAGAGAAAGAGAAATGAAAAATGAATATTTTGGCCCCAAAAACACTTATATACTCCCTTGCACGTAAATACTTAAATGCCCTCCGTCTTGACGCGTTCAACTTGACACTGATACTTAACTCGTACCTGACTTATGCCATTAATAAACATTTCCATCAAACTTTCTTTTCGTAAAAATAACCCTCTGACACGATCGACAGGTAATATTCCGATACTGACAGGCGGGATATTACATATGATATTTTATTAGTATCTAGATGTTGGTATATTGCATCAATTATATTTTGAGGTAGTTTAGAGATTTATCTCACTTAAAATAGGTATTTAGTTTTAGTTATCCTCTACTATTACACATTAAGTTAGATTGAACTATGAACATTCATAATTCTTGGTCGTTTTTAATTTCATTTGAATTATATTTTCTCAATTAGTTATAAATAACCTTATATATTTTAGTATATGTTGTTTGTGTCTCTATGCGTTGTTTTCCTGGCATATGGCAACCAGAGTATTTTTTATAGCATTTGGAAGAATGAACGATATTTTGTTATTTACACCTTTAAAAGGTATCTTGAAATTATTTGTTTTTGGCAAAACCAATAAACGAAATTGGACTATTACGTGTGTGGATGCGGAATAAAGCCAACCCAAAGTTAACTATATTTTGTTCCTTAATTTAATTAACAAATGTGAGAAAAATATCGAAAAATTCACTTTAACGGGTTTTATGTCATTATAATATTGAAATTACTTAAATATGAATTGAAGGATGAACTTATAAATAAAAGAGTGAAAATATATGGGTAAAATTAGAAAGAAAGAAAAAAAATGTCTACATACAAACTTGATTTTGAGAGGTCTACACACAAACTTGATGTTTCGTCTTTATATCGGTATATGCATATTAAACTTTTTTTTTTTAGAAAAATATATATTTAGTTGGGCAACCATGTTTTAAATACTTTTATCTTCTAAAATAAAAACCAAATTAGTGAGATGATATTGTTTTAGTTTTTATTTTTTTCAAAAAATTATTTTGAATAAAATCTTTGTAAAATATAAAATATATTCTCACCACTATATTTGATGTTTTTCTCTCAGTTTTGGGACCCTTGACGAAAATAATTTTAACGAGGGTATTTTTCAAATATAAAACGGATTATTGCTACTTTATATTATTAATAAAATTAAGTAAAGCAGTTTTGTTTTTCTTTTACAATTTTTTTTTTTTTTGGAGAAGTCAGGAGAAAGGACATGCATCAAGAGGAAGCACCGACATCCCAACTTCTTTAACAAGAGTTAAGAGGATTAATATTTTAAATAAAAGATTTTAAATTAAGGGTAATGATAAAAGAAAAAGACTGAGGCACAAACATCATATTTCGTTGATGTATAGGTGAACATTATAGTAATGTTTTTTCTTTCAAGACAATAAATTGAAAGTATATATTTTTAAATATCAAACAAATTTTCAGCACTTTATTTATTTTTTTATAAAAATATAAAACCGAAAACAACTCGATGTAAATAGAGTCTTATTTGCATGTCTATATAAGTTGCTATTCATCATACTAAGTTTGTGCTATACCCTAATTCACTAGTCAGTATCTTCTAAAACATAGTCCCAAATTTTGTTACAACTGGGTAACTATGTCGACCTGTGACGAATGCGGCGCACGTTTTCCATCTCAACAATTTATGTGTGAGCATTTTATCTTCGTCCATCACCCAAATTATGTATTAGAATCAAGTGCACAAGGTCAACCCTCGGAGGCTGTAACATTCCGCGTATTTGGAACTGACGTATTATCTGAAAACGATTAATGTGTACGTTTAAGCAGAAGGGTATATTAGTCATTTGAGTTTAAGGACTATATAAAGGATTTAGGCCAAAAATCTTCATTTTTCATCCAAGCTTCTCTCTCTAGGTTTGCAAACTTTTTCTTGCTCTCTTCCCTCTCTAGAAGACCGATCCATTCCTTCAATCTTTTTCTCAAAGTTGTTCAAGATTTCTTGAGCAAGTAATCAAGTGAACTTTGGGTGTATAGGAGCAAGCATCTTCAACCTATTCTCATTCTCAATCAAGAGTAATGGATCTAGGGTTTTGATATAGGAAGTCTTGTAACCAACTTCAACAATTCAAGTGAGTTCTTAGATAGATTTCTATCCTATGGGTGTATGTTGTGATAGCTTATACTTGATTTAAGTTTAGATGATATGTGAAAGTTTACCCTTATGATTCAATCAAGAGATTAAGTTTGTTTAAGGTGTTTTTATGTTATGCCTTGCATTATACCTTGTCTATTATGTTCACTGGCAGTTTAGAAATGATAACAGATCCAAGCTTCAGAGCTGAGCATGAAGCTTTGAAAATTCTGCAGAAAAGTCTCAAGAAATTCGCTATTAGCTTGAATTTCGCTAATAGCGAAATTCTCCAGCAAGTTCACAGAGAAGCACGCTTACTTTGATTTGTTCATAATGGAGCACAATCAGTTTCCTTGTTTTCATTCTTAAACTAATCAAACAACCCATGAAAACTCTCTTTTGCTTGGACAATTATCAAGAAACCCTAGACTTTCTTGTTGAATGATAGTGGGAAGGTAGATATTATGTTCAACCATGCAAAGAACTCAGAACTCTAGGAATGGCATTATTGGATAGTTTGGGTAGAAGTATGTATACATGGGAAACATAGAGACTTGACCTAGAGGTCGAGAGAATAGATAGTAGCGTTGCAAGAACATAGTGATTATTTAATATGAATAATATTTACGTAAGACATGATGCGATATATATATATATATATATTTCTACGCCTATGAACAAGCATGAATATGTATGTATATGAACATGATTAATATAAGATGTAGGTGCTCGTGTTTCTTGTCATCCATGTTAGGGGGATGCAAGAGGTTCTCGATCTAAGGGGAATGGTTCAAGCCGTAAGGGACCCGCACGACACTGAGGGAGTCCGATGTACGTACATCGGTCATGTATGGGATAGTTCTCGGGGTTACTCCACCCGGGGCTCTCCGTAAAATGAACCAAGAGAATGTTTGTCTGATTCACGCTAACTTATTGATTTAATGAATTTGTCCATGCATGATTATGATTATGTTAGTCGTGAGCAAGTATCGGAATAGAACATGAAATGAATGTTTTACCGAGGACGAACTTAGGTTTCCCTATTCGTCCGATATAGGGTCGTGTCATGAATTATAGTGTAGGCTTCGGTGCGTTTAACGTATCTTAGCAAAGCGGGTTTAGGACTCCTTATCCTCCATGACACTTATGAAGTTAGTAAAGCCTATAACATGTTATGAAGAATCTAAGACGGATTCTAGTGTGCACTTCCATCTAGACAAGAATGTCCACACACGTATAATCAACCGGCAGGTTGTATTTTAGACACGTGGTAACCATAGGCTTTTCCCCAAGGTTATCACTAGCCTAGGGCTAGGAAGAACTCACTGAGGCATTATGTCTCATCCAACTCCTTATTTTTTCAGGTTCACAGGTTTCACGAGGTAAAGGTAAAGAAAAGGTCTTGGAGTGATCGTGTCTTTTGGAGCTTTCGTGGTGTGGATTAAGGATGCATATGTTACATTATGAGTCTTGTTGTCATATCTTTTGTATTGTACTAGTTGTGACAAAAGTTTGGTGTAATAATGTAACATAAGAACTTTGGAATGTTGGTGTATTTAGACTCAAGACTTATCGTCGTTTCCATGCTTGTATAATTAATGTATCCAACATCACTTTTGGCACTCTTTTGAATATTCTAGATATTTTCAAATATGGGTGTTAAAATTGGTATCAGAGCAGGTCGATTCAGATCGTGCCTTGGGTCATTAATAATACAATTCAAGTAGTTGTTCTTTTTGAGCTTAGGATAATTGTCCTCATTGTTATATTTGGTTGAAACTGATCACTTTGACTTAAATATGACAGTTAGAGCGATAATGTCTGGAGCACGAAGGGGACGAGGCCAGCCAAGAGTTAATCAGAATATGGGGGAGAATGTTAACCCTGATGCTCAGATGTGGGCACAACTGATGCAACAGAATCAACAGATGATGCAAATGATGCAGCAACAGATCCAGCAGAATGCTCAGACCCAACAACAGTGGGATGCAGCTATGCAGCAAGGTCTGGGAGTGCATAATCCACATCCACCGCCTCCAGTTGTGGGAAACCCAGCTTTCCGAGAATACAATCGAAACCATCCCCCAGAGTTTGATGGTAGCAGAGAACCACCTGAAGCTAAGAGATGGATCAAACATATGGAAAAGATTTTCCTTATGGCTAACTGTACCGAGGAAGAGAAGGTGGTTTTTGCAACTAATCAATTTTGAGGTGCAGCACAGGATTGGTGGGAAACTGCTCAACGTAGAATGGTGACGAATGGAATAGCAGTGAATTGGGAGAATTTCAAGCGAGTAATGAAGGAAAAGTATCTTCCCTTGTCGTTCAAGGTCAGGAAAGAACAAGAATTTCTCCACTTGAGGCAGGGTCAGATGTCGGTGACGGAGTTCACCAAGAAGTTCGAGGAACTATCTCATTACTCCACTCATAATTGAAGGAAAATCGAATAGAAGAATGGAGTAGAAGCAGCGGAAAATTTTCGATTTTCATTCCTTGGATCATTACGAAATTCAAACATGAATCAGTGATTCGATTGTTACCTTGAACTGTGGAATCTGAAAGCTAGAACTGGAAACTGGAATCTCGATCACAGCCAAGCAAGCAGCAAGCAGCAAAGCCTCTAGCAAGTCCACACGAACAGTGCTCCTCCAAAACTCGGTGCTAGCCAATGAATTGGAAGTGCAGAGAAGAAAAGGGTTGCTTCAAAACGTGTAACCAAAAACTTCAGCACCAGAGTTCTATTTATAGAACTTCTAGTGTGCTCTGCAAGTCATAAGTCACTACTGGGCTTCAGTAAGCCTAACAACGAGTTTAGTAATTTTGCTAACTAATTAGCGTTATTTACTAAACGCACCCCTTATATAAGTCATACTTATATATTTCTCTTTTGACTGTTCTTTGTGTGTGACCCTATAGGTTCTAGTCACGTTGGCAATAATATTAAATCTAATATTTAATATTATAAACAATGAGCGGTATCTAGCAACACATCATTGCTACCCAAGTGACAAGAATGTCAAGTGATCTGACGAAACCTTTCCATGATAATACTCATGTGTACACTTACTCCTTTGTCTCGATATCTTTATTGATCCCAAGGCATAGATATTGTCACCCTTGTATAGATCAATGTTTATATTCCTTGATTCCGAAATATACTGAATAACGAATAAGTCCAATATCTTATATTGACTTAGTTCGGCATGGCCATGCAATTTTACAGTCATATTTCATCAAGAGGCCTAAAGACATATCTCCTGTTTATGAGGAGGGACAAATCCCATCTAGGACACTCATGTCCCTCAGCATGATTCATCAAGTACCCATCAACCAACGTTATGGTTATCCTTTTACAGACAACGTTAGAATGGCAACAAAGCACTTGAGTCCACATCTAGGGATCATAGTGGTTTCAGGTCTAAGAGCGATATACATTATTATCATTGTGAGAATATCTTATGACATTTTCATAACATACTATGTAGTATTCTCACGGTGGGTCAATCCAGTATAAATATTACTCCTAATATTTATACCTATGTATAGACTTAATATCTCAATATCAATGACCCATGAGATGCGGTCATCAGTCTACATACATAATAGTCTTTATGCTTTATTATTATCCCAATTCATATTAAAGCTTGACTATGGATATGTTTAAGAATAATGTTCTTTACGTAATGTAATCTCATGATTAAGTCACACTTAATATTCCATTACATGAACTATCTATTCTAGGGACTTTATTATTTTGAAACATAACAAAATCAATAAAGAAATGCCTTATTATTATATATATTCACAATATATATTTATATCAATATCATGATACAAAGCCAAACCCAATCAATATTGATTGGATATTAGGGCTTACTCCAACAATCTCCCACTAGCACTAAAAGCCAATCAAAGATTAACTCAATATATATTGATCAAGTGTTAGCATCAAGCACACCCTGGGCATGATACTATTCTAGTAGATAAGGAACTCTTTCCTATGTTGGTAGGTTACACTTCTTTCAATTTCCACTTTCGATCTTCCATCGAAAAGAAATTGAAGTGTCAAAGTATACATTTGGATTATTGGTGAGATCAAGTATTCATTGCTCGCAAGATTAAACCAATTTCACCTCAGACGGGATCAATGGAATCCGTAACGCAAGAGACACATGGTTTCGCTCAGTTATGAGCTAAACAATCCAAATCATATATATTTGACATCTGTAATAGAAACAACAACTATTTGAAGCTTGTACTTTTACAAATTTCATAGTTGATATCCAAGCATAGCATTTATTCCAAATTGCGATTTGGATATACTGTACACCGATATTAAAGTCAGCATCATTGTAACTTCTTTACAATGTTCCTTTAATCTGTGTTCAAGAAACAATCCAATATCCTTTAGGACATCCAAGGATATTCTTGAAGGTATTCTAGTGTCGAACACTATAATCAATTTTGGTACATATTAGAAATAATTTTCTAACCATGTCTTACATGTGTAGATGAATTGTTTTGGTGACTAGTATGTCATCTACATACTCCACCAAACTAATATAAATGCTCCCACTAATTTACTTGTGTGCACAAGATTTCTTTATTAATCATAGTTTTCATAAAACTTCATTAATAAAATAAACAATTCAACTTCGAGAAGTTTTCTCTAATTCATAAATGAATTTGATAATACATCTACCTTTCTAGTATCCTTTGGATTAACGAAATCCTACATATGTCAAATACATATATATGGTTATTCCAATTAAGGAATACAACCTCGTTATCCATCTTCTAGAACATGTATTATACAACAACGGGAATTTGGGATCGATAGATTTAAGCATTACAATGATGTAATAGTTTCGTCATGATTTGCATCACGAGTTGCAAGAAACCTTCTACAATCAATCACATCTTAAAGGTATTTATAATACCATCCATGTCAGTTTTCTAAAAGAAAACTCACATTCCAATATCCATATATGGTCTGTGTACATAGATTCTTTATAAGATCCCATGGCATATAGCCACTTCTCAAAGTTCAAGCCATTTAGATCTTGTGCTACTCAAACTGGTGATTTAACAACAACCCTTTGTTGAATCAACTCGTGTTCCATTCTTAGAGAGATGTGTATTTTGTGTTACTTGACTTAATTCAAGTTCTACATCACTCCCACTGGCTCTTGCAAAGCTATATTCCTTGAAAAGGAATACTTCAGTTCTAGCGACAAACAACTTTTGTCAAGGGAGAAGATGTAGAAATAGTATCCTCTAGTTTCCTAAGAGAACCTCCACAAGTATACATTCATTTAATTTTAAGTTTAGTTTATCTAGTAAACCATATAACCTCAAATTATCATAAAGTCAAGAATAGGTACTCTTACCTCCATATCTAATATGGTGCCTTTATGATTACTCAATTAGAACTAGTTGTGGGTGAAGAATAACTGTAATTTAATTAATTTCAAGAGTCTTTGAGCTATAATCTAACTATTTTAGATCAAGTCATGTCAAACATGAAACGATATAAATAATTATACTCATTAATCAAGCATTTACCATCACGACTTACTCGTATAGTCTTTATACTTTTCAAACTTATTCCTTTTACTTCATTGTTAAAATCTTTGAACAATTTCAAAGTCTTCTTGAATCGTGTCAAATACACTTTTCTTCTCTACTAAATGATTTAGTAATGTTAGATGAAGTAATAGAAACAATATCTAGCAAATATGTTTAGTTCTCCATATACATCTCATATGTATATAAACTCAAATAAATTACGTGCCCTTTCACCTTTGTTGGTGACCGGTGTACTAATATATTTTTGAAAAGTGGGGCTCACATCCTTGAAATGATATAAAATCAAATGACTCCAATAGTCCATATCCATGGATTTTGGAAATGTGAATCACACTTGTTTGTACTAAACGTTGATGCCAATAATCTACAAAAGGTTCAAATCTCATTTGATCCTCTTTTCACATAAGTTATAGACCAGCTTATCAAGATCATGGAACTCAATTCCATTACTTGATTAACACACTTGTATAGAAAACATTATTTGGATAATAGGACAACATTTGTCTTTTTATTCAACTACACAATCATTCTTTTGTCAATGCAAGATATATGATTTGATGCTTCTATTTTATATGGAATTTAATAACAATTATTTGGTTCCATATCAAGTTAAATTTAAGTCCAAGCATTAGCTCCTATGTCAATAAAACAATTTGTTTCATTCTAGACGTAAGTGGACTTCACTTATAGTTAATCTCCCGCTTCTTTAGAACTCTCTATATTTCAACAAATATGAGACTAATCATCAAATATCATATACTTATGATGCAGAAGTAGAAATTTAACTTTCTATAACTATATGGGTAGATAAGAAGTCTTACTTCTATCTTATATTTTGACCCTTTCAAAACTACGAGCAATTTTTGTTTTTCAACTTTTGAAATAATTGCTTCCCCTTTTTGCAACCGTGTTTAACCTTTCAAAGGTAGAAAAACAGAATTTGAATTTTATTCTTATCCATGTACATCTACTTGATAGGCTTAAACTATTCATCTTATAACATTGAGGTTGAATGATCATATCATTCTCCATCGTCGTTAACACTATGAGATATCCTATATCTACTCATTTGACCCAATGCTTCTGATAAGCGTTGTTTTTCAAATATAGACATAGAAAGTTGCTGGGAAATAACTGCTCGAGAATATACAGTTTTTCTCATTCTTAAGAACAATTCTTAAATTTTGTACCAATTCAAAAACTCTTTTCTGAAAATTTTGTTCTTCATAAGAACTTTTAACAGTATAATAAAATTTATATGCTAAAGAAATTCTAAATACAAAAAATAAATAAAATAAATGTATCATGATTTAAAACATATTTAAATAGGTCTTTAATTAAATACGCTCCCACTATTTTACTCAAAACGAATGACCTTCAACATTTGAATCGGAAAATCTCATTGAAAGATTTTCTAGTGGGTTGAAATCCATATTTCACCTTGCTTTAAGTCAACGGGGGCTGTACTCAAAACTCAGTTATTTAGGTAGGAACTCCTTCCAATTGTATCTCATACAACTTTCAAATCATTTGAGTGAATAACTCCTTACTCTAATATATCATATAGATGTTCCCAAATATTGCTTCTAAATTTATTTTAATCTTATTAAAATTAATTTAGTTAAGTTAAACCCAAAAGAATAACACTTGGGTAAATTGGATTACCGCACCGCAACTTACTAGTATAGAAAGTGCACCTCGCGGAGGCGAAACCTACACATTTCGATATTAGTCTTGAAGGGTGTTAAACTTTTGGAAAGCATTAAACTTAATATTTTGAATTGAAGGATTTTTATTAAGTTTGATCTCACTTCACCACGGCTTATATATCATATATATTCGCACTCCAATCATAACATGCATAACGATTATACAATAATAAAAGTGACATGATTATGGCCATCCTAACGCTATGACTCTCTCAAGCCAATGAGAGAATCTAAACTAATCCTAGAAATGACCTTGCTTCTCCAAGCTTGACCTCCAGGACTATCCTAACGTCATGAGCCCTATTACTTCTTTGCATTCTATTTACATTACATATGAAAGAAACTCGTTTTACATACGAGGGAGTGGATGAGAAGAGAATGTACAATAGAGATATAAGAGAGAGGCACGACACGCAGGCCGTATTTTAATATCCAAAAGAAATAAAATAAAAGGACTAAGGCCATAATCATTCACATGATAATAATAACAAACACACTTTTATTATTATTAATTATACCTTATAATTAAATAAATTAAATTAAAATTTGACATATGATCACACTGCGCAGATTAGCTGGGGGTTTAATTGAGTACCAAAATATATTATATTGAGTACAAAAATATATTATATTAAGTACAAAAATATCTCATATTATGTACCAAAATATATTTTATTGAGTACCAAAATATATTATATTATGTACCAAAATATATTTCAGATCAAGTACTAAAATATATTAGATTGCATACCAAAATATCTCAGATTGTGTTCCAAAATATTCTAGATTGCGTATTTCGCATCAACACTTGACACGTTTATGAACACCCAAATCGTTTCGGCAAATATTATGATCAAATCCAAAAGATCATATATGATATTGAAACTCTTTCAAATCATGATTCTTTTAAATTATAAACAAATCAAGTTAAAGTCATGCAAATCGATTAAATAATTTCAAAAGATCATATATGACATTGAAACTATTTCAAATCATGATCTTTTAAATTAACTATCAATTCAGGATCGTTTATTACCTTTCAAACAACTTTTGAAAAACAATCCAAA
Organism: Medicago sativa; assembly: GCF_051527215.1. Lineage (NCBI taxonomy): Eukaryota > Viridiplantae > Streptophyta > Magnoliopsida > Fabales > Fabaceae > Medicago > Medicago sativa. Next base: position 35,734,470 of record NC_140751.1, read on the forward strand.
AGGTAGAATTTTTATTTACTTAATTATAGTAATATTGACACTCAATAATTATTATAATTAAATCTGCTTTATTTAGGCAATCAATTTGTTTCCAAAACAAATTACAGGGCTAAAATTAAGCAAATATTTTATTACCAAATTCAAAAATCATATCTGATATTGAAACTCTTTCAAAATCATGATCTTTTAAATTTACTACCTTTCTCCAATTAAATAAATTAATTAAACATAAAATTTTTCAAGGATTGTTTGTTTAGCATGAACAACCGGATCTGTGATGCTTCACTAGATTCGGATATTGAAGCTCACTCTCACGAATTGTTCAAATTCACAACAATCTCTTTGAAAACAATTGATCGAATGATACAACCATAATAATACAATGCTTGTATAGTTAGGTATCCTAATACAACAATCAAACATCAATAGTTTTAACAATTGTTTGTTCAGTATGGACAACCGGATCTTTGATGCTTCACCAGAATCGGTATTCGAAGCTCAATCTCACGAGTTGACTACAAATTCACAATCAATTATATAAAACCTATTGAACGAATGATATCATCAATATATCACATATAATGATGTTGTATTAAAATCATATATCACATATATGATATTGATCAATCAATTTTAATTAATATTTAAATTTAAATAATAAAATATTAACAATTAATATTCTATTTTATTAACGGATTTGCATTCCAAATTAATTCCTTATAGAATATCAAAATATTAGCAAATCAAATATTTGCGAAAATATTATTATCTCTTAAAACAATTTTAAAAGATAATCTAATTTGATTTGTTTCCAATCATGTTCCCGTCGATATGTATAATCGATATGTCGATACTTCACCAGAAACGGTTTCTGAAACATCAAACAAATCGAAAAAGCCATGCACAGAAAACATGATACGATGCCAATTTTAATTCTCTTTATTATTTAATTCTGATTCAAAATGTTTAATCATATTAAAACATAAAGCAGTAACAAAGCAATCTGATTCATGGTTTCGTAACCAGGCTCTGATACCACTGAAGGAAAATCGAATAGAAGAATGGAGTAGAAGCAGCGGAAAATTTTCGATTTTCATTCCTTGGATCATTACGAAATTCAAACATGAATCAGTGATTCGATTGTTACCTTGAACTGTGGAATCTGAAAGCTAGAACTGGAAACTGGAATCTCGATCACAGCCAAGCAAGCAGCAAGCAGCAAAGCCTCTAGCAAGTCCACACGAACAGTGCTCCTCCAAAACTCGGTGCTAGCCAATGAATTGGAAGTGCAGAGAAGAAAAGGGTTGCTTCAAAACGTGTAACCAAAAACTTCAGCACCAGAGTTCTATTTATAGAACTTCTAGTGTGCTCTGCAAGTCATAAGTCACTACTGGGCTTCAGTAAGCCTAACAACGAGTTTAGTAATTTTGCTAACTAATTAGCGTTATTTACTAAACGCACCCCTTATATAAGTCATACTTATATATTTCTCTTTTGACTGTTCTTTGTGTGTGACCCTATAGGTTCTAGTCACGTTGGCAATAATATTAAATCTAATATTTAATATTATAAACAATGAGCGGTATCTAGCAACACATCATTGCTACCCAAGTGACAAGAATGTCAAGTGATCTGACGAAACCTTTCCATGATAATACTCATGTGTACACTTACTCCTTTGTCTCGATATCTTTATTGATCCCAAGGCATAGATATTGTCACCCTTGTATAGATCAATGTTTATATTCCTTGATTCCGAAATATACTGAATAACGAATAAGTCCAATATCTTATATTGACTTAGTTCGGCATGGCCATGCAATTTTACAGTCATATTTCATCAAGAGGCCTAAAGACATATCTCCTGTTTATGAGGAGGGACAAATCCCATCTAGGACACTCATGTCCCTCAGCATGATTCATCAAGTACCCATCAACCAACGTTATGGTTATCCTTTTACAGACAACGTTAGAATGGCAACAAAGCACTTGAGTCCACATCTAGGGATCATAGTGGTTTCAGGTCTAAGAGCGATATACATTATTATCATTGTGAGAATATCTTATGACATTTTCATAACATACTATGTAGTATTCTCACGGTGGGTCAATCCAGTATAAATATTACTCCTAATATTTATACCTATGTATAGACTTAATATCTCAATATCAATGACCCATGAGATGCGGTCATCAGTCTACATACATAATAGTCTTTATGCTTTATTATTATCCCAATTCATATTAAAGCTTGACTATGGATATGTTTAAGAATAATGTTCTTTACGTAATGTAATCTCATGATTAAGTCACACTTAATATTCCATTACATGAACTATCTATTCTAGGGACTTTATTATTTTGAAACATAACAAAATCAATAAAGAAATGCCTTATTATTATATATATTCACAATATATATTTATATCAATATCATGATACAAAGCCAAACCCAATCAATATTGATTGGATATTAGGGCTTACTCCAACAATAATGAGTATGCGGCCAATGAGATGTGGAAAGTTAATCAGTATAGGCATGCTTTGAGGGGAGATATCTATGTCGTGGTCAGCCAACAGAAGTTGACAAATTTTGACGAGATGATGCATAATAGTTTAGAAGCCGAAAGAGGTTTTGATAAGGCAGCTAGGGAAGGTTCTAGGCCAGGAGGAAGGAACAAAGGTAACTTTGCCGACAGGTATCACGATAAGCTGAAGCCTAAGGGATCTCCGACTAGAGGAAAGTACACAGGACCACCTAGAACTTATCCAACTTGCCGGAAGTGTGGTAAGGGAGAATGCAGAGTAGGTTCTGGTAATTGTTTTGCATGCGGTCAGTCAGGGCACTATGTGGCGGATTGTCCAACCAGAGAAAATAAGGGCAAGGGTGTAAGTACTACAATGAGTAAAGGTAGGGTGTATTCTCTTGATGGTAAGAAGGCACAGGCAAATGAAGACTTGATTGGTGGTACGTGTTTTCTTGGTCAGAATCCTATTAATGTTTTATTTGATTGTGGTGCATCATGTTCTTTCATTTCATTTCAATGTGTTGAAGCTCTTTAGTTGTCTGTTTTGTTATTAAATCCTCCTATGAAGGTAACCACGGCCACGGATGGGAGTATTGTAGGGAATTATGTTTGTGAAAATTGTCCCATCACTGTATCTAGCAAGACGTACTATATAGATTTAGTATGTCTTCCGATGAAGCAACTTGATGTCATATTAGGTATGGACTGGTTGTCAACCAATCATGTGTATATAGGGTGTGCAGAAAAGAGTATTTACATGCCATCTAGTAATACGGTGGAAGGAGTAGCCTTGTCAGAATTGATTAAGCACACGTATCAGATGCTCAGTTTATTTGTGCTCAGGATAAGGGTTTTTATGTTATGCTCACCGTGACTTCAGAGTCAGATTTGAGTCCAAATGATATTCCTATTGTAAGTGAGTACCTGGATGTTTTTCCAGCTGATATTACAAGTTTGCCACCGGAGAGAGAAATTGAGTTTTCGATTGATTTGATTTCGGGAGCCGAACAAGTGTCAGTAGCACCTTACAGAATGTCTCCCTTAGAACTTAAAGAATTGAAGACTCAATTGGAGGAACTTATTCAAAAGCATTTCATCAGGCCTAGTGTGTCTCCATGGGGTGCACCGGTTTTGTTAGTTAAAAAGAAAGATGGCAGCATGCGACTATGTATTGATTATCGTCAGCTGATCAAGGTGACCATCAAGAATAAGTATCCTTTGCCAAGGATAGATGATTTACTAGATCAACTTAAGGGGGCATCTGTGTTCTCCAAAATTGATCTCAGGTCAGGATATCATCAAATTCGTATCAAATCCTCAGATGTGTCCAAGACGGCTATCTGAACGCGTTACGGACACTATGAATTTTTGGTAATGCCTTTTGGCGTATCCAATGCTCCAGCAGTGTTTATGGATTACATGAATCGGATTTTTCAGCCCTATTTAGATCAATTTGTCATTATTTTCATTGATGACATATTGGTTTATTCTAAGAATCCGCAAGATCATGCACAACATTTGAGGATAGTGTTGGATATTCTTCGGGAAAAACAGTTATATGCAAAGTTTAGCAAGTGTGAGTTTTGGTTGTCAGAGGTCTAATTCCTTGGTCATGTAATTTCTCAAGGAGGTGTGGCAGTTGATCAGTCAAAAGTAGAAGTTGTTCAAAATTGGACAAGACCGAAGAATGTTTCGGAAGTTCGTAGCTTTTTGGGATTAGCCGGGTACTACCGACGGTTCATCATGAAGTTTTCTCAGATTGCTCTACCCTTAACCCGACTCATGAGGAAAGATGTGCCTTTTGTGTGGGATGAAGAATGTGAGAAGAGTTTTAAGACTCTGAAGAAGAAGTTAACTCAAGCCCCAGTTTTAACCATAACTGACCCGGAAAAGAAATATGTTGTGTTCTGTGATGCATCGTCTAAGGGACTTGGTGGTGTACTTATGCAAGAAAATAATGTGATAGCTTATGCATCTAGGCAACTCAAAACGCATGAAGAAAACTATCCTACCCATGACTTAGAGTTGGCAGCCATAATCTTTGTTTTGAAGATATGGAGGCATCATTTGTATGGAGCACATTTTGAGTTGTTTAGTGACCACAAAAGCCTAAAGTATTTGTTTGATCAAAGGGATTTGAATATGAGGCAACAACGTTGGATGGAGTATCTGAAAGATTTTGACTTTGATTTGAAATATCATCCAGGAAAGGCCAATGTTGTGGCGGATGCTTTGAGTCGTAAAGCCATAGCTCAAGCCGAAATGTTGATGCACACTTGTAACATGTATGACAAGGTTCGAGACCTTAATCTTGAAGTCACAGAAGATGATGATGGTATTTGGTTGCACAGATTGGAAGTTTCATGTGATTTGCGAGCAAGAATTATACAGGCTCAAGTTGTTGACTCAGAACTTCAGAAAAGAAGTGTTCACCCAGAATTCTCTATGGCTTCGGATGGAGCAATGTTGTTTGAAGGAAGGTTATGTATTACAAATGATCAAGAGCTTAGAAGATTGATTTTGGATGAAGCACACAAGAGTAGTTTTTCAATTCACCTTGGTGCTACCAAGATGTATCAAGATTTAAAGAAGGAGTACTGGTGGCCTGGCATGAAAACGGACATTGCTGAATTTGTAACGAGGTGTATTGTTTGTCAGCAAGTCAAAATAGAACATCAGAGACCAGCTGGTATGCTACAATCATTAGAGATTCCTCAGTGGAAATGGGAACACATTACTATGGACTTTGCAGGAGGATTACCTCGTACTCAGAAAGGTCATGACTCAATATGGGTGATTGTAGATAGATTAACTAAGTCAGCTCATTTCTTACTAGTTAAATCTACCTACAAAGCATCGCAGTATGCCAAATTGTTTATTTCAGAAATTGTCAAGTTACACGGGGTTCCGGTGAGCATTGTGTCAGATAGGGATCCTATCTTTACTTCACACTTTTGGAAGGCTTTTCAAAGGGCCTTAGGAACTCGTTTGAAGTTGAGTACGTCGCATCACCCGCAGACAGATGGACAGTCAGAGAGGACTATCCAGACTTTAGAAGACATGTTACGTGCTTGTGTTTTGGAAGATGGAGGGAGTTGGAACCATCACTTACCTTTGATAGAATTTTCCTATAACAATAGCTATCACTCGAGTATTGGGATGGCACCATATGAAGCATTGTATGGTAGGAAATGTAGAACCCCTTTGTGTTGGGCCGAGGTTGGAGATAAGAGTATCATTGGACCAAAGATTATTCAAGAAACGACTTTGAAGATTAAGTCAATACAAGAGAAGATGAGAATAGCTCAGAGTCGTCAGAAAAGTTATGCGAACAATAGGCGAAGACCTTTAGAGTTTGAAGAAGGTGATCATGTGTTCCTGAAAGTTACGCCTAAACTGGGTTTGAGAGGTGTTTTTAGAACCAAGAAGTTGTGTCCTAGATATGTAGGACCGTTTATGATACTCAAATGTATCAGACCAGTAGCTTATCAGTTAGCTTTACCTCCAGCTATGTCGGGCTTGCATGATGTGTTTCATGTGTCTCAATTGAAGAAGTACATTCCAGATCCTTTTCAACCAATTGAACTAGACTCTATTGAGTTAAGGTCAGATTTGACGTTTCAGCCGGAACCAGAAAGGATAGTTGACCATGACGTCAAATCTCTCAGGAACAAAGAGATTCCTATAGTGAAAGTGGTTTGGAAGGGGTCGCCAGACGGTGAAGCTACTTGGGAACTTGAATCAGAGATGCTGAACCAGTATCCGCAGTTGTTTTCAGGTATATTCTAAATTTCGAGGACGAAATTTTTTTTTAAGGGGGGTAGAATGTAACATTCCGCGTATTTGGAACTGACGTATTATCTAAAAACGATTAATGTGTACGTTTAAGCAGAAGGGTATATTAGTCATTTGAGTTTAAGGACTATATAAAGGATTTAGGCCAAAAATCTTCATTTTTCATCCAAGCTTCTCTCTCTAGGTTTGCAAACTTTTTCTTGCTCTCTTCCCTCTCTAGAAGGCCGATCCATTCCTTCAATCTTTTGCTCAAAGTTGTTCAAGATTTCTTGAGCAAGTAATCAAGTGAACTTTGGGTGTATAGGAGCAAGCATCTTCAACCTATTCTCTTTCTCAATCAAGAGTAGTGGATCTAGGGTTTTGATATAGGAAGTCTTGTAACCAACTTCAACACTTCAAGTGAGTTCTTAGATAGATTTCTATCCTATGGGTGTATGTTGTGATAGCTTATACTTGATTTAAGTTTAGATGATATGTGAAAGTTTACCCTTATGATTCAATCAAGAGATTAAGTTTGTTTAAGGTGTTTTTATGTTATGCCTTGCATTATACCTTGTCTATTATGTTCACTGGCAGTTTAGAAATGATAACAGGTCCAAGCATCAGAGCTGAGCATGAAGCTTCGAAAATTCTGCAGAAAAGTCTCAAGAAATTCCATATTAGCTTGAATTTCGCTAATTGCGAAATTCTCCAGCAAGTTCACAGAGAAGCACGATAATAGCATGACTGGGGCGTGGCAAATTTCCAGTTTCGCTAATAGCGAAACTTGCTGGAAGTTGAAACCTTTTCTGCACTTTGAAACAACACAAATCCATTACTTTTGATACTTTGATTTGTTCATAATGGAGCACAATCAGTTTCCTTGTTTTCATTCTTAAACTAATCAAACAACCCATGAAAACTCTCTTTTGCTTGGACAATTATCAAGAAACCCTAGACATTCTTGTTGAATGATAATGGGAAGGTAGATGTTATGTTCAACCAAGCAAAGAACTCAGAACTCTAGGAATGGCATTATTGGATAGAATGGGTAGAAGTATGTATACATGGGAAACATAGAGACTTGACCTAGAGGTCGAGAGAATAGATAGTAGCGTTGCAAGAACATAGTGATTATTTAATATGAATAATATTTACGTAAGACATGATGTGATATATATATATATATTTCTACGCCTATAAACAAGCATGAATATGTATGTATATGAACATGATTAATATAAGATGTAGGTGCTCGTGTTTCTTGTCATCCACGTTAGGGGGATGCAAAAGGTTCTCGATCTAAGGGGAATGGTTCAAGCCGTAAGGGACCCGCACGACACTGAGGGAGTCCGATGTACGTACATCGGTCATGTATGGGATAGTTCTCGGGGTTACTCCACCCGGGGCTCTCCGTAAAACGAACCAAGATAATGTTTGTCTGATTCACGCTAACTTATTGATTTAATGAATATGTCCATGCATGATTATGATTATGTTAATCGTGAGCAAGTATCGGAATAGAACATGAAATGAATGTTTTACCGAGGACGAACTTAGGTTTCCCTATTCATCCGGTATAGGGTCGTGTCATGAATTATAGTGTAGGCTTCGGTGCGTTTAACGTATCTTAGCAAAGCGGGTTTATTATTCCTTATCTGCCATGACACTTATGAAGTTAGTAAAGCCTATAACATGTTATGAAGAATCTAAAACGGATTCTAGTGTGCACTTCTGTCTAGACAAGAATGTCCACACACGTATAATCAACCGACAGGTTGTATTTTAGACACGTGGTAACCATAGGCTTTTCCCCAAGGTTATCACTAGCCTAGGGCTAGGAAGAACTCACTGAGGCATTATGTCTCATCCAACTCCTTATTTGTTCAGGTTCACAGGTTTCACGAGGTAAAGGTAAAGAAAAGGTCTTGGATTGATCGTGTCTTTTGGAGCTTTCATGGTGTGGATTAAGGATGCATATGTTACATTATGAGTCTTGTTGTCACATCTTTTGTATTGTACTAGTTGTGACAAAAGTTTGGTGTAATAATGTAACATAAGAACTTTGGAATGTTGGTGTATTTAGACTCAAGACTTATCGTCGTTTCCATGCTTGTATAATTAATGTATCCAACATCACTTTTGGCACTCTTTTGAATATTCTAGATATTTTCAAATATGGGTGTTACAGAGGCACTACGTCGTCCAACAAATAATCAGACTCAACTCCGAAATCTGCAATATCAATATCCAAATGCACAACATCAACATCAAATTATCATAATTGGCGACCAAATGCTCAACAACAACCTCCAAATGCTGCGCCTCCACAAGTGCGACGACGGAGTCCAAATTCTCAATATCAAGATCCAAATGCATCGCCACCACGTGAGGGACAGTTCGACTTAAACCAACCTCCTAATGTTTCAACTTTTGACCTTAATAAACCAGCAACGTCAAAGTACTGAATACATTACTTGATTGGAGTAATATGATATTTTATTAGTATCTAGATGTTGGTATATTGCATCAATTATATTTTGAGGTAGTTTAGAGATTTATCTCACTTAAAATAGGTATTTAGTTTTAGTTATCCTCTACTATTACACATTAAGTTAGATTGAACTATGAACATTCATAATTCTTGGTCATTTTTAATTTCATTTGAATTATATTTTCTAAATTAGTTATAAATAACCTTATATATTTTAGTATATGTTGTTTGTGTATCTATGCGTTGTTTTCCTGGCATATGGCAACCAGAGTATTTTTTATAGCATTTGGAAGAATGAACGATATTTCGTTATTTACACCTTTAAAAGGTATCTTGAAATTATTTGTTTTTGCCAAAACTAATAAACATAATTGGACTATTACGTGCGTGGATGCGGAATAAAACCAACCCAAAGTTAACTATATTTTGTTCCTTAATTTAATTAACAAATGTGAGAAAAATATCGAAAAATTCACTTTAACGGGTTTTATGTCATTATAATATTGAAATTACTTAAATATGAATTGAAGGATGAACTTATAAATAAAAGAGTGAAAATAAATGGGTAAAATTAGAAAGAAAGAAAAAAAATGTCTACATACAAACTTGATTTTGAGAGGTCTACACACAAACTTGATGTTTCTTCTTTATATCGGTATATGCATATTACACTTTTTTTTTTAGAAAAATATATATTTAGTTGGGCAACCATGTTTTAAATACTTTTATATTTTAAAATAAAAACCAAATTAGTGAGATGATATTGTTTCAGTTTTTATTTTTTTTAAAAAAAATATTTTGAATAAAATCTTTGTAAAATATAAAATATATTCTCACCACTATATTTGATGTTTTTCTCTCAGTTTTGGGATCCTTGACGAAAATAATTTTAACGAGGGTATTTTTCAAATATAAAACGGATTATTGCTACTTTATATTATTAATAAAATTAAGTAAAACAATTTTGTTTTTCTTTTACAAATTTTTTTTTTTGGAGAAGTCAGGAGAAAGGACATGCATCAAGAGGAAGCACCGACATCCCAACTTCTTTAACAAGAGTTAAGAGGATTAATATTTTTTTTTTTGAACAAGCAAGAGGATTAATATTTTAAATAAAAGATTTTAAATTAAGGGTAATGATAAAAGAAAAAGATTGAGGCACAAACATCATATTTCGTTGATGTATAGGTGAACATTATAGTAATGCACCAATGTTTTTTTCTTTTGCTTATAATTTTAACATATATAAAACTGAGATTAAAATAATTATTTTTAGATTTTAGTGTATTTTTTGAAAATAACTTTGAAGAAAATATTTTGAAAACATGAAATCTATTTTAACCACTACATTTTGTAATATTTTTTAGACTTGTATCATCCTTCAAGACAATAAATTGAAAGTATATATTTTTAAATATCAAACAAATTTTCAGCACTTTATTTATTTTTTTATAAAAATTTAAAACCGAAAACAACTCGATGTAAATAGAGTCTTATTTGCATGTCTATATAAGTTGCTATTCATCATACTAAGTTTGTGCTATACCCTAATTCACTAGTCATTATCTTCTAAAACATAGTCCCAAATTTTGTTACAACTGGGAAACTATGTCGACCTGTGACGAATGCGGTGCACATTTTCCATCTCAACAACTTATGTGTGAGCATTTTATCTTCGTCCATCACCCAAATTATGTATCAGAATCAAGTGCACAAGGTCAACCCTCGGAGGCACTACGTCGTCCAACAAATAATCAGACTCAACTCCGAAATCTGCAATATCAATATCCAAATGCACAACATCAACAACCAAATTATCATAATTGGAGACCAAATGCTCAACAACAACCTCCAAATGCTGCGCCTCCACAAGTGCGACGACGGAGTCCAAATTCTCAATATCAAGATCCAAATGCATCGCCGCCACGCGAGGGACAGTTCGACTTAAACCAACCTCCTAATGTTTCAACTTTTGACCTTAATAAACCAGCAACGTCAAAGTAGTAAATACATTACTTGATTGGAGTAATATGATATTTTATTAGTATCTAGATGTTGGTATATTGCATCAATTATATTTTGAGGTAGTTTAGAGATTTATCTCACTTAAAATAGGTATTTAGTTTTAGTTATCCTCTACTATTACACATTAAGTTAGATTGAACTATGAACATTCATAATTCTTGGTCGTTTTTAATTTCATTTGAATTATATTTTATCAATTAGTTATAAATAACCTTATATATTTTAGTATATGTTGTTTGTGTATCTATGCGTTGTTTTCCTGGCATATGGCAACCAGAGTATTTTTTATAGCATTTGGAAGAATGAACGATATTTCGTTATTTACACCTTTAAAAGGTATCTTGAAATTATTTGTTTTTGGCAAAACTAATAAACGTAATTTGACTATTACGTGTGTGGATGCGGAATAAAGTCAAGCCAAAGTTAAGTATATTTTGTTCCTTAATTTATTAACAAATGTGAGAAAAATATCGAAAAATTCACTTTAACGGGTTTTATGTCATTATAATATTGAAATTACTTAAATATGAATTGAAGGATGAACTTATAAATAAAAGAGTGAAAATAAATGGGTAAAATTAGAAAGAAAGAAAAAAATGTCTACATACAAACTTGATTTTGAGAGGTCTACACACAAACTTGATGTTTCTTCTTTATATCGGTATATGCATATTAAACTTTTTTTTTTTTTAGAAAAATATATATTTAGTTGGGCAACCATGTTTTAAATACTTTTATATTTTAAAATAAAAACCAAATTAGTGAGATGATATTGTTTCAGTTTTTATTTTTTTAAAAAAAATATTTTGAATAAAATCTTTGTAAAATATAAAATATATTCTCACCACTATATTTGATGTTTTTCTCTCAGTTTTGGGATCCTTGACGAATATAATTTTAACGAGGGTATTGTTCAAATATAAAACGGATTATTGCTACTTTATATTATTAATAAAATTACGTATAGCAGTTTTGTTTTTCTTTTACAAATTTTTTTTTTTTTGGAGAAGTTAGGAGAAAGGACATGCATCAAGAGGAAGCACCGACATCCCAACTTCTTTAACAAGAGTTAAGAGGATTAATATTTTAAATAAAAGATTTTAAATTAAGGGTAATGCTAAAAGAAAAAGACTGAGGCACAAACATCATATTTCGTTGATGTATAGGTGAACATTATAGTAATGCACCAATGTTTTTTTCTTTTGCTTATAATTTTATCATATATAAAACTGAGATTAAAATAATTATTTTTAGATTTTAGTGTATTTTTTGAAAATAACTTTGAAGAAAATATTTTCAAAACATGAAATCTATTTTAACCACTACATTTTATAATATTTTTTAGACTTGTATCATCTTTCAAGACAATAAATTGAAAGTATATATTTTTAAATATCAATCAAATTTTCAGCACTTTATTTATTTTTTTATAAAAATATAAAACCGAAAACAACTCGATGTAAATAGAGTCTTATTTGCATGTCTATATAAGTTGCTATTCATCATACTAAGTTTGTGCTATACCCTAATTCACTAGTCATTATCTTCTAAAACATAGTCTCAAATTTTGTTACAACTGGGTAACTATGTCGACCTGTGACGAATGCGGCACACGTTTTCCAACTCAACAACTTATGTGTGAGCATTTTATCTTCGTCCATCACCCAAATTATGTATTAGAATCAAGTGCACAAGGTCAACCCTCGGAGGCACTACGTCGTCCAACAAATAATCAGACTCAACTCCGAAATCTGCAATATCAATATCCAAATGCACAACATCAACAACCAAATTATCATAATTGGCGACCAAATGCTCAACAACAACCTCCAAATGCTGCGCCTCCACAAGTGCGACGACGGAGTCCAAATTCTCAATATCAAGATCCAAATGCATCGCCGCCACGCGAGGGACAGTTCGACCAAGTCACAGCTCCACCAATACTCAGCCACCTCAGTAGCATATGAGTAGCCCAAGTCACATCTCCACCAGCCTCAAGCCTTCCCTTAGCATTGGTCCACCAATACTCAGCCTCCTCAGCAACATATGAGTAGCCAATCGAACCTTCTGATCTCCATCCGGATCATACCTACCCTTGAACGTCGGCGGACTATTTCTCAAGAAACGATCAAGCCTCCGCTCTTCAGCCTCACCAGGATCACGATGACCAACCGCCGCCTGCTCGTTAGCCTGAGCCAACACCTGAGCCATTGCAGTCAAAGCATGCGCAATCGCTCCATCATCTCAACCACCAGCCATCTCAAGACTACACAAAACCAACCAACAGATAAGAACAACCGCACAACAAACAACTACCGAAGGTAGCTCATTACCATTCGCATACTAACAGGGTAAATCAACAAATACTAGTCCGGACAAGGACTGACCACGGCTCTGATACCAACTTGTAACGCCCTATTTCTATTAAAGCGATAAAACACGCGAATATAACAAATATTCAAGAAATAGACGCTACGTCTCATCAAATAACAACAGTCAAACATATATATATTATCTCATCAGTCACAGCGGATATAATCATACATCTCCAAATCATATACAATACATCTACAATGGTCAGAAATCAACACCAAAATAAAACCCTCCAAAGTCTCAACAAAGAGTACATCTCAACATACATAAAATCCAATCCAACAAAATAAAAGGACACCGACTCGACCTAATCAGAGCACTAACTAAACTCCAAAATAATAGTGGAGGCTAACTCCAGCTATCCAAGCACTCACCGCAAGCGGACTACTCCTGCACAGCGTCTACCCATCCATACAGACAGGTAGGCGGTCAAAACCACTGGAGGTTAGCATTACATTAATCATAATCAATATAATAAACTTGACATAAATAAATAGTTCAATTCTCAATTATTCATCATGAACATTTAACCTCCACATCCACATTCATATAACAACTTCAACCATTGCAAGTGTATAATCATTTAGCACACTCATCATCATCATTCAATACAACAATCAAGACTCATGCAATGTGATATGCCTAAACTCGACACATACATGCATGCGGTACCATATCTCCTCAAGGTCGTCACCCATGATGCAACAAAAACATCATCATCAACGGCTATAGTCAACGGCAATATGGATATAACTTCCGACACAACATATGATGCATGAACATATGACTCAATCCACTATGCATATGTTCACAACAATTCAACGGCTATATTCAACGGCTACCATCAACGGCTATCACCAACATTTAACTTCATCATAAAGTTCAACAACTCCATTCAATACAACAAATGATAACAAACATCATATTCTTCACACGACAATCATTCAAACATCTTACAAACATATCAAACTATTCATAAAGGTTTCACAAGGCAATCGACTCTTAAAAACATTTCCCACAAGGTTCGTCTCTCAAAATCACAACATTAGAAATAATTGAGCATTCAAGCCAAAACAAAGTAAACAAGTTCCAATGCCTCAACTAAGTATACCTCTAGACCACATGTGAGTGCAGTAGAGGATACCTTGGCGTTTCACCGGCCAAATACGACGGATTCATGAAAATCACAAAGTTCGTCTCTCTTTATCACTTTTCAAGAAAATTCTCATTTTCAAAGCAAAACAAGTTCACACTTGATGAAACCAACCATTTTTAGAAATCATATAAGCATTATACAACTTTAATCCTACTTCAATTTCCGGATAAAAACGAGTTTTTGGAAAAATCGACGTTTGGACCGTTTTTCCAAAGTTTACGTAAAAATCACAAAATCAAGTCCAATTTGAATCAAATGAAGTCCCAGTAGGATTAAGTGCATAAACAGAGGTTAAACAAGTCAAAAGAAACATTTTAGAAAGCCCGGATTGGTCCCCAAGTGCACGAAACGAAAAATCAAAAGTGGCTGTACAGAGGGTAGCACGCTTAAGCGTCCCAAACACCGTAGCTCAGTGTTTGCACGCTTTCAGCACGCTGGCAGCACGCTTGCTGCTCGCTTAAGCGTGGTGAGCACGCTTAAGCTTCCTCCTTCAGACTGTCAAAAATCAGTTACTGGTTCCGACCCATTTTCATCAAAAATCCCCATTTTGATTCTCCCAGACCCCAAAACTTAACCCAAAACGTGTTTACAGGTCATATACACTATAAAACACTTAAACATCAACAAGTTTTGAGATTACAACATCAATTCATCAATAATTTATCAATTCTCCAACTCATACAACTTCCAACAAACAACAACAATTTCATCACCAATTCACCACATTCATGATACCCAATGCATCAATCCAACAACACCACATCTAACAACAACAACAACATTTGAACATGAATTCATTCACAATTCAACAACCACAACATCATTCATCGTCAAATTCATACAAAAACTCTTCATGTTCATATCTACCCATTTTAACATACAAATTCAACAACAACAACACAATTAACATTTAATTCATGCATATAATCATATCATCACAATTAAGCACGAATTTCTACACCTAAAATCAAATTAACCACTTAATTAAGGAATTAGGGTAGAATCTACAACTATTAATTGTGATTAAAGTCTAACCCCCTTACCTCAAATCTTCAAAATTAACACTAGGGCTTCACTTTAGCTCCAATCCTTGAAGCTTGACCTCCCTCTAGCTTTCTCTAGCTTATTCTCTTCAAACCCTTATTCTCTCTATCTCTATCTCTTCTTAATTGAAAATGAAAATGTTGGTAAACCCTATTTTCTCTTCCAACTAGAGCTTATATAGGCTCACCTAATTGGGCTTAACTCACAAAGTCTAAATGGGCCTAACCCATTTGTATTCTAACCCACAAAATGTTACTACTCACTTAACGGTAAAATGTAATACTAACGGTCACTTACCGGTAAATTAAATAAATTACTACAACTCTCTAGCACTTAGTAAAATAACAACTCTTACTAAGATCTAAAAATAATCTTCAACAAAATTACCCCTACTCTCAAAATGACCAAAATACCCCTAAGTCCAAAATGACTAAAATACCCTTCTAACACCGAATTCTACAATTCCCAACCAAAAATACACACAGAGGCAAATAATCACATAAGAGCACATATAACACACTTAAATAAATAATAAAATAAATCTAGCGAAAATCGGGCTGTTACAACTCTCCCATACTAAAAAGAATTTTCGCCCTCGAAAATTACCTGAAGGAAACAACTATGGATACGCAACCCTCATCCTACTCTCCGATTCCCAAGTGGCACTCTCACCGGTCGGTCCAACCCAAATCACCTTAACCAAAACGATCTCCTTGCCACACAAACGCTTCACTTCACGATCCTCAATCCTAACTGGGCATGTCTCAACAGTCAAATTATCTCTTACTTCCAAATCATCCACTTGAATCACATGAGACGCATCATACACATACTTCCGCAACTGAGACACATGAAACACATCATGAAGATTCGACAAAGATGGTGGTAACGTAGTCTGATACGCTACCACTCCAACCTTCTCAACAATCTCAAACGGTCCAACAAAACGAGGAGTCAACTTCCGACACTTCAAAGCACGACCCACACCGGTTACCAGATTCACTCTCAAAAACACATGATCACCTACCGAAAACTCAATGTCCTTCCTCCTCTTATCATGATAACTCTTCTGCCTACTCTGAGACGCTCTCATCTTCTCTTGAATCATCTTAACCTTTTCCGTAGTCTCTTGCACAACTTCCGGTCCTAACAAAGCACTTTCACCTGACTCATACCAACACAAAGGAGTTCTACACCTCCGACCATACAAAACCTCAAACGGTGCCATCCCGATACTAGAATGAAAACTGTTGTTGTAAGTAAACTCAATCAACGGTAGACATTCGACCCAACTGACACCTTGCTCTAACACACAAGCTCTCAACAAATCTTCCAAACTCTGAATAGTCCTCTCCGTCTGACCATCAGTCTGGGGATGATAAGCGGAACTCAACCTCAACTTAGTTCCCAAAGCAACTTGCAAACTCTCCCAAAACTTAGAAGTAAACCTCGGATCCCGATCTGACACAATACTATAAGGAATACCATGCAATCTAACAATCTTCTCAATGTAGATCTCAGCCAACTTCGCCACAGACATACCGGTCCTAATAGGAACAAAATGTGTCGACTTCGTCAACCGATCCACAATCACCCAAATCGAGTCAAAGCCCTTCACAGTCTTCGGCAAAGCTCCAACAAAATCCATAGTGATACTATCCCACTTCCACTCTGGCACAAACAACGGTTGCATCAAACCCGACGACTTCTGATGTTCAATCTTAGACTTCTGACAAACCAAACAAGCATACACATACTCTGCAATCTTTTTCTTCATTCCAGGCCACCAAAACAATCTCTTCAAATCCTAATACATCTTAGTCGCTCCTGGATGAATACTCAAACTACTTCTGTGACCTTCTTCCAAAATCCGTCTTTTAAGCTCAAGAACACTTGGTACACAAACACGATCACGAAACATCAAAACACCGTTCTCATCCAATCTAAAGTCTTCACCCTTACCTTGGTTAACCAACACCACACGATCTACAAGTTCCAAATCTTCCTTTTGTCCATTCTTGATCTCTTCCAAAATATTACTCGTCAGCTTCAACATTCCCAACCTCACAACATCCGGCGTCAACTCACTAACCAAACTCAAATCTCGAAACTGCTCGATCAATTCCAACACTTTAACCATCAAAGCAGACATATGCAACGACTTCCTACTCAAGGCATCAGCAACAACATTCGCCTTTCCAGGATGATAACTCAGCTGAAAATCAAAATCCTTAAGATACTCCAACCATCTCCTCTGCCTCATATTCAACTCCTTCTGGTCAAACAAGTACTTCAAACTCTTATGATCACTGAACACCTCAAACTTAGAACCATACAGGTAATGCCGCCAAATCTTCAACACATACACAACTGCTACCAATTCTAAATCATGAGTCAGATAGTTCTTCTCATGCACTTTCAACTGCCTCGAAGCATAAGCCACAACCTGACGATTCTGCATAAGCACACCACCAAGACCCATCTTAGAAGCATCACAATACACAACAAACGATTCCTTCAGATTCTGCAAAATCAACACTGGAGCTGAAGTCAACCTCTTCTTCAACTCTTGGAAACTCTTTTCACACTTAGCATCCCAAACATAAGCTTATCCTTTCCGAGTCAACTGCGTCAATGGCAACGCCAACTTAGAGAATCCCTCAATGAACCTCCGATAATAACCTACCAATCCCAGAAAGCTTCTTACTTCAAAAACAGACTTAGGGGATTTGCACTGCAACACTGCATCAACCTTCGTTGGATCCATGACAATACCACCCTTAGAAATCACATGACCAAGGAAACTCACTTCCCGCAACCAAAACTCACACTTCGACAACTTAGCAAACAACTTCGTCTCCTTCAAAACTCCCAACACAATCCTCAAATGCTCGACATGCTCTTCCTCAGACTTCGAATATACCAAAATATCATCTATGAACACCACCACAAAACGGTCCAGAAAAGGATGAAATATTCTATTCATATATTCCATGAAAACACCCGGCGCATTAGATACTCCAACTGGCATCACGGAATACTCATAGTGTCCATACCTCGTTCGGAACGCAGTTTTGGATATATCTTCCGCCTTCACTCTAATCTAATGATATCCTGATCTCAAATCAATCTTGATGAACACTTTTGCACCAACCAACTGATCCATCAAATCATCAATCCTTGGAAGCGGATATCGATTCTTGATTGTTGCCTTGTTCAACTGCCGATAATCTACACACAACCTCATGCTTCCATCTTTCTTTTTAACTAACAACACAGGAGCACCCCACGGAGAAACACTCGGCCTGATAAACTGCTTCTCGAGCAACTCTTCCAACTGTTTCTTCAATTCACCCAACTCTAATGCAGACATCCGATACGGCGCAATCGAAATAGGACTCGTTCCTGGCACCGAATCAATTGCAAACTCAACTTCCCTCTCTGGCGGTAACTCGATAATGTCGTCTGGAAAAACTTTTGGAAACTCTTGCACTACCGGCAAATCACCAACTCCTTTCTCACTACATTCCTTCAAGGAAGCAAACATCATGAACACACTAGCTTCACCATCCAAGGACTTCTTCACTTGCTCCGCGGTCAAGAACTTACCACCTTCCTCAACTACCGGCTTAGAAAACGTTACACTCTTGGTCAAACAATTAATGTTAACACCAAAAGTCAACATCCAATCCATACCAAAAATCATGTCCATATGCTTCAATGGAAGACACACAAGATCCAACTCAAAATCAACATTGCCAAAACTAACAGGACACTTAGCACACACAAAAGAAGTAGTCACCGAACCACTAGATGGGGTGTCGATAACCATTCCTCGAGACAACGGAGTCACAATCAAACCCAAACGCTCAACACAACTAACCGCGATAAAAGAATGAGTAGCACCAGTATCAATAATTGCAATCAAAGGAGTACTATTGATAAAACACAGACCTCAGATGAGATTATCTGGATGCTCCACCTCTTCTGCATTCAATGCAAACACCTTCCCTGTCGCCTTCTCCAGCTTGGTACACTTAGTACTAAGATGACCCTCTTCACCACAGTTGAAACAAGTAATATCCTTCTTGCACTCAAACGCCTTGTGACCCTTCTGTCCACACTTGTAGCAACTATCACCCTTCTTGCAATCATTAGAGTAATGACCCAAGATTCCACACTTGTAGCATCTCACCTCAGCAACATTCGGCTTAGAGCCTCCACCAGATTCCCTCTTCTTTCCTTTGTCCTTGTTGTACGACTTCCGAAATCCATGACCTTTTCCTTTCTTCTCATTCATCGCCTTATAATGATTCACCTTGACCTTTCCAGCTTCATCAAAGACGTGACACTTATGCACCAAAGTGTCAAAGTCACGGATCTCCTGAATACACATGTACTGATAGATATCGGGCCTCAAACCGCTCTCGAACTTCACACACTTAGAAACCATAACATCCTCCGCATTGATGTACCGACAAAACCTAGAAAGCTCTTCAAATTTAGCCGCATACTCAACCACTGAACGGTTCTCTTGCTTCAAGTTCAAGAATTCCACTTCCTTCTTAGTCCTCAAATCCTCAGGAAATTACTTCCTCAAAAACTCAGTCTTGAACCTAGCCCAAGTCACAGCTCCACCAGCCTCAAGCCTTCCCTTAGCATTGGTCCACCAATACTCAGCCTCCTCAGCAGCATATGAGTAGCCAATCGAACCTTCTGATCCTCACTAGTCACCATAGCACGAAAGATCCTCTCCATGGCTTGCACCCATGTCTGAGCTCCATCCGGATCATACCTACCCTTGAACGTCGGCGGACTGTTTCTCAAGAAACGATCAAGCCTCCGCTCTTCAGCCTCACCAGGATCACGATGACCAACCGCCGCCTGCTCGTTAGCCTGAGCCAACACCTGAGCCATTGCAGTCAAAGCCTGCGCATTCGCTCCATCATCTCAACCACCAGCCTTCTCAAGACTACACAAAACCAACCAACAGATAAGAACAACAGCACAACAAACAACTATCGAAGGTAGCTCATTACCATTCGCATACTAACAGGGTAAATCAACAAATACTAGTCCGGACAAGGACTGACCACGACTCTGATACCAACTTGTAACGCCCTATTTCTATTAAAGCGATAAAACACGCGAATATAACAAATATTCAAGAAATAGACGCTACGTCTCATCAAATAACAACAGTCAGACATATATATTTAATATCTCATCAGTCACAGTGGATATAATCATACATCTCCAAATCATAAACAATACATCTGCCATGGTCAGAAATCAACACCAAAATAAAACCCTCCAAAGTCTCAACAAAGAGTACATCTCAAAATACATAAAATCCAATCCAACAAAATAAAAGGACACTGACTCGACCTAATCAGAGCCTTAACTAAACTCCAAAATGATAGTGGAGGCTAACTCCAGCTATCGAAGCACTCACCGCAAGCGGACTACTCCTGCACAGCGTCTACCCATCCATACAGACAGGTAGGCGGTCAAAACCACTGGAGGTTAGCATTACATTAATCATAATCAATATAATAAACTTGACATAAATAAATAGTTTAATTCTCAATTATTTATCATGAACATTTAACCTCCACATCCACATTCATATAACAACTTCAACCATTGCAAGTGTATAATCATTTAGCACACTCATCATCATCATTCAATACAACAATCAAGACTCATGCAATGTGATATGCCTAAACTCGACACATACATGCATGTGGTACCATATCTCCTCAAGGTCGTCACCCAAGATGCAACAAAAACATCATCATCAACGGCTATAATCAACGGCAATATGGATATAACATCCAACACGACATATGATGCATGAACATATGACTCAATCCACTATGCATATGTTCACAACAATTCAACGGCTATATTCAACGGCTATCATCAACGGCTATCACCAACATTTAACTTCATTATAAAGTTCAACAACTCCATTCAATACAACACATGATAACAAACATCATATTCTTCACACGACAATCATTCAAACATCTTCATACAAACATATCAAACTATTCATAAAGGTTTCACAAGGTAATCGACTCTTAAAAACATTTCCGACATGGTTCACCTCTCGAAATCACAACATTAGAAATAATTGAGCATTCAAGCCAAAACCAAGTAAACAAGTTCCAATGCCTCAACTAAGTATACCTCTAGGCCACATGTGAGTGTAGTAGAGGATACCTTGGCGTTTCACCGGCCAAATACGACGGATTCATGAAAATCACAAAGTTCGTCTCTCTTTATCACTTTTCAAGAAAATTCCCACTTTCAAAGCAAAACAAGTTCACACTTGATGAAACAAATCACAACCATTTTTAGAAATCATATAAGCATTATACAACTTTAATCCTACTTCAATTTCCGGATAAAAACGAGTTTTTGGAAAAATCGACGTTTGGACCGTTTTTCCAAAGTTTACGTGAAAATCACAAAATCAAGTCCAATTTGAATCAAATGAAGTCCCAGTAGGATTAAGTGCATAAACAGAGGTTAAACAAGTCAAAAGAAACATTTTAGAAAGGCCGGATTGGTCCCCAAATGCACGAAACGAAAAATCAAAAGTGGTTGTACATAGGGTAGCATGCTTAAGCGTCCGCCGCACGCTTAAGCGTCCCAAACACCGTAGCTCAGTGTTTGCACGCTTTCAGCACGCTGGCAGCACGCTTGCTGCTCGCTTAAGCGTGGTAAGCACGCTTAAGCGTCCTCCTTCAGACCGTCAAAAATCAGTTACGGGTTCCAACCCATTTTCGTCAAAAATCCCCATTTTGATTCTCCCAAACCCCAAAACTTAACCCAAAACGTGTTTACAGGTCATATACACTATAAAACACTTAAAGATCAACATGTTTTGAGATTACAACATCAATTCATCAATAATTCATCAATTCTCCAACTCATACAACTTCCAACAAACAACAACAATTTCATTACCAATTCACCACATTCATGATACCCAATGCATCAATCCAACAACAACACATCTAACAACAACAACAACATTTGAACATGAATTCATTCACAATTCAACAACCATAACATCATTCATCATTAAATTCATACAAAAACTCTCCATGTTCATAACTACCCATTTTAACATACAAATTCAACAATAACACAATTAACATTCAATTTATGCATATAATCATATCATCACAATTAAGCACGAATTTCTACACCTAAAATCAAATTAACCACTTAATTAGGGAATTAGGGTAGAATCTACAACTATTAATTATGATTAAATTCTAACCCCCTTACCTCAAATCTTCAAAATTAACACTAGGGCTTCACTTTAGCTCCAATCCTTGAAGCTTGACCTCCCTCTAGCTTTCTCTAGCTTCTTCTCTTCAAACCCTTATTCTCTCTCTATCTATATCTCTATCTCTTCTTAATTGAAAATGAAAATTTTGGTAAACCCTATTTTCTCTACCAACTAGAGCTTATATAGGCTCACCTAATTGGGCTTAACTCACAATGTCTAAATGGGCCTAACCCATTTGTATTCTAACCCACAAAATGTTACTACTCACTTAACGGTAAAATGTAATACTAACGGTCACTTACCAGTAAATTAAATAAATTAGTACAACTCTCTAGCACTTAGTAAAATAACAACTCTTACTAAGCTCTAAAAATAATCTTCAACAAAATTACAAAATTACCCCTACTCTCAATGTAACACCCATACCAGACGTATCTAGAAAGTCTAGCACGTGCGTTAATATCAGTACTGGATACATTAAACTTTACAGCATAAACTACATACGAATGAATATTTATACAACAAATTGCGTTCGAACATAAGTAACATAAACATCTCAACCATACATATATAATTCATCCTTAAAATCCAAAGCATCTTGCAGTGACACGAACGCACACTTGTTGAAATATCCATCCGACTTCAAGCTTGCAAATCACACCTGTTTATCTGAAACAAACAAGGATTGGGATGAGACATAATGTCTCAGTGAGTCCCCCTAAATCCTAGGCTATAGGCAACCTCAAGGGGAAACCTACGGTCACCACGTGTCTACATTACAACCTGACGGTTGATTATACGTGTGTGGGGCCTTGCATACTTAGACGGTAGTGCATACTATAGCCGTCATATTCATATCTTACTTGTTATAGGCTTCTCATCTATACATGTCATGGCGGTTGAGGGAACCTAAACCGCATTGCCAAGTGTACGCTTTACGTAACAAGGCCTAAACATAAATAACATAGCATATTCATGACATGATTCTAATCCGGACGATTAGGGAAACCTAAGGTCGTCACGGGCATAGCTTTCTTTACTTGTCCTATACACATCTTGCTCTCGTCTAATAGCATTTCATGCTCTTGTTCATGTTCTTAAACATAATCATACATGGGGTCGATCATGAGCATAAACATAACATAATCATAATCATAATAAACATAATCGTGTCTAAGTTCATTCATTAGGTTAGCGTTGAACAAACAATTATTATCTTGATTCATTTTACGGATAGTCCCGGGTGGAGTAACCCCGAGATCAATCCCATACATGACCGATGTACGTACATCGGACTCCCTCGGTGTCGTGTGGGTCCCTTGCGGCTTAAACCGTTCCCCTTAGGTCGAGAACCTCCCGTATCCCCCTGGCGTGGATAACAAGAGACACGAGCACCTACGTCTTGTTACTCAGTGACATGCGGGTCCCTTACGGCTTAAATCGTTCTCATAATGAGAACCCCTTGTATCCCCCTGACGTGGATATCAAGAGACATGTCACCTACACTTATTAATCATAGTCTTGTCGTACACATAAGTTAATCATATACATACTTGCTTATTTACCTCGGAACCTTGATCGATCCGATTAGCGGTAACTTATACTTGTTCATACTTAACATGGTGGAGAGAAATAACCTATCAATCCACAACTTACATACTTGCTATGTCGTTCTAGCTCATGTGCGAAGAGATTATCCTTCGCATCTTACTTACATATGTATTCATGTTCCTATACTTGACATACTTAGGGGTTCATGCTATCTTGCTAGTTCTCAACAACTATGTCGAGGCTCTACATTCAAGCCCTTTCTTATTTCATCACTACCCGGACATATTGCATAACATATCACTCTTGCGTATCATTTATCAAATAGTATTGTTAATTATTTGCCATGCCTTTCCCTTGATTAAAACCTTGTTTGGAATTTCACTTTAGGCACTTAGAATTGAGGGGTTCATAGTTTAAAAAGATTATGCAAGATCGAGCCTCGGATAGCCCTTGCTGGCCACAAAGCGAATTGACAACACATGCTGTGCAGTCAATTTTGCCATGGCTAGCTAAATGGTGAGCTACTCCAGAGAGCCTTGATCCCCAGCTCGCCATGGCGAGCTAAATTCCGCCTGGCGAACTGTAGCAGTCCAGAATTCTGCAGAAAACGTGATTTTGCATAAAAACCTCAATTCAAGTGTTCTAATTCATTCTAATCATCCATAACATCATAAAAACAACTTATATCATGTGCATGGCATCAATTAACAATATTTGATCATAAATGATACAAAGGGGTACCAAAACCCTAGTTTTATAAACTAACATAATTCATGTTTTCTTCACAAGATTATACAAACCCAAAGGTAGGTAATCTATCTATGGAACTCACCTAATCATGTTTGCTTGATTTCCTTCAAGTTCCAAGCTCAAACCCTAGATTCCTCTTCATTCTTGATTCTTGACTTTCAACCCAAACCATGCTTAGATCCTTTCTTTCACTTGTTTCTTGCTTGCTAAACCATGCTTGATCATGTATTGAAGAAGTATGGATGACTTAGAGAGGAGAGGGAGGCGAAAATTCTTAGAGAGAGAAGGGGGAGAGAAAGGTTTTCCAAAACCTAGAGAGAGAAGTGAAATGGGAAAATGAATATTTTGGTGCCAAAACCACTTATATACTCCCTTGCGCGCAAATACTTAAATGCCCTTCGTCTCAGTCGTGTTTACCTGACACTGATACACAAGTCCATATTTAACTGATACCACATAATATTAGCTTCCCTCGTACTTAACATTTTCGTCATACTTGCTTTCCATGAATCTTAGTCCTCTGATACATTTAACAGATAAAATTTCCATTAGCTGACTAGCGGGATATTACATTCTACCCCCCTTAAAAAATTTCGTCCTCGAAATTTAGAGATCAACTACCAATCCTCATGACAAAAACTTATCATCTATGGTCTGAGTCAAACATTTTTCCATCCATACATATCCAAAGGGTTTATCGAATCATGTTGTCATCTTGTTTCTTAACCCACATGTAACTGAACATAGCCTTCTTGATCTTAATATCACTCAACTTAGAGTTATCTTAGCTTATCATGACTTGAAACTTACCTTGCTACACATAAACTTCTTGTCTCAGACTCGTAACTTACCCACTTAACATAAACCATTCATAAAGGTATCTTATCATAAACATGAACACTCAGGATTTGCCTTTTTAACTGGGATCCTATCGGATACCAGGTTTGCCCTGCAGTGCTTACTTGCAGCATAAAACATTTTTCATACACATACATAGTTAAAAACATAATTTTCCTTATAGCACCTTGAGACATACTCCTCTTTCCCACATTACTTATCTTGACGATTTCACGAATCCACGAATCTCTTGTCTCTTTTCAGAGTCTTATTAATTCTTCTGATTTCATTACCATTCTTATTGCACCCAAATTCATGGATGACTCATATAACTTGTCGTAGAGAGGTGAAATTAAATACACCGATACATATGTCATTCATCAACCCATCTTGTAGCTTACATGCTCTTAAGGCTTCCGACTTAGATCCCTTGCATTTGAATACTCTTAACATATACTTGTGCGCCTCATAAGACTTTTCGAAAAACCTTGTTGTTTACTTCAACACATCTTACTTTCCATAGCATTCACATACCTTCAAGTGTCGTTTCTTGTTAAATAATGACGATACTCATTCTAACATATTGCTTTTAAAAAAATTTCTAAACATGAGTATTCGGATCCTTGGAACGAATGGAGACATAATCTTTTAAAAGAATTTTGTGAAAAGTATCATGTTAAAAATACTTCCATTTCCAAGTCCCTCAATATCCATTTCAAATTTAGGAGTTTTTAAATCATAGTTCGAAATCTTCATAGTAAGTATCGTGATCAATTAACAAGTTTGACATAAGAGGGTATGCACTTCATCGTACATAACTCATGACTTGTATCTCCTTCTATACTGAAATTCTTAAACTTCAAAACTAATTTCTCTCTTATTCTTTCTTGACTTACATACATATCTTGGATACTCACATAATTGCATAACATAAATCATATAGGATCCTTGGCCCTCATAACATTATCTCATTTCCTTGTTCTAATAACAATAAACTTGAATCTCCAAAACATCATATCCTGTTACGATCACATATTATTACCTTATCATGCATAACACTTCTTCTTTTAATACCGGTTCCACACTTGATAATTCAATCATTAGTCTGAGTCACAAAAGGAACCTTTCGACTCTTACCTGCACTTTTCTTGTCATAGCACATACTCTTACATGTATTTCTCTTATCATACTTAGATGAGGACACATCCATTATACCTTTGTCATACCCTTCACTGTCTGTATCGGTTTCATTACTTATTCAATATTTCGAGAACTCCTTGCTTGTTCCATAATGCTTCTTAAGAAGACTCTTACTATCAAGTTCCATGCTTACCATCGAAAACTTTATCTATTAACTTTCGTTACGCCACTCTGATTTCCACCGGTTGGCTTCAACCATTGCTCTATTCCATTAGGACAACTGAAACTTTACATATGAGCATCATCTTCTTGAACTCTTGTCAAGACCTTTCATGTGGCAACCAATGCCATAATCTTGTACCTCACAATACCTTGCACGATTGATTCTCATGGTAGACTTGTCGCATTACCATATTATTTTACTTGGGGATAGACCTTACAATCTCGTTGGTTGACTTTACCTTATGACGTATACTTGTTGTACTTAAACTTGTCTCCGAGCAATCTCGAATTCCCATAGTAGACTCATCATGAATTCATACATACTTTTCTTGATCATACTTCATTTTATTCTTGTATTCTCACATACTATGTTTTGCGTAATCAAGCTAATGCTTGCTCGTTAATTTCTTCCTTTACAAAAACATCATAATTTAACACACGGGTCATTGGCGTTGACGATTTCTCTTTATATAAAAATGTAATAAGTTTGGCCCCAATCGTTACTCTAAAATCACGGAATAAGTTGACAACACAATTGTGTCATCCAACCTTAGTCCGGTGAATTTAGCCCACTCTACGTGAGTCGTAACAACCGGTACCTACAAAAATTTCTTTTTAAATCCAAGAACACCATCTCCAATCACCCATATGCATGTATCTTTCTAAAATCTTGTAAACTTTCTAATTCATCATCATAACGAGCTTTAATAATTCAATTAAGCAAAACATAGATCCAGGAAAATACTCATAACTTCCTTAAATCTGAAAATCTTGTGACTTTGCATAATTCTTTACCACTTACCTTTCATCTCATGCCTTCACATCCGCTTTATCCATTCATATGCCAGAACCTTAACACTCTCAACCCAAGCTCTTCCTCAGCTCTTGCCATGTTAACTTCTAATGTTACCATAAACCGGTTTAATTCCGTTAATACTTGTCCATGCATTTTCTTTCTTAGAAATCATAGGATAGGATGTGCATTCGATACTTGATGTTATATAAAATGTTTGTTACATAAAAGATTGTGAAAACAGCTCCCAATAGCTACTAAGGCCCTAGAGACGAAATGACAGTTTCCAGAAAACTGAAAATTTTCGCTCCAGGTTCGCTATTAGCGAAATCCTCTGGAGAAATTTCGCTATTAGCGAAATTTTCGCTATTGCCGTGTTTTCTTCAGCTCAGTTTTCCAAAAATCATATTTTACATAAAATCTTATTCCCTCAAGTATTCCAATGCATATCGTTCCTTCCAAACATCTTAAAACGATTATATAACCTTTGCATGGCAAGCATTAACATCAATCGATTCAATTCACGGCACATCAGAAACTAATATCTTGTTCATCATATCGCTTAACATAAAACTTCCACATAAAACCTTAACTTCGTCCGCTAAGAACGGCTTTACTTATTTCTCACTGAACATATAAATCTTTATCTTCCGTTCTCATATCTCAATCCCTGAGAGCTTACTAATTCCATCAACACATGTTGACTTCTCCTTAACTTTTAGTCTTGTACTTACGTTCCAGAATATATACTCCTTTGCATACAGTAAACCCGTTCCAACAACAACTCTTGCCACAACTTCATACCATACTTAGATATTTCAAATTCTTCACTTATGGGTATACGAAATATCATTAACATCTTACCTTACGATGTTGGAACATTCCTTCTTATCATAACCTTACATTCACGGAGGATTTACACTTCCACTGGCTTAGTTCACCGGCCACCTTCTGGCACGATCAGACTCTTACTAATACTTATCCGAGTTCTTACTTCTGAGTTCACACTTTCCAGTGCATCTTCATCACATACTTCGTTCCTCCTGGGTCCTATTCAGCTCTCAGGCATCCGTTCTAATCATCGAATGTTAAATTGAGTTGATCAGGCTCAACTAACATCAACAACTAGAACATTTACCCGGAACACAATGGTCCCACTACCTTAGTTGTAATTTAATGACCCCAAGGCACGGTCTGAATCGACCTGCTCTGATACCAATTGTAACACCCATACCAGACGTATCTAGAAAGTCTAGCACGTGCGTTAATATCAGTACTGGATACATTAAACTTTACAACATAAACTACATACGAATGAATATTTATACAACAAATTGCGTTCGAACATAAGTAACATAAACATCTCAACCATACATATATAATTCATCCTTAAAATCCAAAGCATCCTGCAGTGACACGAACGCACACTTGTTGAAATATCCATCCGACTTCAAGCTTGCAAATCACACCTGTTTATCTGAAACAAACAAGGATTGGGATGAGACATAATGTCTCAGTGAGTTCCCCTAAATCCTAGGCTATAGGCAACCTCAAGGGGAAACCTACGGTCACCACGTGTCTACATTACAACCTGACGGTTGATTATACGTGTGTGGGGCCTTGCATACTTAGACGGTAGTGCATACTATAGCCGTCATATTCATATCTTACTTGTTATAGGCTTCTCATCTATACATGTCATGGCGGTTGAGGGAACCTAAACCGCATTGCCAAGTGTACGCTTTACGTAACAAGGCCTAAACATAAATAACATAGCATATTCATGACATGATTCCAATCCGGACGATTAGGGAAACCTAAGGTCGTCACGGGCATAGCTTTCTTTACTTGTCCTATACACATCTTGCTCTTATCTAATAGCATTTCATGCTCTTGTTCTTGTTCTTAAACATAATCATACATGGGGTCGATCATGAGCATAAACATAACATAATCATAATCATAATAAACATAATCGTGTCTAAGTTCATTCATTAGGTTAGCGTTGAACAAACAATTATTATCTTGATTCATTTTACGGATAGTCCCGGGTGGAGTAACCCCGAGATCAATCCCATACATGACCGATGTACGTACATCGGACTCCCTCGGTGTCGTGCGGGTCCCTTGCGGCTTAAACCGTTCCCCTTAGGTCGAGAACCTCCCGTATCCCCCTGGCGTGGATAACAAGAGACACGAGCACCTACGTCTTGTTACTCAGTGACATGCGGGTCCCTTATGGCTTAAATCGTTCTCATAATGAGAACCCCTTGTATCCCCCTGACGTGGATATCAAGAGACATGTCACCTACACTTATTAATCATAGTCTTGTCGTACACATAAGTTAATCATATACATACTTGCTTATTTACCTCGGAACCTTGATCGATCCGATTAGCGGTAATTTATACTTGTTCATACTTAACATGGTGGAGAGAAATAACCTATCAATCCACAACTTACATACTTGCTATGTCATTCTAGCTCATGTGCGAAGAGATTATCCTTCGCGTCTTACTTCCATATGTATTCATGTTCCTATACTTGA
This sequence comes from Medicago sativa, assembly GCF_051527215.1. Lineage (NCBI taxonomy): Eukaryota > Viridiplantae > Streptophyta > Magnoliopsida > Fabales > Fabaceae > Medicago > Medicago sativa. The sequence continues at coordinate 35,765,015 of NC_140751.1, forward strand.
CATACTTAGGGGTTCATGCTATCTTGCTAGTTCTCAACAACTATGTCGAGGCTCTACATTCAAGCCCTTTCTTATTTCATCACTACCCGGACATATTGCATAACATATCACTCTTGCGTATCATTTATCAACTAGTATTGTTAATTATTTGCCATGCCTTTCCCTTGATTAAAACCTTGTTTGGAATTTCACTTTAGGCACTTAGAATTGAGGGGTTCATAGTTTAAAAAGATTCTGCAAGATCGAGCCTCGGATAGCCCTTGCTGGCCACAAAGCGAATTGACAACACATGTTGTGCAGTCAATTTCGCCTGGCCAAATTCTCTCCGCCATGGCGAAAAATTTCGCCATGGCTAGCTAAATGGCGAGCTACTCCAGAGAGCCCTGATCCTTAGCTCGCCATGGCGAGCTAAATTCCGCCTGGCGAACTGTAGCAGTCCAGAATTCTGCAGAAAACGTGATTTTGCATAAAAACCTCAATTCAAGTGTTCTAATTCATTCTAATCATCCATAACATCATAAAAACAACTTATATCATGTGCATGGCATCAATTAACAATATTTGATCATAAATGATACAAAGGGGTACCAAAACCCTAGTTTTATAAACTAACATAATTCATGTTTTCTTCACAAGATTATACAAACCCAAAGGTAGGTAATCTATCTATGGAACTCACCTAATCATGTTTGCTTGCTTTCCTTCAAGTTCCAAGCTCAAACCCTAGATTCCTCTTCATTCTTGATTCTTGACTTTCAACCCAAACCATGCTTAGATCCTTTCTTTCACTTGTTTCTTGCTTGCTAAACCATGCTTGATCATGTATTGAAGAAGTATGGATGACTTAGAGAGGAGAGGGAGGCGAAAATTCTTAGAGAGAGAAGGGGGAGAGAAAGGTTTTCCAAAACCTAGAGAGAGAAGTGAAATGGGAAAATGAATATTTTGGTGCCAAAACCACTTATATACTCCCTTGCGCGCAAATACTTAAATGCCCTTCGTCTCAGTCGTGTTTACCTGACACTGATACACAAGCCCATATTTAACTGATACCACATAATATTAGCTTCACTCGTACTTAACATTTTCGTCATACTTGCATTCCATGAATCTTAGTCCTCTGATACATTTAACAGATAAAATTTCCATTAGCTGACTAGCGGGATATTACACTCAAAATGACCAAAATACCCCTAAGTTCAAAATGACTAAAAAACCCTTCTAACACCGAATTCTACATTTCCCAACCAAAAATACACACAGAGGCAAATAATCACATAAGAGCACATATAACACACATAAATAAATAATAAAATAAATCTAGCGAAAATCGGGCTGTTACAGGTTTTATGTCATTATAATATTGAAATTACTTAAATATGAATTGAAGGATGAACTTATAAATAAAAAGAGTGAAAATAAATGGGTAAAATTAGAAAGAAAGAAAAAAATGTATACATACAAACTTGATTTTGAGAGGTCTACACACAAACTTGATGTTTCTTCTTTATATGTGTATGCATATTAAACTTTTTTTTTTTTTAGAAAAATATATATTTAGTTGGGCAACCATGTTTTAAATACTTTTATCTTTTAAAATAAAAACCAAATTAGTGAGATGATATTGTTTCGGTTTTTATTTTTTTAAAAAAAATATTTTGAATAAAATCTTTGTAAAATATAAAATATATTCTCACCACTATATTTGATCTCTCAGTTTTGGGATCCTTGACGAAAATAATTTTAACGAGGGTATTTTTCAAATATAAAACGGATTATTGCTACTTTATATTATTAATAAAATTAAGTAAAGCAGTTTTGTTTTTCTTTTACAATTTTTTTTTTTTTTTGGAGAAGTCAGGAGAAAGGACATGCATCAAGAGGAAGCACCGACATCCCAACTTCTTTAACAAGAGTTAAGAGGATTAATATTTTAAATAAAAGATTTTAAATTAAGGGTAATGATAAAAGAAAAAGACTGAGGCACAAACATCATATTTCGTTGATGTATAGGTGACCATTATAGTAATGCACCAATGTTTTTTTCTTTTGCTTATAATTTTAACATATATAAAAGTGAGATTAAAATAATTATTTTTAGATTTTAGTGTATTTTTTGAAAATAACTTTGAAGAAAATATTTTCACAACATCAAATCTATTTAAGGTAAGTTACATAGTGGTTATAAGCGAATTCACATAGATGGCTTCCAAAGTACCTATTGTTAGTAGTACCTATTGTTACATAGTGGTTGTACCGCCTAACAAACATGCTCATTTCCTCTTCATTTATACCATCATCATCGGATTCTTCATTAATTTGAATCGAAGAGGTAGAGAAGGACGAGGTGGTGCTCAAAGCAATTGACTCCCTTTCCTTCTTCTTAGATTCATCCTCACTTGAATTGAAGCGATTTATTTCATGCTCATGTTCCTTTAGTTTGCCAAAGAGTGTGATCATACTTAGAGCATTGAGATTTTGTGATCCATTGATAGCGGTAACCTTGGGCTGCCATTCCTTTGTCAAACATCTCAAATTTTTATTAGTGCAATCTTGGTTTGAAATTATTTTACCAATGTTTTGCAACTTGTTTACAATATGAGTGAATCTCATTTGCATAGATGAGATGGTTTCACCATCATTCATGCAAAAATCCTCATATTGTTGCACAAGGGTATTAATTTTTTATCGGTTCCTTCGTGAAGGGTTTCCAATGCATCCCACATATCGTTAGCGGTCTTACAATGAGAGACAGAATCATACTCATTGACCCCAAGAGAGGAGATGAGAATATTTTGTGCCATCAAATCGTATTGGACCTTTTTTTTGTCATCATCGCTCCAATCGGCTTTAGGCTTATCTAGGACTACATCGTTGTCTCCATCGGTGGCAATTTGTGGTTGAAACAGACCATTGACAACGGCGTCCCACAAATCCATATCCATCGATTGGATGTGAACGTTCATGCATTCTTTCCAATAGTTATAATTTTCTCCGTCGAAAATAGGTGCTCTATTATACGCCCCTTTGGGCTCCTTGCTAGCCATATGGATCAACTCTTCCGGTAGTTAGCCGTATAAAGAGACCAAGCTCTATGATACCACTTGTTGGTCTTTATGGCTAGATGATTACCAAGCTAGAGGAGGGGTGAATAGCTTTTTAAAAGATTTTCAGAGATTTGATAAAAACGGATTTTAATGAAATTGACTATTGGAATTTTTGCTAGAACAATCACAATCAATGAATCAACAAGAAGTAAATATATGTGGAATAAGATTTTATCTTAGAATTGAGAGATTCACGATACAAATCTTTTTACACAATCAATTATTAATAAGCCTTGAACAAGGTACAAAACAATACACAATTTCAAACGAAACATATGTGAACAAAACTACTATGCTATCAAATCAAAAACACAATGCAAGTGTAATTGAAGAATTTAATAGACTATGCAATCAATTGATCTAAGCAAATTATGGGAAACCTAACTCAATGAATTAGGTTAATTTTCAATGAAAAACAAATTAGATCAATGCTAGCAATTCACCTATCAATTATTCAATTAATCACAAGCAATATCAAAAAGTAAAAGGATAGGGAAAGATAAAGAACACCGGTGTTTATAGTAGTTCACCCTTTTTCATCCTCGCTTAGGGCTACATCTACTCTACTTGATGAAGTAAGCCTTCTCCAAGGTCATCCACTATGTAACAAATGTTGATTACAATGTTTATTAGAGTTCCTTCAAATTAAAGCCCTAATTCTTCAACTCCTATGTAAACTACTCCCCCAAAATTCAAGTACCCCTTGAATTTGGTGCTTCTTGAATCTTCGTATCCTTGAATTACCCGTGCACTCCTTCGAACTCTTCACTCGAGTCTTCAATGCTACGTCCAGCAAACGAACCCCCTTCGACTTCAAGAATGGTTAGAAAGACCCCCAAGTCCTTTGGAGGTGGAATGAGATTATTCACTTCCTTTGAAGCCTTGATTAAGCCCAATCAATCTTCTTGAGAGAACTAACTTACAATCCCTACTAGCACCCTAGAGAATCTATACACTCAAAGAACAAAGTGATTCTAAGAAAAAGTGTTTAATCTTGAAGAATATATGAACAATGAGTTTTTGAGACCTAGAGAGAATAGTTGCAAATGATTCAATGATTTGAAGTTGAGAAGAAAAAGTGTTTATATAGTAAAGGGTGAAAAGACACAATTTTCACACCAAAACAACATAATGAATCGATTCATTTACCTATTGAATTAATTCAGACATTAGGAAGGCTAAATCCAGATGAAGGAAAGTATATGAAGATTGATGCAAGTCGAGAGATACATGAAACGATTCAAGCTGCCCAAATGGATGTTTGAATCAATTCAAGATAACAATGAATCAATTCAGAGAGAGTCAGAGAGTTTGAAGATACGACTCAAGAAGGAATCATATGATTCAAACATGAATCGATTCATACAAGGTTAGAAACTTTTTTAAGACGATTCAGACAGGGTTGAGTCGATTCATGTGAATACAAGACACAAATGAAAGGGTACCAACATGAACAGTTACAAGTTTCCTCACTAGGGTGCTTTAGCATAGTCTAAACAAAATGAAAAACTAGGCTAACAAGATCTAAACTAAAACAATCAAAGATACAAAACCAAACATCATCAAAACTATAGCTAGAGGCTTCAATTGCTGCCTACTTGGACTCCTTATGGAGGCATTCCTGGAGGATGACCTCCCGTGACGAGTTTAAGGGAGTGAACTTCCTTCCTCGCTGACTGGTGCTCCCGTGGCGTAGTTTTCCTTTTAAGATCGCCCTAGGTGGTTCTTTCTCTTTGCAGGCGCCGCAATACTTATTGTGTTGGTCGCTTGTCGTCCTGATTTTTTCTCCGTGGCGGGTCGCCCGCCAACTTAAGAGGCTGCTTTCAGTGGCGTCTTCATGGTTCCCTGGTTTTTTTCTTCACTTGTCCTTTATCTAGTGATTGGTTTCTTCTCTTCTTTGTTAGCGTGCGGTTTTTGGCGTTCCATCCCCGCTTCTACGAAGCATTTCTCCGATGTTCGGGCGCCACATGTCCCAAGGTGGTTTAGGAAGTGTCAGAGCCCCTTAGAAATTAGGTACTTCGCCGAGTCGCCGCGGCAGATACCGCAGGGAAGACGTCTCTCGTGCTCCAAATCCGGACTGCTACAGAACGTGCCGAGGCTCCTATGGAGGTTTCTATGGATCGACGGAACTCCTATAACACTTCCCTCGAAAATCCTCTCCGATGTTCCGCTTCGGCCGTTCTCTATGCGCTCGAGTCGGTCGTTCTGTTGTTGAAGTAGGTTCATCAGGTTCGCCAGTAGCTCTTTCGTCTTAGACGATGGTGAGATATGAGGGACTGGTGGTGAAGGAGCGCCTTTCTATCTTTGAGGAGACGTAGGGAGAATCGTTGAATCAAAGGCGGTCGCGGCGACGTCAAGGATATCATCATTTTCCTCCGGGCACACTGTTCATAAATCGAGGTTGTTCGATTCATCAGAACTTGAGGCGTAGAACGCGGTGTCCGAGAGGTGGAAGAATGACTCGCGGTGGCTTTTCAACGAATTTTTGCCATGCCTTTGAAGGTAGGAGCGGTAACTATTAACTGTTGCGGTGGAGGAACGTGTAACCGAAAATGGTTACGACGGAGATGTGCATAACTGAAAACGGTTACAATGGTGGATCGTTGGACCGTGGTGGTTTAGCGAACGATCCCCTCCTTCTAGCGCCAAGTGATCTGTCCAGTAAGAATAGTTGAGTCGCAACAGTTGTAGAGAGTGCTCCGATGATCGGTAACTGCTTCTGGTGCGACGGCGATGCATCTTTTGCGGTGGAACGAAGGGTGCCTGTAGGCACGTTAGCACTCCAACGCTCAAGTCAGTTTGGGAAATAAGAGAGAGAAAGTGTAAGAAGTGTTGTGAAAAGTGTTGTGTACCTTGACGGTGAAGCAAGTTCACCCTTATATAGGCGCGCTCATGGCATAACCGTCTCCAGGTTATGCGGCGTATGATTAGGAGCAGGGAAGGACACGTGTAGCGTGATCCCAGCAATGAGGTGTGCTTCAGTGCGACACGCGGCCCAGGCATGTTGGCGTGCTCCTTTGGGTGTGAAGCCTTAAGGCGGCGTATTATTGTACACGTGTAGTCGTGTGAGTGGTCCAGAACAGTTTTATTTCTTTTGTAATTTTTTTTAGTTACCATGGCTAACTAAATCTTTTTAGGTTAGGGTTCTAAGATAAATCTCTACTTTGTTTATTGGGCAATTATTTAATTTAAAGTCTTTTATTCGGTTATTTTCTCTTCGCTATTTAGTTTTACTATTGTGCGTAAGATTTGTCTGCTCTGAAGCAAACCTTGATTTAGGCACTTAGGTAGTGACATGGCCCAATACTAATATTGATATCTTGATATTTATATTTGTCTAACCAGGAAGTAATTAGTTAGTGACTAGGAAACAAACCGAAAGCGGGTGTACCCTGATAGTAAGTACATAGGGAGGTAACATACCTAATATTGATAAATAGCTGCTGAAATCAGGTAGTAACTAGTTAGTAATTAACGAAACAAGTGCCTTCACGGCTTTAATCAGCCCAGTAACTTCATTCGCCTCGCACCTTGGTAAGGTAGACGCTGGTAGAGCTGCCCGTTTGTAGAACTACCGAAAGGGAGAGTGTGTTATGTACTTATGTGACTCATAGATGAGAGAACCTTTAGGAACACTGGATTCATACCTTTGGAAATTTAGGAACTCTAATTTAAGTTTATGTTTCAATTACCCTTGAGGGAGCAATACCCCACACATAAGGATCGTCGTGTGACCATCAGGTGCAACTCAACAGACAGAGGGATAGACCGAAATCGACTGAGAGAGTAAGACCCGGCACGTAAGGGTCATCGTGCATCTAGCAGATGCAACTTGACAAACTAATTAAGTTATCACGTCTCGGCGAACTCATCACTTAGATAATCTACTTAGAATAATTGAACTTTACTTGATTGTTAATTAATTCCAACAAATGAATATAGGGGGATTCAAATAATCCTAACCGCCGCTAGCATTTTGCAATCAAACAGGTAACTTTGATTTATTGCAAACAGATTAAATTGCACAACTCTAAACCCTTATCTCTTTATTATTATTATTTTCCAAAATAAGTAACGTGAATTGTTTAGACGAAACGACAATTCTTGTGGATACGATACTCTACTTATCACTTTATTACTTGATAAACGATTTGGTACATTTGCTATGATAAGTAACATTTAATGAATTAAAGTAAAAACTACATAATTTCAAGTATAATGTTATAAATGAACAAATTTATCTATCTAGGGTCTAATAGTGAGATAGTTACTTCATTTGTCGAAGAATATGTTTGTCTTCCAGAAGAAGCTTCTCCTTCAGTTGAGAGCTTTTTAATTAATAAACCAGGATCCTTTGGTTTAGGTAAACTATTTTCACTACTCAACATTACAACCACTGATGTCATGTTTGGTCTATCATCAGGATGATTTTGTAGGCATAGTAGACCAATTTGAATGCAACGTAATGCTTCAGATTCAATACATGAGTGCCTTAAATAGTCATCGATCAATTTGAGTGGAATGCCCTCTTTCCACAATCTCCATGCCTACAAAAGTTCAATAGATTTTTCATACACCACTATAATATACTATAATATAAGAGAAATATTGTGTTTAGAAAAACTTACATATCCAATAAGATTATGATCTTGCTCATGGTAGCTAAGTGCTCTATTTTTCTTTCCACTGATAATTTCTAATAATAATACGCCAAAGCTAAATACATCTGATTTGATAGAAAATAATCCATCAGTAGCATATTCAGGTGCCATATAGCCGCTGAAAGGAATCAACATATTATTATTGAAATGTTACATTGATCATAGAAAAAGTTTGTTATCTTATAAGATACTTACTATGTGCCAACGATTCTGTTTGTTCTTCCCTCAATTTGATCACCTCCACACATTCTAGCCATGCCAAAATCTGAAATTTTGGGATTCATATCATCATCCAATAAAATATTACTCACTTTCAGATCTCTATGTATAATTCGTAATCTTGAATCTTGATGAAGATAAAGAAGCCCCCGAGCAATTCCAAATATAATGTTAAAGCGTGCAGACCAATCCAACAATATACTCCGAAATGGATCTGTAAAGTGTGTTCAATAAGTTTATTAGTCATTTCTTTGCATAAAAATTAAACTTATATCATACCAAATATTACACTTTGCAAAAAATTACTCACCAAAAAGAAATGTATCCAAACTTTTGTTGGACATGTATTCATAAATCAACATTTTCTCATCTCCTTCAATACAACAACCAACAACCTTAACAAGATTTCGGTGTTGAAGTTTAGTACATAATATAACTTCATTCTTAAACTCTTGAAGTCCTTGTCCAGAACTCCTTGAAAGCCTTTTGACAGCAATTTCTTGTCCGTCAAGCAATGTACCCTATATATAATTATAGTTGAAATTGTTTGATAAATAATGTTTTTTATTTATATTTTGTCCACTTGACTAGAAATGTTGTAAGTTTACCTTGTATACCGGTCCAAAACCACCTTCACCGAGTTTGTTGTCAAATGAGAAGTTTTTTGTTGCCTTGAGTATTGTAGCTTGATCAAAGATAGGAAGCTCAAAATCTTCATGTGAGTCCTCATGTTTCTCTTCTGAACTTGTAGTTTTCTCTATTCCTTCTTTTAGTCAATGTCATGTAAAAAAATGAAACTTTGATTGGAAATTTATTACTTGAAGCATCATACAAAATGTCTGTTTTAATAAGAAACTACACAAGTGAAATTGCATGAAATGCTCTAAGATATTGATGAATCCCATTAATTAATTTCAGAATCTTGAGAAATCTAAAAGGCACTACGCTTAAGAAACTTACCTTTATACTTTGTCTTTGTTATATAAATGTAGGTCACTGCCAATAACATCAAAAGGACTACCGAAGATGTAATTGATACAGCCAATACAACGGTTTTAGTATTTGCATTTTTATCACCTGCAATTATATGATTTCCAAACAAAATCAATGATCATCAAAATGAATGATATATTCACATTAAGAACAATAAAGAGAAAGACAATAGAAGCCTTTACCGATGTCTGATGCATCCGTTCGGACATATAGGTCTTGTCCGCTTTGTGAAACCCTCAAATCGACAAGATCACCAAACCAGATAGAACAACCGCTACCTGCTCCACTTGTGTCTAAACTTGAGTAAGCAGTGCAAGAACAATTTTGCAAACATTTAGTCTTGCAATCATCAAGTGTCATTTTCTCATCAATCCAAGAATGCGTAGTATCTGGTAATTTCATTCCACTAATTCTTTTAAACCCATCTCTGTCTTTGATCCCACAACTCCAATTACTATTACGCACACATCCTTGTGTCCAGTCCATTGCACTCCACTGTTGTGGCGATTTCGGTATAAACCCATCTAAACACTGACACATGGGCGATGCATTAATCGTGCATAGCCCATTTTCCCTACAAACATTGTACACATCACAACTATCTTGTGGTAAAGTTTGGTAAACATTCCATGTTTTGGACTCTGAAATCCAAATGAGGCGTAGACGAACCGAAAGTGTTCGGTTCAAAACAACAAAAGAAACCACAGAACTATTCTTGAGTGTAAACAAATAATATACCTCATCTTGATTGTTGACAAACTCATAATCATATAGTGGGTTTTCGGTTAATCCAATTACTCCGCTAGATCGAGGACCAGTCCATGGTCCTGTTCTATAGAGTTTTGTTGAGCCTTTCCAAATAAAGCTTTCAGGATTAGGAGTTAGTACCATAGCTGAAGTAAAGTCACTCGAAGATGGATCGTCCCAATTTTTCCACGCAACGAGACTCCTATTAAGATCCTTTCTTTTATCCCATCCAGCCTTCATTCCTGATAATATTGTATCACATGGATAATCAAAACTTTGCCACAAAAAAATTTCTTCACCACCATTTTTAAGTACTAAATTTCCATCGTCCAAGAGTTGCGCAATTGGACTTGAAACCTTTTCTATTGTCGTGTTTGTTGACCATAATAGGGATTGATTTTTATCGAGAAGTACAAGATTTCCATCTTGACTTATGATCAACTTGCTAGAAGTATCTTTGATTGGATTGTCACGATTGGCAACCCAAACAACTCTTCTAACCGGGATATTTTTGTACCAAATTCCAACATAGCGGTTCGTGGAATTACCTGGGTTGAAGAAACCCAACTCAAATACTCCACCCTTAGAAACCAAGGTGCTTCCATCAGGAAGTGATTGTGTAATTGTATCGGTTGCGAATGAAATTTTGGAGAAGAATAATAGTAGCTTGGCAATAACAAGAATGGTAAGAAGAATTGCCATTTTGTGTTTGATTAGGGGATATAATTAATACAAAAAATTATATATATATATAGATGGAGAATTTGGAGTTTCGTGATTTGCAAGTATCGAGGGGTCACTTGGATTTCATGTACTTACAAAATAGAGCATTCTGGTCTACAAGGTTGCAATTTTCAATTTCTTTTCATCTGAGAAAACACAGAAAGTCATTCCATAGTAGTTTATTTATTTAGTCAAAGTTGAAAATACTATCCATTTTGTTGATGTGACATATGTATGCGACTATGCTACTGATATATTGGTAAATAAATCATCTATTAAATTTAAAGAAATAGCAAGTGGTCTAAAGGTCATTGACATATCGTATATTTTAGGGATAATTGTAATAGCACACATCACGAGTAACAAGAATAATTCATCCTTTGGTTTTTTTAATCATTTTTAGGACTAAGAACTGTTTTGGAGTGTAATACTAATTTCAACATTCTTTGATTTTTTTTATTTTTAATTTTTATAAAGTTAGAATTCAAAGCATCATTAATAACCAAGGCATCCAGTTTTTGTTGACATCCCACGGTTGTAACCTATTGTCTCTAAGAATTTAAGTAATAATAAAAAATAAAAGAAAAATGTTAACTTGTGCCCTTGGGGCATAAGTTAAGAAGGCAAATTTAAAAAGTTTTTCTTGAAACTTGTGCATTCAATATTTTAAAGTTGCAAAAGTTATATTATCAATATAAAATTTATTTGTTAAATACAACTCTTTAGGGACTAGACCAAAACACAAAAAATAATAACCAAAGTTTCTCAGCATCGGCCTCATTAAAATTTTGGAAGGAAAACACATAGGGGTATAACCCTATGAAAGGAAAAGAAGTATAGAGTAAACAACAACACCCATAGAACCCTTGAAACCAAACAAATTTAAACTAATTGCAATTCAATTAGTGTTACATTTACCCTAATAAATCAAAGAAGGTAGCAATGTTAAGAATCATGGAATCAAAGGGAGAAAGATCAGACATGTAAGTAAGATAGAGAGCATAGTTGTATTCATCGGGTATAAGACCAACTGAAAACATAGTAGAAAAGTATAGATTGATAAAAGATGATTTGAGATACAATGGAGTGTCTTATTTATATCCTTCTATGACTCTAACTAGAGTGGTTAACTAACCATAACCACCTAACTATAGTGGTTAACTAACTATAACCGCCTAAGTAACACTTAACTAATTTTAACTATCTTAACTAACTTCACACGACTTCCAACTATTTTAAGAAGCCATAAAACTTCCTTGGAACTATGAGCATTAGGAGAATGTGTGTTCACCAAGAAAGCTTTAAAATTTGAAAACCTGGAATAGAGAATGTGGTGGACGCCCTAGTGTAATCACTAGTTATGGAACCTCTAGCAATAATTTGTTAGAGATATGTTATTTCAACAACCATTTGTGAGACAACTTTTGGGATAACCATAAATATATAAAATAAAGTATATATTGACACGAAAACCAAAATAATAGAGAGACAAAATAAAAACGTAATGTAAGTATGAGAGAGAAAGTTGTCACAAAAGTTGACAAAAAGTGGTTGTACAAATATCATTTTTTAATTTGTTAATAGCAGAGAAATTGGAAACCCTTTTATGATCGAAATACATGTTATTTCTACAAAACCAAATGGTGTCCACTATATTGATAATAACAGCAATAACGACATCTTTGCATTGAGCCAACTTATTGCAAATAGCGCAGAATTTCTCAGATGAGATACAACCTTGCCACACATTATTTGTAACCTCTAAAAACAACTTAAGTGTAATATCCACAAAAATAGAAAATAAAATAGGTATTTAAAACACGCTTTTCAGTCTTCAACCTGACTTGGTCAAAGGTTTCTAAATTTGAAAGAAAGGCATTGGTCTTAGACTTGTCCAATGACTCACCCCATTAGTGTTTTACTCTTTGACCAATAACTTTGAAGTATTTTTTCATTATCATCCTTAAGATCGAGGTCTCCATGTGAGTATGCTTCTGAAATTGTGAAAGGTCCTGACCATCTAAACATTTGTTTTCCAAGAAAAATTTGAGTCCATATTTAAAGAGTAAAACTTTATCCCCCCACATGAAATTCTATTATTTGAATCTTATCTCTGCCACAAATAATGGTTTGATACCTTTTTCATTGTTATTCCTTGTGTATATAGAGGTTATGAGGCTATACACGCAATTATAGTAAATAATTACAATTAATGAGAACAAATCAATTTTTGATTTGTGTCCTTATTTACGGAACAAACTAATAAATATAATAAGGAGAACAAATCAACTTTCACATCCCCCTTCCAATTGATGCGGATGGTCAATGAGCATCAATTTGCCAACAAGAAACTGGTGACGTGGGCCCGAAATAACCTAGGTAATAAAATTCCACGCATTTTCCTCTCACAAACACCATTCTAAACTCCTTACTATTTTCATCATTGTAGTCACCAGAAATATTGACCACAAACTCTTTGACTAGCTTGTCATAACATGTACCTAGGTCAAACACAATCTTCATTAAACCAGCACCTTCCACAAGCTCAACAATCTCCATGCACTCTAGAGCATCCTTGCTTAGCTTTCTCTCATGATCAATCCTTCTTTGAAAAACAAACTTCCACTTCTTGACACTTTCTTCAGAATGGAAGGAAACATTATCTAAGGGGCAGAAGGGACATTGACAGCAAGTATCTCTGTAACAGCCCGTTTTTCGTTAAAATTATTTTAATTATTTATTATGTATGTTTACATGTGATTACTTGTCATTGTGTGTATTTTATTTGGGATTTGGTAGATTTTGGCTTAATAAGGTTATTTTAGTCATTTTAGACTATGGGTATTTTGGTCATTTGGTGAGGAAGGGTAAATTAGTCATTTTGTTATAAAGGTTATTTTTAGTATTTCAAGTGGGAATAATTATTTTTACTAAGTTACTAATGAGTTGGGGTAATTATTTTAGAGACGGTAATTATTCGTTATTTTGACGGTTTAAGTGTGTAGTAACTTCGGTGAAATAGTTGGTAAGAATATTGTGCCCATTAAGACAACTAGAGATTAAGCTCATTTGTGTAGTGACTATATAAACATAGTCTTGTGAGAAATTAGGCCATTACAATCATTTTTACAAAAACATTTTGAGATAGAGATAGAGAGAAAGGAGATCTAGAGGAGCTCAAGGGAGAGAGCTTGAGATTGGTGGAAAAAAATGGGCCCCGATTTTCTGCCAGACAATTTGGGAAAAATTCAACTTTTTCACCCTTTTCTGTTTTGAATTGGATTTTGGTGTAAACATGAAAGTTTTAGATAAAGATGTTAGCTTTCTAATGGAATAATTTTTAGATTTTGAGTTATGGTGAAAATACTACAAGTGAGTCTTGATGCAATTTTACGAAAATTCAACATAACTATTTTTAAGTGAACCCAAAACTTATGTTTTGGTCCTAAACCTCAAAACTTCGAGTACTAGGAGTCTAATCAGGATGTTTAAGAGTATTTAACCTATGACATGATGGATCTAACTTGATTTTGTTTTCGAAATGAGTCGGTTTTGCAAAATTACAAAATGAGATGAACTTAAGTGAATTTTGGGAATAATCGGAATAGGCCTATGAAACGTATATGTATATGCTACTGCACTCATATGTGAATTGTGGATATACTTGGTTGAGGCATTTGAACTTGGTTACATTGATTTTGGTGGAATAATCGGAAAATGTTATTTTTGCAAACATAGACGAACTTTGTCAAATTAATACTTTGTAGTCGGATAACTTGTAAGAGACTTTGAATTCATGTTAATATGATAGCATGTGAATGAATTGTTGAGGATTGGTTGTTTAAATTGATGAATGTAAAGATGTGGCTAAATGTTCGTCTTTATGCGAAATGTGAATTTAGAACCTTATCGTTTCTTTGAGGTGGTGAATATTATTAATGATTATGATTTTGATTATTTTGGTGATTTATAATAGATGAATTGAATGATGACTCTTGTTGAATATAACTTGTGAATTATGAGGTGAAGGTGTTTTGTTTGGTGATGACTATTTTAAACTTTCTTTTAGTGAGTTTTTAAAGTTTGAAGTCTTTGTAAATCGATTTGCAAAATTTATGGAAGCACTTGAAACTTGTTCTATCTTACTTTTTAGAGACTCGATCTCTAATTGTAAGTTAGGACAAGCTCCACAAATATTGGTGTCTTCGGCTTTTGAGGCTTTGGGACATTAATAGTAGGTGACTCTTTAGGAGGAGTTACAAACAGTTCTTTCTTTAGAGATGCATGTTCGTTTTTGAAGTTTTCAAAATCTTTCTTAATTTATGCAATTTCGGCTTCCAATTTGAGAATTGTTCTCTTTTAGGTTCCGATAGTTCTAAAGGCATTCATAGCATCTCCATGCATTTCTACTAGATAAACATTTTGTAACTCATCATAGGATGGATTAAATTTAGAATTCCGGTCACTAAACTCAATTGATTTCATTCTTTGTCCCATGAAGCATAGTTGAGCAATCTCATCATTTTCGGAGTCACTTTTTGTAGATGACACTTCATCGTCTTCCCATGCTATGTAAGCTCTCCTTCCTCTTGACTTATCTAAATGTGAGAAAAACACAAGAAGGGGGGTTGAATTGTGTTAGCTTTTTCTTCTCCTAAAACTGAAATCACTGGTCAGAACCTGATAGCGTTCAGCTTCTGAAGTAATGTTCAGAGTCTAAATGCAGCGAATAAGTAAGGAGAGAGATAAAGAAGAAAGACATAAAGTAATTTATAGTGGCTCCTTCCATAATCCGGAAGGAGTGCACTCCCCTTGCACTTCCAAGGAGAGTTCACTAAAATCAGTATCTAATTACAATTGCTCAAATACAAAAGCAAGACACTTCAAACTACTCAAGCACAAAAGCAAGAAGTTTCCTATGCTCAAGCACAACTGCAAGAGACTTCCTATGCTCAAGCACAAAAGCAAGAGACTTCTATTCAAATAGAATTACAAAGAAAAATGCTTGAGGTTGAACACTTGATATACAATCAGTGGTGTTCACAATACAAATCAGATACGACTCTTAAGACTCTAGAATTTCTAAGATATGAAAGTTGTTAAGAAATTCTAAGTGAACTATGATGTGAAACAATTTCAGTAGAGGTTTGACACTTGTGAAATTGTTGTAAGAGTCTTGCCAATATTCAGGTCTTCACTCCTTTATATAGAGATGTGAGAGATATGTTGGAAATTTCCAGCACACCACAAAAGAGTCATTGTTGGAGCTTAATTAAATCATCAATGATTTGTTGCTTGATTTAGTTATTGTCATGGGAAGGAACAATTTCAAATCCATTCCAAGAATAGACGATAACCAGCATTGATATAGTTGTTATGTTATACTATAGCAGACATGAGGAGTGGAGGAGTGGAGTAATGGAGTAGTGGTTGTACAATTGTACTATTGTCCTTTTCCTGCGCTATTCAGTGGATAAGCATCGAATGCCTTTAAATTCCTCTTAATTAGTCGTTGCTTCAGGCTTCCATTCCTTCTGCAATCATAGCATTCAGAATAACAACATTTAACTAACTGAAGCTTCCAGTCTTCAGCTTCTGATGATGTCAGCTTCTGGTAAACAGCTTCTGATGACAATTTTTGATGAACAGCTTCTGGTGAACTGCTTCTGATGTCTTCAGATGCTATTTTCTTCAAACTCTCTCTTGCAACATAAGCTCTCTTTTTGTAAATTCCATTGCTCTCATTTGTTCTTCCAGAACCTATGCTTGATATAAAGACACTTGAATTTTTGTCTTTGGTCCTACACACTTGAACAAATATTAGCATATCCAATTAAAATTTTTAATACCTTGTTATCATCAAAACTCAAAGGGTAATGTTAAACACATTTTGAGCTTCTTCTCTTGCTTTGAATTCTTCTTTCTGTTCAGCCATATTCCTTTTCAGATTTTCAACTAGCATCTTTTGTCCAAGGAGTTCTTTTTCCAGCTTCTTGATCTTCTGTTCTTGATCAAAATCAACTTTCAGCTTCTCAGGGTTTGAAGTTTCAGACATCTTCAAATTAGATACCCAGGATAAGTCAAGATTCTTATCAGCATTAGAAGAGATGACTGAGGTAACATTCAAAAGAATGGAGAGTCTGAGATGTATAATCTTCTATTTGCTTCACTTTTGTTGACTTCCACTTCTTTCATGCTACTGATAACATCATTGAACCAACTAATTAAAGACTGATAATTGGCTTCAATTGATAGCTTCTGAATTTAACACATTATTGTGTCTACTCTTTCTCTTAGAGCAGTCCTCTGATCTTCATAGAACACTGTGTGAATAGGATTGTTTCTAGCTTTCATTAGCTTGTTCAAATCCTCAAAAATGTTCTCACATACCTCTTTTAGTACAATAGAATATAGTAAAAGGGTAGGAGGGGGTGAGACAGTTATAGTTTCAGGTTGAAGATTGGTTTGAGTTGAAGAACTAGGTGCATCTATGTTTAGAACTTCAACAGTTTTAGATAAGGTAGGTTCAAAAAAAGGTGGATCATGAACAGACTCTAGAACAAAAGGTGCAGATGAGTCTAAGGTTGTGTTAACTTGAATATCATGCTCATCTTCAGCATCCGAATCTGCTGAGATTGTAAAACGAGGTTCAAGAGAAGGTTCATGAGAGTGTTGAGAATCAATTGTGGCTTTTGAAGATATAATAGGTAATGCTACAATGATTGGTTGTACATCATGAGTTTGTTCTTCTAATACTAAATCATTAGGATCAGATACAGTTTTGTCAGGTGATGAAGACTCATGTGTATCTAGAATTGGAGAATCTGGCTTAGTTTCAGGTTGTTGTTGTTGGGGGATTTCTGAAACAGATGCATCATGAACTGCTTAAGAGGCTTTCTCTGAGTTTGACACATAACTAGGTAATTCACCTTTGTAATGATCAGACAATTCATCAATTACAGAAGATTCTCTAGTTTGTATTGATGGTTGTGGTTGAGATGATGTTGTTTTAAGATTATCAAAAGCTGGCTCAACTAGATCATCTTTAAACTGCTCATCAACAGGTATAGTTTGAAGTGGTTGTATATATGGAGGTTGAAGTGGATGATTAGCAAGCAGTTTCTGACAAACATCAATTCTCCTTTGAGACAAATCACATATTCTCTCTAGAACAGAGGGGTACATAGACACATAAACATCATCAGGAGGCTTTTTATGAGTTTTGGTAGATGGTGATGGGGTAAAGCCTTTTCTATTCAAGGGAAAATTGTCAATAGAATCTGAGGAGGGTGAGGATGAGGTAGAGTCTAGATCTTTTGTATTATTATCAAAGATGTTGAACCTGAATAATCCAAGAAGGCCTTCTTGGATTTCCTCTTCTTGCTTGCAACTCTTAGTGGAACACCAACTCAAGTTTCTGGTATTGAGCTAAGATTGATGATTTCTCTAGTTTTCTCATAGTGAGTGGTCACATATGCAGCAAGAACTTCAGCATTGTCTTGCATGGAAATTGGAGGAAAGTTAACCATCAGGTCAGGCACAATCATAGATTCCTTCAAGTCATATTCCAGCTTGTCAACATTTTTCACAATGCCCATGCTCCTCAGAGTAAATCCATTGATGTATTTTCCAATCATTGTTCCAAGATGAACATCAAAGACAACACCGGAATTTTTTAGGGCAGTGAGAAGAACTCCTTGATAGAAAATTTTTGATAGTAGTCTTCCATAAGGAATAAATTTCCTATTGTCTTTTTGAATTTTCTTCAGAGCCCAAATCATATGATGAAAAATGTATTTAGGCAAATTCACTTTCTCATATTTTACCAGAAATTATAGAAAAAACTTTGTGGTCCAATGACAGAGTGTCAGTGCCACCTCCCTTTGCTAAGAAGCATTCCTGAATTAGCTTATGAAGAACTCTATGTTCTTTTTGCATGTGCTTGTACTTCTCATAAGCATTGTGCTTGTACAAAGCTTCATAAGTGATTTGAATCCAGGATTTTGTCTTCTTGCTAAAATCCCACTGAAACTCTCATCATTGGATCTTCTTGAAGCTTTTCCAATGGTTTCCTCTGTAATGGTGATAGGGATTCCCGTTACATTGGAATGAATCTCTGTTCCTGTGAACTTCTTCAAACCCATTTCTTGTCTTGTCTTCCCTTCCAAACTCTTGTCACCAGCAATCTTTTCACGCTCTTCTTGCTTAGCAGCATCTTTGTTGTACACTTTAGCCCTAACCCAGAAGTACTTCACCATGTCTTCATAAGTTGGTCCATTCAATATACCAAAGTAACCATCCATTTCATGATGAAGAAGATAGTTGGAGAGATTAACTTTGTGATGTTTCAACGACACAAAATCCACCAGACTTTCAACTTGTACGATCAACTCATCTTCTCTAATTTCCATTGTTCTAGGCTTGATATGGTAAGATTCAGCATAATCTATTTGCATGGGGAGAGCTTGACTAGAAGTTGATTCGGCCATGATGATTGATGAAGATTTTAGGGTTCTAAAGGTTTGATTTTTGAAAATGAAGAGTTTTTAGAGAGACATCCCAAAATCAGAAAGTGTAGGAAGTGAAGTGAGAAGTGTGTGTGAGTATGTCTAAGTGTTTTTAGCAAAACGGTTGCAATTCAGACAGGGAACAAACAAACACAAACATTAATGACAAAGAGGCGCGACATAGTACATTCAAAGCTAAAAATTCATCATTGCCCTATTAGTTATAAACCAATACAAATAGACCACGTCAGAGGTTCTCAGAGTAACTACTATGTTAGTGGGACAAGTGTCACTAAAAAGTAACTTCCAACGTTTCCACTAACACTGCTATCAGAAGCAAGAAGTCCAGAATCTGGAGTTCAGATGCTGATGTCATTAGAAGCATATTTTCCTCAAAATCTCAGTGAAGAGCTTTTGAACAACTTCAGAACCTAAATTCCTATTCAGAGGCAAGCATTTAATCAGACACAAAGTGCATGTTTAAATTTTTCTTAATAAAATCAAATCTTTCAACGGTTAAAGGCTTAGTGAATATATCAACCCATTGATGATCAGTATCAATGAATTGTATATCCAAAATTCTTTTTTGAACATAGTCTCTAATAAAGTGGTGTTTGATTTCAATATGTTTAGCTCTTGAATGTAAGATTGGATTCTTAGACAAACAAATAGCAGCAGTATTATCACAATAAATGGGAATATTGTTTTTATTAATCTTATAATCCTCCAACAAATGTTTCATCCAAAGTAGTTGTGTACAACAACTTGCAGCTGAGATGTATTCTGCTTCTGCTGTTGACATAGCAATGATTGCTTGTCTTTTGCTAGCCCATGATATCAGATTCTCACCAATAAACTGACAGTTTCCACTAGTTGATTTTCTTTCAATCCTGTCACCAGCATAATCAACATCACAGAATCCAACCAACTTATAATCTAAGGATTTCCTATAAAGGAGTCCAAGATTAGTTGTTCCTTTCATATATCTTGAGATTCTCTTAACAACTGTTAAGTGAGATTCTCTAGGATTTGACTGGAATCTTGCACACAAGCATACACTGGATAAAATATCAGGTCTAGATGCAGTGAGATATAACAAAGAACCTATCATACCTCTGTACTGCTTCTGATTAACCTTTGATCATGTATCTCCTTTGCTTAAGGTGCAAGTTGGATGCATTGGTGTCATTTCTTTACAATTCTCAAGATTGAACTTTTTCGGAAGCTCCTTAGTATACTTTGTCTGATGAACATACACTCCATCTTTGCATTTATTGATTTGAATTCCAAGAAAGAAATTCAATTCTCCCATTATACTCATTTCAAATTCATCCTGCATTAACTTAGAAAATTCCTTGCAAAGATATGCATTACTAGAACCAAGTATTATATCATCAACATAAATCTACACAACAAGAATGTCTTTCTTAAGAGTCCTTCTGAAGAGTGTTGTGTCAACCTGACCTCTTTTAAAATCATTTTCAATCAAGAAATTACTTAGTTTATCATACCAATCTCTGGGAGCTTGTTTTAGACCATATAGTGATTTCTTAAGTTTATAAACATGGTCAGGATACTTCAGATCCTCAAAACCAAGAGGTTGCTTGACATGCACTTCTTCAGATATCACACCATTGAGAAATGCACTCTTAACATCCATTTGATATAATATTATTCCATGATTAACTGCATAGGATAGAAGTAACCTGATTGCTTCCAATCTTGCAACTAGAGCAAATGTTTCAAAATAATCAATGCCTTCTTGTTGACTGTAACCTTGAGCAACAAGTCTGGTTTTGTTTCTAACTATTTCTCCCTGTTCATTGAGTTTGTTTCTGAATACCCATTTTGTTCCAATAATGTTTTTATGCTCAGGCTTGGGCACCAAATCCCACACATCATTTCTTTGAAATTGATTGAGTTCTTCTTGCATTGCTAGTATCCATCCATCATCTGAAAGTGTTTCATCAACAGTAGCAGGTTCTATCACTGACAACAATCCCATCATAGACTTTTTTTGTCTGAAATATGATCTTGTTCTTCTAATACTCTCTTTGTTTCCAATGATCAGATCCTCTGGATGTGAAGACTTGTATTTGAATTTATTCTTGGATTGATTAGCTTACTGAGAACCATCTTGAGCTTCATCAGAAGCTACTTCATTTTGAGCTTCTGGAGTCTGGTCAGGTTTTGAAGTATCTTCAGGTACCTGTATATCTGCAAAACTTTCACCTTGCTCTAGATTTTTGTTTCCAGACTCTTTCATCAAATTGGATGTGCATTGATTCTTCAACACATTGTGTTTCTGAATTATACACTCTGTATGCCTTTGACCTTTCAGAGTAACCTAAAAAGATTCCTCTTTGGGCCTTGGCATCAAATTTCTTTAGGTAGACCTTATTATTTAGAATGTAACATATACATCCAAATTGACGAAAGTAAGAGATATTAGGTCTTCTTCCTTCGAAGAGTTTATATGTTGTTTTCTCCAATATAGTTCTGATATAGATTCTATTTTGGACATAACATGATGTGTTTACTGCTTCTTCCCAGAAATGTTTAGCCAAATTGTTTTCATGAATCATGGTTCTAGCCATTTCTTATAAATTTCTATTCTTTCTGTCTACAACCCCATTTTGTTATGGAGTTTTAGGAGAAGAGAATTCATGGACAATTCCATGTTTTTCACAAAAAGTTTCAAATGGCTCATTTTCAAATTTTCCACCATAATCACTTCTGACCTTTAAAATTTTCTTTTCTTTTTCATACTAGATTTGAGTGCAGAAGTTACTAAACACATCATATGTATTATCTTGTCTTCTCAGGAATTTAACCTAAGTCCATCTACTGTAATCATCAACAATGACTAATCCATATTTACTTCCATATAAAGATACAGTGTTAACCGGTCCAAATAAATGAATATGGAGTAATTCTAAGGGTCTCGAGGTTGAGACAATGTCTTTTGTTGTAAAAGATGATTTAAAAATCTTCCCCTTCTGGCATGCACCACAAAGTGCATCTGAATGATATTCAATGTTTGGTAAGCCTCTGACAAGTTGTAACTTACTATGCTTAGAGACTAATCTTCAGTTACCATGTCCCAACCTTTTGTGTCATACCCATTTCTTATCATTCACTGATAGAAGGCAAACTACATTCTGATCAACCAGTTCATAGAAGTTAATTTAATAGACATTATCTATCCTCTTTCCCTTAAATACAATGCAATTGTCATTTTTGTCGACTACTGTGCAATGGGTCTTATCAAACATCACATCATAACCAGTATCATAAAACTGACTGATACTAAGCAGTTTATGTCTAAGATCATCTACCAACCACACATTATTAATAGAGATAGAAGAATTACCAATAGTTCATGTGCCAATAAACTTGCCAGTTTGGTTGCCTCTTGTCATACCCCAATTTTTGATCCAAAATACCACTGACACGTGTCCTCTAACCCCGACCAAGTTCCAAGTCGGGCCCTCTTCTCTCTTTATTTCATTTTTATTGTTCTTATAATTTTTAATTGTTAAGTTCCATCTTTTATTTATATTTTTTAATTATCCTTAATTAACTTTAATCTTGTTTTAAAAAAAAAACTTTTTATTCTCATTATTTGTTTTTTGATTTTCTTTTTCTTTTACCTTATTATTATTGTTAGTCTTTATCATGTTTCCTTCTTTTATTTTATTATTTATTTTCTTATTGTCCGATAATGTCCAAAAAAAATGGTCCTGATCCAAAAGTGGCAGCCTGTCACGCGCCTCATCTGAGGCAATCCTAAGCCAGCTTTCACACACATCTGCAAGCAAATCCCAAACTCGTTTCATCCAAAATCCAAGAACAGACTAGGTTTGTTCTTCCCCACAAGCCAGGAGATTCGGTTTTTAAAAATACCCTAAGTCCAACACTATAAATAACAACCTGCGGAACAAAAATGTTTCACGTACAAACAGCCAAAAAAGCCATCAAAACATGCATTCAAAATCGCACAAAAACCTGCAAAGAAATAAAAACGATTCATTCATCATCATCACCAATCGACCCAAACCCTCATTCAAACCCTAATTAGTCACCAATCTAATCCAACACCTCAATCCATAACCAGTCACAAACAAAATTTCAATCGGCCTCATTTCACAAACCCATTCAAACGACACAAAAACTAACACCCAAACCGTTCGCAAATCCGAGCCACTGCAACAATCACAGATACACGAAGACAACACAAATCACAGGTTCACATAACCGCAACAGCACCCAAAAGCACAATCGGCCAGAAACAGCAAGGAAGGATCACGCAAATCGCACCAAAAACAAAACAGTGTTCAAACCGTACAACAACTCGTCAAACAGGATACCAAATCGGAACAAGAAGAATCAGAAAGTTAGAAATTTATCTTTCCTTCATTGTTGTTGTTTATTTAGATCTAGGGGGCATGGTTTACTTTCTTTGATTTTTGGTTTGAGAAAAGTATAAGGAAATAGGGGTAGAAGAAGATAGAAGAAATTTTTTTAAAAAAATATATAATATAGGGTTCCGGCGCGGTGGTGCCGCCGCACCGACCGGCCAACCGTCGCCGAAAACCCCATACTGTCGTGAAACCCACCGGTTTCTGGGCTACTGTTGGTATTCTTAAAGGAGAGAGAGGAGAGAGCGTATATGAGAGAAAGAAAAGAAGAGATTTGAGGAAGAGAGAGAAATGATATGGAAAATGAAAGAAACTGAGGGGAACCCCTATTTATATAACTATCCAATCCTATGCGTGTCGGTACACGCACCAACCATGTACCCTCGCCTCGTACGCGTTTGATTTTAATCCATGGCCATCAAAACTTCCCCCTGATCAAATCAGAGCCACGTGATCATGATCAGATGGCTCTCATTAACTCCCTTCGGGCCCAAACGCGCCTGCCTTCCCCTTGAGCCCAATTCCACTTTTTTCTTTTTTATTCTGCACACCCCCATAATACTGCTGCATCCCCCTGTATTCATTTTTTTATCCTTTATATTCTTATCATGTTTATTTTCTCCATGCATTTTTATTTTAATTACATTTTATCTTGCTGCATCTTATATTTATTTTAGTTTGCTTTTGCATTTTTATTTTATTAAGCATTTTTAAGTTATTAGAATGTATATTTAGGCTTAATGTAAATTTATCATGCATATTTATTTTTCCGCAGACTTTAGAATGTATATTTAGGCTTAATGTAAACCATTCATGTGCGTGTGTGTGTGTGCGCGCGTGCGTGTGTGTTTTATATTTATGCTTCATAGTTTAGGTTAAAGGTTTTTGTGGTGATCCAACGTCACCACGAAATACCTACGCTTTATTTTCTTACTCCGTTAGTTATAAATTTGATTTAATGCAAACAACCACAAAACCACAAAAAATATTTTTTAAAATATACCTTGATCCACATCAAGTGACCCCATTTTATTTCTTTTTCTTAATCAAACTTAAATCAATTTAATCTTACTTTGAGTAATTATTTTTCAATATTAAAAAACACACACAACCTTATTTGCCACTTGGCTTTTGTTTTAAAACTTTTTCAAAACTAACAAAAAACACAAAACCAATCAAACGTCAATTTCTACCCCGAACTACGAGGTTTTGATCCCTCACGGGTACGTAGGCAAAGGGCACTCCTCCTTCCAAATCATAAAAAATGTAAATAAAAAATGTTTCTTTTCTTTTTATCACTTTAATTCCATTTTTAAAAGCAAGTAATTTATAGCACGAAAAATAAATAAAATCAAGAGGTTCTCGTAGAGTACTACGAATATTTAGGGTGCTAACACTTTCCCTAAATATAACTAACCCTCGAACCTTTAATCTTATCAAAATGGGTAATTTGAAATTTTTTCCCCTTTTCTTAAAAAATTTAAAAGTTTAGTCGTGAAATAATTAGTGAGTCAAAAGCTAATCAAATAGAATTGATCTCCGAAAAATGACACGACACCTCCAAATTTCACATCTCATCCCTCTTTCATTGTTAGGGTAAGGAACATAGACTTCTCTCATGTCATATGTCTTGAGCAACCGCTGTCCAGGTACCATGATCTTTGCTTTTCCTTTACTCTTAGGCATATCTGTAACATTGCCAATTTCATTTTTAGGTACCCATATTCTTATGGGTTCTTTGGGGTTAGTACTAGAAATTTTACTCTTCTTCTTTTGTACCTCATGCTGGAAGTTTAGTGGCTTCTGTTCACTCAATACCTTAGGTTTAACACCTTTTGGTTTTTGGTACCCAAGAAGCAACAACTGTTTTCCTCCTCTGCTGCTTAGGTTTAAGATACCAGACTCTGAGTTCATCAGACTCTGAGGTATAGGTTCTGATCTTTTCAGAATCTTAATCTTTGGAGTCTTAGAATCGGAGTTGGTCATTACCTTAGACTTCGAGTTCTTTGACTTTGAAACAATCTCAGTCTTAGAGCTAGAAGCTTCAGGTTCTGACTGGACAACAATTTCAGACTCAGCACATTCAGGTACAAAGAAAGTTTTCAAACCTTCCTTAATACATTCACAACATGCTTTAAGACTGATTTCATTAGGTTTCCCTTATGAGAATCCAATCCCTTTACCATTGTTCTTGTAAATGCTATAAATCATAGAAGCTACTTTGCTTCTGTCAATGCCAAATATAATAAAATCTTCAAGAGCAATTTCATGTTTACCTAAAGATTTTCCATCACCCTTTTCTTGCAGCTTCTAACCAAGATACTTGATCTTCTCTTCATAAGTTTTACAAATGAAGTCAAAACCTCTAAGTCCTTCTTCATAAGCTTTCAAATCCAATAGAGTCTTTTCTTGTTGTTTCATTAAATTAACATATTTATCTTTTAAATATGTCAACTCATTGGTTCTATGTTCAAAGTGAGTGAGAAGCTCTTTAAGTGACTCAATAAGTTCTTTTCTGGGAATTTTAGAATATACCTCATTTTCATCTTCAGAGTCTAATTTATGTTTAGCTTCTGAAGTCACGGTAGCCATTAACCCCGTAGCTACATTTGCTTCATCTCCAGCTTCTTGCTTGTCAGACCCAGATTCATTATCTAAATCTTCCTAGGTGGCCATTAAACTCTTCTTGATCTGCTTCCTAAACTTGCTTGATTTAAAAGTTGGTTTCTTGGACTTCTCCTTTGATTTTTCATTCTGAAGATCAGGACAATCAACAATAAAGTGTCCAGGCTTCTTACAGCTGAAGCAACCTTTCTGATCTTCCTTCTTTGAGCCTTTGTGACCACTTCTTCTGCTTAAAACTTCTTGTTCTTCCTAGCCAGATACTAAAGCTTGTTGGAGAGCATAGCCATCTTTTCTACAACAGCTCGATCTTCATCAGAATCTCCATCATGGGATTCTTCATCAGACTCAATGGCTTAGAGAGCTTTAGAGGACTATCCTTTAGATGGTAAAGCAATAGATTTTGTCTTCTTAACATATTCATGCTCATTTAGACCAATCTCATGTACCTTGAGAGAACTTATAAAATCTTCAACACTTAAAGTGTTTAAATCTTTAGCTTCCTCAATAGCAGTAACTTTAGGTTTCCACCTAGCAGGTAAGCTTCTCATGATTTTTCTCATATAGCTACATAACTTTTCTTCAGTAATTGAAGTCCAGAGACAAGAGTCTAAAATCTTGAGTACATAGCCTCAATACTTTCATCATCTTTCATCTTAAACAACTCATACTGATGAACAAGCATGATAGCTTTTGCTTCTCTGACTTTCTTGTTTCCTTCATAGTATGCACACAATGAAGCAAACATTGCTTTAGGAGTAGATTTGTCACTCATATTCAGATACTCAGTACGAGGGAAAGCAGCAACAATAATTCCTCTCATCTTGTGATGTCTCTTATATAGCTTCTTCTGAGCAAAAGTGTGTTTCTTTCTACCAATAGCAGCTCCTTCTTCATCAAGGGCCAAGTCACCAACACCATCTTCAAGAACATCTCAGAGTTCCTCATCTAAACCCATAATGTAACTATACATTTTGGTTTTCAACCAAGAGAAATCTTCATGATCTCAACTAAACCTTGGAGCTTTGCTAGAGTGAGACTTATTGTCATCAGTAGTACCATAATCATAATTGACAACATTATGACTAGTTCTAGAACTTGAATTATCACCAGATGCCATGTTTTTCTCAAATATTTATATGTTACACTGTTAGGTGCAATAACAACAGACCAAGGCTCTAGATACCAATTGAAGGTGTGAAAAACACAAGAAGGGAGGTTGAATTGTGTTAGCTTTTTCTTTTCCTAAAACTGAAATCACTGGTCAGAACCTGATAGAGTTCAGCTTCTGAAGTAATGTTCAGAATCTAAATGCAGCGGATAAGTAAAGAGAGAGAGAAAGACGAAAGACACAAAGCAATTTATAGTGGTTCCTTCCACAATTCGGAAGTAGTCCACTCCCCCTTGCACTTCCAAGGAGAGTTCACTAAAATCAATATTTGATTACAATTGCTCAAGCACAAAAGCAAGAAACTTCAAACTACTCAAGCACAAAAGCAAGAGGTTTCCTATGCTAAAGAACAACTGCAAGATACTTCATATGCTCAAGCACAAAAACAAGAGACTTCTGTTCAAACAGAATTACAAAGAAAAATGTTTGAGCTTGAACACTTGATATACAATTAGTGGTGTTCACAATAAAAATCAGACAGGACTCTTAAGACTCTAGAATTTCTAAGATATGAAACTTGTTAAGAAATTATAAGTGAACAATGATGTGAAACAATTTCAGCAGAGGTTTGACACTTGTAAAATTGTTGTAAGAGTCTTGTCAATCTTCAGGTCTTCACTCCTTTATATAGAGGTGTGAAAGATACATTGGAAATTGTCAGCACATCATAAAAGAGTCGTTGTTGGAGCTTGATCAAATCACCAATGATCTGTTGCTTGATTTGGTTATTGTCCTGCACACTTGAACAAATATTAGCATATCCAATTGACATTTTTAATACCTTGTTATCATTAAATGTCAGAGGGTAATGTTAAACACATTTTGTTCCAACATTATCAGATGAACTTGCTTTTCCTTTAGACTTGATCAAATCAGGACACTCACTTCTTAGATGACCCACCTTGCCGCATCCAAAGCAACTTAGGCCATTTTCATCTTTACTAATTTCTCCTTTTGTTTGTGACCTTATAGAGTTTGAAGAGTTTTTGTTGCTAAGTCTTAACCCATGCTTTTTGATGTAATGATTATACCGTTCACAAAGAGTACCATATCTTCTTCATTTGATGATTATCCTCTGGAGTCACCCTCACCAATGATAGATGAACTTGCCTTAGACAAAGAGGCTTTAAACACAACCGGTTTCTTGTCTTTCAACTTGACCTCTTCCTCACTAGATTTGAACCGGTTGATCTCATGCTCATGTTCCTTTAGCTTACCAAAGAGTGTGATCATGCTAAGAGCATTTAGATTTTGCGATTCCTTGATAGCGGTAACCTTGGGCTGCCATTCCCTTGTCATACATCTCAAAATCTTATTAGTGCATTCTTGGTTTGAAATGTCCTTACCAAGGTTTTGCAACTTGTTGACAATATGAGTGAATCTCATTTGCATGGAGGAGATGGATTCACCATTCTTCATGTGGAAAAGCTCATATTATTGCACAAGAGTATTAATTTTTGATTGTTTAACATCATCGGTTCCTTTATGAAAGGTTTCCAATGCATCCCACATAGCCTTAGCGGTCTTACAATGAGAGACGGAATGATACTCATTAACTCCAAGAGAGGAAATGAAGATTTTTCGCGCCTTCAAATCATATTGGACCTTCTTTTTGTCATCATCACTTCAATCGGCTTTTGGCTTTTCTTCTGCTATACTGTTGGCAACAACTTGCGGTTGAAACCGCCCGTTGACCACGCATGTCCACCGATTGGATATGAATGCTCATGCATTCTTTCCAATAGTCATAATTTTCTCCATAAAAAATAAGTGCTCTATTATACGCCTCATTGGGCTCCTTATTTGTCATATGGATTAACTCTTCCGGTAGTTAGCCGTTAAGAAGAGACCAAGCTCTGATATCACCTATTTGGTCTATATAGCTAATAAAATTATAAGCTAGAAGGGGGGGGGGGGGGGGTGAATAGCTTTTTGAAAAAGTTTTCCGGAGTTTTGATAAAAAGTTATTTCAATTAAATTGACTATTGGAATTTCGCGTGGACAATCAAAACAATACCAAAGAGAGGAAACTATGTGATAATAAGATTCAATGTAGAATTGAGAGATTCACAATACAAATCTTATTACAATCAAACTTTAATGTGTGTTGAACAATTTGTAAAACTTAGACAATTTCAAATCCAAACCTATTTGAAAATATACCAAGCTATCAATCAAAAACACAATGCATATGGAATTGAAGAATTCAATAGTAATTGAACTCAATTGATCTTAAGCAAATTATAAAAACCTAATTCAATGGATTAGGTTAACTTTTGATGAAAACAACTTAGATCAATACAAGCTACTGTCCTAACAATTATTCAATTAACATATGCAATAATGAAAAGTAAAGAGGATAGGGAAGAGAGATAACACTGATATTTTTATAGTAATTCGCTCTTTCTCGTCCTCACTAGAGCTACGTCTACTCTTCTTGATGAAGTACGCCTTCACCAAGGTCATCCACTAATAGTAACAATGTTAAATACAATGTGTTTACAAGAGTTCCATGAAATTAAGCCTAATTCTTCAACCCCTATACAAACACTCCCCCAAACTTCAAATAACCTTTGAATTTGGTGCTCCTTGAATCTTCGAATCCTTGATTACCTGTGCACCTCTTCGAACTCTTCACTCAAGTCTTCGATGCTAAGTCCGGTGAACGAATCCCCTTCGACTTCAAGAACAGTTAGAAAGACCCCCAAGATCTTTGGAGGTGGAATGAGATTATTCACTTCACTTTGGAGCCTTGATTAAGCCCAACCAATCTCCTTGAAAGAACCAACTTACAATCCTTACTAGTACCCTAGCAAATCAATGTGACTCAATGTTTAAAGTGATTCTAAGAATAAGTGTTTAATCTTGAAGAATTTATGGACAAAGAGTTTTTGAGACCTAGAGGGAATAGATGCAAATGATACAATATTTTGGGAGTTATGAGGAGGAGAGTATATATACAGAGGAGTGACGAGAGTAAATTTTTGCACAAAAATAATAAAGTGAATCGATTCACTAAATGAGTGAATCGATTCAGATAGCAAAAATACAAGCCAGAGACACATGAAGAATGATTTGATTCAATGCAAGTGTGAATCGATTCAAGTGGGCCCAGGATGAACAATGATGTGATTAAACCTTTTGTTGAATCGATTCAGTGCAAGTCAGAAGAGTTTTATGATGTGATTCAAACTGTGATGAATTGATTCACATATGATACGACTCAAAAAAGTGGTGAATCATTTCATTTGAAATCAGAAGCTCTAGATGATATGATTCAAGGTATGTTGAATCGATTCAACCAGTGAAAGCTGAAATATGAGAATTTTTCAAATGAGCAAGTGATGCACACGACACAAGTGAATCCTAAGACCAAGAGACATAGATATTGGGTGCTTTAACATGCTATATACTAAACAATGATCAAAATGATAAACAAAACTAAAGAACATCATCAAAAAACATATAAAGTAAAACTATGTAGGCTTTAGTTATAGGTAAAGTGAGTGTTATTGCCATGGTGGTTCGAGCGGCGGTGGAGGAAAGGGAACTAAGTCTGGTGGATCTATCCCAAAAAGTTGGAGAGTTTGACAAGGTAATTCTTCTACTGCTACTGCTTTGGTTGCAACACATTCTTTAGGAAAAAACTCCAGTTTCATTAAAGGTTGTACATACTGAATTGAATTGGCATTCAGTTCATCTATTTGTTGAGACTGATCTTCCTTGAATGATGATGATTTGGACACAAGATGTGGAAAGCTACTGGTATGGGCAGTGATAGTGGATGGGACTGGGGAAAAACTTTCGATTGAGGTATCTGAATTAGAGAAACCAATGATTTTTGAAGAAACTGCAGATAATACCGATTTTGGAGAGTTAATTCCTTGACCAAAATTTATCTACACGAGCTAATTAGATTTCAGTGGCTGTTCCAAGTTCGAGATTTCATTCTTTGG
Organism: Medicago sativa; assembly: GCF_051527215.1. Lineage (NCBI taxonomy): Eukaryota > Viridiplantae > Streptophyta > Magnoliopsida > Fabales > Fabaceae > Medicago > Medicago sativa. Next base: position 35,796,139 of record NC_140751.1, read on the forward strand.
GATTTCAACTAGTTTACGTGTGTAGGGATATAAGAGCCTTCTATACTGGAACAAATTTTAACATAGTTGCTTGTCAAGCTACTCGTACTGAGCTGTTATATTGGAGCCTTGCAATGTGATTTTGCGAGTACATGTCACAGTGAGAGAAGGTTCTCTCACGACCCAATTTTTTGGCCTTGGCTAACGCGTAGGCTAACACTAACTCATCATAATTTTAGCCTAGCAAGTCTAATACAGTATAACCAGGGTCAGCCTATATCCCGTCAAAGCAGGGCTAGACCACCGGGCCTCGAAATTTTAGAGGCCTGTAATATTTCTTTATATAAAACATAAAAATATAAGTTATATACAAGCAAAGTTAACAATTTTACATGTGCGCTACCAGCGGTAAAGCTTCTTGCATTCTGTGGTGGTGAGGTCCTTGGTTCAACACTCAACTCAATAGGGTTACTTTTTTATCATAATTATTTTAGTCAATTACTTTTCTCTACAAGGATCACGATATTTTTGGCACCATAAATTTATTCTAGTGAGTCCATCATATATTTAACCCAAATCAAACTTATGCTTTTAATTTCATTCAAAATTTTTTTTTAATGCTTTTAAGTCAACACAAATTGCTCGCTCCCAACTGAAAAGACTAAAATACCATTGCGCATGCTAAGTCAAGCTAGTATTAAATTTGCGTGAGTTAAGGCACGCTGCGTGACTTAACTCACGCTAGTTGTAATTTTGTGTGATCTAAGTCATGCACCTTTGGCCGGTGGCGTGAGTTAACTCACGTTGCTTTGGTCGATGGTCTGAGCTCAAGAACACGTTTTTTGGACTGTGATCAGTTATTCAACCTTGATTTTACATCATTTTTACACATTTTTTACTACATTTAATGCATATAAAACCTATGTTACCATTCCCCCATATAAATACCTCCAACCTCCACCATTTCTTCACACCATCATCTCACATTCCCTGCCTCTTCCCCTGTAAATCTCCTTCTCTTTATAGTCTTTGTCCTTTTACCCTTTTGGGGTAAAAAGAAACCAATCTTGTTGTAAAAAGATACCAATCGACTTGGGGTAAAAAGAGTTCAACCATTCGGGTAAAAAACTATATCTACTACTTTTTACCCCAAATTTTTTTTTACCGTGGGTAAATAGAATCTTCTTGGGGTATAAAAAGAACCAGATTTAGATTTACTCCAAGGGTTGATGTCTTTTTCCCCCAAGAAGATTGATCACTTTTTACCCCAAGGTTGGACTCTTTTTACCCCAAGAGAATAGTAAATTCAAATAAAATGTATCAAATATTGTAAATGTATCAATGATATTAATAAAATGATATTTTTTATGTATTATTTTTGTCAATTTCTTTTTATTTATATTTGCATTTATTTTATGATATTGTCATCTAAATAATATAATGTCTTCGAACACTAATTAAACTCAGCGTGAATTTGAATAAAGTTGGGTATTGGATAAATTCAATAAAATTTGTGTATTAAATAAATTCGAATAAAGTTGTGTATTTAATAAATTCAAATACAGTTGCGTATCTAATAAATTCGAATAAAATTGTGTATGGAATAAATTCGATAAAATTTGCGTATTGATTAAATTCGAATAAAGTTGCATATTCAAAAAATTCGAATAAATTTACATATTTAATAAATTCGAACAAAATTGTGTATTGAATAAATTCGATAAAATCTGCGTATAAATAAATTCGAATAATGTTGCGTATTTAATAAATTTGATAAAATTTGCATATTAAGAAAATTCAAAAAATAAATGTAAAAAATAAAGTCACAAGTACACATAATCTATTCAAAAAATACACAATTTTATTTAGTTTTAATTTAATCTACATTACATTACATACTTCCTAAATATGTGGTATCATCATGATATTGGATTTAAATTAAATTCTTGAAAGTTTGCAGAAAATGCTGGAATTGAAGTGTCCTATACTTCGGGTAGAGATTTGCAACTTTCGTTGAAAAGTCAAAAGAATGAAGAGAACACAACACATGTATTCTACAAAATCAACTATGTATGTTATCACATCGAATTCCCTAATATAAGACGAGTCATCACATAAAGGAATGCATTCCAAGAGGTTGCTTTGAGTTTAATCTTATTGCCTTGTCAACTGACAAGTTTCAATTGACAGAGGGGCATGATCAAACTCAAAGGAACCTCTTAGAGGTATATTCTGTGACACTCATCCTATACGAAGGAATTCGATATCATAACTTATACAAGTGAGATTTTGAACCTCCCTTTCAACAACTTAAAACTCTCTTCACACTTCTCAACCTAAGATAATGGTTCATCATTTACTCTAAATTGTGTCATTGGTGCCACAATCTAAGAAAATCCTGCTAATCCCACAAGACTTTGCACATACATAACAATTTGAGATTCTCCCCAAGCGAGCACAAAGTTTATCTTTGACGGATCTTAGAAACCTAATTAAGACACTAATCACAAATCCAAAATCTCTCAAAAGAAATCCTACACACTGACACTTAAGTCCTACAGAACCTTCATTAAATTTTAAGAACTCATATGAATTTTTTTTGGGGTGTACATACATCATTGCGAATCATAAAATTTCCATGCTCTTAAGTGGAATTATTAATGAGTTTAAAATATAACATATACAATAGCTATATCTCTACTATGGCCTAAGGCTCACATGAAATCCAAAATATTACTCATCTTTTTGTGATTATTCTTTTCTGTCATGAAAGGTGGTAAAACTGGTAAGGTAAGATTGAATTTTTATAATTGATAAGTTTCTTATGTGACCTCTTTACAAAGTGGATTGAAGGGACAAACAAACACTTATATGTATTTAAGAGACATTTATAGAATGTATTCTTACAACTTCATAGCGCTAAAACTATATAATGTATGTACGAAGAGGGTGAGCATCACAATTTATAAAGTTATATTTAACACATGCTAAAAGGTGAAAACATGGCTGAAGCTATTAAGTTTATCAATGTTATTATTATCTTTCTCTCCCTATTTCATGTTGCAATGAGTGGTGAGCAATTTTTTAAACTTAAACTTAACCCTTATCTTATGTTTATATTTATCTTCTTATTCTCTTTTTTTATTTTATTACAGATGGTTATTTTCCCTTTATGTCCTGTATGCAAGATTCTTAGTGTCAAACATTTCCGTGTCAACTTCCTCTTAAACCGAAGTGTGTTCTTAGTATGTCAAGTTTCAACGATCCTGAATGTGGTTGTGTTCATGAAATGTTCCCATAAGTATTTTTTTGAAAAAACCCACTTGGGTTGGCCTGGTGGTATTGGTCTGAGACCTGGGAGTGTGCTACTCTTCGAGGTCTCAGATTCGATTCTCATTTCTCTTTGGTGTCAATTTAGGTGGGTTAATTTATCTTCTTTAAAAAAAAATATCATTTTGAAAAATCCACAACTCGTTGTATTGTGTTATCACCCAATAATTTGAATTTATTATTTTTCTTTTTTAATGGAAATTGTAGTTTTGGATTTAGTACACTAAGATGATGGTAATGAATTTAAATATGACAGCCAATAATATTATTTAGAATGTCTTCTAGCTTTTATTTAGCTCATTGTTATTGGTAAAATCTTAAGAATCAATGAACAGAATAAAATACTTAAGATATGAAGAGCATTCTAAAGAATGAATATGAAATGTGGAATGAAGGAGACCAACTAAATGGCGGAAATTTCACAAAAAGAGATTTCTTCTATTGAAATTGCATCTTTAAGCTTGGAGGTGATAAAATCGCTAAACAATGGAAGGAGTATTAAGAGTTTCAATGATTTAGGAAAAGTCACCAAGGAGGATAGGTTTTTCTTGCTAAACTCATTAAAGGAATTGAAATATAATGCCAAAAATTCTTATAAGAGCCTTTTATACTGGAACAAATTTTAACATAGTTGCATGTCAAGCTACTCGTACTGAGCTGTTATTGGAGCCTTGGAATGTGATTTTGCGAGTACATGTCACAGTGAGAGAAGGTTCTCTCACGACCCAATTTTTTGGCCATGGCTAACGCGTAGGCTAACACTAACTCATCATAATTTTAGCCTAGCAAGCCTAATACAATATAACCAGGGTCAGCCCATATCCCATCAAAACTGGATTAGACCACCGGACCTCAAAATTTTAGAGGCCTGTAATATTTTTTTTATATAAAACATAAAAATATAAGTTATATACAAGCAAAGTTAAAAATTTTGCATGTGCGCTACCATGGTCCAGCTGTAAAGCTTCTTGCATTTTGTGGTGGTGAGGTCCTTGGTTCAACACTCAACTCAATAGGGTTACTTTTTTATTATAATTATTTGGGTCTTATTAACGAGTGCCCCCGGGGCACTCTTTAAGGATTCTAAAAGAAGAAATTATTTTTATAAAAAAGTCAAATATTTTGATTTCCAATGCATTGTTTACACATATTTTATGATAGGTTACCTTTTAAAGTCCTTAAAGAGTGCCCCGGGGGCACTGGTTAACATTTCCTTAATTATTTTAGTCAATTCTGAACTCAATAGGGTTACTTTTTTATTATAATTATTTTAGTCAATTACTTTTCTCTACAAGGGTCTCGGTATTTTTGGCACCATAAATTTATTCTAGTGAGTCCATCATATATTTAACCAAAATCAAACTTATGCTTTTAATTTCATTCAAAAAATTTTTTTGATGCTTTTAAGTCAACACAAATTTCTTTACCCAACACAAATTGCTCGCTCCCAACTGAAAAGACTAAAATACCCCTGCGCATGTTAAGTCACGCTAGTTGTAACTTTGTGTGATCTAAGTCATACGCCTCTGGCCGGCGGCGTGAGTTAACTCACGTTGCTTTGGTCAGTGGTCTGAGCTCAAGAACACGTTTTTTGGACGGTGATCAGTTATTCAACCTTGATTTTACATCATTTTTACACATTTTTACTGCATTTAATGCATATAAAACCTATGCTACCATTCCCCCATATAAATACCCCTCCAACCTCTACCATTTCTTCACACCATCATCTCACATTCCCTCTCTCTTCCCCTGTAAATCTCCTTCTTTTTATAGTCTTTGTCCTTTTACCCTTTTGGGGTAAAAAGAAACCAATCTTGGGGTAAAAGGAGGCCAATCGACTTGGGGTAAAAAGAGGTCAACCCTTCGGGTAAAAAACTAAATCTACTTCTTTTTACCCCAATTTTTTTTTTTACCGTGGGTAAATATAATCTTCTTGGGGTATAAAAAGAACCAGATTTAGATTTACTCCAAGGGTTGATGTCTTTTTCCCCCAAGAAGATTGATCACTTTTTACCCCAAGGTTAGACTCTTTTTACCCCAAGAGAATAGTAAATTCGAATAAAATGTATCAAATATTGCAAATGTATCAATGATATTAATAAAATGATATTTTTTATGTATTATTTTTGTTCATTTCTTTTTATTTATATTTGCATTTATTTTATGATATTGTCATCTAAATAATATAATGTCTTCGAACACTAATTAAACTCAGCGTGAATTTGAATAAAGTTGTGTATTGAATAAATTCAATAAAATTTGCGTATTAAATAAATTCGAATAAAGTTGTGTATTTAATACATTCAAATAAAGTTGCGTATTTAATAAATTCGAATAAAATTGTGTATGGAATAAATTCGATAAAATTTGCATATTGATTAAATTCGAATAAAGTTGCATATTCAATAAATTCGAATAAATTTGCGTATTTAATAAATTCAAACAAAACTGTGTATTGAATAAATTCGATAAAATTTGCGTATCAAATAAATTTGAAAAACGATGCGTATTTAATAAATTTGATAAAATTTGCGTATTAAGAAAATTCAAAATCAATTCAAAAAATAAATGTAAAAAATAAAGTCACAAGTACACATAATCTATTCAAAAAATACAGAATTTTATTTAGTTTTAATTTAATCTACGTTACATTACATTCTTCCTAAATATGCGGTATCATCATGATGTTGGATTTAAATTAAATTCTGAAAGTTTGCAGAAAATGCTGGAATTGAAGTGTCCTATACTTCGGGTAGAGATTTGCAACTTTCGTTGAAAAGTCAAAAGAATGAAGAGAACACAACACATGTATTCTACAAAATCAATTATATAGTTTATCACATCAAATTCCCTCGTATAAGACGAGTCATCACATAAAGGAATGCATTCCAAAAGGTTGCTTTGAGTTTAATCTTATTGCATGTCAACTGACAAGTTTCAATTGACAGAGGAGCACGATCAAACTCAAAGGAACCTCTTAGAGGTGTATTCTGTGACACTCATTTTATACGAAGGAATTCGATATCATAACTTATATAGCTGATTCTCTTAATCTTTTAACTTTTTAAAGGGACTTGTAAATCACTACATTCAGTATAAGACACTTCAATACCAACATCTTCAGCAAACTAACAAGAATTTAATTTAAATTCCAACAAAATAAAGACACTACCCGATTTTTGAAAGGAACAATAAAACTTTCGGGTGAATCTTCAGAGGTAAGATAATTGTTGTAGTTGGAAGGTGCATTCCCTACCTAATCACGATCTTATGGAGGAATCAAAATGTTGAGAATATCTTTAGCCGATCTCAACAACGTGACAAACATATCAATCCACAGGAACACGTTGTGCTGCCAAAAAATTGAGAACATGCTCCTCACATCGTCGTCGTTCTTTAATTCTAGCCGACTGAACATTATTCTCCCGTCGTCCAACCTTGGACATTCATACCAAATGTATTCCACCCTCCTTGTGTATCCTGGATTGAGTCCTTGGTTGATTTCATCTAGTTGATCCTTAAGACCTTTTAACGTGACATTAATGTACCGAACCATGAACATCTGAGGATTTCCACCGTTGAAGCATATGCTAACATTGAAAAAATAGGTCATTGTTTCAAACCTACATCAAAAAAATTAAACAATCAATGAAAAACTCATTCAAACATTTCATCAAACACTTGGAGTACAAAATAAACATAAACTCTAAAACTCATAATTACAACATAAACATGCAAACATTTAAATAATTAAGCAATATAAGTCATTCTTTTTCTCTCCATAATCCAAACTTTTGTCTGTGAAAATGTAGCATTGTTCTCAGGTGGTGGTTGTTCATCCTTGATGGCTTCCGGCTTCCACCACCAAACCCCAGATGGGTGTGCTGTCGCTGGCGCCTCCGCGAATGGTGGTGCGGCCGCCAGAGTTGTTGCCTTTCTCTCTTTTTTTGTTTTCTTTTTGTTTCTTCTAATCATGTTTCGCATTTTGTTCCTGCTCCATGTCCACGGTTGTTCATCTTGTCCCTGCTCCGATCTAGTTTGTGTTTTAGGTACTGATCTGGTTTCGATCTAAATTTGACAGATCTGTGATATTATGACGGCGGTAGCTTTTCTGTTGTCTTGTTCTAGATCTGTTTATTTTTAGGTTGGTGGTGGCGACGTTTTAGGTTGGTGGTGACGTTTTTGGTGGGTGGGTGGTGGCTGGTGTAAGCTGCAGTGGTGGTGACGAGGACGTGAGTGGTGGTGTTTTGTGGTGGTTAGGTCGTAGCTCTTTGATCTGATACTGCTAGTTTCGTGTTGGTTGGTGTTTTACTGTGATTTTGGAAAACAGGGGCTAGTTCTGATTATTACAAGCGAGATCGAACTAGAAATCTGAAGACCGTTGTGCAAAGGTTTTTTATAGGAAAAGGTTTTAAAAAATGCCACGAAATGCATTCAGGTTTCTTAGAGAGCAGGATGGGTTTGAATGAAAAGGCACTGTCTTTCGACAGGTTTGAGTTTGCAAGTAAAAAGCTTAAAATAAAGCAAGATAAAAGTAAGTTTATGCACGTAAACTCAAGGAAAAGGTAAAATGCAATGCATTAAAATAAAATGGGTGGTGTACAAATCAGTTTACATACATTCTGTATAACTCGTTTCCCTAGACACTGGTAGTTTGAGTGTTGTAGAATTCTGTATATGATTTGCGACCCACTTTCTAGCTTGGAAACTACTATTTATACTAAAAAACTAGATGGTGAACCACTAAGCCCATGATCAGCACTTCCTCCATCTTGGACAACTACTTGTCCCACGTCTCCACTACTTGGAAACTCTTTCATTGCTTGAAATCGTGCTTGGGAGCCCTTTTGCTTGACTTCGACGTGAGAATACTCTTTTAGCCTTGCCTCATCGAAACTTTGACTATGCGCCGTAGGCTTGATGTTTCGTCGAGATTCTTCAATTGCTATGAGAAAGCTTTTCGATTCCTGCAAAGTAAAAAGGTCAAACAAGTGTTGACCATATTAAATGAGCCTGTCAAATTTACAGGCTAACAAATGCCCCCCCAAAAATGTCATTTTCGACGACACACTTCTAAAAGAAGAGAATATTGGCATTTTAGATTAACTTCTTTCGAAAAGAATGACGTCACCCCACTTTGGGCACGGTCTTTTCAGTTTCTTCTCCTTTGATCATCTTAGACTATGAGTGGGCCACGTTTCTTCACTTGGAAAACCTATAAGCCTATTTATTTCCCCATGGCGCCACTTGTCGTTTATCAAACTCTCCATGTTTCTTTTTTTCAACTTCCCATTTCCGCCACCATTGCACCTTTCCTTGCAAGATTTGTCTAAGATATTATGTCTCCCCTAGCAATTAATTGTCCACTTATCTCAAGGTATTTCTACCTTCTTTTGTATACGTGGCAAATACACTAAAAGGGAAATGAAGAGATTATCCCACCAATCGAGCTATAAAGGGCATATCAACCCTTCTCTTCCTATACCTTTTTCCTTCTTTTGCAAGAAGAATGACAAAAACACTCGTTCGATATCATGGAGGCTTTTCCCCCAGAAATCCAACTCTTCATTGCTAAGAAGATTGCAGCTTCAAGCATGAGAGGGTTATTGTCCTTCAGAGCATCAATGACGCTTCATCGGCAACTTTCTGAAGACGTTGAGGTGCTCAAGGTTGTGTTTGATGACTGTGTGCAACTGTTTGCCATCCCTTCGCCCAACACAGGGCAGAGGCGGTTCATGCAACAACGCATCTTGAGTGGACATGCTCTTTACTGCATCGTCAGGGCTGCCCGATTGCTTCATCACTCCCACCCCAACTTGCCAATGATTCAACTGGTGCTAAGGAACGTTCACCTCGCAAGATTAGATGAAGCGGTGTACTTTTCAATCATGTTGAAGGCGTTGAATAGCGGGGGTTTTGACAAACAATGTTTTTTCTGACTTTAATGGTCTTTTTATCCGACAATGTTTGGCTCACTGTAGGGATGCCATCAGTGCTGGAGACTTCTTACTTGATTTGGAGCAGCTTGAATTGTGCTTGATGCCCCCTGGATTGGCTTATAGGTTCACGTGCCCTTCCGAAGGAGCTTGCGCACTAAGTAACATGATCCACAATGTTTTCCTGCCGCCTCCAGGTGCGGATGACGATTATGACATGGTCGACATCTTTATTTGGTGTCGTCTTGATGTCGAACTCTCCTGGTTCCTGGGGCACTTCTGTTTTTTTGACCTTGGCTTCTTGGTATGAAACATCTACAAAGGAATTTTGCTAAGCGTCGAACGAGCGGGACTAAGTTTGACCATTTTTAGTTTTTTCAACTTGTTGAATTCTGACCCAGTAGTTGGTCTTGGACTATTCAATTCAATCTAAAGTCGAAATATTTTCCTTTTTGTCGAAAGTTTATGTTTGTGTTTTTGCTTCACACAAATAGGCTTATATTCTTGATACATGGCTTCATTTCGACATATTTATCAAAGCAATCAAATTCCTTTGACGATTTGTAAAATGGTAAAGATTTTCATTTATTCAAGATAAGAGTTATTTGCCACAAAGCTATGCCTTTGCAAATAGACCAAAATTTGTAAGCAAAACTTCAATAAACATAATTGCTTGCCCCCAGACTTTGATATTGACAAATTTTCCATAAGGGTTCTAAACAGGAATTATATCTATTTCGGTTTCACCCACTGCTTATGGTTTCTTACCCAAACTTTTGGATCTTTAAGGCAACTAATGCCAAATTTCACCATTTGATTGTCAATTCAGGAATCACACAAATTCCTTATCAAAGATACAATCAATTTTATGGCCAATTGGCAAAAATTTCCTTAAGCATAAACTTAAGTGTTTCGATAGCATCTCCACCAATGGTTTCCTAACCATCTTTTGCTAAGTAGCAGCCACTAAGGCCTTCTTGATCTCACACTCCAGCTAAACAACCGTGATTTGATTCTAAGCATCTTGCTTAGATGTGATGATCATCTTCATCATTCCCTAAGGTTAGGGAACTCATATCCTCCATGTCAGATTCTGTGTCGAACGTCTCCCTCTCCCACATGAATCCATGAGTTGGAAGGAGTTTCACAGAACTTGCATCTGCTTGATTAGCATCGTCACATTTTGTAGATGAACATGGAGCAATATTTGCTAGATTCTTGTCAAAAGTTTTCCCTTGTAATTTTATTCACTTCAGCAAGAAAATAGCTTTGGTCAGCCTCAATGTTTTTGACTATACCATCATCTCTCCAAATTGAAATTCTTTCGTGCATGGATGAGGGAACAGCGCCTATCACATGGATCCATTCTCTCCCAAACAACAGGTTGAAGTTAGCCTTCGACGGACCACCATGAACAAAGTTGGTCTAACCACAGTTCCCATTGTTAGACTTACTTCGAGTGCACCAAGGGAATGACCAGCTTTTCTGTAACGCCCCGGATTTTTGATCCAAGACATTACTTAAATATTATTTATTCTTTTAAAAAATGAGGCTTTATAGAAAAATATAATTGTCTTCTTAATGGAATAAATATTGAACTCTATAGTAAAGTTCAAAATATTTAAATTACAAGTATAACTAAATAAAAATTAGTCTTCTTTTTCATTGAAAACCCCAATTTTGTCCCCGCACGCATTTCATCACAAATCAAGCTTCAAATTTCATCCTTGGTACCTACAACATTATATTATGTAAGGGTCAATTTCCTTATCCAAATTGGTTCATACTCAAAGCACAAGAAACATTGCTCTGAAATAGATAGTATAAAATCTTCTCAATCAAAAAGAAATACAAATACATAAGCCATATTTTAAAAGAACTCAAATGAATTATGCATGAGATGCATGCTCTTAATCACTACATGATCCAGATATAAACAAGCCACACAGGCTAAACGAGCCACACAGGCTAAGAACGAACCACACAGGCTAAACAAGCCACACAGGCTATGCAAATGTCATGATAATGAAACAAGCCACACAGGCTATGCATATGCCATGTCATGATAATTATTTCAAAAATATATATTCTAGCCACTTAGGCAAATGCAAAATTAAATCCAGCCACTAAGGCATCCAAACAATTAAGAGCCCGTTTGTTATAGCTTTTTAAGAAAAAAATCACTTATTTTAAAAAATAATCACTTTTAAGAGTATTGTATCCGTTTCTTACAGATTTTAAAAAAAAATCAGAATCTAAAAATAATCTAAAAACAGCTTCAAATGAGAAGCTGTTAGGAGCAGCTTAAAATAAAATAGATTTTTTTTAGAGGAGAGAGAAAATATAATTTAAAAAATTGAACTAATTTTGTAACACAAAATCCCTTTTATATAGTTGTATCCAAACAAACTAAATTATTTGTTTAAAAAAAGTGATTTTTATTACGGTAAACAAACGCAAACTAGATTCTGATTTTTCATATAATCTTTAAAATATAATCTCTAAATTATTTTATATTGTAACACAAAATCCCTTTTATATAGTTGTATCCAAACAAACTAAATTATTTGTTTAAAAAAAGTGATTTTTATTACGGTAAACAAACGCAAACTAGATTCTGATTTTTCATATAATCTTTAAAATATAATCTCTAAATTATTTTATATCAAAATCACTTTTATTTTAATCCGTAACAAACGGACCCTAAGTCTTAAACAAATGACTTCTTTTTATTCTCAAGCATCACAAAGCACATAAAACATAATAAAAATCTACAACACATTCTCATATATAAATTTCATAAATAAATCCAAAACTTTAATAAATATATATTTTAATTTTTTTATTATTTCCTTTCAAACGACAAGAATTTCTACCACTATTTCATAACAAAGCCCTAGCACTTAGTAAGAATGTATGGGGAAAAAGCCCTTTACCTTAGGCAATTTCCTTCCTAGTCAAAACTCCCTTAACCCGTGAAGAAAACGCAAAAGAGAAGGACAAAAAGGAAGCATTTAACTAGATGAGATGTTAGGATGAATCATGAGAGAAGTGAATATCGACCCTTATTTGTAACATATCCAAGAAAACATACCGAGAAATAGATGTTCATGGCCTTGTTTTTTTTTTTTTTTTTGAGAGAAATGGGCTTAATGCATTTCATAAACAATCAAGGGTTCAATACATGATGGGATGTTATAATGAATACGGAAACTAGCTTCTGACATGTTCATGGCCTTGTTAATATGCATGAATTGGAGACTAATAAATAAATAGAATATAATTAGCATTAATTATGAGATAAGTCAATGGGTGATCAAGACCATAAGGCATCAATTGGAATTAAGAACCAACAAAATCTCGTGTGCAGAAAATAATGGAAATTCATCCATTGACTAGCTAACTAGCATTAGGGGGAAATTAATTGAAATAATCAACTATAATGTTATCAATTGCAATTATTTTCTTGTTTTCTCTTGGTCACGGTTACTTGATTTGAGACAGTTTTCTAAGACAAATTCCTACTCCCTCCGTTTCAAAATACATGTCCAAGTCAACCACTTCACATATACCAATGCACAATTTTGACCGTTAATATCTTTAATTATCTAAAGTAAAAAATTATAAAAATTTAATATTTTGAAAATATTTGTCGAGACAAATCAAACAACATCTTACATGCTAATATTTGTATTTATACATTAGTTAAAAAGTATGGTCAAAGTAAGTCAAGTGAATAGTGCACATTACAAAAATTGGACATGTATTTTGAAACGGAGGGAGTATATCTCACTACCTATCTCTCACTAGTTACCGATACCACTAATTAAAATAGAATAAAACAATAACTGCTCATAATGGGAAAAATGATTTAATTAAAAGGAGGATGCCATAATTTTCCAAAATTATTTACACATAAAATAATATATATTAAATCAAGAAAATAAATAAAAGGCACATATAAGGTAGGTAAAATATCGGGGTTTTACATTTTCCTTCATAATTCGACAGAATTACGTTATGAGGCTTCAATTCTTTGTCGGTCTTGCCAATCCTTTTGAGTAAAGATTGAGGTATCAGATTGACAACAGCGCCACCGTCGACCAATACTTTGTTAACACTAACCTCATCCACTTTGGCTTAGATGAACAAGGTTTGAGATGACTCTTCATTGAATCATTAGGTTGTTCAAATATGGCTTTCTGATTATCTTCAGAGCCATCATTCACAAAATAGCACATGGGTTTGTACTCCCCCAGTCCTTGGGATCGAACTCTTCCTCTGAATCATCAACTTCGGATATCATATCATATTCAGCTGGTAAAATGGAAACCAAAATGCATATGATATCGAAGTCTGGTTCTGAATCTGTAAATCCTGATCCTAACTCATCATCATCATTAGGATCCTCTTCGATTAAAGGGAGAGACAACCTCTCTTTTGCTGGTCTACTTTTTGATTCAACCATTCTCTGATCACCCTTTAGGTCAACAGTTTCATCTTCAAGGCTTGTAGAAATGCCTTTCTTAGATTTATGGTACCTCCTCCATTGAGTTCTTGTCATGGGATTCTTTCCCTTGTGGTTGTTGCTATAAGCAAACTTCCTCGACTCAATGGCAGTACCATTTTTGTTGTTATCCACAACACTGGAGTTTCTTTTCACCATATTGTTCTTCCCATGTTCCACATTCTTTTGGGTCGACTGAACCCATTTTTGGTTTGGTGCATAAGGGACCAAAGTTTTTCCCTGACCACTTTGATTGACATAATTGGTGGTCGAAGAGTTATTGATGAAAGGAATATAACTCTTTGTAAGGGAAAACTTAGGTCTATGATCAACATACCATTTCCCCCTTTTCTTAGGTTTTGGGATAGAACCTTCGAGGCCTTTAGTTGCCTCTTTGTCAAACACAGCGCTACATCTATGGCAAAACATTACCTCATAATTCTTCAGCTTGCATTAATTGAGGAAATCAATCAATTCTTCTTTAGCTGTAGGGTAGGCTACCTATGACTTCTCGTCAAACTGAGGCTTTGGACCTGTCTCTTCGACGTGTTATGCATCTTTAGTGATGTCCACCATTTGACATTCTGCAACCTCAGTTTCTGCTTCTACTTCTACTTCGACAGACAGGTTCTCGACATCATCAATAATTGCTTCGACCATATTGCAGCCTGCAATGTCAGCGTACATCATACTCGCATCTTTCAAGGGATCAGAGTCTACTTGCATTTGAGGCTTTGGTTTGTTTCCAAACTTCAGTCTGCCTTCATTAAAAAGCTTATGAACCAAACCCCTGAAAAGAGAACATCGAGAGGTGTTATGTCCCAAGAAGTTATGATACTTACAAAAACCTCTTTTCTAACATTGTTCTAGTGGTGGGATTTTTACATCCTTAGGAACTACCACTTGACCATCAGCAACTAAGAGATCATAAAACTCGTCGCATTTGGTTACATCAAATGTATATGTCTTGGTGACATATCTTTCATTGCTTGTTTCGACAGGATTATTCCCATCGGAGGGCCTTAACAATTTACATGTATAAGGGAGCCCTGGATTCAACTCAGCAATATCAACCTCCTTTTTTTCGACATCGCCAAAAGCTATGTCGAATTCTTGGTTGCTTTCTTCTGAAGCGACAAAAGCAACCTTTTCTTTCTTGAAATGTCTCTGAGTTCTAGCTTTTTCAGCCTTTAGTCTTTCGACATGTTGAACTCTGTCGGCCAACCGGGCCATATCTCTCAAGTGTTGAGTGTCGAGTTTCTTCCGAATGGATTAATCTAGGCCACCAGCAGCCATTTCGACTAACTCATGTTCAGGCACTTGAGTGAAACATCTTGCCTTTAACAATCTGAATCCATTGAGATAATCATCAATGGATTCAGTGGAACTTCTCTTAACACTCACCAATTCTTTTAGAATGATCTTAGATTGGCCCATGTAGAATTGTTCGTGGAATAACTTTTCCAATTCAGTCCATTGTTGGATCGACTGCGGTGCAAGAGTAGTAAACCATGTGAAGGCATTCTTTGTTAGAGAATTGGGGAAGAATTTCAACATCAAATTCTCATCATTTGCTAGGTCTCCTGCCTCCGTCAAATATCTTGCGATATGTTGACAGTGGACTCACTGGTATCCCCTCCAAATTTGGTGAACTTAGGAATTTTATAACCCCTTAGATGTTCAAATTGTAATACCAATTCCGACAAAGGAGAAACAAAGTTTGACCTATGCAGGCCAATATTTAGACCAATTTGAGCCATTATATTTTCGACCAAATTGGCTATATTTTTATGTACTCCGATGTTTTGTTGTCGGACATTCCAAACAACTTCATCGACATTATCATTTCAATCTATCAGGATCACTTCAGGTTGACCCTGTATAACTGGTTCGACCGGTTGGGGCTGAGGCACAAGTTGTAGCCTCTGAACCATTTGTTCAACTAATCGCAACGGTTTTTAATTTTATACTTGTGTAACCGGTTGGTAAACCGGTTGTGGGGGTGCAAAGAAATCTGCTATTCTCCCCATTTGTGTGGTTAAAGCTTGGTAACTCCGGTTTGTGTCCCTTATCAAAGGATTAAACACGGTATCAATTTGTTGTGTTAACAAATTAACCATTTTGTGGTTACTCTCATCCATTTGTTGTCTTAACAATTCATCGAATCTGATGTCAACGGTGGTAGAGTATTCCGACCAAAAATGCTAGAACTTGAGGGACTATGTACGTTGTGCATTGTGAATGGATTTGCTTGGTCTGCAAAAATGACAGCACTATTATATACATTTGCCATCATTGAAGTTGGCATACCATACGGCTGTTCCCTCGAAATGTTCTGTACATTTACATTTCGATCATCAAGCCTAGGCCTGTTTGAAGAAGCACAAGTACTTGACATGCTGGTAGTCGAAGGAACAGCAGCAGTGAATGAGGGTATAACGGTTCCCATTTCTGGTCATGTCATTTGAAAGGACGTAGCAACGGTCGAAGGAGCGGTTACTCCCATTTCTGTCGAGCCTGGCATAGCCATGGTTGCCCCCACAAGGGTTGACACGTTTAAATCTCCCAAAGGAGAGGTCGCTTGTAAAGGTTGTGCTTGTGAAGATGATTTTGAAGAGGATGAATTGGCACGAGCCATAGATTTACCACTTCTAAAATGCATACACAAACAATCTTGGTGTTTTTAGCAATAAAGTTACCCGAAAATAGTAACAAAATTCTAAAAAAGGATCTCTTCAAAGAGATGTATTTTTAAAAAAGTTTTTGAAAACGGTTTTTGATTTTTGAAAAAGTTTTTGAAAATCAATTGCATAAACTGGGTCCCACTGGGCGTGCCAATTTGTTTGCCTGTGACTTTGGAAAACGGGGGCTAGTTCTGATTATTAGAAGCGAGATCGAATTAGAAATCTCAAGACCGTTGTGCAAAGGTTTATTATAGGAAAAGGTTTTAAAAAATGCCACGAAATGCACTCAGGTTGCTTAGAAAGCAGGATGAGTTTGAATGAAAAGGCACTGTCTCTCGACAGGTATGAGTTTGCAAGTAAAAAGTTTAAAATTAATGAAGATAAAAGTAAGTTTACGCACGTAAACTCAAGGAAAAGGTAAAATGCAATGCATTAAAATAAAAGGGGTGGTCTACAAATCAGTTTACATATATTCTATATAACTCGTTTCCCTAGACACAGGTAGTTTGAGTGTTGTAGAATTTTGTATATGATTTGCGATCCACTTTTCGGCTTGGAAACTACTATTTATACTAAAAAACTAGATGGTGAACCACTAAGCCCATGATCAGCACTTCCTCCATCTTTGACAACTACTTGTCTCACGTCTCCACTACTTGGAAATCGTTTCATTGCTTGAAATCGTGCTTTCCCGCCCTTTTGCTTTACTTCGACGCGAGAATACTCTTTCAGCCTTGCCTTGTCAAAATTTTGACTATGCGCCTTAGTCTTGATGTTTCGTCAAGATTCTTCAATTGCAATGAGAAAGCTTTTCGATTCCTGCAAAGTAAAAAGGTCAAACAAGTGTTGACCATATTAAATTAGCTTTCAAATTTACAGGCTAACAGTTGGTTTCAAATTTTGTTCGGGTCTGTCGGAAGGTTTTGAGCTTGTGTCGTCTGTTGGAACAAATTTTGTTTAACAATGAACCTTGAGAGTTTTGATGATAACAAGGTATTAAAAATTGTCAATTGGACTAGCTAATATTTGTTCAAGTGTACAGGACCATAGACAAAATTTGACATCTTAAAAATGTTTTGGATGAACAAAAGAGAGCTAAAGTATCAACAAAAAGGAAGCTTAAAGCGTCTGAAGAGAAGTGCTCCTGAAGACAAAGCGCTCCTGAAGTGATGACGTCATCAGAAGCAAGTTCATCAGAAGCATCTCATCAGAAGCTGAAGATCACCAGAAGCTGAAGTTCATCAGGAGATGCAAAACTTAAAGCTTCAAAGGTTGTTCAATGGATTTAAAGTCGCCTAAGCATTGCAGAAGACTAGAAGTGTGAAGCAACGGTCATCTTGAATGGATTTGAAGGCATTGGATGCTTATCTTCAAAAAGCGTTCACAAAAGTACAATTGTACGAAGTGTACAACACCTACCTCCACTACTCTGTTTTGTCTCTGCTACAAGACAAGAAAAATAGCTCTGCCTGCAATGATGTTCCTTCACAATGGGAAGGCATTTCAAATTGATCTTTCATAGGACAACTACAATATCAGGCAAAAGAACATTGGTAATTTATCAAAGCTTCAAACGACTCTTTTTGATGTGCTGCCAATTTCACAACATCTCTTTCACACCTCTATATAAAGGAGTGAAGACTTAGAGAATGGTATCAGACTTAACAATAATTTACAAGTGCCAAAACTCTGCTGAAATTGGTCTGCATTCAAAGTTCACTTAGAATTTCTGTTTCAAAGTTCATATCTTAGAAATTCTAGAGTCTTAAGAGTCTGTATCTGATTTGTATTGTGAACACCACTAATTGTATATCAAGTGTTCAACCTCAAACATTTTTTTTGTAATCTTGTTTGATTAGAAGTCTCTTGTAGTTGTGCTTGAGCAATAGAAGTCTCTTGATTGTGTTCAGGAACATAGGAAGTCTCTTGCTTGTGTGCTTGAGCAGTTTGAAGTCTCTTGCTAAGTTTAGCTACATTATAGTGAACTCTCCTTGGAAGTGCAAGGGGGACAGGACTACTTCCGGTTTGTGGAAGGAACCTGTATAATTGCTTTGTGTCTTTCTTCTCTCTCTCTCTCTCTCTCTCTCTCTCTCTCTCTCTGTTTTTATCCGCTGCAAGTTAGTACTGAATATCACTTCAGAAGCAGTCTCTATTTGCTTCTGGCCAGTGTGTTTCTACTTGGAAGAAAATGAAGAAAAAGCTAACACAATTCAACCCCCCTTCTTGTGTTTTTCTCACCTTCAATTGGTATCTAGAGCCTTGGTCTGTTGTCTTAACACTTAACAGTGTAACAGAAAAAGATCTGAGAAAAACATGTCTGGTGAATCCTCCAATGCTGGACCCGCGCACAACAAAACTGTTCCATATGACTATGGTGACAGCAAGAAATCTAACTTTGGAAAGATTCATAAGTTTAATGGAGATTCTGAAGAATTTTCTTGATGGAAAACCAACTTCTACAGCTATGTCATAGGTTTAGATGAAGAACTATGGGACATACTTGAAGGTGGTGTTGGTGACTTGGTCCTTGATGAAGAAGGAGCTGCTGTTGACAGAAAGAAACACGCTCCTGCTCTGAAGAAACTCTATAAGAAGCATCATATTATCAGAGGAGCACTTGTCACTGCTATACCTAAAGCAGAGTATATGAAGATGAGTGACAAATCCCCTGCTAAAGCAATGTTTGCTTCTCTCTGTTCTAATTATGAAGGCAGCAAGAAAGTCAAAGATTCAAAAGCTCTTATGCTTGTACATCAGTATGAGTTGTTCAAGATGAAGGATGATGAAACTATTGAGGAGATGTACTCAAGGTTTCGAACCTTAGTCTCTGGACTACAAATACTGAAGAAGAGTTATGTTGCTTCTGATCATATCAGCAAGATACTAAGAAGCTTGCCTACTAGATGGAGACCTAAGGTTACAGTTATTGGGGGAGCTAAAGATTTAAACACTTTAAGTGTTGAAGATCTTGTCAGCTGTCTCAAAGTTCATGAGATTAGTCTTAATGAACATGAACCTTTCAAGAAGAGTAAATCTATTGTTCTACCATCTAAAGGGAGGTCATCAAAAGCTCTTAAAGTTATTGAATCTGAAGATGAGTCACATGATGGAGACTCTGATGAAGATCCTACTAAGAAGATGGTTATGCTCTCCAACAAGCTTGAGTATCTGGCAAGGAAGATTATGAAGTTTCTAAGTAAGAGAGGTGGCTACAAGAGCTCCAAGAAAGAAGATCCTGATTCAGACTCTGAAGATGAAAATGAGGTATATTCCAAAATTCCCAGAGAAGAACTTGTTGAGTCTCCTAAAGAACTCCTTACACATTTTGAGCTTAGAACCAATGAGTTGAAAGATTTAAGAGAAAAATATGTTGTTTTGATGAAACAACAAGAATCAACTCTATAGGATCTGAAAGCTTCTGAAGAAGGACTTAGAGGCTTTGACTTCATTTGTAAAACTTATGAAGAGAAGCTCAAGTATCTTTGTCAGAAGCTACAAGAAAAATGTAATGGAAAATCTTTAAGTAAGCATGAGATAACTCTTGAAGATTTCATTATATCTTGTATTGACAGAAGCAAAGTTACTTCAATGATTTACAGCATTTACAGAAACAATGGTAAAGGGATTGGATTTCCAAGAGGGAAACCTAATGAAATCAGTCTCAAAGCTTGTTGTGAATGCATCAAGGAAGGATAGAAAACCTTCTTTGTACCTGAAAGTGTTAAGTTGGAAATTGTAGTTCAGTCAGAACATGAAGCTCCTAGTTCTAAGGCTAAGACTACATCAAAGCCAAAGAACTCTAAGCCAAAGGTAATGACAAACTCTGATTCAAAGACTTCAAAGATAAAGATTCTGAAGAGATTAAAACCTGTTCCACAGAGTCTGTTGAAACCTGAATCTGAGGTCATGAAGTCTAAGTTTCAGAAGAACAAAGCAGTTACTGCTCCTAGAAAACCAAAACCAAAGGTTGATAAACCTGAAGTAATGGTTAACCAGAAGCTACCAAACTTACACCTGAAGTAATGGTTTACACCTAATTTCTAAAGACCGGTTTCCCTTTAGCCCCTCACCTTTCCAACCAAGTCCAGTGAGAGTTTACCTCTAGCAACCAAACATATTTAGCTGATTTGATTACTAGAAGAAGCTTCTTAGGATTGAAACTACCCATGTCTCAAGAATTGCAAAGACTATTTAGCTGCCTTTGCAATTCTTGACTAAATTAACTTGTTTCAATATCAAAGCTCCGCGTTCGCATTATGAATTGATATTTGAGATGATGGATTAACAATTATCAAACCCTCCACTTTCGTTTCCACAGTTTGATAATGGTTAATTCATGTTAAAACGGTGAATTTAGATTAGAAATTAGGGTTACATAAAATTAAGGTTAAAGCTTGGTTTGATTAGGATTATGTCATTAGACTTATCCAACAATCCCAAGACAAGAGAAGTCTACTCCCTAACGTTCATGGTAGACATAAAAGAGAAGAAGAAGAACATAAAAGTAAATAATAAAATAAAGGTGAACTTTTATTCCAAGAAAAAAAGATGAATGTTAATGATAGATGGCTCTCTATTTATAGTCTTATTATTGACTTAAAACCTAAGCAACTATACAGTAGAATGTTCCACAAGAAACCACGAGCTTTTTGGTCAAAACAGGTAGCTTATTCTTGAAGCAAAAGCAGCAAAAGGACCAAAGGGGGCGCGCCTCTTGTCATATTGTACAAGATCTTCAAATTCTTTGCACAAGATATTTTTGTATGAGATATTCGTATTTTTGACATGAATCCTTGCACAATATATTTTTACATGAGATCTTTTATATTTTTGGCACAGATTAGCTCCAATTCTCCTTTCTTTTGCTCCAAGACTCAATCTTTAGAATATTTGTTCTTGAAATATAGTAACTTGCAATTGTAGTAAAAGAGTTCTAAAAAGGAAATAAACTTAAATAAAATAAACTCAAATATAATTAAAAAGGACTTAAATATTATATTAAAACTAACTAATTATTGACTCATCAAACTCCCCCACACTTGAATCTTTGCTTGTCCTCAAGCAAAAGGCATAGACATAGCAGCAACAAAAAGATTAACATATGGCAATACAATTGAAAACTCATGTCTCTCTTAAGGTTTTATTTCAATGTACACTAGTCTCATGAGATGGTGAAACAAATGGCTTTTCATTCTCCCCTATGGCTTTCTCACCTTGAGGCACATCACTCTCTATCTCTCCTTCATTGTTCTTAACTTTCACAACGGGGTCCTCTAATTGTTTCCCATCCCTAAGAGTAATAACACTTATATGGTCTTTGGGGTTGGTTTCAGTTTGGCCTAGAAGGACTTCGGAGGTTTGAGAGGAAGTAGCCACCTGTTGGGGCACTTGAGAAGTCTGAGTCTCTAGCATCTTACTGTGAGTAACTATGGAGTCTACTTTCGATGTACGTTTGGCAAGAGAGTCCTTCAAAAATTCAGTTTGATTTTTAAGCTCTTGGAGCTGCTCGGATTGATTTATACAATAATTTTCTAAAAAAAAGTTCCAAGCTGGATTTTTGAGGGACTCTTTGGTTGTTTGCATAACTGTGTGGTGTTGTTTGTTGTCCAAAAAGATTTTAAGGGTTTTGAAAAAAAAATTGACCGTTCATAAACCCTTGATTATATTGAGCGTAATTTACTTGCTCAGGTCTTCTAACAACACTACCTAGTTGGCAATCAATGTCAATATGGCCAAATACACCACAAACTTCACAAAGAGGTGATATAGGGGCAGGTGTGACAGCACTAGTAATTATTTTATCAAATTTTTGTATGAGTGCATCAACTTTAGCAGCTAGATGATCAAGGGAAGAAATTTCATACATACCTACCTCTTTTTTAGAGGGTGAAGGAGCAAGATTAGTGATGTCCCTTCCGTAGGTCCACTGATAGTGGTTTTGTGCCATGTCCTCGATCAAAGCATATGCTACTGTGTCTGTTTTATTCATCAAATCTCCACCTGCAGCTGCATCAACATACATTTTTGTGGTACACAAAAGACCATTATAAAAAGTGTGAATAGTAAGCCAATTCTCTAAACCATGATGGGGACAAAGTCTAAGCATTTCTTTGAAACGCTCCCAAGCATCGTAAAGAGATTCTCCATCTTTTTGAGTTAATTGTGTGATTTGATTCCTTAATTGAACAGTTTTATAATAGGGAAAGAATCGGGCAAGAAAAGCTTGCTTCAATTGGTGCCATGAAGTGATAGAACCAATTTCCAGTGAATGAAACCAAGCACTAGCTCTATCCCCTAAGGAAAAAGGAATGAGGTGCAGCCTTACGGCCTCTTGGTTTTCATTCAAGGTTCTACTGAGTCTTAAAAAGGTTGAAATTCGGATCCTCAGTGGGTGATCCGAAAAATTGATTTTGATGCACTAAGTGAATAAGTGCAGGTTCTATTTCAAAATTGTCCTCAACTGTTGGGTACACAATAACATCGTAAGACTCATCTGAAGATGGGATTGCATAGTCTTTAAGAGTGCGTTCCTCAGCCATATCGTTATTATTTTATGCTTACCAAGAAGTTAAAGGCATAAGAAGAAATAGAAAAAGAAAAAAAAGAAAATAAAAAAAAAGATTTTTTTTTCAATCTAATCGTTAAAAAAAATTAATCAAATTGCAATAACTCCCCGGCAACGGCGCCAAAAACTTGATAGGATAAACCGCAAATGCACGGTTTACCGTTGTAGTAATAAAAAGATATCGTTCCGACAGGGAGTTATGAATTCAATTAACTTTAAATAATGATTAGATGAGAGTTTGAGATTATAAATAATAAAAATAAAAGGGAGCCTTGGGAAAATAATAAAACCTTAACTTATAACTTTATGTTTACACCTAATTTCTAAAGATCGGTTTCCCTTTAGCCCCTCACCATTCCGACCAAGTCCAGTGAGAGTTTACCTCTAGGAACCAAACCTATTTAGTTGATTTGATTACTAGAAGAAGCTTGTAAGGAATGAAACTATCCATGTCTCAAGAATTACAAAGACTATTTAGCTGCCTTCGCAATTCTTGACTAAATTCACTTGTTCCAATATCAAAGCTCCGCGTTCGCATTATGAATTGATATTTGAGATGATGGATTAACAATTATCAAACCCTCCACTTTCGTTTCCACAGTTTGATAATGGTTAATTCATGTTAAAACGGTGAATTTAGATTAGAAATTAGGGTTACATAAAATTAAGGTTAAAGCTTGGTTTGATTAGGATTATGTCAATAGACTTATCCAACAATCCCAAGACAAGAGAAGTCTACTCACTGACGTTCATTGTAGACATAAAAGAGAAGAAGAAGAAGAAGAAGAAGAACATAAAAGTAAATAATAAAATAAAGGTGAACTTTTATTGCAAGAACAAAAGATGAATGTTAATGATAGATGGCTCTCTATTTATAGTCTTATTGTCGACTTAAAACCTAAGAAACTATAGAGTAGAATGTTCCACAAGAAACCACGAGCTTTTTGGTCAAAACAGGTAGCTTATTCTTGAAGCAAAAGCAGCAAAAGGACCAAAGGGGGCGCGCCTCTTGTCATATTATTGTACAAGATCTTCAATCTCTTTGCAAAGGATATTTTTGTATGAGATACTCGTATTTTTGACATGAATCCTTGCACAATATATTTTTACATGAGATCTTTTATATTTTTGGCACGAATCAGCTCCAATTCTCCTTTCTTTTGCTCCAAGACTCAGTCTAGCAAGATCATTGGTACGGGAACTATTGGTAACTCCTCTATCTAAATTAATAATGTGTGGTTGGTAGATGGTCTTGAACATAACCTATTGAGTATCAGTCAGTTTTGTGACAATGGTTATGATGTGATGTTTGAAAAGACCAACTGCACTGTAATCAACAAAGAAAATAAATCCATAGTATTCAAGGGAAAAAGAATGGAAAATGTCTATAAAATCAATTTTTCTGAACTGATTGACCAGAAGGTGATTTGTCTTCTGTCAGTGAATGATAAGAAATGGATGTGGCATAGAAGGTTGGGGCATGTTAACTGGAGATTAATCTCTAAGCTTAGTAAGTCACAACTTGTCAAAGGCCTACCAGACATTGACTATCATTCAGATGCACTTTGTGATGCATGCCAGAAGGGAAAAATTGTGAAATCATCTTTTAAAACAAAAGACATTGTTTCAACCTCCACACCCTTGGAATTACTTCATATTGATTTATTTGGACCAGTTTGCACTGCATCCTTATATGGAAGTAAATATGGATTGGTTATTGTTGATGATTACAGCAGATGGACTTGGGTAAAATTCCTGAAAAGTAAGGATAATGCTTATGATGTATTCAGTAACTTCTGCACTCAAATACAGTCTGAAAAAGAAATGAAAATTTTGAAAGTTAGAAGTGATCATGGTGGAGAATTTGAAAATGAGCCATTTGAAAACTTTTGTGAAAAACTTGGAATTGTCCATGAATTCTCTTCTCCTAGAACTCCACAACAAAATGGGGTTGTAGAGAGGAAGAATAGAACTTTACAAGAAATGGCTAGAACCATGATTCATGAAAATAATTTGGCTAAACATTTCTGGGCAGAAGCAGTGAATACAGCATGTTATGTCCAAAATAGAATATATATCAGACCTATCTTGGAGAAAACAACATATGAACTCTTTAAGGGAAGAAGACCCAATATCTCTTACTCTTACTTTCATCAATTTGGATGTACTTGTTACATTCTAAATAACAAGCTCTACCTAAAGAAATTTGATGCCAAGGCCCAAAGATGAATCTTTTTAGGTTACTCTGAAAGGTCAGAGGCATACAGAGTGTATAATTCAGAAACACATTGTGTTGAAGAATCAATGCACGTAAAATTTGATGACAAAGAGCCTGGAAGTAAAACTCCAGAGCAAGATGAAAGTTTTGCAGAGATACTGGTTCCTGAATACTCCAGAACCTGATCAGATAGCTGAATCCAAAGACAGTCCGGAAGCTGAACCCACCTCAGAATCACAAGATGAAGTTGCTTCTGATGAATACTGGAATTCAAGTGATCAATCCAAGAATACATTCAAGTACAAGTCTTCACATCCTGAGAATCAAATCATTGGAAACAAAGAGAGTCCTAGAAGAACAAGATCATACTTCAGACAAGAAGAGTCAATGATAGGACTGTTATCTGTGATTGAACCTGCTACAGTTGATGAAGCACTTTCAGATGATGGATGGATATTTGCTATGTAGGAAGAGCTTAATCAGTTTCAAAGAAATGATGTGTAGAATCTGGTACCCAAACCTCAGCATAAGAATATTATTGGAACAAAATGGGTATTCAGAAACAAGTTGAATGAACAAGGTGAAGTAACCAACAACAAAGCAAGACTTGTTGCACAAGGTTACAGTCAACAAGAAGGCATTGATTATACTGAAACATTTGCTCCAGTTGCAAGATTGGAAGCAATCAGGTTACTTCTATCCTATGCAGTTGATCATGGCATAATATTATATCAAATGGATGTCAAGAGTGAATTTCTTAACGGAGTCATTGAAGAAGAAGTGTTTGTCAAGCAACCTCCTGGTTTTGAGGATCTTAAGCATCCTAACCATGTTTACAAACTTATGAAATCACTATATGGGTTGAAACAAGCTCCCAGAGCTTGGTATGATAGACTAAGTAATTTCTCGATCAAAAATGATTTTAAAAGAGGCCAAGCTGACCCAACACTCTTCAGAAGGACACTTGAGAAAGACATTCTTGTTGTGAAGATATATGTTGATGATATAATATTTGGTTCTACTAATGCATCTCTTTGCAAGGAATTTTCTAAGTTAATGCAGGATATATTTGAAATGAGTATGATGGGAGAGCTGAAGTTCTTCCTTGGAATTCAAATTAATCAAAGCAAGGATGGAGTGTATGTTCATCAAAAAAAATATACTAAGGAGCTTCTGAAGAAGTTCAAGCTGGAAGATTGTAAAGTGATGAACACTCCAATGCATCCAACCTGCATCTTAAGCAAAGAAGATACTGGAACAAAAGTATATTAGAAGCTGTACAGAGGTATGATTGGTTCTTTGTTATACCTCACTACATCTAGGCCAGATATTTTATTCAATGTATGCTTGTGTGCAAGATTCCAATCAGATCCTAGAGAATCACATTTAACAGTTGTTAAGAGAATCTTCAGGTATTTGAAAGGAACAACTAATCTTGGACTCCTTTATAGGAAATCCTTAGATTATCAGTTGGTTGGATTTCGTGATTCTGATTATGTTGGTGATAGGATTGAAAGAAACTCAACCAGTGGCGCAATTGTCAATTTCTGGGTGATAATCTGATATCCTGGGCTAGCAAAAGACAAGCAACTATTGTTATGTCTACAGCAGAAGCAGAATACATCTCAGCTGCAAGTTGTTGTACACAACTACTTTGGATGAAACATCAGTTGGAAGACTATCAGATTAATGCTAACAGTATTCCCATCTACTATGATAATACTGCTGCTATTTGTTTGTCAAAGAATCCAATTCTACATTCTAGAGCCAAGCATATTGAAATCAAACACCACTTTATCAGAGACTATGTTCAAAAAGGAATTTTAGATATACAATTCATTGATACTGAAAATCAGTGGGCTGATATATTTACTTAGCCTTTAACTGTGGAAAGATTTGATTTTATAAAGAAAAATTTGAACATGCACTTTGTGTCTGATTAAAATTTGGTTGCTCCTGAATAGGAATTTAGGTCCTGAAGTATATCCAGAAGCTATGGTCCATCAGAAGCTCTTTATTGAGGTTCTGAGGAAAATGTGCTTCTGAAGATGACGTCAGCATCTGAAATCCAGAAGCTGGGTTTTGTGCTTCTGAATAGCAGAGTTAGTGGAAATGTTGGACGTTACTTTTTTTGTGACACCTGGCCCACTAACTTGGCAGTTACTCTGAGAACTTCTGACGTGGCTTATGTGTACGGTTGTATAACGTAAGAGGGCAATGATGATTTAAGCTTTGAATGTACTATCACGCACCCCCTTTGTCATTAATGATGTGTTTTTTTGTCCCCTTTACTGAATTGCAAACGTTTTACTAAAACACTTAGACAAATTCACACACTACTCACTTCACAAAAAACACTTTCCTTTCTCAACCTCTCCTTGTGAAGTAAACGCGCTCTCTGCAACTTAAAACCTAGAACCCTAAAATCTTCATCATCATCAATGGCATCATCAAGCTATGTTCCTGAATCAAGCATACAACAACAAGAAGTTCCAGAATCAACTTCACAAGATGCTTCTGCTTACGAGATTAAAGGAAGGACTATGTCCTTAGAAGAATGGGAGTTAAGGATTCAAACAGAGAATCCAGTTGACTTCACCTCTCTCGCTTATCATGGATGTGATATCAGAGGTTACTACCAAGCA
Organism: Medicago sativa; assembly: GCF_051527215.1. Lineage (NCBI taxonomy): Eukaryota > Viridiplantae > Streptophyta > Magnoliopsida > Fabales > Fabaceae > Medicago > Medicago sativa. Next base: position 35,824,006 of record NC_140751.1, read on the forward strand.
CAAGGGCAAATGCCATATTTTGATATGTTGAATGGACCAACATATAAATATCTTGTAAGGCACTTCTAGGTAAGAGCTCTGTGTACGATAAAGATGCTTTAGAGATTGAAGAAAAAGAGAAGATTCTGGTTGACCCTACCTTGAAAGGGAAGACTAGAGAGGAAATGGGGCTGGAACCGTTCAGATGCACAGAGATTAGATCAAGCATAATGGGAATTCCAGTATTTATCTCAGAATGGGCAATAGCATCTGTTCTCAGAAGAGATGCTTTTGGTAAATACTCAGGATTAGAGATACCTAATCCCAAGATAAGTCCTTGGAATGACATTGTCAACATGTCCTTATTCAACTCCAAGATGCCAGGAAAGTATGCTGATCTAAGCATGGAAAAGAAATTGCTCCTGAAGATACAGAATGAGAATCTGCTACCAAAAGGTGGTGGCAGTGATCAACCTTCACTGGGACATAGAGTTTTCCTGCACCACTTCATCAACCAGGAAAAAGTCAATGTGCCCAAGTACATATTCAAGCATATGATCAAGGAACTAAGTGAAAGCTAACTGAAAAACAGGTGCTGGGTTCCTTATGGGAGACTGATATTAGAAATCCTTCATCAAGGAGGGATTCTGAGAGCTCTCAGTGCTGTCAACTTCTTCACTGACAAGCAACTTGAAACTGAGACTGGGAAGGTGATCAATGGCAAGACTCTCAGGAACATGTCTTGGATTACTAGGGATGCCTACAAGAAGCTCAGCACTGACATCAGTGAGTCCAAAGCTAAGTCAAATCTGATGGAAGATTTTCCTCCCATTTGCAAGAAGGACCCAATTGATGTTCAGATGCACTTCATCACTGACCACTTCAAAACATATGGTCAAGTCATTAGGCTAGAAGACGTTTCAGAGGAAATGTATAGTGGTGCTCTGCATATACCCAAGAGCAGAAAATCTAAGAGGAAGACTACCTCCAAAGAAGAGTACTTGGAAGAGGAGCAACCTTCCAATAAGGCTAAAAAGGAGAAAGCTTCTGAAAAGATGAAGATTGGTGGCTCTGGCTTACCATCAATCCAAGAGGAAGTTCAGGACCTGGATACAAGTAAGGTTCTGACCAAGAGGACCAGAAGTGGAAAAGCTGCTGCTACTGAACAGCCTCCTATTTTAAAGAAGAAAGAGAAGGATGCTATCAGAAAGCTAAAGGAATCAGCCTATGTGACTGAGGAAGTAGAAGGTGTAGAAGCTGCTACTGACTTGGTTACAAGAGAGGTAAAGAGAAAGAAAGCTGAAGATGCTGCTGCTGCACTCCAGAAGGCTGTGGAGATTGCAAAAGAAACTGAGATCCCTGCATCCATCCTTGCTAGAGAAGATACAGCTACAAATTCACAAGAGATTGTTCAAGCTACTGAAGAACTACAAGAGCTGGCAGTTTTAGAAGCTGAAGGATTGATGATTGTGAAAGCTGGTGGAGATGCTCAAGAGGACATCGCTGCTAGATCAGAAGCTATTGCTCCAGAAGCTGATGAAAGAGGTAATCCTGATTTCTCACATACTGACAATGTTATAGAAGTAGAATCTGATTCCTCCCAATCATCACCATCCCAATCCACATCCTCATCATCATCCACAGACTCAGATGATATACCTTTAGGTCAAATCTACAAAATCAAACACATAAAGCCTAAAACCAACATTTCTCATGAACCTGTTAGAACTGATATAGATGAAAGAATCATTGGCTTGTCTCAAAGAAAAGCAGATCTCTACAATAGATTTCCTATTAGCAATAATCCATTAAGACCACCAATGATTCAACCACTTAACATGGTTCCCTCTGATGAGAATATTGAAGTATCATCATCATTTCACCAACAAATAATCAAACCACTCAATATAGTTGATCCTACTGTCACTATTGAGTCATCATCATCTCAATCACCTCCAACCAACCAAACCCAAGGAACATCTGTCCTAGACAATCTGGTTAGTCACTACTTTGGTGAACTACCAGAGGTTAGGCAAAACTCAGAGAAAACCTCCGAGGTAGTTTCTATGGAAATTGATTTAGAAAGCCCCCAACAATAAGCACCCAACCCACAGATGGCCTCAACAATTAGCTCTGATCATGTCACTAGCTCTGAACATGTTTCTACATTTAAGCATGTTTCAGTACCTGAACCTGTTGTTCCTGAACACATTGTTCCTGAACAACTTGTTCCTGAGCAAACCTTAGCATCTACCATACCTGAAACCATCAGTGAACCTGACAACATAATCACATTAGATGCTACTGATATGGAGATTGAGCAATCTTTCTCTATTGTGGTTATAGAGTCTGTTCCTGATCAACCCTCAACCAGCTATTCAACTCCAAACTCCACAAATAGCCAACCATCATCATCATCACATAGATCTATTGTCCCTGTTGCTCCTGCAAAACCTACAAAGATACCTTCACCACCAACCATATTCCTTGATTCTACTTTGTTACAACATGTGTCCGAGAATATATCTCAGGAGTTACTCAAGCTGATCCAAGCAAGGGAAAATCTTACTCACACAGACAACTATGAGAAACAGTGGAGAAAACTCAAAGAAAGAGTTGACTTTGTCTTGTCCGAGCTCTAGAGAACATGCTTGGATGAACAAGATTCAGCTCAACAACAGTTTCAAGACTGGCTGAGAGGAGTAGACCTGCAGAAAGTCAAGATTCTCAGAACCTGGTTTCAGAGTCCTCCAAGCATAAAAGATCACTGACTTTATTCCTTCTGGTGTGAATCCTAAGGATTTGAATTTGAGCTTCTTGAACAAGATTAACTTTAAGACAGCATTTACTGATCTGAGTTTATTGCAAAGGAATGCTGTTTTGGAATCAGAGAACAGGAAGCTGAAGAAAGAGCTTATGGAGCAGAAGCTACTCTTGCTAGAGTATAAATCATCAACTGAAGTCAAGCTTGAGGAAGCTAGAATCAGATAAGAGGATCTGATTAAGAGTAATGAGGATTTCAAGCTAGAGATGAAGCATCAGCAAGAAGCTATGCAAAAGAAGCAAGAAGATATGCAGAAGCAACACGAGAAGACCAACTTGATGCTACAACAGATGATGGATATGCTAAACAAAGAAGCCCAACCTTAGTTGCACGCCATTTAGCTTGTTTAATTTTTCTCTTAGCATCTTTTAGAATTTTTTTTATGCTTCTGACTTGAGTTTTTACTTCTGAACAAGTTTTTGCTTCTGAACATACTTTGCTTCTGACTTAAATTGTCTTACTTTGATGATTATGCTCTGATATATATATATATATATATATATACATATATATATATATATTTGCATGTCTGCTCTACTACAATTTAATGTTTTTAGATATTTTTTTCTCATTTTTTTACTTCTTTCTTTTTGCCTTTAGTTTTTAAACTTTTTGTTGATGACAAAAGGGGGAGTAGTATGTATAGTATTTATAGGCTCTGAGCCCCATTAATTTAATTTTTTTAATCATTTTAAATTAATAGGACCAACTTCTAATCTCTTAGTCTATTAATGTGAGAATATTCTGAGTGTTATTTCGTTCTTAAATGATGAATTTAATTAACTTGAATAGAACTCAGGGGGAGCTTACAAAACTTACCTTAAAGTACTATTAGACTCAGGGGGAGCTTGCAAACCTCAAACCCTTAGTCAACTTGTTAATTGGATTAACAACAATTGCATATTTTAAATACTATTGTTTGTCATCATCAAAAAGGGGGGGAGATTGTTGGAACAAAATGTGTTTAACATTGAACCTTGAGAGTTTTGATGATAACAAGGTATTAAAAAATTTCAATTGGACTAGCTAATATTTTTTCAAGTGTACAGGACCATAGACAAAATTTGACATCTTAAAAAGGTTCTGGATGAACAAAAGAGAGCTAAAGTATCAACAAAAAGGAAGCTTAAAGTGTCTGAAGAGAAGTGCTCCTGAAGTCAAAAGTGCTCCTGAAGACAAAGCGCTCCTGAAGTGATGACGTCATCAGAAACAACTTCATCAGAAGCATCTCATCAGAAGCTGAAGGTCATCAGGAGATGCAAAACTTAAAGCTTCAAAGGTTGTTCAATGGATTTAAAGTCGCCTAAGCATTGCAGAAGACTAGAAGTGTGAAGCAACGGTCATCTTGAATGGATTTGAAGGCATTGGATGCTTATCTTCAAAAAGCGTTGACAAAAGTACAATTGTACGAAGTGTACAACCACTACCTCCACTACTCTACTTTGTCCCTGCTACAAGACAAGAAAAATAGCTTTTCCTGCAACGATGTTCCTTCACAATGGGAATGCATTTCAAATTGATCCTTCATAGGACAACTACCATATCAGACAAAAGATCATTGGTGATTGATCAAAGCTTCAAACGACTCTTTTTGATGTGCTGGCAATTTCACAACCTCTCTTTCACACCTCTATATAAAGGAGTGAAGACTTAGAGAATGGTATCAGACTTAACAACAATTAACAAGTGCCAAAACCCTGCTGAAATTGTTCTGCATTCAAAGTTCACTTAGAATTTCTGTTTCAAAGTTCATATCTTAGAAATTCTAGAGTCTTAAGAGTCTGTATCTGATTTGTATTGTGAATGTAACAGCCCAATTTTCTCTAGATTTATTTTATTATTTATTTATGTGTGTTATATGTGTTCTTACTTGATTATTTGCCTCTGTATGTATTTTTGGTTGTACGAAGTGTACAACCACTATCTCCACTACTCTGCTTTGTCCCTGCTACAAGACAAGAAAAATAGCTTTTCCTGTAACGATGTTCCTTCACAATGAGAATGGATTTGAAATTGATCCTTCATAGGACAACTACCATATCAGACAAAAGATCATTGGTGATTGATCAACGCTTCAAACGACTCTTTTTGATGTGCTGGCAATTTCACAACGTCTCTTTCACACCTCTATATAAAGGAGTGAAGACTTAGAGAATGGTATCAGACTTAACAACAATTAACAAGTGCCAAAACCCTGCTGAAATTGTTCTGCATTCAAAGTTCACTTAGAATTTCTGTTTCAAAGTTCATATCTTAGAAATTCTAGAGTCTTAAGAGTCTGTATCTGATTTGTATTGTGAATGTAACAGCCCGATTTTCTCTAGATTTATTTTATTATTTATTTATGTGTGTTATATGTGTTCTTATGTGATTATTTGCCTCTGTGTGTATTTTTGGTTGGGAATTGTAGAATTCGGTGTTAGAAGGGTATTTTAGTCATTTTGGACTTAGGGGCATTTTTGTCATTTTATGAGTGGGGGTAATTTTGTAATTTGGGTGAGGATTATTTTTAGTGCTTAGTGAGAGTTGCTATTTTACTAAGTGCTAGGGGGTGTAGTAATTTATTTATTTACCGGTAGGTGACCGTTAGTATTACATTTTACTGTTAAGTGAGTAGTAACATTTTTGGGGTTGGAATAGAAATGGGTTAGGCCCATTAAGATATTTTGAGTTGAGCCCAATTAAATAGGACCTATATAAACTCTTGTTAATAGAGAAATAGGGTTTTTTCACCAACATTTTCATTTGAGGAGAAATAGAGATATAGAGAAGATAAGGGTTGAAGAGGAAGAACAAGAGAAAGGGGTTGGAGGCTAGAGCTAGAAGAGGAATTCATCATCTAGGAGCTAAATTTAAGTTTAGGTTAGAGATTCTTGGTGCTAGAGGTAAGAGGGTTAGACTTCACTCATAATTTCATAACTTTTCCCTTTTACCCATTTTTATGAAATTGATGAATTGATTTTAATTGATGTAAATTCGTGCATGATTGTTGTTGTTATGCTTGAGAACATGATTTGTATGATAATTGTGTTGTTGTTGTTGAATTTTCATGACAAAATGGGTTTATATGCATATAACATGGTCTTGAGTGAAATTGATGATGAAAAATGTTGTGGTTGATAAATTGATGATGAATGAAGTTGCTGTTGTTGAATTGTGGATAAAATCATGTTCAAATGTTGTTGTTGTTATCTTGGCATATGTTGTTGCTGAATTGATGCAATGGGTGTCATTGGAATGATGAATTATTGATGAGTTTGTTGTTGTTGTTGAAAGTCGTGGCAAATTGGTGAATTGGTGAATTTTTGATGAAATTAAGTTGAATTGTGATGTTGATGATTTTTAATGAATGAAACAAGTTGATTGTGATGAGTTATGGTATAATGATATTTTGTTTTTGGCCATTGATTAGTATTGAGAAATCGTTTGGGAGAAAATTAGGATTTCTTGTAAAAGTGATTTTTAAGTGCTTTTGGAAATAAGTGATTCTGGGATAAGCTGGTTTGAGAATGTGAAAGTATAGTTTTTCAGAAAAATATGATAGGATTAATTGAGTAGAACGCGTAGGCGAAAACGGAATTGAATTTGGGTTAGCGGTCGAGATTTTACGAACAAAACAGCGAACCGAAAAAGTCGGGACTGCACTGAACTGCAGCACAGGCATCAGGTTGTTGGCTGCTCACGCTTGAGCGCAGCACACCTACGCCTAGGCGCAGCCAGGCAGCCCTTCAGGGCAACAATTTTGTTGTTCCTTGATTGGGCGCTTCAGGACCAATTCCGGACTTCCAAAACCGATTCCTTTGATGTTTTTCGCTATTTTCTAGGTCTTCTAAACCTTTGGAAACACCAAAAGAATTGGGTTGAACTTGACTCCTTGGATTTAATCAAGCTTATTGTTGATTGTTCAATAAATGTCCAAGAACGCTGATTTTTCCGAAACTTGTTTTCTCAAGAGAATGAAGTAGGGTTAAGTATGTATGATGTTTATATGACTTCTAAAAATGGTTGTGAATGGTTTCACCAAGTTTTAACTTGTTTTGCTTTGAAAATGGAAATTTTCTTGAAAAGTGATAGGGAGAGACGAACTTTGTGATTTCATGAATCCGTCGTATTTGGCCGATGAAATGCTTATGTAGCCTCTACTGCACGCACAAGTGACTTGTGAGAATACATGGCATAGGCAATTGAACTTGTTTACTTGGTTTTGGCTTAAATGCTCAATTATTTTTAATGTTGTGACTTTGAGAGACGAACTTGATTGAAATTGAGTCTTGAGAGCCAATTGCTTATGAACCCTTTATGAATAGATTAATATGATTATGAGATGATGTATGAATGGTTGTTGAGTGATGAATATGATGTTTGTGATCATATGTTGTATTTGTTCCTTTATTTGGATTGTAAGGAATTATGTGGAAATGTGGCAACTATATGTTGATTTATGTGGAGATGATTGATGATGTATATATGTGACAACTATATGTTGATTGAATGGTGAATGTTGTTGATGATTGTATATATGTTAAGTGGTGGTGAATCGTTGTCGATTGCATATATACTAAATGTTGGTGATAATCATTTGATGAATGAATGGTGGTGAACATGTTTATGTTATGTTGTTTGTTGAACATGTTAAATGTTGGTTGTTGGTGGTGAATTCATACATGCTAATATTGATGGTGATCTTGTTGGTGAATGCATGTATGCAAAATGATGGTGATGGTGTGGTGAATTGTTTGTGTGAACATATGCATTGTGTCGAGTCATATGTTCATGCATTCATGACTGATGGTGGCGGATTTTATATCCAATTGAGGTGAATTGTAAGAGGAGGTGTACTCTTACATATGATGTTTTTGCTGCATCGAAGGTGACGACCTTGAGGTGATCTGGTACCGCATGCATCTAGAAGAGTCTAGAACATTGCATGCATTTGAATAATTGATGAGTCGTGTCATAATTGAATATGTGACTTGGTGAATTTGTGCATTGGTTGATTTTGATGAATGTTGTGATTGTGTGGATTAGTGTATATGTACATTTGTGAATTTTGTTGATGATTGTGAAGAATCGAACTATGCTCTAATTGCATGTTTTATTTGCTTGTGCTTATACACTTGGTGAATCTATTTGATGATAATTACTTTGGTAATACTAATGAGGTGAGAATTGTATATGTATATATATATATATATATATATATATATATATATATGATGTGGTGATTCCTTTGATAATGATGATTGCCTGCTTATAACTTGAAATGATGGATTGTACTTGTTGAATTAAACATGCTAGATGAGTAATGAGGTGAGTAATGTTTTCATTGATTGATCTTGATAAATGATGATCTTTTATTGATGACTTGGTTAAATATGTCTGTTATGCTATGATAATAATGTGATAGCTTGAAGTGCAAGTAATGGGGGATAATAATCATGTGATGCTAGTATTCTAGGAGGGATGATTATGTATATGTGATATGTATGAATCTGTGAATGCTATGTTTGTTTTATGTCGATTATGATTAATGTAATGCTTACCCCCAGTGGTTTTTGCCGCCTACCTGTCTGTATGGATGGGTAGACGCTGTGCAGGAGTAGTTGCTTTGCGGTGAGTGCTTAGATAGTTGGAGTTAGCCTCCGCTATCATTTTGGAGTTATAGTTAAGGTTCTGATTAGGTCGAGTCAGTGTCTTTTAGTTGTGTTGGACTCATTTTATTTATTTGAGATGTACAGATTGTTGAGACTTAGACAATTTTTATGATGGTGTTATTTGACCATGGCATATGTATTTATATCTGGAGATTTATGTTGTATCCGCTGCGACTGTTGAGATATTATATATGCATGTATGTCGAGATGTTTGAAGTATTTGTGAGACATAGCGTCTATTTCTTGAATATTTGTTATATTCGCGTGTTTTATCGCTTTAATAGAAATAGGGTGTTACAGTGAACACCACTGATTGTATATCAAGTGTTCAACCTCAAACATTTTCTTTGTAATCTTGTTTGATTAGAAGTCTCTTGCAGTTGTGCTTGAGCAATTGAAGTCTCTTGATTGTGTTCAGGAGCATAGGAAGTCTCTTGCTTGTGTGCTTGAGCAGTTTTAAGTCTCTTGCTAAGTTTAGCAGCGAGCAGTTGTAACGCCCATACTAAACTTATCTAGAATTTTTAGAATGTGCGTTAAATTTAGTACTGGATACATTAAAATTACAATAATAAAAATTTTGACTGAGTAAATATATACATCACTGCAGAATCGTACATTTGCTATCTGAATACATGTCTGAACCGCAATGAATAATCTGAACTAGTACGACACGAGCATATGAAAATATATCATTCAGCCTCCTGTATTATCTCCTTGCCACGTACAACCTGCTGATCTGAAAAAAATAAAAGGGATTGGGTGGTTCGGCCACCATAGGGAAAGAGAAAGGGAAGGAACTTTTGATGCTTACCTTGAGCTTATTCCTTCATGGGTACCTCCAAAGACAAGCTTACAAGTGATTTCCAATGGATTGGTGAGAAAATGGTGACTTGAAAACTTGAGGGAAGGGGGCGGTTTACATACAAGGAGTGGGAGAGATGAGTTTTTGAGTTGTGATTCTTGCTATTCACACTACTAGGAGCCTATTTGTTGCTTAAATTTCGTGATTCCTTGAAGAAATGAAAATTTGTGATGGAGAGGGTTTGGAGGAGATGAAGGCCGATGGTGTTTGGTGAAGGAAGGGAAAAATGTTTTGAGAAAATTTGTGAATGGAAGTGTGTGGAAAATTTTAGAATTTTCCTCTTTAAAAATATCTTGGTTGGCAAATACCTATTTTGCCCTTGGCTCAATAAAATCTCATAGATAATTTTGAAAAATAGCTAACACAGATAAATGACATATGACAGTGTTGTCAAGCGGGATATTACAATCTACCCCCCTTCAAGAAATTTCGTCCTCGAAATTTAGAGTTTGCCTGCTAACAAGTACAAATAATTCATCTATACTTTCGACCTTAAACTCCCACATACGTCCATTATCAACTAATTATTTCTCTTCAATCAAATTATCGGTTTCCCTTGTTACATTAAGTCTCTTGACTACATAACCATAAATATAAACTGGCTTAAATTAATAGGTTAAACTGATTTCAGGACATGTTTTTCAATCTTACATGTCGAAAAGATTCGATGATAACCACCTTAACTGTGAGTTGTGGAATATTTTATACATTCTGGACAGAGTGGAAAGCAAAGCTAACTGATATGTCTGATATCCTTCGAGTAAATTCCTTGTTCCACATACTCTTTATAAATTGTCCTAGGTTACTCCTACTTGTTTACTTTTTCTGAATTCTTGAAAAATCTCATACATTTACTAGAGTAACACTTCTATCGACTTCATCAACTTTTATATGGTCTTGGACGGATATGACCTTTGAGTGATCTTTCATGCTATGTCTGGTCCCAATAAAATTTTATTTCTGAACTATGCCCCAAATAACGAGGTCTTATAATGATAATCGTATCATACTCTGTATAAGATCGTCCTTACTCTGAGCAATATCTGACGTCAAGTATATTTCATCGAAAGTAAGAATTGTTTCAACTTTCTCCGTTAATCAACGCATAAATAGGAAAATGTTACTTCTGACATCTGTTATGTTTTATATGAATAAACTCAACATGGTGCTACCTCAAACATCTGTTGGAAGTACTAACTGACGAGTACAATCCATAAATCAGATTTAAATACATAGTGTACTAACTAGCGAGTACATTAAATATATAAATCTTATATGAGAATGGTGAACTGACTGGCGAGTACACAATACACGAGGTAGTACAACTGATAGCTTAATACATAACATATATTTGTAGTCATTCAACTTTGCTTCATCTATACCAGATTTTAAATCAATCACGATACACCTTGATCATACACCTTGATCATATTAGGATGAGTAGAAAGTATCATCATAGATCTTCTCTTGAACTTATATGTTCAAAACATACATTTCATTATTAAACAATATTGTTATAGCTGTTACTCTAGGGAACATATTATCCCAATCTTCCTATAATTTCATATTCGTCACTTGAATTTGTACAGTTCCATACCGTATGTCACAGATGATTTTTCTAGCTTGTGTAACGTCATTCTTTTCTTTACCTCCAAAAATATGGAGTTTAAAATCACAAAATTCAGAGATATTAAAATTCAGAAATTAGTTCAAGTTATAATATTAAAATATGTTTAAGATGTGGCTTTCGCTATCCCGCCAGTTGGATACGAAAGGTTCCCGCCAGCTGGAACGGGCACTATCCGTGAGGATGACCCCACAGTAATCAGAGGAGTCCGGTATTCCCGTCAGTTGGATTTCCCGTCAGTTGGAAATATATATACCGGTTATCAGAGGAATAAATTCCGGGGTTACTCCACCTGAGTTTATTCGTAAAATCAACTCAGATAATATTGTTTGTTCAACGCTAACATTTCTAACATAATATGACAGATATTATAACTATAATTATGATTATGATTTCAGCATTAGTATCAGGATTGTATCAGTAATTCAGGTAGCTATCCTAGTTATCCCCCGATCGCCCAGTTATGCATGACAAAACTATATAAACCCAAAAAGGGTTGAGTTTAGAGACATATGGCGATCCTAGGTTCCCTGAGATTGCCTACAGCCTAGGATAGGTGGAACTCACTGAGACATCCCGTCTCACCCCAATCCCTTTTATTTTATTTCAGATCAGCAGGTTGTACGTGGCAAGGAGACAATACAAGAGGCTGAAAGATATATTTTCACATGCTCGTGTCGTACTAGTTCAGATTATTTACTACTGTTCCAGACATGTATCAGATAGTAAATGTATGAACCTGCAGTGGTGTATATATTTATTCAGTTGAAATTTTGATTATTGTAATTTTAATGTATCTAGTACTAAATTTAACGCACATTCTAAATATTCTAGATAAGTTTAGTATGGGTGTTACAACAGTTGTAATCAGATATTACATTATAGTGAACTCTCCTTGGAAGAGTAAGGGGGACAGGACTACTTCCGGTTTGTGGAAGGAACCTGTATAATTGCCTTGTGTCTTTCTTCTCTCTCTCTCTCTCTCTCTCTCTCTCTCTCTCTCTCTCTCTCTCTCTCTCTGTTTTTATCTGCTGCAAGTTAGTACTGAATATCACTTCAGAAGCAGTCTCTATTTGCTTCTGGCCAGTGTGTTTCAACTTAGGAGATAACGAAGAAAAAGCTAACACAATTCAACCTCCCTTCTTGTGTTTTTCTCACCTTCATCGTCCTGTCAAGGGACTAGGGTTGAGGCTGTTTTAGGTCTTCCTCAACCCTTTAATGGTTCACTGCTCTACTTTTTGGTCTGTTTTGTTTTTGTTTGTTTTGTTGTGTCTGTGTTTTAGGTGTTATGTTCTATCTCGGGTCTGGGGTTGAGGCTGTTTAGATCTCCCTCAACCTCTTGGTGGTTCTCTGTTCAGCTGTCTGTCGATGTTTGTTTTGTTGTGTTTGTTTGTGTTTTAGGTGTTGTTTTCTGTCTTGGGTCTAGGGTCGAGGCTCTCTAGATCTCCCTCAGCCTTTTGGTGGTTCACTTTCTTCTCAGGGTCTGTTTTGTCGGTGTTGCCGTTTTGTTCCTTCGGAGCCTTGCCGCTGGAGGCCTCCTGCTCTTGGATTAGATTTCGTTGTTTGGCTATTGTTGCTCGAAAGAGCTAGGTGTGCAGATGCTTCGTGTTGACGGAGTAGTCGTTTGTTGCACCTTAAGCCTTCCTGATTGCTCAGTTGCCGACGGGTGCAAGTCCTTCACGATTAATCATCCTTCTTCGTAACTCTAGATCGTTCGTCATCGTAAGGATCGTGGTGGTTGTCTAGCCGAGGGTTGGGGTGTGCGTCGATCTATTCAGATGGTGGTGATGCAGGTTGATTTGGTGGCTTGTTTTGATTTGTTTGTGTTCGAGTTGTTTTGCTTAGCGTTGTTGTTCCGCCTTTTCTTTGTCTTTGGATTTTGGCATCGGCTTATTGGTGGGTCAGGTTTTTGGACAGGTTTAGGTGTCTGCTCTAGTGATTCGTGAGTTGAGGGGTGCCTTTTTTGACTTGCGTCGGGAGTCTTGTGGGCCGATCGCTTTTGATTCAAGGTCGGGAGCAAGTTTGTGACTCGTGTCCTTTTAGGCTGTTGTGATGTCTCCTCCGATAGACCGGAACTTGAGTGGTGGTCGCAACTGAACATTTGAAGCAAAATCTCTATCGGGTGCCTAATTGATCACTGTTGGCGGTGTTGGTTCTTTGAGTAGTTGTTCTTAGGGGATTCAGCATTTTGAGGATGCTAATGGTTTTTCTTTGGGGGTTTTGGTGTTTTAATTTTCTCCTTTTGGTGTAATACTCGGGATTTAATCCCCTTATATATATAATATATTTTGTCATTCAAAAAAAAAATAGCAATATAAGTCCTTTACATGTAACATTGTATCATTTCTTGCCAAAAAAATCAAAATTTAAACAAAACCTTAAAACTAAAAAAATCTAATTTAAGAGAAAAAAATCTAACATAAACATGCAAACATCACAATTAAGCAATATAAGTTATTTACATGTAACATTGTATCATTTCTTGCAAAAAAAAAAATCAAAATTTAAACAAAAAAAAAATTAATTTAAGTGAAAAAATTTATCATACTAACATAAAAAGGTTAATGGTGTATGTCATACCCCAATTTTGACCTAAGATTCTACTTTCATAAAAAGGTTAATGGTGTATGTCATACCCTAATTTGGCATTAATGGCAGACCTAATTTCTTTGTGATTTTTTTGTGTGTATGGCAGACTTGATGGTCGATCAATTTTTCACACGAAAGAAAATATTTCTCTCAGAATCATCAAAAACCACCACAAAGCAGTAATAGCACAAAAACCATCAAATCTGGTCGACCATCCCATCAAAACTACAATCAACATCAGCATAACCACAACACAACAATCTCACAGAAACCAACTCAAACACAACCGCACCAACACCACCGTACCCAAACACATCCGCACAAACTAGTCACGAACCACACAATCACAACCGCACAAAACAGTCACAAACCACACAAAATCAACTGTCACAAAATCCAGTCCAAACCAACAACCGTACGACTAATCCAAACCAACAAACAGTCTAAATCTGAACCATTAACTATAAACCCTAACCATAAATCAGTCACCAAATCAACCTAAATCCGGACACACAAAATCCAAAGGTTTTATTTTTATTTTTTTTCAGTTTTAGATCTAAGTTTTTTTTGTTGAATTTTTGTTGTTTGTTAGGAAAAAACGAAAAGAACCGAAAAAAGAAGAAAACAAAGAAGAAAAAAGAGAGCATAAAAAAAAGCAAAAAAAATTGAGTTTTAGGTTTTCCGGTGCCGGCCACCGCGCCGGAAAACTTTCCGGTGACAGGAGTTTTAGAGAGAAGAGGGAGGGAATTCGGATAGAGAGAGAAGGAAGCAAGAAAAGTGAGAGAAAAGGGATGGGGTGGGTATTTATAACTCCTCTGGATCCAATGTGCGAAGATGCATGCTTTGGCATGCACCCTCGCATCCCTGGCCATCCAATTCAATCCATTGGCCTGCATCTATGCCTTTAGATCCAATCTGGGGCATATGGTCAAATCAACGGCCTGGAGGAGATCTCTTTGGCCCAATGCGTATTTGGATCCCTTTTCCTTGACCCAGTCAGTTTTCTTTTTTTTCTGCACCCCCTTTTTACTGCTTGCACCCTCCTGCACTTTTATTTTTTTTATTTTTATTCTCATGCATTTTATTTCTTTTTTATCATTTTGTATTTAATTTTATTTCTATTTATCATCATTCAGCATTTTTAATTTTGTATTGTATTTATTTGTGTTTAGAATGTACTTAGGAGTGTTTAAAGGAAAAATCATGCATTTACTTTTATTTTTACTAGTATATTTACCCGGCGTTGCCCGGGTTAGACATATAATTTTGTATACTCGTAAATTTATAGATGCACAGACAAATATAATTAACTGGATTTAGTAAAATTATTAACATATATATAATAAAATTAATATTTTTTAAGTATCTGGACTTGCAAAAATCTGTACCCATTATTATATTAGTAAAATTATACAATTGTCATATTACTTGAATAAATATCTTCTCGTCATGAAATAAAATATAATTGTATTGTCTAATTAATGATTTTTGTTTGATTAGTAATTTCTTGTCAAGTGAAAGTGTGTGGTATAATATTTTTGTCTTAAAAAATAGAAGGAATAAGTCTAAGATGTGTCAATTCAGTTGTAAAAGTCTGACTTTGTAACTTCAAGAGATGTTGTCCAAATCTCACATGAAACGGTTGTAAAATGATCATTAGAATCACACTTATTAAAAAAAAATTACGAATAAATTCTACATAATTTCAATTTTTTTTAATAATGCATTTTTTTGTATAAAAAAATTGTTTTGCACGTTGATATTTTCAAATATTTGTAAATATCTTAATATCCACTAATACTCGCTTGGCGGATATTCATGCAAATGTGAAAATAACATAAATATCATTTTTATCAAATAAAGAGAGATAACTACTACGTATACCCGTGGACATCCATTATCATCTCCGGTAACAGTATAGTAACAACAACGATAAAATAATCATAATAATAATTATATTAAAAAATAATAATAAACTAACACTTCCATTAAAAAAAATAATCTCAAAGTATAAAGAGAAAAAACTTGTTCCGAGTCCAAAAATAATACAAACCTTAATTGATTCAAAAATGATAAATATTTATTTTATATTCAAAATAACTGCAACAAAATTTTGTTAATATATAAGAAAATAAACATCTAAGAAGAACAAATGAAAGAAACATTGATAAATTTAGCTTTTTCAGTTGTTGTTTGACAAATGAAAATGTTCAACATCGTATCTTTTTTGCTTATATACCACAAAGCATAGTAAAACAAAATGAAAACGTACTAAAAAATAAATGAGTATCTTTCACTCTTTATTCTCAGAAGAAAAATGAAACATCCATACAACAAATAAAGAATAATAAGATGAAAAAAATAACATAAGAATAATTATACTGAAAGGAAAATAGTCAAAGATAAATACTATAAAGTAAGAAAAATCCCTAATAAATAGAATGACAAAGAGTGTTGGGGAAAAAGAAAGCAAGATAAAAAAAATAGTATTTTGTTTATGGATAAAATAATAACATATATCACATCATGAATAAAACACATAAAAAGTGTGAGAATAATATAATTGGTTAGTTTCCATGGAAAAAATATAAGCGGTTAGATATTTATAGAGAAAATATAGGTGGTTGTTCCATAGAAATATAAGAATTTAACGAAATAAATGATGTTAAAATAAAATTAGAAAATAAAAAAAAAACAAATAAAATATTTGGACGATGAAATCAAAGTAGATGTGGATTATTTGTTGAGAACTTGAGATGTCTATGCTAGATAGAGAAATAAGTTTAGTAAACAAAAATATAAAAGTTAATATGAAAGTAAACGTGCACATGAACAACTGTCAAAAACTCATAGGAAGGTATTTCTATTGCATCAAATAGACCCAGTGTGAGATAATAGTATATGAAATAAAGAAAGTTTGAGTTTCGGTTTCTGCTCATAATATGTGATTTTGGTGATTAACAAAATCTCATTTATTTATAGTTAAAAAAAAAACAAACCGAAGCCTTTTTCTCCTCAATGAAAAAACTAATTGAATAATATGGTGCTAAAAGATTATATAATAACTAATTGAAACTTCTTTTCCTAAAATAAAAAAGAAGAAGAAAAAAGGAAGATTTAATGGATAATATTGAAAGTATTATATATAGTTTGTTGAGATATTTTGGCTACATAAAATATTAGAAATTAAATATAAAATTTAATAAAATATTTAGTGGATAAGATCAAAAGTTTGTTGAGATATTTGTGTCAAATAAAATATAAAAAATAAAAAAAAATATTGAGAATAAACGTGGAAGTGACACGTGGCATAAAAAACCTTACTTTATATATATACTATTGATTGATTGATTGATTGATGTGCAGTTTGTTGAGATAAAAAATACTGAGTGCATAAGATCAAAAGTTTGTTGAGATATTTATGTTAAATAAAATAGAAAAAATAATAAAAATATTGAGAATGAATGTGGAAGTGACACGTGGCATAAAAAACCTTACTTTATATATATACTATTGATTTATTCGCTTTTATGTATAAAAAAATGCAAAAAAATTAGGTTAGTTTTTTTTTTTGATGAATAAAATTAGGTTAGTTTATAATTCAAGGGAAAGGACTTAACCAAAATTAGGTGAGTTAACTCACGCAAGGGCATTTTGATCTTTTCAGTTGAGAGCGAGCAAAAAGTGTTGATAAAGTGCATAATTCATGAATTTTAAGCAAAATATATCATCCTTTGAAGACTCACTCATACTTATATCCCTTAGGGATAATACCTTTCAATAAAATGTTTAGCATGATCCAATCATAATCTGAATAAGGTAGAGCATCTACAAAAATCTCACGCCTATGACACTTCCTTTAGATTTTCATTTGAGCCTCAATCAGACTCTTCTTGTCTACCACAATTTCTTCTGTATCAACATCAAAACTGACACCATCTTCCATGATGTCCCACGGCTCATCATCAACACCTATGATATGGTTGCACATCTTGCTCTTCCACCATGAAAACTGAGCAACATCTCTAGAGGCGGAGCCGGGGGGGACATGGGAGGGCCCTGGCCTAAGGGTCACAAAAATTTCTCGAAAAACCTGCGATAGTTGGGCTTAAGGGTCGTAGAAACCGTCGCAAATGTATACTTAGAGGCAGTTTTTAGGCAAGGGTCGCAAAGTATGTGTCACAAAATACTAAATTTCTTGTAGTGATAAGTATTCATCTTATTCAATTTCTAATAACTCATTGTAATCAAAGGATATGAAACACAAAAATTATTATAATTCGGTGAAACGCTTGGGTATTCCGTCTAGTATATATAAAATTCACTTGTGTTATTTTAGTCAGGCTATGAGAATTGTCTCCTTGATTTTGCTAAGTTTGGTAATAGAAACTGTAATATCCCGCCTGTCAGTATCGGAATATTACCAGTCGACCGTGTCAGAGAATTAATGTTTATGGAAAATAAGTATGTTGGAAATGTTTAATATGGATGTCAGGCAGTCACGGGTTAAGTGCCAGAGACGTGCAAACACGTGTAAGACGAAGGGTATTTAAGTAATTTCACGCAAGAGGGGTATTTAAGTGATTTTGACCCAAATATTTTCATTATCAATTGCTCTTTCTCTCTCTAGGTTTTCTTTGAAAATTTTCTCCTCCTTCTCTCTAGATCCTACGCCATCTCCTTCTTCTTCTTTTCCTCAATCTTTCTCAAAACTTCTTTCAAATCAATAAATATGTTGTACAAGGTCACCTCAAGTATTATGGTGTTTGGAAACTTGGCTTTTGTTTGAGTCTCTCCATCCCTTCTCTTGGGACTAAACTTATCCCTTCCTCTACCTATTATCAAGTCTTTCAAGATTGAAGAACAAGCATGAATCATGGTGCTTTGGGTTTCAAGAATAACAACAAGCTTAGTATGGTATGAGCTAGCAAAGAAAGTGGATCAAGAGTTAGGGTTTGTTTGTTGTGAAGAGAAGATGATGCTTGGAAGCTTAGGAATCAAGTTCAGCTTATGTTAGGTGAGTTCCTAGTTAGTTCTCTACCATGGAATTATGTGTTTAATCTTGTGAGAACAACATAAACATTAAGGGTTTTATATATGAAATAGTTACCCCATTTTATGTCATGCTCACAATACATGTAAATACTTGTTTTAAGATTATGTTGCAGGTTCTAAATGATCTGTAGAGTCATGATATGCCTTTGGATGCTTTGTTTTGAGGATTTTGGGTCTGAAACATGTTTTGTGTAGGTGCTTCCTGCGTCAACTCGCCACTGCGAGTAGGTATGCTCGCGAGGCGAGCACAAGGTCCGGGAGGGGGGTGTTGCTCGCCCCTTGCTCGCCATTGCGAGTTGCAAGCTCGCCACTGCGAGTAAGCTCACTCGCGAGGCGAGTGAATTGTGCCTAGTGCATGGTTTGCTCGTCTCACCTCAAGTGTTGTCTGATGGTTCGGTTTTCTTGCATACAGTCTTTTACACAAGTCAACCCCTCAAAAACAAGACATCCAAGGCATGGGTTTCTAATGGTTTTATCCAAATCAAATCAAGTATTTATTCGTATTGGATAGCATGACATATGAGAGAAATATTCAATTCACGATCGGGTAGCAAGTTATATTTCAAGTAAGGGGATATGCTAGAGCCTCGACTAGTTGTCGAGAACTAGAAAGTTAAGCAAGAATTATATGTAGGATGAGACGCGAAGTAATTCTCTTCGCATATGACCTAGAACGATATAGCAAATGTGTTAAGCCATGGATCGATTAGTTAGTCTCTCCATTATGATTTGTTATGTACAAGAATGAACAGGTATGAGTTTACCAATAATCGGATCGATCAAGGTTCCGAGGTAACTCGCATGTATGATTAGGTTTAATCTTTCACGATGATAAGACTAAGATTATAACCGCATGGCGGTGTTCGTGTCTCTTGATATCCACGTCAGGGGGATACAAGAGGTTCTCGACCTAAGGGGAACAGTTTAAGCCGCAAGGGACCCGCACGACACCGAGGGAGTCTGATGTACGTACATCGGTCATGTATGGGATTGTTCTCGGGGTTACTCCACCCGGGACTATCCGTAAAATGAACCAAGATAATAATGTTTGTTCAACGCTAACATAATGAATAATGAACTTAGACGCGATTATGTATGATATGTTTATGATCATGTATGTTTATGTTAAGTACAAGTTATGACTAGGGCAAGTAAAGAATATGATGCCGATGACGTTCTTAGGTTTCCCTAATCGTCCGGCTTAGGATTGTGTCATGAACATGTTACATGAAGACCTCGATGCGTTCACCGTATCTTGGCATAGTGGTCCTAGGTTCCCTTGACCGCCATGACACCCAAGATTATAGTAAGCCTATAACAAGTAAGATGAAGTTAAGATGGTCCTAGTATGCACAACCGTCTAAGCATGCAAGTCCCCACACACGTATAATCAACCGTCAGGTTGTAAAGTAGACACGTGGCGACCGTAGGTTTCCCTTGAGGTTGCCTATAGCCTAGGATTAGGTGGAACTCACTGAGACATTATGTCTCATCCCAATCCTTATTTGTTTCAGATAAACAGGTTGTGATGGCAAGCTACAAGTTGGATAGGTGTTTCGGTAGGTGTTCGTTCGAATTGCAGCAGGATGACATGAATACAAGGAAGCACAAACTAGATTTTGGATAAGTTATGTTATAGATTCAATGTATGAACACTGTGGTTGTAAAAGATGTATAATTATCATGTAATAAGTTGTAAATTTTTAATGTATCCAGTATCAGATTAATGCACATGCTAAACTTTCTAGATACGTTTAGTATGGGTGTTACAGAAACTCTTCAAGTTTGGTAATAGAAACTCTTCCAAGTGTAATATGCTATTTTTTTGTGGTGACCCGGGTTTGAACCGTGACCTTGCATATATTATGCATTATCCCTACCAACTGAGTTAAGTTCACGAGCACAATATACTATATTTTTTTAATAATAAATGTTAATATGTTATTATTTTTCTTTTATTGTGTGGACTTATAACATGTATTTTAATTCTTCAACTCCTTTAATTCGTTAGACCAAACTGATTCAGTTATCCAACACTATGTGTAATATACGACTCATGTCAGTAATAGACAACAATTTCGTCCTCGTGAGCTTAGCTCAGTTGGTATGGACAATGCATAATATCTGCAAGGTCCGGGGTTCGAACTCCGGCCACCAAAAAAAAAAAGACAACAACAATTTCATATGTCATAAAACGTTGAGAAATAAATATATTTTCTTTGCAATTCAACTTATATGTTGTTGCATTTTTAAAAAAATGGAAAAATTATTAAAAATAAATAAAGAAGAGGAGATGATAGAGCGTTATTTCAGGTCTCCCCCAACAATTATGTTCTATTTTAAGCTAATTGAATTCCACCATCCATAGCTCTGAATCCAAACATTGTCTTTCAATAACTTTTTACACATTAATTCTCTCTTCCTTTCCTTTACAGTGTGATGAGAAGAGAGAGAAAGATCCTGATCTCGTCCCCAAACAAGGTCATGATCTTCCTCCATCTTGCTACATTAATCTGAGTTGTTACCATTTTTTTAATCTTTCCAATAAGCACATTTGTTTGTTACAGAAAAGAGGAAATTAGTTATAAGAAAAATGGCTAGTCGATCATTTTCGCATTTTGTTGAGGAAGCATTGGGGAAATTCCCACACTTGGTGATCTATATTCTTCTTGAATGGGTGCTAATATTCATACTCTTCCTTGATGGGTTTCTAGCATTCATTGCCAATGAGTATGCAAGATTTTTTGAATTGAAAATCCCTTGTTGGTTATGCACAAGGTTCGATCACGTAATGGTTCATAGAAATCCTGATTTTTATTACAACGAGTCGGTGTGTGAGGCTCACAAGAAAGATATGTCGTCTCTTGCATTTTGCCATAATCACAAGAAACTCTCTGACATAAGGAAAATGTGTGAAGGTTGTTTGCTTTCATTTGCAACGGAGAAGGAATCGGATTGTGATACCTATAAATCACTTGTAGGGATTTTGCATAAGGATTTGGAATGCTTTGTTGAGGATGGACAACCTATTCAGTTGAGTTTGAAAGATGATGATGGCTTAATGATGCATGTTGATAGAAATAGTACTCAGAAATGTTCTTGCTGTGGAAAACCATTGAAAGTTAAGTCTTCTTCTCCCTATATTGCCAAAGCGAGACACTCAGAAGCACGAGCCCCGACTCCTTCACCACGAGCTTTCCCATTTTCATCATCAAAAAACGATCAACCTCATTCTCTTGAATTGCCTCACATTGGGTATACACCACTCAAGTTTATGTCACCAAATGACTCTGAGCATCTAGAGGAGGAGGATGGTCACCATAGTGTCAAAAGTGAGTTTACAAAACACATGAATAAATATACCAAAATTTTTGCATCACTTCAATCTAAGTTTATAGGCTCTATTTTATAGGAAGGAACTTTCTGAACTATGATAAATATTTAGTTCCTAAATTATATAACATTCAGTACATGTCTAAGTAGGGATCTTTACTGGTGAGTTGAAGGAGATAAAGAGGTTATAATTAGAAGACTTAGGGTTAAAACTCTATGTCGAAACTCTTGGTGTCGATAACTTACCAAAAACTGATATTTGTCTATAAATTAGTTGAGTGAAGGTTGAAATTAGTACTAGACACCGAGAAAAATTGTCGGTTGGGGAGCTAAACGATGTTGAAGAAGTTATAACTAGAAGATTCGAAGTTTTAACCTTAGGTAGGAACTAACAATGCCATATTAATATACGAACAATTAATATACTTGTCAAAAAAGTTATTTTAAAAAAATTGGTGAACAAGTAATTATTATTAATTAAAGTGACAATAATAGTAATATGACAACCATAGCGTAGGGATTTGAACTCCGTTCGATGATGTTACAATGCAAACTCTTAGCATTGAACTCAACTGATATCTAATGAACATTTAATCTTTTAATTTTCTGAGTGTGGCATCTCAATCTTTTAACTATGGTATATGGTATATGACAATGTTTTTGTTCTATATGTATTTAGTGAGGGAAGACATCAAAACCACTGTGCCTCTATTGGCAGATGGGGATGATATACACGACGATTCAAGCAAATTAACCCCGACATTTACAAGAGGCAATAAGTTCTTTGGAATACCACTTTCAGATTCAACAAACAACAGTCCTAGATGGTCTTACAGGTTTAACAAGAAATCACCATTAGAAAAGACAGAATTTGCCTCAGACTCGAACGAGGTAATGAATTCTGTTCAAAATGATTTCGATGATGCCATTGTAAACAATTTGAAGAGACAAGTTCGTTTGGACCGAAAATCACTCATGGCTTTGTACATGGAGTTGGACGAAGAAAGAAGTGCTTCAGCTGTTGCTGCAAACAACGCAATGGCAATGATCACACGGTTACAGGCTGAGAAAGCAGCAGTGCAGATGGAAGCTTTGCAGTATCAGAGAATGATGGAAGAACAAGCGGAGTACGATGAGGAAGCATTAGAGGCAACTAATGACATGCTTCTCAAAAGAGAGGAAGAGATTAGAGCTTTAGAAGCTGAATTGGAGTTTTATAGAAACAAATATGGAACTTTAATAGAAGAAAGTGGTGGTAATAGTACTCCTTCATACAGACTCAATGAAGCAAGAGGAGAGGATTTTAAAGATATTAAAGCAGATAAAACATATTTGCTTGGTCGCATGAAGAAGATAGAAAATAGATCAACCTTTTCAGAAAATGGAGCTTACTCCTTACACTCTGATTCTGACAGTGTTAATAATATAGACAGTGAGACAGGTAATTAACTAAATATGTTTTCACTTAGTTTATTTTAATACAAACTATTCATTGTTTGTTGTGTACTATGAAGCACGGATACAAACACGGACACCGGACACGACATGGACACTGACACACCGACACCGTTAATAATTTTAGAAAATCTCATAATTCAGTATAATTATGTGTTGGTGTCGTGTCGGGGTCGGACACGTCTAATTCGAGGAGTGTCCGTGCTTCATAGGTTGTGTACAATGGTGGCTTTTTTTTAATATAAAGTTTCCATAGATAGTATTTATTATTTATTATGAGTGATGAAATTGAGAGAGAGAACTGCAAACAATTTAGAATGATTAATTGATGTAAAACTACTAAGTATGTATACAAGATGTAAGTTGCATTATAAGCTAGGCTATGTCTAACAAAGAGTACAACTGTCATTAACTTCCTCTAATTGTCAACAACTAACTTTGGAGTCTTCTCTTCACTTGAATTAAGTTCATGTAATAGTATTGAAATTTGAAAATATTACCTTAACATGTAACTTTAGGACTTGGATCATCCAGCAGGTGCACTGATAAAAGCTGTGGGGATGGTAGCTTTTGAACTGTTATAGGGATCCACAAACAAAACATTAGTACATACTCTTTACTTTGTTACTTGAATTGAAGAGTGTGAAAGAAAAGTAGGAGTGACCATAAATTTTGATATTTGAATGTGTAAGTTATTATCATTATAGTTTCTAAATGTATCAATATTATAAAATTATTTCTTAAGTGTGTTTTTTTCTGAAGTAATTTTAGTCATTCTATATATATTTTGTTAATTTGGTCTTTCAAGGTGTTTTTGTTAGTCAGTTTGATGTTTGAAATTACTAAAAGAAACTTACATTTGGAGATGTATTTGTAATGATGTATCCAAATATTATTGTGACACTGTCTGTCTCGTTCATTTACAATTAAGATCAAAATAACTTTTGAGTTAGTGTACAACGGTTTGATTGTAACATCCAATGAGAGGCTACCATTTTCCTATGGCAGTAACATACTTCTTTCCAGTCACATTTATAAACAAAAAAGTATTTTTTTTTTTTTTTTAGGTTCATGAATACATAATGTATTTTGTCTATATATTATGTATTCAATGAACATGTAAAAAAAAAATTTTTTTTAATAATTGTGACGAGTGGGGGTGCTTTATAATATGTAAAAAAACATGTTATTTGTAGTGTTTTCCTAATTCTAGTAGTTATTGTGATCATTGTAAATGTAATTGCTTATATGCCAACAATATTTGTGTTGTGACAGATAAAGGAAGTGAAGCATAGGTAGATGAATGAATGAAATTTGAGGTTGTGCCCAACAGGAACAACAAGAATAGTATAGCTTGTGGTGAATATTGTGAATGCTTTAACCAAGGAGCAGGTAAAGTGTTGGAAGCATAGGCATGTTTCCTCGGCACGATACCTATACCCTAGAGGTCAATGTAATCTTAAAGCATGTCTGGGCTGCCTAACTCCCTCCCACTAGGATCATTTGGACAAACTTGTCTAGGATTTGTTTGTTTATATGACTACTATTAACTGTTCCTCGTTTTGCTAATTAGTCTGCACTTTTTTCTTGCATGGAACAAATTCAAGTTATTATTTCAAAATTATGGTCAGATTTGTTTAACTTCATGCTCATTCACTACATGAAAATGTAGCATTTGCTAGAAAATCTCATAGTGAAAAATATCATTCATTCGCATGCAGTGAAAAATATCATTCTTCATCGTCATTCGTCATCGAAAACTTCATCATCTATGAAATCAAAAATCTCATTCTCATTCGCCATCGTTGTTCCTCAAACTCATTCTTATTCTCATTCTAGTTCGTCGATTCAAAACTCATCCCTGAAATTGATTCTTTGAAAAGGATAATTGGAATCTCGAATTGATTGAATTTCTTATCAGAATCGTTCATCATAAAATATGTCTTGTCCGATGCAGAATAGAGAATTGATGCTTGATAAAGAGAATTTTATCTTTCTTTGTACAACTGTAAGTAAGTCGGTTATTAAAAATAAAATATGGAATTCACAAAGACTCGTGCAATATCAGAGCCGTTCAACAACTAAATTTGTTGAGTATGAAAATTTAAAGTTTGTTTGTTCATGAATTCGGTCTTGGCAATTTATATGATAAAATAAGAGTAGAAAGATTATATTGTCGAGATTAAGCTTCGTGAACTATTCGTCTAATATTTATTCTTTAATTGATTATACACTCTTTTATGTCAATATAACTCCACTTATCTCTCATTGTACGTCCCCTGCTAAGATTAAGGACACGAGATCCATAGAATCAATTGATTTCTGATGAATCTGTGAAAAAATAGTCGATTGTTTCTATGACATAATATCGGAAATTATGAATATAGACCTACCTGCGATCTCTCGAGCGATAGCACCTATACATAATTTAACCATGTCCTTTAGATAGTCAAATTTACTAGGCTCTGACCAAATCAAAAGTTCAATTGTGAAACACTACATTATCGACAAAGCATTAAGAACAAATTTAAATTAAAGATTATATAACGAAATAAAATCCATATATAACCAGCCATAATAAGTATCTATATTAGATTCTTAGCCACTAGACTAAATCCCAACAACAAAGAGAATTAGTTATACATGATATCCTTACAATGATAGACTAGAAAAAGTAGAAAGATTTGACGTCGAAGCTGTTCCTGCAATCTCCTCCACTTCAGCTTTCTCTCCCTCTAGATCACTCTCTTTCCCTCTTGTTTATTGAGCTCTTTTGCAGAGAATCAAGTGTTTTGGTTCTGTTTTTCCCTTCTCCAAAACGTGCTCCCCCAAGGAATGAAGGATACCATCTATTTATAGGCTCATTTGCCACTCCTTTAACCAATAAGATTGGTTTCTCCATGTTTGGGTTTCCATAACCTCTTTTGCCACTTGCATTTTCTTTTTCATCAAGTTTTGTTATATTAATGTGTAGATAAGGTGACAATAGTCTGAACATTAGACTGCTATCACATGACAAAAGTAGCTTTTCTTGATCAATTTGTTATGAGTTGCTTTCTTTAAACCTCTCATTTTTCGCTAGGCGAGCCTCTTGCTTGCTTAGTGAAACTAACATGATTTAATTCGCTAGGCGGGCTTCCTGCTTGCCTAACAAAGTTTTGTTAGGAGGTGAAATTCGTTAGACGAAACTAACAACATTATGAATTTAGACAATTATGGAACTTTCTACTTTGTCTTTGTTTTCCTGCTCAAGAACCTACATAAATGAAGGGAAATAGGTGAAAGCATCTTATTTGGCTAAAAACTATAAATATTATGTATTTATAATAAATTGGAGGTTTTTAATATGATTTACTTGTAAAACAAGTCGATGATAATGCTACTGAAAATAACAGTATTTTGGCACTTATCAACTCTCCCCAACTTAAATCTTTATTTGTTGCAAAATAGGTCAACAAGTGCTAATATTTGGCATTTATCGACTCTCCCTAACTTTAGAACTTTGTTTCTGCTCAAACAAAAGTCCTAAAAAAATTAAGTTTCACATGTTTAAAAAATTATTTGAATGCAAGAATGGATTCACAAAGATTTTTAATGAATCAATAATTTTGATAGAAAAGATTATAATGCATGATTCAATTGTGAATTGCAAAGAAAAAAAAAAGTCTTATGTTTACCACTAACCTGAAATCATAACATGAATGTGAACTCTATCCAAAACATAAAATTCATTTTATACATTCCAAGTCAATAATATAGTTGATATTGTAACACACCTAGACACTTCTTTATAAGTAAATAATGAAAATGAAGAACATATGTGGACTTGAACTCACATCCGACAATTATGTTAACATCCAGATCAAATTAGGCATTCATTTAAACATATTAGTTTGAAAACATTAAAACATAGATCACTAAGGTCTTTTTAGAGTTGTAACGGGACTATTAACAAAAAGAAATGTCATATGTATGGGCATCTAGATCAAAGTGGTCTTAGTATACAAGAACATTCACACATTTGATATTTACGAAACTATTCACAAATCTCCTGTGTGTTATTCTCTTATTAACACGTGGCTTGATCTTGAATGTGAGATTCATCTAAGGGAGGATATTGAGTCAAAGTTATGTAACTTTACCGCCTAAAGTCACAGAATCCAGATTCCAAGATGAGAGCAGCTGCGAAAGGTGTGTTAGTGAGTGGACAGTTGTACGCCCAGCAGCAGTATGGTATGTTGTTGAGGATGACGTCGACGAACTGTAACAGCGGTGATGAATTGGACGCCATTTTCAAACAGAAGAAAACTCTTCGAACTCAGGTCAGAAAAACACTTAAGGCCATCGACCCATCCCTCAGATCTCAACAAGGTACTACAATCTAATCTAACCTGATATAATCTTTTCTTCTTGTTGTTGTTGTTGTTGTTGTTGTTGTTAATTCCTTTGTTTTTGGTGGTTCAGACAATGCTATTCAGGACATAATTTTAGGTGCTCCGTGGTTTAAATCAAGTCATAGGTTATGCGCATACATAAGTTGCAGTGCTTTACGGGAAGTTGATACTTCCAAACTTTTGTCTCATATTTTGCAACCTCCACCCGCTGGTATGTATGTTTTCACATTTTTTCTTTTTCTTGTAAGACTTTCATGTGTCAGAAGCACGGTCGTTTCCGACACCGACACATATAATTACATTGAATTATATTGATTTATGTGATTTTTTTCAATTATCATTGGTGTCGGCTTGTCAGTCGTCGTGTCTGTCCGTGCTTCATAGTGTGTCAGCCAATTTTTATTCTGTGTCCAAAATCAAATCTTATAATTCTAGTACAATATGAGTTTATTAATCAAGACCAGATGCAGGTGGTAAAAAGCTATATGTACCTCGAGTGGAGGATAAAAATAGTCACATGCGTATGCTTAACATATCGCGTATTGATGATCTCGTTGCAAACTCAATGAACATCTTAGAACCAACTCCAGTTGATGCTGATGGAAATGCACGTCAAGATGGTACTTCTCTCTCTCCTTCATTGTTGGATTTCTTCTTTTCCTACTTCTCTCTCTCCTTCATTGTTGGATTTCTTCTTTTCCTTTACTGCACAATTTTCTTATCTTACTTTAGCTGTCAAAGATGTTGCCAACTCTCAAAAACTGTATGCTTAACCTTCAAAGTTCAAACTAGAAGCTAAACTCATACTGGTATCATTTGAAGCTAAACTTATGTTGAATCTTAGTTTTTCTAGGTTTAACTTTCAATAGTCTGATGTTCCTGTGAGCATCCAGCTGTTTCAAGACTTGATCGACTAGTCTACAGCTCTATATCCTACATGAGATATGTTTACAGATGATCTGCATATCCTAATCTAAAAGATAGGGGTTTTTTTCCGATAAAAAATAATGAAAAAGATAAAGAAATAGCAAAGCCTCATAACTGTATTAACTTTTGTGCATTTAATGTTGTTTTCCGACTCTTGTATTGTAGGGTTGACTTCCATCTAGTGTATATTTATACTTACCTTGATTGACCAATATCAACATCCGTCTGAAAGATCTCTTTGGTGCAGTTTTGCAGGCGAATGACCCAGTTGATATTATGCTTTTACCTGGTAAGCTTCTCATTTCTTACTTAATTATTGATGTCTAATCTTGCATATAGCTAATCAGTTCAATTATTTTTTCTCCCCAGGATTGGCATTTGACAAATCTGGAAGACGCTTAGGCCGTGGTGGAGGGTATGTTTTTATGTTTCTAGCATCCCAGTCCTCAGACAATCTGTCTCTTGTAGTGTATAAAGTCTCAGTTGAGTAAAAACTAATCAAAGATCCATGCAATGCTTAGATTATATTATGAGTGAAGCATATGAATAATAAAGATATAAATAGTTAAAAAAGTTAACAGGTTTTAGATTTGGAGACTTTTCCCATACAAAAATTAGTGCTAGTATTGCTATTAAAATAGAAAAAATTCCATTGAAATGTTTAAAAATGATCAATAGTATAAATTTCATATATTGAATCAAATTCAATGTCGACAGTGATTATAAATTGCTTTAGTCTTCAAACATTTAACACTTGGAATAAACATAACAAAAATCATCTACAATAACTTTCTCCAAAATAGCATCCAACAATTATAAGACCTCAATCCTTTTCCATGTCAATATTGGTCTTAAAAAGTTCTCTGTTTGAAAATTCCTCTTGGCTGGAGTGAGATCATTTGACATGGAAAAGGATTGAGGTCTTATAAATAAAAAGATATAAATTTTAATGTGTTTCAGCAAGTGAAGTCAATTTTAGGCTTTTTTCCTTGTATGAAAGTGGGCCTTTACACCACCATAAGCCATGTATTGTGCTATTGTGTTGTTTTGTTTGATTTATTTCCTTAACCTTGTACATTGATGTCATGATTTAATGAAAGATGTGGATTATTTGTGTGATGATGCCTATTTGTTTATGCCATTTTCATAAGTATTGTATATTACAGACATAAAGATATTTGAGTACAATCAATCATTCTGGCCTGTCTAATATTACCCACCTTTCACAAAACTGATCTTAGTGAACTAAATTAATGGTTGCTAAAAGCTTCAAATAACGACTCGTTCACAAACTATTATGCTTGATGATTCACTTCTTATGCTCTGAAATGAAAGATTTATATTGCAGATCAAATAATTCCCTTTTTGAATGTATTCAATCTGTATACACCTTGAATCCCTAGAGATTGGCCTGGTGGTGTGTAGGCTTGGGACCTAGGAGTATGCTCCTCTCTAGGTCTCAGGTTCGAATCCTTCATGTGCCAACAGTTCTTGTTTTGGGCCTGTCGATACTTTGACTTTGCTCTAGCTTCAACTGCCGCCCCCCACCCCACTTGGGACCTAGAAGAAATAATTCCTTTATGAATGTATTATAATAATTATTACTATTATTATTGTTGTTATGATTATTATTATTTCACATACGCTATTAAATCATAGTCCAGGGGTTGTTAACAGTTAATATTCCCCCTTCCGCAGTTACTACGATACCTTCCTGAAAAATTATCGGGACCTAGCAGAGACACGGAACTGGACGCAGCCCTTGCTTGGTATGCATTTCTTCCTTCTAGTCAATATATTTTTGGTTGAATAAGGCCTACAAAATGCATCACAGTAACACATTTTGGATTTGTAGTTGCACTGTCATATTCACAACAAATACTAGATGATGGAGTAATACCAGTTACTTCAACGGATATTCCAGTTGATGCTCTTGTTTCTCCAGAAGGTGTAATTCCTATCAGTTCTGCTGCCTTCGACAGGTATCACTAAACATTTCATTTACTTTCGTGGCCTTGGGACACTGTTTAAAAACACCCTTCATTTTTCTGCTTTATTGAATTCGGTCTTTTTTCTTTTCTTTTCTTACCATTATAACCAAGTATAACATTCCAGAATGGATCTCTGAGCTGGACTTGAAGCTGATGATGCTGAACACTTTCAATGGATTATATATTATCTTCAACAAAATTTTGTGGTTCATTAAGTATTCGGCACTAACAAAGGGATGGATTCGGAGCTTTCTGTGACAAGTAAAAAAGGGTATCCAATTCATTAAATGATACTGGACTGCCTCATTGCATCCAGTCTTGACCAAGTGGAAGTTTCATTTCTTTTTGGTCATTCATAGTAATTCAACGTGTTTATTTAATGTTTAAAACTGTGAAGTTTGAAATTACTTGAGGCATATATATGTGTCATTCAGCTGGAATGGCTATGCTTTGACTTGTCTATTGAGTTATAGCTAATTTTAGTGTGAAATTATTGTGCTTTGTATGATTTTTTTTTCTTCTGGTGATTGTACTAATGAAAGTTTCTTCGGGGGATGTATTGGATTAGGATTCTAAGTGATTTTAAAAGATTTTTTAATTATGAAAAAGTCTTGTGGTATTCAATCAAGACTTTTTGCAATTTAAAAAAAGTCTTGTGGTATTCAATCAAGATTCTTTGTCATTTTAAAAAAGTCTTGAGGTATTCAATTAAGACTTTTCATCACTTAAAAAAAGTCTCATGGTATTCAAAATCATTCAAATTTCAAAGGTTTGTTTAATAAATTAGATTTTGATGGATTTTGTGAGATTGTCTAGTGAAATTTTAACAAAAAAAAGTCTTTCATGAAGACATAAGATTTCTTAGGATTGTTTTTCTTTAAAAGTTTTTACTATCTTTTTCTTATCCCTTCTTCCTTCTCTCTTCTCCTTTCCCTCTCTCCTCTCTTTTCTCCCTCCTCTCTCTCTTCGTCTCTCTCTCTCTTCTCCCTCTCTCTCTCTCTCTCTCTCTCTCTCTCTCTCTCTCTCTCTCTCTCTCTCTCTCTCTCTCTCTCTCTCTCTCTCTCTCTCTCTCTCTCTCTCTCTCTCTCTCTCTCTCTCTCTCTCTCTCTCTCTCTCTCTCTCTCTCTCTCTCTCTCTCTATATATATATATATATATATATATATATATATATCTCTTCCCTCTATCTCCTCTCTTTTCTCCATTCTCTCCCTCCTCTCTTCCCCCTCTCTCTATCTCTCATAAAAATAAAATAAAAAATAAGAGTATATATTCAAAATATTATGATAGAGAGTGTGTTGTAATCATTTCTTTTCAATGAGTCCTTAAAATTCATAAAATCTTTTGAAATCTTATAAATTCATAAAATCCTTTAAAATCTTATGATGTAAATTCATTGAAATCCAAATTGAAAATCCTGATTGTCTTTTAAAATCATGAAAGTCATTAAAATCCTACAAAATCTTTTAAAATCTTTTAAGCAAAAATTGTCCTTCAAAATCCTAATCCAATACACCCCCCTTAATGTCATATTTCTAGCTTTAAAGCTTCAAATACCCTGTGCGTGCTCAAATTTAGTATTGTAATGGAAATGGATGTAGAGTTAAATGTCATTACTGAATAAAGGTTTTGCACAAATGTGGACCATTTAAAAAGTAGTTGTGATAACGAGTTTGGTCTGTGTTGAAAATGGCTTTGCTTGGAGTTGGAGCTGATGTTTACTCGTTGACAAATAAGTTTTGTATTACTTTGTTGTGTTTACATTTGAAAAAACACTTATAAATTATGTTAGAACATTCGGGGATGATTGATGAGAGGTCAATAGTTTGATTATAGATATGGTTTATAATATAATATGAGTCTGGCCTAACGAATGCGGTGGGGATGCTGCATCATCCTATTAGACGTAATGGCTGTTTGAGGTGTTGATTTTTCATGTTAACCCAGTCATGGCTGAACTAAAGGGTTATTTATTATTTCAGTCTCTAACGTTTGTTTTGGCCCTCAGGCCAAAAAAGATGAATCCTTTGTTGATGGTTGTTTAAGCCATTTAAGAGTTTTGTTGAGTTGTTATAAAAGGTCGAAGTGGTGGTTGGTTTTCCACCTGAAATGGCTCGTTTTAGTGTTGTGTTTTGACAAGGAGATTGTTAAGTTGGTTAAGCAAGGTGGGAGTGAAGAGAATATAGGTTTGAGGTTTAAGGAATTGGGTTGTGAGGCGGAGAAGGGTTTAGGTCCTGGTGATGTGAGGTTTAGAGAGATTGAGGTTTGATAGTCACTCTTTAGGCACATCAAAATTACTAGCATTGTTAGAAAAAAGTCCGATGGAAGTTACGATCCGGTCGAATTTTACACACAAAAATAGCCTATCGGGAGTCACACTCCGATCGGCAACAAATTTGAGCTGTTTAAAGAGCAGCTATCTTGATGTTTTTGTTGGGGTTGTGTGAATTGTGATGTTAGGATAAGACTAAATTTGAGATTGATTCAGTCCCTGCTTGTATCGAATTTTAGTGATGACGGTGGATGTCGTGGTGATACAATATAGAAGATGAAAACATTTGTATTTAATTGTTTGAGTTAGGGTTTTGGGGATAACTGTGAATATGATTTGTTAGGCGGTGAAATTCGTTAGACGAAACTAACAACATTATGAATTTAGACAATTATGGAACTTTTTGGTTTGTCTTTGTTTTCCCGCTCAAGAACCTACATAAATGAAGGGAAATAGGTGAAAGCATGTTATTTGGCTAAAAACTATAAATATTATGTATTTATAATAAATTGGAGGTTTTTAATATGATTTACTTGTAAAACAAGTCGATGATAGTGCTACTGAAAATAACAATATTTTAGCACTTATCAACTCTCCCCAACTTAAATCTTTGTTTGTCCTCAAACAAATGCCCTAAATAAGAAGAAAACCAAAATTTTCCAACATTAAATTTCTTGCAAAATAGGTCAACAAGTGCTAATATTTGACACTTATCGACTCTCCCTAACTTTAGAACTTTGTTTATGCTCAAACAAAAGTCCTAAAAAAAATTAAGTTTCACATGTTTAAAAAATTATTTGAATGCAAGAATGGATTCACAGAGATTTTTAATGAATCAATAATTTTGATAGAAAAGATTATAATGCATGATTCAATTGTGAATTACAAAGAAAAAAAAAATTCTTATGTTTACCACTAACCTGAAATCATAACATGAATGTGAACTCTATCCAAAACACAAAATTCATTTTATACATTCCAAGTCAATAATATAGTTGATATTGTAACACACCTAGACACTTCTTTATAAGTAAATAATGAAAATGAAGAACATATGTGGACTTGAACTCACATCCGACAATTATGTTAACATCCAGATCAAATTAGGCATTCATCTAGGCATATTAGTTTGAAAACATTAAAACATAGATCACTAAGGTCTTTTTAGAGTTGTAACGGGACTATTAACAAAAAGAAATGTCATATGTATGGGCATCTAGATCAAAGTGGTCTTAGTATACAAGAACATTCACACATTTGATATTTACAAAACTATTCACAAATCTCCTCTTTTAATTTTACTGTCCCCAAGATTGAGCAAAAAAAATGTTATATGTATGGGCATTTGACTGAACCTCTGCAAACCCAGGCAATTACAAAGTATATGTATGTATCTACCACCAAATTGGAAGCAGAACCAAAACAGAGACATGTATAAATTGAAGCTGAGGGTCGGAAACGGGATGATGGAGATACACCCACTGCCTATTTCTTCCAATTTTCCTCGTCCGCTTCACCGATTTGTGTCCATTCCGGCGAAATGGTCGGGGAGAATTGGAAAAAGTATGCGGTGGGTGTATGGTACGATGTCTAATTTCAATTACTATGCCGTTCGTGAGTATTCGTGAAATTTAGTTCGTACTCTTAACCATTTTCCTTCACTGATTTGTGTTATTCTCTTATTAACACGTGGCTTGATCTTGAATGCTCGATTCATCTAAGGGAAGAGATTGAGTCAAAGTAATGTAACTTTACCGCCTAAACTCACAGAATCCAGATTCCAAGATGAGAGCAGCCGCGAAAGGTGTGTTAGTGAGTGGACAGTTGTACGCGCAGCAGCCGTATGGTGTGTTGTTGAGGATGACGTCGACGAACTGTAACAGTGGTGATGAATTGGACGCCATTTTCAAACAGAAGAAAGCTCTTCGAACTCAGGTCAGAAAAACCCTTAAAGCCATCGACCCATCCCTCAGATCTCAACAAGGTACTACAATCTAATCTAACCTGATATAATCTTTTCTTCTTGTTGTTGTTGTTGTTGTTGTTAATTCCTTTGTTTTTGGTGGTTCAGACAATGCTATTCAGGACATAATTTTAGGTGCTCCGTGGTTTAAATCAAGTCATAGGTTATGCGCATACATAAGTTGCAGTGCTTTAAGGGAAGTTGATACTTCCAAACTTTTGTCTCATATTTTGCAACCTCCACCCGCTGGTATGTATGTTTCTATGTTTTTCACATCTTCTCTTCTTTTCCTTATAAGACTTTCATGTGTCTGAAGCACAGGAGTGTCCTAATGTCAGACAACGCATATAATTACATTGAATTATGTTTTTTATTTTTTTTCAAATTATTATCTGTGTCGGCTTGTCTGTTCGTATTATGGGTGTTGGCTTATCAGTCCATGTTGTGTCTATCCGTGCTTCATAGTTTGTCAGCCAATTTTTATTCCATGTGTCCAAAATCAATGAGTTTTATTTATCAATACCAAATGCAGGTGATAAAAAACTATATGTACCTCGAGTGGAGGATAAAAATAGTCATATGCGTATGCTTAACATATCGCGTATTGATGATCTTGTTGCAAACTCAATGAACATCTTAGAACCAACTCCAGTTGATGCTGATGGAAATGCACGTCAAGATGGTACTTCTCTCTCTCCTTCGTTGTTGGATTTCTTCTTTTCATTTACTGCACAATTTTCTTATCTTACTTTAGCTGTCAAAGATGTTGCCAACTTGCAAAAACAGTATGCTTAACCTTCAAGTTCAAATTTGAATATTCTTCAAAATGCCACCATTATCAACTCATACTGTATCATTTGAAGCTAAACTTTTGTTGAATCTTAGTTTTTCTAGGTTTAACTTTCAATAGTGTGATGTTCCTTTAAGCTAGTCTACAATTCTGTATCCTACATGACATATGTTTACAGATAATTTGCATATCCTAATCTAAAAGATAAGGGTTTTTTTCCGATAAAAGATAACTGTTTTTCGACTCTTGTACTGTAGGGTTGACTTCCATCTAGTGTATATTTTTACTTACCCTGATTGACCAATATCAACAATCGTCTGAAAGATCTCTTTGGTGCAGTTTTGCAGGCGAATGACCCAGTTGATATTATGCTTTTACCTGGTAAGCTTCTCATTTCTTACTTAATTATTGATGTCTAATCTTGCATATAGCTAATCAATTCAATTATTTTTTTCTCCCCAGGATTGGCATTTGACAAATCTGGAAGACGCTTAGGCCGTGGTGGAGGGTATGTTTTTATGTTTCTAGCATCCCAGTCCTCAGACAATCTGTCTCTTGTAGTGTATAAAGTCTCAGTTGGGTAAAAACTAATCAAAGATCCATGCAATGCTTAGATTATAATTATGAGTGAGGCATATGAATAATAAAGATATAAAAGTTAACAGTTTTTAGATTTGGAGACTTTTACCATATAAAAATAAATGCTAGTATTGCTATTAAAATAGAAAAAAATTCCATTGAAATATTTAAAAATGATCAATAGTATAAATTTCATATATTGATATCAAATTCATTGTTGACAGTGATTGTAAATTGAAGATAAGTACAGAATGATTGATTTTATAGAAGATAAGTACTTAGAGGACTTTGGAAGTATGCTTCATTTTGCATCCCGCAAAACTAAGATATCTATCTCTTATGATCTTAAAAAGGATTTAATCTTCAAACATTTGACACTTGGAATAAACATAACAAAAATTATCTACAATAAATTTCTCCAGAATAGCATCCAACAAATATAAGAAGACCTCAATCCTTTTCCATGTCAATATTGGTCTTCAAAAGTTCCCTCTCTTTGAAAATTCCTCTTGGCTGGAGTGATATCATTTAAAATGGAAAAGGATTGAGGTCTTATAAATAATAAGATATAAATTTTAATGTGTTTCAGCAAGTGAAGTCAATTTTGGGCTTTTTTCCTTGTGTGAAAGTGGGCCTTTACACCCTAAGCCCTGTACTGTGATATTGTGTTGTTTTGTTTGATTTATTTCCTTAACTTTGTATATTGATGTCATGATTTAATGAAAGATGTGGATCATTTGTGTGTTGATGCCTATTTGTTTTTGCCATTTTCGTAAGTATTGTATATTAGAGAGATAGAGATATTTGTGTACAATCAATCATTCCGGCCTGTCTAATATTACCGACCATTGATAAAACTGATCTTGGTGAACCAAATGGTTGTTAAAAGCTTCAAATAGCGACTCGTTCACAAACTATTATGTTTGATGATTCACTTCTTATACCCTGAAATGAAAAAAAGAATTATATTGCAAAAGGAATAATTCCCTTTTTGAATGTATTCAATCTCTATACACCTTGAATCGCTAGAGATTGGCCTGGTGGTGTGTAGGCTTGGGGACCTAGGAGTATGCTCCTCTCTAGGTCTCAGGTTCGACTCCTTCAAGTGCTAACAATTCTTGTGTTGGCCAGTCAATATGTTGACTTCGCTCTGGCTTCAATTGCCTCTCCCCCACTTGGGACCTAGAAGGAATAATTCCCTTTCTGAATGTATTGTAGTAATTATTATTATTATTATTATTATTATTATTATTATTATTATTATTATTATTATTATTATTATTATTATTATTATTATTATTATTATTATTATTATTATTATTATTATTATTATTATTATTATTATTATTATTATTATTATTATTATTATTATTATTATTATTATTATTATTATTATTATTATTATTATTATTATTATTATTATTATTATTATTATTATTATTATTATTATTATTATTATTATTATTATTATTATTATTATTATTATTATTATTATTATTATTATTATTATTATTATTATTATTATTATTATTATTATTATTATTATTATTATTATTATTATTATTATTATTATTATTATTATTATTATTATTATTATTATTATTATTATTATTATTATTATTATTATTATTATTATTATTATTATTATTATTATTATTATTATTATTATTATTATTATTATTATTATTATTATTATTATTATTATTATTATTATTATTATTATTATTATTATTATTATTATTATTATTATTATTATTATTATTATTATTATTATTATTATTATTATTATTATTATTATTATTATTATTATTATTATTATTATTATTATTATTATTATTATTATTATTATTATTATTATTATTATTATTATTATTATTATTATTATTATTATTATTATTATTATTATTATTATTATTATTATTATTATTATTATTATTATTATTATTATTATTATTATTATTATTATTATTATTATTATTATTATTATTATTATTATTATTATTATTATTATTATTATTATTATTATTATTATTATTATTAATATTATTATTATTATTATTATTATTATTATTATTATTTCACATATGCTATTAAATCATAGTCCAAGGATTGTTAACAGTTAATATTCCCCCTTCCGCAGTTACTACGATACCTTCCTGAAAAATTATCGGGACCTAGCAGAGACACGGAACTGGACGCAGCCCTTGCTTGGTATGCATTTCTTCCTTCTAGTCAATATATTTTTGGTTGAATAAGGCCTACAAAATGCATCACAGTAACACATTTTGGATTTGTAGTTGCACTGTCATATTCACAACAAATACTAGATGATGGAGTAATACCAGTTACTTCAACGGATATTCCAGTTGATGCTCTTGTATCTCCAGAAGGTGTAATTCCTATCAGTTCTGTTGCCTTCAACAGGTATCACTTACTTTCGTGGTCTTGGGACACTGTTTAAAAACACCCTTCATTTTTTTTTTCTTTATTGAATTCAGTCTTTTTTCTTTTCTTTTCTTACCATTATAACCAAGTATAACATTCCAGAATGGATCTCTGAGCTGGACTTGAAGCTGATGATGCTGAACACTTTTAATGGAGTATGCATTATCTTCAACAAAAATTTTGTGGTTCATTAAGTATTCGGCACTAATAGAGGGATGGATCCAGAGCTTTGTGTAATAAGTAAAAAGGGGTATCCAGTTCATTAAATGATACTGGACTGCCTCATTGCATCCAGTCTTGCCCAAGTAAAAATTTCATTACTTTTTGGTCATTCATAGTAATTCAACATGTTTATGTAATGTTTGAAACTGTGAAGTTTGAGATTACTTAAGGCATATATGTGTGTCATTCAGCTGGAATGGCTATGGTTTGACTTGTTTATCAAGTTATAGCTATTTTTAGTGTGAAATTATTGTACTTCTTTGTACTAATGAAAGTTTCTTAATGTCATATTTCTAGCTTTAAAGCTTCAAATACCCTGTGTGCTCAAATTTACTCTTGTAATGGAAATGGATGTAGAGTTAAATGTCATCACCAAATAAAGGTTTTGCACAAATGTGGACCATTTAAAAAGTAGTTGTGATAACGAGTTTGGTCTGTGTTGAAAATGGCCTTGCTTGGGGTTGGAGCTTATGTTTACTCGTTGACAAATAAGTTTTGTATTACTTTGCTGTGTTTACATTTGAAAAAGCACTTATATTCCTCGAATTATGCTAGAACATTTGGTGATGATTGATGAGAGGTCAATAGTTTGATTATAGATATGGCCTAACGTAGTAACAGCTGTTTGAGGTGTTGAGTT
The DNA here is from genome assembly GCF_051527215.1 of Medicago sativa. Taxonomy (NCBI): domain Eukaryota; kingdom Viridiplantae; phylum Streptophyta; class Magnoliopsida; order Fabales; family Fabaceae; genus Medicago; species Medicago sativa. The sequence continues at coordinate 35,863,606 of NC_140751.1, forward strand.
TTCATGTTAAGTCTGAAATAATAGATGGACAACATAACATCTTGGATTAACCCACGGTCATGGGTGAACTAAAGGGGTATTTATTATTTCAGTCAACGTTTGTTTTGGCCCTCAGGCCATAAAAGATGAATCCTTTGTTGATGGTTGTTTAAGTAATTTAAAAGTTTTGTTGAGTTGTTACAAAAGGTCGAGGTGGTGGTTGGTTTTCACCTGAAATGGGTCGTTTTAGTGCTGTGGGAGGTCGCTCTTGTTTGACCTCTGACTCCACTGGATTTTCAGTTTTGGCAGAAGGCAAAGGTTCACTCTCTAGCTTCTTGATAACCAGGGTTTCTTTTTCACTTGGCATTGGGAGCTTGAACCGCTCACTCTGTTTCTTCAACCTCTCAACTGTGTCCAGGTGCCGATCCCCTGATTCCTTGGAATCATCATCCCTGCTCTCCATGTCTGCAGAATCCCTTGCTTCAGGCATCAAGGGTAGTTTCCTGCAGAAGTATGGTCAAGATTACTATGAATTCTATGCTCCAGTTGCCAGGATGGAAACAATTAGATTGATTGTGGCAATAACAGTAAGCAATAGCTGGTCAATGTATCTGTTAGATGTGAAATCTGCATTTCTCAATGGTTGTGTTTTGATAAGGAGATTGTAAAGAGAATATAGGTTTGAGGTTTAAGGAATTGGGTTGTGAGGTGGAGAAGGGTTTAGGTCCTGGTGATGTGAGATTTGGAGATATTGAGGTTTGATAGTCGCTCTTTAGGCACCTCAAAATTACTCGCATTGTTAGAAAAATGTCCGTTGGAAGTTACGATCCGGTCGAATTTTACACACAAAAATAGCCGATTGGGAGTCACAGTCCAATCGACAACAAATTTGAGGTGTTTAAAGAGCAGCTATCTTAATGTTTTTGTTGGGGTCGTGTGGTGAGACTAAATTTGAGACTGAGTTTCAGTCCCTGCGTGTATTGAATGCTGGTGATGACAGTGGATGTCGTGGTGATAAAATATAGAAGATGAAAAAATTTGTATTTAATTGTTTTGAGTTTGGGTTTTGGGGATAACTGTGAATATGATATGGGGTAGTAATGAGAAAATTAAGAGATAATAACTTTATGACTTATCTATTTCTCTCGAAAAAGGAATCTCTACTTCTTCTCTACGCTGAAAATTTTATTTTATACGAAAAAACCATCAACTACAGCAGAAAATGGAGCGTAAAAATTGGGTGCCGCACATCTCTAAAAACAGATATAAAGTTTGTGCGTGCATACACACACCATATCTATATTACAAAATCCAGTCATTGGATTAAAAGATCATGTATAAAACTTGACAATAATCCAAAATTATTTTGTATGTGAATGAGATACACAAAAATTAACTTGTTTGATAAAAGTAGATAAGTCAATTAGTTTTGATGTATTTCCTTGAAATCAAGCTACACAGTAGACAAAAAAGAATTTGGCATTATGGTATCCTGCTAGACCGTCCTCCAAGTACCTCCCCATCTCAACCTGGGGGACACTAAACAAATAAACAAAATACACAGAATTTTCAGTACATAGAGACAGATGTAGCATAGCTCGTCTGAGAATTATATACAGCAACCAAAGTTCAGAAATCAATAACTTTTAACACATTGACATTGTTACAGGGAAGAAAAGGGTTCTACTTCCATGGACTTGGATGTCGCGCATCTCTAAAAACCGAAGTGCCACCAGATGCCGCTGGGGAAGGAGATGATGCAATGTAACTAGTTCCAGACACAGATACAGAAGGTAGGTTCATCGGATTTCCCTGCTGCCCTGATTGAGCAAAACGTGATGGACTACCAGCAGCCGCGAAACTTCCCCGAGCAGGGTTTGAAACCTTCATAGAAAAAGTAATGAGTAAACATAACTCCTATATCATGTATGCAAACCAATTATTCATGTATTTATGGGTTTAATTTGGGATACTCTTCCTTACCAGATTGACCTCGACTCAACTTAGTTAAAAATGGCTTAATCTAATTATGAAAGTATCTACTAAAATTAGGCAAAATATAAGATTAAGTATTCGGAAGTTAAATTGGGTAACATGGGATGCAGCTGAGGCAACTACACAAAAAACATTTGTAACAAAAGCTAGTTTGTAGCATCGGATCATAACAATAAAAGATATCAGGCAACAGAATACATGAAACATGACCTCAAATTCAATTTAGCCACTAAAAAATCAAAGAAAACAAATTGAACAGATTTTGGTACTTGGTACAACTACCAGCCGGGGCTAAAACAGGTGCAAATTCCTCTAGGCAGGCACAATTTAATAAATACTAGGTGAGTATTTGGGTTTAGTTAGTGGCATGCTGATAGAGCCCAACTAGCAAGACAGAGTAGTGAGGCCAAGGTTTGGAGAGTCTACACTAGAAGAGATCAGAAATCGATCTGTTATCTGTTGCAATAATATTTTTATATTTTGATTTACAGATTATCTAGGATGTGTTAATCTGTAATTCAAATTTCCAGGAAGCTATAAGGAAAACATAATAAATCAATCGGGATAGTCTGTTAGGAAATCGTTCGGAGCTTAGACTATTGGAAATGCGATAGAGATCACTACTGTACCGCTCTTTCATTTTAACATATCAGTTCTATAAATTTTCAGGAATCCATCTCACATATGTAAGCATAACTAAACTCTAACTAGTCTGTCAGATTTGCTGTTCCTACATAAATTCATGCCGAAAACACCGATCAAAGTACCAATTCTCAAAATAAAAGAATAAAAAAACAGTTAAACAAACAGAAAAACATTTGTGACATGACTAATCATAATAAACCATGTGCATTACCATGTTCTGTTGACCACTAGGGGTCCTCCTGAGAGGGGAGTCTGAAGAAGGAGACATGCTACTGGTTCGAAGTACAAGGCGAGAATGCTGCATATTATGATTAGTAAAATCATCAGCTTCACCACCATCCATGTCACCTAAAAGATTTCCCTCAGACCCCGCCCTTGGAGCCATATACCTTGAAACTGAAGCGGTATCATTGGTCCCATCGGCGGCTTTAAGCGGAACAGAAGGGCCACGCATGGCAATCCCTTGCTGTTGCACACTGTTCCGTCTCTTCAATTCCTCCTCTGCATTAAGAATCTGCCAATTAATGCAACCAATCATGATTAATTAAATTCAACAAGAACACACAAAGAAGAAAAACAAATCAAAAAGCATGTTTTAACCTGCTTCAACACTAACACCAGATTATGTTTTTTGGCATTCAAAACTTGTAACTTGTCCTGAACTTCCTTTTTCCTTTTCTCGTCGTCGTCATTAAGCAGATCTACATGATTTTCAATAATCTATCACAAAAACAATTCTTCTATCAGGGTTGTGTAAAACATTCCAAGTATCTAAAATGTCATTTAGAGCTGTTGAATTAATTTTGAACTAAATACATCATTTATGTTTGGTTCCACTTCTACGATGACCAAAATTGATTCTGGAAGTGTACAATTGATTCTGACATGTTTGGTTGTTGTCGAGTAGAACTGATTCTGCCTCCAAAATTGATTCTACTTGAAGCTAGGATTTGTAGCTTCAGAATCTAAAATTGATTTTCCCACACATATTTATAGTCTAAACTCACTTTTAATGTATCCAAACATAAACCACTTCTAACCATAATCAATTCTATCAAAATCAATTATCCCCACCATACGACCAAACACACACGAAATGATCAGACTTTTTGGCATCAATTACATAAATAAGATGACCGCAAATGGACAGTGGGATTGGACCCCTCGTATTAGTCAGGTCATCTACCGAGTTTTCAAAAAACAACTAAAGGGCAACCGGGTGCACTAAAGCTCCCGCATACGCAGGGTCCGGGAAGGGGGTCTCACCATTTGGTGTATTTTACACAAGAGACTGTTTCCAGGACTTAAACCCGTGACCTTTCAATCACATGACAACAACTTTACCAGTTGCGCCAAGTTACCCCTCACTTTTCAAAAAACAACTAAATGAACAAAATAAGCTTACCGGGTCAGTTTGTATTTCCATGGAAGTTGCAGCAGCAGCATCAGCATCATCAGACACTTTCTCTAAACCATCATTCTTGAAATCGGATCCATCAAGCGGTTTCTTGGAATCAACGAGTTCTTCTTGTTCTTGTTCTTCTTTTTCTTTTTCAGGTTCATTGGAAATTTGTATTAGTTCTTTTAGGTTTGTGGTGGATGATGGTACATCATCAACATGATTGGGGTTAGGGTTAGGGTTAGGGTTGGAGGAAGAAGAGGTTCTGGAAAGAGCCTTAGAACGACGAGCTAAAAGGGATTTGAAATCTTTAAGAGAGATTTTAGGGTTTGGCATTAACCATCGACGAGGTACATCGGGTGCTCGGTGAAGATTCCCTCTGTATAATGAAATTGCTACCATTTCTCTGTCTCTCATCTTCCTCGCCTAAATTCCATACCGACTTTATAGTATATACCCGACCTCTTTTTTTCTTTTTTTTCGACCTCTATTCCTTCAATATTCAAATTTTATTTATTTATTTATTTATTTAAGACAATCTCCATTTTGCTGCCTAACAAAAATTTAGAGTAATGATCTCAGTTTTGACGAGTAATCAAAAGTTAACTTGATCGATTTTTTTTAAGTTAACTTTGAATTTTTGTTTTAAGTTAACTTGGCGGTCCAATCATGATCGGAAGGTCCTTATTTGAGAACATAATTTGATATAAAAGTTAAATACTTTTTTCCTGAGCTGCTTGATCAAAATCAGACGGTTATTAATGTAATGGATGTTTGACCGTTTGAAAAACTGACTGCGGCAAATCACATTTAAATATTAAAAGCGATTTATAGTGTTTTTTTTTTAACATTTCGATTTCGGATGAAAGAGTACCGATCATTTGGAGTTCGACCGTGATGTAACTATAGTCATCAATAGTTGAATTCAACTGGAAAACGAATTTGGGTTATACCATCTCTTTTTTGTTAATTTTTAACTATAAATGTTTTAAGGTGGATCAACATTGTAGGGTCATTCATCGAACCTTATTAATTTTTTAAAAAATTTTAATCTTCGATTTTTTTTTTCAAAAAGGTGATCATTGGATCATGCATGTTTAGTATCTTACAATGAACCACCAACAACTATTTTTATTTATTTTTACTTCTCTTCATCTTCTTCCTTTCTATTTTTCATCATCTACATTCCTATCTTCACACGCCTTCATCCATCTTCAAACCAATTTCTTCAAATTTTCAGTTTTTTTCCTCACCATTGAATTAATGAAGTTATTTTTAATTTTTTTTAGTTAAACTAATCCACCTAAATTGACACGAGGAGAATCGAATCTGAGATCTTGAGAAAGAGCACACTCTAAGGTCCCAAGCAAACGCCACCAAACCAACCCAAAGTATGTTAATTAATGAAGTTATTATTTATTAAAAAAAATACAAAGTTACTATTCTTGTTTTATTTTTTTGGGTTTAAAGATGTATAAAGGTGGTGAAGATTTGTGAAGACAACGGCGAAAGATGATGAAGGGAAAGAAGGAAGATAAAGGAAAAAAAATATCCCAAAAACAAAGCGCATGCACGACCCCGAGCGTCTGTACATGGGTGTCCTACTAATACTATGATAAAACAAGAGTATAAAACTATTGCTACTTAAATAATTTTAGTACTGTCAGCTAAGTTTACTATCACCCAACTACATTACACAAACAAATTTTGAAGACTTATTACCTCAACTAAGTTTACAATCACCCAACTATATTACATAAACAAATTTTGAAGACTTGTTACCTATTAGCTTGAAACAATGGCAGAGCCACCGAAATGACATAAACAATGAATGTATGTCGCAACGGAGAGACAACGGCAACCGTTGATGCGGTAGACAACGACAACATTGACAATAAAATAGAGCAGTCAATGACAATCAACGGAGCACGACGACGTCGTCAACCAAAGAGAAGGAGACAACAATGTCAACAGATAGCGCGCGACGGCGTCATTACAAATGGTGTTCACAGGGTTGTTGTTAATGAAGAAGATGGAGTGGTTTCAATAATTTTCACAGGAAGTTGAGATGTGAATAGGGAGGTTGATCTTTTATTAAAAATGAATGGCTCAGATTGATTCACAGAAGAAAATTAGTGGCATTTTCACAATCCCTACTAGAAACCACGATAATTGGTTCATACTCCATGATTTTCGCTTTATGGAGTCAACAATCATTGCTTAAGGGGCTAATTAGATGTTTTATCTTGAAAACATAAGTTTTTACTTTTGTTCAAGTAATAATTATACCACTTCTTATAAAGAACTAACTTTTTTTTTGAAGGAAACTAACTTGTTTTAGTTACTTAATCAATGTCCCTGCAACACCGGTAAGCAATTCTCCTTTTTACAAAATGTGTTGTACGGAGATGTTTAGTTGTTTACCATTATGCATAAATTCTGTTTTATTGTTAATCTTTTATTTTTCCAACTTCCCACATTTCTAAAAATAAAAACCAACACAAGTTTTTGAAAATATACTTCCGGTCAAAAAAAAAAAAATTGTTCGGAATTATACCATGAGACGTTTTCTACTAAAAAAATTCCACCCTCTTTTGCCTTCTGATAAAATAGTTGGATATTTGGGACTGCTTTTCTCATCCTACCTGCTTTGAATCCAATCAGTATTTTAAGCTTTAATCTATCTATCTGGAAAATGTTATTCTTTGCTACGTAATAAGCATGCCTACAGATTAGGACCATAAAGAGAAAGACAACATAAAAGGCAGACACCAAATCAAATCCAAATTCAGCTGCTTTCATTCTCTCCAACTCATGCTTTGCTTTGATGTGAAGCAAACACAAAAGTTATGTTCAACATTAACATTCTATATCCTGATGAAAAAAGACACAATGAGAGAGAGTGAGAGGGTTCTAGAGAGAGAAGTTGGGCACGTGCAAACAAGGGTGGGGCATGTAGGTGGAGCTACGGTGGCCGGAAAGCGACCAGGCTATGTCAAACACCTCGACAATTCGGCTACGTCGTTCTTCTTCACGAACCTGCCGGAGGGATTCAAGGTTTCAGAGTTGTACACTATTTTCTGGAGATTTGGCAAGGTGGGTGAGGTCTATGTTCCTTTGAAGGCTGATCGGTATGGGAGGAGGTTTGGATTTGTCAAGTTCCAAGAGGTGGATGATGTGGATGTGTTGGGCTCAAGGTTGGAGGAGGTCTGGTTGGGTGATACTAGATTGAAGGTTCAGAAGGCAAAGTTTGGCAGACAAGAGAAGCAAGTTCAATCGTCAGTGCCAAATAGGGAGGTCGCTGGTGGCAGAAGGGATGAGGTTATGGCAGGGAGATCCTTCAAGGCGGTGGTCCAGCAGAGTCAGCATGGTGTTTTACCGGCGGTGTTGAGAACGGTTGTGGTTTTTCCATCAGAAGCTAGGATGAAGGCTCTGGAGAACTGTTTTGTAGCCACTCTCTCTTTCCACAGAGAAGTTGTTCAGGTTCAGAACAGCTTGATGTTGGGAGGGTTGAAGAATATCTCTGTGACCTCTATGGGAGGTAATCTGGTGATGTTGGAATCGGCTGAACCTTCTTTGATTGTGGAAGCAGATCGAAGGAAGGATCAATGGTGGAGAGGTCTGTTTAAATCGGTAAATCGGTGGTTACCACACATGGTGGCCAAGCAAAGGCGTATCTGGCTCAGAATCTATGGGTTGCCAATGCATGTTTGGGATGAACAAAGCTTCAAAAAGTTGGGAGCTCTCTTTGGAGAGTTTCTGGACTTTGATGAGGATATTATTAACTTGAGCAGATTGGATATGGCTAGGTTGTTTGTTGGCACTACTTCAATGTCTTTTATCAATGAACAATTAAGGGTTGAGGTGATGGGGTCTGTATTCAATGTATGGGTGGTGGAGGAGGTGGTCCCGGCGATGGGGTTGAAGAAAGAGGCGGGTTTGGGGTGGGAGGACGTTTCTGTCTCGTCCCACGGTGGTGGAAGAGGCTGTGATCCGCCGGAGTTTGGAGAAGTGGAAAGTGACGGGAGTCCTAGACCTGTACTTTCCGTACAGTTAGGGGACTTGAGTGGGCCTGGGGCTTATGGTAATTCTTTAATGCTGAGAAGACAATTGGGAAGTACAGAGAGGTCTGCAGAAGTGGGGCCGCCTTCCCTTACTCATTTGGAGAAACTTTTTCAAGTCCAGCCTATTTTGAAGAGTCAAATGGTGGCAGCTGGGACAGGCATGGAGGAACATAACGGGCAGAAAGGAGTAAAGGGAATGTCTCTTTCAAAGAAGCAGACTGTTTGTGATGGACATGTGGAGGTACAGGGCCCGATGTTGGGGAAAGGTGGGGACCAGGCTGTTCATGTAGAGGCTGATTCGCTGGAGCCGAGTCTCTTGGCCAAGCCGATGGAGCCGAGTCTCTTGGCCAAGCCGAGTGTACCTTGTATGGCGTGTGTAGCTGGACGAAACGGAGATGTGGGACTTGATTGTGGCTCCCACCGCTCTAGTGGGCCTTTAAGGTCATTTGGGCCTGCAACAGAAGTGGGTGTGGAGTCTGTGAATAATATGTTTGAAATTAATAAGGTTGTGGTTCAAGAAAAGGAGGTGGGAAGAGTGAACAGTCACATTCGGTTCATGGAGATGGCGTGCAATTTTTTGAATTGTAGCCAAGGGAGTTTCCCGTTCCGTTATTTGGGTTTGCCGGTAGGAGGTAATCCGGGTAGAGTGGCAACTTGGGATCCGCTTTTGGACCAACTTACAAAGAGATTGTACTCTTGGGGGAACAAGTATATTAGCCTTGGTGGAAGAATCGTCCTCCTTAATTCCATTTTGAATTCTATTCCTATTTTCCATCTTTCCTTCTTCAAATTGCCGGTGAAAGTGTGGAAGAACATTGTTAGATTACAAAGGGAGTTTCTTTGGGGTGGTGTGGGGGGAGGGAGGAAAATTAATTGGGTTAAGTGGAATGAGGTATGCCAACCAAAGGAATTTGGAGGTCTTGGTGTTAAAGATGTTTGGTTGATGAATTTGAGCTTGCTTGCCAAGTGGAGGTGGAGGTTGTTATTTGATGAGAAGGCTCTTTGGAAGGAGGTTCTTGTGGAGAGGTATGGTAACAATGTTTGTGCTAAAATGGAGGGGAGGGAGGAAGTTTGTCCAAGGGGTGCTTCAAAGTGGTGGAAAGATCTAGTCAATCTAGATAAGGGGGGGGGGGAGGAGGCTTGGTTTAATGAAGAAATAGATAGGCGTGTGGGGGATGGGACAACAACTAGCTTTTGGAAGGTGGCTTGGAGAGGAGATGTCCCTTTTAAGCTTAAATATAGTAGACTCTTCTCTATCTCTACCCAACAAGAGGCTAAGGTCGACGATATGTGGACGGATAATGTTAACAGAGGAAGTTGGGTCTTTACTTGGAGACGTCGGTTGTTTGTGTGGGAAGAAAATCTTCTCAATGCACTTTTGAGAGATTTGGACGGTTTTGCTTTGAATAACGCGGAAGATGTGTGGCGGTGGAAGTTGGATGGGGAAGAGGTGTTCACGGTGAAATCCGTGTATTTGAAGTTGGAAAAGGGGAGGAGGGTAGATGGCACCTTTTCGGATGGTGAGAAGTATGTTTTCCGTAACATTTAGAAGGTGGGGGCCCCTTCTAAGGTGTCGGCGTTTGTGTGGAAGGCTCTTCTTGATCGTATTCCCACGAGACGGAATTTGGAATTTAGGCATTGTTTGCCTCCGGACATGGACTCTAATTGTGTTTGGTGTATGTCGATGCCGGAGTGCACATCCCATATTTTCCTTCATTGTAACACGGTTACGAGAATTTGGATGAATTTAATGGGTTGGTTGGATTTGAATTTTATAATGCCACCGAATTTGTTTATCCATTGGGAGTGTTGGAGTAGTGGTGTGAGGAATAAAAAAGTCCGGAAAGGATTGAGAGTGATTTGGCAAGCGGCGATTTGGGGGATTTGGAAAGCTAGGAATGAGTGTATTTTTAATAATGCGGTGATGAGATGGGAGGAGGTGGTGGATGATATCAAGGTGTTGTCTTGGAAGTGGGCGTTGGGAAGACTCAATTTTCAGCCGTGTCTTTTGTATGGGTGGTTGTGGAGTCCACGTGAATGCTTGATGCGCTGATTTGTTTCTGGGTAACTGATGTCCTTCATGTGCGGTGCTGTTCAGGTTCTGGTGTCTTGCTGCTGCCGTGTTTTATTTGAGTTTTGGAGGCCTTTCTCTGTCGTCTGGTTTTCTGGAGGTTGTTGTGGCTGTTACGGGCTTTCTGGAGGTTTTTTAGGCGGCTTGGCAGCTAGTGGTGTTCACGCGGGGGGTAGCAGCTTCTTTGCTTTGGCTGTTTCAGTTTATGTTGTAGCATGCCTGCAGCAAGTTTGTTTTGGCTATTTCATTCTTTAGGCTCATGAGGCAGTTTCAATCCGTATGGGAGGTTTTTGGGAGGTATAGCGCCAGTGTTTATCTGCAGAGGATCAACTAGTTTTGTTTTGTTTGGGGTGGTTTTTTGGTGCTGACGAAGGGGTATGCATGTGTTTCGTCAAATGTATATTCTTGCGTCATTACTCTTGGGGTTGATCCTTTTTATTTTTTGGGTGGTTTTTAAAGGGGTTTTTGTTCGAGCCTGGTGATTGTATGGCAACCGATTTCCCCTTATTGTATTTTTTTCTCCACCCGAGCTTATTAGTGCTTCTCGCACGGGCTCGTCGGTTAATAAATTTTTGCCGTTTCAAAAAAAAAAAAACATTCTATATCCTATTGTAAGAAAGAATTGGGACAACAGATGCTGGGCACCGGCAAATAACGTTGTTCCCCTATGAAATCATTATTTTTATTTTATTTATAGTGGATAAAAAGAAAATCAAGTTTCGAGCTTTTGCTATTTTAATACAAAAATGTCTTTTATCAACAAAGAGAAAAACAAAATCACAGCTGGTCTAAATTCCCTTCACCCTATACAGCTTCCAACACCTAAGCAACAAACAGCTTTCACAATCCACTACAAATTAGTTAAGTGTTTTGAAAATTTAAAATAGGCTAAATATTGGGTTAGTCCTTTAAGTTATTTACGTTTCAAATAGGTCATGTAAGTTCGATTTAAAGGGCCAACCTCATATTTCTGTCAAACTTGAAGACCAAAAGAGGTATTTGACCTTTAAAATACCTTATGTTTTAGCTTTGTAATTAAAAAAAAAAAAAAAACAAATTTGCAACGATTTTGCTGAATTCGTCAGTAACAGATGGTTTCACATCCACAGCTTAACTCAAAATCCTCTCAAAAGTGGTGATATTGCAATAGAGAGATATATAAAACAATCATAAACAAAACATAACTAATTCAACTTTTTTTTAAACTCACGAGCCAATTGCATTAAATCCAAAATCATATGCCAAAGGATGTAAATATTAACAGCATATTGTTGTAACCAAACACATAAAAGATCCAATAGTTCTAGGTTCATAATAATAACCAAAAAAGATGAAAAGTAAAGTAACAATGCATGGTAAGAAACAACTAACCCAAACTACTGAAACAAGGGACAGAACAAACAAGTAGGAAACTAATAAGGAGCAGTACCAATTAAAGCAAACAAGAAAATAGACACTCGACCAACAAAAACTAACGACCCTAATGGAAATAGAATCCTCATCAAAACTTATCTGCCCTGTCCCTTTTTCTTTTTTATACGCTTTTAAAATTACGGTTATGGTTGATTGGTCCTCACTTGGCCATCATAACTTTGACAAACTCCTCATAGTTGATCTGCCCATCACCATCCACATCGGCTTCACGAATCATCTCATCAACTTCTTCGTCTGTCAACTTCTCACCAAGATTTGTCATAACATGACGGAGCTCAGCAGCAGAAATAAAACCGTTCTGATCCTTGTCAAACACACGGAAGGCTTCCTTAAGTTCCTCCTCTGAATCAGTGTCTTTCATCTTACGGGCCATCAGGTTGAGGAATTCAGGGAAATCAATGGTACCATTGCCATCAGCATCAACTTCATTGATCATGTCTTGTAGCTCTGCCTCAGTTGGGTTTTGCCCAAGAGACCTCATTACAGTTCCGAGTTCCTTGGTAGTGATACAACCTACAGTATGTTTCAAATAGTTAAACACATATCATAAGAACAAAAGATAAACATATATGAAGCTGTATATATACATGGTTGTTGGGTCTCCCTCGTACACCATTATACATCACGGTAGAAACAGAAACTTCTCATACTGTAATGGAAAAGATACTCTTAAATAATAAAATCCAAATGTGAATAAGAATGTCTAGCAATAAGAAACCAAATAACACATTCCCTTCGATCAAAACAAAAGGCGCACATGAAACAAAATGTTGCCCTATTTTAGACGATTTGAATCTTTTTTTGCGGAACTCGACTCTAAAAAACGGATTTTACCAAATTATGACCACAATCATATACAAGTATATTCTATAATGATAGGGAGGACAAAACTTATAACAGCTAACCCTAAATCCTAGATTTAAACCAGAGATGCATAATGCTCAATCAATTTCCTGCAACCTATGAACTACGGACATTCTTCAGATTAGGTGTGTCCCTGTGTGGGACCCATGTCATGTCCGACATGTATTATAATTACACTGAATTATGTGATTTTTTCAAATTATTAACGGTGTTAGCGTGTGTCCGTGCTTATAGCCTACAACAATCTAACTTGCCATTCAATTGACAAAAATGGGAATCTCCACATGAAACCAAATTACAGCAACACAAACTCAAAGGTATACATCCCATATTCAAATATAAGATATTCAAATATAAGTAAATCTAGCACAAAATTCGTCATCAGAAAATTCGCATTAAAATACAAAACAACGAGAAATCAAACAACCCCTCCTTAAAAATTCAAAAAGGCTTAAAATCTTACGATCCACATCTACATATACCCATGATCAAACAAAAGTCACGTGAATCAAACAAAATTCAGTAACAATAGCAATCAACACAAAAAAAAAAAAATCAATCAAGAAATGAACCCTAGATCACGAATAAACATCAAAGAAAAATAAAGAACAAAACGGTAAAAGATACAAACACGAAACATGCAAAAAAAATATATATGAATAACTAGATCTAAGAAAGACGAGAAAAGAAATGAAAGAAAAAGAGAATGAAAAAGGAATCTGAGAAAAGAGACCATCGCCATCCTTATCGAATAGGCTGAAGGCTTCCTTGAACTCGGCGATCTGATCATCAGTGAGCTGGTCGGCCATTGGAGGAGGTGAGAGAAAGGCGTTTGTTTGAGCTTGAGAGAGAGAGAGAGAGAGAGAGAGAGAGAGAGAGAGAAGTAATACAATAAATGTGGAAAATTAGAGAGGGGAATGAGAATATATATACACCTGTACCCGTACCCGAGGATATGCTCCAAATTACTCTCGTCATTATATACCCGTACCCGAGGATATGCTCCAAATTACTCTCGTCATTATAAAACCCCTATTTTATTATTAAAATTTCTCATTATCCAATTTATTCTTGACAAAATACTAATATATCTACATTATTTTCTAACACTTTTATAATATGGATAAATTTGTCGGTCAAAGTTATAATTGGTTAATGATTAATTTGTTTTATGTACAACATTTTAAAAAGTAATGTATATATTTGATTTTACCTAATCAACAAAATAGTGTCAGAGTTGGTTGTTTATATGAGTTTGGAACGGATATGGGGTGTACCTGCAGACAGTTCTTAGAATAGAGACAAAGGTTGAAGTAAATTGTACCTTTGAGGACTGTGAAAAGTCCCCTTATATAAAGAGGAAGTGCTGGTGTCGTTATTCAACGGTTACAGTTGCAGGAACCGTAAACTTCAAGCGTTACTAGATGGCAATCATGGGAGGCGTTATGATTCTGTTTGAAACGGCACCCCATGTTGCTACAAGCGCCCCCCCCCCCCCCCCCCAAAGAGAGGGTGTGAAGTAAGTAATTGGGCCAATGATGAATTGGTCTAGTTAATTAGGTCTTAATTGTTGTGAGCATACGCCTTTGGGGAGTCCAGAAGAGTAGTCCCCCAAGTTGTTGCTCTTAGAGTAAGAGTGGTGACTTCGAGTGTGATGGTATTATGCTCGTGGGAACTGAATCATGGAGGGTTTGATGCTTGCTTTATACTTGTAATTTGTGTGAAATCAAGTTTTAGGAGTAATGGAGATGGGCGGTTCGAGAAGGACACTGTTCGTATAAAGAATTGTGCTTGCAAGAAGCTAGTGAATTTGATTGTTTGATTTGGAACTATTTTTTGTAATGTGCTCGCGTGGAGCTAGTTAATTTGAAAAAAATATGCTCGCCGAGCACTAAGGGTAATGATGTTCGTTGCAAAGTTTTTCCACGGAGTGCTCGCAAGGAGCCAATTTTTTTTATTATAAGGACCCTTCTCGTGTAAAGCTGGTGAAGTTTTGATTTTACGAGCGATGTTTTGTAAAGGTTTTATCTTATGCTCGTTAAAACAACTGCTCGCGAATGAGTGTGACTATTTGGTGTCCTTTTAAATGGTGTGATCGTTTGTCCTCTCAGAATTTATTACGAGTATCTCGTGAAAGAGATTAAGGGGACATGACCTTTGGTAACTGGGTCTCACATGTAAGGGTTAATAATGCACTTAATTACATTCGTTAAGTATGGGTGGCAAAACGAAACCCAATCTTTCGAGCAGACTCGTTTAGCCAGCTATTTTTGACGGGCTGAGACAAAATTTTAAACTCGTTACCTCTAGTTGGGCCGCCTCATTAACCTCGCTGAAAAACGAGGCAGGATGGTGCGGGTCAGCCCCACCAACTCGTCAACTTGCTATTTTTTATTTATTTTTGTTCCATGAGTCTGCAAAATTTAAAGTGAATCACCTTAATATTTCTTCATAATTAAAGTTGTCTTATAAACTTATTTTGAACACAAATATATTTGTTGTCAGTTTTCTTTATTTTTTTAATAACACTAAATTTTGTTTTTTATAACAACAAAGTGAGTTAAAAAATAGTTTTTTTTGTTTGATGGGTCGGCTAGCTATTAAGCGAGGCGGGGTGAAATTTTGGACTCGACCATCTAAATTGTCTTTGCTCGTCTCGTCCCGTGTTTTACATACTTAAGTGGGACAGTCCTAAATGGGGGGTGGAGCGGCCCGCTTTGCCATCGCTTCCTTTGAGTGGTTTTTCCAGTGTTGGTTTTTGAGGAAGGTTCATATTTGTTGGATCCATCCCGCCACTTGGACTTTGATGGATTTTGTATTGAGCCGTTGGATTGATCATATATTATGATATGGACCGTTGTTTTGATTTAATGGAATGAGACTCCGCGTGAAGCGCTATGCTGAATGGGCGTCTCTAGACTTTCAAACGTTTTAATGAGTATAAATGGCTTAGGTAGTTATTCAAAACACTTTTTACTCTTCTTATATCAAGTTTGTTCCATTTTGAGTATTTTACAAAGCTTTTGAAGTTTATGCTTCTGCATTTCCAAATTCAAGAGGAGTTCGTTCTTCTTGTTTCGTCTTTCTTTTTAAAAACAGGTTGATGTTCCCGTCCTTCACCTCTTTCATGTTTTATGCTTTAGTTTAATTACATCGTAATCATGTTTTTATAGTAGAAGATGAATGTTGGTTGTTTCCATTGCGATAGGTGGTGGTTATGCACTGAAACCGGATTATGTTTTTCGAAAACCATCAGGTTCTAGGTAGTTTACTAGTTTTTCTATGTTTTCTACTATGAATGTTGGTGTTAGACGATGGTTCTAAACTTAGAATCAAACCAGGAGCCTTCGTAAGTGGTGGTTCCCATCATATATTTAGAATTTCTAGGTATCTGAGTTTCATTTTAGGGAATTCATCGTTCGCGAGGAACATTCATGCTCTTCCTCGTTGAACCGACTTGATCGGATAAAGGAGGTTAATACGAATGTTGAATTCATTTTTCCCTCATTTTCTTTTAGGTTTGATATGGCTACTAGAAGACAAGGCTAGATCCCAGTCAAAGAGCTTATAGATGCGTGGATTGGGGACGAACCTTTGACGACGCTAGGCATTTATTCCTTCCTGGGGACGTTTGAGCATCCCTTCATGGCCATAAACCGTACAGGGGTCGAGGAATGGAATTCAGTATTCCCTCGGTAGAGAATATGATATGCCCTCACTGCGAGGAGAACATGATCCCCATGTACGAGGTGGCGTTCACGGATATGGGTTTCAGGATGCCCTTTAATGGCTTTCTAGAAAAAATAGGTCCTCAAGTGGTTGTAGTTATCCCACTCACAACAATATCCAAGCTCGTTGGCGTTTGTTCGAGCCTTTGAGTTGATTTGAGAATATCTTAAACTGATCCCTACCATCTCATTCTTCTTCTTCTTCTTCTCCTCTGTTTTAACCCTATTGCAAGGATCATATAAGGGTGGAGGCAGAAGTTGGGTGTCTCTGAAGCCGAACATGAAGTTTTTTAGCATTTTTACTGATCTAGTTCGAGGGTTTAAGGATATGTATTTCCTCATCAAACCTAAGAACAAATCATCTTTAAACAATATCATGCAGACAAGGAGTTACGCTTGGGCAAATGGGAGCTTCTTCAATGTTGAGGTCCCTTAATTCTTTTTTTACTGGTGTAAGGATCATTTTAATCAGCAAACGAGAGAGTTCGTTTATGCCTACGATCGCTTGTCGACGAGGGAGACAGGAGACTACAATAAACTCTAGGCTTATGTTTCTAGCCTGATTCTCTCTAACGTGGTAGGTAGTAACCAGGAACCCCTGTTTAATTTCGAGGGCCAACCTCTTAAGAGGGCTCACTTTATTAACACCTACAAGCTTTTGAGGTGTGTGAGTGTCGTTGAGGCGAAAAGTTTGTTGGGTAAATACCTATTCCTTCTTGTGGTGTATTCTTGATATTTCTTTTGCATTTTGGTTAGTTCGTTACTAACTGTATTTGTCTTGTATTGCTCGCAGACGTTATGCTGAACTTTTAGGAGAAGTTGATTCGACTCGCCAAAAAAGGTGGAAGCAAAACCACTGCTACAAAGAGGAATGACCTTTCTAATACCTTGATTATTGGTTCAACATCTTCGACTTCTTGACCAAACTCTCCAATTCATACTGGGATTCTGATGGATCATATTGGATCCTCGCAGCTATAAGTGATAGATTTGGAGGTGCACCAACCAAAAAGGATTTGAACTGACTCAAACACCCGAGGGAAAGGTAGAGAGGTTGAGTAAGAACTCCTTCATACCTTAGATGTCCCTTTGTTGACCCTCCAAGCATATGCTCGAACCCTGAAAAGTTTAACAGTCATCTCACTCTGATGTTAAGTGATGTTGACGCCTCTATAGTCAACCAACTCGGTCCACTTGGAAGGAGTTGAGCGTTGACAAAAGGTTTTCTCTAGGCAATGAAAACATTGAGTGTCGTAGTGGCTTTGAAAAGCTTGGATGGGGCAAGTTGGAAACTGACTTCACTGACTACAAAGGTTTAGCATGAGATCCTGGTCAGTTTAATCACATAATGTGCCAACAAGGACAGAGAAGTTACTGTCGTGAAAAGGCAAGTAGAGGGACTTGAAAGTGCTAAGAAGTCCGCGGAGGACAAGGCGAGCAAGGTGGATGAGCTCGAGCGTAAGAAGAAGCAACTTGAATTCACGTTGAAAACAACCACATAATACGCTGACCCTCAAGGATCATATGAGTCTGAAAAATTAGCTGAATTGAACCGGACTGGGTTGAACGCTAAGATCGAGGAAGTTCAACATGATTTATTGGCTGATGTTCCCCATGGTTTCAAGAATGTTGTGGCCCAGATGAAGGTGCTTGACAAAGCAGTCGAGCTGGACACTAAAGGGTTGCATATCTTGAAGAAGGTGAAGAATTGCAAGCTTTGTGCCCCATATGGTTTTGTTGAGGATAAGGAGGGTGATGAAGAAGAAAATCAGGCTTAAATGCATTGTAACTTTTCTTTTTGCTTAAATGTGTTGTAATGGGGCGTATACTTCATCATCATGTTTATATGTAATCGATCGTATGCTTCTATTTTTTTACCTATTGCTTTTGCTCCATGCATGAAAAAGCAAATAACCCCTAAATGTTTAAGCTGTATACTTCATCATGTATATGGGCAAAGGAGGAGAAAACAGTGTTTTTATGTTTATGCAGAAATTTAAAATTTTCACATAAGTGTGAACAACTCAACGGTGGAGACTAAATATGTCTCCGAACCAACATATGAAACCAACTCATGAGTGTTTGGTTTCACTTCTCTTTTTGAAAGAGTTTGGTTTAACTTCTAGACGCCTTAGAAGTGTTTTTCAAGTGACAAAAGCAATTCTAACTCCATAAAATTATGTTTGGCATTTTTTTTTTTTAAGAAATCAATTTTGGGGAGGAAAATCAATTCTACTTGAAGCTTCTATTTGTAGCTTATAATTCTAAAATTGATTCATCAGGCAAATTATAATTCAACTTACTTTTATTTTTCTTTAAAACCTCAATTTTAAATGAATGTATCCAGACACAAATTACTTTATCTGCAACTCACTTTTAGACAGAATAAGTTTTACAGAATCAATTCACTCTTATCAAAAGAGAACCAAACATAGACTGAGTGGGACTTAAGCAAAGTGATACAAGCAAATAATTCCTTATTGCAAGGCAAACAATTCCTTATTGCAAGGCAAAAAAACATACAGCTCTCCAAGCACAAATATTCAGGAGTCTTCAAGAAGGCGATAAACTATGATTTCTTGCTGCTTGAAGTAGCGTCGGTTTTCGTCATCCACAAAAACAAGATTTAGAAAATACTTCACGCTGAACTTGTTGTTGATATTGTGATATGTTGGTGTCAACTCATATGGATTGAGAAATAATCTGATAGGAATAGATTCTCCTAAAAACCCAATATCAGCAATATATACTTTATTTATGTTAGAAAAAGCAATATATACTTCATATTGTATTTCCAAATTAACTAAGCAAATCAGCAAGTATAAGCACCACTTCCAAAAACAGAAAACCAAAAAGAAGGGACAGAGTTGATACTCTCATGTCTTGTATAGATCCTAATTGTTGAGATCTAACATCGACTAAAGATATGGTCAAATAGTCCTTAAAGAGCCTAGCCTGGCTTTTTGAGGTTTGATGGAGCTCATTAACCACTTGAGCTCAATTGCTTGGTTGGATTATTCACTCTCTTGACAAAAAGGTTCAATTTTGGATTTGTCCCTGTCATTGAGTGCCCCTTTATTTCCTACATAAAACTTATCCAAAAGTACTGTACTCCAATTATTTAATCAACCAATTGAAAATATAAGATTATTTCCAAACATTGAATAAGAAATTAGCGCAAGCATCATGCATTTTAATCGAAATATAATCATTTTTCCGAATAAAGAAACTAAAAATGCTGTAAAGAGGAAATGCAAACCTCGGACTGGAACACCATCCATCAACTCAAACTTCGCAAGGGTCTCCGTTTCAACATATGTATTGGTCCCTGATCCGGTAGACTCTCGACGCCTGATTTCAAGTTCCATGTTTTTTAATTTGATTCTCACCAGTAAAAAGTATATTTTGCCAATGACAACATCCTTCAGATGATACCTGTTAATTTTAAAATTTTAAAAAGCAAATTTACTTTAATATTCTATAAGTACATTAAAGCTGTACTAATCATGACCTTTTTCAGACTCACTTGCTTTTACTGTATTCAAACTCTATGTGTAAGCAGTCTTCAATTCCTACTTCCATCTGCATAAAGGCATTTACAGCATGATCAGAGAAACAGAGGTTTAAAATGACTGAACATGAAGCTTCAACTATTTCCAGGTAGTGCAGAACAAAACCTTCGAGTAGATAGTCTTTAGAAGCATAGATTGAATTATTAAATTAATGATCACAGTAAGGATTGTTAATCAACAATCTGTACTACTCATAATCGAACATGCTCCTCACCTTAATGCTGTTATTAATCGACGGTGCTGGAATGTAATTGCGTACCTGTTCAGATATTGTAGTAAGAAAACGTTTACATAGGGAAAAAACTACATTGTACAGTAATCTCAAACTGACATACAAGGAAAATATACAGTTATTACTCAGACAATCAGAATATGAAATCTTGCCATAGCATGATCAGGCAAGAAGCAGTATATTGGTGGTTTTTGTAACACAAGTTCCTCGGTTGATTATCCTTTATTCCATATAAATCTAATATATAATATATGTATGGGGTTTACTTCTATAATGTACTACTTTTAAATGTAGTTATGAAAGGAGAAAAGAATCTGCAAAACAAGGATGATACATGATATTTATAAAAAAATACAATAAACAGAAATGCAAATCGCCCAATCTGAACCCCCCTCTCCCTTTTAAAACCTCTGATCGGAAGTCACATTTTAAAACCTCCTACGGGAGCTCAACATCTAAAAATACCTGTTAAAATGTCATGGATGTATGATACCTACATGTCTTCACATAAACTACAGTGTTCCGGTTCACGATTGTCATCTGCTCCTGGAGTGCCTGGTTCTGACGCTGAAATTCATCCACTATGGCCTGAATCGTGGCAAGGGACAAATTGTTGCCGCTGGCTGATTCCTAGCCACCATTGAGAAAAGGTTTTGTGATTAGGGTGAAGCTGAGAGAAGTTTAGTGACCTCTTCCGATCAGGTTATCGTGGTCGAGGCAGGGTTTTTTTCTCTATAGGTCAAATAAATGACTTGCTTTTTCCATGGCTTCTTCCTCCTTTCAAGCCCCCTGCCTCCCTGTTGTCTGGTAGATTCCATGCCCTCTCCCTTAAGGCTATTCGGCTAGGTTTTTTTTTCCTAAACCATTGGGTCTAATATCTTATTCGGGTCTAATTCGGTATGTGCCATACTACGTCGATTCAAGTAACAAAAGTAATAGACACGACTGTAGGACGTGGGCTGAGTATATCAGTAAGACTTATGTTGTGAGGCTCAAGCCTTCTAGTCCCTGCCGGGCTATGGTGTATATTTTATGATAGTTCAAACAGCTCAAGCTTTTAGTACAATTCATTAATGATAAGTATCTTTTCATAAATAATTTGATATTAGATTCGTTTTGATTTGAAAACTAATGTGACGCACTGCTCCTTTGTCATTTCCTTCCCTCCTGCGAAAGCCTGGATCAAATTCATGCCATCAAGAAATATGTCAGATCTAAAAGACACCGTCATCTTTGCAGTTTCAACATTGTGCATCCGTTTACCAGAACCTGACCAGCTCTAGATTTGATTCCCAAATTTGGCTTCCAATTATTTTTCTCTTTGTTAAATTTTACCATTTTCTTTTACCATCCAGCGATGATAAATTCCGGCAACAGATACCCTAGTTCTCAGCAACAACATAATGCTTAAGTTTTTGAGAAAGTGGATATGTAACATGGTATTAGACTCTTGACAAAGAGGTCTAAAGTATTGATCTTTGAGGCCGTTGTTCTTCTTCATTCTTTAGATAAAGGCTAATGGGGCGCACAGGTATCACAAAAGGATAAGGAATCTCAACTATGTTGGCACCTTAGACCCTAACTACCATCTGCAGTGCTGCAAAAAATATGATGTCCAAGACCGCAACTTAACTAACATCTTCCCTAAATATATGAGAGACCCTGAAAAGCATCTGGTGACAATAAAAGTAACAATTCCACCACCAAATTTGAAGTTTCCAAGGAACCTAAAAAATCGAACCAAAAGCATCCACCACTAATTTAGAATCACACTCCAGCTAGAGGGAGTACCACCCTTTCTGATAAGTTGTTTCTATGGCCAAATGGCTTCCATAATAAGAACTGAAAACAGCCAAGAATAGTGCCCCAGGAGTCTCTAAACAAACCACCCCTAGAGACGTACCATGGAGATCTTCTAGCGGCTCCATCCGTCCGTGTGTCTTTTTGTGTAGTAATTGACAAAATTACTAGACAAAAACATTTTGTTGTGTTGTCAGTGTGGTTCTTCACTCTTCATCTAATATTCTAGGTTACAAGACAGTTGTAGCTGCTTACGATTTTTACTCAAAAAGGGACACCCTTTCTAAAAGGCAACAATATATTTTTCTTTTGGATCATTACAATTACATGAGGACCACAAAAAAAGGCATTGTAGTGCCCTTCACTCACATCAGACAAGACATAAGCTTTGCATTGAGTACAGTGAGCCAATTCATGATTGGTCACGCAAAAGAATATATGAAAGTATTATACAGAATTCTCATATATTTGAAATTTGAAAATGGAACAAGATCAAGGATTATTATTCTAAAAGACAGCAAACAGAGAAATTGAAATATTTACTGACGCTGATTGAGAGGGCTATATAACTGACAGGAGCTCAATATCAAGTTATTGCATTTGCATCTCAATTTGTTGTGTCTCGCACTTTTGCAAAATCAGGGTTTAGAGCTCTTTCTCAAAGTATATATGAAGGAATTTGGTTAATAAGGGTGCTACATTAAACTGGAGTCCTAAATTCAGAACCCATAATGGTGTTGTTTGATAATCAGTCTGCAATCAGCATTGCTAAGAACCTGGTTCATCATGATAGGACAAAATATGTAGAAGTTGATTTCCATTCTGTCAAGGCAAAATATAGAAAATGGAACTATGTCCCTTCCGTATACTCCAACAAGTCAGCAGACAACGATTATTCACACCAAAGCAGTGTCAAGAAAAACATCCTAGCTTGAGGGGGAGTGTGGAAATATGGCGCATTAATGTGATTTTATTGAGTTGTTTATTTCATAGAAAAGAGGGGTTTGGTAGTTTTGATACCATATCAACTCATTTATTAGTTTCTGTTTTGATTCTTCGTTCATGAGGACTAGGGGAGTAATGTTGTTTCCTTTCTTAGTACATAGGGTTGAGGGTGGCCGAGAAGCTACTTAGCTTTGTCTATTTAATCTATGTAACCATATCTCTATTCATGGTCATTCTACAGTTTCCCTTTCCTTTCTCGCCTCATTTATGGGAGATTTGATCTGCATAAATACCACTTTGTATTGCCTTGCTGAAACATTGAGAAATAAAACATTTTCTCTAAAGCTAGAACTAGAACTAGCATGATCAAAATTTATTAGGGTTTTGGGAAAAGCAATTTACAGAATAATAAACATAGTTGACCTTGTATGGAAAGAATGTTTGATCAGCACATCACTTGTTTTGGGATAGGATCAGGCATTTGGCTTCGGTTAGGTGTAAAGCCCATAACCTTTTTTACGGGATCTCAGAAGCACATATATGTAGATGATTTGGCAACCTCAATTGATTTTCTCTTAATCTTTGTTGTTTTCTGTTCTACTCTTTTCTTGAGGATCCCTTACTCACTTTTGAAGGCTTAAACATACATTGTTAACAAGCATAAATTACAAAAGCAGATGCATACATATACATACAGAATCCTCTCAAGGGACTGAGTCTATGAGTTGTCAAATTCCCTCGGGGACAGTAGTAAAATTGTCGTTAGTGTCAGTTTAATTAATAATAATTTCCCCCATATGTACATACAGAATCGATCTGTGACAGAAGAAATGTAATGCATGTAATCATATATAGGTCATATTGTTGGCGGATTTCAAGAGATGTAAACTATGAGTTTATATTGAAGAAAATTAACTCACTACAAAATCCATGTGTTCCACAATGTTGTTGACAAAATTTCGACTAATTGTCACTTTCAAAACATACCTGCAAGATAGCAAAAAAAGGGTCATTTCTTTCCACCTTTAAGTAATTTATTGACCAGTGACAATATTGAAAGAAATATGAAAAAAGTGAACAATTTGAACCCATAAGCCGAAATAAAAGGTTATCATGATGACCATTTACTGTACAAATAAGTCAACCAACAGAAACAAAGTAAATTTGGCTATCTTCTGTCCACTAAGGAAAATAAAATAATGCAACTTTCAAATTTTAGCCTATTCTCAATTAACTAATATAATATCCCTCTAGAATGGGACCATTTAGTTAAATTGTATATGTAGCTTAACTTCAAAAGCTACAATATTAACATGTATGACCCTGATTTTGGGGGAAACTTGATATATGAAGCTGAACTTATGCCAAAATCACTCGTAGTTATTCCCATGGCATTATGCAGGAAAATATGAATTCTTTCCTATTCAAAATAAAATAGGGAAAATCATACCAACCATTTCTCCAACCAAGTATTACCAACCAAGAAAAACATCTAAAACGAATGTTGGAGTCATAAGAATAAGTATTTAGCCCTGAATTAGCAGCATATCGTTGTTGGTGGAGTATTTCTTTAACAGATTATTAGTGTTAACTGCCAAGTTAATCAAGTGGTCTTGACCCTTCCCATAAAAAAAATGAAATAGTTATACGCTTTTCCTCCTGTATCACGTCCTCTATCTTGCTTTCGAACAAGAGTATATGGACTTAGTTCAATAAATATAAACCATAAACTTCTCATCTATTAAATAATATTGAATGTTACAAATTCTAGTTATTCCTGACATTTTTAAATTAAAAAAGTTAAGAAAATACACCTAAAATTCAGGAATTCAAGGTTACCAGAGCAGTTAAATAGCTATCATACCTAAGCCTAACATTGATCCCATTGTAGGATTCATGTGGCATTTCAACAGTGGAGAACTCAAATGGGTAAGTTTTCTTTTCATATAAATTTCCAGGAACATCAAGTTCGCGTACTGCACGTAAATTATAGGGAGTTATAAAAAGCATCATGAAGGTCCCAGCATAGGAAGAAAGCTACATTGGAAAGGACATGAGAGGCCATGCATATAAAAATGATAAGCAAATATTCACTCCGGTTTTTTATATGAGCAAAAATGTACATGCATTTGATCAAAATTTTGACAAAATACATGTACTTTTTTGCTTATATAAAAAACCAGGGTAGTATATTTGATTGCCACTACAGTAAGGTCTGAGTTTAGAAACTGAATAAAATGGAGAAGACAAAAACAAAAGGAAAGATCTCAGTGGTACAAGCTTAAACTTACCAAGAGAAGTAAAGTCATAGAAGCTGCCTCTGTCAAAGTACAATTCTGCAAACAAGGAAAAAAAATATATAATACAAACAGAATTTTTTTTTTTTGAAGAAAACATTAAATTAAAATATTATAAATCTCAGAAAATGATATGATATATACATTCAACTATAGAAAATGATACGATAAACAAAAAATGAATAAATAAAGGAAGTTAATAGTTATTCTATGAACCTAAGCTAAACACAATTTTCATTCTAAGCTACAGACAAACACATAATTAAGAAAGGATGCAAATCAGGGCACATTTATTAGTCAAAATGGCTATTGAATTAGCAAGGAACCAATCCTAGAAATATACCCAAAAAGAATGAACAGAAGCACACACACCTATTTGACCAAGAAGCTCAATTTTTACACCATTATGCTCAACCTTCTTCCCACGTACAGGTTCTATACTAACCTGTTACCGTCTCAACAAATAAATTTCAATTTGCTAACAGTATGAAATCACCAGAAAGTAAACAAAGGTAAAACAAAATAGTTGACAATTTCATGCAATGTACCTCCCCAACTATATTCTCCTGACTTTGAAAGAGAGGAACCATAACTGTCTGGTCATTTTCCTTCTTCACGCGAACCTATAAAACAACCAAGGGTGTGTACAAAAGATTAAATCAAAATGATTTTGTTGGAGGTTTTGAATACAAATGAACGATGAACACTTTCTCAATATCGTGGAAGCTAAAACAAAACCTTACTTCAATGATCTAAGTGAATAACAGAAATAAGGAAATCATTGAGAATGTTTTCCCCACAGCAATACAGTTAGAAGCATCAACATGTTACTACTCAAAACAAAACTCAGAACCCTCTATTTGATTTCACTTTTGGGGAGGAAAAAGTGATTTCAGAAGCATTGATTTTGACATATTTGAATATTTTTCCTTCAAAATGAATTCTAACTTGAAGCTAGAATTTAGAGTTCTTGCCTCCAAATGTGACTTTGGTCCGGAAGTATTATTCAAACTCATTTTTACGTGACTACATCAACTCAATTTTCATGGAGGAACACCTTAAGTGTTTTATGCGATACAAAAGTATCGCTCAAGTTAAAGGGAAAATTTCATAATACAACTGTCAGACCGACAATGTTGTATGAGACGGAGTGTTGGACAATAAAGAACCAACACAAGAATAAAAAAATGGAAACCCAGCTTAGGTGGTTTAGCAATGTAAAGAAAAAATTTATCGATTTTGTAGTAAGAAAAGTAAATCAGATGTTGATAGGATATTTAAAATAAGAAGCACAAATTTGGTGACTCAACTAGTTCTACAAGGTAGAATGACTTATCTTAATCTAGAAGGAATCTTTTAGGCATATTCTATTAGTTAGTTACTAAGCAGTGCTATTGTGTAGCCGTTGTAGTTATCTTATAATGAGTATGCACAAGCCTATATAAACATTATATGTCTTATGGATTAGAAATTTAGAATCAATGAAAAATATAATGAATTTCCTCTCTTTTATCTCTAGTTTCTCTTTCTAAATTCTGGAGTGTGATCCCTACTCGAATTGGGTCGTATCAGATGTTAAGTAATCCGATAGGCAGAAGAAATCCTAGAAAACTATAAGAGAAATGAAAGATATGAAGATTAATGAATGAATGAATTGGATAGAGATATGATATATGACAATATTATGGAGTCGTTTGATCCATGTAGCCGGTTTTCACAACGAAATCAGTTCATAATTTTCGTCGTCATAAAATCAAATATACACACAGTAACACCTATGAAGCACGAACACTTCTCGGGTTAGGCGTGTCCCCGTGTCGGAATTATGTGATTTTTATTAAATTTATTAGCAATGTCAGTGTGTCAGTGTCCGTGTCGTGTCCCGTGTCCGTGCTTCGTAACACACGAAAGTGAAAACGGTAATAATTCAATTCCATTTCAATCCACCTCACAGTTACCTGTTTGCGAGTTGTTGGATCAGTTAAAGAGATTGAAATTTTGCAAGGAGGCTTGAAAGCTCCAGCAATTATATTCTGCAATCAAAATATTCGATTAGCATAATCCATCAATCAAATCAAATCAAATCCAACACGTACATTTACCTTACCATGATTTTTCAAATAGAGAGAAAGAGAGATTTTGGGGAAATTTGTATGTTTAATGAAACCAGTAACATAACTAACAGTTGAGTTCAGTTCAGGGATCAATCAAGGTGGTGAACGTGCTATTTCCCTTGAGAAATTTACTATTTGGAAGACTAATCCTGTTCTGTCGAGGATGTGAGCAATCACAAAACACTCGATTCAAATCCTCATTTGACGAGGGTATAACGGAAAATATTTAATAAGCTTAATTGCACTTTTGATCCCTTATTTTAACAAATTCGTAATTTTAGTCCCCTCATTTTTAAATCCGTAATTTTAGTTCCTCAATTTTAAAATTGAGATATTTGGTCTCTCCATTAATTTCACTCTCAATTTTGATGACATGGCAATTATTTGGGTGATGTGGCATTAGCGGTACACTTAATGGACGTCATGTCATTATTGATAGAATAGAATATTTTGTCATAATTGGTTATAATTATTTTCCTGTAATTATGTTGTATCATAATTAGATAGTTGACCAAACGTTACACAATAGTTGTATATATTCTATTCAGATGAATGAGAAACACAAGTATTTCATTATCTTAACTAGCAAAAAGGCGGGTACTCACGTGTCCGTCTTTTCGTTCTTTTTACTGCGCTAAAATTTGAAAATTATGAACTATGTTTTTTTATGAAATTTTGATTTTGATTAAAATTAAAAATATAAATGTTTGTTGCTTTCTATTTATGACAAACCAAATTAAACATGATTATCTATTTCTTTTTTTGGTGGTGGTCGGGGTTTGGTGGTCGGGGTTTGAACCCCAGACCTTGCTTATATTATGTGTTGTCCCTACCAACTAAGCTAAACTCACGAGGACAAACATGATTATCTATTTCAATAACACCAACAATATAACAAAAAATATAATCTAATTTTTTTTTTGTGACACCAACAACAATCTTTATTGTAGCTCCTTAAATAAAAACAATCTTTATTATAGAAAAAATTGTTTAAGGGTATAATTGGGATAATAAAAAAGTAAGTATAAATATACTCATATCGTGTTTGTTACATTTTTTTAATACTTAAATTTATTCTTATCTATTTATTACATGGATTATTTATATTGAAAATTAAGGACATTTTTAAAAGAAAAAATTCAGCCCAAAAATGTTGAAAGGGGTTGCTTTTTTATATATAGTATAGATAGATTATATCTTATATAATACTATATAAGATAATGGAATTCTTGTGTTTTTCATTCATCTGAATAGAATATATACAATTACTGTGTAACATTTGGTCAACTATCTAATTATGATACAACATAATTACAGTAAAATAATTATAGCGAATTATGACAAAATATTCTATTATATTAATTATTTGTCTATTTTTTTTTTATCAATTTTGATGTTGGTTATTTTTGCAACTCCACATCTCCAATGCCAACAACTTTAGTAGTGTAAGAATATTGTAACTACACTTTTTTATTTTCAGCATTTGCATATGTGATAAAAGAGGATTTACATTTCCTCAACATATTGGTAAGTAAAAAATATTGTATCTACAGTGACCACACTTATTTAATTAAGTTTGTTTTGACAAATTTTCTGAACAAAGCATTTATAAAAGTGTTTTGGTGTTATGAATCAAAGTAAAACTGAATCAATGTAGAAGGAGTTGTGTTAGGATTTAATTTCAATAACTATTCCTTATATGGTTCATCTTAATCGATTATATATTTTTTATGCCTTAGATATAACTCCACCATAACTAACAAAGAAGAGTTGATGAATGTTGGAGAAACATGTTTGTCTCCAAGCTTCCCTAGCCCTTCAATGACTTCAGTTACTCTCTCTCTCTCTCTCTCTCTCTCTCTCTCTCTCTCTCTCTCTCTCTCTCTCTCTCTCTCTCTCTCTCTCTCTCTCTCTCTCTCTCTCTCTCTCTCTCTCTCTCTCTCTTCGAGTTTACAAGTGATTAACTATTACAAATGACCTGCACCTCTTTTTATAGAGGTTCTGAAATAATAGATTTGCTAGGCGCAAAATATTTGGCTCCCTTAGCGGACCATTTTGTGCTTAGAGAACCTCCTCTGGCTTTTCCTTCTGGAACTCTTTGTTTTGGTTTACTTTCACCCCTCTAGGCTCGCCTAGCGAATCGAGTTTTCTCCAGATGTCTTTATATGGCTCTAGTTTAGCCTTTGGCGCTTATGTTTGCCTTCCTTTATTCTGCACTGGTATAGTCATTCTCTAACCTATAGAAATGTATAGACTCTGGATATAATAACTTTATGACGCAATTTACTAATATAACTACAATTATATCAAGCTTGGGGTTTTAATGATAGATTTCTTGCAATATAAACTATGCAATATTTTTAAATGGGTTGACGACACTTGTAATATTTAAATAATTCAAGAAGTTTCACATGTATTAATAAGTCAATTTAAATAGTAATGTGGTGACCAGTAACGTTTGTGCTTTCAAAGATACATGAATAGTCTTTCAAGGAGATGAACGAGATTCTTAAATTTACTTGAGAAAAGTCACAAATTGAGGTTTAAGTACGCTCATTCTATTATTAAATGAATGATTAAATTGTCGTCGTAGGCTTAACTTAGTTAGTATAGACAATGCATAATATATGCAAGGTTCGGGGTTCCAACCCCGACCACTACAAAAAAAAATGAATGATACTACTTTATAACGTTTTTTTTGTTACATCTTCTTCATAACGTTGAATCTATTTTGATTAAGTTTATTTCAACCAACTTTTTTTTTTAAGCAAAAGGAAGAAATATATAAATAAAAAAAGTTACAGAGGTTGGGGTGCATTAGACCTGACTCAGATACGTGACCTTTTAGCATATGATTGAAAACACAAAATCCAAATGAATTGCATATTATAATACATATTGAAAACACAAAATTCAAATGACTTGCATATTATAATACATCTATGAAAAATGATTTTCTCAAAAGTCAAAATAGCTTCTTTTTTTTCTTCTCCACAGGAACAGGTTAAAATGATTTAATTACTTATTTTAATGCATATTTGAAAAATGACTTCAAGTCATTTTGATATTTCAGACCTGAAATACCAAAATGATTTAAAAAAATGATTTTAATGCATTTTCATGAATTTTAAACTTATGCATGTTTCAAGTATGATTTATTTTTTATTTTTTTTATCCCAAAACACTGAGAGTTATTGAAAAAGACTTAATTACATAACCTAGTTTTTGACATCATTCAAAATAAATTATATTTAGCCTTAGGATAGACGCCACTCACATCAACCAGTCATTCCTTACCATTCTTTTTGTAATTTATAAGATTATCTTAGTGAATGAGATAGTTAGGCTTTGTTTGCGAGTTTTGAAGGGAGGGGAATGAAAGGCTTAAGAGGGGAAGAGAAGGGAAGGAAGGGAAGGGAGAAAGGAGGGAAAGTCTTCCCCTTGTTTGGGAGTTAAAGAAACCAACAAAGAAAGGAGATGGAGGGCTTATGTGATAATTTTACTATTTTACCATTTTTTTTTCTTAAAATCAATACATTGTGTTATACTTTGTAATTTATCTTTTAAATTATAATTGAAATTTTGAATTATTATGAGGACAAAATTGTCAATTTGTATGTTTAACCCCCCAAAACCCCCCAATTTGAGGGAGCTTTAAAATTGGACAAATGAAACCCTTCAAAACCTCCCAAAACCTTTCCCTATTTTTTTAAAACTCCCAAACAAGGGTTTACCTCTCCATAAGCCTTTTCTTCCCTTCCCTTCCCCTCCAAAACCCAACTCGCAAACAAAGCCTTAAAGAATAAAGTATAATAAAGAGTTTTTTTTTTTTGGTTACAAGTATAATAAAGAGGTTTGAGGTTCAGTCCCTGCACAGTAAAATTTTTAAAAAAAGTATATAAAAAACTTGCTCCTTCCCATGCTTTTGTATACTGGCTTTGTTTTGCTTTCTTTTGTCTGATGTATAAAGGATGGAAAAACAGTGTAATTAAAAAAAAAAAAAAAAAAACTAGTAGCAACTCCAAGATTATCCAACTAGTTTATGGAGAAAACATAAAACATACAATTTCTCTCATAACGTTTCTAGATTGCTATGTCATATAAATCTCGTGATGAAATAAATTATGTGGTTACCAAATGATCATACAACTCAACATCAATGGCAAAAAGACTTCATTTCCATTTTCCACTATCACTTCCTATCCTTTCAAATGGTCTGTAGGCCAAATAATCATGCTCCTATCAAATTAGATATGAAAGAAAATACAACTGAAAACTCATCAATGAAACACTAAGAAGAATAACATAAGCTTGTACACTCACTCTCTTAAGTGCTCGTTTTATCTAAGGAGTAACACATATACAGTCACCAAGCAGTACGACACTGACATGTAGACAAAGGTGATAATTTAAGAAAATAGAAGTGATTAAGTGTAACAACATATGTTGGTGTTCGACACCAGCACATGTCAGACACCAGACACGTCTTCGATTTAAAATATAGGTGTTAACGTAGGTAAAAGGTGACAACAATTAACAATCACCTCCATGCTAAAAAAAAAAACAAGTTAAACCATAAATTAAGGATATGCTCAGAGCAATCATCTGCAAACTACGCTTCATTCAAAATAAGGAAAGTTAAATATTTATCACGGCAGAATGCAAGAACCATAGGAAATACCAGAACTTAGAATCGACTATGACAATCACAAATTACTGTTTTCCCCCCTCAAGGTTGTGGTTGATGAAAAAACATTGGTAATAAACTATTTGCATTATGTTCTACTTCAATTGGAATTTGACTTCACAGTAACCTGCTGAGAGACTTGATTAGTAACTTCAAATTCTTTCTTGTAGCTTCATCACCAGTGAAGCCTAAAATATCAGAGCTAACATTCTGCAAATTGCAACAACAAAAATCAATCAATAAAATACCAAAACAAAATTCTTATTATTAAATTATATATTCGCCATTTTAAGTTTATGGTCCTACCTCAATGTTCTTCAGGGTGAATATGAGAGAGTAAATGGACTTCTGGATCAGTTCAGTGTTCTCAGGGGTCAAAATTGATGAATGTACCCTTCTGCATAAGCATTAGATGATTAACATTAGTTGCAATACAACAAGAGACATGCTGACCATTCTAGTTCAAGAATGTTAAGTTTTACGAATGTGAAAAAAAAGAGTATATTGACTTTTTTAATCACTTCAATTATCTTCTGAATTAAGGCGAATGAATGATGTATATTAGTTTTCATACTTCAAGACATTTCGATCGTCCTTCTGAATTTTGAAATTCCAGTGGTTCTTATTGTTAAGAAATGCAATTATAATGATGAACTCAATTCTCAAAAAGTACACACTTTGATCATCTTTTTACTAACTCCCTTTATAACTACCTCAATTCGGCATCATCACTCACCAATCCCAAAATGGCACTTGTCCATGCATTCTGTTATTGTGCAGTCCATTCTGAGTGAGTTTTTTTAAATATTTTGCCTCCTAGTCTCTACTCTCTAACAACCATGGGTTTATCATTTTCTCTCCATCCCCTTCTTTTGTGCACACACACCTAAAACTGTCAAACTTGAGAGTCTACGTAAACAAGTCAAAGCACCACATAGCTTACTCGTAAGAGTTACATGTTTACTTTGTAAGAATAGACTTAGTACACAAGTGTTGGGAACTAATCTCACAAGAACATTTGAAAACAGAGAAATAATGGAAAACCCTGAGAATTCCGAGTTAAGCAAATGGAATTAATACTGGAATGGTAAAATGGTCTGGAGCTAGGCTCCTTCCAGATTGGAAATAGAAAGGATACACTACCTAGAGACCGATACCACAATTCTCAGCTCTACCCACATTATATTATATTACCCCTATATCTCTCGTCTTTTTCCCATTATGACTCCCACACCTCCTTTGTCCAATCCATGATGGTCACCTGTCAATTCTGTTATTCCTCCTTCAGTCATTCATATTGCACGCAAGTTCACATTCTTGGGCCCATTCTATTGGCCCACTCCTCTCCCAGCACCCCTTCTCCCACGCATACGGCCAGCACCCCTTCCCCCACGCATACGGACCATAAAACCTTTGACCGAGCTTTTCATTTGAGCGGCTGGCAAGAGACTTCATCCTACAAGGTTGGGCCTGCAAATACACACCTACTCTAACTTCAACTTCCCTCTTTTTGTAATCTGGCTGCACTTTCTTCTTATTTTGAGCTCTACATAAATTGTACTTCAGCTCCTCCAGAATAGAATCCCTTTCTAATAGCAATTGATCCACATATTGCACATTTATACTTTCGTGTTTATACTTGATCATTGTGAGAGGAATTAAACAAAAACTCAGCCCATGTCAACCATTTCATCCACTGCTTGACACATCCATTCACTAGACACCTGTGATAGGATTCTATTATCCAGTATGTCACCACTGTTTTGCCGTCCATTTGCAGATGAAGGTGAAAATAAGACATGTTACAAATTATAACCACATACCCTTACCACCTTAACCGTCGATACTCCTCATTCAGGATCTATCCCAAGATCTAGATGTTGCAAGCACAATGGCATCCCCTATTCTAATATTAATTAACATGCTACAGTACCACATTTGCATGCATGCCAAATTAAAGATAAAACAAGAGCTAGAGAGGTTTACAAATTAACCTCAAATCATCAGAGGCTTGTGTAAGGCTCCGAGTTAAATTCTCAACTTCCTTCAACAAGCCACTATCACGGACATCAGCCAACAAAGGTTGAAGATCTTCAGCCATGGCATTGATCTGAGACATCACTACAGCAATAGGAAAATATGGGTATGAGAATATATAATAATAATAGAAAAGAAACTATAAACAGATACAACAAAGTGCATGAATACCAAACACTTGTTCTGACATCAGAGGATAAAAATGATCTTATCAACGTTCTTCTTATCAATTAGTAAATTGATCACACATATTCATAGAAAAACACGTTATTATTTAGCTTCTACTGAGTGTTAAAAAATGAGTTCAAAATCAAATCCATAATATGTCCACAAGAGTTTGAATGAAGTGAAACGATTTATACAGAAAATGTTTTTTTTTTTTTTTTGCTACAACTATTAGATGCATCCACTCTGGTTCAGGAGAATGGTAAAAAGAGGAATATAAAACAGATATCTATGCTTCAGAAGATCTATAATAGCTTAAAAGTACGAAAAGAGGAATTTTTCGGGTTCCTGAATGTGATTATTGACATATATACTCCATGTGTCAAGTTTGTTGATTAACAGCTCAATTTTCAAAATAATTGGCAATTATGCTCAAATGTTTGGTTGTAAAATAAGTTACCAACAATATAACAAACGAAAATTGAATTCTTAAATCAAATATTTCAAACAAAGAATTCTACGAGATAAACAAACAATCTTGTAGTTTGATAAATCATGACAAAATCGAAGTTATGCAACCGTCAAGTTAGTAATTGGCAAGAAATTTTTCTGATTCAACAGTCTATTCTAGAGGATATTACTATCAATCAAGCACATTTGCTTAAGAAAATTACATCACACCTTTGTAAGAAGTGGTTTAGCCTCTTCAATAACAGACGCAGCTCGTTCAGCCAATGAATAACTGTTGGCAACACCAATTTTCTCCACATCTCGCCCAAGACGGGTAAATATCCCAACCAATGCATCCAAACTTACCCCTTGATAACCCTTAATCTTTTCTCTATCACACACAATAAGACCTTCTTTATGACATTCCTGGTCAAGCGGACCAGCCGAAGGCGTAGGAATGGGATCTCGAGGGGTAATGTCAATTATAGTCTCCATAAGAAGACCTGACTGGTTAACTTCAACCAACGAATTTCGTGGTATGATTGTTTTATCATCTTCAATCTCGATAACAGCTTCAATACTTCTTAACGAAGGATTAACTCTAATGACATCACCGACAGTCACCCCTCTGATCCTCACCGGCGTTCCAGTAGATATACCACAAGCCTGAGAAAACTCAACTGTTGCGGTATACTTCCTGAACTTGGATCGAATTTGAAAACCCTTCAACCACGCTAAACTAAGTGCGAAAAGAAGAGCACCGGAAACTAAAAACAGTCCAACACCACCTTCCCAAATGGTCCTACCACCAAATCCAAAATCAGTTAATGGACGGATAGTTCGGGTCCAAACGGCGCGGGGAATGTCCAAAACCACTGCAATAGAATTATTCTTCGATGATTCTGAAGCAGACGACGGTTGTTGAACATGTCCTCCATCTGCAGAATTAGGTCTTATCCTGTTTATACTTCTTCTTAAGGAATTTGTTGGAAGGGTTGTAATCATGGATGAAGATAAGGAACTAGGAAATGATGAGATATGCAATGAAGGGTTCCCAACCATTGTTATTATTGTTATTTAACAAAACTCACTACTCACAAAGTTGAATCGGAAATTAAACTAATGAAGAGATACTTGAGCTGCTGGTAAAGGTGCCCTACAAATCGAAAACCATGTAAATTTTATGAGCAATTAGTGCATGATGAATGGATGATTAACAAGAAGAAGATTACTCACTGGTTCATGATGCAGTCCAATCAGAGAGTGTGATTTAGGATATCATTTCAGATCCGTGTGTGTGCAACAGAATGGGGCATGGAGGAGGAGAGAGAGAAGACCAAGGGAAAAACAAAAGAGGGCCAACCGACCGGGTGTTCAAAATCGAACCAACTCAATAGAAAAACCGAAACCGTAGAAAACCGTATTTGATTCAAATGTATTTTAATCATTTTGTTTTGCAATTGTATGATTTGGTTCGGTTTATTATTTTTATTTTAACAACTGAAACAAAGCAAACTAAAATGCAACATAATAAAAAGACTAGTTAAACATATGTTATCTAAACTAATACTCATCGAAACTCAATGTAAACTTTTATAAAATAATATATTTTTTCTCTTGTTAAGTTTTTTTTTTTTACTTTTTAATTTCAAAAATATTTTTATGTGTTACTTAAACTTTAAGAAAAGGATAAAATTTTAGTATTGTTAAATGAAAATGAAATTATAATGTTGGATTTAAAAATCTGATGAAAATAAACAATGATTTAACCTTAAACCCAAAACAAACTGCACCACAAACACCCCAGTGCTAACATCAAACAATGATTATCTCATAATATTTGAACCAAACAAAAAATGAGTTGGTTTAATTTCACTTAATCAGTTTGATATTTTTATTTTTTTGTCACGTTTTTTAAATTTTAAAAATTTAATAATTTGACATCTATCTTTTTATTTATTTTTTAAAATAGATCTCACACATGTTTATTCATTTTTAAAATAATAATAATAATAATAAATTATCATTTGTCACTTCCGTCAACTTCTTTATACGTCACCTCATTGTGTTCAAATTATTCTCTGCAAATGGGTCAGCATGCATGTCGTTGAAATGTATATTTCTAACATCGGACAAAGTCAATAAGTTAAATATAATATTTTTATATCTTCTACATAAAAATTATAATAATTAGGGGAAATTACACTCACATTTCCTATGGTCTATTAAAATAGCACCGACACCCCTATAAAATATTTAAACTTACACTTTCCTCTCTTTAATTTAAACTTACACTTTCCTCTCTTTAAGTTCTCATCAAATAGTCAATTATCCCCCTTTTCTAAAACACCATTAACTTTTCGTTAATCTTTGTCTCCCAATTACTCTTATTGACACCTCTCTAACTCATATTCTCCACTTAATCGTCGCTGCTTCAAATGCTTGCTTTAAATACTCATCTCCCAATTGTCTTCCAATTTCTTTGACTTCAAATGCCCGCCTTGATTGGATACCAACAGTGCAATTTTGCTTCATTGAAAGATTTGTTTTGGTATTTCATACTGTTAGTTACAGATATCCTGGGGAAAGAATATGGATGCCCATGTTCCAATTAGGCCCGGACAAAAAACCGTAATTGGCCCAATCCGGGCGAACCGTAAAGCCTGCTTGTTTTCGGGTGGGTGAACCGGGTGGTTTGGGTCATTCGATTCAACAAAACATGGGTAATGGTGGTTAGTGCTGGACGGTTTCGGGTGGAGATATCCAACCCAATGAAACCCATCACCAACTGAGGAGTAGTTTTTATTACTATTTTTTCAATATTTGGCATACTAGGGTTGATAGAAAAGCTATTTTTTCCCCATTTCTCATTCTCTTTTCTCTCTCTAAACAAAAGTCGTCGCTCACCCCTCTCTATCTCTCTCTCTCTCTCTCTCTCTCTCTCTCTCTCTCTCTCTCAAGAATCACAACCTCTTCTTAACCCTTTATTTTTCTAGTATTTGAAGCATGAATTTCTTCTCCTCTCTTCCTCTATTTTATCATATACTTAGACCAGATTTTATGGGTCTCCCTAGCTGCATCCTCGTTGATAATTAAAAAGCCATCTCCAACCTTCATCTTTTAGTACCAAATTGTTTTGGTGGCTAAATCTAATAAATATTTGTGTGCTATTTTATGTATCGAACAAGTTTTCTGAATTTCATCTTTCGATCCTTTATATCTAATATATATATATATATAGGGTTATGATAGAAGACACCTTTTATGAAGGTGTCTTTTATCAAAGTTATAACTAAAAAGTGAAAATCACACCTTGAGGTGTGACTTGATAAAAGACACCACCAAAGGGTGGCTTGTAACATAACCCATATATATATATATATATATATATATATATATATATATAGAGAGAGAGAGAGAGAGAGAGAGATAGGATCCGTTGACACCAAGTGTCAAACTTTAGTTTGACACCAAATCTCAACCGCCTATTTTGTCTAATCCAATGGTTCATAATTATTTGTTAAATTAACTTGTGTGTTCTTTTTTTCCTTGTCTCACTTGATCGCAAGCTCATTGTTCTTCTCCATCGCGACATCAAATTTAATGGCCAACAATCATAATAGACCCATGGAATATCCCACCGATGAAAACAAACCCATCCAAAATTTTCCATACGTGAATTTCGCCAGTGAAGCAATTCAGAAACTCAAGAACTCAATTTCAAAAACAAATACTTCATCTAAATTTCATGAACTCGGTTAAAAGTTGTAAAACTCAAGAACTCAATTTTAAAAACAAAATTTTTGTCTGAATTTCAAGAACACAATTAAAAGCAATCTTTGCTTCTCAAAGATCTGAATTTCAAAAATCAATTTTCACATCTAAAATTCCACCGATCAAAGCAAAGCCATCCAAAATACCCTAGATTCACCAACTTCCTCTAATTCCAATTGATTTCATGAATTTTAGATTAATTATTAGCATAGGTTGCAATCTATATGAGAAATCAATCATGGAGTGGATAATAACAAAATGCCGAGAAGCAAAAATGAGAATTAGTGTGCTTTCAAGTAAGGTTACATTACCGTGAGTCAATTTATAAACTATTTTAGCCTTTGATTAAAATAGATTGACCGTTGAGATTTGGTGTCAAACTAAAGATTGACACCTTGTGTCAACGGATAACTCATATATATATATATATATATATATAGGGTTATGATAGAAGACACCTTTTATGAAGGTGTCTTTTATCAAAGTTATAACTAAAAAGTGAAAATCACACCTTGAGGTGTGACTTGATAAAAGACACCACCAAAGGGTGGCTTGTAACATAACCCATATATATATATATATATATATATATATATATATATATATATATATATATATATATATATATAGAGAGAGAGAGAGAGAGAGAGAGATAGGATCCGTTGACACCAAGTGTCAAACTTTAGTTTGACACCAAATCTCAACCGCCTATTTTGTCTAATCCAATGGTTCATAATTATTTGTTAAATTAACTTGTGTGTTCTTTTTTTCCTTGTCTCACTTGATCGCAAGCTCATTGTTCTTCTCCATCGCGACATCAAATTTAATGGCCAACAATCATAATAGACCCATGGAATATCCCACCGATGAAAACAAACCCATCCAAAATTTTCCATACGTGAATTTCGCCAGTGAAGCAATTCAGAAACTCAAGAACTCAATTTCAAAAACAAATACTTCATCTAAATTTCATGAACTCGGTTAAAAGTTGTAAAACTCAAGAACTCAATTTTAAAAACAAAATTTTTGTCTGAATTTCAAGAACACAATTAAAAGCAATCTTTGCTTCTCAAAGATCTGAATTTCAAAAATCAATTTTCACATCTAAAATTCCACCGATCAAAGCAAAGCCATCCAAAATACCCTAGATTCACCAACTTCCTCTAATTCCAATTGATTTCATGAATTTTAGATTAATTATTAGCATAGGTTGCAATCTATATGAGAAATCAATCATGGAGTGGATAATAACAAAATGCCGAGAAGCAAAAATGAGAATTAGTGTGCTTTCAAGTAAGGTTACATTAACGTGAGTCAATTTATAAACTATTTTAGCCTTTGATTAAAATAGATTGACCGTTGAGATTTGGTGTCAAACTAAAGATTGACGCCTTGTGTCAATGGATCCTAACTCATATATATATATATATATATATATATATATATATATATATATATATATATGTTTGCTGTATTTCAACCCTTTATTAGATCTAATAAAAAGTCCTCAAAAGCATTCATCTTTCAATATGAGGCCATCAATTGTTTCTTTGCTTTGAACATATAAAATGAAGTTTTTTTTTTATGATGTTGTTCTGTTATGTTGAAAAAAATTGAATTTTTTTTAGCTCAGTTCTTCTTGCATCCAGAAAAACCGCCCGAAACTAACTGTCACCCGAAATAACCGAACCCAACGAAACCAACTTTTCAAACGGACGAAAATGGATTTGTATATATCAACCGTGCTTGTGAACGGATTTCCATTTCTCAACCGAATACCGACCCTTGTCCACCCCTAGTTCCAATGATTGGTACGACAATTAACTTGTCTTGCAATCTTTTAAAAGTGAGAATGAAAACCAAAATAAATAAAAGATAGTTCTAGATTCATATAAAAAAGAAGAATATGATGTATCTACTAGTAAGATTTAGATATTTGCTTTGCTCTAACAAACCAATAGGATTCTTGAGTTAAAGCATATCTTTTTTTGATAAGTGATGTCCGCACAAGATGAGGTATCCGTTCTTGTTATGTGCTTAAGATTCAGAGCAGCAGACTATGTAGTAAAGCCTTTATGCACAAATGAACTATTAAATTTGTGGACGCACATGTGGAGGAGGAGGCACAAATTTTGTACTGTCCAACTTCATATCTATGGATCTTCGTAATTTTGTGGTTTATTCATCAATTATTGATTTCTCACCAACATCCTGTATACATTGGGCAATATTAAATGGACTAACTAATGTGTATTTAAACTTTTTTTTCTTCTGTCAACTTTCACCATCACAATCATTGTATTTAGAAATGTATTTGTGTGCTTTCCGTTTTCATATTTTGTTATAACTTATTATAGAAATGATACATTGTTTTCTATATATAGAGTTTCATACTGTTTTCCATAGTCCCAAAACAAATTTTTCAAAACCATGGAATTTTTACTTTTGTAGTTAATAGTTTAGTTAATTTTTATTATCTGTTTGTGGTTTATTCATAATTTTGTGGTTTATTAATCAATTATTGATTTCTTCTGACCAACTTCCTTTAAACATTGGGCAATATTAAATGAGCTAACTAATGTGTATTTAAACTTTTTTTTATCTGTCGACTTTCACCATTACAGCCATTGTGTTTAGAAATTTATTCGTGTGCTTTCAATGTTCATTGATTGTTATCACTTGTTATAGAAATGATACATTGTTTTCTATATATAGAGTTTCGTATTGTTTTCCCTAGTCCCAAAACAAATATTTCAAAACCATAAATGGAATTGTTACTTTTGTAGTTAATAGTAAAGTTGATTTTTATTATCTGCTTTTTCGTTATTTTTTCCTTATCTATTGGATTAATCCAATAGTTAACAATAGGGCATGAGAGACAATAGGAGGGGATCCAAATCAGTTCTACTATGGGTGCAACCTATAAAGGGACCAGGATGCATGATTTTGGTTTTAAGATAGTCCCCAGTTTTGGTCCTCATTCATATCCTTCTATGTGCTATTTTTGTATTCTTTCTGCCTCGTCAGTGCTTCCAAGTTTCTTCTCTGTTATTCTATGTTTATGGCACCCTTGTCTTATTTGAAGATAGTCCCCACTTGCCCTCTCTTTCTGTTGATTTGTTGTGTTATTGCTACTCTCATTGATCAATCGTTTCAATTTAGAACTATTTTAAAATTCATATACCATGTCTCAACTTATAAGTTTTTCTTATGTTGCTTGTTTTTATTTCAAATGTCAGTTTTACGATTCATAATAAGATTTGATTTTTGAGTTAGAAAATAGTTCTTCTGATTCATGATTCGTAAACCTCAGCTACACCAAACTATTATTTCATGAATGGACAAATGAAGATATGCATAGATCTTAGGTGTATCGACTATAGAAAAAAAAGATCTTGAGTGGATCAACTATTGAAGAAAAGAAAGATCTCGAGTGGATAGATATACAATCCCAATAATAATGACAAAATTCTTGTGCAATGTGATTCCTATTCTAAATGGAGGTTGATTCCAACAAAGAAAAACTTTGAAGAAATACATGAACATATATTTCAATATCCTTTTGTTTGTGATAAAGCTCGGGAGCGGCGACACGATATATCTTTTGATGATCTAGAGGATCTTTTTTCCCTGAGAAACATCCTCTTGATCATCACAAGATATATCGCGTCACCGCTCCCGAGCTTTATCACAAACCAAATGACTTTGAAGGATATGTTCACGTATATCTTCATACTTTTTCTTTGTTGGAAACATATATATGATCTGGGAGACTTCTTCCTTGATTATTAAGAAAACTTGGACTTGTTAGATCATTGACTGGATTCTAGCGTTCAAGCAAAAATATAGCACGATGCATTTGATTTTCCTAGAAATCTAGTACTTGATACATTCAAAAAAGGATCAAAGAAATAATAAAATAATAAACCATAATACTATTAAACATCAAACTTTATGAATATACTTAAGCAGGCAAAGGCACTTTCTTGAATAAATTCAACGCACAAGATTTTTTTTTGGGACTCTATATCAATCCACCCAAGATATTTTTTTTTTATAGTCGATCAATTCAAGATCTCTATTACTATAGTTGATCCACCAAAAATCAATGCATATCTTCTTTTGTCCATTCATTAATTAACACTGAATTATACTCACCCAACCCATAAAGGGATACTGAATTATATTTTGAAAAGGAGCATGATATTTTGGTTTCAATAGTACCGTACCAACACTGAATTATATTTTTTGCAAAAAAGAAACACTGAATTATATTTATGATTTGCATAAATTTAAATTCCAAAAGTATTGGAGGAACAGTGAATCCATTATTGTAATTGACGTTCTCAAAGAATGTATCAAATTACAAGTTTTTGTCTATGTTGCT
Source organism: Medicago sativa (assembly GCF_051527215.1). Taxonomy (NCBI): domain Eukaryota; kingdom Viridiplantae; phylum Streptophyta; class Magnoliopsida; order Fabales; family Fabaceae; genus Medicago; species Medicago sativa. The sequence continues at coordinate 35,906,245 of NC_140751.1, forward strand.
TCTTTTTTTTTTACTTCAAATGCCATTGTAAAGCCCTATTTCTATTAAAGCGATAAAACACGCGAATAAAGCATATATTCAAGAAATAGACGCTACGTCTCAACAAAATCCAAATAACATGCATATATAAAAATATCTCAACTGTCACAGCGGATACAAATCATACATCTCCAAAAATACATATGCCATGGTCAATACACATCATCATATAAATTCTCCAAATCCCGACAAGTGGGTCAAATCTCGAAGTAAAATAAATCCAACAAAAGCATAAGGACACCGACAACCTAATCAGAGCCTAAACCTATGACTCCAAACCAACAACGGAGATCAGCTCCCGCTATCCAAGCACTCACCAAAAGCGAACTACTCCTGCACAACGTCTACCCATCCATACAGACAGGTAGGCGGTCAAAACCACTGGAGGTTAGCTTTACATCAATCATAATCAATATTTCGCAAGAGCAGTTAACTTTCATATACACATACAACCATTCCAAGTATATGAAGCATGTAATCATCAAACACGTCTATCACCAACAATCATCATTCACATGTCACAAATACGACGTCATGCCGATATGCAATGCACCTACTCGACACATATATGCATGTGGTACCATATCAACAACCATTAGATGCCAACCTAACATCTTAAGTAAGAGTACACCTCCTCTTACAACCAACTATGTAAAAGTATACCTCCTTTAACATTTCTCATATGACTCAATATGATTATGATGCATGGACATACAACAACGACCCAATAATGCAAAACTCCAACATAAACAACCACCAACGACAATGTAAAAGTACACCTCCAATTACATTGACTAGTTCATCAACAATTGCATTATCAAGTTTTCATGCCCACACATTCAACAAATCACAATTCAAATAAGAGTCACCATCACGTCATCAACAAACACCAACATCGATTGCCACATAAACATTAATCCACATCAACTACACAACTTAGTCCAACAATTCCATACACTTCCTCATAAACCAAGTAAAGTGGAAAATACAACACCTGACAACCACTCACATATCCTCATTTAATCATATAAAACTATCCACGAAAGATTTATAAGTTAATCGGCCTTTTAAAACCATTTTCAACGAAGTTCGTCTATCTTTTCACAATTTTAAAATAATTGAAGCAATCGAACCAAAACCAAGTAAACAAGAATCCAATGCCTCAACTAAGTATACATCTAGGCCACATATAAGTGCAGTAGAGTATACATTTACGTTTCACTGGCTAATTACGACGAAATCAAGAGAATCACGAAGTTCGTCTCTCTTTATCACTTTTCCAAAAGAATACCAATTTCAAAGCAACACAAGTTAAGACTCGATGAAATCAATCATAACCATTTTTAGAAATCATAAAATCAATGTACAACCTTAATCCTACTTCAATTCCGTGAGAAAAACGAGTTTCGGAAAAATCGACGTTCTTGGACCATTTTTCAAAAGTTGAGTTCAATTCACAAAATTAAGTCGAATTCGATTCAAATGATGTTACAGTAGGTTTAAGTGTGTAAACAGTGATTAAACAAGTCAAAAGAAACACTTTAGAAAGCTCGGATTGGTCCACAAGTGCACGAAACGAAAAATAAAAAATTGCTGAACAGGGCACAGTTCGCTTAAGCGACCATATGGTTCGCTTAAGCGAACAAGTTTCAGAAACTTACTGGTTTGTTCGCTTACAGCTCGCTTAGAGCTCGCTTAAACGAACAAGTTCCAGTAACCTTCTGTTGCCGTTTGCTTACAGTTCGCTTAGCCTTCGCTTAAGCGAACAATCATAATTCTGCAGAAAAATTATTACGGGTTTCAACCCTTTTTCACCCAAAATCCCAATTTTGATCCTTCCAAACACCAAAACTTAATCCAAAAGATGTTTACAGGTCATATACATCTCAAAACACTCAAATATGCATAAGTTTTGAGATTACAACTTCAATTCAACTAAATTCACCAATTCACCATAACTCTCAACGTTCAACAACAACAACAATCTCATCATAATTCACCAATTCATGATACCCAATGCATCAATTCATCAACAACACATCTAACAACAACAACAACAACAACAACATCTAATCATGAAATCATCCATAATTTAACAACCACAACTTCATTTTTCATCAATTTCATGATAGGCCAAACCGCAAGTGCACGGTCTATCGAAGTAATAGTAGTAAAAGAGTATCGTTCCGCTAGGGAGTTGTTCAATCTAACTAACTTTTAGAAAATGATTAGAGGAGAAGAACGTTTATAAAAAGGAGGTTTAATTGGCTGAAGGTAAATAACAATAATAAAAAGATGCCTCAGGATTATTGGTTCGTCATAAGAATTAATCCTTTTCTAGCCAAGACTTTAACATCTAATTTCATGGTTTACACCTTAATTTCTAAAGACTGGTTTCCCTTTAGCCCCTCACCTTTCCGATCAAGTCCGATGAGAGTTTACCCCTAGCAACCAAGCCTATTTCGCTGACTTGATTACTAAAAAAAGCTTATAAGGATTGAAACTACACATGTCTCAATAATTGCAAAGACTATTTCGCTGCCTTTGCAATTATTGTCTAGATTCACTTGTTCTAATATCAAAGCCCCGCTGTCGCATTATGAATTGATATTTGGGATGATGGATTAACAATTATCAAACCCTCCACTTTCGCTTCTACAGTTTGATAATGGTTAATCCATGTTAAAACGGTGAATCTAGATTAGAAATTACGGCTACATGAAATTAGGGTTTAAGCTTGGTTCGATTAGGATTATGTCATTATACTTATCCAATAATACCAAGACAAGAAGAGGTCTACTCACTCATGTTCATCGTAGACATGGGGGAGAAGAGAGAAAGCATAAAATAAATAACAAGAAGGTAAATAAAAAAAGATGAACTTTTATTAGAAAGACAATTGTCACTTATTGAATTCCAAGAAAAGATGAATGTTTATGATGGAGAGCTACTCTATTTATAGCTTTACAATTGACTTAAAATCTAAGCAACTATAAGGGCTAATCAGTAAAACTACAACAGGGTAACTTGGGCCCGAAGAAAAAGAACAAAAGAGCCTCTGGAGGGTGGCACGACCGTGCCACATGTTGGCACGGGGTGTGCCAATCTTCTGACTTGTGGGAGACATATTTTTGTCTTCGTATCATCGTATTTTTGCACTGTATTTGCTCCAGACCTCTTTCTTTTGCTCCAAGACACCTTCCATCATATATTCGTTCCTGAAATAAAATAAAATGCAATTTGAAGTAAAAGATTCAAAAAGGAAATAAAATTAAAATAAAATAAAACTAAATCTAAATAAAAAGATACTAAATAATGCATAAAAATAGACTAAATTATGACTTATCAAACTCCCCCCACACTTGAATCTTTGCTTGTCCTCAAGCAAAAGGCAATAGACATAGTAGCAACAAGAGAGATTAAACATGGCAACATAGTTGAAATACTCATGCCTCTCCTAAGGTTTTGTTTCAAGTATACTAATCACGACCTCAAGCATTCCTTGTGAACCTATTCAACCCAACAACAAGTCTTAAGTGAGTGTGTGTGTGCAGTCCAATCCTTTTCTTGCTCTTGTATAAGACAGATATTATCAGGAACAAGTTCTATCCCTAATGCTAAAGTAACCGAGAAAAGTCCTTTCTTCATTTCATATAAGAGTGATGGGAATTTAGTTAAAATTAAATTAGAACAATTTAAGCACAAGGGGCTGCAGATGCTTAGGGGCTATCTATCCTCGTAGGAAGTATTTATGGATGAGTTGTCCTTTCCCCCTAGATTCAAAATCACCCTAAGTAGTGCTGCAAAATTTTTATTCATCTCCGCGTAGGAAGTCTTTTTGGATGAGTTGTTCTTTCCCCCTAGCTTTGATGAATTTTATTTTAGATTTGGAACTTAAGTTCAATTAGGGAGTCACCACCACAATTAGGAAGTTAGGGATTGTCCTTTCCCCCACATGTTGGTGCCATTCTCCCGCCCCATTTAACTTTAACAATTTACAAAGGATAAAACAATTAAGCACATTGATTATTTTCCCACACAAACTTATATTACTTTTACTCTAAAAACTTTAAAAGGTCTAAGTTACCACTAAAGATAGAACGTGTTCCTTAAAATACCTACTCATACACTTGCTCAAAGATTGCAATCGGTTGCTTTTCTCATTGGAGAATTTTTCACAATAAAACATGATGTGGGTATAGCAAGAACACTAAAAACACAAGAAATTACTTTCATATACAAGAAACAACCTTTTTAAGAGAAGACAAAACAAAAAAAAAATTATGCCATGATTTCCATTAAAAACAAGCTACTTAATCATGTCTTTCGCTATAAAATCAATACAAAAGAATAAAGTTCAAGGAAGTTTGGAAACACTACGAGTCTAGACACTTTATTAGGCCCTCCCCCACACTTAGGGGAAGCATTGTCCTCAATGATTCAAAAGAAAAGAAATTAAAAGAGAAGAAGAAGAAGTAGAGGAAGAAGAAGAAGAAGAAGAAGAAGTAGAAGAAGAATAGGAGAAAGAGAGAAGAGAGAAGGGAAGAGAGGAAGAGGAAATCTCACAATGATTATTGAGGTCCATAAGGAGGACCTTGGAGATGGAGGTGTTGCATCATCCGATAGAGCATTTCATTGTTTTCTTCATTGATATGGTTGCCCCTTTGGACTTCATTTCTAAGCCCAGAGATTTCAACACCTTGCCTTTGTTGCTTGGTGCTCATCCTCTCAATCTCATTGTGTATCCATGCCCATCTTTGATTTTCATGAAGCTCACCTGTTTCATGGCCATGGTGCTCTTCCTCTTGGTGCAAGTTAGCACCTTCTCCTACATCATGGTGCAAGTTAGCACCTTCTCCCTCAACGTCATCTTGCTCACCTAGAACCTGCACATCATTAACATACAACAAATTTTCTGCCACCTCGGTGGTAGTCCGAGATGGGTTAGGAAGTAAAAACATGATTGACACATTTAGCTTGAGTTGGTAATGGAGGGGTAGACGATGTTTAATGAAATTCATAGCAATGAGGGTTTCCCTATTAAGTCTATTGTTTCCCTCAATTGGTTTGATCCCCTCATCCTCACCCACCTAGCTATGTATGTAATGATGCCACCCACCACCATGTCTCCTTTACTGGCCGGTCTAGTACCGACGAAGTCTAGGTAATCAATCAAATAAAAACAAGTGTTTACGGGGTGGTTATGGAGCATAGCCCATAGCATGAAGAGCTCATCGGTTCTGGTGTTCCCAAGCTTGGTTCTACCCAAAATAGTACAAGCCATTACCCTTTGAAGGTACCTAAGTACGGGGTTGTGAATGTTGCTAGCTTTGTTGGCTCTAGTGACGAATGTGTTAAGGCCGATGATACTTTCCCAAAAGGAAGCTGGTTGATAGTCAACCGGTTTTAGGCTAGGATCCCAATGATCATGGATATACCCCTCATTTGCAAAACCTAAGGCTTCACAAAAGTGCTGAAGAGACATATCATAATCATTGTTCATTAGCCAGAAGGTTACTCTATGGTTAGGGTTATCATAATTCAACCTATCTTTAGTAAAAACAATGGAACTCAAAAACTCATAGGTGAAATTCTCATAACCTCTCATAGGTTCTAACAAATCAGTCCAACCTAGCCTTCCTATCATCCTATAGACATCATCACTAAGCCCTAGCACATTCAAAGTATGAGAATCAGGATATCTAGAAGGATGTAAGGGTTTAGAGATTAGAATTTTATACCTATCCCTTTGTGAGTTGTCCTTAAATTGGATTCCATGATTCTTGACTTGCGCTTGCTTCGTTCATGGAGGTCCTCCGGAAGAGCTTGCTGGTTCCTTACCACTTCTTCTTGAAGACATTAGACCTTTGTGTGGATTGGTTTGAAGGTTTAGGGTTTGGGAAGATTTTTGGTGGAAAGGATTGGTTTAGGGTTGGGGTTGATGATTGAGTAAGTTTTATGAGTTTGGTTATGGAGATTGGTTGAGAATTTGTGGTTTTTGGGTTAGGTTTTGAAGGAATAGGGTTTTGGTTAATTATGGGTTTGGGTGGGTGAAAGTTGTTTTTGATTGGTGGTTTGTGTTTGGAATGAAGTTTGTGATTGATTTGTGGAAGAATTGAATTGGTTTGGTGGAGTTTTGATGGAGATATGAAGGTTTGAGGTTTGGTGGTTATGGAGGTTTTAGAGAGAAGTTTGAAGGTAGAGAGATGTTTGTGTTTGTGAATGAATGGAGAGGAAGAGAAAAATTGAGGTTATACCACACTAGAGGTCGGGCACGGCCGTGCCAACCCTGGCACAGGCCGTGCCAACATTCTGGAATCCTTGGCCTTTTTTTGCTTTAAAAACCTGGCACGGCCGTGCCAACCCTAGCACGGGCCGTGCCACCTCTCTGGTCCAGGGGACTTCAATTTTTTTCATTTTCTTGAATCGCACTTGGACAATTACCTACAAAACAACTTAAAACAAAGAAAAACTAACAAAAAAAAAGCAATTAAATGTGTCGGTTGCCTCCCACGAAGCGTTCGTTTAAAGACATTAGCTTGACGGTTAGAAAAAGTCCTTAAAAAGGATCAAAGAGATCATGTTGTGTAGATGACGTTATAAAACGTTCTTTCACATCATGATCTTTAATCATGCAACAAGGGTAAAGAGCAAGACCTTTCATAACACCTTCCAACTCAAATCCTATCATTTTATCACTCACTTGAAAAACGATCCTACCTAGTTTAACATCAACAAGAGCTCCCGCAGTTGCGAGGAAGGGTCTACCTAGGATTATAGGGACGTCATCGTCCTCTTCAATGTCAATGACTACAAAATCAGTGGGGATGTAAATCCCTTCTATCTTAACAGGTATGTCTTCAACAAATCCAACTAGTTTAATGGTAGAACGATCAGCTAACTTCAACTCTAACTCGGTAGGTTTCAACTCTCCTATCCCCATCCTTTTAAAGAGAGATAAAGGCAGCAAACTAACACTAGCTCCTAAGTCGCACAAGGTTTTGTTTATGGTTTCATTCCCAATTTCATAAGGTATGGCAAAGCTACCTGGATCTCTAAGCTTAGGGGTTGTCTTCTGAATGATTGCACTAGTGTCCTCAGCCAAAGCTATTGTCTCATTATGCTCTATAGCCCTTTTCTTTGAAAAAATTTCCTTTAAAAACTCTGCATATAGAGGCATCCTAGACAAAGCTTCCGCAAAGGGGATCTTAATGCAAATTTTCTTGAGGATGTTGACAAATTTATTAAATTGACCCTCCAAGTTGAGCTTAGCAAGTTTTAAAAGGGAGGGAGCTTGGGTCTTATCAAGTGGTTTCTCAGTTTTCTCACCTAAAAGCTTGACATTTTCTTTCTCAATGTTTTGAACCTTAACAATAGTATCTCCTAACTTACTACCCTCAATAGAAATGACATTAACATGAGCTTTAGGGTTGGCCTCGGTTTGACCAGGAAAGACTCCCGGTGCTTGAGAAAGAGTGGACACTTGTTGGGCTATTTGGGAGATTTGTGTTTCAAGCATTTTAGAATGAGTAGAGATAGAATCAACCATGGTATTAAGTTTGGAAAGCGAGTCGTTCAGAAATCCGGTTTGGTTTTTAAGTTCTTGAAGTTGTTTATTTTGGTCGGCAATAGAATTTTCCAACAAAATTTCCAAATTGGATTTCTGAGCAGCTCTTTGGTTGATTGCATAGCCAGGTGGTGCTACTTGTCCATAGCGATTTTGATTTTTATAAAAATTTTGGTTTTGTCTCATCCCTTGGTTGTATTGAGCGTAGTTCAATTGCTCAACACCATTAATAGCACTACCTAGTTGGCAATCAACACCAACATGACCAGTTATACCACAGATTTCACAAGAAGAAGATGCAGGAGTAGAAGAGATAGCACTAACATTGAATTTTTCAAATTTTTGAGTTAGTGCATCAATTTTAGCAGCAAGGTTATCATAGTTAGAGACTTCGTACATACCTTCCTCCTTTTTGGAGGATGAAGAACTAGTGATGGCTCTCTCATCGGTCCATTTGTAATGATTGTGAGCTATGTCTTCAATCAACGCATATGCCTCTGTGTAGTTTTTATTCATTAGAGCTCCACCTGCAGCTGCATCAACAGACATCTTAGTGGTATAAGACAAGCCATTATAAAAGGTGTGGACTATAAGCCACTTCTCTAGGCCATGGTGGGGACAAAGTCTTAGCATTTCCTTGAAACGCTCCCATGCCTCATAGAGAGATTCCCCATCTTTTTGATTGAACCGTGTGATTTGGTCCCTTAGTTTAGCAGTTTTAGATGGTGGAAAGAATCGGGAAAGGAATGCTTGCCTCATTTGATCCCATGAAGTAATGGAACCGACTTCGAGGGAATGGAACCAAGCGCTAGTTCTATCCCTTAAGGAAAAGGGAAAGAGATGAAGTCTTACGGCCTCTTGGTTCTCCTTCATGGTTCCACTAATTCGTAGGAAAACAGAGATGTGAAGATTGGGATCCTCGGTGGGGGATCCCGGAAATTGGTTTTGTTGCACCAAGTTAAGTAGGGCAGGCTTAATTTCAAAATTGTCATCCTCAACCGTTGGGTACACAATAACAGCTTGTGGCTCAGCCGTAGACAGTGTTGCATGCTCTTTGAGAGTGCCTCTCACCTCCTTCTATGTAAAAACCTTTCGATCTCGGGTATGTATACCACTCGATTTCTAGTCCTTCGCATAAAAGGTTGAGAACCCAAGAAGGTAACGATAACAGAAAGAAAAATAAAAGAAAAATAAAAGAAGTAAAGAAAAGAAAAGAAAAAGAATTCTAATCAAAAAGAAAAAGTTAATTAAATTAGTTAACTCCCCGGCAACGGCACCTAAAACTTGATAGGCCAAACCGCAAGTGCACGGTCTATCGAAGTAATAGTAGTAAAAGAGTATCGTTCCGCTAGGGAGTTGTTCAATCTAACTAACTTTTAGAAAATGATTAGAGGAGAAGAAAGTTTATAAAAAGGAGGTTTAATTGGCTGAAGGTAAATAACAATAATAAAAAGATGCCCCGGGATTATTGGTTCGTCATAATAACTAATCCTTTTGTAGCCAAGACTTTAACATCTAATTTCATGGTTTACACCTTAATTTCTAAAGACCGGTTTCCCTTTAGCCCCTCACCTTTTCGATCAAGTCCGGTGAGAGTTTACCCCTAGCAACCAAGCCTATTTCGCTGACTTGATTACTAGAAGAAGCTTATAAGGATTGAAACTACACATGTCTCAATAATTGCAAAGACTATTTCGCTGCCTTTGCAATTATTGTCTAGATTCACTTGTTCTAATATCAAAGCTCCGCTGTCGCATTATGAATTGATATTTGGGATGATGGATTAACAATTATCAAACCCTCCACTTTCGCTTCTACAGTTTGATAATGGTTAATCCATGTTAAAACGGTGAATCTAGATTAGAAATTACGGCTACATGAAATTAGGGTTTAAGCTTGGTTCGATTAGGATTATGTCATTAGACTTATCCAATAATCCCAAGACAAGAAGAAGTCTACTCACTCATGTTCATCGTATACATGGGGGAGAAGAGAGAAAGCATAAAATAAATAACAAGAAGGTAAATAAAAAGATGAACTTTTATTAGAAAGACAATTGTCACTTATTGAATTCCAAGAAAAGATGAATGTTTATGATGGAGAGCTACTCTATTTATAGATTTACAATTGACTTAAAATCTAAGCAACTATAAGGGCTAATCAGTAAAACTACAACAGGGTAACTTGGGCCCGAAGAAAAAGCAGCAAAAGAGCCTCTGGAGGGTGGCACGGCCGTGCCACATGTTGGCATGGGCCGTGCCAAGCTTCTGACTTGTGGGAGACATATTTTTGTCTCCGTATCTTCGTATTTTTGCACTGTATTTGCTCCAGACCTCTTTCTTTTGCTCCAAGACACCTTCCATCATATATTCGTTCCTGAAATAAAATAAAATGCAATTTGAATTAAAAGATTCAAAAAGGAAATAAAATTAAAATAAAATAAAACTAAATCTAAATAAAACGATACTAAATAATGCATAAAAATAGACTAAATTATGACTCATCATTTCACCGAAAACATTTCATATTCATATATACCCATTTTGACATACAAATTCAACAACAACAACACAATTATCATTCAATTCATGTACATAACCATATCATCACAATTAAGCACAAATTTTTATAATCATACCATATCATGATTTTTAGTTGAAGAGGAGTGGCAGACAATGTGCTATGGCGATTTCAGGGTGATTTCTTACTGTTCATTAAACAATTCCTACTACCAAAATATCCACCTATTATTCCACTAAACCGTATCTACCTAACTATGACCACCGTACCACCACCGCCTGCAACCTTCTCTGTTCCTTGGCGCTGCCTACACTATGAACCTATTCCCATCATCCAATCCAACAGCAAGACCGATCCAACAACACAGACTCACCAAAAAACTTTTGCCCAAGCTCTAAGTAATGTGTGTGATATTTCTCTTAACCAGCTACCGAAACCTTGCATGAAGGGAGACCACTTTGCTATTTCTATTCCAGATGATGAGTATGAAGCTGGTATGGAAGAATCCAAACTCAGTTTGCACGGGAGGATTATTTGGCCCAAAGGATCAGCTCCTGTCACCATTGATAACTTGCGCTCTAAACTGTCAGTGCTATGGAAGTCCATTGGGAGATGGGGTGTTACTTCAATAGGAAAAGGTTTTTATGATTTCACTTTTACTTCCTTGGAGGACTTGAGAAGGGTCAGATCTATGGGATCATGGGCTTTGAATCCAGGTGTATTGAAGCTTTTTGCTTGGACTCCAGACTTTAATGCTAGCATGCAACATCAAAAAATGGCGCAGGTTTGGCTACGTATCTATGGATTATCACAGGAATATTGGAGAAAGAAAATACTCTTTGTTATTGCCTCTAGTGTAGGTACTCCTATTTGCACTAATTCCATTACTAATAAACCTAAAATAGAAAGATTTTTTGGTCATTTTGTTCGGGTTTTGGTAGATTTGGATTTAAGTCTAGAGCTGAGATATAGAGTTCTTGTTGAAAGAAAGGGTTTTGCTTTCTTTGTAGATTTTGAATATGAAAATCTTCCGGATTTTTGTACCTATTGTCATTGCCACTGGTCACTATGTTGATATATGCAGAAGATTGAAAGAGAACAAAGGGAAAAAAACTGTGATCATTGACTCTAAACCACGGCAGATTTATGCTCCAAAAGATAAAGCTCTGGAGGTTGTCCAACAGGTTTCCAGTTCAAGTAACAGCCCTGCTGATGTTGAATTAGAAAAGGAAATCAATGACAATACAGATGCACACCAGCCGGCTTTGGTTGATAATCAGCAAATAGCAAAAGATAGCAATGTAGCTTTCAAGGATGCTGAAGTTAACAGTAGTGATGCTGAAACCGATGGTTCATTTGTTGAAGCTACGCAACAATTGGTGGATGTGAGTTCTAACAGCCCTGCTTCCATAAATCATGATGATTTGGTTCAATCAGACAAGGAATTCCTTCGTAACTCTTGGGCAAATTTAGCTAATGAAGAATCCTTTGAAGTTGAACAGGTTGTTTCAGTAACCAATCAGCCTATGATGAATCAGGTGACTCATTCTTCTGTCCCTAATAAGGTGCCTCAGTTGGTTGATAAAGAGGGTTTCCAGAAAGTTTTAACTAAAAGTGCCTAGAAATCTCAAAAGACTGATACCGTCAAAAGTAAATACCCCATCAGATCAAGGGTTGGACCATCCAACTCCTTGAAATGAAGTGCTTATTCTGGAACCTTAGAGGGATAGCCAACTCCCCTTTTAAGTTGGCACTAAAGAAACTCTTAGTTTCTCACAAACCTGACATTTTTTGTATTGCTGAACCTTGGTTAAAAATCTCTAAATTCTCATTGTTTTGGGTACACAGGCTCGGTTTCAAGCTTTTTGCCATTAACAATAGAGGCAACTTGACCCCTAATCTATGGTGTTTTTGTAAAAATTCCATCAATCCTACTATAGTGTCATCTGATAACCAGCATGTTGCATTTCATGTTCCTTTGAATGGAAAACTTTATGGAATTACAGCAATATATGCCTCAACATGTTACATCAAAAGAAGGAAGCTTTGGGAGGTTTTATCTCAAATTCAAATTAACCATCTGTTGCCTTGGTGCATGATTGGAGACTTTAACATGATTTTAGGGGCGCATGAACAAAAAAGTAACTTCAGACCCGTAAATACTCCAATAGAAGATTTCCAAGCTTGGTCCAATAATGCCAATCTTATCCGTATTCCAACTAGAGGTGCAACCTTCACTTGGTCCAGTGGTAGGAAAGGAAGATTTCATATTCAAAGGAGACTGGACCATGCTATTTGTAATCAACAATGGTTCAATGACTGCAATCAGGTCTCTTGTTCTACACTCACCAAGCTAAAGTCGGATCATTTTCCCATTCTTTTAGAATTCAGAAATGAGGATATTTAATTTTCTTCCCAATTTAAATTTATGAAAATGTGGGTTGCTCATCAAGATTGTTACAAGATCATTAAAAACAGTTGGAGTAACTCTATAGTGGGCTGTCCAATGTTTATTCTCAGTCAAAAGCTTAAAAACTTGAAAGAGGTTCTCAAGCAATGGAATAAAGATACATTTGGAAATGTGCATGATTTGGTTAAGTTAGCAACTGAAAAGCTTAACCAAATTCAATCCAACATAGATTCAAATGGACATTCTGATCATCTAATGCAGCAGGAACAAATTGCTCAAGCATCTTTGGAACATGCCCTTAATGTGGAAGAGTTTTTCTGGCAACAAAAATCTAAGGCAAAGTGGCACAGTGATGGTGACAGGAACACGACTTACTTCCACAGATTAGCCAAAATCAGAAATGCTTCTAGCCTCATAACATCTATCAAAACAATGATACAGTGATTTCTGATCCTGATGATATCTCAGTGCACATTGTCAATCATTTTCAATCTCTCTTCAACAATTCATCTAATATCTCAGACAATGGTTTGATAGATGAAGTGATTCCTAATTTGATAACAGATAGAATAAACAGTTTGCTTACCAGCATTCCTTCTGAAGATGAAATTTTTCATGTTGTTTTTTCTTTGAACAACAATAGTGCCCCTGGCCCAGATGGATTTGGAGCACTATTTTTTCAAACCTATTGGGACATCATCAAATATGATGTAACAAAGGCTATTTTGCAATTCTTCACAACTGGTTGGATTTTGCCAGGTTTTAACTCTAATAATATTGTTCTTATTCCTAAGACTAACAATGCAGATACAGTGAATGACTACAGACCAATAGCCATTGCCAACTTCAAGTTCAAAATCATATCAAAGATTCTAGCTGATAGGCTTTCATCTTTTATGCCTGCAATCACATCTGTGCAACAAAGAGGTTTCATCAAAGGCAGGAGTATTAAAGACTGCATATGCCCCACTTTAGAAGCTATCAATATTCTTCACAAAAAATCTTTTGGTGGAAATCTTGCATTGAAAGTGGACATTGCGAAAGCCTTTGACACTCTTGATTGGTCATTTCTTTTAAAGGTTTTAAAGAAGTTTGGTTTTAATGAGACTTTTTGCAATTGGATTCATTCAATCTTGTTGTCTGCTAAGCTATCAGTTTCTATAAATGGGAAGATGCATGGCTATTTTAATTGTACAAGAGGAGTGAGACAGGGTGATCCTCTATCCCCACTCTTATTTTGTCTTGCTGAGGAAGTTATTAGCAGATGTTTGACTAAAAAGGTAATGGCTGGCAAGTTAAAGCTTATTCAGGGCACCAGAGACATTCCTATTCCATCACACATTCTGTATGCTGATGACATGATGATCTTCTGTAAAGGTACCATTTCAAACATAAACTGTCTTAAGCAGATCTTCTTTGATTATGCTGAAGCTTCAGGTCAGTTGGTCAATCCACATAAATCATCAATCTTCTCTGGTTCAATTCCTAATCACAAACTTTCTCAAATAGCATCGTTGCTAGGTTTTAAAATTGGGTCTTTACCTTTTACCTATTTAGGTGTCCCAATTTTCAAAGGCAAACCTAAAAAGTCTTATTTTCAACCCATTGCTGATAAGTTCAAACTCAAACTGGCTAGTTGGAAAGCATCCCTTCTATCCATGGCAGGTAGAGTGCAATTGGTTAAGAGTGTTGTTCAAAGCATGCTCATTCATTGTCTTTCAATCTACTCCTGGCCAGTTAATTTGATTAAAGATTTGGAAAGATGTATGAGAAATTTCGTTTGGAGTGGGGATATTAATAAAAAAAACTTGTTACCGTCTCTTGGCACAAAGTTTGTACTCCTACTAAGGAAGGGGGATTGGGCATAAGAAATCTGTCTTGGATTAATGAAGCAGGAAATCTCAAGCTTTGCTGGGAAATTTGTCAGTCAAATCTACAATGGGCAACTTTTATGAGGAGTAGGGTTCTGAGAAATCAAACTCCTATTGCTCATCATATTTCTTCATCCATATTGTGCAGTGCCAAGCATAAATTTCCCACAATCATTAACAACTGTACTTGGCAGATTGGGAATGGAGAAAACATCAATTTTTGGTGTGATTCTTGGTGTGGAGAGCCTCTTATCTCAACTTACAATATTCTTGCTAATCTCCACATCTCAGTTTCTTCAACGGTATCTTCATTCATTCATAACTCAATATGGAATGTCCCTCAGGAAATTCATCTTGCATGTCTATCTCTTCAACAGAAGCTGAATCTGATCACCATTCCTTTCAAACACAAAGAAGATAGGCTGATTTGGAAACACTCTCATGATGGTAACTTATCTTTTAAAGATGCATACGTGTTCCAATCCAACAATACTGTTGAACAACCTGCTTGGTGTAAATACATCTGGAATGCTGCAATTCCTCCATCCAAGTCACTACTGCTGTGGAGAATCCTTCAAGGAAGGATGACAACTGATGACCACCTAATCAAAAGAGGTTGTCAATTACCATCAATTTGCAGTCTTTGTCACTTAGATGCTGAATCAACTGCCCACTTGTTTTTGGTTTGTCCTTTTGCTACTCAGATTTGGAATTGGTTTAGAACAATTACTAACAATAATTTCAGTCTTATATCTTTTTCTGATCTGTTTAAAGTGTATGAAATGACATGGTCACCTCAGTGCAAGCTAGTTATTCTTTCTGCCATCATCAATTGTCTCAACACGATCTGGTGGTGTAGAAATCAAAGAAGATTTAATGACAAGATTATCTCCATCAACTCAGCTACAAACATGATCATTTCTAGCAGCTCTTTGTCACGAAACAATACAAGCCTCACTGCTAGATCATCTATATTGGAATTTGTCATATTGAAAAACTTTAGAGTCAATCTCAACCCTGCAAAACCTCAAACCATCAAGGAGGTAATCTGGTCTCCTCCTGTTCTCAACTGGGTAAAAAGCAACTCGGACGGGGCTTCCAATGGTAATCCGGGTACTTCAGCTTGCGGTGGTCTCTTTAGGAATGCAAACTCTGAATTCTTAGGAGCATTTGCTATCAATATTGGACTATCTTCTGCTCTTCATGCTGAGCTAATTGGCGCTATGGTAGCAATTGAGATTGCTTACCATAAAGGTTGGCACTCTCTTTGGCTGGAAACTGATTCAATGTTAGTTTACCTCGCGTTTAAATCTTCCAAATCGGTACCTTGGAATCTCAGGAATAGATGGGACAACTGTATTTATTTGTTATCCTCTATGAATTTCTTTGTAACTCATATTTTTAGGGAGGGGAACAAATGTGCAGATATTATGGCAAACATAGGTCTTTCCTTAGTATCTTATAGTTGGTTTTCTCAAGCTCCAGCAGAGATTAACCCAGATTTATTGAAGAACAAGTTAGGGTTTCCCAACTATAGGGTTTCCTAAGCTTTTGAGGGTTTTGGTTGTTGTCCCCCCTCTTTTGTATTTTATTTTCTTGTTTTCCTTGTTTTTTCAATATATTATGGGGTAGCAGCTTGACTGCTCTCTCCTTTGTTTAAAAAAAAAAAGAAATTCAGGAAGAAGCTACTACTAAAGATTAGGATTGAAATCTAACCCCCTTACCTTAATTCTTCACAAACTCAAGCTAAGGCTTCACTTTAGCTCCAATCCTTGAATCTCCACTCTCCTCTAGCTCTCCTAGCTTATCCTCTTCGAAACCCTTATCTTCTCTCTCTCTCTCTCTCTCTCTCTCTCTCTCTCTCTCTCTCTCTCTCTCTCTCTATCTATCTATCTCTTCTCAAAATGTGTAAAAATGATTATGTAACCCTATTTTCTCTAACAACTAGAGTTTATATAGGCTCTACATAATTGGGCTTAACTCACAATGCCTTAATGGGCCTAACCCATTTACTAATCCAATTCAAAATGTTTCTACCCACTTAACGGTAAAATATAACAATAACGGTCACTTACCGGTTATAAAACAATTCACTACAAATCCCTAGTACTTAGTAAAATAACAACGGCTCTCACTAAGTACTAAAAATAATCCTATTCAAAATTACTAAATTACCCCTACTCACAAAATGACCAAAATGCTCCTAAGTCCAAAATGACTAAAATACCCTACTAACCCCGAATTCTACAACTCCCAACCAAAATTGAACACAGAGGCAATTAATCACATAACAACACATACAAACACACATAAAAATAATTAAATTAAATCTAGCAAAAAATCGGGTTGTTACAACCGTTTTTATGATTCATAATAAGATTTTATTTACCGGATAGAAAATAGTTCTTCTGATTCATGATTTGAAAACCTCAGTTATGCTAAAGTATTATTTCATGAATGTACAAAATAAGATGTGCATAGATCTTGGATGGATAGACTATACAATAAAAGATCTTGAGTGGGTCGACTATAGAAAAAAAGATCTTGAGTGGACCGATATACATTCCCAAGAATAATAACAAAAAACTCTCGTGCTTTGAATTTATTCAATGAAGTGCTTTTTCATGCTTAAATATATTCATGAGTTTTGACGTTTAATAGTATTATGGTTTATTGTTTTATATTCGGGAGTGGTGACGCGATATATCTTGTAATGATCCAGAGGATATTTTTTCTTGAGAAACATTCTCTTGATCATCACAAGATATATCGTGTTGCCACTCCCAAGCTTTATAACAAACAAAAGAATTTTGTAGGATATGTTCATGTATTTCTTCATATTTTTTCTTTGTTGGAATTAATCTCCATTTAGAAGAGGAATTATATTGAACAGTGAACACGCCAGCTACTAGCAAAACTCTAGGATCTAAACTTGGAGGTATACACCAAAAAGGATCCGGGGTAAGTTGATATTGATCATCTCCATTTGTCACAAAGTCATAAAAACTGAATTCTTAGGCGTGTCATCATTAGAGAGGTCACTTTCATCACTTGAAGAATAAGAAGAAGAAGAAACATAAATGTGATCTAAAAGACTTCTTTGTTGATAATTGGAAAAGTTGAGCATCTTAGGTCACCGACTATATTCTTGGGTGCAAGCCAAAATATAGCACGATGCATTTGATTTTCCTAGAAATCTAGTACCTAATACATTCAAAAGGGATCAAAGAAATAATAAAACAATAAATCATAATATTATTAAACATCAAACTTTATGAATATACTTAAGCAAAAAAAAAAAAAACACTTTCTTGAATAAATTCTACGCACAGGATATTATTATTTTTCATTATTCTTGGGATTGTATATCAATCCACTCAAGATCTTTCTATAGCCGATCCATTCATTACCTTTTTACTCTATAGTTGATCCACCCAAGATCTATGCATATCTTCTTTTGTCCATTCTTTATTAACAAATAGGCATAGTCGAGGTTTTCGAATCATGAATCAGAAGAACTATTTTCTAGATCGTAAATCAAATCTTATTATGAATCATAAAAATGACATCTGAAGTAAAAACAAGCAACATACGCAAAAACTTATAAGCTGATACATCATGTATGAATTTCAAAATAGTTCAAGATTGAAATGATAAATCAATGAGAGTAGTAATAACACAACAAATTAGCAGAAAGAGGGTGAGTGGGGACTGTCTTAAAACAAGACAAATATGAACAATAAACATAGAATAATAGAGAAGAGACTTGGAAGCACTATGACACCTTTTGAGGCTTTGTATGGAAGGAGGTGTATGACTCTGTAGTGTTGGTATGTGTAAAGAGAAAGTACTTTGTTAGGAACAGAAGTTTTGCAAGAGACTACGAAAAAGTTTAAGATGATTAAGGAGAAGATGAAAGTGTCTCAGAGTAGGCAGAAGAGTTATCATTATAAGAGGATGAAGGATATTGAGTTTCAAGTTGGAGATCATGTGTTTTTGAGAGTTAACCATGTAACCGGTGTTGGGCGTGCTTTGAGGCGTAGGAAGTTGACACCGCATTTTGTTGAACCGTTTGAGATCAATGAGAAGATTAGAGCAGTAGCATATCAGATTGCGTTACCACCTTCATTGTCGAATTTGCTTAGTGTATTTCATGTATCTCAGTTGAGGAAGTATGAGTATGATCCGTCGCATGTGATTTAAGTGGATGATTTGGAAGTAAGGGATGATTTAACCGTTGAGACTTTGTCGGTGAGGATTGAAGATCACGAAGTTAAGTGCTTAAGAGAAAAAGTGATTGTATTGGTGAAAGTGATTTGGTTTTGACTAACCAGTGAGAGCGCTACTTGGGAATCAGAGAGTCGGATGAAGGACGTATCCATAGTTGTTTTCTTCAGGTAATTTTCGAGGTAGAAAATTTTGTAAGTGGGGGAGAGTTGTAACAATCCGTTTTTCGTTAGGATTATTTTATTTATTTTATATAAGTTTAATGTCTTGTTTGTGTATTTGATTTGAGATTAGTGGATTTTTAGTCGAGAAGGGTAATTTGGTCTTTTTTAAGACTAAGGGTATTTTGGTAATTTAATGAATGAGGTTAAATTGGTAATTTAGTGTTTTTAGTGAGAATAGTTTTTTTACTAAGTTAGTAGTAACTTGAGGTAATTATTTTGAGATGGTAATTAATGAGATGTTTTAGTGAGTTAAGTGTGTAGTAACTTTTTAGAATTAAGCGATTAGAGATTTGAGTCCCAATAAGAATTAAGCTTTAATCTTGTTTTTCACTTATGGGTCATATTTGTTTTGAATGAATTATGAAATTGATGATTTTGGATGTTAATTTTCGTGCTCACAATTAAGTGTTGATTTTGGGTATGTGAAAATTGTTGGAAACTGGTTGTTGATGCTTAAATTTTATTGTTGATATGTGTTGAATTACTTTGAGATTTTAGCTTAAAATGCTGAAAATGATGATGTTGTCGTTGATTAATGATGAATTCATAATTTATGTGCTACGAATGTTGTTGGGTATATGTTGGTGGAAAGGAATCATGAATTTGATGATGATGGTTAAGTTGTTGTTTTTTGGTGAATTTTAGGAAAATGGGTTTGAACATGATAATTGGTGAACTGATGATGAATGGTGTTAAACTTGAATAATATATCTTTGATATACTATGCGGTGTGTGTAAGTTCTGTTTTGGTGAAATTTAAGTGATAAGTTCATGGTTTTAAAAAGTGATTATATGTGTTTTTGAATTTTTGATAAAATCGGTAAACAATTATGATTTTGAATGGGGAATTGATGCCTTGATGTGATTTAAGTGTTTCGTTTAATCATGGATTAAGTTTGAAAATGATTTAAGAGTCTTTTAGCTTCTCCTGTGCTTCTGATGCTCTTTATACATGTTTAAACCTTGTTAAAAATTAATCAATGGTCTTTCACACTTGAACATATATTAACATATCTAATTATTCTTCAATACTTTGTTATCATCAACACTCTAGAGGAATTGAACAATCCAATTTTTTTTCCTACCACATGAACACATGGTTAATTGTCTCAACTTTGTTGCAACATCTAAGCGCACATAAATTCACTTTGATTGGAGCTCACTTCTAACAGAAAGTGAGTCATTCATAATTGTCAAGATGAAATCTTTATGTCATTATCACAAGAACTTTTTTATTTTTTTATTTCGAGATTCAAAAATTTGAAGTTTGAATTTGGTCAACTTATCGACCTTTATTTAATGTCTATTTATGAGAGAGACAAACACGAGTAGAAGAGTAATGTGACCATCAATAGAGTTCATCAATAGACAATACAATTGTATTTTATCGCTCTTACAAAGTAACAAATAGATGTAGATAAAAAGCCCCGGAATCTAACCCTTTCGCTACATTCAATCCAAATTGATGAAATGATTTTATTTAATGGAAAATCAGTTGTCCTAGTCAAGAGTCAAGTCAATAGTCAAATCCATTGATACACCATAAAAAAAAGTCATAAATACACTCATTAAATATCATAAGGTATAAAGTTAAAAATATTTATAAAATTGTATATTTTTCCTGTCCAAATTGACCAATCAGTATTGTATTTGTTGATCGAATTTAATTCTTTTTTTTGTTGGTATTTTTTTATGGGAAATGCTAACCGGTGCACCGGGGGCACTGGTTAAGGATATAAAAAAAGGAAATTATACAGTAGTTAATACATTGAAATTATGTAATTAATTTATAATAAAGTCAAAATCAGTTTCCTTTTAGGTAATAATTCTCTTTTATGGTATGCTTAACCAGTGCCCCCGGGAGCACCGGTTAGGAGGACCCTTTTTTTATACCAAATTCTTTTGGTAGTTAGTCATTTAAATATAATTCTTTATTTTTGACCAATATTTTAAGGTAGTTAATTGATTAGATTCAATTCTTTGTTTAAAGTACATTGTATGAGTTACCCGATTTTTCTTATTTCCTTTTCGATAAAAGTTCGCGATTTATTCAATTCTGGCCTTCATACTTATCTCTTATGATATCTACTATCTTATATAAATAAGAACTATTGCTATATGATGATAACTCATGCATATCATTAATTTTATAGCATAACAAACACGTCATTTTGTTTTCGAAACCACATGGATTTTTCACTCACAATAATTTTCAGGTTAGATTAAATTTTTTCTTCCCTTTTTTTGTTTTTTTTCACGCGTATAGATGAATGTGTTTCAATTGAAAACTTTCGTTTTTTGTTTGTTGACATGTCTCATGTGAAGGAACCATATTACTTGTGATAGTCTAACACAAACACAACTCACTTGATGAAATGTGAATTTTACTATATAAAAAAAGAATTAGGAACATATTTTGAACCCATATATTCATCAATTGATCAAAATGCATGTGATTATTGTAATTTGAGTTTCAGTTTGGCTGTAATGTATTTTTTTCCATGTTCCTTCAGGGTTTCTTTTATTTATTGAGTTCCCAGGCTACTATTCATGATGAAGTGTCTATTGAAATTGAAATAATTTTTGTAGAAATCATTGAGCCCTTGTAACATACTTGTATGTATTCATCAATTAATCAAAATGTAGTAGAGCATAAATACACTCTTTGGTTTGTTGCTAGGGTGGTCTTTGTGTGGGTTTTCTTAGTTCTTATGCTTCATAGCCTTATACTTGTATTGTATTTATGCCATTATCTTGGGCATTTCTTGTGCTCATGATAGAGGTTACTAGTAAATTTATTTGATGATTAAAAAAAATGATAATTTGTCTAATGTGCTTTGATTAAATTGTATTATTTTTGAAAAGGAGCATCATATTTTGGTTTCAATAGTGTTGTACCAACACTGAACTATATTTTTTGTCAAAAAAGAAACATTGAATTATATTTATGATTTGCAGAAATTTAAATTCCAAAAATATTGGAGGAACGGTGAATCAATTATTGTTATTGATGTTCTCAAAGAAGGTACAAGATCGAGTTGGAAGCCAATGGTTACTTGGAGAGCATTGTGTGGAAATTCATCTTCAGGTGTCAGCGTAAATGCTAACTCAGAAAAGGTAAAGGCCATTGATTACATGGCTAGTTGTGAGGTTTGTTTTCTTTGGCTACTTTTGTTGATTTTCTTCTATATGTCACTAGTATCATATAAAATAGTTAAATTTGAATTGTGTAAGTCTAAGACATATAAAGGTTGGTCAAATGTAAAAATAATAATATTAATAGGAGCCCTAAAACAAATATGTATTTGGGGGGAAATTTTTTCTGCTCACATTTCTAGAAAATCACACATGTTTTCATTTTGTGATGTCTAATTTCCCTTAAAGAATATATTTCGATTGTATTAACAAGAGTGAGTCTTTCATTGTTGGCGTTTTTTTATAGTTACATTTCATTTGGTGATGTTCGTTCTTGCGCTTTAGAATAACATGTAACTTTAATTGTCATTTCGTTCTTCATATTATACTCCCCCAACCCATAAAGGAACCAGGACACACAAGCTAGTTTCGAAAAGACCCAATAGGGTTATTTTAATTTGTTTTTCTTTAAATGGAGCAGAATCAACTATCAAACTTTTGAATAACCAAATATTATCATATCCGCAAACATCTCTAGCATATCATTTCTAGTCCTCATTCCTATCCTTCTACATTGTCTTTCATTCTTTCTGTCTGGTTAGTGTTTCTAAGTCTCTTCTATGTTATTATATGTTTATGGTCCACTTGTCTTATTTGAAGTTAGTCCCCACTTGCATCTCTTTCACTTGATTTCTTGTGTTATTGATACACTCATTGATTTATCATTTCAATCATGAACTATTTTAAAACTCATATACCATGTATCAGATTATAAGTTTTTGTCTATGTTTTTTTTTTTTTAACTTCAAACGCCGTTTTTATGACTCATAATAAGCATTTATTTACCGGATAGAAAATAGTTCTTCTGATTGATGATTCGAAAACCTCAGTTATGCTAAAATATTATTTCATGAATGTACAAAATAAGATGTGCATAGATCTTGGATGGATCGACTATACAATAAAAGATCTTGAGTGGGTCGACTATAGAAAAAAAGATCTTGAGTGGATCGATATACATTCCCAAGAATAATGATAAAATACTCTTGTGCTTTCAATTTATTGAATGAAGTGCCTTTTCCTGCTTAAGTATATTCATGAGTTTTGACGTTTAACATTATTATGGTTTATTGTTTTAATATTTCTTTGATCCTTTTGTGAATGTATCAATATTAAATTTCTAGGAAAATCATATGCTTCGTGCTATATTTTGGCTTGTACCCAAGAATCTAGTCAATGATCTAACAGACTCAGGTTTTCCTAATAATCAACAAATAAGTCTACCAGATCACATATATGTTTCTTCTTCTTATTCTTCTTAAGGTGATGAAAGTGACCTATCTAATGGTGACACACCTTAGAAGTCAGCCCTTTATGACCTTGTGACAAATGGAGATAGTCGGGATCAACTTACCCTAGATCCTCTTTGGTGTATACCTCCAAGTTCAACTCCTAGAGTTTTTCCAGTAGTTGGCGTGTTCACTGTTCAATGTGATTCCTGTTCTAAATGGAGGTTAACTCCAACAAAGAAAAAAATATGAAGAAATACGTGAACATGTCATTCAAAATCCTTTTGTTTGTGATAAAGCTCGGGAGTGGTGATGCGATATATCTTGTAATGATCCAGAGGATATTTTTTCTTGAGAAACATCCTCTTGATCATCACAAGATATATCGTGTTGCCACTCCCAAGCTTTATAACAAACAAAAGAATTTTGTAGGATATGTTCATGTATTTCTTCATATTTTTTTCTTTGTTGGAATTAATCTCCATTTAGAAGAGGAATAACATTGAACAGTGAACACGCCAACTACTAGGAAAACTCTAGGATCTAAACTTGGTGGTATACGCCAAAAAGGATCCGGGGTAAGTTGATATTGATCGTCTCCATTTGTCACAAGGTCATAAAAACTGAATTCTTAGGCGTGTCATCATTAGAGAGGTCACTTTCATCACTTGATGAATATGAAGAAGAAGAAACATAAATGTGATCTAAAAGACTTCTTTGTTGATAATTGGAAAAGTTGAGCATCTTAGGTCACCGACTATATTCTTGGGTGCAAGCCAAAATATAGCACGATGCATTTGATTTTCCTAGAAATCTAGTACCTAATACATTCAAAAGGGATCAAAGAAATAATAAAACAATAAATCATAATATTATTAAACATCAAACTTTATGAATATACTTAAGCAAAAAAAAAAGCACTTTCTTGAATAAATTCAACGCACAAGATATTATTATTTTTCATTATTCTTGGGATCGTATATCAATCTACTCAAGATCTTTCTATAGCCGATCCATTCATTACCTTTTTACTTTGTAGTTGATCCACCCAAGATCTATGCATATCTTCTTTTGTCCATTCTTTAATTAACAAATAGGCATAATCGAGGTTTTCGAATCATTAATCAGAAGAACTATTTTCTAGATCGTAAATCAAATCTTATTATGAATCATATAAACGACATCTGAAGTAAAAACAAGCAACATACGAAAAAACTTATAAGCTGATACATCATGTATGAATTTCAAAATAGTTCAAGATTGAAATGATAAATCAATGAGAGTAGTAATAACACAACAAATTAGCAGAAAGAGGGTGAGTGGGGACTGTCTTAAAACAAGACAAATATGAACAATAAACATAGAATAATAAAGAAGAGACTTGGAAGCCCTATGGCACCGTTTGAGGCTTTGTATGGAAGGGGGTGTATGACTCTGTAGTGTTGGTATGTGTCAAGAGAAAGTACTTTGTTAGGAACAGAAGTTGTGCAAGAGACTACGAAAAAGTTTAAGATGATTAAGGAGAAGATGAAAGTGTCTCAGAGTAGGCAGAAGAGTTATCATGATAAGAGGATGTAACACCCATACTAGAAATTACCTAGGATATCTAGTATGCTCGTTAAACTTGGCATTGGATACATTAAAATTACAATAATAAAATTTCTTCCGAACATATCATAAAACTACTTGTCTATACATTTAAAATAATACCACTGACGTGTACAACATACATGCAATGAAAAGTAAACATAATTGTCCAGCTTCTTTCTCTACTTCATCACGAACTGCCCTGCTTGCGATCCACCTGTGTCTCTGAAATAAAATAAAAGGGATTGGGGTGAGACGGGATGTCTCAGTGAGTTCCACCTATCCTAGACTGTAGGCAATCTCAGAGAACCTAGGATCGCCATTTGTCTCTAAACTCAACCATTTTGGGTTTATGCAATTTATCATGCATAACTGAGCGATCGGGGGATAATTAGGATCGCTGTCTAAAAGACTGATGTAATCCTGATACTAATACTCAACTCAATAATTATAATCATAATGTCTGTCATATTATGTTAGAAATGTTAGCGTTGAACAAACAATATTATCTGAGTTGATTTTACGGAATAAACCCAGGTGGAGTAACCCCGGAATTTATTCCACTCTGACCGGTAATAATTTCCAACTGGCGGGAACCCAACTGACGGGGATACCGGACTCCTCTTATTGTCATGGGGTCATCCTTACGGATAGTGCCCGTTCCAACTGGCGGGAACCTTTCGTATCCAACTGGCGGGAATAGCGAAAGCCATGACTTATAAATTATTTAATATTATAAACTGAACTGATTCTCTGATAACTGAGTTAATCCTCAACTCCACTACTGACGGGGAGCTAGAGAGGAATAACTTATCTTAACTGATTTTCTTATAATGATAACATCCTGAATCTGATAATAAAGACGTAGTGATTCCGTCTTTATTCTGAAATTAATTCTGATACTAACCTATTCAGGTTCTAGGCATATCGTTGTCATATGCCATTCCTAAAAGGTTATAAGATTTCCCCATATCCTGATAAATTAAATTCGACTAATTAAGTCGAACTTCCATACTTAGAATTCTTTTCTTTCCAATGATTGGAAATCTACTCATGAATGATTTGTTTCAATGGCTAATTTACTCTAAACATTCTTTCACACAAATAAATATACACTATGGTAGTATATGATTAGAGGATATTCATAATACAATTTCGGCTACATATTCGATAAAAATGAGAATTTAGAGTCTTAGCCAAACCAAACCATCATATCACTTTAAAAGTATAATTTATATTAGCTAAGAGTTGAAATAAAGTAATAAAATTCAACAATTCTCACTTTCCGGAATGTTAGCCGAAATTGCATATTTATTCATACTCACGTAAAACTTATCATAATAATTTTCCTCTAACTCCTACATTACCATAAGCATATTTATCAACATAAAAACTATTTTAGAGTACACTAGCAAGGGTGTGAACCTTAATCAAAATGTCACTAAATTATGTTCTAATGTACCAAATCATGTTCTATTATTCTAAAGTCATAATTTTAACTACCCAAAGGGAAGTTTCTAACTAAAAGGAACTCACCGTGAATCATTCCTGCAAATTGCAAGCAACTTATCCCAAAATCTGCAGCTCTGCTATCTCCAAAACTCTATAATCACTTTCCCAAAATAGCTTATGCCTTAGCTTATAGGTTTTGCCCCTTCTGAAACAATTCAAACCACTCGTGACATAGCCTTACTTCATCAACCAGCTTACACAAAAAATTTCATTTCAGTCCCTGTACCAGAAGTTCGCCGTTTGGCTACTTAAGCACTTCGAAAACAGCTTAATTATCATTTAAGCACTTTTAACATTACTAAAACATCTTATCATTTTTCCATTACTCATATGTCAATCAAAGATATCTCTCATAAGCTGTTCTTTAGAAAATAATACTTGAAACAACTTAACTTCCAACTTAAGTTATTCTTCAACGGCTTAACTAGCAACTTATAACTTCTATCACATATATTTCGACCCAACCTTTAACACAGAAGTTCCAACATGTATTATTAGCCCTATGAACCACTTATACAGTAATTTGAACTCACAACTTAGTCATTTAAGGCATTTTGCTCAAAACAACTTAACTGACAGCTTATGACCTCTAAACAATTCAATTTCTGCTCAAATTTTCCAGAATCAAATCAAACATGTACACACATCTCCTATCCCATTTCTACAGCAATCCTAACATGTTTATCCCAAAAATCAGTTATGGAAGCTTTTGGAAAACTTAGTCACAATTCAAGCCATTAATCACTTGTACTTACACTCAATTTCAACTTTCAGCCCTTTCCTCAATCTTGACACTTCTCTTTGCATCTACACATCAACAAGAACCATGTTCAAGATCTATGGCAACATACAAGCATTACAACCCAAGATTGTAAGAAAAGCTCCAAAGTTAACACAACCATACATACCTATCCCATTCAAGCTTGGATGTTGTTTTTGTAATGGATTTGCATTGAAGAATGGAGGAATGGATGAGAGAACCGTGAGAGAGCTAGAAGGTGGGAGTAGAAAAATTATGATATTTTTAGGGAAAGAAGAATGTAGAAAGTGTGAGAAAATATTGACCTTTAGCCAATTTTAAAAAAAATCTTGAGTGACAAGATTACCAAAATACCCTTCAAGTGAAAAAGACATAATTATCCTCCGTTAATTCGTAACCATTTAATTTCTCATGTCCGTTGAAATAGTAATACGAGAAACTTACCAAATATCGTCGATTTCTCAATAAGTAATTAATCCTTTGAAAATTATTTCCGTTCGGACATGTAACTGATACAACAATTTATTTAAAATTACGTGGGATATTACAGAGGATGAAGGATATTGAGTTTCAAGTTGGAGATCATGTGTTTTTGAGAGTTAACCATGTAACCGGTGTTGGGCGTGCTTTGAGGCGTAGGAAGTTGACACCGCATTTTGTTGAACCGTTTGAGATCAACGAGAATATTAGAGCAGTAGCGTATCAGATTGTGTTACCACCTTCGTTGTCGAATTTGCTTAGTGTATTCCATGTATCTCAGTTGAGGAAGTATGTGTATGATCCGTCGCATGTGATTTAAGTGGATGATTTGGAAGTAAGGGATAATTTAACCGTTGAGACTTTGTCGGTGAGGATTGAAGATCGCGAAGTTAAGCGCTTAAGAGAAAAAGTGATTGTATTGGTGAAAGTGATTTGGTTTTGACTAACCGGTGAGAGCGCTACTTGGGAATCAGAGAGTCGGATGAAGGACGTATCCAGAGTTGTTTTCTTCAGGTAATTTTCGAGGTAGAAAATTTTGTAAGTGGGGAAGAGTTGTAACAACCCGTTTTTTCGTTAGGATTATTTTATTTATTTTATATGAGTTTAATGGCTTGTTTGTGTATTTGATTTGAGATTAGTGGATTTTTAGTCGAGAAGGGTAATTTGGTCTTTTTTAAGAATAAGGGTATATTGGTAATTTGATGAATGAGGTTAAATTAGTAATTTAGTGTTTTTAGTGAGAATAGTTTTTTTTACTAAGTTAGTAGTAACTTGAGGTAATTATTTTGAGATGGTAATTAATGAGATGGTTTAGTGAGTTAAGTGTGTAGTAACTTTTTAGAATTAAGTGATTAGAGATTTGAGTCCCAATAAGAATTGAGATAACTTAGCCCAATAGATTGGAGTATATATAGAAAACACTAGTGCAAAAACTAGGGTTAGAAATCATTTCACTCATTTTCATAAAAGTGGCTAGAGAGAATAGAGAGAGTTGAGAGAGAAGTGAAGATAGAGAAAAAGAGAAGAACCCAAGTGAAGAGGAGAGTTGGGAATAAAAAGAGGAGTGAAGATTTTGGTGGATTGTCTTAGCTTAAGAGAAAACAAGGTAAGGGGGGATAGATTTGTTCTACCTAATAAGCTTTAATCTTGTTTTTCACTTATGGGTCATATTTGTTTTGAATGAATTATGAAATTGATGATTTTGGATGTTAATTTTGGTGCTCATAATTAAGTGATGATTTTGGGTATGTGAAAATTGTTGGAAACTTGTTGTTGATGCTTAAATTTTATTATTGATATGTGTTGAATTACTTTGAGATTTTAGCTTAAAATGCTGAAAATGATGATGTTGTTGTTGATTAATGATGAATTCATAATTTATGTGCTACGAATGTTGTTGGGTATATGTTGGTGGAAAGGAATCATGAATTTGATGATGATGGTTAAGTTGTTGTTTGTAACGCCCTATTTCTATTTACGCAATAAAACATGCGAATATAACAATATTCAAGAAATAGACGCTACGTCTAACGCAACAACCAAAATCCAACATACATGTATATATATATAACATATCTCAACAGTCACTGCAGAATGTAATTCATACGTCTCCCAAATATATATACCATGGTGAAAATACAACATCATACAAAAATCCTCCAAGTCCGACACGTGGACCATCACAATAAAATAAAAACAGAGTTCAACAACATAACATAATACACCGACTCAACCCAATCAGAGCTCTAAGCTACGGCGCCAAATGATAACGGAGAAAGCTCCCGCTATCCAAGCACTCACCACAAGCAACTACTCCTGCACAACGTCTACCCATCCATACAGACAGGTAGGCGGCAAAACCACTGGGGGTAAGCATTACATTAATCATAATCGACATAAAACAAACATAGCATTCAAGAATTCATACATATCACATATACATAACCATCCCTCCTAGAATACTAGCATCACATGATTATTATCCCCCATTACTTGAACCTCAAGCTATCACATTATATCATAGCATAACAGACATATTCAATCTCTAATCAAGTCATTGACAAAAGCTCATCATTTATCAACATCAATCAATGAAAGGATTACTTACCTTATTCCTCGTTTAGCATACTTAACTCAACAAGTACAATTCATCATTTCAAAGTTATAAGCAAGCAATCACCATCATCAAGAATCACCACATCATATATACATATATACATATGCCATTCTCACCTCATCATTATTATCAAAATAGTTATCATCATATTGATTCACCAAGTTTATAATCACAAACAAGTAAAACATGAAATTAGAGCATAGTCCAATTATTCACAACCATCAACAAAATTCACCAATGTACATATACACCAACCCACACAATCACAATATTCACCAAATTTCACCAATACATAAATTCATCAAGTCACATATTCAATTATGTCACGACTCATCGACCATTAAATTCCAAATGTCACAAGTATGTATTCATCAAACACACTTATCATCAACAATCACCATTCACATGCAACAACAAGATAACATTTCAATATGCAACGTGCCTATACTCGACACATATATGCATGTGGTACCATAACAACAACAATAGATGCCAACCGAACATCTAAGTAAGAGAACACCTCCTCTCTTACCAATCACCTATGTAAGAGAACACCTCCTCTCTTACATTTCACATACGACTCAATATGATCATGATGCATGGACATACAACAAGAACCCGATAATGCATAACTTCAACATAACAAATGCAAGAGTACACCTCCTCTCTTACAAATCACCAATGTAAAAGTACACCTCCAATTACATTGACTATCTCAACAATAATTGCATTATCAAGTATACATGTCCACACATTCAACAATCACAATTCATATAAGAGTCATCATCACATCGTACATCAACATCAACTCACAATATATCACAACATTTCCATATACTTCATAATCAAGTAAAACGGAACAACACAACGTTTTATGATGAACATCATATTCAACCTTCAACAATCATCCACATATCCTCAACTATAAAGTAATCGGCTCAAAGGAACCATTTTCAACAAGTTCGTCTCTCAAAATCACAACATTAGAAATAATTGAGCAATTGAGTCAAAACCAAGTAAACAAGTTCCAACGCCTCAACTAAGCATACCTCTAGGCCACATATGAGTGCAGTAGAGGATACCTTGGCATTTCACCGGCCAAATACGACGAATTCATGAAAATCTCAAAGTTCGTCTCTCTTTATCACTTTTCATGAAAAATCTCATTTTCAAATCAAAACAAGTTAGATCCATCACATCATAGTTTAAATACCATTAAACACCTTAATTGAACTCGAAAAACTCAAGTTTTGAAGATTGGAAACAATCCATAAGGTTTGGGTCGACTTAGAAATAGTTATGCGGATTTTTCGTAAATCATATCTTATTATGAATCATAAAAGCGACATCTGAAGTAAGAACAAGCAACATACGCAAAAACTTATAAGCTGATACATCATGTATGAATTTCAAAATAGTTCAAGATTGAAATGATAAATCAATGAGTAGTAATAACACAACAAATTAGCAGAAAGAGGGCAAGTGGGGACTGTCTTAAAACAAGACAAATATGAACAATAAACATAGAATAGTAGAGAAGAGACTTGGAAGCACTATGGCACCGTTTGTGGCTTTGTATGGAAGGCGGTGTATGACTCTGTTGTGTTGGTATGAGTCAAGAGAAAGTATTTTGTTAGGAATGGAAGTTGTGCAAGAGACTACAAAAAAGTTTAAGATGATTAAGGCGAAGATGAAAGTGTCTCAGAGTAGGCAGAAGAGTTATCATGATAAGAGGATGAAGGATATTGAGTTTCAAGTTGGAGATCATGTGTTTTTGAGAGTTAACCATGTAACCGGTGTTGGGCGTGCTTTGAGGCGTAGGAAGTTGACACCGCATTTTGTTGGACCGTTTGAGATCAACGAGAAGATTAGAGCAGTAGCGTATCAGATTGCGTTACCACCGTCGCTGTCAAATTTGCTTAGTGTGTTTCATGTATCTCAGTTGAGGAAGTATGTGTATGATCCGTCGCATGTGATTCAAGTGGATGATTTGTAAGTAAGGGATAATTTAACCGTTGAGACTTTGTCGGTGATGATTGAAGATCGAGAAGTTAAGCGCTTAAGAGGAAAAGAGATTGTATTGGTGAAAGTGATTTGGTTTTGACCAACCGGTGAGAGCGCTACTTGGGAATCAGAGTGTCGGATGAAGGACGTATCCAGAGTTGTTTTCTTCAGGTAATTTTCGAGGTAGAAAATTTTGTAAGTGGGGGAGAGTTGTAACAACCCGTTTTTCGTTAGGATTATTTTATTTATTTTATATGAGTTTAATGGCTTGTTTGTGTATTTGATTTGAGACTAGTATGGACACCCGTGCCAAGCACGGGCTAGAATATCGTCATACTTAATGGAGATGATATTAAGATGAAGAAAATGTCAGTTAAAGTCTAACACTGGATAAAAGAGTTCAAGTTGAACAACAAATAAGTAAAAAAAAAAATCATACTTAAGCCTTTCGGATGAAGATGTATCATTCTCACTTATCTGATCTATTTTTTAAAACGTGTGGATCCACATCAGTGTTGGCTCGCTCAAAATGCACAACAGTTGCATTATATCCTATTTCAACATTTTGGTGGAGTAGGAGTGGTATCATTCTCACTTATTTTGGGGGAGTGGTATCATTCTCACTTATTTCGGTGATCGATCACGGGCACATAGAGTCTGACACTTAATGGAGAGATGTTAATGTGTCAAATTCGAGTTAAAGTTTCACATTTTATGTAAGAGTAGATGTTGAGAGAGATGTTAATGTGTCATGTGTGAGTGAAACTTTTACTTTTGATATTGAACAACATATATGTGGGGTGGCCAATATACCTAATGTCTTTAGGTTTCGGATGGAGATGTGGTTTTCATCTTACATATGAGGTTTCTCATATTCAAATGTGACAATCCAATCCATTGTAGGATTTATCTGAAATCCAAACACTATAATGATATTTTTTTTTTGTTTTGGGATGTCATTTGCTTAATTTTATTTTATTAAATTTAAGTTTTTTGATGTCATTCACCTTAATGCAATGTCTTTGTCTAACTTTAATTATTTTAAATTCTTTCATTTTGGTCTTCGGTGGGTCACAGTATAAACAATTGTAGAAGCATTATGTTGAGTCGACAAAATACATACTTATTAGACAATTTGAGTGAACATGCGGTGTCAATATCACCTGTGTGGTTGCTCTTAGTCTAATACAGTGATCTAACCTAATTTAGGCTCCATCTATCATTCTAACATTAAGATGAATTACTTTGCTGGTGTTTGAATGTCATTTATTAATTATTTTATCTAAAAAATTAGTATTTAGATGTCATTCGCTTTCATGCTATTTTTATTCAACCTCTATCATTTCAAACTCATTCACGCCTGGTCTTTTGAATGATTTGAAAATAGAAGAATCTTTATAACAATTGTGATTTGACAAAATACATGTTTACTAAACTCATTTTAAAATGCTCATTTTTTACCCAAAAACCTTCAACTCCTTCAAGAAACCACTTCCAGCCCACGTTTTTGAACATGTTGTGTATCTGTTTGACATTAATTGACTATGTCACATAATTACATGCACGGATGGTCGCACACTTGATTAAGATATGTTAATATGTCAAGTGTGATTGTACATTCTATTGGATGAAAGAGTAAATTTTCAACAACATATAAGTGAGATGCTCCATGTACCTAATGCCTTATGGTTTTGTGTTAAAATGCGGTATCAATCTCACTTGTATGGTTGATATTGGCCTAATATAAATATTCATATCAGTGTAGGTAGGCTTACCAGGAATCTCAAAATTATCCCAACATTATGATAAACATTTTTGTTAGTTTTTGGATGTCATTTGCTTGATTTTTTTATCTCAAATTTTATTTATTGGAAGTCATTCGCTTTCAGATTATCTTTATATAATACAAAAGCATACTTCTATGGGCAAAAGTACATGTGGCATCTTCACATTCTTCATCACATTTAATGTTTTCTTGTCACCCAATCAAATTAAATTATGACTCATTTGCTTTTTTATCAGCCAATCAAGATGGACAATGACTCATTAAGTTTTCATCAACCAATCAAAATTGATCAAGCCATGATTTTTTCCCTATATATAGACAATTTTTTTTCATTATTTTCATGTGTCTCTTCCCCCATCAACAAATCATAATTTTTTTCATTATTTTTTATGTGTTTTGAAATCATAGAAGTTTAATCACTTGGTCGTAGATTATGGGGTTGATTTTCTTTTTTATTTGTATCTAATTGTTAATGGATAATGTTACTTTTCCAGGATCTCATTGGAGAGCATGTGTCTACATTCTACGACTTCAAGATGTTCAACATCAACAATATAATTTTTAGTCAAGACAATGTTTTTTATTTGATATAGAATCAAGATGTTAGAGTTTAGATACCTTAGGTTTATTGAATATTATTTAATGAATTTATATGTCGATAAACTAATCTCAATAAATTGATTTAGCCTTTATCTATATCTATTTTATGAATTTTTGTCTTGCACAAAAACGTATATTACACATGAACTCTTATTTGATGAATCCTAATTGATGATTTTAAATACATCTCCGGACATGTTAAACATCATCATAAAGGTTGCATACAATTGGTTCACATCATCTAATTTGGACAAACCTTTTCTAATAAGAAGACATCTTAAATCATCATGTTTTACTATGACGGCTTTTCACTTATCATAGTTTCTTCAATAGAATGTATCAAAAGCTTCAATCAACCATTGAGCAATATACATGGTTTCTTTTTTATTTCTTTTGACCATATATGAGATAATACACAATCCTTTAAGTGTCATTTCATCTTATTTAATTGACAATCAATATATGACTTTTTCTCCTTTAATTTTTCAATTAGATAGTTACTATTAAATAATTTTTTTGTGGGGACTATTAAATAATATTGTTAATTTTGTTATCTACCCTTTATTATAAATATCATCCATTGGCAAGCGATTCCACCCACCATTTCAATCAAAAATTGTATTATTTTCAATCTTTTGTCTCAATGTCATGCCTTTTTTATTTTTGTTTTTTTTTCCTTTCTAAGTTTCACGTATTTGGTATTTTTAACAAGCCAAAATAATTTTTTTTTTGAGAAAAAAATCCATTTAATATAGTTTTCAAATATACCACAAAATGAATTATATTAACACAAAATTTTCATGTATTTTTGTATACTTAATAATTTAATATAGTTCTCAAATATAATTATTTTCGCATTTATTAAGGATAATATAATGATAAAGCAATTTAAGAGTAATTAATATGTCATTTAAATTAGAATGACTATATAAAGGTTAAAATGTGTCATTTAATTATTTAGAATGAAAATGCTTCATTTGGTGGATCAGACAGGAAATAGAAAAAAAAATTACATGATAGCGTTAATTATAACCCTTAATTAAAGGAAACAACTAAACACTACCAAAAAAAAAAAGGAAACAACTAAACAAAAAAAAAAGATGGAAACAAACAAATATTGAAGTAGTATATTATAACAAATAAATGGAAGACATTTAAAATTCAAATAGTTCGATTTTCCTATCTGTATAAAAAAAATGAATTATTTGAATCTTTTAACCTTTTAATTAATGTTTTATATTCATTTGTTTTAAGGGAATATTTAATTTACATAAAAAAGTTTTTGACAAATTCACAAAAAAAAATTCATTAAATTTTGATTTTTTTTGAATGGATTAAATTTTGAAATTTATATTTTTATAATTTAAAATAATTATATTTTGTGTGTCATTTTAATTGGGTTGATCCAATAAATATTAAACTTTGTCATTTAATAGGTCAGAAAAATAATAGACTAAAAAATAAAAGGTTCTTTAAATAATAGTCATTAATCTGGTAATTTAAATTAAAATGATTCTGTTAAATGTCTCATTTATTTAGTCAGATAAAAAATGTTATTTAAATGATACCATTATATGATATCATGTTTTGATTCACTATTTTTGCTACTAATACTTAGGGTGTTCAAAACCGAACCAATCCAAAAGAAAAACCGCTAATCGAATCAATCCAAACCGAAACCGCAAAAAACCGCATTTGGTTCGGATGTATTCAGATCATTTTTTTTACCTAACCGCATGGTTTGGTTCGGTTTGCGGTTTTGATTTTACCAACCGAACCAAACCAAACCAAACCACAATATAAGAAGAAAAAAAACTAATTAAATATATATCATCTAGATCAATACTCATAGAAATTCAATGGAAACTTTAATAAAAGAACATATTTTTTCTCTTATTAAGTTTCTACTTTGCTGCTTTTTCTATCAAAAATGTATTTATGTGCTACTTGAACTATTAGAGAATGATTAAAATTTTAGTCTTTTGTATTTCTTACAAAATAGGATTACTTTTTGTCCACGTTTTAATTTGGTCTACGTAGTTGAAAACATTGTTGGATGAAAATAAAATTATAATGTTGGATGAAATTTAAAACATTCCTGAAAATATGTTGTGTTTTAGCTTTTTAATTTGATTTTAAAGTTGAAAACCAAAAAAATATATTATTGTCTAAAAAAACCGCACCAACCGATCCAATCCAAACCGGATTGGTTTGGTTTGGTTTGGTTTGGTTTGGATTTTATTTTAAAAGTCAACCGAACCAAACCAAACCACGTACTTATTTATCTTGCGGTTCAGATAACTTTTACCCTTAAAACCGAACCAAACCGCACCGCAAACACCCCTACTAATACTAATAATAGCATTCCTAATCAAAATTGGTTTTGCTAATAATGAGTTGACTCAATTTCAAGGGTGTGGATTCAATCTCCGCTATTTGCGTGAAGATCTCTGACAAAGGATCTCTAAAAAATTTGTAAGTGCTTATTGAGTCATGAGACATGTCCTGACCTTGATGTGTCCTAAATTTTTTTATGTAAAATTAAAGTCTATTTGCCAGATTCTAAAGGAATTTTTTTTGTCAAATAATAATAACAAAGATAATTTAAAAGGAGAATCGAATGATATCTAAAATTAAATTTTACCAATAACTTGGTAATTTTTCAAATTTCAATTTTACGAATTTCCTACAATGTTTATCTTGATTTTTTTTAAAATTATGTCATATATTTTAATAACAAATGCACGTAATTGTCAAAAAAAATAAATAACAAATGCACGTAAATGTGTTTTAATATATAAAAAAAACTTTCTCTATTATAAAGATTTGGCTTCATAGAATGCAAAAGTACACGTGTACATATATGGTGCTTAAGCTCACTAAATGTTATCAAACTAATCCACATCAGCATGTACATTTTCAGTTTTTAGTGAGAAAGGAATGCATTAATATGATATTTAAGATTAGACATTTATCATATCATTAGTCAACTATGCATTTATCCTATAAGATATCCATACATTGATGATATCACAAAATTAAAGGGGTAATTGATGTTTTTCTTTTTTGAGGGGAAGGGGGTAATTGAGGTTATTTAATTGATTTTTATTTTATAAAATATTGTTTCTAACTTTCAACATTTTCACACTGTTTCAAAATTCAACGTTCATTCTAAAATTTGAAATTCTTCTCGAATTCTCAAATCCCTTTTTCGTTGAGTGGAGAGTTTGGTTTTCGATTGTGTCCTCCTTCAATATACGTTGACATCTAAATGTAAATTTTACATATCATATTTGTAATTTTTTTTCTAAATTAAAAGCACAATTTAAAGAGAATATATGACATCTCAACTAGACTTTATTCATTTTTGCTTATATATATTATATTATTAAAAAAAGGGGGAGATACAAATACACATTAGGGGGACATAAACCTACCCCAGTAAATCCACGCAAAAGTGTAGGTCGACCCTAAACGGATAGTACAAAAAATTAAAACAACAAGTGGGTCAGCTTCTAATTAATCCTAAAACTAATCAAAGGTTTTGCGTATATATGTAACTCATCAAATTATTTCCCTAATTTATCTATCATATTTTTTTTAATAAGCATGTATTTTGTCAACTCAACATATCACATTAGCGTTTTTCCATTTTTAGATTCCTCCAAAGACCAAAAATGAAGGAATTTAAAATAACGCAAAAAAATAAAATGATTTTTTTATATTTAATATAAAAAATTAAGCTAATGATATTAAAAAACTAACAAAATATTTCATCATAATGTTTGAAGTTATGAGGGAGTCTTCAATGGGTTGGATCTTCATATTTGGCTAAGAGAAACCCCACAAATGAGATTGACACACCCCTAAAAAAAAATGAGATCGACACCACATCTCACTTATATGTTACTCAATATGTACTTTTGCATCTAACGTGTAGAAGTTTAACTCACACACGACACATTAACATCTCTCCCTTAAGCGTGAGACTCTTTGTATCTATGATATGGTGAAATAACCAAATAAGGCCATTTCGTAGAGAGATGTTTTCACTCATTTATTTCATGAGAAGAGAAAAAATAAAGTAGAAAAAGAAATCAGATGAAAAAAGAATTTGAAAATGAGAGAAAAAGTAAGGGAGAATAGTGAGTTGTTGGTAATTTTATGGGTTTGTTACGTTGAAGAAAATTGAGATAATTTAGTAATTATGCTATCAAAGTACCAAACTCATTAAAAAGTCAACATCAATTTAAAATGTCTAATAAACATCTACAATTTTCCTTTTTCAGATTCCACCAAAGACCAATAGTGAAGGAATTTGAAATAATAGATGTTGAATAAAAATCTATATTTGCCTTGACAAAAAAAATTGCATGAAAATGAATGACGTCCAACATCTAAATGTTAAGATTAAAAATATTAAAAAAAATAACACGCAAAACTAACAAAACAAATTATCATAATGTTGGAATTCCCAGTGTAGCCTACATTAGGTTATATCGTAACATTATGCTAAGAGAAACCACAAAAATTAGATTGATACCACATTTTCATACAATTTTTTTAGTTCATATCACTTATATGTTATTCAACATCTTCTCTTTTCTCCATTATAATTTTAACTCACATTTGACATATTAACATCTCTCTCTCTCTCTCTCTCAATTGTGCGAGTCTCCACGTCTGTAATTATGTGACATAGGCAAATAAGGTCAAATGAAGGCACAACATGGTCATAAAGATGGGATGGTAGTAATTAAATAGAAGGAGGTTTATATTTCTTACTTTTATGAGAAGAGAGACAGGAAATTGAAAAAGAAAGAAGATGAAAAATAAATTTGAGATTGAGATAAATGATACAGGTTAAAAAAAAAATGAATTGTGTATTTGTCGATGAGGTTATAAGAAATAAAGTGAGTTGCTGGTAATTTTATAGGTCTATCGAAGAAGTTTGATATTTTTGGGTAATTAATTTGCCAAAAAATTATACCTAATTAAAAAACACTACAACATTTAAATCTTTTTAATAAGCACGAATTATGTCAACTCAACATTCTACGGTAGAATTTTTCTATAGTTAAATCCAACCAATGATCAAAAGTGAAGAAATTTGAAATAATATAGATTGATTAAAAGATAGTGCATGAAAATGAATAACATCCAAAAACTTATATTTAACATAAATATGAAATAAATGACATAAAAAAACTAACAAAATAGTTAATCATAATGTTCGGAGTTTTGAAGAAGACTAAAATAGGTTAGAACAACACATTAAGGTAAGTGCGACTATAAAAGTGAGATTGACACCACATCATCACCAAAATCTTAACACATTAGTTATATTGATCATCTCACGTATATATTTCTTAACAATTGACACATTAACATATCTTCGTTAAATGTGAGACTCTCTTCGTTTAAGATCTAGTGACATAGCCAAATAAAGCTAGACGAAGGCAAAACATAGTAAAAAAGGTTGGTTGATGGTGGTTTCATGGAAGGAGATTTATGTTTGCACATTTAATGAAAAAGAAAGAAAGAAAGAAAAATAGAAAAAGAAATAATATGAAAAAGAAATTTGAACATGAGAGAAATGATAACGGAAAAAAAATAGTGTGTGTTTTGTCCGTGGAAATATTAAGAAAAGAGTGTGTTAGTGATAATTTGATGGGTTATTTGAAAGAGTACGAGATTTATGAGTAATTATTTCACCCAAAAATAGACTCAATAAAAAAACTCCACATCAATTTAAAATGTCTAATAAACATGTACGCATGTACTTTATCAACTCATCATAACATATATGTAGTTTTCTATTGTTTAATCTCATCAAAGATCAAAAATGAAGATATTTGAAATATAGAGGTTGGATAAAAAATTGAATGAAATCGAACGACATCCAAAAATATATATTGAATATTAAAAAATTAAGATATTATATTAAAAAAATAAAAAAATTAAATAATTCATCATAATATTTGTAGTTATAAGGGAGCCTACAATGAATTGAATCATCACATTTGACTAATAAAACTCCAGAAGTGAGATTGACGCCACATCTTCACCTAAAACCTCAAGACATTAGGCATATTATCAATTCATTCATATGTTGCTCAATATATATTATTGCATCCAAAAGAGAAGTTTAACTCACATGACACATTAACATATCTCCCTTAAGGTTAGGAATCTCTGTGTATGTGATATATTGCGATAGCGAAATCAGATGAAAGATACAACATCGTAAAAAAAATTGGTTGGTGGTGGTTTCATAGAGGAGTGTTTTTGTTTGTTTCTTTCATGCGAAGAAAGAAAGTAAATTAAAAAAAGAAAGAAGATGAACAAGGAATTTGAACATGAGAGAAATTACGAGGGAACAAACTAAGGAAAATATGTTTTACCCATGAGAGTATAGGTAATATAGTGAGTTACTACTAGTTTATGGATTTGTTGAAGGCGTTGGCGATTGCTGGTAATTATGCTACCAAAATATTAGACTCATTAAAAAAATACCACATCAATTTAAACTGTCTAATAAACATGTATTTTGTGACCTAACACATCTATATTTTCCACTATGATTCCACCAAACACCAAAAGTAAAGAAATTTATAGTAACAAAGGTTGAATAAAAAAAATTGCATGAAAGCGAATGACATCTAAAAATTAAAATTTAAGGCCAAAAATTCAACAAATGACAGCCAAAAACTGAAACAAAAAAATCATCATAATATTATGTCTTCTGTGGAAGCCTACAATGGGTTGTATCATCACATTAGACTAAGACCAATCATATAAGTGAAATTGATATTGCACCAATCGTAAGATATTAGATATATGAGTCACCATACTTATATGTTGCTCAACATCTTTTCTTGCATATAATGTGAAATTGTTACTCACAGTTGACAAATTAACATCTCTCCACTAAGTATCATAGTCTCTGTATACGTGATCCACTACCAAGAACCGCTCCTCCACAATGTTGAACCGGGATATGATACCGTCGTTGGACCTTCAAGGGGAGACATCACTGGTGTTCGGCACATCGGAGAAAGAACAACCACATAGGTGAGAATGATACCACATCTTCATTCAAAACTTTAAGGTTTAAGTATGTTTTTTTTTTTTCCATTTGTTTGTTGTTCAACCTCCACTATTTTATCAAATCTTTAGCTTTAATCGATACATGATACATAATAATATTCTCTATGTCAAGTATAACCAAATTCTAGCCCGTGCTTGGCACGGGTGTCCAAACTAGTATTTTTTATTCCACTTCTATTATTTTAAAATCCTTCACTTTTGGTCTTTGGTGAGATTACAAAGAAAAACTGGATACTGTTCTGCTGAGTTGACAAAATACACGCTTGTTAGAGTTTTTAAAATAATGTAATTTTTTTATTTTAATTTTTTGTTAAAAAATTTGTCCAAAAATATACAACTCCTTCAACAAACACGTCCAACAACTACTTTATTCTCTATATTCACTGACAACGCATAAACCCCTTTTTTCTTATTATTTCTTTCATTTCAAATTCCTTTTATGTCTTCTCAATTTTTCTAGTTTATTTTTTCTCTTCTTTTCTCCATTTTCAGGAAAGGAACAAAAATCTTCCTTCATTAAATCACCACCAACCCACTTTTTTTTTTTACCATGTTACACCTTCTCTAGTCTTATTTAGCTGTGCTACCAGATCATATGCAGAGAGTCTCAAACTTAAGGGATAATTATTATTTTTTAAATAAGCTAAATTAGCCCAGCCAATTTAGCATTGGGTCCCAAGTCAATACCACCAGACTTACCCAAGTTGGTTAAATGATAGATATTAATATGTCATATCTAAGTTAAAGTTGCACATTAGATTGAAGAGCATAAGGTGATGAACATATAAGTAAGATGACCCCATATACTTAATACCTTGAGAATTTGGATGTGGTGTCAATCTTACTTTTGTGGTTGCTCTTAGCATAATGTGCTTATCCTATCCTGTTTAGGCCCATACATAAGTCCCAACATTATAATGATCTTTTTTTTTGTCATTTTCTTGATTCTTTTATTTTAAAATTTAGTTTTTTTTTATATCATCATTATTTCCATTTCCTTCACTTATGGTCTTTGATGAGATCTGACAATAGCAAAACATAGATGTGTTATGTGAAGTTAACAAAATACATGCTTATTATCCATTCTAAGTAAAGATGTGTTATCAACCTTAATTGTGTGGTTGCTCTTATACTAATTTAATGATTAAATCCAGTATAGACTCCTCCTTGGAGTATCAACATTATGATTAACTATTTTGAAAGTATTTGGATGTCATTTTTTTTTAAAAAAAAATATCTTAAAATTTAGTTTTTTGATTTTATTCGCTTTCATAATATTTTTTAGGCTTAATTGCAGTTTAACCCCCTAACTTTTATAAAATTGCAATTTTGGCCCCCTAATAAAAAAAAACTACAAAACAGCCCCCTAAGTTCTGTATCTGTAGCAGTTTTTGCCCCCCAAGACAAAAAAAATAACACGGGGCACCTCACTTAGGGTGCCACGTCAGCGTAGACCGAGTCAAAGTTGGCATTGGGGGCTAAAACTACCACAGATGCAAAACTTAGGGGGCCGTTTTGTAGTTTGTTTCTTTTTAGGGGGCCAAAATCGTAACTTTGTGAAAGTTAGGGAGTTAAAACTGCAATTAAGCCGATTTTTTATTCAACCTTTGTCATTTCAAAATCCTACATATTTGATCTTTGGTTGAAATGCAGATGTGTTATTCTAACTTGACAAAATACATTCTTATAATGATAGTAATGTTTGAAAATATATATATTCGTTACTATAATTATATACATGTCAGTTTTACAATATTTAATTAATTGTGAGATTAATTTTTTTTTATATAATTATAATGATATTTTGTTATCATGTACGCATCAAACACATGATAAGATTTTTGTTATCATGTCTATATCATATCATGTCTCTAGCGAATTTCATATTCTATCATATCTCTATCCTATACCGACCATCAAAGAGGGTTTAGTCTAGCAGTGTAAAGACATACTTTAAATTTAAAGGTTACAGGTTTTGAGCCCTTTTAGTATCTTTGGAGGTATGCAAATGTAAATACTAAATAACTTAGTGAGTGCTCTTTTATCTCTAAGATTTTTTCTACCTTATACAAAATTAACATTCATTCACCATAAAAAAAAATTACCAACAAAAAATTCACTATGACTTTTATTTTTTTTAATAATGGCATTAAATGTCATACCCAAGAATCATTATGGTCCATTGATCATTATGAAGTTTTTTGTGTTAAAAGATATTTATGATCATTATTATTATACTATTAAAAGACGTTCTTATGTCAAGCACGTGAGAATTTTCTTCTTTTTAATTATTATTTATTTGTTTATTTTTTATTAGTGAATGAAATGTTTTTTTTGGAAATTATGAGATTAAATGATATACACTATCAATGTTTGTTTTACACTAACATCCAGTCACACAATCAATTATCAGACACAATAAAAATAAATTTAATATAATTTTCGTTATAGACTTAAAATTATTAGCCTTTAAGTTTTTTATTTTTCAAAATATTTATTATATTAATTAGTTTGATTTTATTGGGGTATATTTTAGGCTTTCATGAAATATATATGTTGTTTTTATTGTAATTGGATTTTTTTAAAAAAACCTGTTTTAAAATACTTAAAATTTTCCTTAAAAAAATACTTAAAATTTACTGAAAATGAATTTAATAATGTTAAATGTAATGTTGTAATTTATTGAATTTTGATTCAATTTGATTGTCTCTAAGAATAAAAAGACTCATCATTTGTTCAGATTAATTATCCATTCTATGATCAACTTGGCTTCACCAAAATAAAGGGAGTGGTTAATAATGTTAAAATAATCTTATGGGCATGGTTTGATTTGATGAAGGATAAAAAAACGGTTATATAATTTTTTATTTAAAAAATGGATGAATTGGTATAATAAGGGTTGGAGTACTTATTGTAGTCTCTAATTATATATCATTTTTCTTATTAAAATTCAAACATTTAAATATCTAATTGTCATTCATTTTTATTTTGATAAAACATCTTCTTTAATTTTGATTTAATGCACATGATGATTATAAAAATCGATTAATTTTTTTAGATGATTTCCTTAATAAAATAATCCATGATAAAAATACCAAAAATAGAATCTCATACAAATAAAAATATATAATAATCATTTCTTAAAAAGAAAATACACCAAAAATGGAAATTCTAGTAAATAAAAGTATGTAATAATCATTTATAATTATAATAGAAATTCCCACAACGATTCTTTAGAAAAAAGAAATTTTCACGACGATCAGCTTGTCATTAATTTCCACTTATAATTGGAGGTTCACCATAAATTTTATTTATTTTTTGTTCAATTTTAAATTAGTAACCACATAACATAAAAAAGTGAAAATTA
The DNA here is from genome assembly GCF_051527215.1 of Medicago sativa. NCBI lineage: Eukaryota > Viridiplantae > Streptophyta > Magnoliopsida > Fabales > Fabaceae > Medicago > Medicago sativa. The sequence goes on from NC_140751.1 coordinate 35,950,849, forward strand.
CCTTTAATTCCCAAATTTTCTATAAAGATGAAGTCCATACTTTGATTGATTCTATTCTAAAAATTTTGGTTGGGATGCTTTGTTGCAAGTTTTACTAAAAAGAACAACAATGAAATTAGGTCATGTTTCGACATCTTATTGGATAAAGTCAACCCAAAATTGCAACTTTAAAAAAATCATGAAAGAAACATGAGTAGAAGAGCAAAGATTGATATATGAAACATAATAGAAAGTCAATCCCATGATTTTTATAGGATTATTTTCCTATGAAGTTAAAAACCGTTAATTTAGCGTCGGTATTTCCAAAAGTTTAATGCATTTCTTTTTGACCAAGGGTGTGTACGCTTGTGCGAAGTTTTACGTTAAGCTAACAATTTTTTTCTAGAGATATCATCTCTCAGTTGTGTGCTTGACGATACTTAATTTGAAAAACATCCACAAATATATTTTTTTAAACCTTTGTTGCACTAAATATCCATAACTTTATTTTGACACAGATGCAGAAAGTCATTGAAGAAACATGGAACAACGTTACAAATAATGAGAGAACTAACAGAACACAAATCATTGGGTTATTCAACATCATAAAATATACTCCCTTCATTTACTATTATAAGAGGAAGACGAAAACCAAAGGATCATATCATATAAGAAAAGAAAAAGAAAAAAAATAGTGGCTCGTCATTCTAGGGTTTGCCGTGCGGTTTCGATCAATTTGAGGTAAAAAAAATCGAATAATCAAATCAAAGTATGATCTAATGCGAAAGGTTTTCACAAAGGACATTCAAACATATGCAACGATATTAGATTTTGTGATTTTCAGTTTTTGTACCAATTTATGATTTTCTTTTGAATCGGTTTATATTCGAACACTCATAACTCGTCATTAGTGTGATTAGTTAGACACTTGCAACAATATCAATATTACTGCTAGCATTTTTACAATCTCAATGCAAATAAAACTACTTAAAATTCATTTAACATCAGGCACTTTAATCAAATTTGTAATATATACAACTCTTAAAATATAAAGCTTGATTAAAATATTCTACTCTCTCCAAATTCTTTCTTTTGTTGAGAGGAACTCTACAAATCCATGTAGTCAAACTTCAATTATTGCATCCTTGCGCGTCATCTTTAATTGTATCCACATAACTGGAAAAATAGAACAAAACAATAAAATCCCGTTAAAACCAAAGAACAATTGGTCGAAGAGCTAAAGAAGAAAAGTTGAACAAAAAATTAGGTAAAAAAATATAGAGAGATAGAAAGAGGATTAAAATATAAAATAATAGATTTAAATAAATTGCAAACCCAAAGTAGTCAAGAACCAAAAACAAATATGTAATATTTAGAGAATAAGGATGAAACACTATTTATGGGCACTATGAAGAAAAATAATACAATTTTTTTTAATAAAAAATGGATACAAACTATAAATGAACAAACATGATTTTGAAATAATTTTAAATTCTATAACTGAATGTTAAAATGATGTGAGGAATGGTGATGGTTGAAGTAATATTTATAGAATAATTGTTTTGATTTTTGACTCTGCTAGGGTTTCCCCTACCATGAACGCCGTTCAATTATGAGTGGCTTCTTGGTATCTCGTTCCAAATTTCATTCAGCTAATATATTACGTGTTTCTTATTGCCAACTCAATTCTAATTTGGCTTCTTCAATATATTACAAGTGCAAATTGATCAAAAAGTGCCAATTGGAAGTTACGTGATTCACCATTTTTCACGTTTTCAATTTTTAATTTTGCACCGCACCACTCCTGTTCCTGCACCGCAGCCTTGCCATGGCCTTTGATTGGCAGGCTGAGCTGGGCGCATCTCCGGGAAGGATTATCGTGAATCATGATTCACCAACAACGACAATTCTCCCTCCTCCCAAACCAGTACAGAGAATTTCTTTTGCACAAGCACTGTCTGCCTCCACAACAACAACCGCAAGCAATGACAACCTACCGCAGCCGGTGATTCGTGGTGATAACGTAAGCATTCACATCTCTCAGCCCGTGTATGAGAAGGGTATGGACTTCTGCAAACGTAATCTCCGTGGTCGATTGGTTCTTAACAAGGGCGATAAACCCTACACCACAAAGGACATATATTCCAAACTTCAGAAACAGTGGAAAACAAAAGGGGCTTGGTCCATGACGTCCTTGGGAAGGGGTTTCTATGAATTCTTTTTCTCTTCTGAAGAAGATTTGCGCATGACATGGGCGATGGGGACGATAAATTTAAAGCCAGGTGTTCTTCGTTTATTTGAATGGAAAAAAGATTTTAATATGCACAAACAACGTAACACTCATGCTCAAGTGTGGATCCGACTCTTGGAGCTACCTCAGGAGTACTGGATGGATAGGACGCTCCGTGAAATTGCTTGTGCAGTGGGCACGCCACTTATTATTGATAATGCAACTACCAAATGCCTTTACGGTCACTATGCCCGCATTCTTGTTGATATGGACTTCTCACGGAAAATATTCCATGAAATCACTGTCGAGAGAGAAGGTTATGCATTCAATGTTAAGGTAGCCTATGAGTGGCTGCCAGATTTTTGTACTCACTGCAAGAACATAGGACATGATGTCTCCGCGTGTCGATGGTTATATCCCCGTAAGGAAAGTAATGCAAAAAAGGAGACTATTGCACAGGGCAAGAAACCGGTTCCAACTAACAAACAAACTTGGATCCCTACCAAAGAAAATCCAGCAGGTATTGGCTCCTCTCTGGCCTTTGCTCAACCGCACCAAGAGTCAGCCCCGGCACCTTCTACAGGGCAGCAACAACAGACATCACAACCTACTGCAGCACCCACTCCGCCGGAAACTCATCCGTTGGTTGTGACAGATGAACACAGGGTCCTTGACAATACTACCATTCCGGTTGTTGATAATACAATTGAGCACCGTGACATTGATGATACAATCTCCTTGGAAGCAGACAAGGAGCAGCAAGATGAAGAAGCACGCAAATCACCTTCACCGGATGTTACGATTTATCACTCGGATGATGCCTCTCCTCAAGATGTTACCAAGGACCATCATGATATTGAGTTCATACCAGATGTGAGTGATGATATAAGGAAGGGTACGCTTCCCAGCACATCGATACATGTCTTGGAAAAAATTTCTGACGCACCAGTGGCTAAGGAAGGGGACACTACTGCAGCATCTCGGCCGATTTTTACGGATGTCACGGAATTAGAAGCACAAACACAAACACACAGTGCAGAAGTTGAAATAATTTCAGAGGATGCTAATAATGTTCCTGCACGTGTAGCACCTATTCAACATCATGAAATTCCGATTTCAAAGAATGTTCAGCATGACTTGGACCTTCGGGCACGTATTCGTGAATATGACAAACGGATGGCGGAGGAAGGATTCACGCAAGTATTATCTAAAAAGCAACAAAAGGAGGCAAAAAAGCAAGTGTTAGGTAAGGCTATGTACAACACCCGGGCAAAGGGTTCCCATCCTCCTTCATCGTCATGAATGTCCTTTATTGGAATATCCGAGGTATAGGCAACTTTGAATCTAAAATTGCTTTACATAATTTGTTTCTGTCTCATAAGCCTGTTATTATTTTCATTGCGGAGCCGAAGATACCTTTTGAACATGTTCCTTCGTGGTATTGGCATAATATTGGAGTTACTAAATATAGTTTGAATGTTAGAGATAATTTACAGCCAAATTTATGGGCACTTTGGGGCAAAGATGTTTAGATTCATTGCCTACGGAGATGCAGCTAGATTTCTTTCGGGATAGAGTTGGTTTGCCTAATTACAGGTTTCCTTAGGTTCTTGTAATTTGTTGTTTTTTTTTCTTTGTTTTGTTTTTGATTCAGAGGGTATTGGTCTAGTCCCCCCTCTTCTTGTACAGTTTTTCCCCCTTTTTTAATAAATTTTTAGAGATTGGCAGCATAGGATGGAGGGTTCCCGGGGTGCCAACCTAGTTGGGATGTCGGTGTTCCCTCTTGAAGCTTGTCCTCTCTCCCTGCTTAGCAAAAAAAAAAAGTAATATTTATAAGGAAAAATTCAAAGCATGGTGAGATCCGAGAAGTAATGTTGAAATTATAAACAAATATCTATTAAATAGTGGTTAAAAGTATGTTTGAACTTTTTGTACACAAATACTAATGGAAGAACGATTAGCACACATCTATGAACATTAGACAAATACAGGCATCAAACCAGCACTAACATGTCGACATCGTCAATAATCTAAGAAAATAAAATATTTGAATCCACTTACCTTGTTACACTTGAGACTATGATTTTCATCTAATTGATTTTTACTATATCATATCTTCGTGATTGAAAATATGATCGTGATTTAAAATATGCTACCTAACAACCGGAAGAGGAAAAAAAATGGTGTTAAAGCTTGGAAGAAACGTATGGAAAAGAAGAAGGATAAAAAAATGAGCCATGCTATTTCCCACGAAATGCAATTCCACGAATACCACGATCAAGTGTAAATTTGCTATCACAAATTTTATTTTAATATAAAAAAAAACACAAAAAGCGGATTTGGTGGAAAACATGGGGTGCTAGTGTTATTCGCAGGTTTCGTTTTTTGTGATTCGTAGTAAAAAGTATTTCCCTAAAAAAATATGTTCATTTTTTCAGGTTTGACTATGAAACAAATTAAAAAAATGTAATGAAAGTTAATAGCATTTACACGCCATTAAATCATCCATTTTTTAGTCAACATTTACGTTTTAATCACATAAAAATAAGAAGGAATATTCTTTGATGAGAGAGATGAAAAATGCTAGATGAATAACATTAAATGCTAGATGAAAAATATGATGCCAAGTGTACTATGACTCATAGATGTATCCTTTTGTATTATACTAGTTTGGAAACCCGTGCCAAGCACGGGCTAGAATTACGACTATTTTTTATTTTATTTATAAAGTCTAATTAAACGGCAAATTCATTATTTTATACACAATATATCAATAGAACGCATCATTATCGTATTTTCTATTGCATATTATATACAAATATCAACGCGTATATAGTTATTTGGATTTTCGTATCGTCAAACAGGAATGATTTAAAATTAATCACAGAGACATGAGTTTTTTTTTTTTGGATGTTCTGCATATAACAGAGGGTGTTGGAGTCTCGAGTCCAGCCACTGCATATACAATTAATTGCCCCTACCCAACGAATCGTCTCTACCAGATTCCCTTATATATAGTTTCCTTCAAACTCTATGATTTCTATAGCGGATACCCTTATATGTACAATGTTAATATTGTGCATATACTTGATTCATCTTAACATCCAACACGAATTTGTAATTGTTCAATCGTGTAACAATAAATATAACAAACAACAACAAAGACACCAACTATCTATCGCATTTTTTAACTAAGCATATTATAAAATAACCCATCAACAAAAACACAACAAAAAAGGCTTGAAAAAGGGAATAGAAAATTGTCATGTGCATGCACATAGACATAGGCGCGTCAAAGGACAAAAAAAAAGAAAAGAAAAAAAAAGACGGATATACAACAAATTGTATCAAAAATGAAGCAGAACATATAACTGATGATATGGTCACCAAAAGAGTTACGGCTTACATTAGGAAAAATGAGAAAGATCATAAGGATACTGACATTATAAATAAAAATAGGAATATTGGAGCTGCTCTATCAGATGATAGAAAAACCGAAGTTTCAGCAGATAAACACCTTATGGTATCAGTGTTAATTTCGGAGTCGAAGAGAAGGCATTGCACCTTTTGAATGTCATTCACTTTTATTCTCTTTTTTTATCCAACCTATAATATTTTAAATTCCTTCATATTTGGTCTTTAATTTGGCGGGATATGACAATGAAAAAATGCATATGTGTTATGCTAAGTTGACAAAATATATGCTTATCAGATATTTTAAAATGATGTAATGATTCTTTAATTATGTCTAATTTTTTGATAAAATAACTACCCGAAAATTTTCAACTACTTCAACAAATTAATATAATTCCCGACAACACAGTTTATTCTCGATACTTTCATTGAAAAAACATACTACATCTATTTTTTTCCTTATTGTTTCACTCATGTTCAAATTTCTTTTTTCGTATTCATTTTTTCTTTCTTTCTAACTTCCTTTGTCTTTTCTTATGAAAAAATTTGACATAAACTTTCCTCCATGAAATCATTTCCATCCCACCTTTTTGAACATGTTGTGTCTCCTTCTGATCTTATATGACTATGTCACGTAATTATATTAATGTGTCAAGTGTGAGTTGACGTTATACATTGGATAAAAGTGTATATTTTGAATAACATATAAATGAGATGAACAATATACCTAATTCCTTAAGATTTTGTGTGAAGATGTTGTGTCAATCTTACTTGATGAATGTTATTGGCCGAATATGATAATCCAACCGCAGTGTAGAATGACCCGGAAGTCTCAAAATTATGATGAGTTGTTTTATTAGTTTTTGGATGTCATTCGTTTAATTTATTTTATCTTAAATTTTATTATTTGGATATCACTTACTCTTATGGTATATTTTATAGTCAACCTCTATTATTTTAAATTCCTTCACTTTTGACATTTAGTTTTGACAATGAAAAACTTCAAATATGTTATGCTAATTTGACAAAATACATGGTCATTTGAATTTTTAATATAACATGGTTATTTGTATTTAGTCTAATTTTTGTCAAATAATTATCCAAAAATTTTTAACTCCTTCAACGAACCCTTAAATTACCAACAATCAACTTTATTCTTTATACTCTCGCAAACAAAGCACATGCTCCTTTTTTTTATCATTTATCTCATGTTCAAATTCCATTTTTGTCTTCTTTCGAGTTTTAATTTATTTTTTATGTTCTCATGAAATGAATTAACAAAAACCGCCGTCCATCAAATCACCACCAACCCACCTTATTTGCTATGTTATGCATTCTCTGATCTTATTTGGCTATGTTACCAAACCATAGATGTAGAGAGTGAAAAACTTAAGGTAGATATGTTAATATGTCATATGTGAGTTAAAGTTTTACATTTAATGCAAGAGTATATGCTGAAAAACATATAGGTGAGATTACCCATAAATCTAATGTCTTAAGTATATGGATGAGGATGTGATGTAAATCTCACTTTTATGATTACTCTTAGTCCAATGTGATTATCCAACCCAACTTCGATCCCCCTGAAGTTCCAACGTTATGATGAACCTTTTTTTTTATGTCATTTGCTTAACTATTTTATCTTAAATTTTAGGTTTTTGGATGTCATTCGCTTTTATGTTATTTTTTTTATCAAACATTCATTATTTCTAATACCTTCACTTTTGGTATTTGGTGGAGTATGACAATGAACAAATATAGATATGTTATACCGAGTTAACAAAATACATACTTATCAGACATATTGAGTGAAGGTGTGATATTAACATTAATTGTGTGGTTGTTCTTAGTTCAAGGGGATAATCCAACCCATTGTAGACTCCTGCATGAAGTCTCAATATTATGATGAATAATTTCGTTAGTGTTTAGATGTCATTTGTTTAATTTTTCAATCATAAAATTTAGTTTTTGGATGTCATACAGTTTCATGATAATTTTTAAATTTAAACTCTATTATTTCAAATTTCCACATCTTTGGTCTATGGTTGAATGTGACAATAAAATAAAATGCATATGTCATGCGTATTAGACATTTTAAAATGATGTTATGTTGTTTAATTGAGTCTAATTTTTTGGTAAAATAATTTCCCAAATATCTCCAATTCTTCAACAAACCCAAAAAAATTATCAACAATTCACTCAATTTCATGTACTCTCAGAGACAAACCATATACTCCTTATTTTTTTTCCTTATCATTTATATAAAGTTCTAGTTTATTTTTCATCTTTTTCCTTTTTCTAATTTCCCTTCTCCGTTCTCGTGAAAGAAATGAACAAAAACCTCCTTGCCTGAAAAGCCACCACCAACCTACCATTTTTAGCATGGTGTGCCTCCGTTTAACCTTATTCAGGGTCGTTCCTAGAGTTTTACAGGCCTTAGACATAATATGATAAAAAGGCCCCTTACATAATACATAATAATTTTTTTAGCTCATTTTTGTGAATTTATAAAGTCTTCTTTTCGTTTTACCCCACTCTTTTTACTACCAAAAAAGAACAAAAGAACAAAAAAAAAAAGATGAGTGGCCACATGATCATATATGCGTCTCACATCAGTTTCATGATCATGAATGCGTCTCGCATGATTTAACATCATCAAATTCAATTTTGCAATCATTTTAATCAATTAAAAAAAGTTGACATTACTATAATGATATAATTTAATTTTTTGGAACCTTTGAAAAACGGTTTCTCTTAGCATAATACAAAGATCCAACCCATTGTAGGCTTTCTCGGAAGTTAAAACATTATTATGAATTTTTTCACTAAAAAAATCCAGATGAGAGATTGTTCGGATATAAGGAATATGTCATTTATTATGATTAATTTGAAATAAAAATCTCTTTTCTAGTTCCATGTTATGATGAAAAACTTTTAATTGATTATATCGTAGATCGTAAATTGCTATATTTTGCATCCACATTACTCTACATTCCTATTTTATTTATCTTTGAAAAACATGAACATAACGGTATTCATGTAGTTTGGTTGGAAATGTAACTCTCATTCAAACAATCAATGTTATGTCATGTTTTTATTTTTATTTATTTATTTTAAAATAAATTTAAATATTAGACAAATTTTATCTAGAGGGTACCGGAACCCCAACCAAATTTCAGGATACCTAAAAATTTACTTTATAAAATTAGTTATTTTGGAAAAAAAAATGAAACATTTAGGTTTAATTGAGAAAATTAATGTCAAAAATATATATTGAAGGAATAATGCATTAAATTTGCTTGAATGCCTACACAAAATTGAGCTTTAAAACAAATGTATAAATTAGTTCTTGTAGAAAAGAAGCACTCGTTAATGCATGATTTTTGCACATAATGGTCAACTTTCTATTGGCCTATTTTTGTGAAAAAGGGAAATTAATTTTAGAGTGTTGCACGCAACAATCTAAAATCATCAAGATACTTAAGAAAATTTAATATTCTCTCCGTTTCAAAATACATTTCGCAATTTTACAATGTGCGCTATTCACATAGCTTACTTTGACCTTATTTTTTTGATTAATATATAAATACAAATGTTAGCATGTAATATGTTGTTTGATTTGTCTCAATGAAAATTTTAAAAATATCAATGTTTATATTTTTTTATTATGTATAATTAAAGATTTTAATAGTCAAAGTTGTGTATTGACATGTGTACATTGGTTGATTGCTACATATATTTTGAATCGGAAGGAGTATTAATTATTATCAATCCTTAATGGGAGGTTTTTCTTACTCCTTAACCGTAAAGTGCACTCAAACATGATACACAATCTCAAATCAAAGTATCTGCAAATCAACTCAAAGATGTGAATAAAAATAAAAAATGGTTTAAACCCATTCGAACGATCTCACGGTATGTAGTAGCATTATTGTAGTAGAATTGCAAATGCCTTCAAACCAAAATTCTATTACTCAAAGATAAACCTTCTTTTTGACAAATATAAAAAAAAAACCTTTATTCTAAAAGGAATGAGTATTAATACAAAGCCTTTGAGATTGATGACATCAAGAGGCTCATTTGTATATGCGCAAATTCATTGAGAATTAGTGTAGTTTGATGAGCTTTTTTTCATTGAGAATTAGTGTAGTTTGATGAGCTTTTTAGGATATAGAGTAAAAATAACCTCACATTAAGGATGGGTAATAATTAATCATAGTCATTAATCGATATTAAAATTAAAGGTTAAGATTTAGAGTAACTATAATGAATTACCTTTGGAGTCAATATATTCATCCTCTTAAAATGATTAATTGTCACTTTTGATGCCACAAACAAAACAAAGCCAAACAATACAAACTACCAAACTTCGTGATTCTCTTATGTGATTATCAAAAGTATGTTGATAAGAGAGAAATAGTAATATAATATGAATTATGAATCGAGAGTGGGGTGAAAATTGTGATAGTCAAAACCAATATTTATAGCCAAAAACATAAAGTAACCAAAATAATCAATACTTTAATTCATGCATGCAATAACCGAAAAATAACATTGTACATTAATACTCATCAATTTTTACAATTGAACTTAGAAACAAAATGACATTAAATCAAACAACACTTCTTTTTTTACCGTCATCACAGGAAATTTAAACCAACAATATTCAAGAAAAATAAATACCAACTCAATGTCCTTGATTAATTTCATAAATCTTATATTGACTTTTTTTTTCTTCATATATATAGAAGAAAAAGTGAATAAATAATGCATTCTTTTACCCTATAAATACAGCCAAATAAATTAAATACAAAAATCTGGATACCGTAAAAAGTGAATAAAAATTATATTGATAATATACATGTTGATGCATATATATATATCAAAAACATATCTAGAGAGAACGGATGAGTGTCGCATTTGAAGTCACAAATGAACCAAACATTGAATGATCCGAACGACCATGATTCTTGATTCTATGCTTCATGATTCTTTGACCAGGTTGATCTCCGAGATACTATGTGATTTTGGTGCCATGAAAAAATTCTAAAATATGACGTTGGTTTTGTTTATATAATGTCAAGGGTATGATTGCAATATCTTCTTCTTGTTGTTTGTATTTTTGTCTAGTTATTTATTACCAACCTTGTTAAGAATTGTAGGCACACAAGAGATAACACCAAAAGATGAAAATATACAACAACAACAACAACAAACATGAAGAAAAAATAAGAGCATAGAAAGAAGAAAATGAAAAAACAAAGTACGCAATTAATTGGAGTATGATAACCTTTTGGATTAAATAAAAATATCTTTTTCATATTGTTCCCATATAAATGAATCTGAACTAACATAAAGTTTGAAGACAGAAATAATGTATATAATTTATGAAGTAAAATAATATTGTTTGCTAATGTAACCGTAATAACTAACACCCAATACTATTTCTCATGGGAAACTTCTAAAATTTCTGAAATAAAAAAAATACCTGGAGCCAAATTTAAGTATGAAACTTATAAATTCTTTCAAAAAAAAGTATGAAACATATAAATAAATAAAAACGAATAAAAGAGACATGAGATTGGGATACCTGGAGCCAAATTTAAGTATGAAACTTATAAATTCTTTCAAAAAAAAGTATGAAACATATAAATAAATAAAAACGAATAAAAGAGACATGAGATTGGGATCAAAGAGTGCAAAAGGTAGAATTTTCAATTACAATGGTGTGAGGGATTGCTTGCAATTGACCGCTATTTATATTAAGAACATGAAGATTGAGATTGAAAATATCATTTACATATTTAATAGCATTTATCTAATTGAGAAATTAAAAAAGGAATTGTCATTGATTGTAAATTGTAAATACATGCTAATAGTTTAAGTAGAATTTTGTTTGAAGCAATTTAAAAATAAAAAAAAATATGACACAATAAAACCAAAATCAAGCAATATGATTGGTTCAACAAAACAACTTTGACACATGTTAAACCATCATTGGAGGAAATTTTTTTAATGGTGTGATTTATACCTTTAGCTTGTAATTTGTTTTTTTTTTTTGAAAGAATAGTTTTGAAGCTGTAGTATTACCATTTTTCGGTTATTGGAGTATTTGTTTAGGGAAATTAATACGCAAAGTCAAACCAAAAATAAAAGCAAATTACCAAAGTATATTTGTTTAGGAAAATCTCTTCATAATGGCAAACTAATATATGTACGTGATTAGAGAATAACATTTTCGGTTACTGGAGTATTCGTTTAAGGAATAACATTTTGAAAGTTTATTCTTAATAAAGTAAGGGTAGTGTTAACTTGTGCCCTCAGGGCACATGTTAAGAATCTAAAAATGGAATTAAATAATAAATTTTGTCTTGAAAAGATAAGATTTCAAATTTCTAGAATATTGAATGCACAATTTCCAACAAAATATTTTTATATTTAGCTTCTTAACTTGTGCCTTGAGGGCACAAGATAACATTTCCCTATAAAGTAATGTAGAACATATTCCCAATAATAATGTGGTTAGAATTTGTTGACCCAAATAAAATTAAAGATTGATCAATTCATACCTTTCTAGTAAAAACAAAATTTGAAGTACATAGAAAATAAAAATAAGACGTAGCAAAACGATACAATATAATTGGCTCAACAACACGATCATGACACATGTTATAATATCATCAAATGTAAAATTTTTAATTGATGTGTTTAGAAATAATTTAAAAAATTGATTTTTCAATTAATAAAATTATTTAATAACGAAACAATAATTTTTAAAATTGAATTCTAGGTAACTAACATTTTTATTTGCACAGTAAATATGCTATTTTCGGTTACCAAATGTTAATAATGAAATCAAAAGAATATTGATTTTTTAGGTATGACTTTTTATTGTGGAAATCAAAAAAATAATTGAATTGATCTTCTGAATTACTATTACCATAACCAATGATTACACTTACTTGTCACATGGAGTACATTATAGGTGTAATTGTTTTCTACGACATGTCAGAGCATTAAATGAGACATAGAACATCAAAGTGACACGTGTACTTTTCAAAAAAATTAACACAAATGTATATAATAAAGATAGAGATTAGTGGATTTTTAGTCGAGAAGGGTAATTTGGTCTTTTTTAAGACTAAGGGTATTTTGGTAATTTGATGAATGAGGTTAAATTAGTAATTTAGTGTTTTTAGTGAGAATAGTTTTTTTTACTAAGTTAGTAGTAACTTGAGGTAATTATTTTGAGATGGTAATTAATGAGATGTTTTAGTGAGTTAAGTGTGTAGTAACTTTTTAGAATTAAGTGATTAGAGATTTGAGTCCCAGTAAGAATTGAGATAACTTAGCCCAATATATTGGAGTATATATAGAAAACACTAGTGCAAAAACTAGGGTTAGAAATCATTTCACTCATTTTCATAAAAGTGGCTAGAGAGAATAGAGAGAGTTGAGAGAGAAGTGAAGATAGAGAAAAAGAGAAGAACCCAAGTGAAGAGGAGAGTTGGGAATCACAAGAGGAGTGAAGATTTTGGCGGATTGTCTTAGCTTAAGAGGAAACAAGGTAAGGGGGATAGGTTTGTTCTACCTAATAAGCTTTAATCTTGTTTTTCACTTATGGGTCATATTTGTTTTGAATGAATTATGAAATTGATGATTTTGGATGTTAATTTTGGTGCTCATAATTATGTGATGATTTTGGGTATGTGAAAATTGTTGGAAACTTGTTGTTGATGCTTAAATTTTATTGTTGATATGTGTTGAATTACTTTGAGGTTTTAGCTTAAAATGGTGAAAATGATGATGTTGTTGTTGATTAATGATGAATTCATAATTTATGTGCTACGAATGTTGTTGGGTATATGTTGGTGGAAAGGAATCATGAATTTGATGATGATGGTTAAGTTGTTGTTTTTTTGGTGAATTTTAGGAAAATGGGTTTGAACATGATAATTGGTGAATTGATGATGAATGATGTTAAACTTGAATTATATCTCTTTGATATACTATGCGGTGTGTGTAAGTTCTGTTTTGGTGAAATTTAAGTGATAAGTTCATGGTTTTAAAAAGTGATTATATGTGTTTTTGAATTTTTGATAAAATGGGTAAACAATGATGATTTTGAATGGGGAATTGATGCCTTGATGTGATTTAAGTGTTTCGTTTAATCATGGATCTTTTAGCTTCTCCTGTGCTTCTGATGCTCTTTATACATGTTTAAACCTTGTTAAAAATTAATCAATGGTCTTTCACACTTGAACATATATTAGCATATCTAACTGTTCTTCAATACTTTGTTATCATCAAAACCATAGAGGAATTGCACAATCCAATTTTTTTTCCTACCACATGAACACATGGTTAATTGTCTCAACCTTGTTGCAACATCTAAGCGCACATAAATTCACTTTGATTTGAGCTCACTTCTAACAGAAAGTGAGTCATTCATAATTGTCAAGATGAAACCTTTATGTCATTATCACAAGAAATTTTTTATTTTTTTATTTCGAGATTCAAAAATTTGAAGTTTGAATTTGGTCAACTTATCGACCTTTATTTAATGTCTATTTATGAGACAGACAAACACGAGTAGAAGAGTAATGTGACCATCAATAGAGTTCATCAATAGACAATACAATTGTATTTATCACTCTTACAAAGTAACAAATAGATGTAGATAAAAAAACCCGGAATCTAACCCTTTCGCTACATTCAATCCAAATTGATGAAATGATTTTATTTATGGAAAATCAGTTGTCCTAGTCAAGAGTCAAGTCAATAGTCAAATCCATTGATACATCATAAAAAAAAAAGTCATAAATACACTCATTAAATATCATAAGGTATAAAGTTAAAAATATTTATAAAATTGTATATTTTTCCTGTCCAAATTGACCAATCAGTATTGTATTTGTTGATCGAATTTAATTCTTTTTTTTTGTTGGTATTTTTTTATGCGAAATGCTAACCGGTGCTCCGGGGCACTGGTTAAGGATATGAAAAAGGAAATTATACAGTAGTTAATACATTGAAATTGTGTAATTAATTTATAATAAAGTCAAAATCAGTTTCTTTTTAGGTAATAATTCTCTTTTATGGTATGCTTAACCAGTGCCCCGGAGTGCACCGGTTAGGAGGACCCTTTTTTTTATACCAAATTCTTTTGGTAGTTAGTCATTTAAATCCAATTCTTTATTTTTGACCAATATTTTTAGGTAGTTAATTGATTAGATTCAATTCTTTGTTTAATGTACATTGTATGAGTTACCCGATTTTTCTTATTTCCTTTTCGATAAAAGTTCGCGATTTATTCAATTCTGGCCTTCATACTTATCTCTTATGATATCTACTATCTTATATAAATAAGAACTATAGCTATATGATGATAACTCATGCATATCATTAATTTTATAGCATAACAAACACGTCATTTTGTTTTCGAAACCACATGGATTTTTCACTCACAATAATTTTCAGGTTAGATTAAATTTTTTTCTTCCCTTTTTTTGTTTTTTTCATGCGTATAGATGAATGTGTTTCAATTGAAATCTTTCGTTTGTTGTTTGTTGACATGTCTCATGTGAAGGAACCATATTACTTGTGATAGTCTAACACAAACACAACTCACTTGATGAAATGTGAATTTTACTATAAAAAAAAAAATTAGAACATATTTTGAACCCATATATTCATCAATTGATCAAAATGCATGTGATTATTGTAATTTGAGTTTCAGTTTGGCTGTAATGTATTTTTTTCCATGTTGCTTCAGGGTTTCTTTTATTTATTGAGTTCCCAGGCTACCATTCATGATGAAGTGTCTATTGAAATTGAAATAATTTTTGTAGTAATCATTGAGCCCTTGTAACATACTTGTATGTATTCATCAATCAATCAAAATGTAGTAGAGCATAAATACACTCTTTGGTTTGTTGCTAGGGTGGTGTTGTGTGGGTTTTCTTAGTTCTTATGCTTCATAGCCTTATACTTGTATTGTATTTATGCCATTATCTTGGGCATTTCTTGTGCTCATGATAGAGGTTACTAGTAAATTTATTTGATGATTAAAAAAATGATAATTTGTCTAATGTGCTTTGATTAAATTGTATTATTTTTGAAAAGGAGCATCATATTTTGGTTTCAATAGTACTGTACCAACACTGAACTATATTTTTTGTCAAAAAAGAAACATTGAATTATATTTAGGGGTGTAAGCGGTTCGGACTAAACCGATGAAACCGAAAGTCCAAACCGAACCAAACCGAAAAAATATCCGACCTTGTTTGGTTCGGTTTGAAACCGATCCGAACCAATCAAAATCGATCTAGTTTGGTTTGGTTCATGGTTTTTCATTTCGAGATCCGTGAAACAGATGAACCAATCCGATGATAACCCCACTCCTTATTTTACTAATATTATCCTACCTCACACAAACTTATGGTTAATTCCAAAATTAAAGTCCAACATAAAATACTTTTTAATCCATTCACTTTCTCTCATCATTATCTTCATCTCATCTCATCAGTCAAACTCTTTCATTTCTACTAAAAAATAAACCCTAGCCATCAACCACACCAAACCAATTGTTCATCACCACCGGCCACCGCTGCGATCGTTTATCTCTTGGTTAGTTTTATCATGTTTATGCCATTGATTTGTTATTTTGACTATGTTTTAATTTTAGGATGTGCTTTTTGGAATTTTTGTGTTTGTTGATGAATGATGCATGTATGTATCATGGATGATTGAAATATTTAAGTTTGATGAAGTTGTTTTTGAAGAATGATGGATGAATGAATTTTGGATCATATGTATGAAATATTGAGTAAGGTTAGTTATGAAAAGTTGTTTGAAAAATAGAGAACATGAAAAAACAAAATATGAAATATGTCATACCCCAATTTTTGACCTAACATCCTACATTCATACATTGTCTGACCCTGAATAGCCTTTGACTTTTCAAAGGAAATTTCAGCAGAAAGGTATCTTAAAATACCTCATGTTTGGTTCCGAGTCGGGCCCTCTTCGCTCTTTATATTTTTATAATTTTAGTTTTCTTTATTTTTTTATTATTTGTTATTTACTCTTTAATTTCCATCTTTTATTTAATTTTATAATTTTAGTTTTTATTTCCAATTTTTATTTTAGCTTTTAATTAGTCATTTTTCATATTTTATTTTAGTTTATTGTCCAAGTAAAAAAAAACCAAAGTGTCAATGAGTCCAAAATTAAGTGTCCAGGGGTCTAAAATATTTTTCCTCCAAGTCATGCCATAATCAGTGTAGAGTCAAAACTTTCTTCCCATTTTTCATCAGGAGCGCGTTTCATCATCAATACCTCTTCTCACTTTTTTGATTTATTAGTCTTTTTTTTTAAACTTTTAGTTTTTATTTTTATCTTTCATTTTTATTCAGTCTTCATTTTTATATTTTTTTATTTTACCATTTTGTTTTTATTTTTTTCGTTTAATTACTTCTTTAGGTTTTTATTAACTTTTTTTAATGAGTCCAAAAATTGTCAAAAAATATAGTGTCAAGGTCCAATTTTTTTCTTTCTCAAGTGTGCCACCAATCATGCCATTTTTACATGTCAACTCTCCCATTTGAAAAATCATTCAAATCACATTCTAAAACCATCAATCTCATTCAAATCCCCATCAAAGTGCATTAAACCAATTTTCCATTTTTCATCAACCTTAGAACCTATAAATAGAGCTCTCATCCTTCACAATTTGACACACCAAAAAGTTCTCTTGAGTTGTCAAAGAACTTTTCTCTCTTCTCCCTCATTTAGCTTGTGTTGACGAGCTATTCTTTTCTTCTCCCTCTTTTTTCTGTCCCTTCGGAATAAGTCCCTTCGGAATTTTGTCCCTTCAGTAATTTTGTCCCTTCGGTTGTCCTTTCCTTTTATTTTCTTTTATTTTCTTGCATTTTATTTCTTTTTAGCATTTTATTTTATTTCTATTTAGCATTTTAATTATTGTCATTTATTTTCCAGCAATTAGAATGTATTTAGGTCCAATGTAAATATAAATGAGAAAAGTGTGTGTGTGTGTGTGTGTGTGTGTCTTTTATTTCTTTACTGCTTTATATATATCAAAAAAATACAAAAAAATTAGATTAGGGATTTTGTGGTGATCCAACGTCACTACAAAAATCCACGCGCTTTTAAATTTATTGCTCCGTTAGCTTAATTTTCATTAATTATTCAAAAATAACAAAAACATGCAAATAACCAAAAATTCAAAAATATTTTCATAATAAACCTTGATTTTCAATCAAGTGATCGTTCTTTTTATTTTCTTTCTTAATCAAATATCAAATCAATTTTAATCATATTTTAAGTCTACTTTCTTTCAATATAAAAAACACAAACAAATTCTTTTTGCCACTTGGCTTTTCTCTTTTAAAACTTTTTTCAAAACTAATAAAAAACACACAACAAATCAAACGTCATTTTCTTAACCCCGAACTACGTGATTTTGATCCTTCACGGGTACGTAGGCAGAGGACTCGTCCTTTCAAATCAAATTAAAATCAACCTTTTCTTTTCTTTTTTTCAATCACTATTTGTATTCATTTTTTTTTCTTTTAAAAAAGCAAGCAAGTTTATAGCACAAAAATTTAAATAAAATCAAGAGGTTCTCGTAGAGTACTACGAATATTTAGGGTGCTAATACCTTCCTTAAATATAACCAACCCCCGGACCCCCCAATTTAAATAAATTTTTTCAAAGTCGTGAAATAAAATAGTGAGTCAAAAGCTAATCAAATAGCCTTGATCTCCGAAAAATGACGCGACAGAAATGGCGACTTCACTGGGGATACCTTAAGTGGGTTAAGCCTAACTTGGCTTTGTTTAAAATTTTGTGCTTTAAACTTGCTTAAAAAAAATCAAAAAATAAAAGATGGAAATTACGAGTATATTTGTTCTTCCTTCTTCTTTCTCCTTTCTTAAAACGTGAGTGGTGAGATAAGTCCTACACCCGGGCTTGAGTGAAAAATAAGATAGGACGGGGTACGATCATAGTGCCATACCAGGAGCGGTCCTGCGATATGTGTGCATGTGATATAACTCCACTCAACGTGGGTTTCAAGAGTAGTACTATGTCACCATGAGCAGTCGTGATTGGCATTATTATTTTTGAAATCCTTCAAACGTTGAGAACCTTTAGATCACCCTTAACCCATCTGGGCCTCTTTTAGGACGTAGTGCGGTGGCTAAACCAAGAGCAGTCTTGACTTTAGTCGTCACGCGATACTACACTCAAACTAGACTTCCTTGCGAATATTATTGGACTAGGAGCAGTCCTACGCACCGATATGTTCATAAGGTTAGTTGTAATTTGGGAACTTGGTAGAACCTTTGTTACAAGTGCAATCCAAAACCATAGTCCTTACATAATGGCGTTGTTACCCTTGACTCAAACATGTGACTTAACCTCACCATAATTTCACCATTTGTGTTAGCATAATCATGCATACATGCATTCATTCATAAAACAAATTCTTTTTCTCATTAAAAAAAATATCGAAGGACTTAAACAAGTTTTTTTTGTAAACATTGTAGATATGACTACTAGGAGTATTAAGAAGTATAGCTTCCAAAGCCAAGATCTGGAAAGCTTGAGGAGTTTGGGAGATGTCATCACTAATCGAGCGAGGTTTCAATCTCACCATGGGAAGTTGCTCAAGATTCTCAATACAAAGTTCGACGAAGGGATCCTCAAGACTCTGGTCCAATTCTACGATCCTCGTCTCCACTGCTTCACCTTCCCGGACTACCAGCTTGTCCCCACCCTTGAAGAGTATTCCTACTTGGTCGGCTTACCAGTACTTGACAGAATACCTTTCAGTGGTCTCGAGGGGCCCCCTACAGCATCCGATATTGCAAAAGCCCTTCACCTCAAGATATCCGACATAACTGATAACCTCACTACCAAAGGGAAAGAGAAAATCCAGGGGCTAACTTCCAAATTCCTAATCAGTAAAGCCAACATTTTTGCTGCATCAAAGAATACCCTTGCTTTCGAGTCCATCCTGGCCTTGCTCATCTATGGCCTTGTGCTTTTCCCCAACGTTAATGGTTTCGTCGATGCTAATGCCATCCAAATTTTCCTCACCAAAAACCCTGTCCCAACTCTCCTTGCTGATACTTACCACTCCATCCACCATAGAACCGATAAGCAGGGCGGAACCATATCCTTTGTTATGCACCTTTACTCTATAGGTGGTACATCTCACACCTACCCCAATTCTACCTCTCCAAAGACAAAGCTATATACTCAGAGAAAATCATGTCCCTTGCTCCAGCCGATGTAGTTTGGTACAACCCAGCTTACGATACCGGAACCATCATTGACTCATGTGGAGACTTCGGTAATGTGCCTCTCCTCGGTATTCATGGGGGAATCAGCTACAACCCTATCCTAGCTAGACGCCAGTTTGGGTATCCTATGAAAGAAAAGCCTTGCAACATTGCACTAGAGGGCACATTCTATCTCAACCTCACCGATAGCAAGGGTATGAGAGACCAGTTCATGAAATCTTGGCGTACCATCCGCAGAAAAAACAGCAATCAATTGGGGGATAAGTCAGACCTCACTTATGAAACCTATACCCAATGGGTTATCGATAGAGCTGCCGAGTATATGATGCCTTACCCTATACCGAGGTACTTGTCCTCAACCACTCCAACAATACCTTTACCCCTACCCCTTAGTACCCAAGAAAAGTACCAAGAGAAAATGGTTGACTTAAACCGTGTGTGTACCACTTGGAAAAGGAAGTACGAGGAAACTATGTCTGAAGTAGGGGACAAAGATGTGGAAATACTGCAGCTCAAGCATGAGCTCCTCAACAAAGAGCGACAATTGATCGAGAAAAACGCTCAGATACAAGCTCAAAGTGCGAGGCTTGCACAATTTATCAGCAAGAAGGAGTGCATGGATTTCTTCGCAGGGGTGCACCCAGATTTCGAGGAATAGTCTACTACAAGAGCTCAAGAGTTTCCTAGTTGATTCACCACTTTATGTTATTTCCTAACTTTTTGTGATGTACTTTGGAGTCTATCCTTTTGCTCAGTTTTGTTAAAAGGGAGTTATCTTATAGTACTTTAATTAGTCAATGAATTTTTCGATTATGATGTTTACAAATTTGCTTTTATAAGTCCTTCGAAAAAAAAAGTGTCTATTTTTGCATAAGCATCATGCATCATTTTGCATTTCATAGTCTCGATTCCGAGTCTCACAAGATTTCTTTTCCATAAAAGGTCAATCTGTCTCAAAAGTGGTCCGACTGTCCTCGTCCAAGGCCAACTCGCAGCTACAACACTCGTGCAAACAAAAAGAGTGAACGTATCAATTTGAACAAGAGACCACAACGCTCCAGGCCGAATCAAAGCAGCCGCAGTTCCAGCAAAGGCTCGAATGCCAACGTCAACAGCAGCCTCAACAACAGGCTCCAAGGATGCAGTTTGACCCAATCCCAATGACATATGCGGAGCTGCTTCCCATCTTGCTCATGAAGAATCTTGTCCAAACTAGAAAGCCCCATCGGGTTCCTAACAGGTTGCCGGTTTGGTATCAACCTGACCTCTCATGTGCCTTTCATCAAGGAGCACCCGGCCACGACATCGAGCACTGTTTCTCTTTGAAGATTGAAGTCCAGAAGCTGATTGAAGCCAATATCTTGCTTCTGGAAGATTAAATTCGGACGTACAAGTTAATCCACTGCCGAATTATGTTACCTAGTATTGTGACACATGGAGTGGATAGCCGCAATTAGGTCGCTTTTGATGTTCCTTCTACTACTCATCTGTTCAAATAATGTGTTTGTTTGTTGTTTGCTGCTTTTCAAAAATTCTTTCGTCCCGCCCGAGATGAAAGTGAACTTGTGTAGGGATTTTTGCTTTAAGTATTTCCATCACTGATAAAAAAGTCGTTTTGATCCCGGCTTTGTTTTTATTTTGTGCTTTTTCTGGAAAAATAGTAATACAAAAAAACCCAAAAAATAATCATCTTCAAATATCTGCATAATCATAACTTATACTTACTTGTCAAAATCAATAATCAAATCATGCATTAATAAACCCGTTGAACACATTAACCTTATACTATCTTCCAACTTTGAGTTCCTTGTATCCGAAGCTCCTGATGAAATCTCTCGCACACTGGGGCATCTTAGCCGTTGAAGTTGCAAACAAAAATCAAGAAGATTGTCCAGAAGATGGCAGTCGCTTACAAAGATTGGCCCGAGATGTTATCGTCTACACTTCATGAGTATCATACTCCAGTACACATTTCAACAGGGGCAACCCCCCTCCTTCCCCAATATGGAACATGGAGGTCGTGCTTCTCGTGGAAGTCGAAGTCCCGTGAATAGGAGTTCTGCTAAAGTCCAAGCTTCATCGAATTTAAACGAACGACGACCTGGTGCAAATATATCAAAAGAGGTTTGAAACAAGCTTCTAACCAGAAGGTTCGTCCCCATGAAATTCAAGGAGACTTCATGCCTAAAAATGTACTATTTTTCCAACCAGACTCCAGGGGCAAGTGGACGCCTAACTATGAAGGCCCATGTGCAATGACTTTCACAATTATGGATGGTGACAAACTCACATGTTCTAAGAAGGTCGGTGCAGTCAAGAAATACTTTGTCAAAAATAACAGCTCGATATGTCGCAAATCTTAAAAAGTGGCCTAGGCAAAAATGAGCGTCTCGGTGGACTGAAAACCTGAAAGGGCGGTCCAGGCAAAAATTAGAGACAAAAAAAAATGATGATTATCCTGATAGATTGAAAACCCGAAAGGGCGATCTATGCAAAAGTTAAGGATCAAAAGACAAAGTAACTGCATCTGGTCAGGTACAATCCACTTGGGGCATACCTGTTGTCAAAGAACCGCCGATCCGAAGCATGAGGCGCATCTGCTATCAAAGAACCTCCGATTCGATGCATCTGCAGACCAAAGACTCGGAACTGGGGCATTCAAAGTTGTCAGGGAGTATAACGGTTATTGTGTTCAATGTACCCTTCCCATATATTTACCATTTTCCAAATTTTTCAAAGATCCGTGGAGCAATGCCATTGGTAGGCCACCACTCAATTCATCAAATTCGAGCCTGTGTCCATTTATTTGGAACTCTCATTTATTCTATTTGCAAAATTTCTTCTATTTTTGATGGCAATACTTGAAGCAAAAATTTTCAAAATACAAAAACCTTTTTTACATCTTTTGAAAAGTGTGAACAACAAACGCACTCTCTTTGAACTTGTGAGTAGTCGAAGCGTACATCAGCATCAGCACTCTCTTTAAACACAATGGAGGGGACCTCTGCTTCAAGCAAGATGCTTTCACAGTCAAAAAAATATACAAAAAATGATACAAAAAATCAATGCTCGCAAAGTCGAAAAACCTGAAAAGGCGGCTTAGGCAATAGAGAGCGTCCCGGTGGACTGAAAAACCCGAAAGGGCGGTCCAGGCAAAAATTAGGGGCACAAAAAAGGAATATACTCCCGATGGACTGAAAACCCGAAAGGGCGGTCCAGGCAAAAGTTAGGGATTTTCAAAGAAAAATACAAAAATGACTGTTGAAGCATGTTAGGTAAAGAGCACTCTGCGCCGGTTTACAAATGGCGGCTTCTTCCAAACTTTTGGTACGACAATGGGCTTTCTCCTCAAGATTCATCAGTTGCTATTCATCGGCTGCTACCTTGTGCCAGGTTTTACACCATCAACGGCTCGATTTGTTCACAATAATATCATCTCCAAGGAAGTTTGCCGAGTGTTTGTACTACGATGTCAGTCTGCCTCCCATCTTACCTGTCTTGTCCCGTTTCATCGAGTCGCCTGTCATATACAGTTCATACAATCATACGAGTTACATTCATACATCCATACAATCATACATTCATACATTAATACTTTCACACATTCATACACTCACGCATACACAACATATACACAGTATCATTCACACATGATCACATTAGTCACCAAATTCTTGTTTCGGTCGTGTCTCCTCAGTTCGTTCTTTACTTATCATTGCGTCAAGCAGCAAGTTTCTATACCTGAACATCTGACATCTACCTTCTCATCATCAAAAGTGTCATCCCCAGTGTGTCTGGTCCAGAGATGTCACTCATTATAAGCCCGTTGGATTTCGGCGAACTCTTACAAAGCCCAGTGGATTCTGGCCAACTTTTTTCAAAAGCCGAGTGGATTCTCGCAAAAGCCAAGTGGATTCTGGCAAACTTTTATCAAAAGCCGAGTGGATTCTCGCAAAAGCCGAGTGGATTCTCGCAAACATTATCAAAAGCCGAGTGGATTCTCGCAGACCTTATCAAAGCCCGGTGGATTCCGGCACACCCTTTGCAAAAGCCGAGTGGATTCTCGCAAATGTTTACCAAGCCGAGTGGATTCTCGCAAATGTTTATCAAAAGCCGAGTGGATTCTCGCAAATGTTTATCAAAAGCCGGGTGGATTCTCGCAAACGTTTACCTTGTTTCAAGCTGCTAGTCCTAAACAACGGACCGCTTGAGTTTACCTTTTAATCTTGTTTCAAGCCGCCAGTCCAAAACAACGGACCGCTTGAGTTTACCTTTTTGTCTTGTTTCAAGCTGCCAGTCCTAAACAACGGACCGCTTGAGTTTACCTTTTTTTTGTCTTGTTTCAAGCTGCTAGTCCAAAACAACGGACCGCTTGTGTCTACATTTTGTCTTGTTTCAGGCTGTCAGTCCTAAACAACGGACTGCTTGAGTTTACCTTTTGTCTTGTTTCAAGCTGCTAGTCCTAAACAACGGACCGCTTGAGTTTACCTTTCGTCATGGTCAGTTCCAACCAATGAACAGTTTGAAATCACATTTTATTTTCTCCAGTTTCATCCCCAGCTTAGCTGTTCAAGTGATATCGCTAACAATGTTTTGTTTTCATTAAGCTATCATTCCAAACCGATACGGTAGTAGACAATCTCTTCCCCAGTGAAACTGCAATTCCCCAGCGGAGTCGGATCCCTTTCTTTAACAAATTGGGTATCCCGTTGTTTGTTTCTCGTCGCAGTCAAATCATCTTGGCCGTCCTGCGTTCATAATTGCATCATGAGCATTTCACAACATCTTAGGTCAAAAATTGGTGTACTTTTGTATTTAAGTCTCTTCGTCCCGTCAACTCAAAGATTTCATCTTCAAATCTCCGGACGAAGAAAACTTAAATAGGGGCATCTGTCATACCCCAATTTTTGACCTAACATCCTACATTCATACATTGTCTGACCCTGAATAGTCTTTGACTTTTCAAAGGAAATTTCAGCAGAAAGGTATCTTAAAATACCTCATGTTTGGTTCCGAGTCGGGCCCTCTTCGCTCTTTATATTTTTATAATTTTAGTTTTCTTTATTTTTTTATTATTTGTTATTTACTCTTTAATTTCCATCTTTTATTTAATTTTATAATTTTAGTTTTTATTTCCAATTTTTATTTTAGCTTTTAATTAGTCATTTTTCATATTTTATTTTAGTTTATTGTCCAAGTAAAAAAAAACCAAAGTGTCAATGAGTCCAAAATTAAGTGTCCAGGGGTCTAAAATATTTTTCCTCCAAGTCATGCCATAATCAGTGTAGAGTCAAAACTTTCTTCCCATTTTTCATCAGGAGCGCGTTTCATCATCAATACCTCTTCTCACTTTTTTGATTTATTAGTCTTTTTTTTTAAACTTTTAGTTTTTATTTTTATCTTTCATTTTTATTCAGTCTTGATTTTTATATTTTTTTATTTTACCATTTTGTTTTTATTTTTTTCGTTTAATTACTTCTTTAGGTTTTTATTAACTTTTTTTAATGAGTCCAAAAATTGTCAAAAAATATAGTGTCAAGGTCCAATTTTTTTCTTTCTCAAGTGTGCCACCAATCATGCCATTTTTACATGTCAACTCTCCCATTTGAAAAATCATTCAAATCACATTCTAAAACCATCAATCTCATTCAAATCCCCATCAAAGTGCATTAAACCAATTTTCCATTTTTCATCAACCTTAGAACCTATAAATAGAGCTCTCATCCTTCACAATTTGACACACCAAAAAGTTCTCTTGAGTTGTCAAAGAACTTTTCTCTCTTCTCCCTCATTTAGCTTGTGTTGACGAGCTATTCTTTTCTTCTCCCTCTTTTTTCTGTCCCTTCGGAATAAGTCCCTTCGGAATTTTGTCCCTTCGGTAATTTTGTCCCTTCGGTTGTCCTTTCCTTTTATTTTCTTTTATTTTCTTGCATTTTATTTCTTTTTAGCATTTTATTTTATTTCTATTTAGCATTTTAATTATTGTCATTTATTTTCCAGCAATTAGAATGTATTTAGGTCCAATGTAAATATAAATGAGAAAAGTGTGTGTGTGTGTGTGTGTGTGTGTCTTTTATTTCTTTACTGCTTTATATATATCAAAAAAATACAAAAAAATTAGATTAGGGATTTTGTGGTGATCCAACGTCACTACAAAAATCCACGCGCTTTTAAATTTATTGCTCCGTTAGCTTAATTTTCATTAATTATTCAAAAATAACAAAAACATGCAAATAACCAAAAATTCAAAAATATTTTCATAATAAACCTTGATTTTCAATCAAGTGATCGTTCTTTTTATTTTCTTTCTTAATCAAATATCAAATCAATTTTAATCATATTTTAAGTCTACTTTCTTTCAATATAAAAAACACAAACAAATTCTTTTTGCCACTTGGCTTTTCTCTTTAAAACTTTTTTCAAAACTAATAAAAAACACACAACAAATCAAACGTCATTTTCTTAACCCCGAACTACGTGATTTTGATCCTTCACGGGTACGTAGGCAGAGGACTCATCCTTTCAAATCAAATTAAAATCAACCTTTTCTTTTCTTTTTTTCAATCACTATTTGTATTCATTTTTTTTCTTTTAAAAAAGCAAGCAAGTTTATAGCACAAAAATTTAAATAAAATCAAGAGGTTCTCGTAGAGTACTACGAATATTTAGGGTGCTAATACCTTCCTTAAATATAACCAACCCCCGGACCCCCCAATTTAAATAAATTTTTTCAAAGTCTTGAAATAAAATAGTGAGTCAAAAGCTAATCAAATAGCCTTGATCTCCGAAAAATGACGCGACAAAATACAATTATACAAAGTTCTCTGAAATATTTTTGTGAGAATATGAATTTTTTTAATTATATTATTAAACAAACCGATCAACTGAACCAATCCAAACCGAACCAAACCGATTAGTTTGGTTCGGTTTCTGTTTTAAAAAACAGTGAAAACCGAACCAATCCGAACCGATGAAGATTTCATTGGTTCGGACATTTTTTTGACTGAAAACCAATCCAAACCGAACCGTTACACCCCTTATATTTATGATTTGCAGAAATTTAAATTCCAAAAATATTGGAGGAACGGTGAATCCATTATTGTTATTGACGTTCTCAAAGAAGGTACAAGATCGAGTTGGAAGCCAATGGTTACTTGGAGAGCGTTGTGTGGAAATTCATCTTCAGGTGTCAGCGTAAATGCTAACTCAGAAAAGGTAAAGGCCATTGATTACATGGCTAGGTGTGAGGTTTGTTTTCTTTGGCTACTTTTGATGATTTTCTTCTATATGTCACTAGTATCATATAAAATAGTTAAATTTGAATTGTGTAAGTCTAAGACATATAAAGGTTGGTCAAATGGAAAAATACTAATATTAATAGGAGCCCTAAAACAAATATGTATTCAGGGGAAAAAAATTTCTGCTCACATTTCTAGAAAATCACACATGTTTTCATTTGTGATGTCTAATTTCCCTTAAAGAATATATTTCAATTGTATTAACAAGAGTGAGTCTTTCATTGTTGGCGTTTTTTTATCGTTACATTTCATTTGGTGATGTTTGTTCTTGCGCTTTAGAATAACATGTAACTTTAATTGTCATTTAGTTCTTCATATTATACTCCCCTAACCCATAAAGGAACCAGGACGCACAAGCTAGTTTTGAAAAGGCCCAATAGGGTTATTTTAATTTGTTTTCTTTAAATGGAGCAGAATCAACTATCAAACTTTTGAATAACCAAATTTTATCATATCCACAAACATCTCTAGCATATCATTTCTAGTCCTCATTCCTATCCTTCTACATTGTCTTTCATTCTTTCTGTCTGGTTAGTGTTTCTAAGTCTCTTCTATGTTATTATATGTTTATGGTCCACTTGTCTTATTTGAAGTTAGTCCCCACTTGCATCTCTGTCACTTGATTTCTTGTGTTATTGATACACTCATTGATTTATCATTTCAATCATGAACTATTTTAAAACTCATATACCATGTATCAGATTATAAGTTTTTGTCTATGTTGTTGGTTTTTTTTTTACTTCAAACGCCGTTTTTATGACTCATAATAAGATTTTATTTTCCGAATAGAAAATAGTTCTTCTGATTGATGATTCGAAAACCTCAGTTATGCTAAAATATTATTTCATGAATGTACAAAATAAGATGTGCATAGATCTTGGATGGATCGACTATACAATAAAAGATCTTGAGTGGGTCGACTATAGAAAAAAAAGATCTTGAGTGGATCGATATACATTCCCAAGAATAATGACAAAAAACTCTTGTGCTTTGAATTTATTCAATGAAGTGCCTTTTCCTGCTTAAGTATATTCATGAGTTTTGACGTTTAACATTATTATGGTTTAATGTTTTAATATTTCTTTGATCCTTTTGTGAATGTATCAGTAATAAATTTCTAGGAAAATCATATGCTTCGTGCTATATTTTGGCTTGTACCCAAGAATCTAGTCAATGATCTAACAGACTCAGGTTTTCCTAATAATCAACAAATAAGTCTACCAGAT
The DNA here is from genome assembly GCF_051527215.1 of Medicago sativa. Lineage (NCBI taxonomy): Eukaryota > Viridiplantae > Streptophyta > Magnoliopsida > Fabales > Fabaceae > Medicago > Medicago sativa. The sequence goes on from NC_140751.1 coordinate 35,979,326, forward strand.
CACATATATGTTTCTTCTTCTTATTCTTCTTAAGGTGATGAAAGTGACCTATCTAATGATGACACACCTTAGAATTCAGCCCTTTATGACCTTGTGACAAATGGAGATAGTCGGGATCAACTTACCCTAGATCCTCTTTGGTGTATACCTCCAAGTTCAGCTCCTAGAGTTTTTCCAGTAAAGCTCGGGAGTGGTGACGCGATATATCTTGTAATGATTTAGAGGATCTTTTTTCTTGAGAAACATCCTCTTGATCACCACAAGATATATCGTGTTGCCACTCCCAAGCTTTCTAACAAACAAAAGAATTTAGTAGGATATGTTCATGTATTTCTTCATATTTTTTCTTTGTTGGAATTAATCTCCATTTAGAACAAGAATTACATTGAACAGTGAACACGCCAACTACTTGGAAAACTCTAGGATCTAAACTTGGAGGTATACACCAAAAAGGATCCGGGGTAAGTTGATATTGATCGTCTCCATTTGTCACAAGGTCATAAAAACTAAATTCTTAGGCGTGTCATCATTAGAGAGGTCACTTTCATCACTTGAAGAATAAGAAGAAGAAGAAACATAAATGTGATCTAAAACACTTATTTGTTGATAATTGGAAAAGTTGAGCATCTTAGGTCACCGACTATATTCTTCAGTGCAAGCCAAAATATAGCATGATGCATTTGATTTTCCTAGAAATCTAGTACCTAATACATTCAAAAAGGGATCAAAGAAATAATAAAACAATAAACCATAATATTATTAAACATCAAACTTTATGAATATACTTAAGCAGAAAAAAAAGTGCTTTCTTGAATAAATTCAACGCACAAGATATTATTATTTGTCATTATTCTTGGGATTGTATATCAATCCACTCAAGATCTTTCTATAGCCGATCCATTCAATATCTTTTTACTCTGTCGTTGATCCACCCAAGATCTATGCATATCTTCTTTTGTCCATTCATTAATTAACAAATAAACATTGTCGAGGTTTTCGAATCATGAATCAGAAGAACTATTTTCTAGCTCGTAAATCATATCTTATTATGAATCATAAAAACGACATCTGAAGTAAGAACAAGCAACATACGCAAAAACTTATAAGCTGATACATCATGTATGAATTTCAAAATAGTTCAAGATTGAAATGATAAATCAATGAGAGTAGTAATAACACAACAAATTAGCAGAAAGAGGGCAAGTGGGGACTGTCTTAAAACAAGACAAATATGAACAATAAACATAGAATAATAGAGAAGAAACTTGGAAGCACTATGGCACCATTTGAGGCTTTGTATGGAAATAGGTGTATGACTCTGTAGTGTTGGTATGTGTCAAGAGAAAGTACTTTGTTAGGAACGGAAGTTGTGCAAGAGACTACGAAAAAGTTTAAGATGATTAAGGAGAAGATGAAAGTGTCTCAGAGTAGGCAGAAGAGTTATCATGATAAGAGGATGAAGGATATTGAGTTTCAAGTTGGAGATCATGTGTTTTTGAAAGTTAACCATGTAACCGGTGTTGGGCGTGCTTTGAGGCATAGGAAGTTGACACCGCGTTTTGTTGAACCGTTTGAGATCAACGAGAAGATTAGAGCAGTAGCGTATCAGATTGAGTTACCACCTGCGTTGTCGAATTTGCTTAGTGTATTTCATGTATCTCAGTTGAAGAAGTATGTGTATGATCCGTCGCATGTGATTCAAATGGATGATTTGGAAGTAAGGGATAATTTAACCGTTGAGACTTTGTCGGTGAGGATTGAAGATCGCGAAGTTAAGCGCAAAAGAGGAAAAGTGATTGTATTGGTGAAAGTGATTTGGTTTTGACCAACCGGTGAGAGCGCTACTTGGGAGTCAGAGTGTCGGATGAAGGACGTATCCAGAGTTGTTTTCTTCAGGTAATCTTCGAGGTAGAAAATTTTGTAAGTGAGGGAGAGTTGTAACAACCCGTTTTTCGTTAGGATTATTTTATTTATTTTATATGAGTTTAATGGCTTGTTTGTGTATTTGATTTGAGATTAGTGGATTTTTAGTCGAGAAGGGTAATTTGGTCTTTTTTAAGACTAAGGGTATTTTGGTAATTTGATGAATGAGGTTAAATTAGTAATTTAGTGTTTTTAGTGAGAATAGTTTTTTTTACTAAGTTAGTAGTAACTTGAGGTAATTATTTTGATATGGTAATTAATGAGATGTTTTAGTGAGTTAAGTGTGTAATAACTTTTTAGAATTAAGTGATTAGAGATTTGAGTCCCAATAAGAATTGAGATAACTTAGCCCAATAGATTGGAGTATATATAGAAAACACTAGTGCAAAAACTAGGGTTAGAAATCATTTCACTCATTTTCATAAAAGTGGCTAGAGAGAATAGAGAGAGTTGAGAGAGAAGTGAAGATAGAGAAAAAGAGAAGAACCCAAGTGAAGAGGAGAGTTGGGAATCACAAGAGGAGTGAAGATTTTGGTGGATTGTCTTAGCTTAAGAGGAAACAAGGTAAGGGGGATAGGTTTGTTCTACCTAATAAGCTTTAATCTTGTTTTTCACTTATGGGTCATATTTGTTTTGAATGAATTATGAAATTGATGATTTTGGATGTTAATTTTCGTGCTCATAATTAAGTGATGATTTTGGGTATGTGAAAATTGTTGGAAACTTGTTGTTGATGCTTAAATTTTATTGTTGATATGTGTTGAATTACTTTGAGATTTTAGCTTAAAATGGTGAAAATGATGACGTTGTTGTTGATTAATGATGAATTCATAATTTATGTGCTACGAATGTTGTTGGGTATATGTTGGTGGAAAGGAATCATGAATTTGATGATGGTGGTTAAGTTGTTGTTTTTTGGTTAAGTTTAGGAAAATGGGTTTGAACATGATAATTGGTGAACTGATGATGAATGGTGTTAAACTTGAATTATATCTCTTTGATATACAATGCGGTGTGTGTAAGTTCTGTTTTGGTGAAATTTAAGTGATAAGTTCATGGTTTTAAAAAGTGATTATATGTGTTTTTGAATTTTTGATAAAATGGGTAAACAATTATGATTTTGAATGGAGAATTGATGCCTTGATGTGATTTAAGTGTTTCGTTTAATCATGGATTAAGTTTGAAAATGATTTAAGAGTCTTTTAGCTTCTCCTATGCTTCTGATGCTCTTTATACATGTTTAAACCTTGTTAAAAATTAATCAATGGTCTTTCACACTTGAACATATATTAGCATATCTAAATGTTCTTCAATACTTTGTTATCATCAAAACTCTAGAGGAATTGTACAATCCAATTTTTTTTTCCTACCACATGAACACATGGTTAATTGTCTCAACTTTGTTGCAACATCTAAGCGCACATAAATTCACTTTGATTTGAGCTCACTTCTTATAGAAAGTGAGTCATTCATAATTGTCAAGATGAAATCTTTATGTCATTATCACAAGAATTTTTTTATTTTTTTATTTCGAAATTCAAAAATTTGAAGTTTGAATTTGGTCAACTTATCGACCTTTATTTAATGTCTACTTGTGAAAGAGACAAACACGAGTAGAAGAGTAATGTGACCATCAATAGAGTTCATCAATAGACAATACAATTATATTTTATCGCTCTTACAAAGTAACAAATAGATGCAGATAAAAAAACCCGGAATCTAACCCTTTCGCGCTACATTCAATCCAAATTGATGAAATGATTTTATTTAATGGAAAATCAGTTGTCCTAGTCAAGAGTCAAGTCAATAGTCAAATCCATTGATACACCATAAAAAAAAGTCATAAATACACTCATTAAATATCATAAGGTATAAAGTTAAAAATATTTATAAAATTGTATATTTTTCCTGTCCAAATTGACCAATCAGTATTGTATTTGTTGATCGAATTTAATTCTTTTTTTTTGTTGGTATTTTTTTTATGGGAAATGCTAACCTGTGCCCCGAGGCACTGGTTAAGGATATGAAAAATGAAATTATAGAGTAGTTAATACATTGAAATTGTCTAATTAATTTATAATAAAGTCAAAATCAGTTTCCTTTTAGGTAATAATTCTCTTTTATGGTATACTTAACCAGTGCCCCGGGATGCACCGGTTAGCAGGACCCTTTTTTTATACCAAATTCTTTTGGTAGTTAGTCATTTAAATCCAATTCTTTATTTTTGACCAATATTTTAAGGTAGTTAATTGATTAGATTCAATTCTTTGTTTAAAGTACATTAGTTACCCGATTTTTCTTATTTCCTTTTCGATAAAAGTTTGCGAATTATTCAATTCTGGCCTTCATACTTATCTCTTATGATATCTACTATCCTATATAAATAAGAACTATAGCTATATGATGATAACTCATGCATATTATTAATTTTATAGCATAACAAACACATCATTTTGTTTTCTAAACCACATGGATTTTTCACTCAATAATTATCAGGTTAGATTAAATTTTTTTTTCTTCCCTTTTTTTGTTTTTTTCATGCGTATAGATGAATGTGTTTCAATTGAAATCTTTCGTTTGTTGTTTGTTGACATGTCTCATGTGAAGGAACCATATTACTTGTGATAGTCTAACACAAACACAACTCACTTGATGAAATGTGAATTTTACTATAAAAAAAAATTAGGAACATATTTTGAACCCATATATTCATCAATTGATCAAAATGCATGTGATTATTGTAATTTGAGTTTCAGTTTAGCTGTAATGTATTTTTTTCCATGTTGCTACAGGGTTTCTTTTATTTATTGAGTTCCCAGGCTACCATTCATGATGACGTTCTCAAAGAAGGTACAAGATCGAGCTGGAAGCCAATGGTTACTTGGAGAGCATTGTGTGGAAATTTATCTTCAGGTGTCAGCGTAAATGCTAACTCAGAAAATGTAAAGGCCATTGATTACATGGCTAGTTGTGAGGTTTGTTTTCTTTGGCTACTTTTGATGATTTTCTTCTATTTGTCACTAGTATCATATAAAATTGTTAAATCTGAATTGTGTAAGTCTAAGACATTTAAAGGTGGGTCAAATGTAAAAATAATAATATTAATAGGAGCCCTAAAACAAATATGTATTTAGGGGGAAAATTTGTCTGCTCTCATTTCTAGAAAATCACACATGTTTTCATTTTGTGATGTCTAATTTCCCTTAAAGAATATATTTCGATTGTATTAACAAGAGTGAGTCTTTCATTGTTGGCGTTTTTTTATAGTTACATTTCATTTGATGATGTTTGTTCTTGCGCTTTAGAATAACATGTAACTTTAATTGTCATTTCGTTCTTCATATTATACTCCCCCAACCCATAAAGGAACCAGGACGCACAAGCTAGTTTTGAAAAGGCCCAATAGGGTTATTTTAATTTGTTTTCTTTAAATGGAGCAGAATCAACTATCAAACTTTTGATTAACCAAATTTTATCATATCCACAAACATCTCTAGCATATCATTTCTAGTCCTCATTCCTATCCTTCTACATTGTCTTTCATTCTTTCTGTCTGGTTAGTGTTTCTAAGTCTCTTCTATGTTATTATATGTTTATGGTCCACTTGTCTTATTTGAAGTTAGTCCCCACTTGCATCTCTTTCACTTGATTTCCTATGTTATTGATACACTCATTGATTTATCATTTCAATCATGAACTATTTTAAAACTCATATACCATGTATCAGATTATAAGTTTTTGTCTATGTTGTTGGTTTTTTTTTTTTTTACTTCAAACGCCGTTTTTATGACTCATAATAAGATTTTATTTACCGGATAGAAAATAGTTCTTCTGATTGATGATTCGAAAACCTCAGTTATGCTAAAATATTATTTCATGAATGTACAAAATAAGATGTGCATAGATCTTGGATGGATCGACTATACAATAAAAGATCTTGAGTGGGTCGACTATAGAAAAAAAGATCTTGAGTGGATCGATATACATTCCCAAGAATAATGACAAAAAACTCTTGTGCTTTGAATTTATTCAATGAAGTGCCTTTTCCTGCTTAAGTATATTCATGAGTTTTGACGTTCAACATTATTATGGTTTATTGTTTTAATATTTCTTTGATCCTTTTGTGAATGTATCAGTATTAAATTTCTAGGAAAATCGTGTGCTTCGTGCTATATTTTGGCTTGTACCCAAGAATCTAGTCAATGATCTAATAGACTCAGGTTTTCCTAATAATCAACAAATAAGTCTTCCAGATCACATATATGTTTCTTCTTCTTATTTTTCTTCTGGTGATGAAAGTGACCTATCAACTGATGACACACCTAAGAAGTCAGTCCTTTATGACCTTGTGAAAAATGGAGATAGTCGGGATCAACTTACCCCAGATCTTCTTTGGTGTATACCTCCAAGTTCAGCTCCTAAAGTTTTTCCAGTAGTTGCGTGTTCACTGTTCAATGTGATTCCTGTTCTAAATGGAGGTTGATTCCAACAAAGAAAAAATATGAAGAAATAGGTGAACATATCATTCCAGATCCTTTTGTTTGTGATAAAGCTCGGGAGTGGTGACGCGATATATCTTGTGATGATCTAGAGGATATTTTTTTCCTTAAGAAACATCCTATTGATCATCATCACAAAATATATCGTGTCGCCACTCCCAAGCTTTATAACAAACAAAAGAACTTTGTAGGATATGTTCATGTATTTCTTCATATTTTTTCTTTGTTGGAATTAACCTCCATTTAGAACAGGAATTACATTGAACAGTGAACACACCAACTACTAGCAAAACTCTACGATCTAAACTTGGATGTATACACCAAAAAGGATATGGAGTAAGTTGATATTGATTGTCTCCATTTATCACAAGGTCATAAAGGACTGAATTCTTAGCCGTTTCATCATTAGAAAGGTCACTTTAATCACTTGAAGAATAAGAAGAAGAAACATATATGTGATCTGAAAGACTTCTTTGTTGATAATCGAAAAACTTGAGCATCTTAGGTCATCGACCAGATTCTTGGGTGCAAGCCAAAATATAGCACTTTGCATTTGATTTTCCTAGAAATCTAGTACCTAATACATTCGAAAAGGGATAAAAGAAATAATAAAACAATAAACCATAATATTATTAAACATCAAACTTTATGAATATACTGAAGCAGAAAAAAAAAGCACTTTTTTGAATAAATTCAACGCACACGATATTATTATTTTTTCATTATTCTTGGGATTGTATATCAATCCACTCAAAATGTTTTTTACTATAGTCGGTCCATTCAAGATCTTTTTCTCTGTAGTTGATCCACCCAAGATCTATGCATATCTTCTTTTGTCCATTCATTAATTAACAGATAGGCTTAGTTGAGGTTTCCGAATCATGAATCAGAAGAATTATTTTCTAACTCGTAAATCAAATCTTATTATGAATCGTAAAAACAACATATGAAGTAAAAACAAGCAACATACGCAAAAATTATAAGTTGATACATCATGTATGAATGTCAAAATAGTCCAAGATTAAAATGGTAAATCAATGAGAGTAGTAACAACACAACAAATTAGTAGTAAGTGAGGGCAAGTGGGGACTGTCTTCAAACAAGACAAATATGGACCATACACATAGAATAATAGAGAAGAGATTTGGAAGAACTGACCAGACGGAAAGAATACAAAAAGTGCACGTAGGAGGATGGGAGTGAGGACCGAAAACGATATGTTAGGGCTATTTATGGATCTGAATTAGGTTATTCAAAAGCTTGATAGGTTATTTGGCTCCATTTAAAGAAAACAAATGAAAATAACCCTACTGTTTCTTTTTGAAACTAGCTCGTGCGTCCTAGTCCCTTTCCTGGCGGAATCCATAGTAGAACAAATTTGGATCCCCATGTGTTCTCACACACTATCTCTCATGCCCTATTGTCAATTTTTGGATTAATCCAACAAATCAACAAAAAATGCAACGAAAAAACAAATAATAAAAATCAACTTTACTATAAATTACAAAAGTAATAATTCCATTTCTTGATTTGAAAAATTTGTTTTAGAACTTTAGAAAACAATACGAAACTCGAGATACAGAAAACTGTAAACCGGTTCTGAACCGGTTCTATACCGAACTGGAACTGGTTTGAAAAATTAACCAGTTTTTTTTAATGTGGTTTTAAAAACTGAATTGTATCCATTAATGTGGTTCAGTTCCAATGCAGTTTAGAACCATAAACACCCCTTATGTAACATTTCTTTAACAAGAGATAACAAAAATTGAAAACGGAATGCACACGGATGAATTTCTAAATACAGTGGTTGTGATGGTGAATCTTAACTGTAAAAAAGTTTAAATTCACATACGTTAGTCCATTTAATATTGCCTAATGTTTATAGGAAGTTGGTGAGAAATAATAATTGATGAATAAACCACAAAATTATGAAGATCCATAGACATGAAGTTGGACAGTTCAAACCTTACACCTCCTTTTCCACATGTGTGTCCATAAATTTATTAGTTCACTTGTGTGTAAAGGCTTTGCTAGATAGTCTGCTTCTCTGAATCTCAAGCAATTAACAACAACGAATAACTCATCTTTTATCGACATCACTTATCAAAACAAGATATTCAAAACATTGATTAGGAGCATAACATAATTTGCTTTAACTCAATAATCTTATTGGTTTTTCATAACAAAGTAAATAACTAAATCTTACTTATCATAGGAATTATGCACATTTCTATCTCTTGCTATGTATTTTAACATCCTCATACCCAATGTTATGTACTTATAATAAGCTGGTTAATGGTATCATTATTAGACATTTATTCTTTCGTTATTCGGTGAAATATTTGTGTCCTATACACAAATAATTTTTTTTTTACACATATTATTCATATCATATCACATATCTCTTAATTCTCTATGGTTGTCTGTAACACCCATACCAGACGTATCTTGAAAGTCTAGCACGTGCGTTAAGTTTAGTACTGGATACATTAAAATATACAACAAACTAAAACTTCGAATGAATATTATTTACAACAACATGTGTTCGTACAATATCAATACATCATAACTTGTTACTTAAGATAAACACATCCTTGAAATCCATAACATCCTGCTGCGGGTATGAACGATCTCTTGTTGAAAAATCCATTCGGCTACTAGCTTGACATCCAACCTGTTTATCTGAAACAAATAAGGATTGGGATGAGACATAATGTCTCAGTGAGTTCCCCTAAATCCTAGGCTATAGGTAACCTCAGGGGAAACCTAGGGTCACCACGTGTCTACAATACAACCTGACGGTTGATTATACGTGTGTGGTCATGTTTTCCTAGACGGTAGTGCATACTAGACCCGTCATAGGTTCATCTTACTTGTTATAGGCTTCACTTCCTATACGTGTCATGGCGGTCGAGGGGAACCTAAAACCGCATTGCCAAAGATACACTCTATGTATCGAGGCCTAAACAAACATAATCATGGCACGATTCTAAACTGGACGATTAGGGGAAACCTAAAATCGTCATCGGCATAACATACTTTACTTGTTCTATTCCATATTTTGTACTTGTCTAATAGCATCTCGTGCTCTTATTCTTAAACATAATCATACATGAGTTCATACGTGATCATAATCATAGTTGTGCTTGGAATCATAATCATAACATACATGATCGTACATAAGTTCATTTATTAGGTTAGCGTTGAACAAACAAACATTATCTTGATTCATTTTACGGATAGTCCCGGGTGGAGTAACCCCGAGAACAATCTCATACATGACCGATGTACGTACATCAGACTCCCTCGGTGTCGTGCGGGTCCCTTGCGGCTTGAACCGTTCTCCTTAGGTTGAGAACCTCCCGTATCCCCCTGGCGTGGATAACAAGAGACACGAGCACCTACGTCTTGTTTACTCAGTGACATGCGGGTCCCTTTCAGCTTGAATCGTTCCCATTATGATAACCCCTTGTATCCCCCTGATGTGGATAACAAGAGACATGTAACCTACACTTATTAGTCATGGTCTTGTCGTTCGTATAGGTTAAACCTAATCATACATACATGTTTACCTCGGAACCTTGATCGATCCGATTAGCGGTAAATATCATTCTAGGTCATGTGCGAAGAGATTATCCTTCACGTCTTACTTACTTATGCTTTCATTCCTATACTTGACATACTTAGGGATTCATGCTATCTTGCTAATTCTCAACAACTATGTCGAGGCTCTACATTCATGCCCTTCTTAATTCATCGCTACCCGAGTAATATCGGCTTAAACTCTCTTGATTCACTCTTGCCATTCTTATTAAGTTTGCCATGATTTTCATTTCAAGGATCGTTTGATGTTATGTGCATTGCCTAGATGTTGTTTTGGGGTTATAAAGTTGTAAAACGTTGAAAGAAAAGCTTCGGAATGCACCACCGACCCCAGAATGGACCAACAGGCCAAAAGCATGTTGGCCCATCCAGAGAGCTGCGCTAATAGCGACCCTGGGGCGTGGCCCTGTCTGAAGAATTTCGCTATTAGCGAAATTTTCGCTAATAGCGAGTTTCTTCGGGTCTGTTGTACCAAATTTGCCATTTTGACCCCAAACTCAATCAAATCGATCCTGCAATGCACCATAATCATCCAGCAACGTATATTGACTTTAAATAACATATATCATGGCAAACTAACATGTAATCAACAAGAATTTATCAAAGGGACATTAGGGTTAAAATCCATCATTAACATAAATCAAGACTTTCTAACTTGGATTTACACAACCAAAGGGTGGTAAACTATCTATGGAACTCACCTAAACATGTTTCTTGCTTCTTCTCAAGCATCAAGCATCAAACCTTAGCTTCCTCTTCATTCTTGATCTACCAAAACCACTTCTTCTTGTTGTTTCTTGTCCCTAAAGCTTCCACAATCCTTGTTGGTTACCACTTGTTGATTCTTGAAAGAGTTTGAGTGGATTGGGAGAGAAGGAGGGGGCGCATATTTAGTGAGAAAGTGGAGAGAAATATCTTCCCAAAACCTAGAGAGAGAAGTGAAATGGGAAATGAGATATTTTGGTGCCAAAACCACTTATATACCCCCTTGCGTGCAAATACTTAAATGCCCTTCGTCTTAACGCGTGTTTACCTGACACTGATACATAAGTTTGTGCTTGACTAATATTACATAAAAATATCATCTGTCGTACTTAACATTCTTCACCATAATCACTTTCCACGAACCTGAGTCCTCTGATACATTTAACAGATAAAGTTTCCTTTAGCTGATGAGCGGGATGTTACATTCTACCCCCCTTAAAAAAATTCTTCCTCAAAATTTAAAGATCGACTACCAATCATCATGACAAAAACTTATCATCTATGGTCTGAGCTATACATATTCTATACACACTTATTCATAGAGTTCGTCGTATCATGTCCTCATCTTATTTCTTAACCCACATGTAATTGAACATAGCCTTTTTGATCTTAATATCACTCAAACTTAGAGTTATCTTAGTATATCATGATTTGGAACTTACCTTGCTACACATAGACTTATTGTCTCGGACTCGCATCTTACCTGCTTAACATGAACCATTTCATAATATTACCTTATCATAATCATGAACACTCAGGATTTGCCTTTTAACTGGGATCCTACGGAAACCAGGTTTGCCCTACAGTGCTTACTTGTAACTTTAAAACATCTTTTCTTGCATACATAATCTTATCGGGTAAACATATAATTCATACATCAGTTTACTTATTGTACCTTGAGAGACATGTCTCTTACTTTCATTACTCATAAAGACGATTCCACGAATCATTTATCTCTTTCCGAGTCTTAGGAAATCTTTCAATCTCATTGAGATCTTATTGCATCTTATCGCACCCGAACTAATGGGTAACTCATATAGCTTGACATGAAAAAGTGAAATCAACTCACCACTTCATCTGACAATCTATTAACCAACATTATGGTTCACATACTCTTGAAACTTGCTAGTAACTCCATTTGCACTTACGTCGTATACTCTTAACACAATTCCGTGTATCCTACATGATATTGGCTTCATACGAACATTGTCGTTTCCATAACATGTACATACTTTCAAGTGCCGCCTCTTCTTGAATGATAACGATACGTGTCCTAGAATATTTCTTGAAGAAATTTTCTTAAACTCTGGTATTCGGGTTCTTGGAACGTATAGATACATGACTAAAAAGGTTTTATCATCTCCAAAACTGATTGTGTAAAGGAACCACAGAACCACCGGACGAGTTTCTATATTTTGGAAAAAGATTTTACAACTCGCCCAAAAACTTGTCCACGACAAGTTGGTCCTGAAGTTTGTACGTCTTAAGTGAGTTTACTTACGACGTATCTCATCAGTTTCGAAAATGTACATTTCCATGAGTTTAAATAAAAACATCGTTCCCAAGTTCCATAATACCAATATTAGCTTAAAAGTTATAAAATCATGGCTTGACGTGTCTTAACAAGTATCGTTTTCACTCAACAAGTATTGCACACATGAGTATGAATCTCTTTACACATCACTCAAAAGTTGCTTCTCTCTCATGATAACATGCTTAACTTCGAAGATGAGCTCTTCCCTTTTTGACCGATATACATACTCGCAATACCTCTTACATATCCGTAGGAAATCCTTGGACCTCTTGACATTAACTTGTTCCTCTTCTTCGGAACACTAAACTTGATTCTCCACATCATCTCATTCGGTTATCGCTTGAGCGTTAATAGCTTTTTCCAGAAACCGGTCATCATTCTTGATGCTTCGATCTTTGTTTGTGTCACGTAAGGTAACCTTCTGAATCTCACATGTTTTCCAATATCATCATTCGTGCATCCTGACCCATTCATATATGGCAACACTTGTATTTATCATCTTACCTCGGTAAAGATACATACTTTAAGCTTTTACCTTAGCCAGTGCTGACTATATAAACATCCATACTTACGCATTACATCGAGAACTCCTCGCTTGTCTTATGATGCTTCTGCTAAATTTGCATTACCAACCAAACATTCTTCACGAAAATTCATACATACTAAAATTTCCATGTTTCGTGAATAACAATTAACTTCCATGGCGCTACTCTGATTCCCACCGGTTGGTTTAAACCATTACTCTAATCCGTTAGAGCGATTGAGACTTCACATTTCTGCTTACCTCTTGAATACTAACTTCTTGAACTGTTCTCAAGATCTTTGATGAGTCAATAATTAGTCTATTTTATCGCATTATTTAGTTTAGTTTTATTAAAGATTTGATTTTATTTTATTGCAATTTATTTCCTTTTTGAATATTTTACTTCAAATTGCTTTTTATTATATTTTAGGAACGAATATATGGTGGAAGGTGTCTTGGAGCAAAAGAAAGAGGACTGGAGCAAATACAGTGCGAAAATACGAAGATACAGAACAAAAATATGTTCCCACCAAGTCAGAAGCTTGGCACGGCCAGTGCCAACATGTGGCACGGCCGTGCCACCTCCAGAGGCCACTTTTGCTGCTTTTTCTTCAAGCCCAAGTTACCCTGTTGCAGCTTTACTGTTTTGCCCTTTTAGTTGCTTAGTTTCTAAGTCAATTGTAAAGCTATAAATAGAGTAGCTCTCCACCATAAACATTGACCTTTTGCTTAGAATATTTTAGTTACTATTTCAATAAAGTCTTTTATTCCTTTACTTTCTCTTTCGCAATTTATTGTCTTCTCTCTTCTTCCCCCATGTCTACGATGAACATGAGTGAGTAGATTTCTTTGTCTTGGGATTGTTAGGAAAGTCTACTGACATAATCCTAACGAACCAAGCTTTAACCCTAATTCTATGTAACCGTAATTTCTGATTTAGATTCACCGTTTTAACATGAATTAACAATTATCAAACTGTGGAAGCGAAAGCAGAGGGTTTGATAATTGTTAATCCTTTATCCCAAACATCAATTCATAAAGCGAGAGCGGAGTTTTGATGTTGGAACAAGTGAATCTAGACAATAATTGCAAAGGCATCGAAATAGTCTTTGCAATTATTGAGACACAAGTAGTTTCAATCCTTATGAGCATCCTCTAGTAATCAAGTCAGCGAAATAGGCTTGGTTACTAGAAGTAAACTCTCACCGGACTTTCATCGGAAAGGTGAGGGGCTAAAGGGAAACCGGTCTTAAGAAATTACGGTGTAAACCATGGAATTAGAAGTTAAAGCCTTGTTTAGTGAAAGATTTGTTATTATGACAAACCAATAATCCCAAGGCTATTTTTATTATTGTTATTTACTTTCAACAACTGAACTCTCAAACTTCTTATTTCTTTTCTCCTCTAATCATTTTCTAAAAGTTAATTAGATTGACCAACTCCCTAGCGGAACGATACTTTTCTTACTACTATTACTTCGATAGGCCGTGCACTTGCGGTTTGGCCCTATCAAGTTTTTGGCGCCGTTGCCGGGGAGTTAACTAATTTGATTAACTTTTTCTTAGTGATTAGAATCCTCTCAAATCTTTTCTTCCTTTTTCTTTTCTTTTTATCTTTCTTTCACCATTAACTTCTTGGAAAGCACAAAAATAATACCAACATGGCTGAAAAACGTGCTCTTAAAGAATACGTGACTCCTTCAATGGAAGAGCCATATGCTATTATTGTGTATCCAACGGTTGAGGGTGATGACTTTGAAATTAAGCCTGCCCAACTTAAAATGGTGCATCAAAACTATTTTTCGGGATCCCCCGATGAGGATCCCAATCTCCATATCTCAACTTTCTGGCGGCTCACTGTAACATATAAGAAAAACCAAGAAACTTTAAGACTGCATCTCTTCCCTTTTTCTCTAAAAAACAAGGCTCTTAATTGGTTCCATTCCCTCATGGGACCAATTGAAGCGAGAATTTCTCATCCGTTTCCTTTCTCCGTCAAAAATCGGCCAATTAAGGGCAAGGCTCTTTCAATTCACTCAAAATGAGGGGGAATCTCTTCATGATTCATGGGGACGTTTTAAAGAAATGCTTAAACTTTGCCCCCTCCATGGACTAGAGGAATGGTTAATCATCCACACTTTTTACAACGGTTTATCTCATGCTACTAAAATCTTTGTTGATACAGCTGCAGGTGGTGCTCTAATGAATAAGAACTTCGAAACAACTTATGCCTTGATTGAAGACATGGCTCGAAATCTCCTTCTATGGACCGATGAAGAATTCACTACAAAGTCTTCACCCTCCAAAAAGAAGGCAGGTATGTACGAAGTCTCTAACTATGACTACCTTGCTTCTAGGATTGATGCACTAACCCACAAATTTGAAAAACTTAATGTTAGTGCTAGCACTTCTACTTCTACACCTCCCTCTTGTAAAACATGTAGTGAATGCAAACTAGGTAGTGTTGAGCAAATAAACTTTATTCAAAACAACCGAGGGGTAAGTTTTAACCAGAGCCCCAATAAAAACCCCTTTGGTTCAAGAAACAACACCACCAAGTTATGCAAATGTTCAAAAGGTCATTCAAAAGTCTAATCTTGAACTTTTAATGGAAAATTATCTTTTTAACCAATCCGAACAGCTCAAGGAGCTTGTGAATCAAACTAGACTTTTGAATGACTCTTTTGTTACACTTACATCAAAAGTAGACTCTATTTCCTCTCACAACAAAATCTTAGAGACTCAGCTCTCTCTAGTTGTTCAAGAATTTTGCCAACCTAGAATGAACGCCGTTACACTTAGGAGTGGTAAGCAATTAGAGGACCCCTTAAGAGTCAAGCCTAGTGAGGTTGAGGAAGAGACTAGTGAACCACAAGGTGAGATGACTAAAGAAGAGAGTGTGAAACCACAAAGTGAGGAAGTTACACCACCTCCCTTCAAACCAAAAATTCTTTTCCCTCAGAGATTTGCCAAGTCTAAGCTTGATGAGCAATTTAAAAAGTTCATTGAAATGATGAATAAAATCTACATTGACGTTCCCTTCACCGATGTCCTAACTCAAATGCCTACCTATGCTAAATTTTTAAAAGAAATTCTTTCAAAAAAGAGAAAAATTGAGGAGAGTGAAACGGTGAACCTTACGGAGGAATGTAGTGCCATCATCCAAAATAAGTTGCCACCCAAGCTTAAGGATCCAGGAAGTTTCTCCATACCTTGTGTCATAGGTTCTGAAATAGTAAAAAAGGCGATGTGTGACTTAGGAGCTAGTGTTAGTTTAATGCCTTTATCTCTTTATGAAAGGTTGGGATTGGGGGAACTTAAGTCAACTAGGATGACCCTACAATTAGCAGACCGTTCCATTAAGTACCCAGCTGGAATCATAGAGGATGTCCCTGTCAGGATAGGGGAGATATATATCCCTGCAGATTTTGTTGTGATGGAAATAGAGGAAGATAACCATGTACCAATACTTTTGGGAAGGCCCTTCCTTGCTACCGCTGGGGCTATAATTGATGTTAAGAATGGTAAGTTGGCATTTAATGTTGGTAAAGAAACTGTTGAATTTGAGCTTACTAAACTAATGAAAAATCCCTCCATTAAAGACTCTTATTGCATGTTAGATATAATTGACCGTTGTGTGAAAGAGTGCTCTTTAGCATCAACTGCACGTGACGATTTGGAGGTATGTTTAGTTAGTGATGCAGGTACAAAGCTAGAAGGAGATGCCAAAGCTTACGAGGAGTTATTGAATGAAAGCCCTCCTATGGAAGGCTTGGGCATGGAAGAGCTAATGAAAGAAGAGGCAGCCCCTCTACCAAAAGAGGCACCAAAAGTGGAGCTCAAACCGCTCCCACCAAGCTTGAGGTATGAATTCTTGGGCCCTAACTCAACCTACCCTGTTATTGTGAATGCAAGCTTGAGTGAGGTTGAAACTGAAAAATTGCTTTACGTCCTCAAGAAATACCCTAAGGCTATAGGTTATACCATTGATGACATTAAAGGAATAAACCCCTCATTGTGTACACATAGGATATTACTTGAAGAGGACTATAAGCCCTCCGTTGAGCACCAAAGAAGGTTAAATCCTAACATGAAGGAAGTTGTGAAAAAATAAGTCTTAAAACTCCTAGATGCAGGTGTTATCTATCCAATTCATGATTCTAAATGGGTCAGCCCCGTTCAAGTTGTACCTAAAAAAGGTGGTCTCACTGTTATTAAGAATGATAAAAATGAATCCATTGCCACTAGAACCGTCACCGGTTGGAGAATGTGTATTGACTATAGGAAGCTCAACAAAGCAACCCGTAAAGATCACTTCCCACTCCCTTTTATAGACCAAATGTTAGAAAGGTTAGCTAAGCATTCAAACTTTTGTTACTTAGATGGCTATTCTGGATTCTTCCAAATACCCATCCACCCTAATGACCAAGAGAAAACTACCTTCACATGCCCTTTTGGCACTTTTGCCTATAGGAGAATGCCTTTTGGTCTTTGCAATGCTCCCGCTACTTTTCAAAGATGCATGATGTCTATTTTTTCCGATTTTGTTGAAGATATAATGGAAGTTTTTATGGATGATTTTTCTGTGCATGGATCCAGTTTCGATAATTGCTTAACTAACCTGGAAAAAGTTTTAGAAAGATATGAACAGGTGAACTTAGTGTTGAATTGGGAGAAATGCCACTTCATGGTAAGAGAAGGAATCGTCCTAGGACACTTAGTTTCTGAACGAGGTATAGAGGTAGACAAAGCAAAAATTGAAATTATTGAAAAAATGTCTCCTCCTACCTCGGTAAAGGAAGTAAGAAGTTTCCTAGGGCATGCCGGATTTTACCGCCGTTTCATTAAAGATTTTTCTTCAATCACTAAGCCACTAACAAGTTTGCTCCTTAAAGATGCAGATTTTGTGTTTGATGATGCATGCCTAAAAGCATTTTGCAGGTTAAAAGAAGCTTTGGTCATTGCCCCAATCATACAACCACCAGATTGGAACTTACCCTTTGAAATAATGTGTGATGAAAGTGACTATGCAGTTGGGGCTGTGTTGGGGCAAAGAAAAGACAAGAAGATGCACGCCATTTATTATGCAAGTAAGACCCTTGATGGGGCACAGGTAAATTATGCTACAACCGAGAAGGAACTGTTAGCAGTAGTCTATGTTATTGACAAATTCAGGCCATACTTGGTAGGATCAAAAATCATTATTTACACAGATCACTCGGCAATAAAATATTTGTTAAACAAAAAAGATGCCAAACCGAGGTTGATCCGATGGATTTTGCTCCTCCAAGAATTTGACATTGAAATAAAAGATAAAAAGGGCACTGAAAATGTTGTAGCTGATCACTTGTCCTGCCTTAGGGAACCCAATGAGGACGAGTTACCTTTGGATGATTCTTTCCCGGATGACCAACTCTTCTTATTGGCGCAAACTAAAGCACCTTGGTATGCAGATATTGTTAATATTCTTGCAGCAGGAGTACTACCACCTAACTTGAACTACCAGCAAAAGAAAAAATTCTTCCATGATCTCAAACACTACTATTGGGATGAGCCTTACCTCTTCAAAAGAGGCTCGGATGGAGTTTTTAGAAGATGCATCCCTGAAAGCAAGGTAAGTAGTATTCTTCACCATTGTCACTCCTCTTCCTATGGTGGCTGTAACACCCTATCTCTAATAAGCGGTAAAACGCGCGAATATATCATAAATATTCTAGAAATAGATGCTACGTCTCCGAATAAACCACAATACATACATGCATAAAGATCATGATCGGACATACTTAAAAATCATAAAACATCTCCAGATCTTAACAAAATACAATTGTATTCTCCAAATCCCAAATAACAGAATATATCAAAATCTCCAAGATACATAGTCAAAATAAAACAACATGCAAGAACTATCCTAGATCAGAGCCCTAATCTAGACACTTGCATGAAAAAGAGGAACTCCACTCCTCGGCATCAACAAGCAACAACTAAGCATCATGCACCCCGTCTACCCATCCATACAGAGAGGTAGGCGGTCCACCACAGACCACTGAGGGTTAGCATTACATCATCATAATCCATAAAAGATTTAAACAAGAACATTGGAAATGAAAGATATATTCAAGAATACAAAATAACAAATCATACATGTATTCACAGTATTCATGATTCTCATACCATTCAAACCATTCCATATCATCATTCCAAGTTCATATCAACAAGTGTATCATACACGTATCACATATACATAACCCTCCCTCCTAGAACACTAGCATCACATGATTATTATTATCCCCCATCACTTACATTTCAAGCTATCACATTATTATCATAGCATAGCATGCATATTCAACCTCTAATCAAGTCATCAACAAAAGCTCATCATTTATCAACATCAATCAATGAAAACATTACTCACTTCATTACTCATCTAGCATGCTTATCTCAACAAGTACAATTTGTCATATCGAAGTTATAAGCAAGTCATCATCATTATCAAAGAACATCACCACATCATATATGTATATATATACATATACAAATCTCACCTCATCATTATTATTAAAATAACCATCATCAATTGATTCACCAAGTGTATAAGCACAAACAATTAAGACATGCAATTAGAGCATAATTCAATTATTCACAACCATCAACAAAATCCACCAATGTACATATACACCAATCCACACAATCACAACGTTCACCAAATTTCACCCATGCACAATTCACCAAGTCACATATTCAAATATGTCACAACTCATCAACTAATCAAATGCATGCAATGTTCTAGACTCTTCTAGATGCATGTGGTACCAAACTCCTCCAAGGTCGTCACCTTACGATGCAACAAAAACATCATTATCAACGGCTATAATCAACGGCAATATGGATATAACATCCGACACGACATATGTTGCATGAACATATGACTCATTTCACCATGCATATGTTCACAACAATTCAACGGCTATAATCAACGGCTATAAATCAACGGCTATCATCAACATTCAACTATATCATATAGTTTAACAACTTCATACAATTCCTCATAATCAACGGCTATATGTATATACATGCATTCCTCTCCAATCACATCCAAATTAGCATGTATAAACTCATCACCAACAATAAACATTTAACATGTTCAACAACAACATATCATAAACATTTTCATCACCATTCAATTAGTATATATGCATCGACAACAATTCACCACCACTTGACATATATACAATCACCAACAATATTCAATATTCAATCAACATATAGCTGTCACATATATACATCATCAATCATTTCCACATAAATCAACATATAGTTGCCACACTTCCACATAATTCCTTACAATCCAAATAAAGGAACAAATACAACATATGATCACAAACATCATATTCATCACTCAACAACCATTCATACATCATTTCATAATCATATCAATCTAATCATAGAGGGTTCATAAGCAATTGGCCCTCAATGATCATTTTCAATCAAGTTCGTCTCAAAAATCACAATATTGAAAATAATTGAGCACCTAAGCCAAAACCAAGTAAACGAGTTCAATTGCCTATGACATGTATCCTCTCAAGTCACACATATGTGCAGTAGAGATTACATAAGCATTTCATCGGCCAAAAACGACGAATTCAAGAAAAACTCAAAGTTCGTCTCACTTTTCCACTTTTTACAAAATTTTCCATTTTCAAAGCAAAACAAGTTAGACCCAACACATCATAGTTTGAAAACTATAATTGAACTTATAGAATCCAAGTTTGAAAGTAGGAAGCAATCCATAAGGTCTGGGTTGACTTAAAAGTGGTTATGCGGAGTTTTCATAAAATTTCTCTAAGACATCCTTAGAGTGTTTTCCTCATAACTTAAAATACATGAATCATTTTCAAGTCAAACCAAAGCCATTGGAAAGCTAACAAAATTATCTAAAACTTTCATGTTTTCACCAAAGGCCAATTCAAAGCAGAAATGGGTGAAAAAGTACAAAAAACGCAGAAACCGAAGTTCTGTCAGCACGCATGGCCCGTGCCATGCACGGGCACGGCCGTGCCAAAAGGTACAGAAAGTTAGCACGGCCCGTGCCATGCACGGCACGGCCGTGCTCGATTGACAACACAGCTTTTTCTTCGTTTTTCCGTTTTCACCATTTCGCGCATAAAATTCAAACCGTTAATCGGATTTCGATGCCGTTTTCGCCTACATGCTCCTGACACTTAGCTCTATCATAATCTACAGAAAAATTCAAGTTTCAACCATCCCAAAATCATTTATCCCAAACCTCACATAATCACTTATTTGCAAAAACACTTAAACACCGGCATCTCACACGAAAAACCCGTTTTCTCCCAAACGACTCTACTAACACAACCACAACATGAAAATAGAAATTATACCAAGTCAAATTCATCCAACAACATCAAAAACTCAGTCAACAACCTCATATTTCAAAAGTTCATTTTGGTCCTTCACATGAACATCTTAGCACAACTTCACCAATTAAAACAACAACTTCACAAAATGGAATACCCATGGTATAAATCAACAACAACAACAACAACATATCTAATTCATCAACAACCTCATTCAAACATGAATCCATCACTATTCAACCACAACAATACTAATTTATACCATTTTGAGCAAAATCAACAAAGTATACATATAAACATATATTGAGCATGTAATTTCATCAACAACAACTTGATTATCAACAAATCATGTCCTCAAACATAACAACAACAATCATGCACGAATTTACATCAATTAAAATCAATTCATCAATTTCACAAAATGGGTAGAAATGAAAAGTTAGGGATTATGGTTGAAATCTAACCCTCTTACCTCTAACACCAAGAATCTCTAACCCAAGCTTCAATTTAGCTCCTAGATGATGAATCCCCCTTCTAGCTCTAGCCTTCCACTTCAATCTCTTCAAACCCTTTCTTCTCTCTATCTCTATCTCTTCTCTCAAATGAAATGAAATGAAATGATAAAATGTTTGTAAAACCTAGTTTCACCAACAACTAGAGTTTATATACTAGCTCTACTCAATTGGGCTTATCTCTTAAACCTTAATGGGCCTAACCCATTTCTATTCTAACACCCAAAATGTCACTACTCACTTAATGGTAAATTATAACACTAACGGTCACTTAATGGTAATTAAAATAATTACTACACCCTCTCTAGTAACTTGGTAAAATAATACTCCTACTAAACATTAAAAATAATCCTCGTCCAAAATTACAAAATTACCCCTACTCTCAAAATGACCAAAATACCCCTAAGTCCAAAATGACTAAAATACCCTTCTACACCGAATTCTACAATTCCCAACCAAAAATACACACAGATGCAAATAATCACATAATAGCACATCCAACACACATAAATAAATAATAAAATAAATCTAGCGAAAATCGAGCTGTTACAGTGGCCACGCCAGTAGTCAAAAAACTTCTTTCAAAATTCTTCAATCTGGTTTCTGACTTCTTTCAAAATTCTTCAATCTGGTTTCTGGTGGCCATCACTTTTTAAGGATGTGCATCTCTTTGTTTCTAAATGTGACAATTGTCAACGCACCGGTAATATTACTAAAAGGAATGAAATGCCCTTAAACAACATCCTTGAAGTTGAAATTTTCGATGTATGGGGTATTGATTTCATGGGGCCATTTCCTTCTTCTTTTGGTAATCAATACATATTGGTGGCTGTTGACTATGTGTCCAAATGGGTTGAGGCCATTGCTTCCCCTACCAATGATGCACATGTAGTTATGAAATTGTTCAAGAAAATTATCTTTCCAAGGTTTGGGGTGCCAAGGGTTGTCATAAGCGATGGAGGGTCTCACTTCATTTCTAAACATTTTGAAAAACTTTTACAAAAATATGGAGTGAGACATAAAGTTGCAACACCCTATCACCCACAAACTAGTGGACAAGTTGAGGTCTCAAATAGACAAATAAAAGCCATTCTTGAAAAAACAGTTTCTATCTCTAGGAAAGATTGGTCAAGTAAGCTTGATGATGCTCTTTGGGCCTATCGAACGGCTTACAAAACTCCCATTGGAATGACTCCTTTTAAACTAATTTATGGGAAATCTTGTCACCTTCCAGTTGAGCTTGAGCACAAGGCTTATTGGGCAATTAGGAACCTTAACTTGGACCCAAATCTAGCCGGTCAAAAAAGGAAACTTCAACTAAGTGAGTTAGAAGAACTTAGGATAGATGCCTATGAGAATGCTCGTATTTATAAAGAAAGAACAAAAAAATGGCATGATAAGCATATCCTTAAAAAGGACTTCAAAATTGGTGACCTTGTACTACTTTTTAACTCTAGGATGAAGCTCTTCCCAGGAAAACTAAGGTCTAGGTGGTCTGGTCCGTTTCAAGTACGCAAGGTCTATCCCTATGGGGCTATTGAAATCTTTTCTGAAAAAACCGGACCATTCAAGGTTAACGGACAAAGGCTAAAAGTTTACAATGTAGGAGAAGGAACTGAAGTAGTGGCTGCTTGGAAACTTATTGACCCGCCTTAAAGTTGTTTTTCTTTTTGTCAAGCTAATGACATTAAAAGAGCGCTTCGTGGGAGGCAACCCACGTATTTAATTGTTTGTTTTTCTTTGTTTTAAGTTGTTTTGTAGGTAATTGTCCAAGTGTGATCCGAAGAAATTGAAAAAAGAAAAAAATTTGAAGCCCCCTGGACCAGAAGGTTGGCACGGCCCGTGCTAAGGTTGGCACGGTCGTGCCATGTTTTTAAAGCAAAAAGGGTGTCCAGCCACAGAATGTTGGCATTGCCCGTGCTAAGGCTGGCACGGCCGTGCCAGCTTGCAGACTCCAAAATTCAAATTTTTCTGCTATTTATAGCCCATTTTGAGCTTTCTGCACCCCTTCTTCTCTTTTAATTTCTTTTTCTTTGAATCATTGAGAACAATGCTTCCCCTAAGTGTGTGTGGGAGGGGGGGCTAATAAAGTGTCTAGAGTCGTGGTGTCCAAACTCCCTTGAACTATATTCTTTTGTTTTGTTTTTATAGTGAAAGGCATGACTAGTAGCTTGTTTTCAATGTAAAATTTGGCATAAATTTTTTTGTTTTGTCTCTTCTTTAAAGGTTGTTTCTTGTACATGAAAGTGGTTTCTTGTGTTTTTTGTGTTCTTGCTATACCCGTATCTTGTTTTATTGTGAAAAATTCTCCAATGAGAAAAGCACCCGGTTGCAATCTTTGAGCAAGTGTATGAATAGGTATTTTAAGGAGCACGTTCTATCTTTAGTGTTAACTATGACCCTTTAAAGTCTTTAGAGTAAAAGTAGTATAAGTTTGTGTGGGAAATTAATCAATTGTGCTTCAATGTTATATTCTTAATTGTTAAAAGTTAAATGGGGCGGGAGAATGGCACCAACATGTGGGGGAAAGGACAATCCCTAACTTCCTAATTGTGGTGGTGACTCCCTAATTTGAACGTAAAGAAAATAAATTCATCAATGCTAGGGGGAAAGGACAATTACATCCAAAAAGACTTCCTACGCAGAGATGAAATAAAAGAAAAATTTTGCAGCACTACTTAGGATGATTTTGAATATAGGGGGAAAGGACAATTACATCCAAAAAGACTTCCTATGAGGATAGATAACCCCTAAGCATCTGCAGCCCCTTTGTGCTTAATTGTTAATCTAATTCAATTTTAACTTAAATTCCCATCACTCTTATATGAAATGAAGAAAGGACTTTTCTCGGTTACTTTAGCATTAGGGATAGAACCTGTTCCTCATAATATCTGTCTTATACAGGAGCAAGAAAAAGGTTGGACTGCACACACACACTCACTTGAGACTTGATGTTGGGTTGAATAGTTTCACGAGGAATGTTTGAAATTGTGATTAGTGTACTTGGAACAAAACCTTCAAAGAGACTTGTGTTTTCAATTGCATTGCCATAATTAATCCTTTTAGTTGATGCTATGTCCATTGCCTTTTGCTTGAGGACAAGCAAAGATTCAAGTGTGGGGGAGTTTGATGAGTCAATAATTAGTCTATTTTATCGCATTATTTAGTTTAGTTTTATTAAAGATTTGATTTTATTTTATTGCAATTTATTTCCTTTTTGAATATTTTACTTCAAATTGCTTTTTATTATATTTTAGGAACGAATATATGGTGGAAGGTGTCTTGGAGCAAAAGAAAGAGGACTGGAGCAAATACAGTGCGAAAATACGAAGATACGGAACAAAAATATGTTCCCACCAAGTCAGAAGCTTGGCACGGCCAGTTCCAACATGTGGCACGGCCGTGCCACCTCCAGAGGCCACTTTTGCTGCTTTTTCTTCAAGCCCAAGTTACCCTGTTGCAGCTTTACTGTTTTGCCCTTTTAGTTGCTTAGTTTCTAAGTCAATTGTAAAGCTATAAATAGAGTAGCTCTCCACCATAAACATTGACCTTTTGCTTAGAATATTTTAGTTACTATTTCAATAAAGTCTTTTATTCCTTTACTTTCTCTTTCGCAATTTATTGTCTTCTCTCTTCTTCCCCCATGTCTACGATGAACATGAGTGAGTAGACTTCTTTGTCTTGGGATTGTTGGGAAAGTCTAATGACATAATCCTAACGAACCAAGCTTTAACCCTAATTCTATGTAACCGTAATTTCTGATTTAGATTCACCGTTTTAACATGAATTAACAATTATCAAACTGTGGAAGCGAAAGCGGAGGGATTGATAATTGTTAATCCATTATCCCAAACATCAATTCATAAAGCGAGAGCGGAGTTTTGATGTTGGAACAAGTGAATCTAGACAATAATTGCAAAGGCAGCGAAATAGTCTTTGCAATTATTGAGACATAAGTAGTTTCAATCCTTATAAGCATCCTCTAGTAATCAAGTCAGCGAAATAGGCTTGGTTACTAGAAGTAAACTCTCACCGGACTTTCATCGGAAAGGTGAGGGGCTAAAGGGAAACCGGTCTTAAGAAATTACGGTGTAAACCATGGAATTAGAAGTTAAAGCCTTGTCTAGTGAAAGATTTGTTATTATGACAAACCAATAATCCCAAGGCTATTTTTATTATTGTTATTTACTTTCAACAACTGAACTCTCAAAATTCTTATTTCTTTTCTCCTCTAATCATTTTCTAAAAGTTAATTAGATTGACCAACTCCCTAGCGGAACGATACTTTTCTTACTACTATTACTTCGATAGGCCGTGCACTTGCGGTTTGGCCCTATCAATCTTCCATGTTGCAACCACCGTCACAACCTTACACTTGTCTTGTAAATTCAAAACTCATGATATTTTATCTTATGCTCATAATACTTGACTTGGGGGTAAACCTTATGTTCTTGCTGAATGCATTTACCATACATATCATATTTGAACTTGTTTTCGAGTAAACTCAAAATTCGTTAACAAACCCATCTAGCACTTGAACATATTTTTCTTGAAACTCTAGCCTGGTACCTTCGTATCTTCGCATACTATACTTTTCTTAATCATACCAATGCTTGCTCATTAATTTTTCTTTTAAAGAAAACTTCGTAAACTAGCGCACGGGTCATTGACGTTGATAATTTTTTACTTTATAAATATATTGAGTTTAGGCCCCGACCGTTGCTCTAAAATCATAGAACGAGTTGATAACACATACGTGTCACCTAACCTAGACTCTAATAAGTCTAGCCCGCTCTACGAGTGTCGTAGCAAACCGGTTCTTAGAAAAATCTCTTATGAATTTTCAAAATATCAACCTCAATCTCCCATACATGTAAATCTTTTAAAAATCCTTTAAACTTTATAATTCAACTTCATAATGAACCTTAGCAAGTCAATTAAGCAAAACATTGGTTCGAGAGATACGTCATAATTCCATATAATCCGTGAACCTTGCGATTTCTCATAACTTTGCACCGCTTTAATTTCTTACTTCATACCTCATGTATAAACATCGGTGACTTTCCTTCTAAATGTCGGAACTTTTATACTCTTGATCTTGGCTCGTTCTTGACTCTTGACACATTAACTTCCAAAGCTACCTTAAATCGGATTGATTCCGTTAATAATTGTCCATGCATTTTCTTCATTAAAAATCATAGGATGTAATGTGCATTCGATACTTGATGTTATAGAGAGTGTTTGTTATATAAAAGATTGTGAAAACAACCCCCAATAGCTACTACTGACCCTAGAGACGAAATGACAGTTTTCGGAAAAATGGAAAATTTCGCTCCAGGTTCGCTATCAGTGAATTCCTCTGGAGTAATTTCGCTATTAGCGAAATTTTCGCTATTGGCAAGTTTCTTCAACTTAGTTTTCCAGAAAACATACTTTGCTTCAATGCACGTCATTCCTTTCGATCATCTTAAAAACAATTCTATAACTTTTGCATGGCAAGCATTAACATCAATCGATTCAATTCACGGCACATCAGAAACTAATATCTTGTTCATCATAGCACTTAACATAAAACTTCCACATAAGACTTTAACTTCATCCAATAGGAACGACTTACCTCATTCCTCTACTACGAATAGCTTACATCTTTACGTTGCCACTTACGCAACTTTACAAACATACATGTACTTAACTTCATTCATATAATGTTATTCCTGAGAGCCTGCTGACTCCGTCAACATATGTCGACTTCTCACTATCTTGTAGCCTTGTCCTGACATTCCAGAATATCATAAACCCGTTCCAACAACAACTCTTACCGAAACTTTCAATCATGGTTAGATACATATATCCAACTTCTTCACTTACGGGTACATGAAGTATAACTAACATCTTACCCGACATTGTCGGAACGTTCCTTCTTAACATGACCTTATATTCCCGAAGGATTCCCACTTTTACTTGCTTTGTTCACCGGCCACCTTTTGGCACGATCAAACTTGATCAAACTTCTTCATCACATACTTCATTCCTCCTGGGTCCTATTCAGCTCTCAGACATCCATTCTAATCGTTGAATGCTAAATTGAGTTGATCAGGCTCAACTAACAACAACAAATAGAACATTTACCCAGAACCCAATGATCCCACTACCTTAGTTGTAATTTAATTACCCAAGGCACGGTCTGAATCGACCTGCTCTGATACCAAATGTAACACCCATACCAGATGTATCTATCTTTAGGTGTCAGCGTAAATGCTAACTCAGAAAAGGTAAAGGCCATTGATTACTTGGCTAGTTGTGAGGTTTGTTTTCTTTCGCTACTTTTGATGATTTTCTTCTATATTTTACTAATATCATATAAAATAGTTGAATTTGAATTGTGTAGGTTTAAGACATATAAAGGTTGGTCAAATGTAAAAATAATAATAATAATAATAATAATAATAATAATAATAATAATAATAATAATAATAATAATAATAATAATAATAATAATAATAATAATAATAATAATAATAATAATAATAATAATAATAATAATAATAATAATAATAATAATAATAATAATAGGAGCCCTAAAACAAATATGTATTTGGAGGGAAATTTGTTCTGCTCACATTTCTAGAAAATCACACATGTTTTCATTTTGTGATGTCTAATTTCCCTTAAAGCAAATATATTTCAATTGTATTAACAAGAGTGAGTCTTTCATTGTTGGCGCTTTTTTTTATAGTTACTTTCATTTGGTGATGTTTGTTCTTGCGCTTTAGAATAACATGTTACTTTAATTGTCAATTCATTCTTAATATTATTCTCCCCCAGCCCATAAAGGGACTAGGACTCACAAGCTAGTTTTGAAAAGCCCCAATAGGGTTACTTTAATTTGTTTTCTTTAAATGGAGCTGAATCAGCTATCAAACATTTGAAGAACCAAATTTTAACATATCCACAAACATCATTAGCATATCACTTTTGGTCCTCATTCCTATCCTTCTACATTGTCTTTCATTCTTTCTGTCTGGTTGGTGTTTCTAAGTCTCTTCTATGTTATTATATGTTTATGGTTTGCTTGTCTTATTTGAAGTCAGTCCCCACTTCTATCTCTTTCACTTGATTTGTTGTGTTATTGATACACTCATTGATATATCATTTCAATCATGAACTATTTTAAAACAAATTATAAGTTTTTGTCTATGTTGCTTATTTTTTTTTTTACTTCAAATGCTATTTTTACGATTCATAATAAGATTTTATTAACAGATAGAAAATAGTTCTTCTGATTCATGATTTGAAAACCTCAGCTAAGTCAAATTATTATTTCATGAATGTACAAAATAAGATGTGCATAGATCTTGGGTGGATCGACTATACAAAAAAAAAGAAAGATCTTGAGTGGGTTGAATGTAGAAAAAAAGTTCTTGAGTGGATCGATAATCATTCTCAAGAATAATGACAAAAAACTCTTGTGCATTGAATTTATTAAATGAAGTGCTTTTTTCTGCTTACATATATTCACGAGGTTGGATGTTTAACAGTATTATGGTTTATTGTTTTATTATTTCTTTGATCCTTTTTTGAATGTATCATTATTAGATTTCTAGGGAAATCATATGCTTCGTGCTATACTTTGGTTGTACCCAAGAATCTAGTCAATGACCTAACAGACTAAGGTTTTCCTAATAATCAACAAAGAATTCTTCCAGATCACATATATGTTTCTTCTTCTTATTATTCTTAAGGTGATGAAAGTGACCTATCTAATGATGACACACCTAAGAAGTCGGTCCTTTATGACCTTGTGACAAATGGAGAAAGTCGGGATCAACTTACCCCGGATCCTCTTTGGTGTATACCTCAAAGTTCAGCTCCTAGAGTTTTTCCAGTAGTTGGCGCGTTCACTGTTCTATGTGATTCCTGTTCTAAATGGAGGTTGATTCCAACAAAGAAAAAAAATGAAGAAATACATGAACATATCATTCAAAATCCTCTTGTTTGTGATAAAGCTCGGGAGTGGTGACGTGATATATCTTGTGATGATCCAGAGGATATTATTTCTTGAGAAAAATCCTCTTTATCATCACAAGATATATCATGTTGCAACTCCCAAGCTTTATAACAAACAGAAGAAGTTTGTAGGATATGTTCATGTATTTCTTCATATTTTTTCTTTGTTGGAATTAACCTCTATTTAGAACAGGAATTACATTCAACAGCGAACACACCAACTACTAGCAAAACTCTTGGATCCAAACTTGGAGGTATACACCAAAAAGGATCCAGGGTAAGTTGATATTGATTGTCTCCATTTGTCACAAGGTCATAAAGGAATGAATTCTTAGGTGTGTCATCATTAGAGAGGTCACTTTCATCACTTGAAGAATAAGAATAAGAAGAAACATATATGTGATCTGAAAGACTTCTTTGTTGATAGTTGGAAAACTTCAGCATCTTAGGTCGCCGACTAGATTCTTGGGTGCAAGCCAAAGTATAGCATGATGCATTTGATTTTCCTATAAATCTAGTACCTAATACATTCAAAAAGGGATCAAAGAAATAATAAAACAATAAACCATAATACTATTAAACATCAAACTTTATGAATATACTGAAGTATAAAAAAGCATTTTCTTGAATAAATTCAATGCACGAGATATTTTTATTTTTCATTATTCTTGGGATTGTATATCAATCCACTCAAGATCTATTTTCTATAGCCGATCCATTCAAGATCATTTTCTCTGTAGTTGATCCACCAAAGATTTATGCATATCTTCTTTTGTCCATTCATTAATTAACAAATAGGCGTAGTCAAGGTTTTAGAATCATGAATCAGAAGAACTATTTTCTAACTTGTAAATCAAATCTTATTATGAATCATAAAAATGACATCTGAAGTAAAAACAAGGAACATACACAAAAACTTGTAAGTTGATACATCATTTATGAATACCAAAATAGTTCAAGATTGAAATGATAAATCAATGGGAGCAGTAATAACATAACAAATTAGCAGAAAGTGGGCAAGTGTGGACTGTCTTAAAACAAGACAAATATGGACCATAAACATTGAATAATTGAGAAGAAACTTGGAAGCACTATGACACCGTTTGAGGTTTTGTATGGAAGGAAGTGTAGGACTCCGTTGTGTTGGTATGAGTCAAGAGAAAGTGTTTTGTTCGAACCGAAAGTTGTGCAAGAGACTACGGAAAAGGTTAAGATGATTCAGGAGAAGATGAAAGTGTCTCAGAGTAGGGAGAAGAGTTATCATGATAAGAGGAGGACGGATATTGAGGTTCAAGTTGGAGATCATGTGTTTTTTAGAGTGAACCATGTAACCAGTGTTGGGTGTGCTTTGACGTGTACGAAGTTGACACCGTGTTTTGTTGGACCGTTTGAGATCATCGAGAAGATTGGAGCAGTAGCGTATCAAATTGCGTTACCGCCGTCGTTGTCGAGTCTGCTTAGTGTGTTTCATGTATCTCTGTTTGAGGAAGAATGTGTATGATCCGTCGCATGTGATTCAAGTGGATGATTTGGAAGTAATGGATAATTTCACTGCTGAGATTTTGCCTGTGAGGATTGAAGATTAGGAAGTTAAGTGCTTAAGAGGAAAAGAGATTATATTGGTGAAAGTGATTTGGTTTGGACCAACCAGTAAGAGCGCTACTTGGGAATCAAATAGTCGGATGAAGGAGTCGTATCCAGAGTTGTTTTCTTCAGGTAATTTTCGAGGGCGAAAATTCTGTAAGTGGGGGAGAGTTTTAACAACCCGTTTTTTCGTTAGGATTATTTTATTTATTTTATGTGTTTATATGAGTTTAATTGATTATTTGTGTATTTGATTTGGGATTAGTGGATTTTTAGTCGTGAAGGGTAATTTGGTCATTTTTAATACTAAGGGTATTTTGATCATTTGATGAGTGAGGTTAAATTAGTAACTTTATAAGGAGTAGTGCTTTGGTGATTTTAGTGAGAATAAATATTTTTACTAAGTTAGTTGTGAAATATGTGCTTTATGTAAAATGAGTGAAGTTGCATGTATGATTATATTTCCTAAATGATGAGTTTGGTGTGGTTTGATGATTAAGCTAAATAAAGAATGAGGTGAGAAATTCTTATATTGATTAATGTGGTTAAGGTGATGAGTTTTTGATGATGATTTGATTAAAGAATGAATATGCTTGATATGCTATGATAGAAGTATGATAACATGATTTGTATTGAAGTATGATAATATTCATGTGGAGTTAGTATTCTAGGAGTGATAAGTATGTATATATGTAATGCTTGAAATCCTTGATTACTATTTATTTATTATATTTTACTATGTGAAATATTATCTAACCCCTAGTGGTCGTTTGGTTGACCGTCTGCCTATTTGTATGAATGGGTAGACAGCGTGCATGACTGATTATCTTATTGCTTATGAGTTGCTTGAGGATTAGCTTAGAGCTACCCCATTTTCCTTTTGCTCTAAGTCTAGTTAGGCTCGCGGGTTATTACCGGAGGTTAATTGAAGGATTTTCTAAGCTGGATTTACTGTTGATGCAATTGACTCGGAAGGGACGGTCGTTTGTTTGAGATGCTAAGTGTGAAGAGAGTTTTCAAGAGTTGAAGAGGAGGTTGACGTTGTTGAGGCAAAATCCCTAATTAATTTTAAAGATAATAAACTTTAATGATTAAGGATTAAATGGACTTTGATTAATTCCTTGGTATTTAACTTGTGCTCTTGAGTGTTTTACTAAGACAGGAACAAGGTTTAATTCATACCAAGAAACATGAAATCAATGGACATTGAATAAATGAACTAATTATGAAGTTCAGAAAGTTAGTTCAGAATGTTGATCTGTGAGTTGATCAAAACGTTCTGATGGAAGCCCAGAAGGGTGTTCTTAAGCAAGCCCAGATTCATCAAGAACGTGAAGAACATGCAAGTACACTTGACATGAATAAAAGGTCCAGAAAAGTACATCTGCATGGATCTATCAACAAATAAAGGCATGAACAAGGATTTATATCAAAGTGACCTTTAATGTTCATCTAAGACTATGAACATTAAAGTACTAGGAATATTCCAATGAGAATTTAATCCTAGATGTTGCATTCACTGCACTTCAGTTATGTCTTTACTATTAGGATTGATTACATTAAAAGCTAGTCTTACAAATCATCCTAAAGTAAGAACAAATGGAACATTTTGATGGTCAGAATGTTCATCTCTGCGCATGCTTCAGCTATGAACAGTGTAGTTGGTGAAAAGTTAGCAAGCAAAGCAAAAGAGATCTTGCATCAGAGATAACCTGTCCTCTGAGCTGTAATCAAGCAGATTTCTTTGAAGCATGGGCCTGAAGCTGCAGATCCACTATCCTCTCTCCTGCACAAAGTCAAAGACAAATTTGGTTCAACTTTATCTCACCTTTTCCAGCAACTTTTGATGCATATGGAGAAGCTACCTTTTGGTGGATAAAACCCAACAAATCTCATGTCACGTACTGGACAAGCCCAGAAATTCATCAAACATTCATCATTGATGAACCCAGATGAAGAACATCATGAATATCAAACATTCTGATAAAGAACACAACAACATTCTGATGTTCATCCTGGGAACGCAACAACATTCTGATGGTCTGAATGTTCACAAAGATTTTCAAGTAAAAGCTTGTGGGGCCCAGGACACGTGGCATAACACCATTGGTCACCTTACAATGGCTATTTGAGCCCAAAAACTCTATAAATAGAGATCAAAGGCTCATCATTACTTGCACCATTGCAAAGCATACAAGAAAACAACTTAAATTTGTTTGAAGCTCTTGCAATTCAATTGATCATCACTGAAGGCTCTTTTTACCTTCTTTGTAGTGTAAATCAATTCTCTCTCTCTCTCTCTCTCTCTCTCTCTCTCTCTCTCTCTCTCTCTCTCTCTCTATCTCTGTTATCTCTTCCATAGATAACTTCTTCTTTCTCATCTTCTTCTGTTTGTTTGATTCACAAACATTCAAACTTCATACAATTTGTAAAAAAAAGTCTCATCTAGCTTTAGGGGTACTAAAGTGTTAGCTTGAGCAAGAATTGTAAAAGTCTAAGTGGTTAACTTAGCAACAAGGTGCAAGCCTGCTGAGGCTTAGAGAATACAGGATTGTAAGGGTTCAGGTGAACACAGATTGTAAGGTGCATGATTTGAGAGGTTATCTCAAGCATCATAGTGGAAAATCTCACAAGATTGGGAGGAGTAGACTAGCCCACATTGGGTGAACTACTATAACTCTTTGTGTGTTCTTTCTTTCTTCCCTATACTCTTTACTTACTGTAAACACAAACACACACAAACACATTTACTTTGTTAAACTGTTTTTGCACTCAGACATCAGAACGTTCTGAAGTCTGCTATTAACTTAACCATTCCAAGTTTCCGCTTGAGAATTACTTTTTAAGTTACAGGTTAATTTTTTTTAAAAGAGTCACAATGCAAACCCCTCCTTCCTTGTGACTATTTTATCTACTTCAGACGTCAGCTCCAGTGTTGATTTTTCCAAATCTGAAGGAATTGTTTGTTATGTATTGTGATGCTTCTAAGATGGATTTGGGAGGTGTGTTGATACAGAATCGTTAGGTTGTGGCCTATGCGTCGAGGCAGTTGAAAGTGCATGAAAAGAATTATCCGACTCATGATTTGGAGTTGGTGGTAGTTGTGTTTGTGTTGAAGATTTGGAGGCATTATTTCTACGGTTCTAAGTTTGAGGTGTTCAGTGATCACAAGAGTTTGAAGTATCTGTTTGACCAGAATGAGTTGAATATGAGGCAGAGAAGGTGGTTGGAATTTCTTAAGGATTATGATTTTTAATTAAGTTATCACCCAGAAATGGCGAATGTTGTAGCGGATGCTTTGAGTAGGAAGACATTGCATATGTCTGCTTTGATGGTGAAAGAGTTGGAGTTGATTGAGCAGTTTTGGGATTTAAGTTTGCTAAGTGAGCTGACACCGAGTGGTGTGAAGTTGGGATTGTTGAAGTTAAAAAGTAACATTTTGGAGGAAATTAAGGAAGGTTAGAAAGAGGATTTGGAACTCGTGGATCGTGTGGTGTTAGTTAATCAAGGTAAAGGAGTGAATTTCAGATTGGATGAGAATTGTGTTTTGATGTTTCGTGATCTAGTTTGTGTACCAGATATATCTGAGCTTAAGAAGCGGATTTTGGAAGAGGGTCACATGAGTAGTCTGAGTATTCATCCAGGATCGACGAAGATATATCAGGATCTGAAGCGGTTGTTTTAGTGATCTGGAATGAAGAAGGATATAACTGAGTTTGTGTATGCTTGTTTTGTTTGTCAGAAGTCTAAGATTGAACATCAGAAACCGCCGGGTTTGATGCAACCGTTGTTTGTACCAGAGTGGAAATGGAATATCATTTCTATGGACTTTGTTAGACCGTTACTAAAGACTGTGAAGGGAAGTGATTTTATTTGGGTGATTGTTGATCGATTGACGAAGTCGGCACATTTTATTCCTCTCAAAAATGGTATGTCTGTGGTGAGGTTGGTTGAGATCTACATTGAGCAGGTTGTCAGATTGCATGATATTCCTTCTAGCATTGTCAGATAGAGATCTGATGTTTACTTCGAAGTTTTGGGAGAGTTTGCAAGCAGCTCTGGGAACTAAGTTGAGGTTGATTTATGCTTATCATCCTCAGATTGATGGTCAGACGGAGAGGACTATTCAATCTTTGGAAGATCTATTGAGAGTTTGTGTTTTGGATCAAGGTGAAAGTTGGGCTGAATGTTTACCGTTGATTGAGTTTACATACATCAACAGTTTTCATTCTAGTATTGCAATGACACCGTTTGAGGCTTTGTATGGAAGGAGATGTATAACGCCATTCTGTTGGTATAAATCAGGAGAAACTGCTTTGTTAGGACCGAAAGTTGTGCAAGAGACTACGAAGAAGGTTAAGATGATTCAGGAGAAGATGAAAGTGTCTCAGAGTAGGCAGAAGAGTTATCATGATAAAAGGAGGAAGGGTATTGAGTTTCAAGTTGGTGATCATTTGTTTTTTAGAGTAAATCATGTAACTGGTGTTGGACGTGCTTTGAAGTGTTGGAAGTTAACACCACATTTTGTTGGACCGTTTGAAATTGTTGAGAAGGTGGGAGCTGTAGCGTATCGGATTGCGTTACCGCAGTCGTTGTTGAATCTTCATGATGTGTTTAATGTATCTCAGTTGAGGAAGTATGTGTATGATCTGTCTCACATGATTTAAGTGGTTGATTTGGAAGCAAGGGATAATTTGACTGTTGAAACTTGAGCAGTTAGGATTGAAGATCGGGAAATTAAGCGCTTAAGAGGAAAAGAGATTTTTTTGGTGAAATTGATTTGGGTTGGACCAACTGGTGAGAGTGCTACTTGGGAATCAGAGAGTCGTATAAGGGATTCATATCCGGAGTTGTTTTCTTCAGGTAATTTTCGAGGACGAAAATTCTTTTTAGTGAGGGAGAGTTGTAACAGTCCTATTTTAGCTAGAATTATTTTAATCATTTATTATATGTATTTATATGTGTTTATATGTGCTTATTTGTCCTTGTGCGTATTTGATTTGGGATTAGTGGATTTTTGGCATATAAGGGTATTTTAGTCATTTTAAGACTAAGGGGGTATTTTGGTCATCTGGCAAGTAAGGGTAAATTAGTCATTTTATTAAGAAGATTATTTTGGTATTTTAGTGAAGATCGTTATTTTTACTAAGTTATTAGTGAGTTGGGGTAATTATTTAGAGATGATAATTATTCGGTGTTTTGGCGAATTAATGAGTAGTAACTTTTGAGAATTTGTTAGTAAGAGTGTTAGGCCCAATTGTTAACATTAGAAACTTAGCCCAATTAGAGAGTAGTATATATACTTAACTCATGAAGAGAAATTAGGGTTAGGACATTTTCATCTCATAACCAAAGGGAGGCTAGAGAGAAAAAGTTAGAAGATAGAGAGATGAAGAGAAGAGGAAGAACTAGGAGAAGAGAGAAGATAGAGATTAGGAGCTAGCAAGGAAAGTGAAACCATATCTAGTGATTTTGAAGCTTTGAGGTAAGGGGGAAAGATCATTTTCATAAATAAGCTATACTCTCATCTTTTTGCTTATGGGTCGTAAGTGCTTTTGTGTAAATTATGACTTTTGTCATTTTTTTATGATGAATTTTGTGCTCTTAATTTATGTGAAGTAATGGGTATGTTATATTCATGAAATTGATGTGTTTATATGTTCAAGTTCATAGTTGTTGTTGGTGATAAGTTGTTTTGGTGATTTCTGCTCAATTAAGTGTAAACCATGAATTGGTTAGTGATTATTATTGAAACATGTCTAAATTCACTTGATAAATGATTATATATGTTTGTATGTTGTTGAATGAAAATGAAAAGATATGAGTTTTTGGTTAAAAATGAACTTGATGATGATTTAGTGATGAATTGTGGTTATGATTCCATGTTTGTCAGTGTTTTGAGGGGACGAATTTGGGCCAAAGGGGATCAAAATCGAGATTTTGGGGTGAAAATTGATGGGTTTCCAAGAGGGAAAACCCAAAAACTGGGTGCACCATACAGGTGCAGCTCGCCTAGCGAGCTATAACTTGTTGTGGCGAGTTGCTCAGTAACAACACCCTTAGTTCTGGGTGTTCCAGGTACTTGAGGGTTGATCCGGACTTTCCTAAATGCTTCTTTTGATGTGTTTAACTGTTGTTATGCTTTCTAAACCTATTGAAACATCAAATGGATTGGATTAAAATGGATTTTGTGAATCGAATTGAAATTTATTTGAAAATGTTCAAGAACGTGAAATTTTCCGACACTCATTTTTCCAAGGAAAGTGGTAGGATTAGGGTCTGTTTTCTGTAACAATTATTTTGAAATGATTAGACATGGTGTATGTGAGTTTTATTTTTGGTTTTACTTTGAAAATGGAATTCTTTTGAAAAAGGGGAAAATGAGACGAACTTAGATAAATTTTGGAATTAATCGGAATTGGCTTATGATGTGGATATGTATATGCTACTGTGATCATATGTGATATGTGGATATACTTAGTTGATGTGTTTGAACATGGATGTCATGTCTTTGATGATTTACTTAGAAAAGATGAATTTAGTGAAAAATAGACGAACTTCGTCAAAATGATGTTTTATGTTCGGATAACTTGCAATTGGCTTTGTATTCATGATGATATGACAAAATAAGAATGAGTCAATGATGATTGGGTGTTCAATATGATGAATGTCATGATGTGGATAGTTGTCCGTCTTTTATGCAAAAATCTGACTTTGAAATATTATTGTTTCCTTGGGGTGATAGTTGTTAATGACGATGATGATTATGATGATGATTATGATAATGATTTTAATGATGATTTATTAATGATGATGAATTGTAACATGTAAAATGATGATGATATTAGTGATGATCGCATGTATGAAAAGTGACGATGTTAATGATGATGATTTGTTGGTTGAACGTATGCATTATTGAGTCATATGTTCATGCATTCATAAGTAGGATACTTTGTACCCAACGAAGAGGACTAGGATATTTATATCCAACGATGATGACTAGAATACTTTGTATTCAACGACGATGATTATGATACGGTTGTATCAAGTGAAGGTGATTGGTACCACATGCATATAGAGTCGTGTCTAGGAGCATATCATACATTTGATAATTGGTGAAACGTGTCATATTTGACTATGTGCTTGGTGATTATGTGCAATGGTGAAACTTGGTGATTATGTGCATTGGTGAAAATTGGTGATTTATGTACGTGGTGGAATTTGGTGAATATGTGAAGTTGTAAAATTGTGCTTGTTGTAGCTTTATGCTTGTATGCTGATGTTTAATGATGATGTGGGGTGTTTGTGAATGTTTTAAGTATGTGTTGTTAATCATTTGAAATTAAATATGTCGTTTTACTTTCATTTGATTATATTTTATTTGTGGAATGTTATCTAACCCCCAGTGGTCGTTTGGTTGACCGCCTGCCTATTTGTATGAATGGGTAGACGGCTTGCATGATTAGTTGCTTTTCTTGTGAGTATGCTTGAGGCTAGCTTTGGAGCTAGCTCGTTTCTTAGAAATCTTGGTTGGGCCTAACACAACCCTACAAAACCGGCTTGTGAAGTGAGGAGTGTCTCCTCTTTATAAACTCTCATCAAGAGTCTCATCTATCCGATGTGGGACTTGGGTTTTTTCCAGTACACCCACTCACACCCAACACTCTTTGGGTTTGGTGCGTGAATAGGTAGGTGACCCTTGAATTCGACAAGCTCTAATACCATGTTGAAATTGAGGCCTAACTCATCCTCATAAAACCGGCTTGTGAGGTGAGGATTGCCCCCACTTATAAACACATTGTCATGCCATCACCTATCTAATGTGGGACTTTTAACACACCCCCTTACGACCATCACTATTGGGCTTGGTTCGTGGACATAAATGGTGGATGGCTCGATAGAGGAAACCTGATAGCAGGTGGCCCAATGGATCTTGGAGAGGCTCTGATACCATCTTAAAAATGGTGGTTGGGTCAAACACAACCCCACAAAACCGGCTTGTAAGGTGAGGATTGCCTCCTTTATAAACACATTGTCAGGTCATCACCTATCTGTTGTGGGACTCTTAACATTGTACTTTGCTTTGGAGTCTTAGTCTTGGGCTCTGGTTAGGATGTCAGTCTTTGTCGTTATTTTCATGTTTTGATGAGATTATCATTCAGTATGTTGAGATTTGATATTTATATTTGGTGATGTATTATGGTACATGTGACATGTCTATGTTGGAGATTTTTATTATCTGTTGATGAGATGTTATGATATTATTGCGCTGCGAGTTTTGAAAAAATTAATTATGCATGTTTCAGATTTCTTGAAGATGTAGCATCTAAATCCTTTGTATGATTGTATTATTTGCGTGATTTATCGCTTTAAGAGTTTAGGGTGTTACAAAACCTATTCCCTTACCTCAATCTCCCTTAGCTCTAGCTAAATCTTCAAATCTTCACTTCCTTCTTGAATCCTAGCTTTGCTCTTCTCTTTACTTCACTTGGTCCTCTTCCTTTTTCTTCTATCTTCTCTTCTCTCTTAATTCTCACTATTTTTTCTCTCTAGCCACCTTATGTGTGAATGTATGAAATGAAAAGTTCAACCCTAATTTCCACTAGTGTTATCCTTATATACCCAACTAGTGGGTTAAGTTAACTCATCTCATAATGAAAAGTTACTACTTACTTAACTCATTAAAACATCTCATTAATTACCATCTCAAAATAATTACCTTAAGTTACTACTAATCTCAGTAAAAATAATTATTAACACTAAAACACTAAAATACCATTCATTCTAAAATTACTAGTTTACCCTCGCTCTTCAAATTAGCAAAATACCCTTAGTCCCAAAAAATGACTAAAATACCCTTTCTCGTCTAAAAATCCACTAATCCCAAATCAAACATACAAATAATAAGTAAATAAACACATAATAAATAAATAAATAAAATAACCTAACGAAAAACGGGATATTACAACTCTCCCCTATTTAAAGAATTTTCGTCCTCGAAAATTAGTGAAGATCTCCTTGTAAAATTTCCATTTTGCATGTAATTTAATTCTAAGCAAGGGGAGCAAAGTCGCACTCTTAGACTAATGGCCGATTACAAACTTTTCGTAATAAATGTAAGAAAATAGCTTATTTGAGGTATGTTATCGAAAAACATCCCCATAAGCATACAAGCCACAATCTTCTACAATGGCGAGTCACCTAACTAAACCAAGAGGAAATCCCAATCAAACAAGTAATATAATACAGATCAATTACTGATTATTGCAACTTTGCTTAACTTTTTTCTATTGTCTCTTTATTCAATGTAGTTTAGATTTGATAGAATTTCCAAGTTGATGTGAGTTTGGAATTCTAGCTAGGAGGTTGGTGAAATAAAATGGATGTAAGAAATTAATTGGTAAGGAGTCGACTCACCCATAAAATCGTGTGTTTAACTTTTACTATCGATGAGATGATCTTTATAGTAGATGATCTGTAAATATTTATGTATACATTGGTGGATGATTTCTAAATAATTTTGTAGACATTTTTTTATCTTTGAGTTTTGCTCTAACCTTAATAAACCTAAAGTCCAACTCACCTAAAAAAAATTCTATAAATAAAGAAATTAGTTCATAAAATAATATTTGAATTATAAAAAAAGCCCGAGAAGAAAATTGTCTATAATATATAGAACGATGATTAAAATATATTAATACTAATTTATAGTATTTCATCTCTCATGACTTTCTACATTTACTTAAAAAATAACATTTATAGAGGCAGCAATCACATTTTTAGGGAGCAAAATAAATATTATTTTATTACATTTTCTCCTATTCCATTGTTCAACACCTGCTTCTAACAAATTTCTCCTATTATTCTTTTAACAACCATCTAATATTTTCTAAATAGAATAATCCAAATACATTATTTAATTATCTTTTTTGACCCAAATACTTTATTTATTGAGTAAAACAATTATCTTAGATAAACTACCTCTACCAAACATGCCATGCACATACCTAAAATAGTCAACTTAGTTGTTTCAACTTCCATATTTCTTCTAAATTTGAACACTTCATCACAAAATTCTTTCTTCTTAAACTCACTCACTCATGACCCAAAATTAATCAAATCTACACAATGGCATCTTGCTTGAAACCACAAAGCAGCAATGAAGATGACTCTATCATACTCTTTTCAACTTCTAATTCATCCATTAGTCCTTCTTCCTCTTCTTTCCACCATTCACCACCATCAACTTCATACAAACTTTCTATTCAAAACCTCACTTATACTTTACACCCTTATAAAACCATTCCCTTTTCATTTCATAACCTTGCTAAAAAACCACATCCTATAAACATACTCAAATCTGTTTCTTTTGTTGCTAGAACTTCCGAAATTGTCGCAGTTGTCGGACCTAGTGGAACAGGCAAATCCACCCTTCTCCGAATAATCGCGGGCCGAGTAAAAGACAAAGATTTCAATCCAAAAACTATCTCAATCAATGATCACCCTATGAGTACTCCATCTCAGTTAAGAAAAATATGTGGCTTTGTTTCACAAGAAGACAACTTGCTTCCACTTCTAACAGTGAAAGAAACTTTGCTATTTAGTGCAAAGTTTAGGCTAAAAGAAATGACACCAAAAGAAAGAGAATTATGAGTGGAAAACTTAATGCAAGAGTTAGGACTTTTTCATGTAGCACATAGTTTTGTTGGTGATGAGGAAAATAGAGGTGTCTCTGGTGGTGAAAGAAAAAGGGTATCAATTGGTGTTGATATGATTCACAATCCACCAATTTTAGTCTTGGATGAACCAACATCAGGACTTGATAGTACCTCAGCTCTTCATGTTATTGAGCTTCTTTCTTCAATGGTTAAATCAAAGCAAAGGATAGTTATACTTTCAATTCATCAACCTAGCTATAGAATATTGCAAAGTTCTTGATCCTTTCTCATGGTTCACTAGTTCATAATGGTAGTTTGGAATCACTAGAGGAAAGAATATCTAATTTGGGATTTCAAATTCCAATGCAACTTAATGCCCTTGAATTTTCAATGGAAATTATACAAAGTTTAGAAGATTCTAGTAGTTCCATCGTCGACGAAAACGAGACTTCTTTTCCAAGTTCCATGTGGCCAGAGGAAGAAAATATTGGAAGTCATGAAATTTTCCAATCACAATATGAAAATGAAAGTTTTGGATATCTTTGTTATGTAATCATGATGGAGATACTATTTCTGTGTTCAAGATTTTGGAAGATTATTTATAGAACAAAGCAACTTTTTTTAGCAAGAACAATGCAAGCATTAGTTGGTGGATTTGGTCTAGCAAGTGTTTATATAAAAGTAAGAAAAGATGAAGATGGAATTGCAGAAAGGTTAGGTCTTTTTGCATTTAGTCTAAGTTTTCTCTTATCTTCAACAGTTGAAGCACTTCCAATATATCTTCAAGAAAGAACTGTTCTAATGAAAGAAGCATCAAGAGGAGCATACAGAATCTCTTCTTACTTGATAGCCAATACTTTTGTTTTTCTTCCTTTTTTGTTTGTAGTTTCTTTACTTTTTGCAGTTCCTGTTTATTGGATTGTTGGACTCAATCCTTCACTCTCTGCCTTCACATTTTTCACTTTTGTTGTTTGTCTTATTGTGTTGATGGCAAGTTCTTTAGTTCTCTTTCTGAGTTCTGTGTCTCCTGATTTCATTTCAGGAAATTCACTCATATGCACAGTTCTTGGAGCCTTTTTTCTATTCTCTGGATACTTTATTCCAAAAGAGAGTATTCCAAAATATTGGCTTTTTATGTATTATGTGTCACTTTATAGGTACCCTTTAGATGCATTACTCACAAATGAGTATTGGAATGTTGGAAATGAGTGTTTCTCACAAGGCTCTTCTTCTTCAGTGTGTTTGGTTACTGGATTTGATGTCTTGAGGAGTAGAGGAATTGAAAAGGATAATAGGTGGATTAATGTGGAGATAATGTTTGGATTCTTTGTCTTCTATCGTTTGCTTTGTTGGGTCATACTTGCTAGAAAGGCCTCCAAGACTACAATATAACACAAACTTGTTTCTATGTTCATAATGAAGTGGACAATCACTTTGAAGTTTCTTAGGCTATTATTTGTATGATACGGTATTCTAAAGATATATAGTATTCTATTTACAAAATATATATATATATACATGTCTTGTCACTATCTCCTTATGATTGTTCTCTTTTTTTTTTTTAACTTTGAATTATAAGAATTCAAAATCAATCTTGATATGTCCGGTGAGGATGGATGAGAGGCAGCGGTGGCGGAAAGTGCTCCGGTACAGTGGCGATGAGTATTTGCGGTGGACGAAAGGTGTCTACAGGCACGTTAACACTTCAATGCTAAAGTCAGTAATGGAACTAAGAAAAAGTGTGTAGAAAGTGTTGTGAAAAGTGAATCATACCTTGAGTGTGAAGCTAAGTCACCGTTATATAGGTGCGCGTTGATAATAACCGCCTCCGGGTTTTACGGCGTATGATTAGGGAGCGGTTAGAGGACACGTGTAGGATGATCCTCGCGCGGGGGCTTTCTTGGATGCGGTGTGGTACACTAAAGTTGGAGTGTTCTTTCAGACGCAGGGCCTTAAGACGGTGCAAGTTTAGGTCATGTGTCAACGTGGTGGGATTGGTCTTCTGACCGGTCAAGAACAAGTCTCACAGTTTATCATACATGCATAAATATATTTCGATTTTCATTTAGCTTAAATTTGATTAAAACATTGATTCATATAAACCAGAATTGTTGTAGAAGGATTGTTCTTACATGATGCTTCCAAGTCACACAACTCGATAGTGAACCCTTTATGAGATAGGTGCTTAAATGTTAACTTTTTTAAATGGGAGACAACCCAATTGGGAGAATTAAGAATAGAAAAATGCTCTTCTCTCAACAAGTTTTGCTCACTCCCAACCAAACTTCCGAAA
The DNA here is from genome assembly GCF_051527215.1 of Medicago sativa. NCBI lineage: Eukaryota > Viridiplantae > Streptophyta > Magnoliopsida > Fabales > Fabaceae > Medicago > Medicago sativa. The sequence continues at coordinate 36,023,601 of NC_140751.1, forward strand.
ATGCCTCTAACATAAGTTAACTCACGCATGAGTTAACTCCGAAAATTTGTAGGATCTTATGATCCGTGCTACGATCCTCTAAGTTACAATATATTATCATCCTCCAAATCCTACTTAAGTTATGAGTTTGACAACATATGAAGCTAAGAAATCATTTGATGAAAATTTAATGGAGGACATTTGAGAAAGTCTAATGTAGATTATCTTTTGATAAAAGAAAAGGACTTCATTAAATCATTATTTGTTGATTTAAGTTATATTACAATTACAACTAGATTACTTCAACTTCAAATCATTTAGATATTGGTTAATCCTTAATAAATAGGAATCTCTACCATTGCACCTCAGAAACAAAGATATAGAAAGAATAAACTATAACTATAGGGAAACCATATATTTAAGTTCTTATTATTTTTTAAAGAAAGCATATTGCTTTTTCCTATTTTTAATAATTTTTTTATTAAAAACTATTGATTTCAATTATAATTTCCTTTCATGCTATTGCTACATAATCTTATTTTATTTTGGTCCTATGGTTTTGTGTTTGAAGATTTGGACGATCTTGTAGTCAAAGAAGGCTTCATCTTCACTATATTTTCATCACCAACTCCCATTTTCTTTGCATAACGACCTGCTTCAAAGAACCTCTTAACTGCTTCATCCATGTAATATTTTCCTTGCTTAACACTCATGTCTTTCCCTATAGTATTTGGATAACTAGTGAAGATATTGTCTCCTTTTAGCACTGCTGCAAGTTGAATCATCTCCTGCTGAAATTCACTTAGCTTTGCATCTTCATTTGCCTCTCCCTTTCTTAACTTTATCGGGGTTGGAAGCTGTTCTGCATCAAAGTACCGATATCAAGAATCAGCGAAGAGCAAAACATGCTTGAAAGATATTGTTAGAAAGATTTAATTCATATATACAGTCAATGTAAAGAGTTTGTATCTATGAAGCCCGGATACGGATTCGGGTGCGGATACGATACGATACGAGTACGCGGATACGATACAACTTGTATACTGTCAATTAATTATAACTGTCAAATTATTATAAACGGTTGAATTCCATCATTACCACTTCTGAAGTCAGACACATGATTGGTTATGCTATATAATTTACTTATTTAATGCTTTGAGAATTGATCTTAAATGTTTGTTGAAGCAAAACTTTTGGAGTGTCCAGGTGTCCGACACGTGTCGTGTCTGACACCGACACTTGTGATTGCATTGAATTATGTCAATTTCTCAAAATTTTATCGGTGTCAACGTGTTTGTTGTGAGTGTCGTGTCCGATGTCCGTGTATGTGTCCGTGCTTCAGAGAAGTGAGCAACTAACCTGGGCAATCAGTTCTGGGCTCTGTCCTTGTTTGGACAATACCTTCAAATGTTCCAGCCCATTCATCTCTCTTGGTAAGAAATTTAGGTAAATTGAAGATCTTTTTAACCGTTGCTGCAATGGATGAGTGTTCATATTCTGATGTAGGAGTTGGTGACCCGTTTGGCCCATGAACAACTGCATCAATAACAAATCAGCAAAACCGTTTCAATAATTTCAATAAGGTATAGTTTTTTTTTCAGATATGCATTAAGCAATATAGTGATGAGGGAGTTTGATAGTACGTGTAACAAAAATGTTTTGACCTGAAAAAATGACACCTAATAGATGGTAAATTATACGATTTCGGTTTTTTTATTAATTTTTTTGTCCCTTAATCTAATCAAAACTTTTAGAATTTCTTATATTTTGTGGACTGCAATCAATTGTTGATTTTGATTTTAATATAAACGGACTGATGTTGTGATCTATTTGATGATGCTTAGACCCCAATGAAAGTGATCAGTGGATAATTGACTTTTGGACACTTAATATGATTTGTGTAGAAACAAAGTGTAGGTCGAACTTATGGTCCATGATGGGTGGTACCTAGAGTTGCACAGTTATAAATAGAGATGCTAGATTCCCTTTGCCATCACTCTTAAAATTTTGCTCATTAGTGGTTTGCCCCATTAAAAACCCTAAGTCCGGAGCATATGAAAGGTAAAAGAAGACTCTTATCCCAAATCTCGACCAGAAGTTTGCCCCATTGATCTTGATGATGTAATTCTTACATGATACAGCCGAGAAGTTTCCCCATCAAGTAGAAAATTGTCCATAAGTTTGATCTAGGACAAAACCAACTAATGGATCATATTATTTACCATAAGAAACCAACCCAAATAATCCAAGAGACATTTGTATCGCATTGACACTATCAGCTTCGGCATACCTATCTTAATTTGTACCTAAAAATATTATCGTAATAACATACTAACATAAGTCAATAGATTCATAATTCACCTCAATTATTGCTACCCACAATTAGTCTTGCGTAACACATTTAGCAACTGATTTGATTGTACATTATGCTGATATGCCCAAGAATACTGGCAACATATCAATGGTCGGTTTCTTCCTGGTGCATGACAACATTTTCACATTTTGCAATTTGACAACCGGAGATTAAAACCCAAAAAGCATATGGTCCCACTCCCACCACTACATACGTTATATAGATTTGTCCATTTTTAAAGTAGTGTGAAAATTAGAAGGCTATGTCACACTAATTTATAGCTTTGTGAAACTAGATTTGAGTAGGCCCTACGTGTGAAGCCAAAAGAAGTGAAATCCAATTTGGTGCAATGGTGAGTGAGAAGATGAGAATTAGTCGAGATCTTCTTTTTTTTTTTTAGCAAGTATTTTTTCTTCTTCATGTTAACAAATGTCTTATAGATAGTTTTATATTCTCTCTCATTTTATTATAAAAGAAATTCAGATCAACAAAAATTGATATATTTGGTTAAAAAATTGGATGTGATACATAAACTTTTATTGATTTAAATGTCTCTTATAAATATGATCGGAAAAAGTATTAAAAAATTATTCAATTTTTTATAAATGATCTTGTTAAAAACGAATGTTTTAGAGGTACTGCCAATATGTTAATAGTTTGTAAAGAGAAAAATCTATAATATTCATTGTGAATGCAATCCATATGTCTTGAATAAACGACTCAACCAATTTTATGATGGGATAAGATAAGAATATTCAGATAAAGAATAGAATCCCAAATAAAATCAATAAAACTAAAATAATTTGAGTGTTTGATATTTTATTTTCCCCGTTTATATTTTAGCAAAATTACACAATTTTTTCCTTAACTTAATTTTAGATAATATTTTCGTTCTTTATTTTTTTTACTTAATCCTTATATAAAGTGTCAACATCATTATTCTTTTTTTATCAAAAAAAATCAAATACTCAAAAAACTTATTAATGAATTCATCAAACTCATAAACAAACCTAGATCTTCATCATACAAAGCTAGAAATCCAGATTTCATTGAAAAAAATCCCATAAACTTAAAAACCCATAAATCCATTATTCTTCATAACCTTAATCATTTTTTTTTCCACTCATCAACAAAATCAGCCATAACCAAAACCAAAAAACAATCATAACTAAATTCCAACTTGGTACCCAAACAAAAGAAACTGGAAAAGAAATCAAAGAAGGATTGAAAAAATATGAAGATCTTTTATGTTGTTGGAGTGTTAGGTTGATTGATGAGAGATAAAATGAAGAAGATGAAGCTCTGATGAAATTCAGTGTGTTTTGATGAAGTTATGAATTTTGTGATGATTTTTCTGTGTTTTTAATTTTTTTATGTATTTTTGGTTTTTTAATAAAAAAAGTAATGATGTTAATATTTTATAACAAAAAAGATTAAATTGAAAAGAACAATATATAAAGAAAAAAAATTGTTTTCTAAAATTAAATTAAGCGATACATTATGGAATTTTGCCTATATGTTTTTTACAAATAATTTGAATTAGACTTACTTTGTGATGAGTTAATTTAAGATTGAATGCAAAAAGAAAGACTTACCGGTGCCCTTTTCAATCCAAGGTGAGACAGCAATGGTAGGAACCCTCACTCCCAACCTATTAAAAGTGAAGTTAAATGGTTCTGGCCCTACAATCCCATCAGGGCTTGGCACCCCACGCACAGGCGTAGCAACATGATCGAAAAACCCTCCATGCTCATCGTATGTAATCAAGAATAGGGTTTCGTTCCACTGTGGGCTCGCCCTCAGCGTCTCGTACACCTCCTTAACGAACATTTGTCCTTGATACACATCATGCGACGGGTGATCATCATTGGCAGGTAACAACTTAGTGTCGGTGTACCGCTGCTCCACCACAACATAATTTGGTAACTTTCCTTCCTTGGCATGAGGCTTAAATGTCACGTCGTATAGGTGAAATTTTGGCACGTACTTTAGCTTCCTTAAGTTCCTATAGAACAATGTTGCTGGGATATTTTGGTAATATATTCCAAAGTCGAATCCATTATCATGTAGACTGTCAAAAATAGTTTGTTGTGGGTAGCCCTTTGCAAGCAGGGATGCTACGTTACTGGTGGCGCCGCCGGATGTTGCCGAGTGCACGTAGAGTCGATTAGGTTGGGTGGAAGCTGGCACGGAAGCAAACCACCTACGAACATATGAAAGTTATGATAATTAAGGACATGAAATACCAAGATTTTTTTTTCTTCATGATAGTGCATCAATGATAACCTTTCATGTCACAATAGATGGTGTTGTTTTTCGGGTTCGAGTCCTATGAATGTGTGTGTTAAAGCCTAAAGGGATGATATAGGATAAACAACATTAATATTAATATTTTATTGATTTGATAAAGTGACATATTTGTCACAAATTTGTTGTTTTCAAAGTGACATGATTTCTCATATGGAGGAAGTATTTCTTTTTCCTAATTTGTGCCGGCATGTATATATACTAATGACTTTTTTTTATTTTTTATTTTTTAGGACATGTTTATTAATGACTATATACTCCAATTAGTTTTGTATCACAATTTATCAATATTTTGTTACCAATTTAATGCCTCGTAACTTTTTTTCACGAATGCCTCATAACTATTGTTTGGTGTTCTTCTTCAAAAAAAAACTATTGTTTGGTGTTTTGAGTGTAAAAAATGAAAATGAAAAGTTAGAGTTACATGGTTAATTAATATATTGTATATGAGTGGTAATAATTAAAATAAAAAAAATTGAGGGTGAATAAAATAATATTATGAGGATTATTTTGTCAAAACAATATAATGTGAATTATTGTTAACGAATTTATCATAATTTTTATAAAGAGTATATGTATGACAAACACGTGATTAAATAGAAAGTATAATTTGATAAAAAAAAAAAAAAAAGTATAATTAACAAGCCAATTTGAAGTTTTTCCAAATCATATAACATGCACCAACAACAAAATTGCAAGCAAACTATGGCATCGTGTCATTTCAATTCTCAAATTGATTTTTTGATAAACGACAAGATATGTGAGTTTCATAAAGAAGTGTATTTTGTTCGTCAATTGTAAGAGTTAATAAAGCAAAAAAGATTTTTTTTTTTTGATGAATAAAGCAAAAAAGGTTAACAAAGCGTTTTGCTAACATATTATAAAGTCTTTCAAGCAACCCCTAATTGAATTATTATACTTCTAAAAAACTTGAATTATTACTCCCTCCGTCTCTAAATTATAGTCGTTTAAGGTTTGTGCACGGTTATTAAAGAAATGATTAGTTGGGTTGATTTTGATAGTAAAATTAGTGTCATTTACTAAAACACCCTTATTAATTGTAGTTAGTGGAGTAGTTAAGTTGGATGAAATTCAATAAATAAGGGTATATTAATGGAAAAAAATAATAAATGCTGCATTGGTATTCTAAAGTGGCAATTATTTTGAGAAAAAGAAAAAATGGTAAAGTGACAATTATTGTGAGACGGAGGGAGTATTATCTTAGTAGCAACACTTATCCAATCTACAATATCATACCTTTTTTAACCCTCTGCTATTTGTAATTTTTATTGATATAATTTTAATATATTTGGACTTTCTTGCAAAAGAATTCCTCCTCTATAAAATATACTAACTCCACCTCTAACCAACTTTTTAGTACCACTCATCTTTTCTGGTGAACTTAGTAGTACCACTAATCTAATCTAAATAAAATTGTTGATAATTGTTCCATAAAATCGCAATTAACGAATTTAAAAATAATATGTAATATTAAAATATTATTGAAACTTTTGAAGAATTTAGTATACGGCTTCTAAAGTCATATTTTTATATTTAATTTTTTTTAACATTACGATATTTAATTTCTTAACTTATACTCTTAACTATTTTCTTTAAACATATGGGATAGGTAGCTCACTTTATTGACGTAAAGAATTAAAAGTTCAAACATTGAATTTTGGTAAAAAAAAATGAAAAGAAAATATTAATAGAACAATTAATATATTAACATTTTTGATTTAAAATTGTTTTCAAGAAATTTAAAGAGAAAATTTTATCTTAACGTTGTGTTTTCGACACATAAAAACGTAAAAAATATATATATATATCATTTTGTACATTATTTTTTAAGAAAGTATCTTTTTAAACATAAAATCTATCTATTGTTTCTTATTTTAAATCTTTATATAAAGTACCTTCAAACAAAAAAGTAATATGTGTGGCTGTGTGAACGTGGCAACAGTATCTTTTTTGGTAGTCACGAGACCAGTAGTGTAATTTTCAATTTTTTTTTTTCAAAAAAAAGTCCATTAGTATAATTAGATTCAAATAAAAATATCTTTAATAAATTTAAGCCAGTCAAAACTAATTAACCAATAGCAACTTTTTTCCTTTTCAAAAAAAAAAATAGCAACTTTTTTCATTTAAAAAATAATAATCAAAAGGTTAAAATTAAAACGCTACCACCAAATAAAATGATTTTTTTGGTTGTAAACCGGTTATACTCCGCGCGCAACTGCAGGGATTAATTTATTGTGGGTTTAAATGGGCGTCCGCGCGTAACTGCAGAGATTAATCTCTCGAGTATTGTGGGAGCATTGTGGGGCTTAAGTGGGCAGCAAACTCTTCCTAAGAGTCTTAACGCTGCTGGCTGGATTCGAACCCAAAATCTTGGTTAAAGCTAAAAGAGACTCGTTTCATCTCATCTAAGCGTTTTTGGGTTCCAAATAAAATGATTTAAAAGTTCTTTAAAAAAATAAAATGATTTAAAAATTAAAAAACTATAGAATATGAATAGTTTTGTCGTACCTATCAAAAACAGCAAACTCAGAAACAAGTGTCTTATAAACAGCAACATGGTCTGGTTCAAATCCATTCATCACTTCCTGAGACATTTTGGTCGTATTATCCATTGAATAAGCTTGTTGAGCAAATCCATTCATCGGAGCCGGGTCAAGTGACGTGTCCTCCGACCCGAATATTTGTTCCCTTATTGCTTGAAACGAGTGACCCGGATCAGGATCCACATACTTCGCTTCGTTCTTGAAGAATATTCGTTTTGAATTCGGGTCGGTTACTGATAATTGAGCTGATTCTAACCCGGTTACACCGTTTATGTTTGGGTTTAGTTTCTTCATCCAACCAAGCATGTGGTCGAATGAACGGTTTTCCATTACTAAAATGACGATGGTTTTTATTGGATTTTCAATTGCATGGGAATTGTGAAGGGAAAAAGTGAAAATGGTGAAGAAGAAGATGAGTAAGAGTTTTGAAGTAGAGTGAGTTTTTCGGGTACCCATTTTTGGTATGTGTTGTTTGAGAATAATTTGACAATGTTGATGGAAGAAAAGGTGAGGTTTTATTTTGGTTTTGGGACAGTGGAGTTGTGTTATTGTGATGAGAAAATGAGAGAGAGAGTGAAAAGAGAGATATATATAGATATAGATAGATAGATAGATCATAGAAGGGAGAGAATGTGATTAGGTGACGTATGTTTAAGATCACAAAGTACACTAATTTGAACTCTTTAGATGACATGGCAAGCATTTCTAACTTAAACTGTACTCCTTGGTATAGTATGGATGGAAGCAACAAAAACTATTCTCATTGTTCGAGATATTTTTTTTCATGAAGGGACATCAAATTAAAAAAAATGTAAATATTAACAAGTGTTTTTAGGCAATTTAACAAAGTTTAAAAGCGAATGAAAAATGTTAACAAGTGCGTCCTATCTAGTGTAGGGAATGGATTCTCTAAAATGTGGATATTAAAGGTGTGATTGAGATGTAACAATTAAAAAAAGTTAATAAATACTTGAAAAAATCCGTTCTCCATCATCAAGGAGTGCAACTCATATTTTAAGTATAACCTAGGCCTCAAAAGCTAATTTTTTTTAAGTATAACCTAGGCCTAAAAAATATACCTCATTAGACTACACAAAATGAAGCGAAATGGTTAACATCACACACTTCCACACACATTTTTTAACACAATATCTTTTATATTTTAAAATTCACATAAATTCTAATAATTCATTCGAGTTCCATATAAATTTGATGTAATTCATATGGATTTTGATCAATAAGATAATTGTGTTAGACAATGTATGTGAAAAAATGTGTCAGAATTTATTCAAATGAAATATGAACTTCAGTGTTTTTTCTTTTGGATTCGATCTCCCTCGTTTCTTTCCAATCTCCACCACCGATTCATGATAAATTCCCCCCAAAATCAATACCAAACAGCAAGTGCAACACTTACTATAATGGCGTGAATAAGAAGAATACACAGAAGAATTTTTTTATCACGTTTTATATTCGTCCACCCTTGCAGATTTCTCCCAATCAATGACTTGATAAATTTCCTCACCAACACCACAAATATGCCACCGCTGTTTAGCACTATCTACTATGCCGTCGACCATCTCAGTTTTCGTCCGCCGTCATAGATGACTCAATGAATCTGGTAACCACCGGCCAGTGGCGGAGCCAAAAAAAAAAAGCTCGGGTGGGCCACTAAAATTAACCGTTGAAAAATTATTTAAAGGCTCGCAAAATAAACCTATAATTGAATTGTTTAAATTTTTCGGGTGGACCACTACACCACTTTGCGAGAATTTGGATAAACCGAAACCTAAAACCGACACAAAATTGTATAGAATGATAAACCGACACCACTTCGCAATATAGACCTATGGTCGTTAATTTTTTAATTTTTCCGGGGTGGGCCGTGGCCCACCCTAGCCCATGAAGGGCTCCGCCACTGCCACCGGCGAGCCCTGGCTAGGTTTATCCGTGAACTCATTAACCTTTGCATAGAATGGTAGAAGACGGTAGATACAACGCAGATGTTTTTAACAGAAGTCACGGCGTTAAAATTTAAAAATTTGACGTGGAAATAATAATACCCGTGTAAAACTTTGATAGGAGAACAGTAGGAACAGTGGCTATGGAAAAGTATATGTTTTGTCTAAAAAAAAAGGAGGTATAAACATGATCAATGATGTGAATATTGACAAACTGGGTGATCTCCAATCATTTTTAACAGAAGTCACGGCGTTAAAATTTAAAAATTTGATGTGGAAATAATAATCCACGTGTAAAACTTTGATAGGAGAACAGTAGGAACAGTGGGTATGGAAAAAGTATATAGGTATATAAGTTTTGTCTAGAAAAAAAAAGGAGGTATAAACATGATCAATGATGAGAACATTGACAAACTGGGTGATCTCCAAGCATTGGATTAGATAACCCATCATTGGATAAGATCAACCAACGGATAAGATCAACCAATCCTATTATAAATATCATCATCCAATCCATTCATGCCCTCATCATAGATCATGGTTCTCATATATAAGTTTTGTCTAAAAAAAAAAAAGGAGGTATAAACATGATCAATGATGAGAACATTGACAAACTGGGTGATCTCCAATCATTGAATTAGATAACCCATCATTGGATAAGATCAACCGATCATGGTTCTCATATATAAGTTTTGTCTAAAAAAAAAGGAGGTATAAACATGATCAATGATGAGAACATTGACAAACTGGGTGATCTCCAATCATTGGATTAGATATGGGTGATCTCCAATCATTGGATTAGATAACCCATCATTGGATAAGATCAACCAACGGAACGGATATTATCAACCAATCCTATTATATTAATATTATAAATATAAATATCATCATCCAATCCATTCATGCCCTCATCATAGATCATGGTTCTCATACTGCTCTTTGATGCTCAGTTCCACATATATAAACGTTCAAGTTATGTTCCGCTTCAACAATGTGGGACTAACATCATGGTTTTTGTTGTAACTCTTGCAGATTTTGTAACAAAACAAAGCAGCTTTGGTGGTGCTACCATTTTAAGAATCTGGGCCGACTTTGAGTTTTTCATGATTGATATGAATTTACGGTTGACAGTATAAATATTACTCCCTCCGTCCCGTAATAGATGACCCATTTGAAAATTTGGAATTTTAACATAAGTTACTTTGACCATATTTTTCTACTAATATACAAAGATAAATAATATCATATAAGATGTCGTTAGATTCGTCTCGATGAGTATTTTCAAAAGAGATTAATTAGAATAGACTGACAGTGTAAAATAACTTTACACTGTCAACCAATTATAATCATCCAATTAAACACCTCATTTAAGTGTTAAAAAAAGAAAAAATAAAATAAAATCTTTACAATCAATGTCATATCTCATATTCATTCTCACATCAGAAATTGAAAGAGTTTTAGTTTTAGCTCATATAACACATAATTGCCATTAATGAAAATACGGTGTCCTCTGTGATTCCCTTCATTTGCAGGAACAAAACTTTAGATCACTCCATAGAGAAACCCAATCAAACAGGAAGAAATTTTTGAGAGAAAAAAACAACTTAAAAGCTTGACAGACGGATGAGAAAACATGCTTCCTAAACACATGACATACACAAAGGAAGCTAAATTTTTAAGTTAGTATGTAATTTCCCTCACTATGTTTGAGATAATTGCAAAATGCCCACCGTGGCTATTTACCCTGAGTTTTAAAATGATTATTAATAGAAAATGTGCTGTACTTTTCCTCATCACTTCAAATCCTGCAAAAGCCTCTAAAATGAACCAAGAGAAACTGTTGCAGGATAAAAGAGGCTAAAAAATCAAAATGATTCTGGCATTGAGCATTGAACAGAGACTCTATTACAACATGAACATTAAAAAAAATGCACCTAGGTAGAAGGTTAGGTCTGGCGAGACAAGATGCAGTATTTGCAATGCAGATTGAAAACTAGGAAATCAAATGCAAAATAAGAAATGTGGGTAGAATGCATTAATTATAAAGATTTTATTTGATTTTTTCTTTTTTTAACACTTAAGATGAGTTGTTTAATTGGATGATTATAATTGGTTGACAGTGTAAAGTTATTTTACACTGTCAGTCTATTCTAATTAATCTTTTTTCAAAATATTAAATTTTCATAATTTTTTTTAGGCTTAATTGCACTTTTTGCCCCCTATCTTTCCAAAACCGGCGGTTACTGCCCCTTAACTAATTTAAATACAAAACAGCCCCCTAAGTTTGGATTCTATGGCACTTTTGGCCCCCTATGTTTAAAAACTACAAAACCGCCCCTTATGTTTCGGTTTCGTTGCACTTTTGGCCCCCCAGGTCAATTTTGACCTGGTCCACGCTGACATGGCTGCCACGTGGAATTTTATTTAATTTTTATTTTTTTAATTCATTTTCTTTTTTTCCATTTTTTTTTGTTTTGAAAAAATTAAAAAAAATCTGGAAAATATAAAAAAAATAATTTTTATAAAAAAATTCTGGAAAAATTAATAAAAATTTATAATAATGAAAAAAAATACCGAAAAAATTAAAAAAATTGGAAAAATTAATTAAAATGAAAACAAAAATCTGGAAAATTTTAAAAATAAAAAATAAAATCTGGAAAATTTAAAAAATGAAAACATTCTGGAAAAAATTAATATATTTTGAAAAATTCATATTTCCAGTTTTTTTCAATACCGGAAAAATGAAAAAATCATATTTTTTGAATCGAAAGTATGAAGTTTTATTTCATAAAAATATGAAATCTTCAGGAGCTTAAAATATTTCAAAATAAAAATATTAGAAAATAAAAATAATATCCATTGTTTCCTCTAATTCATTTAGATTATATTTTCGAACAAAATAAAATTCTGAGAATTAATTTTCAAAATAAAAATAATTAGATAATATTATATTTTCGAATTTTTTGATATATATTGATTTTTTTCAGAATTTTTTCCATTTTTATTAATTTTTCCATATTATTTTTCATTTTTATTAATTTTTCCAGAATTGTTTTCATTTTTTTCAGTTTTCCAATTTTTTTTAAATTTTTCCGGTATTTTTTCATTATTTTCAATTTTTATTAATTTTTCCAGAATTTTTTTTATATTTTCCAGATTTTATTTTTATTATTTTCCAGTTTTTTTTTTTCATTTTTATTAATTTTTTCGGTATTTTTTTCATTATTATAAATTTTTATTAATTTTTCCAGAAATTTTTTTATAATTTTTTTTTATATTTTCCAGATTTTTTTTTAATTTTTTCAAAACAAAAAAAATAGAAAAAAAGAAAATGAATTAAAAAAAATAAAAAATAAATAAAATTCCACGTGGCAGCCATGTCAGCGTGGACCAGGTCAAAATTGACCTGTGGGGGCCAAAAGTGCAACGAAACCGAAACATAAGGGGCGGTTTTGTAGTTTTTAAACATATATAGGGGGCCAAAAGTGTCATAGAATCCAAACTTAGGGGGCTGTTTTGTATTTAAATTAGTTAAGGGGCAGTAACCGCCGGTTTTGGAAAGATAGGGGGCAAAAAGTGCAATTAAGCCTTTTTTTTAACATATTATTCAAGATATTTAAGCTCAAAATTATACATTGGTATGCGTAATAGGGTCAACTGTGTCATGTATTATGGGACGGAGGGAGTAACGTATTATATCAAATGATAACATTTAAGATTCAACAAATTGGAACCGAAAATGGATTCCCACTTAGTCATGACTTCTCAAGATTATTAATTCTACATGGTAAATGTAACAGAACGGAGCAACCTATATGCCACAAAAAATGGTTCTTGCTGAAAAAATAAATGATTCAACAAAGATCATATCGATTGGTTACATTTATAATAACAAATGCATTAGTGACATCTTTGACATTCATCAACATGCCATATGGAGAAAATATCCCCTCACGGAATATTGAAATGCATTTTCAAGGTATAAATATAATTATAATGAAACAAAATGTTACTACTCTGGATACTTTCCATATTATAGCAAATAAATTGAAATGCCCCTCAAAACAGATGATGTTAGGCATGAGGATAAAATTTAAGCACAATTTTGAAAACCTTTACACCAATGATTAAGAAAAATGCAGTGCTTAGCCATGTATAGTACAAGGTGAGAGAAATTTGTATGTCTGGTCTATTAGTGCATTGTAAGAGAGGCATTTTTCCAAAATAGACTGACTTCTCTTTTTGTTTACCACATGCGAAATAAGAGTAATGTCACAACTTGAGATACTAATAGATAGTAAGATTTAATTTTGTTTATCACGTGCAAAAAACAAGTTTGAAAACAAGATCTTATTAATTTTGAACCAATCAAGAGTGAGGCAAAATATAGTTAGAGAACTTGTGTTTCCCTTTTCAAAAGAGGTTTCAGTAGTATATCTATCTAGGCAAGTATACCACTATTCTATACACCCCATTGACCAAAGAGTTTTCTTTCTCCACTACAACTCAGTAACACCTAAATGTGAATTTAATTACAATCCTCAAATCTTGACCAATGGATTTATTTAATGTTATACCTGTAGTTCAAATCCATAGTTCCATGATAGTGCCATCCTTTGATATCACTATTGAAACAAAATACAGAGGATAAAGAAGCTAGTATACTTAACAATGACGAAGATGAGCACAATGTTCCTTAGTTGCTTGTGCTACAAGTAATTGAAGCTTAGGCGGTTTTAGAGTTAGTTATTAGTTGTAACTAACCGAGCTGAATTGCAGGAGATTGTTATGATAGAGTGAAGTAGAGATCACAATAAACATGCAATAGCTTCAATTACAAGTTAATGTGAAATTCTCTCATTCTCTCTTATTTTCCCTCATTCTCTCTCAAGCAATGTGCATGCTTCTAATGAGGTTTCTTCTTCCATGTCAGTTCGTCTTTCATCATCTGACAGGCAAGGTACCAGTTTTATAGATTCAGAAGCTAGTGATCATATCTGTGAAAATCTAAAGTGGTTTCATTCATACAATGAAATTACTCTCATTTACATAAAATTACCTACAGGTCATTTTGCAATAGCTAAACAATCTGGAACCATTAAGTTTTCATCTGATTTTATTATTCAAAATGTCCTTTGGGTGCCATAATTTAGTTTTAGTTTACTTTCTGTGTCAAAATTGAGTAATTCATTGAATTACACAATAATTTTTAATGGTTTCCAATGTTTAATTCAGGACAGGAAAACTCTGAAGATGATTGGTTCTAGTGATAAGAGAGAAGAATTACACTACTTGAATCTTCAAATAAGTTGGCTTCTTCTGCAAGCAAGATTATTCCTTCCCATGTTCCTTTACCAGATAGTGCTTTATGGCACTTTAGACTAGGTCATCTTTCTTTTTCTAGAATGAATTCTTTACCGTCTAGTTTCCCTTTTGTTCATGTTGATTTTAAGGCTACCTGTGATGTATGCCACTATGCTATACATATAAAGTAACTTTTTTTTCCTGAAAGTTGTAATAAAGCTGAAAAGCCTTTTGATCTAATACATTTTGACATTTGGGGTCCTATTTTTGTTTCTTCTATTCACAATCATTCATATTTTTTTAATTGTTATAGATGATTTTAGCATATTTTCTTGGTTAACTCTAATGAAATCTAATAGTGAAACAAGACAACATGTCATTGATTTCATCACCTTAATTGAAAATCAGCATAATTGTCATGTTAAAATTGTTAGGAGTGACAATGATCCTGAATTCACCATCAGGGCCAGCCCTAAGAATAGGACGGGGGTGCGACGGCCTAGGGCCCTTGCCCGTAGGGGGCCAAAAAAAAAATTATAGGGAGGGGTGCATATAGCAAAACTAAGAAAAGTTGGGGTGCATATAGCAATTCGTATTAGCAGTGCCAAATTAAAATCTTTATCTCGGCCCAAGTTGTAAAAGATAGGAAATAAAAACCCTTTTATGCAAGAAGGCTACTTTTTAGGCCCCCCATATCTCTTTAGGCGCCCTAACGAGATAAAAAATTCTTTTTGTGTAATTGAAATGACCAAACTCTTAAAAACACATTTAAACAAAAACTTTTTGTGGAATTAGAAAAGAGATGAGAAAAGAAACCTAAAGAGAATAACCAAAAAGTTTCAAAACCAGACAATTGCAATTTGTAAGAAAATCATTATTGATTCTCACTATTTTCTTGAATCATTCTCTCTACAGGTGAATTATTTTAGGTTCATGTTTTTTTTTTCTTATTCCCAATTCTCTTTAATAATGATTTTTTCAATTCTCTAATTGCTTTAGGTGTTGAATTCTAATTGAATTGATTTATGCTTTTTCCAATTGAATCCATTATTGAATTCACTAATTCTCACCATTATTGAATTCTAATTGAATTGATTTTTGCTTTTTACAATTGAAGCATGTACTCTACACAAGTGAATAATATTAATGAATTGTTGCCTTTTTCCAATTGAAGTAAGTAATGTACACTGTACGAATAATGTATATAGCTTGTACCGTATTGAATCGATTTTTGCCTTTTTTTTTCAATTCAATTCTTGATTTTTGCTTAAAGTGAATTCTTATTAATTAAGTGTTGACACACACACACACACACATATATTTGCGCTTTTATTTTCAGGTACTAAAACTTCAGTCAACTTTTAAGTTGTTATTGTTCTCTACTTCACTACTTTTTTTTTTTTTGGTTTTTTTTGTTGTATTGGTTTCAATTGAGTATTTGATTTATTTTAAGATGTTGCTTAAAAATGAGAAAAATAGAAGGAGCTCTTCATAAAAATAAAAAAAACGAAATGAAGAGCTAATATAATCACAACAAGGAGCTCTTGATAAATTTGGGTTAGGTTCTGTCCCCCAACTTTTTTTTTTGTTTTTCCTTTTTTTTAATAATATATAGGATGAGGTGTATTTGACACACGATATTTTGGGGTGCCAACATAGCTGAGATGTCAACCATCGTAACTAATGCATGTCTCATTCATCATTTATCAGAAGAAAAAAAATTATGATGTGATATAAAAGACCCTTTTTCATACTATGCCTAAAGCTCGTAAAACTCTAGGAACGACCCTGTTCACCATACCTCCGTTGCTTCTAAATGAATTTTGCATCAAACTAATTGGGTTGAGACACCACAACAAAATGCTAGAGTTGAAAGTAAATATCAACATATTTTAAACATTACAAGAGCTTTAATTTTTCAATCAAATTTACCTAAAACTTTTTGGATCAAATGCATTTTTGGAATTTCTCTTTTGTTCTATTATTTCTATATTATCCCTCACTAGTAGCTCTTGGACATGCATCACACTATTCAATGGAAATTAACATTATTTTTAGTGCATCTTTGGATTAACGATGAATTTGATAGAATCATAGTGCCACCTTGATTCCAAACAAGCATACATACTCTGAATGGTCTTCCATAATCTTTCATTTGATTGGCTTTGTTCTTCTTTTAATCCATAAAATCTCCTTGATGGTCCTTTTTTTTTGGTCAGGTAGTCCAGTGACTAGAATTCACCTTATAAGTGAATAAGTGGGGTGTCCGGGGTTCGAACCCCGACCCCTGCATATTATTGGCTTGCTACTGAAACTCTCTTGTGTCGCCCATTCCCCAACTTAGTTTTAAATTTTTTGAAATCACACTTGATATCCACTTTATTCTATACTCCCTCCGTTTCAAAATGAGTGTCGCTTTAGCAAAAAAAAATTGTTTCAAAATGAGTGTCGCTTTCAGTTTCCAATGCAATAATAACTTTTTCTTTTCAATTGTACCCTCCAATTAATACTCTGCACACTACTTCCAAAGTATTACTTTTAAAACTAACCAATAGTTAATAAGGATAATTTGGTAAAATAACCATTCTCTTTCTCTTAATCATTGCATTTTTTAATATGTGTGTAAACACCTAAAACGACACTCATTTTGAAACGGAGGGAGTATTATAATGGAATGTTGGGTCGGATTTCCTCGAGATAGCTCATTTGATGTACCAGATATTTGTCATGTCATACTAAAAACATGGATTGAGATTGGCTGCTGTTGAATTCAAGTGCAATAACCTGCATCTAGGATCATTCTGAATCAATATATGAACTAAACTAACTATCTTTTTGTATGTATTATTAACGGTGACTGCATTTTGAAAAAAGGAGATTTTCCAACAGTTACAAATCACATTTTTAGTCTCCCTATTTTCGCTCACTCATAGAATTGGTCCCTATATTTCAAATCACCCTGTTTTGGTCTCACTTTCAGATTTTTTTAACTAAAAAATAATGATATATCAAATTTAAATTGAATTTTGTAGGGGTTTTCATGGTTGTTGATCATTTCACATCATTAAATTGTATGACATATCATTTAAAATATGACACATCATGGTTTTTTAATTAAAAATTATGAGAAAAGGGCCAAAACTATGTGATTTTAAAATAAGGAAACCAATTATGTAAATGAGTTAAAATGGTGGACTAAAATTGTAATTAAGCTTAAAATTTTAGAAAAATGCTAACAAATACCCTTAAGTGTTTAAGCATATAAATATAGTAACTTTTATATTGAAAGTTATATAATTATGACTTTTACATTATTTAACTAGTATTTTTAATACATAATTTCTTTTTATAGATTTCTTAATTAATGTCCTTAAGATACTTATCACCGAGACCTTAAATTTTGAACGATAAAGATATAAGATTCGGTCAACAGGAGGTGTTGTTGAATACATTGAAGAAAGAAAGGGAGTGGAAAGTGGAAACACTAATAAATACAGATAAGCCGCCGCTTGCAACTAGATTTATTGTTTATTTCATTATTGGTGTCACCCTCTTTGTTTTTTACATGTAACGCCAAAAATACGTTCCTTATCTCAACTAATTCATCAATATATAAGACCAAAAGTCCAAAATAAATCCATTTATGTCTTCTTTTCCAATTTTTGCACTTCACACTTGTTTTTGTAGTCAAAATCTGACCCTTCCTTAAATTGACACTGCCCGTTCTTTCAATGGTTCTGTGATAAATAAAACGTTACGATCTTTTAAGTTTAGATATTATTATTTTTTAATTATAGTTTCTATTTTAGAAAATACTCTTTTCAGTTTTTATTATAAAAAAAATTTAAGAAAAAATTTGGTCCTATTTATAAGAAAATGTCACAACTTTTAAGGTGTAGTTATTGCATAAAAGAGTTTTTTACCCCTCATTTAATGCTTCTCTTTTTAATACAGTATTAGTGAATGTATTTAATATTTCACAATTTTTTATGAGGAAATATTTGTAAAATATTCAAAAAGTTACATTAATTAATGATTGCATTAGTTTTGATGTTTTCTGGTTTTGTTTTTATAATAAGAATCGGATGGAGTATTTAACAACAAAAATTAGTATTTTTATATTCCTCAACGGAAAGAAAAAAAAAAGTTTATATAAAAGTAACACCGAAACGAGAAGGGAAATGGTAACAAATGTCCTTAGAAAATTGTTTATGCATCTAAATGTAGTAACTTTTGCATTGAAAATTATGTAATTATGACTTTTACATATGCTTGATTTGTATTTTAAAAACAAAAATTATTTTTATAGGTTCTTTAAACAATACTCTTGGAACACTTGTTAAGAGACCAAATCTAGATACTAGTTTTAAAAGTCATGAATAAAATGATATTTAATCCTTTATTGTTTCTCTCAGAGGTTCATGATAATGTTGACCACGTTGCTTATTCAGCTAATCATAACTATGCCGTGTACATTTTCTTGTTGCACAAAAAATCAGATAAAAACTTTCAACTTGTGAGACTTTTTCTTCACACCCTTTGGCTTCCTCTGCTGCATTAGTTTTGTTTCTTTGTTCTAACATAATAAAAACAACAACATTTTATCATATGGGAAGTTCTTGTACAAAACCTGTTGCTCATGTCTCTTCATCAAACATTTCTGGTTAGTTTCTTGTCATTACATTAATCTTTCTCTTCTTTTATGCCATTATACATACATGTTTTCCCTTCATTTCTTAATTTCAAACTTTTTGGTTGTTATTTATAATACTTTGACCTTTCTCCTAATTTGTTACTAAAGCTTATTATTATTGTTGTTTATATGTTTTAAAACTGAGATTATAGTTTGTTTTATACATAATCCTTGGTGTTAAAATAGAAGATTTTGAAGCTGCTCTGCATTTAGGTAGCAAAGAATGTTGAACAATTAATTCTGAATAATAATTGCTTGATGCATGTTTAGGTGAAGCCAAGAAATTTTGAACCTTAGGCAAATTAGTCTATTTTGTTGCTATCCTTCAAATATTCAACTACAGATCTTAATCTAATATGAGTCAACTACAAATTAGAAGCACTAGAACCCTTCCAAATACTCGCCGAAAACCTCTTCTTTCATGAGCAAGAATCGTTCAAAATTGCAGTCTACCAACCGCAAATGCGGCTGCAATAATAATCGTTTTAAAGGTTGATCTGTTCAACAACATCTCAATTGCGTCTGCATCAGCCACATTTGCCCACATTTTTTACCGTAATATCAAGGTTCCGAGTGTAATTGTAACTGTGACAACAATTCAGAACTATGTTACTGATTTTAAATAACTTTCCACTTATTTACTCATAGGAAGTAAGAAGCCTCAAAGCACGAGCACCGCAAAGCGGTATTCAAATTCATCTGAACAAAGAGCTTCTTCCCAAAGTTCACAAGAAAAGCGGTATTCAAATTCATCAGAACAAAGAGCTTCTTCCCAAAGTTCACAAGAAAAGCGGTATTCAAATTCATCTGAACAAAGAGTTTCTTTCCAAAGTTCACAAGAAAATGTGGAAACTTCAATCTCCAACAAACTTAAGTCCTTCAGCTTGAATGATCTGAAGGAGGCTACTAAGAATTTCCGGCGAGAATATTTAATTGGAGAGGGAGGGTTCGGGCGTATCTTCAAGGGATGGATTGATGAGAACACATATGCTCCCACAAAACCAGGGAGTGGAATTGTAGTGGCCATCAAGAATCTCAAGCAAGAAAGCTTTCAAGGCCACAAGGAATGGCTTGTATGTGCAACAAGACTCGTACATCTTTCTGAAAACATTTTCAATTTTTACTATATACATCGGTAGCTAGAATGAGATGTAGTTATGATTTTTTTTTTTATTGTGATTGAAAGAAAATGGAAGCTGGAAGCTTAGTAGAGAAAATGCATTTTTCAAAAAAAGCAAAAACAATGTTTTGACATTATTTTCAGAATCAATCTTTTTTTGGAATGCATTTTCAAAACTTTTATAATGTCTTCTCGACTCTCAAATGTTTATTTTAACGGCTAAAATTGGAATAGGAACACCTGAATTAAGCGTGCCAATAATATTATTTTCCCTTGACTGAATAGTTTTGCTAGTTACTGACTGATTTTTTTTTATCCTTTCTATTGGCAGGCAGAAGTAAATTATCTAGGTCAGCTTCACCATGAAAATCTGGTGAAACTCATCGGTTACTGCTTGCAAGGAAAAAACAGGCTTCTAGTATACGAGTTCATGCAAAAAGGAAGTTTGGAAAATCATTTATTCAGAAGTAAGTACATTTCACACTATATTATTAATTGTAATCGAGTCATGATGTATGATATGACGGAGAATCGTAATCAAATATGGTTGGCGAGCCTCAATATCTATTGTATTTCATTTGGGGAAACTCAAACACATTGATGTTGCTCCTGCGAGCCGTTTGTCCAAACCTTGAGTGCAACACTTTGTTTAGAACTCGGTGATAACTTGGAATTTATTAATAATAATACCTTATATTTTGTTTTTGATTTTTGCAGAAAACGTTCAGCCTATTGCCTGGGCAACTCGTGTCAATATTGCTGTTGGTGTTGCAAAAGGATTAGCATTCTTACATTCCTTGAATGCCAATGTTATCTTTCGTGATTTAAAGGCCTCCAATATCCTACTTGATTCAGTATGTCAGATTGAAAGTTTGGTTTATAGAAAATGTAGTGACCACTGACCATATATCATTTACCTGTAAGTTTTCCATTCTGAAAGAGCTGTCCAATTTTTATGTAGGATTTCAATGCAAGGCTTTCGGATTTCGGGTTGGCAAGAGATGGTCCTACTGGGGATAATACTCACGTTTCAACTAGAATCATTGGAACTCAAGGTTATGCTGCTCCAGAGTATGTGGCTACAGGTATAGTACTTTCTCTTGATCAAATGTTAAGATCTAAATTTATAATTCGATATTTATCACTATCTAAGCATTTGTAATATACTATGCTGCTCTTCGATCTTTTTTAACTGTCTTTTTTTGTAGAAAGTTTTTGTTCCTATTTATTTATCAAAAGTAACAAAATCTAATGGTTTCTCTATGTGTAAATAATCTTAAAACGAAAACTAAAAGGAACAATTAGTCAGTGGTGTCATCGTATCCTAAATTTGGTTGGTTTCAATTAAACAGGTCATTTGACGCCGAGGAGTGATGTATACAGCTTTGGCGTTGTCTTGTTAGAGTTACTAACAGGAAAGCGTGCAGTAGAAGACGCGAGACCTGGATTTTCTGAAGAAACTCTTGTGGATTGGGCAATGCCTTTCTTGAGTGATAACAGAAGAATTTTGAGAATCATGGACACGAGATTAGGTGGTCAATACTCAAAGAAAGGTGCACAAGCTGCAGCTGCACTAGCATTGCAATGCTTAAACTCGGATCCTAAATTTAGACCACCTATGGTAGATGTTCTTGCAACATTGGAAGGACTTCAATCATCAAATGCAATCCAAAGGACACCAAAATATGGAAATGAGAGTCCTGCAACAAAACATCCTTCTCATTCCCTAAGGTAAAATGGAAGGAATACAAACAAGTGTGAGCAGCTTTATGTACCGGCACTTCACATTGAATTCGTATCCAGTGTCTGATATCAACACGACACCGACACATATGGTTACATTAAAGTATTTCAGTGTCATTTCTGGTGTCTATGTCAGTGCTTCATAAGCTGCTTGTCTTGTCTTGTTTCCACTTTTTGTACAATGCTTCTGCAGCCCTCTAGGAAAAAGAGCAACAGAATACTGTGTTATTATCCCAATAATTAATGCTTTCTACTTTAATTTCTGTTCTAGAGATAATGATTACCATTTGTGTGGGCTGTTCATTTTGTAAGTATTATTACTTTGTAGAAGCATAGCAGCTATAGGTTCTTCTCACATTGTTTGATTCTTTTGTGCTTTTAAAATCTGCACTGTTGTTATATACAAATTTTGAAATAGTATATAAGTTTAGTGAGTTTATTTCTTCCTTTTATTACCAAACATGGGTTCCAAATATTACAAAAGTATATGTCTTATATAAGTTGTGTCAGGATCTCCTAAAAAAAAAACTAAAAATATTGCGTCAGGACTATCAACAATTGTGTACTTGGTTTGATCATCATCTTGTCCTCAAGTTGAAGTTGAGGAAACAGTTGATTAATGAATTCATAGGAGTCCCAAGATGCTTCAAAATCTGGTGAACTTTTCCATATGAATAGAACACGAACATGACCGGAAGGATCAATGTTTTTTTTTTTTTATGAAGGACGGAAGGATCAATGTTGACAGCCATGACTTTTTTTTTTTAATGACAAATATGTATATATATAAAAAGAAATGTATATATATAAAAAGAAAAAATCTCTACAAGAGTACAAACATATATAAAAGTTTGAGTATAAGAAGGACTCAGGTCAAGCAATAACAAAAACAACGAAACTCTCGCAAAAAAATAAGGGCAAAAAGAAAACTAAAACACCAGAAAAACCAACTAAACTTTTACCATGAACACCCAACCACGACTGTGAACAACAGGAAGACTAGGAACATAACCCCTCTCGTCAACCCGCCACAATGAGGGCTGACCTGCTTTGACATCCCTAAGTTACTCCCTTCGTTCACACATGTCAATACATAACTCCAACCATTAATATCTTAATTATCTATAATAAAAAATTATAAAAAAGTTTATTTTGAATATATTCATCAAGACCGATCGAACATCTTACTTGTTAACGTTTGCATTTATATATTAGTTAAAAAATATGGTCAAAATAAGTTAATAGTGGACATTGTAAAAATATTACATGTATTTACATACGGATGAAGTAGTATATTATTGATTAGTGTTCAACATTCAAACACCTTATTGTGTTCAGAAACCTTGAGACTCTTCTTTATTGCAACAAAATAGCTAATTCATATTCTTACTAGAATAGAAAAAACAATTAATTGAAACAGGCAGCATGGAGATATCGTACAAAACTAGTTTAGGGCTTTTTAAAAGCAACAAGTTTAGTACACATAATTTCAAGGTTCCAACATTTGAAAGGTTACTTCTATTTAAGAAAGAAAAATCACTTGCTTATCTATGAGTTATATAGACTTCAAACCTATACACCAACGATGTTAAAATTCACAGAAAAAATATTCGCGAAAGACCGGGCGTCTCACTGTCTGTGTGCATGTGTGTAGCAGTGGACTTCCTCAGGCAATTCAGACACAAAAGCCTTCTTTTCCGAGTAGGCCTAAGTTAGCTGATATTTTTTATCTTCATATTACAATTGAAACAGCTAGTTACAGTGATTCGTAGTCTGCATTTAAAGAATACAAAATTCAGTACAGTGGTGTATACAACTACAATAACAATCTGCAGATAGCTTTCAGTCAAACAAGCTGCAGATCTAAGTCTCAAAACTAAAGGGACCAAATATTCTAGGAGCTTCACAAAGAATTCCAGATAGATTAAGTAATGATCATACTGTTATATAAACACAAAAGCCTTCTTTCCCAAATACTCTCAATCTATCATCTCTCATCCTATTACAACTCCCAAGAACCATCTCAGATTATCACCAAATCACAACAATATCAATCATCGAGATATGAAAATGCTCTACTGCTGCCAACCATATTGGTTGCGATTCCCACCCATCATGTTTGACCCACGGCCAGCAGCCGATCCACCATGTGGAGGACCACCTTGAGGATAATTTGGACCTCCAACCCCATAGCCACTGCCACCTCCACCGCGAGGACCACCACCGGGTCCTGCAGGCATACCACCAGACCCATAAGGTGCCCCTCGCCCTTGAGGAGGATATGGCCCACTACCATAACCAGCACCCCCTCCTTGACCTCCACGATTTGGATGATTGTAACCCCCACTAGGGTTCCCACCAGGAGGATATCTTCCTGGCCCACCAGAGGGGCGAGGCTTACCATAATGATGGCTAGGTCCTGCAGCGACTCCTGGTTGAGATCCATGACTAGGGTGGCTAGGACCTTGCCGCATTTGGGCATGATGTCCACCCTGCTGAATCGGGGGAAGACGAGTATGCTGCTGCGGATGCTGCATTTTAAGACGCTTGGCATTTTCTTCATTTTGCCTTTGCTGCTGACGCTTTTTCTTGGTCTGAAACTCATGTGATGACTCATACTTGGGTAAACTATAGAAAACATGATAGTAGTAATGAGTTGAAAGAACATTGTAGACGGAAATAATAAACGTTAGAGGAAGGAAATAATGGCCATTTATCACATGAAGATCATGTTGGATAAATTTTTGTATTTTGAAAATGAAAAACTCAAGTGCATGGGAGGTCCAAACCTCTTGGGATCACATGGTAATGGATCAGTCCAGAAGTACTCAGCATCAAGTGCGTCCTTGGCAGAAATTCTCTGTTGATAAATCAAAATGGCAAACAAATTATATGATGCAGATGAAGAAGTTAATTATTCATCATAAAATCTTTGTAGCTTGTTCAAAAAAAAAAATCATAAAAGCTTTGTAATTGGGATGCAAGATTGTGCAAACTCTTCTGTTTTAATGCCTGTGCCAGTAAAGTAGCTCTGTAATTGCTTTCAATTTTATTCTCTGATAATCACCTTGAAGACAAGGTGATAGTTTGGCGGGTGAGGGATATTGTTAGATGCGAGCCCTTAATTATAGGATAGCAATAATAATATGCATTGTTTGTTAATAGGCAGTTTTTATTAAACATACAGCAGTTGCACTTAGAATAGGAATTAATTAACAAGTTAGTTAATAGGCAGTTTTTATTAAACATAACTGCAGTTGCACTTAGAATAGGAATTAATTTACAGGAAGAATGAGAGTGTGTCCTATAAATAGAGGGGCAATTGAGATAGAGGGGCCATTTTGGGATTAGGACGTGCAGACCCTCAAAGTTCTGGGATATCATTCTGTAATCAAAGGGATTGCCCCTATTTCCTTCTTATATATCACTTGGTTTCTATCATAAACATATCCAAATTAAAAGGATGTGACAGAAACCTGAATTAAGAGACCAGAAAATAGTATTATTGATTGAAAATCGAACTATTACAGAAGATTAACCCCTGTAATCCCAGAGCAAATGCTCCTCAGAGAAGAGATGAAACTCTCCCTGCCTAACCCAAACGGTTACCAAATGCAATAATAATCCCCCGTAGTTATGGCCAAATGGCCTTATTTATAATACTAATAAATAAACTGCTTGTAATTTCTCCAAACCAATACAAATAACTGCATATTAAAAAACTGTATTAAAATAACTAACTACATAAGCATTTGCCCTATCTATATCACCAGATGCCTAACAGGTAGAGTAATGTAAGATAAATTGTAATAGCATGTATCTTTACCATGTCCTAAATTAACAATTACACATTTATTAGCAATTAATAGATAGGACCAACAAGTGATGAAGCGATCTATACCTGAGCAGGATCAAGTGTGAGCATCTTCTCCAACAACTCCAATGCATGGCGATCAAAACTAGAGTTCAAGTCACAGACAAAAGCCATTCAGGTTAATTAATCAGTTAAAACTAAAAGCTGATTAAAGAGAATACAACAATTCATTACTTTCTGTATAAAAATGCGTATATGAATAATGATGCTCGTAGTCAGATACTTAACTGTCTGAAAACTTCCCTCAGACGCCTTTTCATTGGTCTTGTTGGCTTAAACTGATTGTACCAAGGAGTCTTTTGAACTCCAGGCCAGTTCACCTCATCCGGTGCTCCACACAGCTCAAAAATCTTATTTAATTGCTCCGGCTACAATAGTTACAAAGAAAACAAGCATTACCCTCAAGTTGAATTAAAGACAATTGCCATTCACATACACTAAAAGGCTTGCATTGTAAAAACAAATACATAATAAATGTGAAAACATACAACAACAACCAAGTCTTATCCCACTAAGCGGGGTTGGATACATGATCAAATTACGCCATAATGTTATATCATAAACCATATGTGAGTTCATCTCTTTAATCTAATAAATAACTCAATTTTGAAAAAGAAAAAAACAATTTGAGTAGGTTAGATCTAGCAATCATGCCAGACATTTTATAAACATATCTAGCCCTGTGAGCAATATACAAATCATTTCACGAGTTTGTTTTAAGTATAAAATGGATATAAATACATCATTTCACGGGTTGTTTTAAGATTATATGTAAGTATGACTAACCTCGTCTTTTCCAGGAAAGATGGGTTTCCCGTGAAGAAGCTCGGCAAAAATGCACCCAACGGACCACATGTCTACAGCTGGCCCATATCTTGTTGTACCCAGTAGTAACTCAGGGGGTCTAAATTTATGATGAAATATATCAATGTGAGCCTAGGCCATTTCATAACACCACCCTCCCAAATGGAAGTTACTCAACTGCAGTGATATGATAAAATGAAGGTCAATTACCTGTACCATAATGTGATGACTCGATTTGTAAGGTTTGCATTATGCTCATTCGAAAATGACCTTGCCAGCCCAAAATCTGCCAGCTTCAGGTTACCTTCATTATCTATGAGAAGATTTGAGCCTGCAGAGAAACAATATACATCACATGTCAGTAATAGATTTGGTATGATCTAAATCAAAGTCTAGACACGTAACACTTTGGATGGAATTCACAAAAGAGAACCTTTAATATCACGGTGTAGAACTTGATTGACATGACAATAGTGCAGTCCTGTCAAAAGCTGCCTCATGTAACACTAAGCAACAAACAAAAAAACTCAGGCATCAATAAAATAACAAGAGTCCTCTCATACACTCACGGTCAAACACTCGCTCATATACTGTTGCCACATCAGCATACTCTCAACTCTAAAACAAGGCAACCGACTCACTATTTTATTTTTATTTTCTTATGGGAAAAAAGGGCAGAGTCCTCTCTCTTTGTAATCGATAACCTCTCTCTTCCTGTTAAATCTCTCTCTCTCCACCGTAACAAAAAAATCAACCTCTCAAAACACAAATTGCTCCCTTCATCCTCACACTCACCTTTGATCAAACTCCAGTTGTCCCACAACACATGAAACCACCACCTCACACGGCCACAACCTTGCTGTGCTTTTCCAGTCTAACCCATCATCAAAAATAAGAGTTTATCCAAATCAATAACTCCCTTAAATCTGACAGTAACAACAAATTATGACTTTGAAATAGCTAGTAAAACCACCAAAGATTAACAACACGGAGAGCTCGACAAAAGGATCAAAGTACTAGCCTCACCAAGGAAAAGTGAGAGAACTAGTTTCACAAAACTGGTATCAAATTACCAAAATTTGACCGACGTGGGTTAACATATGAGCGAGTGTTTAACTGCGAGTGCATGAGAGACTGACGCTAGCAGTTCTCAAATAACAATAATTAGTATATGAATTTACACTTCAACGGTCATACCTTAATCTGGGGGACAGTAAATCTCATCCCAGGTCGGTCCGCAAGACCTGTTAAATCATGATCCATATAATCGAAGACCATATATATGCCCCCTTTATATTTGTTTCCATCTGCATAATCCCAAAATAAATAAAAACAAGACAAACAAATCAAGAAAACAATACGATACAAAAAAGCAGCAATCAATCAATACGATGAAAATGAATAACTTACCTGGCCTTCCTTGATCATCTTTCTCAGGGCCTGGAGACGTAACGATTTCCTTCAACTTAATTACATTTTCATGATGTAGTTTCTTTAGAATTTTGATTTCGCGTATCGCAGTAATAGGAAACTACAATGACAAGCATAATTTACGGTATAAATTAATTAATTACACAGAATTGCACATAATAATGAAATGTTTGAAAATACATTGATATTCATACCCCTTCTCTTTCATTATCCATACGTATTTTCTTGAGAGCAACAATTTCACCGGTTTCGATCTCTTTCGCCATGTAAACTTGACTGCAAGCATAATAAACATGTATAAGAACGTGAAAAATTAGTTGAATTTTAGGAATGGGGAAGAATTGAAGAAAAAGGTGAAAGTGAAATTGAGAAAAAGTAAGTACCCATAAGTGCCTTCGCCGATTTGTTCGAGTTTCTCGAAGCAATCGACACTACGGGAACCACGCGAAGGTGAATCAATTACGTTCAGTTGCCCAGCTGCTGCCATTGCTACTTGCTGACTAACAATAAACCCTAAAACCAAAGCAAGAGGGTTTGAACTTTGAATGGAAGTGATGATTGATGATTTTGGGTTTTGAGTTTTCTGTTTTGTGTGTGTGGGTTTAATTTAAATAAATAAATAAATACACTTCCTTCAATTTAATCATCTTTTCAAAAAAATTATTTTTCTACTCTTTTTTTTTATTTTTTTTATGGTGGCCGGGATTTAAACTCTTGCATATTTTATACATTGTTCATACCAACTGAGCTAAGCTCACGAGGACTTTCTACTCTTTTTTTACCTAATCTCTCTGGCCTTCGTGTCAAAAAAATAATAAAATACTCTCTGTGGCCTTGAATTTAAGAAAATTAGTTGGTGTCATTTGTTTTTCTCAAAGTTATAAAAAATACAATTGCAATTTCTAAATCACCCTTCATGGGAACTTGTTTGATGAAAAGAAAAAAATGAAATCACAATAATTGAAGGGTAATTTAGGAATAGTAACATTAAATATGATAGAAGTAGTAGACATCTGTTACTCATAAAGCTTAACTGGTCTAGCTACAATTAACTCTAATTTTAACCTAATCACTCACCTAAACTTTTCCCTCCACAAATTATTGCATTAAATGTTCTTTCCAATTTAGTTTCCAAATTCTGCTCATCCACCTGATTTGTTGCGTCGATTCCTATTCTTAAGACACATTAAGTGCATTATTTTTGGAAAACATAAAGAAACACACTCAGCATTGAAAATGAAAACAAAGACCGATAATGTGCGGACTTTTGGGATTTCAACCTTCCTAACCTTTTAATATCCACTCAGCCATCTGTTCTGTGTTTCCAATGCAGGTAATTGCAGCTTTTCACATACATTTTATCTGCAGCTTTTCACATACATTTTATTTTTAACTGTTGTTATTGCTTCATTTCTCATATCATCTTCATCTTTGTTAATAAGCTCTCTCTCTCTCTCTCTCTCTCTCTCTCTCTCTCTCTCTCTCATCATTGCAAACCATAACAAGGAAAAAAAAGATCTTGACATCATACTCCAAGCGTCTTTTGAAGGTTGCCTTCACTATAGATCTGGAACACGTCTAATTGTATCTTTTTTTGCTTTTGAACCGAGAAAAATTGGTTTTCCAATATGAGTTTTTCACTTTTCAGCAGAAATCATCTTAACAAACTCAATTGATTTTTCGAATAGGACATCAAAATCGTTTTTGAGAGGGAAATAACGATACACCTGCAGCTGGAATCAAAAGCTTCCTTCTTGCCATGACTAATTTCGCCACCTATGACGTGTACGATGTCAACAAAGTCAAGGTTCTTCCTTCATTCCCTTTGTAAATCCCTTCCGATATCTCACACATTTCCTTTCTCTAACTTTTTTTTAATGTATTTTAGAGTGTTTCATAGAGAAAGAGTGTTTCGACAACCACCTCGGTTTAGAGCTTTGTCCAATCCTCATGGTGGTTCCGATGGTTCTGCATTTTCAGTAGAGCATCGGCATGGTAGTTTTAGACTTTTAGTCATGGTGTTGTAGTGCCTTATTCAGAGGAGCAGACTGTGAAAAAGAAAAGAGCGAGGCCTAGGAAGCATGGTCTTAATGTACTTGTTTCTTTGAGACTTTCTCCTATGTCTGCTACTGCTAATTCCACTCCTGATTTAGAGAAATAGCCGAGTGGACAACCACCAGGAAGTGGAAGGAAGCAATAGTTAGATGTGTTAACAACGTAGAGTTTCATAATGAATAATAAGAAAGACGGCTAGGGTTTCATTCATATGAGCAAAAGTCACCAAAGTAAGGTTTACAATAGAGTATAAATACTAGAAACTTATAAAAGATTAAACTACCCTTACTAGAATATAATAAACAATATAATGATATTATCTAACATCTCCTCTCAAACTCATGACTCATTAATAGGGAGCATCAAGAGTTTGTCAATCAAGAAACAAAAATGTTTGATGGAATGCGTCTTTGTGAACAAATCAGCAATCTGCAAGGAGGACGAGACGAACGGTAGAGTAATCGTTCCATCTTGAAGATGATGACGAGTGAAGTGACAGTCAATCTCAATGTGATTGGTGTGTTCATGAAAGACCGAGTTATGAGCAATTTGGATGGCACTCTTTTTATCACAATACATTGGAGTTGGCTCAGAAAGAGTGACACCCATATCAGAAAGTAACCAACGCAACCAAACTATTTTAGTGGTGGTGGACGCCATAGCACGATACTCAGCTTCTGTAGAAGAACGTGATACAATATCTTGTTTCTTACTCTTCCAAGAAATAAAAGATCTCCAAGAAAGATACAAAACCCTGTGGTGGACTTACGATATGTCGGGTCGCCGGTCCAATCAGCATCAGAATAAGCAC
Source organism: Medicago sativa (assembly GCF_051527215.1). NCBI lineage: Eukaryota > Viridiplantae > Streptophyta > Magnoliopsida > Fabales > Fabaceae > Medicago > Medicago sativa. Next base: position 36,054,600 of record NC_140751.1, read on the forward strand.
GTAACTCTAATGAGGACGATGATGGCAATAGAATACTCTGAAATTGTGTTCCCCGAAGATAACGAAGAATGCGAAGAACAGCTGCCCAATGTACTGTAGTGGGAGAGACAACAAATTGACTGACAACATGAACAACATAAGCAATATCAGGTCTGGTAATCGTAAGGTACACCAAACTGCCAACTAAAGTACGATACGAAGTGGGATCTTCCAGAGGAACACCATCAGAATGAGCATATTTCACATTCAACTCAAGAGGACTATCTACTACTCTAGTATCAAAAATGTGAGTCTGTTCAAGAATGTTGGCAATGTACTTGGATTGGGAGAGAAGGTAGCCTCTCTTAGAGTAAGCAACTTCAATCCCCAAGAAGTAGCGAAGAGTACCTAGATCCTTCATCTCAAACTGCTTGGCTAATTGTAGTTTCAAATCATCAAACCCATCAACATCATCACCTGTAATAATCATATCATCAACATATAATGAGAGTAAAATACGACCATGAGAAATGGACCTAATAAACAAAGCAGAATCGTGATCACTAGAGCAGAAGCCTGTTATACCCTAATTTTGGACCTAAAAATACTTGCCCAGAATATTTTTCCATCTTTGATATATTGTCTATTACTCTTGAAAGATTGCCAATTTGCTATTGTTTTACACTGATATTCTACCCTACTTTATCTCCCAATTTAGCTTTAAAAATCCTTTCAACTGTGTATTTGTCTATGTTTTCTTGCATTTAAAACCATCCAAAGGGTTTTTCTTGCATTTTAAGTCATTTGAATTGTCTCTGATCAATTGCATGTTTCTCTGCATTTTATTTCAATATTATTTGCAAGATTCATGACAAAAGGGTATTTTAGTCATTTCCTGCATTCAAACCCACTTTAGTCCTTGAAAATTATTTGAGTCTTTTCAATTGGTTTGTATAAGTCCTTGTTTCAATCTCATGTTAAAGTCCATTTCAAAAATTACATTTGAGTCATTTTGAGTCAATTTAGTCCTCAGGGGCATTTTAGTCATTTCCAGTATTAAAACTCTGTTTAATCTCTAAAAATTTTGCCCCTAAGTCTTTTAATTTGCTTGTACAAACTCTTGCTTTAACTCCCTGTTAAAAAACCATTTTAAAATTGCATCTGAGCCATTTTGAGTCAATTTAGTCCCCAGGGGTATTTTGGTCATTTCACATAAAATTTTGACAGAGAGAGGTTACTTTGAAGTACCCCATTTATGTAGCTGGTTCATTTTAGTCCTTTTGTTGATTTTATTTTTCGTTTCACTTTACGTTTAGTCAAATTTACCAATTTTAGTTCAATTTTATTTTTAATTTTTTTTTTTCATTTTTAAAGTCCTCAAATTTCTAAAATTGCATTCAAGTCCTTCTTGTTTCGAATTTGTTTTTAAGTCCTTTTATTAAAATTGCAGAGTAGTCCCTTTTTTCTAATAATTGCAGAATGGTCCTTATTATTGTATCAAGTTTATTTTTGTCTTTTTTTTAGTTTTGCAAGTTGGTCCTCTAACTTTCCAGAATTGCACAAAGGCCCTTAGGCCAAAATTAGTCCAATGCCGAGCCAGATGAGCCCAGGAACACATGTCAGCAAGCTATTGGCCAAGGTGTAACACATGTCAGCTATAAATACGAGCCAAATCATCAATGCACAGGATCACCATTCATTTTCTGCCAACTCACATAAACACCTTTCCATTTCTCTCTCCAGAATCAAACAAATCAAACCCAGAAAATCCCCAAGAACACGATGAAGTTCATGAAGAACTTCATCCCCAAATTATGAACCCTAACTGTCCAGAACACAAATTCACACCAATTCATCACGAATCCTTATCAATTTCATCACACAAAACTCAATCCAACAACTACATAATGAAATCAGTTCGAATTAAAGCAATTTGTTTCGCAGTTCTCAGAGATTCAAAGTGAATCTTCATCATCGAACTACGATCTCTGCAATTCCAACACTGATCCATCTCAAGGACGAATCGGTGTGATCACAGAGACGAAGAAGTGAGAAGAAGAGGAATCGAAGAAAAGAACCAGTTCGATCAATTCACAGAGAAGAAGCATAAGACGAAGAGTGAGAAGGCGAAGAAACTTTGATTTATTTTCGAAGTTTGAATCAAAATATTCATCAGAGACGAAAAAGAAGCTTCAACATCCTTCTCACCTTTCTCTTTGTTCGAATCTCCAGTTTCCAACAGGTAAACTCATAAAAACCTTCTCGTTTCTATTTCAAATCTTCATCGAAGGCTTATAAACAAAAATAAACGGTGAAACGAAGTAGATCAACAAATTCCAGAACCCGTGCTTTCGAAAAAAGTTGAAAAAGATTGAAAAAGATTCGAAACCGAAACATCAAACGTAGATCTACAGAGTTCCACCGTTTATTTCTCAAATCTAAGCTCGTATTCGAAACCAGCATGAAGAATAGAGTAGTTTAGTGTTTAGATCCATATAGATCGGAGAAGATTTGGGGTTCCGTCACCGGAATCTTCGCCGTCGGTGGTCAAACCCGCTGGAGAAGACGACAGAGTTTTAGAGAGATGTGAGAGCTTCTCTCACTAGATTTGAGAGAAGAGAGAGAACGAAGAGTGCAAATGACCTTAGACCGGTCTGTTGCACTTATATAGGTGCATGAACCAGACCGGTTCGTTTGAACCAGTCTGGTTCACCCCTGGCCTTTCCACCGTTAGATCTAGGTTAAAACTGATCTGGATCAATCCAACGCCTCTGAGGCACTTGGATGATCCAGAATCCGTTTCCCCTTTGGGCTTGGGCCTAATCTTCCTGCAGCCTTCGTTTTGCCTTTGTTTCTTGCTATTTTGACACTATAAGTTGTTGTTTACACCCCTGCCAGCCTAAAAAATTTTGATAAAATTCTAGGAAAATTCCTATGTGCTTTCAATGTGTTTCTTGATATTTTTGCGATTGTTTTACATGTTTTAAAAATTGGAAAAAATATACAATATCACTTGTAATTTGTTTGTCTTTCTTGTTAAAATTCTTGTGAATTCTTGCTATGTTTTGATGGGATATTTTGTCAAATTGATATTAATACTTGATGTACAATTTTGTGATATGTTTACCTCTGATTTGTGTCCCTTTTTTACTGTTTGTGAATGCAATTTGTTGATTTCTTGTGTTGCAAGCTATGTGGACATTGTTTGTGAAAATAAAGTGCCAAGTATGTCTAGAATATGGCATGATTCTTGACTTGAATGTGTTCTTGTAATTCTCATATCATTGATTGTGATGAAACCTTTAAAAATTGCCATGACATGGGAATTATAGGTCATATACTTGTCTTGGTATTGTGGCAAATTTTAGGTGTATTTTGCTAAGAGTTTTGTCACCTCTTGTGTTAAATTTTTTGCTACTTGGTTTAAAATTTTTACTCTATTATGCCATATTATGTTACTAACCCTCTCATCCATAATTCATTCATAGAATTCTCATCCCATCTCTTTAGATTTATATTCCTTGCAATTTACATTTCTTGCAAAGAATTAGGATGTAAAAACCTAGAAATTTTGTAATTTTCCTAATGCTTTTAATTTCTTGCAAGACCATAGAATATAAACTAGGGCATATGTAAAGGACAATGGACTCTAATTATGTACACCGACACAAGCACCGACACACGCATACACATCACATGGATACTTTAGATGTATGCTTAGGGAATGTATGTTTAGATGTATGCTTAGGAATCGCGATACTTAGAAAAATTCTCTTTTCCAAAAAATATGAACAACATCACTCAAATAATTTTCTAAATAAACTTTGGGATCAAAATCCCATTGATTTTCTCTTTATTTTCTTAAACAAAAACTTTAATGAATTTTAATCATACTTAGACTTCATTTTGTAAAATAACTAATTCAACCTCATATTTTCACAATCTTATGCCCTTGAGGCCTCCCTCTCATTCTTCAAAATCCCATTTTCAAACTTAAAATCAATCAACAAAAACAAAAACATTTTTGGAAGAGAACTACATGGAGTTTGATCCCTTAAAAGGGTATGTAGGCAAGAAGTCAAAACTTCTCCAAGTCCAATAAAATAAAAATTCAAACATCTTCCTCTCCCTCCAATTCTTGACTTAGCAAACTCTTAGGTGTAAATATCATTTCTTAAATAGCATTTAAAAACAAAGCGCGCGCGTAGAAAGCAAAGACGGTTCCTATAAGATACTATAGTCGTTATGGGTGCCTAACACCTTCCCGTAGCGAAAACAACTCCCGGACCTCGATTCTCAAGGGTTTTTCTTATTTTTTCCCTTCCCAAGAAAAAATGAGATATCAAAGGTTAAAAAGGTTTAAACGTAATCAATGTTTGACACCCGAAAACTAAGATAAAACAGCTGGCGACTTCACTGGGGAGATTCGAGAGTTACGCCTAGTCTTTATTTCCACGCTTACGCTTTGTTTTTACTTGTTTCTTTTTGCTTTCTTATGTGAATAAATGTTTAAATTCTTGCTAACGTGTGGGGGTGAGAATATCAAAAGTCCTACACCCGGGCTGAGTGAACTTAGGATTTAGGGGGGATATAATCGACAATTCATTCCGAGGGTTGCCTCGTGTATTGGATTATGCGATCAATCCCACATAGCTGAGGCATTTTGGGGGTGATGTTGTCGGCGCGTGTTGTCGCGTTTAGGCACTTTACTTCTAATTGTTCTATGACGCTATGAACCGTAGATAACCAAACCCATCCATGGCCATCTTTTAGGATGTAGTGCGGAGGCTAAACCGAGTGTTGTCTCGAATTTTAGTTGTCACGCGATACTACACTCAAGTTAGACCTTCTTACGGATAATCATGGAGCGAGTGTTGTCTCGTGACACCATGATATACGTTGGAGAGGTTGCAACTTGGGAACTTTTTAGAACCCGGTTACTATTATCCAAATCCCTAGATTCACCGGGCACCGTGTCCACCCATGACTCCTTGACTTTGAATTTCAACCCACCATGTTCTCTCCGTACTTGAACATAATCATGCATGCATGCATACATGCATACATGCATAAACTTTTTCCATGCATTTATCGAAGGGCTTAGACGAATTGAATTTGTAAACATTGTAGGAATGGGGAAGACTAAGTCCTACAAGTTCAAGGAAGTGGATTTGGTTAGTTTGAGAGATTTGGCACTCAAGATCAAGGATCCGATTGGTTTCCGACACCGTTATGGGGATTTACTCACTATTCTCCGGACTAATGTGGATGAAACGCTTGTGCACACTCTAGTGCAATTCTATGATCGGGACTATCGGTGCTTCACTTTTCCCGACTTTCAGTTGGTGCCCACACTCGAGGCTTATTCTTGCTTGATGGATCTATCTATTGCTAAGGGGGTACCTTTCGCAGGACTTGAGAATCCTCCTACTCCTTTGGTTATTGGCCGTGATCTTCATCTCAAGACTTCCGATGTTTCCAAGAATCTTGTCACTAAGGCTCACATCCGAGGGTTCACTTTGGAGTATCTACTTGAGAAAGCCAACCTCAAAACTACTTGTCAAGACACTCTTGAAGTTATTCTTGCACTCCTCATCTATGGGCTTATTCTCTTTCCAAATCTTGATGGCTTCGCGGATATGAATGCTATTATGATCTTCCATTCCAAGAATCCGGTTCCTACTTTGCTAGCTGACACATACCATGCTATTCACGATCGATCCGGCAAGGGTCGTGGATACATTCTTTGCTGTGTACCTCTCCTCTATAGGTGGTTTATTTCGCACCTTCCGAAGTCTTTCCATGATAATCCAGGGAATTGGACTATTTCACAGAGGATCATGGCTCTCACCCCTAATGAAGTGGTTTGGCTCACTCCCGCTGCTAGAGTCAAAGAAATTATCCTTGGTGGTGGAAAGTTTCTTAATGTACCTCTTCTCGGTACCCGGGGTGGAATCAACTATAACCCGGAGCTTGCCTTGCGGCAATTTGGCTTCCCGATGAAAGAAAAGCCTATCTATCTTGCTACATCTCCCTACTTCTTCCACTACTCCAATGCACCCACAGGAATAAGAGAAGATTTCATAGAAGCTTGGTCTAAGCTTCGGAAGAAAGAGGTGAAGCATATGGGTGTAAGGTCCGGTGTTGCTCATGAGGCCTATACACAGTGGGTGATAAACCAAGCTGAGAAGATTGGTATGCCTTACCCCGCCATGAGATATGTGTCTGCATCTATTCCAACCATGCCTTTGCCTCTACTCCCACCTACTCAGGAGATGTATCAGGAGCATCTAGCTATGGAGAGCCGAGAGAAGCATCAGTGGAGGACTAGATACTATGAGGCTGAGGACTTGATCATGACTTTGGATGGAAAAGATGAGCAGAAGACTCATGAGGTGTTGACACTGAAGAAAGAGTTGGCTAAAGCTAGGAGAGAAATTGAAGAAAAGGATAAGTTGCTTATGAGAGACTCCAAGAGGGCTAGGAGTGCTCGTAACTTCTATGCACGATACTGCAGCTATGAGTCTAGGTCTGAGTCTGAGGATGATACTTCCACTTCCTATGCTTGAGGATTTCTGCTTCCTGTTGTTATTTCCAGTTGTTATTGCTGTTTTACATTTCAAAGTCTATCCCTCGGCTTAGTATATCAAAGGGAATTATCTTGTAAGACTCTGTGATGTTTGATTGTTTTGTCTGGTTTTGATGTTTCAATTGTTTAGTAATGTTTACAAGTTTCTAATTTGTCTAAAACCCTTTGATAACACAAAAAAGAGTCTTTTTGCATATGCATTTACACATCTCATGCATCATATGCATTCATTGGTCACAAAAGACTTCTCTCGTGCTCATTGCCTCCTGGTTCTTCTGCCGCAGTCTGAAAAGTGGCTCGTGCTCGTAAGGTTTACCAACCAGATAGAGTTCATCAAACAAGATTGTACAAGAGAAGAAACATGGCTAACTTTGAAGAAGAAAATGCTCAGCTCCGTGCCGAATTGGCTGCTATGAAAGAGGACTTGGCTAAGGCTCATGACGCTATGTCTACTATGATGGCTGCACAAGAACAACCAGCCACATCTGTCCCAGCTTCTACTGAGGTGATTCCATCCATCCCATTGTCTACTGTGGTTTCTGATGCTCGGTTTGTTATGCCCAATGGACGCCCTTATGGACTCTCAGCGTTCTATGCTCCTAATACTGCGGCTGGTATTTCTGGTATTGGCAATCAAGGACAGATTCCTGTGACAACTTTTGCTTCTACACCTACCTCTATGCCTCAAGTAACTACTGTTGTTACCGATCCTATTGTACACACTGTGCAACAGGTAATCGATGTTGACACTCCGCGTGGACAAGACCCTATAATGGATGCTATGAGAAAACAGTTAAGATAGTTAGCTGGAGAACTCCGTGAGGTCAAAGCTAGCCGTGGGAACGGTGTTTCTGCTAAGGCTCGTGATCTATGCCTAGTATCCCGGTTTGAGGTTCCTAAGAAGTTCAAAGTGCCAGATTTTGACAAATACAATGGAACTTCTTGTCCACATAGCCATGTCATTCGGTACGTCCGAAAATGGCCAACTACGCAGATAATGGTGCGCTGATGATCCACTGCTTCCAGGATAGCTTGATGGAAGATGCGGCGGATTGGTACACTGGTTTAAGCAAAGACAATATCCATACTTTTGAGGAACTCGCTGCTGCTTTTGGAAATCACTATGAGTTTAACACCCGTTTGAAACCGAATAGGGATTCTCTTAAGTCTTTGTCTCAGAAGTCAGATGAAACTTTCCGTGAATATGCTCAGAGATGGAGAGGGGCAGCTACTCGTGTTTCTCCTCGGCTTGATGAGGAAGAACTGACACAGACATTCCTGAAAACTTTGAAGAAGGAATATGTCGAAAGAATGATAGTCTCTGCTCCGAATAATTTCTCCGACATGGTTACTATGGGAACTCGTCTAGAGGAGGCTGTCAGAGAGGGTATCATTGTTCTTGAAAAGGGAGAATCTTCAGCTAGTGCACCTAAGAAGTATGGTAATGGCCACCATAAGAAGAAGGAATCCGAAGTAGGGATGGTATCTGGTATCCAGTCTACAGCTGCTACTCAGTTACCTCTACCCTACCAATATATGCAGTACTCTCAACATCCTTTCTTCCCACCATTCTACCAGCAATATCCTCTGCCACCGAATAAACCACCAGTGCATGTTAATGCCATTGCTCAACAAGTACAACAACAGTCTCCTGCTCAACAGCAACAGCAGCAACAACAGGGTCCTCGGCCCAAGGCTTATTTCCCACCAATACCAATGCGGTATGCTGATCTGCTCCCAACTCTACTTGCTAAAGGCCACTGCGTCACCAGACCAGGCAAGCCCCCGCCTACACCATTGCCTCCCAGGTTCCGGCAGGATCTCACATGTGAATTCCATCAAGGCGCTCAAGGCCACGATGTTGAGGGCTGCTATGCTCTGAAATATGTGGTAAAAGGCCTAATAGACAGAGGACGGTTGACTTTTGAAAATAGTGTTCCTCATGTTCTTGACAATCCACTTCCAAACCATGCTGTCGTTAATATGATCGAGGCTTTCGAAGGAGTTCGTGTTCCTCGAGAAGTTCCCACTTTAGATGTCCGTAATGTTGCTACTCCTTTGGTACCGCTACATGTCAAACTTTGCCAGACTTCTTTGTTTAATCACGATCATGCTTCTTGTTCAGAATGTCTTCAAAATCCTATGGGTTGTTGTGTGGTGCAAGGTGATATACAAAGCCTAATGGATGATAAACACTTGATCGCCAGTGATGTTTGTGTGATTGTGCCAGTGTTTCATGATTCTCCCGCTGAAAGTATGTCTCAGACAAGGAATGTTGAACCCTTAGTGATCAGGCTACCTGGTCCGGTATCTCATGCCTCTACAAAGGCAATCCATTACAAGTATGATGCAACTATGATTGAGAATGGGGTGGAAGTGCCTCTGGTATCTCCAGCTACGGTTGATAACGTTGCTGGTGAAATTACAGCTCTGAGAAGCGGAAAAGTCCGTCCACCTTTGTTCCAAAAGAAGGTGGTTACACCTGTTGCCACAATAACTCCACCAGTTGCTCCTCCTATTGACAAGAATGCCGGCCCATCAGGCCAATCTATTGATGAGTCTAATCTGGACGAAATTCTGAGGCTTATCAAAAAGAGCGATTATAAGATTGTGGACCAGCTACTGCAAACCCCGTCAAAAATATCCATCTTGTCTTTGCTCCTAAGCTCAGAAGCTCACAGGAAAGTGTTAATGAAGGTACTGGAACAGGCCTATGTTGATCATGAAGTCTCCATGGATCAGTTCGATGGAATAGTGGGTAACATTACCGCTTGCAATAACTTGGGGTTTGGTGATGATGAGCTCCCCGAAGCAGGGAAATACCACAACTTAGCTTTGCATATCTCAGTACACTGTAAGTCTGACATGATATCCAATGTGCTGGTGGACACTGGATCGTCCTTAAATGTAATGCCTGAGTCTACACTGAGACAGTTGAGTCATCATGGACTCTCTCTAAGGGGAAGTAGTTATTTGGTTAAGGCTTTTGACGGATCTCGTAAAGATGTTCTTGGAGAAGTAGATCTGCCAATTACCAATGGTCCTGGGACGTTCCAGATCACTTTCCAGGTCATGGACATCAATGCTTCTTACAGTTGTCTCCTCGGAAGACCGTGGATTCACGATGCTGGGGGAGTAACTTCTACTCTGCACCAGAAGCTCAAGTTTGTGAGGAATGGTAAGCTTGTCACTGTACATGGTGAAGAAGCATATCTGGTTAGTCAAGTGTCATCTTTCTCTTGTGTTGAAGTAGGGTCCACTGAAGGGACATCATTTCAAGGCTTGACTGTTGAAGGTGCAGAACCCCAGAGAGCTAGTGCTAGTATGGCTTCATTGAAAGACGCCCAGAAAGCTGTTCAAGAAGGGCAAGCTGCTGGCTGGGGAAAGTGATACAGATTTTGGAGAATAAGCGTAAAGAGGGCCTTGGGTTCTCCCCGACCTCAGGCGTTTCGACAGGAACTTTCTATAGTGCTGGGTTCATTAATGCTATTGCTGACGATGCTGCTGAAAGTAGTTGCGTGCCTATGTTTGTTGTACCGGGAGACACTGTGAGAAATTGGGAGGCCATTGATGTTCCTCTAGTCATGCATGCTTCCATGTAATGTGTCTTGTTGCTCATGCTTTTTTGTTTTCAAAATAACAATCCTTTCGCTCTGCCCTAGGCGAAAGTGATATCCTTGTAAGGGCATGTTTGTTTCGGCATTGCCGTTATCAATAAAAGTTGTCGTCTTTTCCGCGACTCTATGTTTTTGTACTTTTTAGTGCCTTTTTCTTGGAAATAATGGTAATGCCAGAAAAAACCAAAACATCTCTATTTTCTTATTAGTTTCAAAAATCTGCATGAAAACATTTTTTCTAAAATCATCCCAATCATATTATGCAGATTGAACCACAATAAACCCGTTGAACACAGTGACCCTATGTTTCCTCCAAATTTTGAATTCCCTGTATATGAAGCTGAAGATGAAGAAGATAATGAAGAGATACCGTATGAGATCACTCGACTGCTTGAGCAAGAAAGAAGAGCCATTCAGCCTCACGAGGAAGAGATTGAGCTTATCAACCTGGGTACTGAAGAGAACAAGCGAGAGATCAAGATTGGTGCTGCACTTGAGCCAGAGGTGAAAAAGAAGATTACTCAGCTTCTCCGTGATTATCCAGATGTCTTTGCATGGTCCTATGAAGATATGCCGGGTCTGGATCCCAAGATCGTGGAACATCGGATACCGACAAGACCTGAATGTCCTCCTGTCAAACAGAAATTGAGAAGGTCTCGTCCAGACATGGCTCTTAAGATCAAGGCCGAGGTGCAGAAACAAATTGATGCGGGTTTCCTCATGACAGCTGAATATCCTGAGTGGATTGCCAACATTGTACCAGTACCAAAGAAAGATGGGAAAGTTCGAATGTGTGTTGATTACAGAGATTTGAATAAAGCCAATCCAAAAGATAACTTCCCACTGCCTCATATTGATGTGCTTGTCGACAGTACTGCCCAATCCAAAGTGTTCTCCTTTATAGATGGTTTCTCTGGCTATAACCAGATACGGATGTCACCAGAAGATAGAGAAAAGACGTCCTTCATCACTCCGTGGGGAACATTCTGTTATAAAGTGATGCCGTTCGGCTTGATAAATGCTGGTGCAACCTATCAAAGAGGTATGACTACTCTGTTTCATGATATGATTCACAAGGAGATTGAGGTATATGTTGATGATATGATTGTGAAATCAAGTGATGAAGAGCAGCATGTTGTGTATTTGAAAAAGTTGTTTGAAAGATTGAGAAAGTACAAGCTGCGGTTGAATCCCAACAAGTGCACATTTGGTGTAAGATCAGGAAAATTGCTAGGCTTCATTGTCAGTCAAAGAGGCATTGAAGTGAATCCTGACAAAGTCCGAGCCATCAGAGAGATGCCGGCCCCTCAAACTGAAAAGCAAGTCAGAGGTTTCCTCGGACGCCTGAATTACATTTCAAGGTTTATATCTCACATGACTACTACCTGTGGACCAATTTTCAAATTGCTCAGAAAGAATCAGCCGGTTGTATGGAATGACGAATGCCAGGAAGCTTTTGACAGCATAAAGGAATACCTGTTGGAACCACCTATCCTTGTCCCGCCAGTGGAAGGAAGGCCTTTGATTATGTACCTGTCAGTGTTAGATGATTCCATGGGTTGTGTTCTCGGTCAACAAGATGAGACTGGAAAGAAAGAACAAGCTATCTATTATCTGAGTAAGAAATTCACCGACTGTGAGACTCGGTATACAATGCTTGAAAAGACTTGTTATGCTTTAGCTTTGGCTGCCAAACGCCTACGTCATTATATGGTGAATCATACAACTTGGTTGATATCCCGAATGGATCCAATCAAATACATCTTTGAGAAGCCTGCTGTTACTGGAAAGATTGCACGTTGGCAAATGTTGTTGTCTGAATATGATATTGTGTACAAAGCTCAGAAAGCAATCAAAGGAAGTATCCTTGCTGAGCATCTTACTTGTCAACCTCTTGATGATTACCAGCCGATCAAGTTTGATTTCCCTGATGAAGAGATTATGTATCTAAAAGCAAAAGACTGTGAAGAACCACTGATCAATGAAGGGCCAGATCCCAATAGCAAGTGGGGGTTAGTCTTTGATGGTGCTGTTAACGCTTATGGTAAAGGGATTGGAGCCATTATTGTAACTCCGCAAGGGCACCACATTCCTTTCACTGCTCGAATAACTTTTGAATGCACGAACAACGTGGCTGAATATGAAGCATGCATCTTGGGCATTGAAGAGGCCATTGACCTGAGAATTAAGCACCTTGACATCTATGGAGATTCTGCACTTGTTATTAATCAGATAAAAGGTGAATGGGAGACTCATCATGAGAAGCTGATCCCTTACCGTGACTATGCAAGACGTCTGTTGACATACTTTACCATGGTTGAGCTGCACCATATCCCTCGGGATGAAAACCAGATGGCTGATGCTCTTGCTACTTTGTCTTCCATGTTTCGTGTGAACCATTGGAATGACGTGCCCGTAATCAAGGTGCAGCGTCTTGATAGACCCGCACATGTGTTTACTATTGAAAATATGCCAGATCAAGCTGATGAAGATATGAATAATGGAAAATCTTGGTATTATAATATCAAACAGTTCTTGCAGAATCATGAATATCCACCTGGTGCTTCCAACAACGATAAAAAGACCTTGTGAAGATGGGCTAGTAAATTCCTTCTGGACGGAGAAATCCTATACAAAAGGAACTATGACATTGTCTTGTTGAGATGTGTTGATAAACAAGAAGCTGAGAAATTGATGCATGATGTACATGACGGTACCTTTGGGACCCATGCTACAGGTCACACTATGTCAAGAAAACTGTTAAGAGCCGGCTATTACTGGATAACTATGGAGCGTGACTGCCACAGACATGCCAAGAGATGCCACAAATGTCAAATCTATGCTGACAAGATTCATGTGCCTCCACATGCTCTCAACGTTATATCTTCCCCATGGCCTTTCTCTATGTGGGGCATTGACATGATCGGAAGAGTTGAGCCAAAAGCTTCCAATGGACATCGTTTCATTCTAGTGGCGATTGACTATTTCACCAAGTGGGTTGAAGCTGCTTCCTATGCAAACGTGACCAAGCAAGTGGTAGTGAAATTTATCAAGAATAACATCATCTGCCGATATGGTGTTCCCAACAAGATCATCACTGACAATGGTTCCAATCTGAACAATAGCATGATGCAAGCTTTATGTGAAGAATTCAAGATCGAACATCACAACTCTTCTCCTTATAGACCTCAGATGAATGGTGCAGTCGAGGCCGCTAACAAGAATATCAAGAAGATTGTTCAGAAGATGGTCACTACTTATAAAGACTGGCATGAGATGCTACCGTTTGCCTTGCATGGTTACCACACTACAGTGCGCAGTTCAACTGGGGCAACCCCTTTCTCTTTGGTATATGGCATGGAAGCAGTTCTCCCTCTGGAAGTGGAGATTCCATCTCTTCGAGTGATTATGGAAGCAAAATTAACTGAGGCTGAATGGTGTCAAAGTCGGTATGACCAGTTGAATTTGATTGAAGAGAAACGTATGGATGCCATGGCTTGTTTTATCTTGGTTTTCGGGTGTCAAACATTGATTACTTTTGAACCTTTTTAACCGGTGATATCTCATTTTTTCTTGGGAAGGGAAAAAATAAGCAAAACCCTTGAGAATCGAGGTCCGGGAGTTGTTTTCGCTATGGGAAGGTGTTAGGCACCCATAACGACTATAGTATCCTATAGGAACCGTCTTTACTTTCTACGCGCGCTTTATTTTTAAATGCTATTTGGAAAGTGTTTATTCATACCTAAAGGTTTTCTAAGTGAAGAATTGGAGGGAGAAGAATGTGTTTGAATTTTTATTTTATTTGAATTGAAGGAATTTTGATTCCCTACCTACGTACCCTTTTAAGGGATCAAATCCACCGTAGTTCTCTTCCAAAAATGTTTTTTTTTTGTTTTTGTTGGTTGATTTTAAGTTTGAAAATTGGATTTTTGAAGAATGGAGATTGAGAGGCCTTAAAGGCATGAGACTTTAAGAAAAAGTGAGGTTTGATTAGTGATTTTGGAAAGAAGTCAAGTATGATTAAGATTCATTGAAATTTTGATTAAGAAAATAAAAGAGAAAATCAATGGGATTTTGGATCCCAAGGTTTATTATGGAAAAAGATTTGAGTGATGTTGTTCGTATTTTTTTTGAAAAGAGGTTTTTCTAAGTGTAAAGCCTAAGCATTCATCTAAACATACAATCCTAAACATACATCTAAACATGCATATCCTAGCTATACATCTAAAGTATCTATGTGATGTGTGTGCATGTGTAGGTGCTTGTGTCGGTGTACATCATTAGAGTCCATTGTCCATATTACATCTTGCCCTAATTTACATTCTATGGTCTTGCAAGAATTGAAATTGTATAAAAGTAAAGTACAAGAATCCCTAAGTTTTTACATGCTAAGTCTTAGTAAAATTAAAATGCAAGAAATAAGGAACTAAAAATATAGGATGGAGTATGGAAAGCTTATGAATGAATGAAACATGAAATAAAAGAGTTAGTAGGACAAGATGTAAAATGAAATGGAAGCAAACAAAAGAGCATAGTAAAGTAACTAGAATTTAACAAGGAAATAGCCAAAAAACTTAACCAAAAGAAAACATGGTGAAATGGTACTTAAAACTACTAGAATTCTAAGGCAAAACAAAGGCATATAATCCTCACATCAATGGCAATATTCCAAAGGTTTTAATTCAATCATGATATGAGAAATCAAGGGAAACTAGCATGTAATACAATCATAGCATTTTCAAGCCTATTTGTACTTCATTTAACGTAAGAAACCCACATTATTCACATGGTGAAGGACCCATAACAAGAACAACAAGCATATACTAAAAAGAAGCAAAATCACTCCAAAGAATGACATACTCAAAGCCACATTTATGTACCGAGATTCAAGGACAAAATCACATCACAATTTTCACAAGAAACATAACAAAAAGTAAGCAAATACAAGAATATATCCTACATATTTTTGAAGTGAAATTTTACATGTAATTGCCTTCCAAAAGATAGGTCTTAAATGCTAAAATTACTCACGCAAAAACTCACACAATTTTCAAAGGTTTTTTCACAAGTGCTTAGCAAAATAGTAAAAAACAATGAACAAAATATTTTCCTATACATCTTTAACCAAGATTTAACATGCAAGTATTATCAAGGATCAAAAAATATCAAAGGAAAACAATACGTATTTCTTGGAATTTTTAACATAGAAAGAAAGAAAAAAATAACATGCAGGAGGTGTAGACAGCAGCACTGGGGGGTTCAAACAGTAACAGAAATAACAAGAAACAAACAGAACACAAACACAGTTGGGCTTAAGAGCAAATTCAGTGGGCAAGGCAAATGAATCAAGAACTGGATCAAAGCAGATGGACCAGTTCAGGAACGGGTCGGTTCAACCGAACCGGTCCAACAATGGTAACATAAAACCAGTTTGGCAAAGCTTCTTCTTCTCAAACTCAGCAGCATCGCTGCACTTTGCTTCTTCCTCCATTCATTTTTCAATTCAAATTTTCAAACAAAAGCTTCAATTCTTCTAGATCTAGCACACATTAAATGGAAAAAAGAGAAGGGAAACTACCTCAACTTATTCTTCACTTCGAATCCGGCTTGGTTGAAGCGTGTTTGATGCTACAGCTTTGGTTCCGTTCTTCTTCTTCTTTGAATTGAGTTAGCTTCTTGTTCGTACTCGGTTTCCTTCTCAAATCTTCACTGTTTCGAAGCCGTTACGAGCTTCATGACTTGCTCTTTCACGTTTCTTGCACTTCCATTTCTTTGCCTCCTCTTGAACTCGATTCTCTTCTTCTTGATCTGGATGAACTGAAGTTGTTGTTTGTTAGGATTGGTTGAAATCACGAACTGAAGGACCGGTCTGTAGTTTGAATCGGCTTGGAATTTGTGATGTGAGATTGTGATTGCTTGAGTTCAAACCGAAACAGTTAAGGTGCGTGTTGTTGTGTAAAGAATTTGTGAAAACGATTCATGGTGGTGTAATGGTTTATGCGATTCTGAGTTTGTGTTCATGATTTGGTTTGGATTGAAAATTGATGATGGATTCGAAATTGAGGTGAATATGGTTTGTAATGAAGATTTCAAGCTTTTGATTATGGAGGTTTTGTGGTGGTTATGGAGGTTGAAAGTGGTGATTATGGAGGTGGTTAGGGATGAGGAAGTGGTGGAAAAATAGTTGGTTAGGGTGGTTGTGGAAAGTTAGTTATGGTGGTGATGGAGGTAGTTAGGGGCGGTTAGAGAAGAATAAGAGAAAGGGAAAATTGATTTTGATTTTTGTGGATTTGTTTTGTGAAAATAATTAGTGTGGAAAAAATGATTGATTTCTTGACTTTGACCAATGGGACCTATTATATAGGTGATGTGGAAATGATGGACCAATAACACAATGCCATGTGTACTTGAATTTAACAAACCTTGACTTTGACTCTAACAAACTTGAAAAAGGATTAAAATGCAAATAACAAAAGTACAAGGACCAAAATGAAAATTAAAACTAAAATTGAATTGA
Source organism: Medicago sativa (assembly GCF_051527215.1). Classification (NCBI taxonomy): domain Eukaryota; kingdom Viridiplantae; phylum Streptophyta; class Magnoliopsida; order Fabales; family Fabaceae; genus Medicago; species Medicago sativa. Next base: position 36,071,302 of record NC_140751.1, read on the forward strand.
AAAAGTAAATTGAAAATTAACGTAAAGCGAGACGATTAAAAGCAACAAAGCAGATTAAAATGAATCAGAAATTTTATGTGAAATGACCAAAATGCCCCTGGGGACCAAAACGACTCAAAATGACTCAGATTCAATTTTAAAATGGATTTTATCATGAAATTAAAGCAAGAGTTTATTCAAACCAATTGAAAAGACTCAGACAATTTTTGGAAATTAAACAGAGTTTTAACACATGAAAAGACTAAAATGCCCCTAGGGGCTAAACTGACTCAAAATGACTTCAAATGCAATTTTTTAAATGGATTTTGACATAGAATGGAAACAAAGACTTACTCAAACTATTTGAAAGGACTCAAACAATTTTCAAGGACTAAAAATGAGTTTGGATACAGGAAATGACTAAAATACCCTTTTTATGAATTTGTGCAAGTAATATTGAAATAAAATACAGAGAAAAATGTAATTGATCAGAGACAGTTCAAATGACTTGAAATGCAAGAAAAGGAGAATCGAGCTAGTATTTTTAGGTCCAAAATTAGGGTATAACATGGCTCATGGACAGTTGTATCAAGTACGAATGAAGAATGCTTTTGACAAGAAAGTCCGACCTCGTGAATTCAAGGAAGGCGAACTTGTATTGAAAATAAGAATAAGCCAGCAACCCGACCCAAGGGGCAAGTGGACACCTAACTATGATGGTCCTTATGTTGTCAAGAAGGCTTTCTCTGGTGGTGCTTTGATCCTTACACACATGGATGGTGTTGAACATCGAATCCTGTAAATGCCGATATAGTCAAGAAATACTGTCTAAAAAGAAAAGAACAACGTGGTAGGTCGAAAACCCGAAAGGGCGGCCTAGGCAAAAATGCGCTTCCCGGTGGATCAAAAACCCAAAAGGGCGGTCCAGGCAAAAGTTAGGGACAAAAAAAAATGAATATGAAAAAGCTCGCTGAGATTGTACGCAACTCAGGCAAGAATGAGCATCTCGATGAGCTGAAAACCCGAAAGGGCGGTTCATGCAAAAATGAGATTGATAATAAAAGACAAGTAACTATATCTGGCAAACCACCATCACCCTTTGGGGCATCTGCAACTGTCAATGATTGTCTTTATCAGAAGCCTCTGTACTTGTGAATTCAAAATTTCTATGAAATGTAGCGGTCATCGTGTTCAATGTACCACCAACCAATAAAATTACCTTTTTCCAAGCTTTGTAAATCCGTGGAGTTATGCCTTTGGCTGACTTTCACTCTTCTACATCAATTTGAGCCTGTGCTATTGTTTGAAACTCTATTTTTCTTTCTATTTTCAATGCTATATACAAAATATTGTCTTTCCATTTTGATAATGTCAATGTCTGAAACAAACATTCCTGAAAATTGAAAAATCTTTTCCGTCTATTTTGAAAGCAAACCTGAGCAATAGGGTACATTCCAGTGAAACATGCATGAATAAATGAGTGTCAAATGTCTATTCCAATACGTGTTATAAGCAGGTTGTTCCCCAGGATGATCTGTGGTCAATGGCAAGAATGAAAAAACAGAATGAAAAATGATGAAAATGACAATGGAAATGAAAAGCTCGCTAAGTCGAAAACCCGAAAGGGCGGCTTAGGCAAAAATGAGCACCCCGCTGATTGATAACCTATGAAGGCAATTCAGGCAAAAATGGGGCAATGAAAAAAATTTATTCCCGGTGAATCGAAAACCCGAAAGGGCGGTTCAGGCAAAAATGGGATTGGAAATAAAAGAAATGAAAGAACGAAAGAATGAAAAGCATTGACCACAGATGCGAACATCCAATGTTTACCCAGCACTGACACGCCTAACAACGGCGACTTGTATCAAAGAATCTTCCAAGGTCCCTCTTCTACAAGTTTTGTATGTGATATCGTATATTGCCCTCAGCCATGGTTTCGATTCATCTCTCAACGACGGTCTCTCCAAAGAGGACTTCCATGTGAATATGTTATAGCGCGGGCCACTATGTGCCCAATCTTCCAATGTTTCGTCTGTCTCTGTGAAACTTCTCTGTCAAACTACAAACCAATCATTCATTTCAGGCATTCATACATGCATAATCACGCATTTTATGTGCTCATACATTTAATGATCTTGTTTAACCATACATACATGTTGCATCTCCAATCTCCACTTTCAATTCAGTTCAATCTCAACTGTCAATTCAACTCAATTTCAATTTCCAACTCAAGTCAATTTCAACTCTCCAATTCAATGTCTACGTCTCTGTTAAAATCTCAATTCAACTCCATGTCTATGTCTATGTTCGTATCTCTGGTTATTTTCAATTTTCAATGTCTCTTTCAATATCAACTTTTAATTCAATTCAATGTCTCAATCAATGCTAATTCACTCTCAATTTACTCTTGGGCCAACAATAATGGTCATGTCTATCTTCAAATCAAGTCAATATCAACTTACTCTCAATTTGTATCTTGCTATATGTCTTGTTATTGGTCAAGTGGCTAGTTCGCTCCAAAGAACAGCTTGTACCTGCCTATATGCCTATGTTTCCGGTCAAACGGCAAGTTCGATCCGAAGAACAGTTTGTACCCTGCTTATGTTTTGTTATCAGTCAAACGACAAGTTCGATCCAAAGAACAGTTTGCACCAACCTACATGTTGTGATATTGATCAAGCCGCAAGTTCGATCCAAAGAACAGCTTGTATCAACTTTTTGTCTATGTCCCCAGGTCAAATAGCAAGTTCGATCCAAAGAACAGTTTGTACCTGCCTATCCGTCAGCAAGTTCGATCCAAAGAACAGCTTGTGCTCACCTTCTGTTTGTATTACATGGTCAAGTGGCGAGTTCGATCCAAAGAACAGCTTGTACCTACCTTCTGTCCCCTGGTTTGTCTACCCTGTCAATGTCTATCAAAATCCCCAATGATGAGACATGCTCTGTAGACTCCAGTTGTTGTCTTGCATTCATAATCAAAATGTTGCATGGCATTCAGGTTTTTGAAAATCTGAGAGCGTATTTTTATGTCCAAAAACAGTGCAAATGTTAATATTTAAGTATCTTCGTCCCGTCAAGTCAAGGACTTCGTCTCTTGACCCTCCGGACAAAGAAACTTAAATAGGGGCAGCTGTTATACCCTAATTTTGGACCTAAAAATACTTGCCCAGAATATTTTTCCATCTTTGATATATTGTCTATTACTCTTGAAAGATTGCCAATTTGCTATTGTTTTACACTGATATTCTACCCTGCTTTATCTCCCAATTTAGCTTTAAAAATCCTTTCAACTGTGTATTTGTCTATGTTTTCTTGCATTTAAAACCATCCAAAGGGTTTTTCTTGCATTTTAAGTCATTTGAATTGTCTCTGATCAATTGCATGTTTCTCTGCATTTTATTTCAATATTATTTGCAAGATTCATGACAAAAGGGTATTTTAGTCATTTCCTGCATTCAAACCCACTTTAGTCCATGAAAATTATTTGAGTCTTTTCAATTGGTGTGTATAAGTCCTTGTTTCAATCTCATGTTAAAGTCCATTTCAAAAATTACATTTTAGTCATTTTGAGTCAATTTAGTCCTCAGGGGCATTTTAGTCATTTCCAGTATTAAAACTCTGTTTAATCTCTAAAAATTTTGCCCCTAAGTCTTTTAATTTGCTTGTACAAACTCTTGCTTTAACTCCTTGTTAAAAAACCATTTTAAAATTGCATCTGAGCCATTTTGAGTCAATTTAGTCCCCAGGGGTATTTTGGTCATTTCACATAAATTTTTGACAGAGAGAGGTTACTTTGAAGTACCTCATTTATGTAGCTGGTTCATTTTAGTCCTTTTGTTGATTTTATTTTTCGTTTCACTTTACGTTTAGTCAAATTTACCAATTTTCGTTCAATTTTATTTTTTATTTTTTTTTTCATTTTTAAAGTCCTCAAATTTCTAAAATTGCATTCAACTCCTTCTTGTTTCGAATTTGTTTTTAAGTCCTTTTATTAAAATTGCAGAGTAGTCCCTTTTTTCTAATAATTGCAGAATGGTCCTTATTATTGTATCAAGTTTATTTTTGTCTTTTTTTAGTTTTGCAAGTTGGTCCTCTAACTTTCCAGAATTGCACAAAGGCCCTTAGGCCAAAATTAGTCCAATGCCGAGCCAGATGAGCCCAGGAACACATGTCAGCAAGCTATTGGCCAAGGTGTAACAATGTAAGCTATAAATACGAGCCAAATCATCAATGCACATGATCACCATTCATTTTCTGCCAACTCACATAAACACCTTTCCATTTCTCTCTCCAGAATCAAACAAATCAAACCCAGAAAAACCCCAAGAACACGATGAAGTTCATGAAGAACTTCATCCCCAAATTATGAACCCTAACTGTCCAGAACACAAATTCACACCAATTCATCACAAATCCTTATCAATTTCATCACACAAAACTCAATCCAACAACTACATAATGAAATCAGTTCGAATTAAAGCAATTTGTTTCGCAGTTCTCAGAGATTCAAAGTGAATCTTCATCATCGAACTACGATCTCTGAAATTCCAACACTGATCCATCTCAAGGACGAATCGGTGTGATCACAGAGACGAAGAAGTGAGAAGAAGAGGAATCGAAGAAAAGAACCAGTTCGATTAATTCACAAGAAGAAGCATAAGACGAAGAGTGTGAAGACGAAGAAACTTCGATTTATTTTCAAAGTTTGAATCAAAATATTCATCAGAGACGAAAAAGAAGCTTCAACATCCTTCTCACCTTTCTCTTTGTTCGAATCTCTAGTTTCCAACAGGTAAACTCATAAAAACCTTCTCGTTTCTATTTCAAATCTTCATCGAAGGCTTACAAACAAAAATAAACGGTGAAACGAAGTAGATCAACAAATTCCAGAACCTGTGCTTTCGAAAAAAGTTGAAAAAGATTGAAATAGATTCGAAACCGAAACATCAAACGTAGATCTACAGAGTTCCACCGTTTATTTCTCAAATCTAAGCTCGTATTCGAAACCAGCATGAAGAATAGAGTAGTTTAGGGTTTAGATCCATGTAGATCGGAGAAGATTAGGGTTCCGTCACCGGAATCTTTGCCGGCGGTGGTCAAACCCGCCGGAGAAGACGACGGAGTTTTAGAGAGAAGTGAGAGCTTCTCTCACTAGATTTGAGAGAAGAGAGAGAACGAAGAGTGCAAATGACCTTAGACCGGTCTGTTGCACTTATATAGGTGCATGAACCAGACCGGTTCGTTTGAACCAGTCTGGTTCACCCCTGGGCCTTGCGTTTCCACCGTTAGATCTAGGTTAAAACTGATCTGGATCAATCCAACGCCTCTGAGGCACTTGGATGATCCAGAATCCGTTTCCCCTTTGGGCTTGGGCCTAATCTTCCTGCAGCCTTCGTTTTGCCTTTGTTTCTTGCTATTTTGACACTATAAGTTGTTGTTTACACCCCTGCCAGCCTAAAAATTTTTGATAAAATTCTAGGAAAATTCCTATGTGCTTTCAATGTGTTTCTTGATATTTTTGCGATTGTTTTACATGTTTTAAAAATTGGAAAAAATATACAATATCACTTGTAATTTGTTTGTCTTTCTTGTTAAAATTCTTGTGAATTCTTGCTATATTTTGATGTGATATTTTGTCAAATTGATATTAATACTTGATGTACAATTTTGTTATATGTTTACCTCTGATTTGTGTCCCTTTTTTACTGTTTGTGAATGCAATTTGTTGATTTCTTGTGTTGCAAGCTATGTGGACATTGTTTGTGAAAATAAAGTGCCAAGTATGTCTAGAATATGGCATGATTCTTGACTTGAATGTGTTCTTGTAATTCTCATATCATTGATTGTGATGAAACCTTTGAAAATTGTCATGACATGGGAATTATAGGTCATATACTTGTCTTGGTATTGTGGCAAATTTTAGGTGTATTTTGCTAAGAGTTTTGTCACCTCTTGTGTTAAATTTTTTGCTACTTGGTTTAAATTTTTTACTCTATTATGCCATATTATGTTACTAACCCTCTCATCCATAATTCATTCATAGCATTCTCATCCCATCTCTTTAGATTTATATTCCTTGCAATTTACATTTCTTGCAAAGAATTAGGATGTAAAAACCTAGGAATTTTGTAATTTTCCTAATGCTTTTAATTTCTTGCAAGACCATAGAATGTAAACTAGGGCATATGTAAAGGACAATGGACTCTAATGATGTACACCAACACAAGCACCGACACATGCACACACATCACATGGATACTTTAGATGTATGCTTAGGGAATGTATGTTTAGATGTATGCTTAGGAATTGCGATACTTAGAAAAATTCTCTTTTCCAAAAAATATGAACAACATCACTCAAATAATTTTCTAAATAAACTTTGGGATCAAAATCCCATTGATTTTCTCTTTATTTTCTTAAACAAAAACTTTAATGAATTTTAATCATACTTAGATTTCATATTGTAAAATAACTAATTCAACCTCATATTTTCACAATCTTATGCCCTTGAGGCCTCCCTCTCATTCTTCAAAATCTCATTTTCAAACTTAAAATCAATGAACAAAAACAAAAACATTTTTGGAAGAGAACTACATGGAGTTTGATCCCTTAAAAGGGTATGTAGGCAAGAAGTCAAAACTTCTCCAAGTCCAATAAAATAAAAATTCAAACATCTTCCTCTCCCTCCAATTCTTGACTTAGCAAACTCTTAGGTGTAAATATCATTTCTTAAATAGCATTTAAAAACAAAGCGCGCGCGTAGAAAGTAAAGACGGTTCCTATAGGATACTATAGTCGTTATGGGTGCCTAACACCTTCCCGTAGCGAAAACAACTCCCGGACCTCGATTCTCAAGGGTTTTTCTTATTTTTTTCCCTTCCCAATAAAAAATGAGATATCAAAGGTTAAAAAGGTTCAAACGTAATCAATGTTTGACACCCGAAAACCAAGATAAAACAAAGCCAAGAGATGTAATCACATTAGTAAACTTCTCAAACCATGCTCGCAGAGCTTGTTTCAAACCATATAAAGCCTTCTTCAACTTACACCAAATCAAACTTAGTTTTGACCCATCAAACTTAGTTTTGATTTTGTATACCCAACGAGACCCAATAGCACATTTTCCTGAAGGAAGAGGTACTAATTCCCATTTATCTGTCTTGTGCAAAGCAGAAAGTTCTTCTACCATAGCCTGTTGCCAAAGAGGGTCAAGTATAGCCTCTTTATAGGAAGAGGGCTCAGATAAACAATGAATAGAGGTTAGAAAAGAAGCAAAAGAAGCAGAGTAAGTGGAATAGACAAAATCAGGCAATTGAGTAGACTTACGATGACATGATGGATAACGAGGAGGAGAAGAAGGGGGATCAGGATCAACAATTGCAGGAGGTTGTTGGGCAACCGAGGGGATAAGAGGGGTGTCAATATCTGGAGTAGAAGTAGTATCAGTCCTGCAATTCTCAAAATTACAATCACCAGAAACATTATCATCAAGTCCAAAGGGATCAATATGAGTGAGTTTCTGATGAGTCAATAATTAGTTAGTTTTAGTATAATATTTAGTATCGTTTTAATTAGATTTAAGTTTATTTTATTTTAATATTATTTCCTTTTTGAGCTATTTTACTTCAATTGCATAATATTATATTTCAGAATAAATATTTGATGGATTGAGTCTTGGAGCAAAAGAAAGGAGTCTGGAGCTGATTCGGAGCAAAAATACGAAGATTTGGAGACAAAAATATGTCTCCCCAAAGTCAGAAGCTTGGCACGGCCCGTGCTAAGGTTGGCACGGCCGTGCCACCCTCCAGGAGTGCCTTTTGCTGCTTTTGCTTAGGATTTAAGCTACTCTATTTAGTTTTGACCAAAAAGCCCACAGTTGCTTGTGGAACATTCTAGCGATGTAATTGCTTAGATTTTAAGTCGAATGTATCCTATAAATAGAGTAGCCAGCCATCACAAACAAATCATCTTTTGTTCTTGGAATAAAAGTTCACCTTTACTTTATCGTTATTTATTTTTATGTTCTTCTTCTTCTTCTCTTCTATGTCTACAATGAACGTTAGTGAGTAGACTTCTCTTGTCTTGGGATTGTTGGATAAGTCTAATGACATAATCCTAATCAAACCAAGCTTTAACCTTAAATTTATGTAGCCCTAATTTCTAATCTAAATTCACCGTTTTAACATGAATTAACCATTATCAAACTGTGGAAACGAAAGTGGAGGGTTTGATAATTGTTAATCCATCATCTCAAATATCAATTCATAATGCGAACGTGGAGCTTTGATATTGGAACAAGTGAATTTAGACAAGAATTGCATGTTGGTGTAAGCCCTAGAGGCCAATAATTTACGTTAAACATTATTTTATGTATCATGACTTTTATTATTGAATAATATATGGCACTCTTTATTATATTTGTGTAATGATAATAAAATCCTTAGAATAGATAGTTCGTGTAATAATATATTAAGTGTGACTTAATCATGAGATTACATTATAATAAAGAACCCTATTTTTAAATGTATCCGTAGTCAAAGCTTTAATATGAAAAAAGGATAATAATAAAGCGTCGAGACTATTATGTACGTAGACTGATGACTGCATCTCATGGGTCATAGATATGAGATATTAAGTCTATACATAGGTATAAATGTTAGGAGTAATATTTATACTGGATTGACCCACCATGAGAATACTACATAGTAAGTTATGCAATTGTCATAAGATATTCTCACAATGATAATAGTGTATATCGCTCTTAGACCTGAAACCACTATGATCCCTAGATGTGGACTCAAGTGCTTTGTTGCCATTCTAACGTTGTCTGTAAAAGGATAACCATAACGTTGGTTGATGGGTGCTTGATGAAGCATGCTGAGGGACATGAGTGTCCTAGATGGGATTTATCCCTCCTCATAAACGGGAGATATATCTTTAGGCCTCTTAATGAAATATGACTGTAAAACTGCATGGCCATGCCGAACTAAGTCAATATAAGATATTGGACTTGTTCGTTATTCAGTATATTTCGGAATCAAGAAATATAAATATTGATCTATACAAGGGTGACAATATCTATGCCTTGGGATCAATAAAGATATCGAGACAAAGGAGTAATTGTACACATGAGTATTATCATGGAAAGGTTTTGTCAGATCACTTGACATTCTTGTCACTTGGGTAGCAATGATGTGTTGCTAGATACCGCTCATTATTTATAATATTAAATATTAAATTTAATATTATTGCCAACGTGACTAGAACCTATAGGGTCACACACAAAGAACAGTCAAAAGAGAAATATATAAGTATGACTTTTATAAGGGGTGCGTTTAGTAAATAACGCTAATTAGTTAGCAAAATTACTAAACTCGTTGTTGGGCTTACTGAAGCCCAATAGTGACTTCTAACTATCAGAGCACACTAGAAGTTCTATAAATAGAACTCTAGTGCTGAAGTTTTTGGTTACACGTTTTGGAGCAACCCTTCTTCTCTGAACTTCCGATTCATTGGCTAGCACCGAGTTTTGGAGAAGCACTGTTCGTGTGGACTTGCTAGAGGCATTGCTGCTTGCTGCTTGCTTGGCTGTGATCGCGATTCCAGTTTCCAGTTTCCAACGTTCAGATTCCAAACTTCGAGGTAACAATCGAATCACTGATTCATGTTTGAATTTCGTAATGATCCAAGGAAAGAAAATCGAAATTATTCCGCTGCTTCTACTCCTTTCTTCTATTTGATTTTCCTTCATTGCAAAGGCAGCTAAATAGTCTTTGCAATTCTTGAGACATGGCTAGTTTCAATCCTTACAAGCTTCTTCTAGTAATCAAATCAGCTAAATAGGTTTGGTTGCTAGAGGTAAACTCTCACTGGACTTGGTCGGAAAGGTGAGGGGCTAAAGGGAAACCGGTCTTTGGAAATTAGGTCTAACATAAAGTTATAAGTTAAGGTTTTGATTTGTGAAGGACTTGTCATTAGGATGAACCAATAATCCCAAGGCTCTTTTATTTTATTATTGTTGTTTTCTTTTAATTAAAAACTCAAACTTTAATCTCAAACTCTCCTCTAATCATTATTTAAAGTTAATTGAATTCATAACTCCCTGTCGGAACGATATCTTTTTATTACTACACGGTAAACCGTGCACTTGCGATTTATCCCATCAAGTTTTTGGCGCCGTTGCCGGGGAGTTATTGCAATTTGATTAATTATTTTTTAATGATTAGACTGGAAAAAGAAATTCTTTTTCTTTATTTTTTTTCTTCTTTCTTTCTTTTTCTATTTCTTTCTTTTGCCTTTAACTTCTTGGGAAGCATGAAATAATAACGATATGGCTGAGGAACACACTCTTAAAGACTATGCAATCCCATCTTCAGATGAGTCATACGATGTTATTGTGTACCCAACAGTTGAGGACAATTTTGAAATAAAACCTGCACTTATTTACTTAGTGCAGCAAAATCAATTTTTCGGATCACCCACTAAGGATCCGAATTTTCATATTTCAACTTTTTTAAGACTCAGTGGAACCTTGAATGCAAACCAGGAGGCCGTAAGGATGCACCTCTTTCCTTTTTCCTTATGGGATAGAGCTAGTGCTTGGTTTCATTCATTGGAAATTGGTTCTATCACTTCATGGCACCAAATGAAGCAAGCTTTTCTTGCCCGATTCTTTCCCTATTCTAAAACTGTTCAATTAAGGAATCGAATCACACAATTCACTCAAAAAGATGGAGAATATCTTTACGATGCTTAGGAGCGTTTCAAAGAAATGCTTAGACTTTGTCCCCATCATGGTTTAGAGAAGTGACTTATTATTCACACTTTTTATAATGGTCTTTTGTATACCACAAAAATTTATGTTGATGCAGCTGCAGATGGAGCTTTGATGAATAAAACATACACAGGAGCATATGCTTTGATCGAGGACATGGCACAAAACCACTATCAGTGGACCTACGGAAGGGACATCACTAATGCTGCTCCTTCACCCTCTAAAAAAGAGGTAGGTATGTATGGAATTTCTTCCCTTGATCATCTAGCTATTAAGGTTGATGCAATCACACAAAAATTTGATAAAATAAATACTAGTGCTGTCACACCTGCCCCTGTATCACCTCCCTGTGAAGTTTGTGGTATATTTGGCCATATTGGCATTGATTGCCAACTAGGTAGTGTTGTTAGAAGTCCCGAGCAAGTAAACTATAATCAAGGGTGTAGAAACAACCAATTTTTTTTTCAAACCCCTCAAAATCTTTTTGGACAACAAACAACACCACCCAGTTATGCAAACAACCAAAGAGTCCCTCAAAAATCCAGCTTGGAACTTTTTTTAGAAAATCATTTTATAAATCAATCTGAGCAGCTCTAAAAGCTTAAAGATCAAACTGAATTTTTGAAGGACTCTCTTGCTAAACTCATCGAAAGAAGACTCCATAGTTACTCACAGTAAGATGCTTGAGACCCAGACTTCTCAAATGCCCCAGCAGGTGGCTACTTCCTCTCAACCTTCTGAAGTCCTTCTAGGCCAAACCGAAACCAACCCCAAAAACCATATAAGTGCTATTACTCTTAGGGATGGTAAACAATTAGAGGACCCCGTTGTGAAAGTTAAGAAAAATAAAGGAGAGATAGGGAGTGATGAGCCTCAAAGTGTGAAAGCCATAGGAGAGGATGAAAAGCCATTTGTTTCACCACCTCATGAGCCTAAAATCCCATTAACACAAGAGTTTGCTAAATCCAAGTTAGATGAGCAGTTTAGAAATTTTATTGAAATACTTCCAAACAAATTGCCACCTAAACTTAAAGATCTAGAGAGCTTTTCCATACCTTGTGTCATAGGATCTGAAGCTATAGAAAAAGCCATGTGTGATTTGGGAGAGAATGTTAGTTTGATGCCATTGTCCCTTTTTGAAAGATTGGGTATAGGATAGTTAAACCACTTTCTAACCGTCAAGCTAATGACTCTAAACAAGCATTTTGTGGGAGGCAACCCATGAATTTAATTGCCTTATTTTTGTTTGTTTTATGTTATTTTAATTTGTTTTGTAGGTAATTGTCCAAGCATTATTAGAGAAAACGAAAAAAATTGAGCCTATGATGACCAGAACCTTGGCACGGCCCGTGCCTGAAGTGGCACGGCCGTGCCTGACTATGATAAGCCAAACCAATTTCCAGAAGGTTGGCACGGTCCGTGCCATGTTCCCAGGCCTTCTTTTACCAATTTTTTCTTTCTTTCTTCTTCCTCCTTCATTCTCAAACACAAACTTCCCTCATCCTTCAACCTCTGCCTCTAAACCTCCATAACATCAACCTCCAAACCTCCATATCTATCTCCATTCATCATTCCAAACATAAACCACCAACCTCCCAACCTTCATAACTCCACCAAATTCAACAATTTCCAACCAAAAATTCTTCACCAATCTCCATCAATTAAATTCATAAACCTCAATTAAAACCCGACCCCATCAGTAAACCAACCTTTCCCACACAAAACATTGCCAAACCCTAACCTCCACCCAAACCCACACTAAGTCAAGTTAAGGTGCATGGCATCCAAGTGGAAAAGTAAGGATATTGAAGGCTCCGGAAGCGGTGCAAGCAGTAAATTATCAACAGTCCAAAATCTTGGGGTCGGAAAAAGGAATAGGTATAATTCTCTAAAACTATCTCTCATTGCAGGTACCCTGATGTTAATGCTATGGATAGACTAGGAATAGATGAACATGTGATTAGGTTGTTGAATATGGATTGCACCATATAAGGTAAGGTAGGAAAGATGTAGGAATGAAGAGGATTGATGAGCTGTTTATGTTGGGGGTTATGCTTTATAACCACCATGTTAACATTTGCTATTATTTGCTTGATTATCTTGTTGAAACCGGATGATTAGGGTGATATAGTGGTAGGTGGAATCATCACTTTATTTCTAGAAAGTTTGGGGTGAGTGTGAATCAAGGAATCAAGAGGATAGAGGGGAACTATTATCTAAACTTATATACTCTCACTACTTAGAACCCATGGCCCTACTCACAATTACCAATATGAATGGAGAATTATTAGAGCTAATTGTTTGATTATTCTACCTAATCCGGACTCTGGAGGTGGTGGAAAATTTGTTTTATGTTGGTACTAACCCACAGGTACAAGATGATGGTGATGATGGTGGTGATAAAGAGGAGGTACGTGCATAAGAAACCGGTGGAAGCTATAATGATGAACGGTGGGCAGGGATGCAAACCAAGGTTCAAAGAATAAGCACTGAGAAACAAAGACAAGGTGTTGAAAGGAACAACGTCCAACGGAGCAATCGAATAAATGAAGAAAACAATCAAATGCTCTGAAACATGATGCAACACCTTCACCTCCAAAGTCCACCTTATGGATATCAATAAAATTGTGAGTTTTTATCTTACCTTATCTCTTCTCTCTTTCTCCTCCTGCTCCTCCTCCTGCTCCTCCTCCTCCTCCTCCTCCTTCTGCTCCTTCTTCTCCTTCTTCTCCTGCTCATCCTACTCATCCTGCTCCTCCTGCTTCTCCTGCTGCTCCTGCTCCTGCTCCTCCTCCTCCTCCTCCTCCTCCTCCTCCTTCTCCTCCTCCTTCTCCTTCTCCTTCTCATTCTCCTCATGCTCTTGCTCCTTCTCCTCCTCCTCCTCCTCCTCCTCCTGCTCCTGCTCGTGCTCCTCCTCCTTCTCCTCCTCCTCCTCCTGCTCCTGCTCCTCCTCCTGCTCCTGCTCCTCCTCCTTCTCCTCCTCCTCCTCCTCCTGCTCCTCCTCCTTCTGCTCCTCCTCCTCCTGCTCCTGCTCGTCCTCCTCCTCCTCCTCCTGCTCCTGCTCCTTCTCCTTCTCCTTCTCCTTCTTCTTCTTCTTCTTCTTCTTCTTCTTCTTCTTCTTCTTCTTCTTCTTCTTCTTCTTCTTCTTCTTCTCCTCCTCCTCCTCCTCCTCCTCCTCCTCCTAAGTGTGGGGGGAGCCTAATAAAGTGTCTAGAGTCGTAGTGTTCCAAACTCCTTTGAACTTTATTCTTTTGTTTTGTTTTTATTGCGAAAGGCATGATTAAGTAGCTTGTTTTTATTGGAAATTATGGCATAAATTTTTTTGTTGTCTCTTCTTAAAAGGTTGTTTCTTGTACATGAAAGTGATCTCTTGTGTTTTTAGTGTTCTTGCTATACCCACATCATGTTTTATTGTGAAAAATTCTCCAATGAGAAAAGCACTCAGAGTAAAAGTCTTCAGAGTAAAAGTAGTATAAGATTGTGTGGGTATTTTAAGGAACATGTTCTAACTTTAATGGTAACTTAGACCCTTAAAAGTCTTCAGAGTAAAAGTAGTATAAGATTGTGTGGGAAATAGTGTGCTATATTGTTATAATGTGTTAAACCAAAATGGGGCGGGAGAATATCACCAACAAGTGGAGGAAAGGATACCCCATCGCGGACTTCCTATGAGAAAATGGTAGCCCCTAAGCAATCTGCAAGCCCCCAAGTGCTTAAATTGTCAATTTAATTCTAACTAAATTCCCATATCTCTTATATGAAATGAAGAAAGGACTTTTCTCGGTTACTTTAGTATTAACGATAGAACCTGTTCCTCATAATATTTGTCTTATACAGGAGCAAGAAAAGGGTTGGACTACAGACACACACACACACACACACTCACTTGAGACTTGATGTTGGGTTGAATAGGTTCACAAGGAATACTTGAAGTTGTGACTAGTGTACATTGAAATAAAACCTTAAGAGAGACATGAGTTTTCAATTGTATTGCCATATGTTAATCTTTTTGTTGCTGCTATGTCTATGCCTTTTGCTTGAGGACAAGCAAAGATTCAAGTGTAGGGGAGTTTTATGAGTCAATAATTAGTTAGTTTTAGTATAATATTTAGCATCGTTTTAATTAGATTTAAGTTTATTTTATTTTAATATTATTTCCTTTTTGAGCTATTTTACTTCAATTGCATAATATTATATTTCAGAATAAATATTTGATGGATTGAGTCTTGGAGCAAAAGAAAGGAGTCTGGAGCTGATTCGGAGCAAAAATACGAAGATTTGGAGACAAAAATATGTCTCCCCAAAGTTAGAAGCTTGGCACGGCCCGTGCTATGGTTGGCACGACCGTGCCACCCTCCAGGAGTGCCTTTTGCTGCTTTTGCTTAGGATTTAAGCTACTCTATTTAGTTTTGACCAAAAAGCCCACAGTTGCTTGTGGAACATTCTAGTGATGTAATTGCTTAGATTTTAAGTCGAATGTATCCTATAAATAGAGTAGCCAGCCATCACAAACAAATCATCTTTTGTTCTTGGAATAAAAGTTAACCTTTACTTTATTGTTATTTATTTTTATGTTCTTCTTCTTCTTCTTCTTCTCTTCTATGTCTACAATGAACGTTAGTGAGTAGAATTCTCTTGTCTTGGGATTATTGGATAAGTCTAATGACATAATCCTAATCAAACCAAGCTTTAACCTTAATTTTATGTAACCCTAATTTCTAATCTAAATTCAGCGTTTTAACATGAATTAACCATTATCAAACTGTGGAAACGAAAGTGGAGGGTTTGATAATTGTTAATCCATCATCTCAAATATCAATTCATAATGCGAACGCGGAGCTTTGATATTGGAACAAGTGAATTTAGACAAGAATTGCAAAGGCAGCTAAATAGTCTTTGCAATTCTTGAGACATGGGTAATTTCAATCCTTACAAGCTTCTTCTAGTAATCAAATCAGCTAAATAGGTTTGGTTGCTAGAGGTAAACTCTCACGGGACTTGGTCGGAAAGGTGAGGGGCTAAAGGGAAACCAATCTTTGGAAATTAGGTCTAACATAAAGTTATAAGTTAAGGTTTTGATTTGTGAAGGACTTGTCATTAGGATGAACCAATAATCCAAAGGCTCTTTTATTTTATTATTGTTGTTTTCTTTTAATTAAAAACTCAAACTTTAATCTCAAACTCTCGTCTACTCATTATTTAAAGTTAATTGAATTCATAACTCCCCGTCGGAACGATATCTTTTTATTACTACAACGGTAAACCGTGAAGGTGAGAAAAACACAAGAAGGGGGGTTGAATTGTGTTAGCTTTTTCTTCATTTACTCCTAAGTTGAAAAACACTAATCAGAAGCAAAGTGAGAACTGCTTCTGAAGTGAGATTCAGGACTAATATGCAGCGGTTAAAAACAGAGAGAGAGAAAGAAGAAAGACACAAAGCAATTATACTGGTTCCTTCCACAAACCGGAAGTAGTCCAGTCCCCCTTGCACTTCCAAGGAGAGTTCACTAAAATGTAATATCTGATTACAACTGCTCACTGCTAAACTTAGCAAGAGACTTCAAACTGCTCAAGCACACAAGCAAGAGACTTCCTATGCTCCTGAACACAATTAAGAGACTTCTAATGCTCAAGCACAACCGCAAGAGACTTCTAATCAAACAAGATTACAAAGAAAAATGTTTGAGGTTGAACACTTGATATATAATCAGAGGTGCTCACAATACAAATCAGATACAAACTCTTAAGACTCTAGAATTTCTAAGATATGAACTTGAACACAGAAATTCTAAGTGAACTTTGAATGCAGAACAATTTCAGCAGAGTTTTGGCACTTGTAAATTATTGTTGAGTCTATTGTGTTCAGCATTGCCAATCTGTGAGTCTTCACCCCTTTATATAAAGGTGTGAAAGAGACGTTGTGAAATTGGCAGCACATCAAAAAAGAGTCGTTTGAAGCTTTGATCAATCACCAATGATCTTTTGCCTGATATGGTTGTTGTCCTATGAAGGATCAATTTGAAATCCATTCCCATTGTGAAGGAACATCGTTGCAGGCAAAGCTGTATTCTAGAGCTGTTTTCTTGTCTTGTAGCAAGGACACTGCAGAGTAGTGGAGATAGTGGTTGTACACTTCGTACAATTGTACTTTGTCAACGCTTTTTGAAGATAACATCCAATGCCTTCTAATCCTTTCAAAATGACCGTTGCTTCACATTCCAAGTCTTCTGCAATGCTTTCGAATCCATTAAACAGCCTTTGAAGCTTTAATTCTTCCATCTTGATGAATTTCAGCTTCTGGTGATTTCCAGCTTCTGATGAGGTTGCTTCTGATAATATTGCTTCTGATGAACTTCAGCTTCTGATGATGTCACCACTTCAGGAGCGCTTTGTCTTTAGGAGCACTTTCTTTTCAGACGCTTTAAGCTTCCTTTTTGTTGATTTCTTAGCTCTCTTTTGTTCATCCAGAACCTATTTAAGATGTAAATTTTTGTATATGGTCCCGTACACTTGAACAAATATTAGCTAGTCCAATTGACAATTTTTAATACCTTGTTATCATCAAAACTCTCAAGGTTTATCGTTAAACACATTTTGTTCCAACAATCTCCCCCTTTTTGATGATGACAAACAATAATATTTAAAATGTGCAATTGTTGTTAATTCAATTAACAAGTTGACTTTAAGGGTATGAGGTTTGTAAGCTCCCTCTGAGTCTAATAGTTCTTAAGGTGAGTTTTGTAAGCTCCCCCTGAGTTTTATTCAAGTTAATTAAATTCATCATTAAAAACGTAATAACTTGATTCTGAGAGTTATTGAATATTCTCACATTAAATAGACTAAGAGATAAGAAGTTGGTCCTATTAATTTAATTTAATTTAAAAATTTAAATTAATGGGGCTCAGAGCCTATAATTACTATACATACTACTCCCCCTTTTGTCATCAACAAAAAGTTTTTAAAGAAAAACTGAAGACAAAAAGAAAGAAGTAAAAAGATAGTGAGAAAACAATTAAATTATAAATAAAACAGAGCACAAAAATGGATAAATCAGAGCATGATAAATTATGATAAATTATAAACTGTAATAAATACTAGAGCATGGTAAAGAAGTTCAGAAGCATGTAAAAGTTGATCAGAAGCGTAATAAGTTCAGAAGTAGAAAGTAGTATCAGAGCAAAAAGAAGGAGACTAAAACTAAACAAGCTTAAAGTGTGTGCAACTAAGGGTTGGCTTGTTTGGTCATGATTTCCATCATTGCTTTGATCATTTGCTGAGTTTCATCTTGCTTCTTCTGCATAGCTTCTTGTTGATTCTGCATCTGAAGCTTGAAGTACTCATTGCTTTTTATCAGATTCCCTTCTCTGATTTTAGCTTCTCTCAATGCTTCTTTAGCTTCTTCCAGCTTTGCTTCAGTAGAAGACTTGTATTCCAGCATGAGCAACTTCTGTTCTATCAGATCCTTCTGAAGCTTCTTAACTTCCTTCTCCAAGAGAGTATTCCTTTGAATCAGGGCTAGATCAGGAGAGGCTGTCTTAAGATTGACCTTGTTGAGGAAGGTCAAGTCCAGATCTCTTGGATGTACTCCTGAAGGAATGAAGTCATAGATATCTCTTCCCTTTATGCTTAGAGGATTCTGCACCCATGTTCTGAGAATCTTGACTTCCTGCAGGCTGTCATTGATTCCATTTAGCCAATCTTGAAGCTTCTGTTGTACTTGATCTTTAATTTCTAAGCAGGTAGTTTGAAGTGCAGACAAGATGTAATCAACTCTATCTTTCAGTTTGCTCCATCTCTTTCCATAGCTTTCCTTATGCACTAGATCATCTTTTGCTTGCATGAGATCAACTAACTCCTGTCCTATATTCTCACACACATTCTTAAGTAGAGTAGAATCAAGGAATATGGTTGGAGGTGAGGGTATCTTGGTAGGTTTGGGCGAGGCTATAGGTACAATGGCTAAGGCGGATGATGATTGGCCATTTGTGGAGTTTGGTGTTTGAGTGTTGCTGGTTGAGGGTTGGTTAGAGACAGTCTCTATAACTTCAGTAGAGAAGGATTGATCAATCACCATATCAGTAGTCTCTGATGTGATTAGGTTGTCAGGTTCATTGAAGGTTTCAGGAATCGATGGGGTAAGGATTCGTCTAGGAACATATTGTTCAGGGACAATATATTCAGGGATGGTAGAGGAGGGGGTATGCTCAGGGGCAAGTTGTTCAGAACAGTGTGTTCAGGAACAACATGCTCAGAAATTGAAACATGCTCAAATGTAGAGACATGTTCAGAGCTAGATGCATGGTCAGGATTTGTAGTTGAGGTCATTTGTGGGTTAGGTGAATGATGATGGGGGCTTTCTGAAGCAACTTCCACAAAGGCTACTTCAGAGGCTTTCTCTAAGTTTGGCCTAACCTTTGGTAGTTCACCAGAATAGTGACTAACCAGATTGTCTATGTGTTAGCCTATATTTTCAAAGACTATTATTAAATGCAGTATTAAATGAAGTCAAAGAGAGTTGACCTTGTCATCGAAGGAATGAAGAATTGTTCTCAAGTTTCATCGAAGTTGGACTTGCAGGGAGCACGTGTTCTAGTTTGACAGACAAAACTTATCGAGGAACGGTTATTGTTTTGGATAAGGACAAGCAACCGCCATTTCTGAAGGCGCGTTCGAAATTCAAATTAGATGGATAAGGCTTGTTAGTTTTCGGTAGTTATAGGTTTGAATTCGAATTTAGTTAGTTATTCCTATTTGTATAAATAGTAGCTTTTCCTAAGGAAAAGTGGTCGCAATTCAATCATACAAAACTTACACTCAAATTATCCGTATGGAAGCGAAAATCGAGTCACAAGTTGCAATGTATGAATCTGTGTACCAATTTACATTCAATCAATGCAATTTAAGTTCTTTTTCTTAAATGTCTTTTCGTTTTATTCGTTCATTTTGAACGATTTCTTTGTTCTTTACTTAACAAAATTCGATCGAATTCAACTGGGTTGAGTTCGATTGCTTTTCGTTTCTTTATTTATTTAACTTTTTAGAACATTTACATTTCTGGGAAATACACAAAAGCACAAATATGCTTCTAAGATTTAGTGGTTGATCTTGCAAGTAACTATTTTTAAACCAGCGGTTGTTTACCAAAAATCAGTGTAAACAAATTGGCACGCCCAGTGGGACCTTTTTGTGCCTTTGTAAATAATTTCATTGCGAAATTTGTTTGATTTATATTGTTGGTTTGCGTTGTGCATGCTCTTAAGGAGTAAAAAACAACTTCATGAAATGGTACGTCCTCCTCCCATTCCAAACATAGCGGCATCGAACGCTGCATCAAGAACAACAACCAACCCTCCCACATCATCTGGTGGTACGCAGGGAATCCCGAGTAGTACCACAACGACAGTATTAGAAACTGTCGAGTCAACGATGGCCATGCCAACATCTCAGGCCATTCCAGCGGTCACGACGTCCGCTCAAACAACTCAGGCCATTCCGACAGGATCGACTGTCCCTGGCCAAACTACGCAGGCCGTTCCAGCGTTTTTCAATCTTGGCACAAGCCGTCGAAATATGCCATATGGTATGCCAACTTCCTTAATGCAAGGCCTACACACGAACCCATCTTCGTTCTCCGAGAGTTTAAACGTACCAATGCCCCAATTGTTCACTCCTGGGGTGAGCGTTCCTATGGCAACACCCCAGCAATCGTTGACTAATGCGTCCATGATGGCCTTAAGGCAACAGATGGACGAGGCCAATCACGAAATGGCCAATCTAGTAACGCAACAAATGGGTGCGGTAATTAATCCTCTAATTCGAGACACTAACAACAGTTACCAAGCGTTGTCCGCTCAAATGGAGCGAATCGCCGATTTCTTCGGTGCCCCTGCGGCGCGAAGTACACCGATAACTCGAAATCTAAATGTTGGGTCGGCGGAACCCCCTGCAGTTAGTCAAAACGCCCAGGTGCCTAAAATCAAATGCAACCGCCAAGGGCACAGCCCCAGGCACCAGGATGCAGACCAAGTGGTCATGCAAGCCCGTCGAAACAATGATGAGGGGCATAATAACATAGCGAATGTTGTCGAGGCTTTGTTAGCCCAAAATGGTTTTAATATGGGTTTACATAGGCCCAATTTCGTTTCGGCTAAATATGTTTTGGAAACTGAATTACCAAGGAATCGGAAAGTCCCCAAATTTACTAAGTTTGCTGGGGAGACCAATGAATCGACTGTCGAACACATTGCTCGTTACCTTATGGAGGCGGGTGAAATGGCAAACAATGAGAATTTAAAATTGAAATATTTTCCAAGTTCGTTGACAAAAAATGCCTTCACTTGGGTTCACTACATTGCCTCCACATTCCATTTTTAGTTGGAATCAGTTGGAAAAAGCTTTCCATGAACAATTATACATGGGCCAATCTAAAATCAGTTTGAAAGAACTGGCCAGCGTTCCACGAAGGACGCATGAATCGATCGATGATTATCTGAATAGATTTCGTCTTCTTAATGCCAGGTGTTTCACTTCAGTACCAGAACATGAATTGGTCGAAATGGCTGCTAGTGGCCTTGACTATTCCATTCGAATGAAATTGGACACTCAATATCTTAGATATATGGCACAATTAGCAGACAGAGTTCGACAAGTCGAAAGGCTTAAAGCTGAAAAAGCTCGGACGAACAAATTCCCCAAAAGGAAAAAAGTTGCCTATGTAAACGCAGGAGACAGTGAATTGTTAAGACCATCAAATGGGAAAAATCCCGAAGAACCTAAAAATGAAAAATACCCTCCTAAAACTTATACTTTTGATGTCTCTAAATGTGAGGAGATCTTCAATCTCTTGGTTGCAGATGGCATAATACTAGTGCCAAAAAACATGAAACTACCTCCTTTAGAACAAAGGAAGAAAAGATCATTTTGTAAGTTCCATGGGTTCTTAGGCCATAACTTATCTCGTTGTACTCGTTTCAGGGACTCTGTACAAAAAGCTCTCGATGAGGGAAGGCTGAAATTTGGAGATAAAACCAAACAGTCGATGCAAATAGACGCAGATCCTTTGTAGAAAGCTGATTCAATGTATGCTGATGTGGTCGCCATCAACACGGTGGATATATCAGAAGAATTTGGCAATGAATCACCTTCCTTGGCCCCTGTATCGAAACAAAATTTACAAGCTAGCGAGGAGATGGTTGATGATGATCATCAATCTGAAAATGCGGTGGTTACTGAAGACCAATTTGCTGAAAAAATGAAAGTGGCATATCCCAAGGCTGAGGAAGATTTAATAGATTTTCTCAACAGATGCAAAATCTCCAATGCACATGTCATGCTCTGCCCAAGATACAGCACAGTTTTCGATAAAGAAGCTGCAAAATCTGTCGAGGGAATTCGACCCCAAGCGAAACGCAAAGGCGGATGGGTTGATAACCAGCAAAAATTTGGTTTTAACAAGCGAGGGGTTCCTTATAAGATGAAAGCCTCAGAGAAAAACCCAGGCAAGAGTCATAGGAAGACTTTCAATCCTTCTTCGAAGACTCCTACAAATACGTGGATCTTTTCTGGGGGCAAGAAATCTGGCTACTCCGCCCCACCAACGAAATAGGTGAAAAGAGTGGCCACAACGTCTCATCAGCAGGAAACATCAAATTCCAACAAGTACGCATACAGCAACAATTACAAGGGTAAGAACCCCGTGACAAAAACACAATGGCGAAGGTATCAACGCCAGAAAAAGGCAAGTGCTTTGAAAGATGTCACTAATGTTGAGAAAAGGGAAGAAAAACAGGAGACTGTTTTCGAAATGGTTAAAAGACCAGCCATTGAAAGAATATTTCCCCCTTTAACAACTTTGAAAAAAGACCTTCCAAAGGAGGATGAGGAAATGACTTCAAATTTCTCTAAATTCGACCCAAGTCTCAACATAGTATGTAATTTTGTGTCGGTACTACCAGTTGAATATGATGTACCTTCTGAGGTAAACGAAGTGGAAAGCGATTTCACTGAAGAAATGGCCATTCACAAGCAATTATGCTATTATGTTATGAACAATGGTTGTGTCGAGGATCAGCATGCGGTGTTCAAAAGGCCTGATGTATCGATGATGCATCACCTTAAACCTTTATTTATCCAAGCCAAGATAAATGGTGTGGGAGTGAATAAAGTATTGGTGGACGGAGGTGCCACAGTTAATTTGATACCCCAATCCTTCTTAGGAAACATTGGGATTGTTGATTCTGATTTGAAACCTCATAACATAGTCCTCACTAACTATGAAGGGACTACTGGTAATTCCCTTGGGGCTGTCGAAGTTGATTTGATAGTTGGAAGTGTGAAAAGAACAACTACATTCATGGAAGTCCCATCTAAGGCTAACTTCAATGTGTTGGGGTGGGGGCAGTACCTTCTACTGTGCATCAGAGGATTGCCATTTAGAGAGAAGATGGTCTAGTAGAGAACATCGAGGCCGATCAAAGTTACTTCCTGGCAGAAGTGAATAGCATTACCAAGAAGAATTTCGATAAAAAACTGGCAAATATTCCTCCAGTCCTTACTTTGGGTCCCAAGTATGTAGTTTCAGAAGATGAAATGTGTTCCATGAAACTTCATCCAGAGTCTGGCTTTATTTGGGAAAGAGAGTTAGTCGATCACGATTACTTAATGGTGAATCATAAGGAGATTCCCCTAGAGGAGGAAAATGTGCTCAGAACAAGGGCTTCAGCATACAAGAAGGTTACTGATGACCTCACTCCAGGATCAACAGAGTATGCAATCTCACCAACTGGGTGGGATATCGGAAAGTAATCTATGATTACACCCAATTTTTGGGACAGAATTACGGCCATCGTGGCCGAAACTCAATTAAATACGGCTAAAGAGGCCGAGATGTTACAAAAGGAGGTGATCAAAACAACGGTAGAAGATGCTACTGATGACCTCATTAATGATCAAAAATTGGATTGTATATACGATGACGAACCTTTGGGTTTCGAAGAAGATCCTATGGGTTCTACTATTAAGATGAAGGCGCAGGATCCTTTCGAAGAAGTAGATTTGGGAGATGGCTCCACCAAGAGACCAACGTATGTTAGCGCTAAAATTCCTAAAGAATTCAAAGAGCGAATTGTGGTCCTTTTAAAGGAATACAAAGATTGTTTCGCATGGGACTACAATGAAATGCCCGATTTAAATCGAAGGGTGGTAGAATTGAAATTACCGATTCGGACAGATAAAAAACCAGTGAAGCAGATTCCTAGAAGGTTTGCGCCACAAATCTTACCAAAGATTAAAGAAGAGATCAAAAGACTCTTGAAATGCGGTTTCATCAGACCGGCCAGGTATGTAGATTGGCTAGCAAATGTAGTGCCTGTTAAAAAGAAAATTGGGACTATAAGAGTCTGCATTGACTTTAGAGATTTAAATCTCGCTACTCCCGAAGATGAGTATCTCATGCCTGTGGCAGAAATGCTAGTAGATTCAGCAGCAGGCTTCGAGTATCTAAGTATGCTCGATGGTTATTCAGGCTACAATCAAATTTTTATTGCTGAAGAGGATGTCTCTAAAACGGCGTTTTGATGCCCGGGGGCATTAGGCTGTTATGAATGGCTAGTGATGCCATTTGGCCTAAAAAATGCTGGTGCTACATATCAAAGAGCAATGAATTCGATGTTTCATAACTTCATTGAAGATTTCATGCAGATTTACATCGATGATATTGTAGTAAAATCTTCATCAGAAGATAAGCACTTAGACCACTTACGCTGGTCATTCGAAAGAATGAGGCAATATGGATTGAAAATGAATCCACTAAAATGTGCATTTGGCGTTTGTGCAGGTGATTTTTTAGGTTTTGTTGTCCACAAGAAAGGAATCGAAATTAATCAAAACAAAACCAAAGCCATAATGGAGACTAAAGCCCCTTCAACCAAGAAAGAGTTGCAGTCTTTGTTAGGAAAAATCAACTTTCTCAGAAGGTTCATATCAAACCTAAGTGGCAAAACGCAAGCATTTGCACCACTGCTTCGCCTGAAGAAAGAAGATGTGTTCAAATGGGAACCAGAGCACCAGAAGGCTTTCGATGAGATCAAGTCTTATTTGATGAACCCTCCTATTTTGTCACCTCTTTTAAAAGGTAGAAAGATGAAATCGTATATAGCAACATCTGAAAGTACTATGGGAAGTATGCTATCACAAGAGGATGAAAATGGCGTAGAAAGAGCCATTTATTACCTTAGTAGGGTATTGAATGATGTTGAAACAAGATATCACCCCAGTGAAAAATTATGTCTTTGTTTGTATTTTTCATGTACAAAACTTAAGCATTATATAAAGCCTTTTGATGTTTGTGTTTATTCTCATTTCGATATAATTAAACATATGTTGTCAAAGCCTGTTTTGCATAGCAGAGTGGGAAAATGGGCCTTAGCGCTTACAGAATATTCATTGACATATCAATCATTAAAATCCGTTAAGGGCCAAATTGTGGCTGATTTTATCGCTGATCATTCGGTGGAAGAACCGTTGCCTGGGGGCATCGAGAATCAGTGTTGGAGCTTATATTTCGATGGATCCAGTCATAAAAATGGCATCGAGATCGGGATCGTGATTGTTTTGCCATACAACACTAAAACTAAGTATATATTTAGAATTAACCAATTTTGTTCGAATAACGAGGCTGAATATGAGGCCTTGATTACTGGTTTAGAGATCTTACTCGAACTGGGGGCAAAAAGCATCGAGATAAAAGGAGACTCAGAATTAGTGTTGAGACAATCGACCAAATAATACAAATGTGTCAAGGAAGGTTTAATTCTTTACCTCACCTTAGCAAACGCGTTACTTAAGCATTTTATCCATGTCGAAATAAAACACGTTCCCCGAATGGAGAACCAAGAAGCAAATGATCTTGCTCAGGCGGCTTCTGGGTATAAGGTTTCGAGAGATCAAGAGGCGGAGCCAATCGAGATCTGGAATAAGCGCAGTTCGAAAGAATCTCTCCCCAAAAAATTGTCAACACCAAAATTTGGGGGCATTGAGGCATCTCATAGACAAATACAAGGTACAAATTTGGTCGAAATTTTGGTTGTTAACAATTTAACTGATAATGACTGGCGAAAGCCCATTGTTAATTATCTGGAAAATCCTGATGGTACAACTTGTCGGAAAATAAAATATACAGCCTTGAGTTACGTAATTGTGGGGAACGAGTTATTCAAAAAGACTCCAGAGGGAGTTTTGCTTAAATGTCTCGGAGAAGCTGATGCATATTTGGCCATTTCAAATACTCATAGTGGAACATGTGGTACACACCAAGCAGGCCATAAGATGAAATGGCTTTTGTTTCGACAAGGAGTATATTGGCCAACCATGCTAAAAGATTGCATAGAGTTTGCCAAAGGTTGCCTAGGGTGCCAAGAGCACGCTGGAATCCAACGTGTACCAGCCAATGAACTTCATTCGATAGTTAAACCTTGGCCATTTAGAGGATGGGCATTGGATGTGGTTGGGGAAATAAAACCTAAGTCATTGAAAGGCTACAAATACATTTTAGTTGGGATAGATTACTTTACTAAATGGATAGAGGCAATCCCACTAAAGGAAGTTACACAGGATGAAGTGATAAGTTTCATCCAGAAATATATTATTTATAGATTTGGCATTCCAGAGACTATTACTACAGATCAAGGATCTGTGTTTA
Organism: Medicago sativa; assembly: GCF_051527215.1. Taxonomy (NCBI): domain Eukaryota; kingdom Viridiplantae; phylum Streptophyta; class Magnoliopsida; order Fabales; family Fabaceae; genus Medicago; species Medicago sativa. Next base: position 36,097,752 of record NC_140751.1, read on the forward strand.
CTGGTCGAAAGATGGTAAGGTTTGCCGAAAATACAGGTTTTAAATTATTAACCTCGACACCATATTATGCTCAGGCCAATGGCCAGGTCGAGGCAATAAACAAGAATATTATTTCCATACTCAAAAGGAAAGCCAAGGGCAAACCCCGAAATTGGCATGAATTTCTTGGTGAAGCTTTATGGGCATGTCGAACTTCCCCCAAAGAATCGACAAATACTACACCCTATAGGCTCACATTTGGCCATGACGCTGTCTTGCCAGTTGAAATTTTGCTTCAATCAATTAGAATCCAGAGACAATTCGAAATTCCAACAAATCATTATTGGGATATGATTTTGGATGAGTTAGTGGATCTAGATTAAGAAAGATTGATGGCGCTAGAAGTTCTCACAAAGCAGAAAGAAAGAATTGCAAAGGCTTACAATAAGAAAGTTAAGTTGAAGCTTTTTGCTCAAGGAGACTTATTATGGAAAGTTATCCTACCAATGGACAAGAAAAGTCGAGTGTTGGGGAAATGGTCTCCTAGTTGGGAAGGACCATGGGAAATTCAAAAAGTTTTTTCGAATAATGCGTATGAAATTAAAGAATTAAATGATGATCAAAGAGTTATGCGCATAAACGGAAAATATTTGAAAAAATATAAGCCGATGTTGCAAGAAATTAAAATTACACAAGAGTAGTTCGAATTAAAAAACGAAACATGGCATTCTAGATTTAGTGCCAACTAACGGGCAGTTTACATCATAAGTCCCAAAATGGATAAACTAACCATTAAAAAAAATGCAAATAAAGCGAAGTCTGAACAACAACTAAAAGAATCTACCATTGATGATTCATGCCAAAGACTTCAATAAACCATCGAACTTCTGAGTCAAGGCGACAATCGATATAGAAGTTATGTAGAGTGTAATCTTCATTAGCAGTAGGAAGAAAGCCGCGATAATGCCCCGCTCTTCCATCTCCTGGGAAGTTAAGCTAGCTGTTGCAAAACTGGCGACGTATCAGGCCTGCAGGCATAGCTCTCCTGTACCACGTACAACGTCACCTCCCAGAATGTCCAGCCGATAACATTCCATCCTTCTGGTCATCAAGAGTTCCTTGAAGTCTTCAACGAGTCCCTCATAGTCTAGAGGAGGTGGACCCATAGCCTTCATGAGGAGTTGGAAATACTCAGCGCTTTTAAAAGGAGCGGCGTTCTTCAGTAAACGATCTATGGTGCTAAGGTTGGGTGTAGCATGCAACATTTGTTGAGAACACCGGAGGAGGCAGAACATAGGATTGCCATGAGCCCATAGACGCTCCATGAAATCGAGTTTTTCATGGTTTGGTTCCAGGTCATCAAGAAGAGGGATGCGGTCCCTACCAAAAGACTTGGAGATGATGGGATCTCTACAAAGCGCTACATGCCTTTTGTTGGTTCTCTGAAAGTAGAAAAGGTTGTGCATGCTACGCTCAGCAACTCTCTTGGCAATGTTGATAAGAAGATCATCACCCAAAAACTCCATTTTTGAGAAGAAAAAAAGTTTGAAATTTTTTATGGAGAAATGTAAATGGGAAGAAGATGATAGAACTTTCAAGAGAAGATTGGTATTTATAATGTAAGTAGAAGTTGAATGGGGTTACTTTTTACGGTTTTCTAACTTATACAGATGCAGACACGTGGTGCTTTGATGGCTGCAGATTGCCTTGGAAAAAGAGGGAAGTTGTAAAGTTTATTTATTTACTTTTTATTTATTTTCCTCTAATGTCATAATTGACAAGAAGTTTTTACGTTTTCCTAGGCAAGTTTAACTTGTTTGGTTAAGCAAAAAGAAACTTTTTAGTTTCTCATCATTACTTTTTCTTGAAACTTGTTCCTAAATAGTATTCTTGTAATATTTTAAAGAAAATAAAATTGGCAAGTGAAATGTCTAAGAAATAAAAAGCATTAATGCCATTAAAACCGGTAGGGATGCCGTCATAGAATACAAAATTAAAAGGAACGAAATGTTTTCAAAAAGAAAATTATTACAAAGGATTTATGCTAAATGACAAATTCAGACAAAAGCTTGTTGAGTTGTTTCTTAAATTCTGAAAGCTTTCCATCGAGAGCATTGCAATTTTTAGTAAGGTCTTGTATCTACTGCTGGGATCGCTTCGAGTCCTTGGCCTTTTGAAGGACGACATGAGCCTCTTGTTTTATAAGTTTCTCTTTGTCTAAGATATTGGTCTTTTGAGTCTCCAATTCTTGGATTTCTGCCTTGTGTTTTGCAATGGCAGCATCGATCTCTTCAACCTTCTGACGAGTGACTGGAGTTTCTTGTTGAAAGGCTTCGAACTTGATATTGAAAGCAGAAACGTCCGCCAAAAGTTGGTCGCAGCGTTGCGTTTGCTCTTCAAGTTCGGCCTGACTAGTCTTCTTTTGTTGGAAACTTTGGTTTATGCCATTAAGAAGAGGCTCCAACACTTGAGAGAGGTCTTGAAATTTCGAACCAGAAGGAAGCGCACTCAGTTTGCGAAGTAGCTCTTTCACTTCATCAACGACGTTCTCGTCTTGCTTGATGGCCTCCAGTAGGTTGATTTTCAAGACTTTATCTCGAAATTCCGCTAAGAGATTTTCTTTTGAAGTCTCTGATGGAGCATCAGCGGAGACATTTGAAGATTTCCCACTACTCTTCGAGAATAGCACGTCGTTTTTCATTAAGAAAGCAAAGGCGCCTAGAGGGTTCTCCTGTTCGAGAGGATCGAGTTCTTCCTGGCTTATGGTGACATCCATTAAGTCAAGGTTTGCCATTGATGTGACCTTATTCGACGAATCGTCACCTTGGTCAGAGATGTCCTTCTTGAGAACTCGCCCTTCCTCATCGATCAACTTGTCTAGGTTTAAGCTTTCATCATGTGTTTTTGATGGTTGGTTGGGAGAGGTAACAACAACATCAAGAGAGCTGGTTTCGACACCTTCTTCTTCCTCAACAATAGGAGTGGGAATTATCTTGTCAGAAGGTAGAAGTTGACCTTGTTGAGATGTATCAGCAATGCCATGATCGACACCCTGAAAGAAGTAGAATAAATATTGCAAAGGACTTTCGAAATGACATGAAAAGAAATGTGTTAAGTATGGCATTAGTTCGATAAATTACCTTCGAGATGTTGTCACCTACACAAGAATGAGCACTGTTAGGATTGGAATCCTTATGGCCTTGCTTCCTTTTCTTGGAGCTTGATTCGGCTGGAGACCCGTCGGTATGCGTTGTCTCGACAGTGATCTCTGGGATTTTGTGTTTCCTTTTCCTTCGGTTTTGTTTGGTTTTGGGTGCTCCCGAAGTTGTAGTAACTTCGATAGTCTCAGAAGGAGAGTCAAGCTGAAAAAGTTTTTAATAGTAAGATATTATTAGTATTCGAAGACAGATCGAGCTATAAGGATAACTTACATGATCTCCAAGCGCAAGGTCCTCAGTTTCCTTGTGAGATGGTTCGAGAGATGGTTCGAGTGAGGGTGCAGTTTGTTTTTTCTCTGACTTAGAAGATTTCTTCTTCTTTGATGACTTCCCTGATTTGGACTTTGATGGTTTTGGCGCATCCTCATCATCACCTTGATCTCCGTCTTTTGAATCCAAGGAAACAACTGCAAGCAAATGAATAGAAAGATAAGTTGTATTTGTTTTTCTATCCAAATTGTTTTATTTGTTCTAAAATTGGACAGATCCATACCTACTCCTATCGGAGAAATGATTCGAATGTGAGTTAGATCTAAGCCAAGGTGACCTCTAAAAGTATATAGGTCGTATTTTGATGCAGTCATTTTGTCCTCATCTTTCTTTATTAATTGTTGTTTCATTCCCAGTAAAGAAACACAAGGTAATCATTTCGGATATGGTGGCCTAAAAGTTAATGCCAGTTTACTGGTTGGCAATGGTGGGAATTTCGTTTTAAAGTGAAGTGCAAAAAGATATTTACTGGGAGTAAAAGGTGGAAACTTCATCGAAGGAAGTTTATCATAAATTTTATTTCTTAAAGTTTGGGCGGCATAGTTGACCGTCCTTTTTAAATGTAAAGGATCATATACAGTTTGAAAGTATTTTTGAAAAGCCTAAATTTCTCGAATATGTGTACCTTTGGTCTTTTTAGTCCTGCTCTGCATAGTGTTAAAAGAAACGATTAGTTGGGGAAGTATTTGATCAGGATTCACTCGATTGGTCTTGCGTTTATAATAATCCCGCCACCATCGAAAGAATGCTTCAGTGCATGAAGTAGATAAAGCAAATGCAATAGGCTTGAAAACAAGTGTTTGTCTCTCTGCCTTGCCCAAAGTTGATCTCCAGAATTGTTCTATTAGTGGCTGCCTGAGGTCATCTATGCTGCTAAACAAGGAAGTAGGCTTAGGCTGAACTAACCCAAATTGTCTGGCAACATGATTTGGCTGGTCGCCATATAACCCATAAGGACCACCAGTGGTGAGCCTGCTGGACAGCGTTAGTTTCTGCCTCATCTTCGACAGAAGTTGTTGGAAATTCTCTTGTAAACCAGGTTGGCCCTCGAGATCTGACAGTGAATGGGGCCATAGCAGGAGTAAAAGTATCACATCCAAGAAGGACATTAAAAGCGATAGAGAACAAGTCCTGAGAAGTCCTATTGCCATATTGAAGCATGGCCAGGCCTATACCCTCAATAGAGCTGCCCTCATATGCTTTTGAAAGGCGAGTGGGAAGGCTAACAGCCAGTTTTGTCCTAAAAGTGGCCAAGAGCCACAATTGGAATAGCCAAATAGGACCAGGAATGATAAGACTTCCTCGAGATGGATATTCTTTAATATTGGTCTCTGCTTGATTTAGGTTTTCATACAAAGATCCTAAAATAAGTTTGCTTAGGCAAATATCTTTGCCTTCATGTAACTGAATGGCTAAGGTTGTTAGTCTTTTAGGGATCTGGATAGACCTTGAACAGAAAATGAATTTGGATAACCAACAAGTCAAAAAGGCAATGTGCTCTATATCAGAAACTTCAGTGGTTGAAGTATCATAATGGTCTATGATAAAGTTGCCATAGGCGGGCCTGACAAAATCAAACGAGAAGTCTGAATGATGGCTATCAGGATCGAAAGTTTGGCCAGTTGGTTTGAGGCCAGTTATGCCTGCGACATCTAGCAGAGTAGGCGTAAGCATGCCACATTTCAAGTGAAGGCTATTTGTCGAAGGGTTCCATAAGTGTAAGGCAGCAATTATCAGTTAATTATGGTACTTGGGTCCTTGCCTAGATAGCTGGATGAGGTCAAAGATTCCTATATCTTTCCAAAATTGACCTTTTTTCTTTTCTAATTTATCTAACCAGCCAATGTAGGGTTCACTTTCACCAATTTTCGGCTCCGTTTTGAACTTAGACTTCAAGAAACTCAGGTCATATGGACCCTTAGTGAAAATTAAAGGGAGTTGTTCTTCAAAACATGGAAAAACAACACTAAGACCTTTTGGGGTTTCTTTTTCTATGGGTAGCAGCCCTAATAATGCATGTGGTGATTTAGGGCAAGAGATAATTACCTGGGATTTCCAGATTTTCTCTTCAGTTTCTTTGATGTCCGGTTCTTCTACGAACACAGGAGCGCCAATTGAAAATTCCTTAGAAAAGTTGAGGGGTTCGTCGCATTTAGTAACCTTTGAGGTGGAGCTTTCTGTATTTGTCATGATCAGAAGTGTTTGTTAAATGAGACTTCGAACAAAACGGTATGATTTTTATGGGAAAAGGTGAAATTTTGAAAAAGGGTTAAAGCTTCTTTGTGAGGGAGAATAATGAACAGTAAAAAGGGATAGTTGAAAAAGTGTGAAGGTATAGGTGAAAGCTTTATGCTTTATAGCTTTTGATCTGGACGTGTGTCAACATCTTGTGTTGACAGTTTTTACAAAGTGGTAGTTCCCAATGAATGGAACGTGACCCACTAATCATGGTGGGGACACCAAAAATTTCCTTTTTGAATTATTTTCTTTGAAGAAGATGATGTCATAGATTTCAAAGTATCGATTAAAGTCGAGATTTTTCATCGGGGTCAGAAACATCTTTCTCTCCCTATCAAAAGATGAGTCCAAAATGACGTTTCTGGGGGCAATTTGTTAGCCTATATTTTCAAAGACTATTATTAAATGCAGTATTAAATGCAGTCAAAGAGAGTTGACCTTGTCATCGAAGGAATGAAGAATTGTTCTCACGTTTCATCGAAGTTGGACTTGCAAGGAGCACATGTTCTAGTTCGACAGACAAAACTTATCGAGGAACGGTTATTGTTTTGGATAAGGACAAGCAACAGCCATTTCTGAAGGCGCGTTCAAAATTCAAATTAGATGGATAAGGCTTGTTAGTTTTCTGTAGTTATAGGTTTGAATTTAGTTAGTTATTCCTATTTGTATAAATAGTAGCTTTTCCAAAGGAAAAGTGGTCGCAATTCAATCATACAAAACTTACACTCAAATTATCCGTATGGAAGCGAAAAACGAGTCACAAGTTGCAATGTATGAATCTGTCTACCAATTTACATTCAATCAATGCAATTTAAGTTCTTTTTCTTAAATGTCTTTTCGTTTTATTCGTTCATTTTGAACGATTTCTTTGTTCTTTACTTAACAAAATTCGATTGAATTCAACTGGGTTGAGTTCGATTGCTTTTCGTTTCTTTATTTATTTAACTTTTTAAAACATTTACATTTCTGGGAAATACACAAAAGCACAAATATGCTCCTAAGATTTACTGGTTGATCTTGCAAGTAATTATTTTTAAACCAGCGGTTGTTTACCAAAAATCAGTGTAAACATTATGACAATGGTGTCTTGGGTTGGCTCAGGACCTATGTGTTCAGCTGTGAATTCAGCTTCAGTAGAAATAACATTCAGGGGTGGAATCATTGGTGGTTTCAAAGGGTTATTGCTAACAGGATATCTATTGTAAAGATCTGCTTTCCTTTGAGACAGTCCAATGATCCTCTCATCTATGTCAGATTTAAAAGGTTCTTGAGCAGGCTTTTTGTGGGTTTTGGTTGTTGATGATTGGCCTTTTTGAGTGGATGGGTATAGTTTACCTAAGGGTATATCATCATAATCAGTGGCTGATGATGATGAGGTGGATTGGGAGGATGATGATTGGATAGAGTCTGATTCTACTTCTACAACAGAATGAGAGTGTGGAGAATCAGGGATACCTGTAACAGCTTCTGGAGCAGCAACTTCTGACCCAGTAGCTTTGTCCTCCTGGACACCTTCAGCAGCACTTACTACTATCAACATCTTGCCAGCTTCTGAAGTTGCTAAAGCTTGCACATCTTCAGTAGCTTCAACAACCTGTTGTGCTAAGACACCAGCATCCTCTCTTTCAAGGCTTGAAGCAGGGACTTCAATACCTCTAGCCAGTTCTCCTATCTTGGCTAGTGTTGCAGCATCCACAACTTTCTTCTTCCTTATCTCCCTGGTGACCAAACCAGCATCAAATTCAACTTCTTGTTCTTCTTGCGTGACATATGCTGACTCTTTCAACTTTCTTGTTACAACCTTCTTCTTCTTCTTGGGGATTGAGGACTGTTTAGGAGCAGCCTGAGTGGAAGCAGCAGCTTTACCACTTCTGGTCTTCTTGTTTAGAACCGCATTGGTGTCCAGATACTGAACTTCCTCTTCAATTGATGGTAAACCAGAACCACCAATCTTAAGCTTGTCAGCAGCAACTTTCCCTTTCTTGGCCTTTGATTGTTCAGCTTCAAGATATTCTTCTTTGGAGGTCATCTTCCTTTTTGACTTTCTGCTTCTGGCCACAGGAAGTGTTCCTCCATACATTTCTTCAGGAACATCCTCAAGCCTGATGACTTTGCCAGAAGTTGTAAAGTGATCTTTGATGAAGTTCATCTGAACCTCAAGAGGATCCTTTTTGCATGTGGGAGGAAAGTCTTCCATCAAGTTAGACTTAGCCTTTGATTCACTCAAGTTAGTAGCACATTTGGTAATAGTACTAATCAGCCTCTTGTGCTTGAGCGTGCTCCCATTGATGAACTTTCCTGTTAGAGTGCCCAGATGTGTATCTGAATAGAGTTGGACACTGCTGAGTAAATCCAGAATCCCTCCTTGATAAAGGATTTCTGATATCAGTCTCCCATAAGGAACCCAGCACCTGTTCTTCTGTTGACTCTCCTTCAGCTCCTTGATCATATACTTGAAAATATATTTAGGAACATTCACCTTTATCTTCTGAATGAAATGATGAAGGAAAACTTTCTGCCCCAAAGAAGGTTGATCACTACCGCCACTTTTTGGAAGCAGATTTTCATTCTGAATCTTCATAAGCATTCTCTTCTCAATGCTTAAATCAGCATACTTCCCTGGAGTACTGGAGTTGAACATGGACAAGTTGACAGTTTCATTCCAGGGGATGTTCTTGGCGTTAGGAACTTCTACTCCTGAGTACTTACCAGAAGCATCTAGTCTGAGGACAGATGCTATTTGCCATTCAGCAATGAACACCAGAATTCCCAATACGCTTGACCTAATCTCCACACAGGTAAATGGTGCCAAACCCATGTCTTCTCTCTTCTTCCCAGCCATAGAGGGATTGAGCAGAATCTTCTCACTTTCTTCAGCTTCAGAAGCAGCTTTGTCGTAAACTGATGCTCTTACCCAGAAGTGTTTTACTAGTGTTTCATATGTTGGTCTATTCAACATGTTGAAGTATGGCATAAGCCTTTGTGCTTCATAGTAGCTTCTGATGTCGCAACCATGAAACGCTAGAGAGTTGAAATCCACAAGATTCTCAGTTTGAACTTTTAACTCCCACTCTTCTACATACATGGTTCTTCCCTTAATCTCGTAGGCAGGAGCTTCTTGTGAGGACGATTCTGGAGCATTTTGTTGTTGCATGCTATAGGTTGATTCTGGAATATCTTGATTTGAACTAGATGTTGCCATAGATGATGATGAAGATTTAGGGTTCTAAGTGTATGAGATGCAGGGAGATACGCTTACTTCGCAATGAAGGTTGAAAGAGGAAAGTGTTTGAAGTGAAGTGAGTAGTGTGTGAATTGACTAAGTGTTTTGAGTAAAACGATTGCAATTCAAAAACGACAAACAAACAGCATTAATGACAAAGGGGGGCGCGTGATAGTACATTCAAAGCTATAATCATCATTCCCCTCTTAAGTTACTCACCAATACAAATAAGTCACGTCAGAAGTTCTCAGAGTAACTGCCAAGTTATTGGGCCAGGTATCACTAAAAAGTAACTTCCAATGTTTCCACTAACTCTGCTATTCAGGAGCACAAAACCCAGCTTCTGGACTTCAGATGCTGACGTCATCATCAGAAGCGCATTTTCCTCAGAACCTCAATAAAGAGCTTCTGATGGACCACAACTTCTGAACAGACTTCAGAACCTAAATTCCTATTCTTGAGCAAGCAAACTTTAATCAGACACAAAGTACATGTTCAAATTTTTCTTTATAAAATCAAATCTTTCAACAGTTAAAAGCTTAATAAATATATCAGCCCATTGATTCTCAGTATCAATGAATTGTATATCTAAAATTCCTTTTTGAACATAATCTCTGATAAAGTAGTGTTTGATTTCAATATGCTTAGCTCTTGAATGCAAAATTGGATTTTTAGACAAACAAATAGCAGCAGTATTATCACAATAAATGGGAATACTGTTAGCATTAATCTGATAGTCTTCCAACTGATGTTTCATCCAAAGTAGTTGTGTACAACAACTTGCAGTTGAGATGTATTCTGCTTCTGCTATAGACATAGCAATAGTTGCTTGTCTTTTGCTAGCCCAGGATATAAGATTATCACCCAGAAATTAACAATTGCCACTGGTTGACTTTTTTTCAATCCTGTCACCAGCATAATCAGCATCACAAAATCCAACCAACTGATAATCTAAGGATTTCCTATAAAGGAGTCCAAGATTAGTTGTTCCTTTCAGATACCTGAAGATTCTATTAACAACAGTTAAATGAGATTCTCTAGGATCTGATTGGAATCTTGCACACAAGCATACACTGAATAAAATATCTGGCCTAGATGCAGTGAGGTATAACAAAGAACCAATCATACCTCTGTACAGCTTCTGGTCTACCTTTGTTCCAGTATATTCTTTGCTTAAAGTGCAGGTTAGATGCATTGGAGTGTTCATCACTTTACAATCTTCAAGCTTGAACTTCTTCAGAAGCTCCTTAGTATACTTTGTTTGATGAACGTATACTCCATCTTTGCTTTGATTGATTTGAATTCCAAGAAAGAACTTCATCTCTCCCATCATACTCATTTCAAATTCATCCTGCATTAACTTAGAAAATTCCTTGCAAAGAGATGCATTAGTAGAACTAAATATTATATCATCAACATATATCTGCACAATAAGAATATCTTTCTTAAAAGTCCTTCTAAAGAGTGTTGTGTCAACTTGGCCTCTTTTAAAATCATTTTTGATCAAGAAATTACTTAGTCTATCATACCAAGCTCTGGGAGCTTGTTTCAAGCCATATAGTGATTTCTTAAGTTTGTAAACATGGCCAGGATGCATAAGATCCTCAAAACCAGGAGGTTGCTTGACAAACATTTATTCTTCAATGACTCCATTTAGAAATGCACTCTTGACATCCATTTGATATAATATTATGCCATGATTAACTGCATAGGAAAGAAGTAACCTGATTGCTTCCAATCTTGCAACTCGAGCAAATGTTTTAGTATAATCAATGCCTTCTTGCTGACTGTAACCTTGTGCAACAAGTCTTGCTTTATTTCTAGTTACTTCACCTTGTTAATTCAACTTGTTTCTGAATACCCATTTTGTTCCAATAATGTTCTTATGCTGAGGTTTGGGTACCAGATCCCACACATCATTTCTTTGAAACTGATTAAGCTCTTCCTGCATAGCTAGTATCCAACCATCATCTGAAAGTGTTTCATCAACTGTAGCAGGTTCAATCACTGATAAAAGTCCTATCATAGTCTCTTCTTGTCTGAAATATGATCTTGTTCTTCTAGGACTATCTTTGTTTCCAATGATTAGATCCTCAGAATGTGAAGACTTGTTGTTATTCTGGCACGTTAGACTTAAGATGTTCTAAACGATGTTCCAACACAAAACACAGTAATAGATGTCGTATAAGATGTTTAGAACATTAAGATAACAAGCACAATCATATCAAAACAAAATAACAGACCGGAAGGAAAAGAGGCACAGAGAAATTGTTAACCCAGTTCGGTGCAACTTCACCTACTCTGGGGGCTACCAAGCCAGGAAGGAAATCCACTAGTGCAGTCCGTATTCAGAAGCTCTCAGCAAACCACGTTTGCACTTATGACCTAGGACCTACCCCAACTAGACTTCAACCAAGAAACTCCTAGATCTGAGATCCCAGCTCACTCCCTTACAACAGATCACAATCCCCTGTGATTCCCAAATTACAGACTCAAATCAAATGAGGTTACCCTCAAAAATAACAACTTGCAACCTTGCTTAAAAGCTTAGATGCAGTTCACAATCTACCTAGCTCCTTGCTTAAAAGCTTCAGAGTAGTGCACAGTATTACAACTCAAAGCACAGTCCTAAACATGCATCAAGATGATACACGAAAGGCTCACAACAAAAGACTCAAAACCTAAACAAAACACTATTTTGTAAACCAATGTCTTGAATAATTCTTCATGTCTTGCAACCTCCTTTATATACTGAAGCAAGGCGTGTCATTCCTTCAATCATGCTTCAGATCGGATCAGTGACTTATTGATTAAGCAACATGGACGGATATGGAAACTCCTAGAAGGTAGGCTCATTAAAAGTCACCTTAAAAATACTTTCCTAAGTCATTTTAACAATTCCTTAAGAAATCACATATGTTCTGATCTCATCATAATTGCACACGGTTCAGACCAACTCAAGCTGGCGTGGATTCCTTGAATCAAGCAAGCGCGTGCGTAAACATAGGCAAACCACAGAACGTACAGACCAGGTCTGGATGTTGGAACATTGTGTTCCACATCTGAATTGAATATTTGTTTTAGGAAAAAGTGAAGCCAACATACAAATATCCAACAATCTCCCCCTTTGGCAAATTTTTGGCTAAAACAAATTCAGCCCACACCTGTTAAAATAGAGAGATAGCACACGCAACCTTTCCTTCAATCTTCACAATTAAAATCTTCCTTGAAGAAAGGTTCACATTCTCAGACTTCTAAAAGATACCAAAATATAGTTCTTCAGTCATCACACATAATCTTCAGGACTAGAAGAATTATATTACAGATCTCAGATTCTGATTCAATTATTTTCACACAACAATTAACATATGGAATTATGCAGACAAGAGAAACTAAAAGGTATCAAAGAGAAAATCAGAGTCTTGCAGCAGAGGACGTATAAGGAAAAATAAATTCCTGTACATCCTAAACAGACAGTCAACTGTCACAACACGCTACTTAGAGAAATATAAGAAACAATATTCAGTAGCTCAAACCATCAGGATGTTCCAACATCCACAAGAACATTCAGGGACACAGAAGTTTACTCCCCCTCAAGGAGCACAAATAGATATCTTTTACTCCCCCTGAATACATGCATACTAAATAGAATCTTGCTCGAACTAGATCAATATGAAAACATGCATGCATAAGCAGATGTCTTAACAAGGAAGACTTCAACACATTCATCAGAATGTCTCAACATCAACAGGCACATTATCACATTATCTGAACACTAATCTTCCTACTATCATATGACCACACAATTCAGGAATTCTTCATAAGACCAGAATGTCTGATAACAAAGTACTGATAACAAACATGGTAAACAAGTCATGCATATCTACTCCCCCTTTTTAGCCATAAAATATGCCAAACGATTAGAGCCATAACAGAGAAACAAATCTTCAAAGCAGGAGATGTTTAACACAAGAGTACCAAGAAACATACAGTGCAGGAAAATATGCTGTTACAGACCATATCACATACAGTGCTCAAAATATTCAGGGCATAGCCCATAAAACAAAAGAAAATCCAAACACAGCAAAAGAAACAGAAAAAAATTATTCTTCTGCCTCAGAGCTACTCCCAGATGCTTCTTCTTCATCCTTGTCATCAGCTTCCTCGTCTTCATTTTCTGCTTCTTCATCCTCTTTCTCAGATTCAACCTCATCATCATCTCCCTTTTCACTCTCAGCCTCCTTATCTTCTGTACCAGCATCCTTTCCTTCCAGGGTGTGGATCATCAGTTCAAACTTAGCCTTCCTCTCATCCAGCATGACACAGGTGTACTTCAGAGGCAGATGTTCCAACAAGATCTAGAGCATGATGAGCTTTAAACAGTTTCTGGTGGAAAGTGAGAGGAGATTCCCTCTTCATAGCCAGATCAGCAGCAAAGATGATAGCAGGGTGTTGGCTCAGAATGATCTTACACGGCAAGGTGGGAAAAGCAATAGGCAATTTTACAGCATCAGTCTTAGCATGCCTCATGGTCTGATCAAAGACATACCTCCCAATGTCCATCTTAGTATTAGATCCTACAACATAGATGAACCTAGCTAAACCTGTTGCAATGTCTAAAGAGTGAGTGGTAGGAACCCAATTAGCAGCACCAATTCTGTTGAGAACTGCATACTTCATACTCAGCTTTCCAGAAGAAATCTTCCCTTTCTTTGGCCAAGCTTTCACCTTGTTGGCCGTGATTTCTTTGTAGATCTGATTGTCAGTGGCTTCCACCTCAGCAACACCTCCTTCAACACCTAGAAAGCTATTTATGATGTTGGGTGAGAAGTTGACACATTCTCCGCTAACTTATACCTTTTGATAATCTCTCCTGAGAGGATTGTCACAGTCCTTAGGAATACTTTCCAGAAATTCTCGAACCAGCTTTTCATAGCACTCTCCTAGCTTGCACACTGTTTTCTCCAGACCAGCCTCTTTGATCAAACTCATTACCTCTTCAATCTTCAAGGCCTCTTCACTCAACTCTCTTTCTAAAGCAAGTCTCCTATGGAAAATAAATTTCCACCTCTGAGCAAAGCTTGGAAGATGGAAAGATATTTTGTCGATGGGCACATCTTCTACAACCTGTACATCTTTCTTATCAGCTTTCTTGGAATCAGACGGAATGATGTTTGGAACATCCTTCTCAACATCATACTCAGACTCACTTGAAGAGACAACTTTCCTCTTTTTCGAACTTCCAGCAGTAGCTTTCACCATAACTTTACTCCAACCTTTCTTGGGACCAACACCAGCAGACTTTGTTATGCTTTTGGGAGTTCCAGTCACAGTGGTATCAGTCTTCTTAGAAGTTTTGCTAGCAGAAGGAACAACCTTTCCTTTGTTACTTCTTAATATCTTGGCCATGTTATCACCAAGGGTCTGTGCCTGAGGAACATCCTCCAGATTGAGTTTATTAACATCCACCACATCTTTATCACTTTCAACAGCTTCTGCGTCATTTCTTCTGGAATCATCACCAGAGTCACTACCCTCTTCTTCCACAATCCTATTGGGACCCATCTCCTTTTCTGAATCTGACTTAACACTAGGTACCTTATCATCACTCATATCCCCTTCTTCATCAGATGGCTTAGCAGGTTGACCCATGGATGTGCTAACATCCGGTTCAACATTCTCTTGACCTAGGGTTTCTTTTGGAGCATTCTCAACAGAATCATCACCACTAATTTCATTATCAGGATTACTAACACCCATGTTTTTAGTACTTTCTATAGCATCATTCAAAACATCTAACCCTAATTTTTCACAAGAACCGGTTTCAACAGAGTTATGAGTGGAAACAGGGTTACCTTTTTCTTCAGTGGGTGTTGCAACATCAGAGGATAACTTGGTGTATTTTTCACCAACAACAGCAGTCTTTGAAGAGGTATCTTCCTTGACGACTTTAGAAGGAATCTCCTTGTCATAGAGATCCGTCATAGTTAGGGCAACTTTCAAAATGGATAATATTTTGGGATTCACTTGAACATGAAAAGTATTTGTCAAATTGTTTAGAAATCTTTAAGGTCTCTCAGAAGACTTAGAGTATTTGAAAAAATATTTCCTTGGGTGATTTTAAGGAAAAATGCAATTTAAATTAGTCTCATCGAAGTATTTGGAGAATATTTTAGAAACATTGTTATTTTGAAATTGTCTAAAGAACAAAATGTTTTGAGTAGATAAATTTTTTAAAGAAAAGTCTCTGATGAGAGAGAGTTCTCCATAGTTACTTTTGTCAAAATTATGGTGATTAAGTGTTTTGAGAGGTTTTGAGACGAAGGCTCTTTTGGAAAACATTTTATTTAAGTTTTTGGAATTATTGAAGTTGATCATATTTTCGAGTGAGTTGAATTTCACCTAGAATGGGTAGGAAGCTTTAGAGCCGATATTTACCTAAGTTATTGTATCTGTTAGGATACTTAGCTCGAGGGTTTAGAGACGTTCCTGAGGTAAATGCTTACGAGTTGTAGAGCTGTACATTATAAGGAATGCTTTGCTCAGGTAAGGGCACTTTCTTCAACATCATAGTTACTTAAATGCCTGGATGGTGTATGTGTTATTGTGTGTATTGTGAATATGATATGTTAAGTGAATGTGTTTGCCCAGTGTGGGATTTGTTTGCAATCAACTTGATTATGATATGTTGATGTGCGTTGCTTTCATATGATTTGTGAATAAATATATGAAATGCATGTTGATTCATGAAATGTTGTTTGATATGAATTGAAAGATAATATGTGACTGCCAGTTGATGCATGTTTTTATACTACATATGTTGAATGATGTATAAGAGTTGCATTTGCACATATTGAGTGGACAATATATGCTCATGCATTTCACGGTACGTGTTAGTCCGTTGGACGAACGGGTCTTATAGTACGCGGTAGTTTGTGGAGACGCACGAACGCGCGGGGTGTGGACTGCCGTGAAGGAACCCACCTTAAATCTATGAGATTGGGTCTTATAATACGCGTTAGTTCGTGGAGAAGCACGAACGCGCGGGGTGTGGACTGCCGTGAAGGAACCCACCTTAAATCTGGTCTTATAGTACGCGGTAGTCTGTGGAGACGCACGGACGCGCGGGGAGTGGACTGCCGTGAAGGAACCCACCTTAAATCTATGAGAATCATGATTTTCTTGCCCTCTACGGAGTGGATTATTCCGGAATCATTTGCATGTGATAGGCCAGTGGAGGTTGTATCACACATGTAGAGTCTGCATTTGCTAGGCTAATTGTGCATCATTATAATTTATGTGAGGAATGTTTATGTTGATGCCATTTACCATGCTAGTATATATGCCTGCAGTATTTTTGTAATTATGTTGTTATTAGATCGTGCCCCTTTACATTAATCCGTGGATCGGGCTTTGCCCCATATCCAAATAGGGAGTGTGCTTTGCGGGAATAGCAAAGGCTTTGGAGGTGTAGCAGTTTGGCAGTCAGGCTTGATGCCATTGGAGGGATCTTGTACCATGTCATCCCAGTTCAGAGTTAAGGATCAGCTTAGATGTTTTACTTGTGGTGTCTTATGTTTATGTATTTTTACTTCTTTTGTTTGGGCACCGCTGTAAATGATACTACCATGGGAAATGAATACTCGAACACTAATTTATACTTTCGCAGTGCATGATTTGATATTAAAAGCTCATTGCCTAATATTGTTTTATAAAATGTGACATTTGATTCAGATTGTATTGTTGGTAATGCTTTCAAAATGTTTTACTTACTCTGATTTTAAATTAAAGACGATCCTGAATCCTTTAGTGCATGGCATTGAGTTATTTTAAAAAAAAATGCACTCTTGTTTTGAAAATCGGGCTGTTATATTGTGGTATCAGAGCATGGTAGTAGATTTACTTCAAGGGCTGTGAGTCGGGTGTCCTAAGCTGATCATGAGTCGGGTTTAGTACACATAAGTGCTTGGTGTCCTTTTGTGCTTTGTGTTTTGCTTTGGGCCAAGTATGATATGCTTATGTAGTTGTTTATTCCTTGATGTGGAGAAATTTGTTTTAGCATCTTAGTAGAAAGAGTAGCTAGAACTTAAAGCATTAGTTGATTGTGGTCGACGATTGTTCCTGATCCCCTTTTGATGCAATGGTTTAGAGAGGACAAGTTTGCAGTAAGTTAGAATTGAGATGGGTTCAGACTAGTACCAAGGTTTGGGAGCTGCCTTGACTGGCAGTCACTCACGAGTGTTATGTTGGGATCGGTGAACGCTCGATTGATGGAAAGTCTTTTGGAAAGAGAAAAGTTTGAGAAACTTTGAAGAGGGCATTGGATGTATTCTTCGGTGAATTTCAAGATGAAACATAACAAAGTTGGTAATTGGTGAAGTGATGTGACCACAGTGGTGGTGCATTAAGAAGAGTTGTCAGTCATGACGTATGTGAAGTCTTGAATACGAGCTAAGATACTTTTTTTTTGAGCTAAAAGGGTGCCGCATGTTGAAGCGATTAGACTTCGTAATGTGAAGTAAAGGATTGAAAGGTAGTAGTTGCCTTGGAATGTGAGACTAGGTGCCCGAGGTAGTTTAGATTCGGGACGTAGATCTTTTAATGATGGATATCTTGAGGAGAAAGGTTTGAAACAAAGTGTTTGCAGATGAGTGTTGACATCTGTATGATCTAAGAGAATCAGAAGTATGGATGTTGTTGGGGAATGAGCTTTGAGGCGTTGTGCAGTTGCGCGAGTGTTAAGACCGTTAAGACTGTTGAGCACCGGGAGAGTCTGAACATTCAGAATGCTTGAGTGGTGTTAGAGTGATGGTTTGATTGATAACCCTGAGGTGGTTGGATCTTAAGTTAGAGATATTATCGGCTAGATTTGGGGTGGTGAACCAAGAGATACCTTGTATTTAAGATGTAATGATTCTTCTTGGATTATATGGAAGTGATAATTGAATGTTATGGGAACTTAAATAAGATTTATTCCATGACTAAGCGTGAACAATGTGTTTCACTTATCAGATTGTTTCGTGATTGGATGAGTTGTTCTTGAACAAGTTAATTGTTGGGATTTTGGTTATGAGTTTCAATTGTTTGTGAGATAAGTGAAGTATGTGATTTCGGTGGTACTTTGACGTAAAGCCGTAAAGTAAATTTTTGGAGTTAGGTATGCTTTGAGAGGAACCTAATAGTTTAAGAGAACGCGACAAAATTCAAGATTGGACCGAGTAATATTTTGAGATGTAACGGGAGAAAGTGTGTACTTGAAATTTGGGAATATAAGGAAACTAATTTTGGATGAAGGTTGTGAGAGTAAGATGGAATCTCATCGATGAGTGAAGAAGTGTATATGTCATGGTAACCAGAAGTTGTGCTTATGAGATGGGGGCTCGTCAATTGGTGAAATGTGTCTATGATGGTAACCAAAAGCTATGCATAATAGATGATTCTTTTGGGATAAAAGGATTCCATGATCTTTGGTTAGGTCTTGATGACTCAAGTGAAATTGGAAAATTACAAGATTATTCCGCTATGACAATAATCGTTAAGAAAAGAGAAGTTTGGATCATGTACGTTTATGAAATAACCCAACATAACTTTGAATCGGTTATGGTTTTGGATTTTGACCAGTGAGTCAAAAAGTATGAAGTTGAGGTATCTGCAAAGGGGTAGTGCCTACAAAGTAGTTACTCGACAGGTTAGTGTTCGGCATGGACAAGAGAGTAAAGGCAGTCTAAGAATTGAGAAAATGTTGGAATCAAAAGGAAATTTAAGTGACTACGGTGATGGACTCCGCCAAGGTTCGGGATGCGTTATGAGTATTAGATGGAAGATATGACTTGCAAGATTGAGAATTTATGAAGGAATTGTTAACACACATGATTTGGAACTTGCCACTGTGGTATTGAATTTTGGACTTAAGGGCATTGTTTCATCGATGTTAACAATGTATATTTATTGTGTGTAACTGACTGAAAAAGTAAGTACTTTTGAGTGGAAGAACTTAAGTCTGGTAAGGAATGATTGCAGGAAATCCATGAGGATGTTGAAGTTGTACTTACGACTTTCAGAAAGGTAGGATGAAGTAGTTCTAAGTAGAGTTTAGAGAATTTCGTTTATGATGAAATGGTTAGTGAAGTATACCAAGGCGTGATATCAACACGTTGAAAAATCAATGATTTGAGATGTTGACAACATTGATAGTTGAACAATGATGAGAATGGAAATGTTTTAAGATATATTTTGTATATAGGATTTCATGAGGACCCTAAAGTTGAAATGTATTAAGATTCAGATGGATTATTGAGAAGAGACTATGAGTTTACGGGAGGAAAGACTTGTTTGTGACATCACATGGTTATTGAAGGAAAGTATAAAGAGTTCCTGTGAGGATAAATGTTGATCCGATGAAGAAAACATTTTTGGTTAAGGTATGTTGCTACAAGTTAGGTGTTGATCTTGAGACTTAAGATGCTAAGGCGTGATGTGAGTATTGGTAATCTTGGACAAAAATACGATGTAAATATTGTTATAGTATGACTTTAAAGGTGAAACAATGTATTGTTAAGCATTGAGTATAACGTTAGTTGTAACATTTTGGTCCATTTAAGATGGTGTTTGTTTAAACTTGTCAACAAGTTTTGAATTTTTAATAGGATTCTTATGTGAAGAGATTCATATCAGTATAGTTGCGTTACTGGCGTAAGTCAAAAAGGTATGAATATTATTAAGGGATAAAAACTCCCTATAGAAGCGGTGACTTCGTGGTTCTTGTATCAACTTCGTGGTCGGGGTAGCAGTGAATGTTTGTGTATTTTGTCTTGGACGTTACGAATGTTCTACACTTGATAGCTATTCGAGAGGTTTATATAGTTTTGAGGACTCAGTTGAGATGAAAAACAAATGGGTGATGAAGCCTAAAGAAAAATTCAAGAGAGAATTTTCGTTAAGAGATGTGATTAAAATGATAGATATGGAAGGCTAAAGGAGTATAGCGCTTGAATTGAGGATCTTAACCTTGTATGAGGCTTGATAAAGCAATTTTGTGAAAGTTAGGAGGTTCTAAGTTGAGTGTTTGAGGTTTTTATTCACTGGAAAGAAGCAAGATGAATAAAGAAACTAATGGAAATTGATGTTTATGTTGGAATGATTATATTCCTTGTGCCTCAGGATAGACCTGAGTGCAGGTTGCAAGAAACACTGTTACAGTTTGGTTAAGATGGTCTACGACACCATCATGACTGCTAGCTATCTATTGACAAATTAGGGAACTGATCATCCTTAATGTGTTGTTGATAGAAAGTGAACATCATGTTGAATGGAATAAGTCAATCTTACCCAGTGTTGTAGTGTGAAATTTTTGGAGGGTAGACGTGGAGACATCAAGAATTTTGATTGTGGACCTAGGCTCTTGAGGGACCTAGTGTTGTATTTATGTGTTCTTTGAGGTGATCCTGAGTGGAGTACTCGAGTTGTGATGTCTAGATGTGTGTCTAGAGTTTGAAGTTTATACGACTTTGTAAAGGGTCACAGTAGGTGTATTGTCATGTCATTGTTGGTAGTAGTAATGACTAGATAAGTTGTTACTATTATCTTAGTTTCGAGGACGAAACTTCTTTTTGGAGGGTTGTAATGTAAGACCCATAATTTAGCTGCGACTAAATTTAGGGCTTTGTATTTTGTTCTGACGTTTTCTTTGTTAATAAATGACATTTTGTCGAAAAATTATTTTGATTCCAAAACTATTATTTTGAATGGAAACTTGAAGAGCAAGTTAGTTATGTGAGGTCTAGGATTGACTCACATATATTGTTTTTCTATTCTGGGTGATTGAGTATGATTTTCATGATGTTTGTTAAGAATGATTATGTTTTTGTGACTTGAGTTAAGGGGAATGCATGAGTATGTGTTTTCTTAATCTTGTAGAATCAAATATGAATTCGCCTGCAAATGAAATATTAATGGACCTTGAGAGTCATTATATTCATCCAGGGAATTTACTATTCGTTTTGGGAATTTAGCAATATCATATTTGCGAGTTGAGAAAATTCCCGAAAAGAAAAATATTAGAGATTAATAGTGATTTTTGAATAAGGAGACAGTTCTAAGATGTTTGAAACCGGTTAAATGTTCATCAGAGTTAGGATAGAACTTTATCAGTTACGTGTGCCTTAGACCGCGAGAACCGGGTCCGGTTTAATTCCAAACCAATCCACCTACTATATATAGTAAGCTTGTGGTCCAAAACTCACAAAATCACAATTTTCTCTCTCTTATCTCTCCAAATCCGTAAGTCTTCTCCTCCCCATAATCTTCATCTTGTTTTGGCCATAACTTCTTCGTTCCTTGTCCGAATCGCGCAAACGAGATATCAAAACGAAGCTAGCGACGAATCCTACCTTCCTATGCGTGATTCACTATCATTTGATGAGGTATTCCTCTCCTTTTTCCTCTTTTAAATCACGGTTTTGATATTTGTAAGGGTAAGAGTATCGAGTTTTGGTTTTCTTGCATGATGTTATGTATTAATGTTGTTGGGTAAGTCCGTATGAGTATAGATCTTAAAGAAAATTTAAGATCGGATCATTTTAAAATTTTAGTGTTTTTGGAAAAGTGTTGGACTGTGAATTTTATTTGATATTTATGCTTTAGACGAGTAAATGAGTTGATTCAACCGATTAGTTTTTGAAAAATGTTGTCCGGATGAAAGGGCTGAACCGTACAAGGGCATTTTCGTCATTTTAAAACTGTTGAAATGTGAAAATGAGTTGACCAATGGATTCGCGTCGTTGAGACAGTCGAAATGGACTTATGGTTCGCGACGTTTCGACAACGGATGAATTTATTGGGATTTTCTTAAAATAATTTGTGTTGAGCTGACGCTGGAAGTGACTGCTGACACTATCAGAGTTCGAATTTTTATGTTTGAACTGTTGAGTGGTGAAAATATTTTGTCTGTGAATTTGTGTTAGGTTGACTGAGCCAGAGGCTCTGGTATGCGATGTAAACACAAAGGAGACTTTGTCGAAAATTCGTCAGATTCATTTTATCTTATTTTTGAGTGGTTTTGAAAAGAGGTTTCAAAACGGATAATATTTTGGGATTCACCTGAACATGAAAAGTATTTGTCAAATTGTTTAGAAATCTTTAAGGTCTCTCAGAAGACTTAGAGTATTTGAGAAAATATTTCCTGGGTGATTTTAAGGAAAAATGCAATTTAAATTAGTCTCATCGAAGTATTTGGAGAATATTTTGGAAACATTGTTATTTTAAAATTGTCTAAAGAACAAAATGTTTTGAGTAAATAAATTTTCGAAAGAAAAGTCTCTGATGAGAGAGAGTTCTCCACAGTTACTTTTGTCAAATTTATGGTGATTAAGTGTTTTGAAAGGTTTTGAGACGAAGGCTCTTTTGGAAAACATTTTATTTAAGTTTTTGGAATTATTGAAGTTGAACATATTTCCGAGTTGAATTTCACCTAGAATGGGTAGGAAGCTTTAGAGCCGATATTTACCTAAGTTATTGTATCTGTTAGGATACTTAGCTCAAGGGTTTAGAGACGTTCCTGAGGTAGATGCTTACGAGTTGTAGAGCTGTACATTATAAGGAATGCTTTGCTCAGGTAAGGGCACTTTCTTCAACATCATAGTTACTTAAATGCCTGGATGGTGTATGTGCTATTGTGTGTATTGTGAATATGATATGTTAAGTGAATGTGTTTGCCCAGTGTGGGATTTGTTTGCAATCAACTTGATTATGATATGTTGATTTGCGTTGCTTTCATATGATTTATGAATAAATATATTAAATGCATATTGATTCATGAAATGTTGTTTGATATGAATTGAAAGATAATATGTGAACTGCCAGTTGAGGCATGTTTTTATACTACATATGTTGAATGATGTATAAGAGTTGCATTTGCACATATTGAGTGGACAATATATGCTCATGCATTTCATGGTACGTGTTAGTCCGTTGGACACACGGGTCTTATAGTACGCAGTAGTTCGTGGAGACACACGAACGCGCGGGGTGTGGACTGCCGTGAAGGAACCCACCTTAAATCTATGAGATTGGGTCTTATAATACGCGGTAGTTCATGGAGACGCACGAAGGCACGGGGTGTGGACTGCCATGAAGGAACCCATCTTAAATCTGGTCTTATAGTACGCGGTAGTCTGTGGAGACGCACGGACGCGCGGGGTGTGGACTGCCGTGAAGGAACCCACCTTAAATCTATGAGAATCATGATTTTCTTACCCTCTGTGGAGTGGATTATTCCGGAATCATTTGCATGTGATAGGCCAGTGGAGGTTGTATCACACATGTAGAGTCTGCATTTGCTAGGCTAATTGTGCATCATTATATTTTGTGTGAGGAATGTTTATGCTGATGCCATTTACCATGCTAGTATATATGCCTGCAGTATTTTTGTAATTGTGTTGTTATTAGATCGTGACCCTTTACATTAATTCGTGGATCGGGCTTTGCCCCATATCCAAATAGGGAGTGTGCTTTGCGGGAATAGCAAAGGCTTTGGAGGTGTAGCAGTTTGGCAGTCAGGCTTGATGCCATTGGTGGGATTTTGTACCATGTCATCCCAGTTCAGAGTTAAGGATCAGCTTAGATGTTTTACTTGTGGTGTCTTATGTTTATGTATTTTTACTTCTTTTGTTTGGGCACTGCTGTAAATGATACTACCATGGGAAATGAATACTCGAACACTAATTTATACTTTCGCAGTGCATGATTTGATATTAAAAGCTCATTGCCTAATATTGTTTTATAAAATGTGACATTTGATTCAGATTGTATTGTTGGTAATGCTTTCAAAATGTTTTACTTACTCTGATTTTAAATTAAAGACGATCCTGAATCCTTTAGTGCATGGCATTGAGTTATTTTAAAAAGAAAAAAAATGCACTCTTGTTTTGAAAATCGGGCTGTTACAACCGGCCACCTTCTGGAACGATTAAATTCTTACTATTCCTTGCTCCGAGTTCACACTTCTCAGTTCTTCTTCATCACATACTTCGTTCCTCCTGGGTCCTATTCAGCTCTCAGGCTTCCGTCCTAATCGTCGAATGCTAAATTGAGTTGATCAAGCTCAACTAACAACAACAATTAGAACATTTACCTGGAACCCAATGGTCCCACTACCTTAGTTGTAACTTACGGAGAGCCCCGGGTGGAGTAACCCCAAGTACAATCCCATACATGACCGATGAAAACCTAGCTAAGGCACATCGGACTCCCTCAGTGACGTGCGGGCCCCCTTGCGGAGCTTATCCCGTTCACACGACACCTACGTCTTACATACTCATTTACCACAGATCCTTAATCGATCCTATCTGTGGTCAACTACACATACATCAGAGTCTTGATCATACATACATGAAGGGTTAAACCTAAACATACTTGCTCGTTTACCACGGGTCCGTGATCTACCCGTTTGGCGGTAAACTTCCTAAATAGGCATACTCATTCATAATGAAGGGATTAGCTTATCTATTCACGGCTTAACATGCTTACATGGTCATTCTAGTTCACATACGAAGAGAATACACTAATCACTTCGCGTCTTATCATACATGGGACTCATGCTTAGCATTCTAGTTCTCGACAAACTATGTCGAGGCTCTACATTCATTCCCTTCCTTAAAGATTAGCTTGCTACCAGACTTATATCATATCATTCTCTCGTACGCCATGCATTACTAATTATGTTAAGTACTTGCTTCATTCTCAAGAAAACCTTTTAAAAGATTATCAAAAAGGACCTTTGTTTGAGGGGTTTACTTTTGTAAAAACATCACAGGGAAAATCCCAGCACGAAACTGCCAAAAACTGCCTAAAACGAGCCAACATGAAGTTTTGATGCTGTCAGCTCGCCATGGCGAGTTGGTGGCGAGTTGGTGGAGAGCAGACCCTGTGTTCTGTGGTCTAGCTCGCCATGGCGAGTACTTGCTTGCCCCGACGAGTTATGACAGTCTAGAACTTGCAAAAATGGCATTTTTGGCTCAAAAACCTCAAAACCAAGTGACCAAAAGCATATTTTAACTCTATGGATCATAGAATACCTGAAAAACATTCATTCAGCAAGTATTTGCATGTTTAGCAAGCATGACATGAAAAGGGCAACTAATCACAACACATAAAACCCTAAGAATTCATGTTTCCTTACAAGATTAAACACATGATCCCAAGGGTGGATAAACTATCTATAGAACTCACCTAACATGATTCTTGTGATTGCTCCAAGTTCCAAGCTCAAGCAAACCAAACCCTAGTTCTTGATTCACCCATGATCCTTTACTTTTTCTACCAAACCAAGCTTCCAAGCATCACCTTCACTTCACATCTTTCCAACCCTAACTTCATGAAGGAGAGAAGATTTGAAGCTTAAGCATAAATCCAAAGTCAATAGTTGCTTCTTGCACAAAAGATCATCAAACTTCATGCTTGATTACCAATTGAAAAGATTGTGGAAGTTTGAGGGAAGAAGATTGAGGAGAGAGGCGATGGAGTAGAGAGAAGGAGGAGAGAATTTCTTTTCTCAAAACCTAGAGAGAGAAAGAATATGAATTATGTCTATTTTGACCCCAAATCACTTAAATACCCCTTTTGCGTGAAAGTACCATAATGCCCTTCACCATAATTGTGTTTAACTGACACTGATACTTAACTCGTGTTTGTCCGTTGTCGTTGATAAACATTCTCTGTCATACTTACTTTCTGTGAACATTTGTCCTCTGACACGTTTGACTGGTAATATTCCATTACTGACGTGTGGGATATTACACCCGATGTCCACCCTTACTCTTGACTTCATTAACAGGTATATTTTATGAATAAATTTTCACCCTATAATTTTGTCCAAATTTTTTAATTATTCTATGGTAATTTCAATTTATAAATAAATGTGTTGCCACCTCTTCAATGCATTATAATTTCTACAATCATTTTTTGGTTTATGTAATATTTCAAATTGTTTAGTTTTTTAAAATTTTCCCTTGTCCATTATGAAAGGATGAACGAGAAAGAAAAAAAGTATAATAAAATTATTATAAATAATATACAAGATTGTTTTCAGAGAGACATTTAAATAAAGTTCCAAATTCTTGATTTGATTCTTACAACTCTAAAAGGGCTAAGATCTCTTAAGAACTCATAAAACTATGACTCAAATTTCTAAGTTTGTTTATGCCTTGATAATCTTTTTTTCTTTATTTCTTGTTGTAACCAATGCTGGTAAGCCTTTTCTTTACACCATTTTCAAAAAAAAAAAAAAAATCATATACACACTATTTGATCACTTATTATTGACAATCATTTATCCTTATATGATATCGCAGGTATGTTTGTCTGCAAAGTTGACATTGATTGTCCACAAATATTATGTTTCGAGAAACAAATAGCGAAATGCATTGATCGTATGTGTGAGTGCGTAAATTGTTAAGTGCATTGATCATATGTGTAAGCGTATAATTTTATTTTTATGTAATATTGTTGGTAATTTTAATTTTTATCAAAATTTCGTCTATGTTTCTTTGATATTAATTTTCTTTGACAAGCTGAAAATCATATTATTATATTATAAATGTGTTGTTACATTTATTTTTGCAAAGAAGATATTGAAAACAACATCCTCCATGTAGATATACAATTTCTTTAACAAAGAAAGTCAATGTTTTAATATATTTAGTTGTTGTTTTTATATTTATTTTTAAGATATTATTATATTATAAATTTAAATAAATTCAATTTAATATACTTACACAATCTATGATATTATTATTCGTGCACACAAACTTATTTAATATCCTCGGGCAACGCCGGGGCTCTAAACTAGTACTATATATAAAGAAAACTATCCCTTTCAGCACTTTTGGGTTGAACTTTTCTTTTCAAAAATACCCTCAATTTTCAATACAAATAACACATGTAGCAAATAGATAAGAATAAATTCAAATATTAAAACAAATGTTACAAACATGATATGAAAACACACACACACACACACACACACACACACACACACACACACACACATATATATATATATATATATATATATATATGGGTTATGATAGAAGACACCTTTTATGAAGGTGTCTTTTATCAAGTTACTCTATGAGCATTTGCGAAAAGACACCAACTTATTTTTATGAAGATGTCTTTTAGCAAAGTTATAACTTAAAAGTGAAAATCACACCTTAAGGTGTGACTTGTTAAAAGACACCACCAAAGGGTGGCTTGTAACAAAACCATATATATATATATATATATATATATATATATATATATATATATATATATATATATATATATATATATATATATCTGTGTGTGTGTGTGTTCATATCGTGTTTGTAACATTTGTTTTAATATTTGAATTTATTCTTATCTATTTGCTACATGTGTTATTTGTATTGAAAATTGATGGTATTTTTGAAAAGAAAAGTTCAACCCAAAAGTGCTGAAAGGGATAGTTTTCTTTATATATAGTACTAGTTTAGAGCCCCGGCGTTGCCCGAGGATATTAAATAAGTTTGTGTGCACGAATAATAATATCATAGATTGTGTAAGTATATTAAATTGAATTTATTTAAATTTATAATATAATAATATCTTAAAAATAAATATAAAAACAACAACTAAATATATTAAAACATTGACTTTCTTTGTTAAAGAAATTGTATATCTACATGGAGGATGTTGTTTTCAATATCTTCTTTGCAAAAATAAATGTAACAACACATTTATAATATAATAATATGATTTTCAGCTTGTCAAAGAAAATTAATATCAAAGAAACATAGACGAAATTTTGATAAAA
Organism: Medicago sativa; assembly: GCF_051527215.1. Classification (NCBI taxonomy): domain Eukaryota; kingdom Viridiplantae; phylum Streptophyta; class Magnoliopsida; order Fabales; family Fabaceae; genus Medicago; species Medicago sativa. Next base: position 36,125,512 of record NC_140751.1, read on the forward strand.
ATTAAAATTACCAACAATATTACATAAAAATAAAATTATACGCTTACACCTATGATCAATGCACTTAACAATTTACGCACTCACACATACGATCAATGCATTTCGCTATTTGTTTCTCGAAACATAATATTTGTGGACAATCAATGTCAACTTTGCAGACAAACATACCTGCGATATCATATAAGAATAAATGATTGTCAATAAGTGATCAAATAGTGTGTATATGATTTTTTTTTTTTTTAAAATGGTGTAAAGAAAAGGCTTACTAGCATTGGTTACAACAAGAAATAAAGAAAAAAAGATTCCTTTTGGTGGGGTCATAATTCCGCAAATTCTCGAGGATTGCACTGGCTGTCTTGGGAGCGTCTTTCAGTTCCGAAGGTGTTTGGAGGTATGGGAGTTAAGGGCCTAAAGGCATTTAATATGGCTATGGTTGGTAAGCAGGTTTGGAAGTTGGTTTCTTCTCCAGAGTCTTTAATCACTCGTTTACTCAAAGCTAAATATTTTCCTCGAAGTGACTATTTTGGAGCTAGTATAGGCCATAATCCTAGTTATGTTTGGCGTAGTATTTGGAGTGCTAAAGATGTGATTCGACGTGGTTTTCAGTGGAGTATAGGTACAGGCGAACACATTCCAGTTTGGGATCACCCTTGGATCAGTAATGTTGCTCCAATTTTACCATCAACTCATCATCATTTGGAGTGGCCATCTATCACTGTTTCTGACTTGTTGATTACAACCCAGAAACAATGGAATATGGAGCTCATTAATACTTTTTTTGACAATGTTACTGCTAGAAATATTTTTAACACTCTGTTGCTTCCTTCGGTATCTTATGATGTGCATGTTTGGAAGTTCGAGAGGGATGGTACTTATTCAGTTAAAAGTGCTTATAAGGATATCCTAAATCATGATGTGGCAGTTGTTCAACACCGTGTGCCGGGTAACTGGAATTGTATCTGGAGTTTAAAATTGCCCCCGAAAGTTAAGAATTTCCTTTGGCGAGCTTGCCGTAATTGCTTGCCCACGAGAATCCGTTTGCAATATAAAGGAGTTCAGTGTACTGATAGGTGTGCAGTGTGTGATGATTTTGGCGAGGATAATACTCATTTGTTCTATATGTGCAGTAAAAGTATGCTTTGTGTAACGCCCCGTTTTTCAGCACCAAATATTGTGTTTAATTTTTTTTTTTAACGAAGAAAGAAAAGTGTTAAACCTTTTTATACACAAGTTATAAACGTTTAAGAACAAAATAAACTAAAGGTTACTTTATAAAATGAACATTAGAGTTATATAAAGCTTTGTTTGACAACGGAATAATTTACAAGACATAGGTACATCCCTACGCAGCGGGAGAATTTCCTTTCAAAAGTATTCACTAAAATAAAAAAAACCCTAAGCTGATCTTTAACTATAAAAAATATAAAGTTGGGAACTGGACCTACCAATGACCTCACCCTAAAGGATTTCTCCTACTAACTATGCGACTGGTCTCGAGTACGTCCCCTGTGAACTTTATCTATCCCGAAGCTAAGTTAAACCCCCAAGGCGAAATAGTACGCGCATCCGAGGTGGTGGATTCATCATCGTCCGCTGTCGTATCTTGACTCCATCGGAATCATCATAATCTAATGGCGTATAGCCCACATATCCACTGAAAGGGTCACCAATCCAAAAATAACAAATATCCAAGAAGCATAAACAGAGCAAATATTATACGTGGATTGAAGATCTCATTTCAACCCACGTATGAAAACAAGTAGAAATTAAGATTAATAAATATTATTAAGACTCGATTCCTAATGCAATGCCTATATGCCGACTCTACATGAGTGTGAAGCCTATCACAGGACATCACATGCAAATGATTCCGGAATTAATACACCTCCACAGAGGGTTGTGGCCGCGCCACTAAGGAGATGAGTATCTACTCACCTATCAGACTCAATGATCCACTACGGGATAAGGTGGTCTTCAACGCACCCCGTGCCACCTCTCCGGTGTGCACCTCGTGACTCCTCTCTGGTGGCCACGTTTACTATGAAATGCATGAGCATACGATTCCCCTTATATGCTAATGCAACAACTTACATATGCAATATCTCAAATATATCATCAGACAAGTATGAAAATACGGAGCAGATATACATAACAAGGAATAGTGTATAAATATATCTAAAAAGTGGATAGGTGCCCTTACCTCGACTAGCTTTCAATCCAAAACAATATGTCTTTCTCACTTTTACATCTTTTAGTCATCAAAGTCCCCCAAGAACTCAATAACCTTCACATATGATATTGTAGATATTTTGCTCACACCAATAGCTCTCCAAGTAAAGATATTTATTTCTCTTCTTACTCATTAATTTTCCCATTTCTTACTCAAACTTGCACAATCTCACTTTTTCTCAATAGTTCACAACACCAACACTCAAGGAGACAGAAAAGAAAACTAAAGGAGTATAGAGAGAGAAGATCGGACTCGAGAGAAAGCAAGAAAGATAAAACTCAACTAGTTTCTACCCAAGGAGACCACGGTGTTGAAGATCATGAGTAAAGTCGGGATTTATCGTTCCTATTATTATTTATTTTAATTCTTTAGATCAAAGTTAACACTATTAGAAGTTTTCTATTCCTAAAATTAACTAACATCGGAAAATTACTCTTAATCAAGAAAACTTTTCTAACTTTAATCAAGATTACCTTATTTTAAACCAACCTTAAATTATAATGATCTTAACGTTTTTGTAATTAAATTTTAAAGAAGAATTCGAGAGTCTCATTTGATTTTATGTCGCTTCCCAAACTTCGTTAAGTCCGTTAAAACTTTAAACGTGCAAACTAAAATTATCAACAACGTCAAGAGTATTGTTTTTCATTGTTCTTAAAACAATTGAGATCATAATCATTTTTTTAAAAGTATTAAAAAGGCATGGTACAATAATTTCTTCCTACAAATATTGCGTCGAGAAAAGTCCAGCCCATATGTAAAAACTCTAAGCTTTTTATTCTAAAAATAGTATTCTTTAAAGTTTTAACTACATATCATTTTCTTTTATTTTTAAAGCAATTGAGATCATGGTCACCCATTTTTTCTAAAGGACTAAAAAGGCATAATACACAATTTGTTCCTACAAATTTTACGATGAAAAATATTCAGCGCATATATATAAAATTTGTTAAGCTATTCATTCTAAAAACAATACTATATATTTAGTGTCTAATAACCATTCTTTTTGGGTTACTAAATAAACCATTGATTTTAGACAAAAAGTGGTAAAAGTTTAAGCATATTCTATAATATATTTTTACACCAAAAATAAGTTTCATTCCAAAGTCCATAGCTTCAACTCTTAAGTCTACTTTAACATTATATTTTTCTTTATATCGACACATAGTTATATATTTTGTTAGTCATGATTCGGAGGAAAGTCAAAGTCCCAATGTCCATATATTCATTTTTCTTGGCATCGTCCATATGCATATACACACACGTTAAAAGTCCAATATGTCCAAAAATATATTTTGCTTAGATAATAATATTTAGCTTTATGAAAAATTAATTTATGAACCACCTCTTAGTTTATTAGTGAGTAAGCTTATTCATTTTACACTAGAAACTTTGTCTATAAAATCCACTAATATGTCCATTATCTTCTTTGAAAGGTGCTTAAAGCTTTTAACGGTTAGAGGTGAATATGTAAATTATTAATCAATCTAGTGAACAAAATGAAAGGCCTTAAATGAAGGAACGCCAGAACATGAGAAATGAACTTGAGCAACAAGACTAGAAGGAGGGTATAATAAACACAAAACAGAAAATTTGAAGGAAAAGAAAACCAAATAACGGCAACTTCAACCAAAAGAGAGAAAATAAATTGTTTCCTTTTGCTATCTTTGTGTAATATATACTAACACATGAGCAAGTACAAAAATAAGTTGTGAATAGGATTTAGAGAAAAACTTCACCGACACAACACCATATATGCACACGGTTTTAAAAGGGAAAAGATGAAGATAGAAAAGAAGCTTACATGCTAAAGTGATCACAAGCACCACCATGTTAAATGGATCATTTTTGGTTCACAACTTTTTCTCCAATTTTCTTTGGATTTATATTTCATTTTATTTTAAAACATGGAGTATTTGTAAACTCAAAAGCCAAGAGGAATACAAGAAGTTGAAAAGGAGATTAAAAGAGAGAGCTTTACGGTTTTGAGAGGGGAAGGAGAGAAGATAGAAGAATGAAGAAGAACATAGATGAAAGAAGAGAGAAGGAGAGTAGAGAAAAGAAACGTGAAAGAAAGAAGAGAGAAGTTGAAGTGAGAGAATGAGAGGAAGTGTGAATGAGCAACTTTGATTTGCATATACATATATTTATAAAAGAATTAGAATATGCATGTGTGTGTGTGTGGGGTTACCGTGTGTGTTTGTGTGTGGATAAGAAGATGAAAGTAGATATTTTCTTTAAAGCCAATCTCTATTATACTATACTAGTTACACTTGGTTCTTATGAGAGAAAATTTTCAATGGCAAAAATATTTTTATAACATAAATCAATCATAAATAATTTTATGAGTTTATACAAAAAATTTCGTACAAAACGGAGTTTGTTTTAAAAATTAAGCGCGGTAAAATTTCCGTTTATGGAAGAGACTGAATATCAAATTCTCGAGAAATTTTCTGAAAAATTTATCATGAGTCGCTATCGCGACAAAAACTACAAAATATTCGAGTAGCGATAAAAATTCATCGTCAAAGGTATTATTTATTTTTATCGTAAACTAAAATAAACGAGGTAGCATAATATTATATTATTAACATTTATTTATTTTCTAAAATTACGGGTCTTACATTACTACCCCCTAAAAAGAGTTTCGTCCTCGAAACTTGGAGATGCAAATACTTCTATTAGTCATAAACGACAATAAAACATGTAGTACTACGAAAAATTCTCTTGGAGGTATTCCTCTCACCGTATCATTCTCCTAAATTCACATACATAATATTTAAAACCACACTTTATGAGCTTATCTTTAGCAATTTTACGCTTTAACTAAATAACATTCGCTTGATTTGGGAAATATTTCCACTAATTACTAGACCATTCAGGCGCCTAAATCCAAACGCTATAGTTTTTAACTCGTCCTTAACTTAACACAAAGATATTTTCCTTTAAGGGCCCATAAAGTGATGATCTCTTACCCTTTTAACTTAATGTATTTGACGTCTATACACACTATAACCGTAGATAAGAAAACATGTTCCCTTCAACGTGACTTAATGAAATATTATCCAATCCACTTCGAGATAAATCTCGATAGATTGTAGGGGTAAAAAAATTATATTTCGTAGAAATTGCCTCTCGGACCCACTAAGCTCCTACAAGACTCAAAACCTAGTGATACCTTAACACATATGTGGTACAAGGGCTTGTTTTAGTTAAGAAAAGATCAACTAAAGGAAGCAAAACTTGCTTCACAAAAGGGAAAAAGTTCAGAGTACAACAAGACTCGAAACAAATTTCTCCCACTAAACCAGACTATTGATCAGCTTAGGACAGACGACTCAAAGACTCTAAGAAAAGTCATCCAAAGCTCTGATACCACAATGTAACGCCCCGTTTTTCAGCACCAAATATTGTGTTTAATTTTTTTTTTAACGAAGAAAGAAAAGTGTTAAACCTTTTTATACACAAGTTATAAACGTTTAAGAACAAAATAAACTAAAGGTTACTTTTTAAAATGAACATCAGAGTTATATAAAGCTTTGTTTGGCAACGGAATAATTTACAAGACATAGGTACATCCCTACGCAGAGGGAGAATTTCCTTTCAAAAGTATTCACTAAAATAAAAAAAAACCCTAAGCTGATCTTTAACTATAAAAAATATAAAGTTGGGAACTGGACCTACCAATGACCTCACCCTAAAGGATTTCTCCTACTAACTATGCGACTGGTCTCGAGTACGTCCCCTGTGAACTTTATCTATCCCGAAGCTAAGTTAAACCCCCAAGGCGAAATAGTACGCGCATCCGAGGTGGTGGATTCATCATCGTCCGCTGTCGTATCTAGACTCCATCGGGATCATCATAATCTAATGGCGTATAGCCCACATATCCACTGAAAGGGTCGCCAATCCAAAAATAACAAATATCCAAGAAGCATAAACAGAGCAAATATTATAGGTGGATTGAAGATCTCATTTCAACCCACGTATGAAAACAAGTAGAAATTAAGATTAATAAATATTATTAAGACTCGATTCCTAATGCAATGCCTATATGTCGACTCTACATGAGTGTGAAGCCTATCACAGGACATCACATGCAAATGATTCCGGAATTAATACACCTCCGCAGAGGGTTGTGGCCGCGCCACTAAGGAGATGAGTATCTACTCACCTATCAGACTCAATGATCCACTACGGGATAAGGTGGTCTTCAACGCACCCAGTGCCACCTCTCCGGTGTGCACCTCGTGACTCCTCTCTGGTGGCCACGTTTACTATGAAATGCATGAGCATACGATTCCCCTTATATGCTAATGCAACAACTTACATATGCAATATCTCAAATATATCATCAGACAAGTATGAAAATACGGAGCAGATATACATAACAAGGAATAGTGTATAAATATATCTAAAAAGTGGATAGATGCCCTTACCTCGACTAGCTTTTAATCCAAAACAATATGTCTTTCTCACTTTTACATCTTTTAGTCATCAAAGTCCCCCAAGAACTCAATAACCTTCACATATGATATTGTAGATATTTTGCTCACACCAATAGCTCTCCAAGTAAAGATATTTATTTCTCTTCTTACTCATTAATTTTCCCATATGTCACTCAAACTCTCACAATCTCACTTTTTCTCAATAGTTCACAACACCAACACTCAAGGAGACAGAAAAGAAAACTAAAGGAGTATAGAGAGAGATGATCGGACTCGAGAGAAAGCAAGAAAGATAAAACTCAACTAGTTTCTACCCAAGGAGACCACGGTGTTGAAGATCATGAATAAAGTCGAGATTTATCGTTCCTTTTATTATTTATTTTAATTCTTTAGATCAAAGTTAACACTATTAGAAGTTTTCTATTCCTAAAATTAACTAACACCGGAAAATTACTCTTAATCAAGAAAACTTTTCTAACTTTAATCAAGATTACCTTATTTTAAACCAACCTTAAATTATAATGATCTTTAACGTTTTTGTCATTAAATTTTAAAGAAGAATTCGAGAGTCTCATTTGATTTTATGTCGCTTCCCAAACTTCGTTAAGTCCGTTAAAACTTTAAACGCGCAAACTAAAATTATCAACAACGTCAAGAGTATTGTTTTTCATTGTTCTTAAAACAATTGAGATCATAATCATTTTTTTAAAAGTATTAAAAAGACATGGTACAATAATTTCTTCCTACAAATATTACGTCGAGAAAAGTCCAGCCCATATGTAAAAACTCTAAGCTTTTTATTCTAAAAATAGTATTCTTTAAAGTTTTAACTACATATCATTTTCTTTTATTTTTAAAGCAATTGAGATCATGGTCACCCATTTTTTCTAAGGGACTAAAAACGCATAATACACAATTTGTTCCTACAAATTTTACGATGAAAAATATTCAGCGCATATATATAAAAATTGTTAAGCTATTCATTCTAAAAACAATACATATTTAGTGTCAAATAACCATTCTTTTTGGGTTACTAAATAAACCATTGATTTTAGACAAAAAGTGGTAAAAGTTTAAGCATATTCTATAATATATTTTTACACCAAAAATAAGTTTCATTCCAAAGTCCATAGCTTCAACTCTTAAGTCTACTTTAACATTATTTTTTTCTTTATATCGACACATAGTTATATATTTTGTTAGTCATGATTCGGAGGAAAGTCAAAGTCCCAATGTCCATATATTCATTTTTCTTGGCATCGTCCATATGCATATACACACACGTTAAAAGTCCAATATGTCCAAAAATATATTTTGCTTAGATAATAATATTTAGCTTTATGAAAAATTAATTTATGAACCACCTCTTAGTTTATTAGTGAGTAAGCTTATTCATTTTACACTAGAAACTTTGTCTATAAAATCCACTAATATGTCCATTATCTTCTTTGAAAGGTGCTTAAAGCTTTTAACGGTTAGAGGTGAATATGTAAATTATTAATCAATCTAGTGAACAAAATGAAAGGCCTTAAATGAAGGAACGCCAGAACATGAGAAATGAACTTGAGCAACAAGACTAGAAGGAGGGTATAATAAACACAAAACAGAAAATTTGAAGGAAAAGAAAACCAAATAACGGCAACTTCAACCAAAAGAGAGAAAATAAATTGTTTCCTTTTGCTATCTTTGTGTAATATATACTAACACATGAGCAAGTACAAAAATAAGTTGTGAATAGGATTTAGAGAAAAACTTCACCGACACAACACCATATATGCACACGGTTTTAAAAGGGAAAAGATGAAGATAGAAAAGAAGCTTACATGCTAAAGTGATCACAAGCACCACCATGTTAAATGGATCATTTTTGGTTCACAACTTTTTCTCCAATTTTCTTTGGATTTATATTTCATTTTATTTTAAAACATGGAGTATTTGTAAACTCAAAAGCCAAGAGGAATACAAGAAGTTGAAAAGGAGATTAAAAGAGAGAGCTTTACGGTTTTGAGAGGGGAAGGAGAGAAGATAGAAGAATGAAGAAGAACATAGATGAAAGAAGAGAGAAGGAGAGTAGAGAAAAGAAACGTGAAAGAAAGAAGAGAGAAGTTGAAGTGAGAGAATGAGAGGAAGTGTGAATGAGCAACTTTGATTTGCATATACATATATTTATAAAAGAATTAGAATATGCATGTGTGTGTGTGTGGGGTTACCGTGTGTGTTTGTGTGTGGATAAGAAGATGAAAGTAGATATTTTCTTTAAAGCCAATCTCTATTATACTATACTAGTTACACTTGGTTCTTATGAGAGAAAATTTTCAATGGCAAAAATATTTTTATAACATAAATCAATCATAAATAATTTTATGAGTTTATACAAAAAATTTCGTACAAAACGGAGTTTGTTTTAAAAATTAAGCGCGGTAAAATTTCCGTTTATGGAAGAGACTGAAAATTAAATTTTCGAGAAATTTTCTGAAAAATTTATCATGAGTCGCTATCGCGACAAAAACTACAAAATATTCGAGTAGCGATAAAAATTCATCGTCAAAGGTATTATTTATTTTTATTTGATCGTAAACTAAAATAAACGAGGTAGCATAATATTATATTATTAACATTTATTTATTTTCTAAAATTACGGGTCTTACATTACTACCCCCTAAAAAGAGTTTCGTCCTCGAAACTTGGAGATGCAAATACTTCTATTAGTCATAAACGACAATAAAACATGTAGTACTACGAAAAATTCTCTTGGAGGTATTCCTCTCACCGTATCATTCTCCTAAATTCACATACATAATATTTAAAACCACACTTTATGAGCTTATCTTTAGCAATTTTACGCTTTAACTAAATAACATTCGCTTGATTTGGGAAATATTTCCACTAATTACTAGACCATTCAGGCGCCTAAATCCAAACGCTATAGTTTTTAACTCGTCCTTAACTTAACACAAAGATATTTTCCTTTAAGGGCCCATAAAGTGATGATCTCTTACCCTTTTAACTTAATGTATTTGACGTCTATACACACTATAACCGTAGATAAGAAAACATGTTCCCTTCAACGTGACTTAATGAAATATTATCCAATCCACTTCGAGATAAATCTCGATAGATTGTAGGGGTAAAAAAATTATATTTCGTAGAAATTGCCTCTCGGACCCACTAAGCTCCTACAAGACTCAAAACCTAGTGATACCTTAACACATATGTGGTACAAGGGCTTGTTTTAGTTAAGAAAAGATCAACTAAAGGAAGCAAAACTTGCTTCACAAAAGGGAAAAAGTTCAGAGTACAACAAGACTCGAAACAAATTTCTCCCACTAAACCAGACTATTGATCAGCTTAGGACAGACGACTCAAAGACTCTAAGAAAAGTCATCCAAAGCTCTGATACCACAATGTAACGCCCCGTTTTTCAGCACCAAATATTGTGTTTAATTTTTTTTTTAACGAAGAAAGAAAAGTGTTAAACCTTTTTATACACAAGTTATAAACGTTTAAGAACAAAATAAACTAAAGGTTACTTTTTAAAATGAACATCAGAGTTATATAAAGCTTTGTTTGGCAACGGAATAATTTACAAGACATAGGTACATCCCTACGCAGAGGGAGAATTTCCTTTCAAAAGTATTCACTAAAATAAAAAAAAACCCTAAGCTGATCTTTAACTATAAAAAATATAAAGTTGGGAACTGGACCTACCAATGACCTCACCCTAAAGGATTTCTCCTACTAACTATGCGACTGGTCTCGAGTACGTCCCCTGTGAACTTTATCTATCCCGAAGCTAAGTTAAACCCCCAAGGCGAAATAGTACGCGCATCCGAGGTGGTGGATTCATCATCGTCCGCTGTCGTATCTAGACTCCATCGGGATCATCATAATCTAATGGCGTATAGCCCACATATCCACTGAAAGGGTCGCCAATCCAAAAATAACAAATATCCAAGAAGCATAAACAGAGCAAATATTATAGGTGGATTGAAGATCTCATTTCAACCCACGTATGAAAACAAGTAGAAATTAAGATTAATAAATATTATTAAGACTCGATTCCTAATGCAATGCCTATATGTCGACTCTACATGAGTGTGAAGCCTATCACAGGACATCACATGCAAATGATTCCGGAATTAATACACCTCCGCAGAGGGTTGTGGCCGCGCCACTAAGGAGATGAGTATCTACTCACCTATCAGACTCAATGATCCACTACGGGATAAGGTGGTCTTCAACGCACCCAGTGCCACCTCTCCGGTGTGCACCTCGTGACTCCTCTCTGGTGGCCACGTTTACTATGAAATGCATGAGCATACGATTCCCCTTATATGCTAATGCAACAACTTACATATGCAATATCTCAAATATATCATCAGACAAGTATGAAAATACGGAGCAGATATACATAACAAGGAATAGTGTATAAATATATCTAAAAAGTGGATAGATGCCCTTACCTCGACTAGCTTTTAATCCAAAACAATATGTCTTTCTCACTTTTACATCTTTTAGTCATCAAAGTCCCCCAAGAACTCAATAACCTTCACATATGATATTGTAGATATTTTGCTCACACCAATAGCTCTCCAAGTAAAGATATTTATTTCTCTTCTTACTCATTAATTTTCCCATATGTCACTCAAACTCTCACAATCTCACTTTTTCTCAATAGTTCACAACACCAACACTCAAGGAGACAGAAAAGAAAACTAAAGGAGTATAGAGAGAGATGATCGGACTCGAGAGAAAGCAAGAAAGATAAAACTCAACTAGTTTCTACCCAAGGAGACCACGGTGTTGAAGATCATGAATAAAGTCGAGATTTATCGTTCCTTTTATTATTTATTTTAATTCTTTAGATCAAAGTTAACACTATTAGAAGTTTTCTATTCCTAAAATTAACTAACACCGGAAAATTACTCTTAATCAAGAAAACTTTTCTAACTTTAATCAAGATTACCTTATTTTAAACCAACCTTAAATTATAATGATCTTTAACGTTTTTGTCATTAAATTTTAAAGAAGAATTCGAGAGTCTCATTTGATTTTATGTCGCTTCCCAAACTTCGTTAAGTCCGTTAAAACTTTAAACGCGCAAACTAAAATTATCAACAACGTCAAGAGTATTGTTTTTCATTGTTCTTAAAACAATTGAGATCATAATCATTTTTTTAAAAGTATTAAAAAGACATGGTACAATAATTTCTTCCTACAAATATTACGTCGAGAAAAGTCCAGCCCATATGTAAAAACTCTAAGCTTTTTATTCTAAAAATAGTATTCTTTAAAGTTTTAACTACATATCATTTTCTTTTATTTTTAAAGCAATTGAGATCATGGTCACCCATTTTTTCTAAGGGACTAAAAACGCATAATACACAATTTGTTCCTACAAATTTTACGATGAAAAATATTCAGCGCATATATATAAAAATTGTTAAGCTATTCATTCTAAAAACAATACATATTTAGTGTCAAATAACCATTCTTTTTGGGTTACTAAATAAACCATTGATTTTAGACAAAAAGTGGTAAAAGTTTAAGCATATTCTATAATATATTTTTACACCAAAAATAAGTTTCATTCCAAAGTCCATAGCTTCAACTCTTAAGTCTACTTTAACATTATTTTTTTCTTTATATCGACACATAGTTATATATTTTGTTAGTCATGATTCGGAGGAAAGTCAAAGTCCCAATGTCCATATATTCATTTTTCTTGGCATCGTCCATATGCATATACACACACGTTAAAAGTCCAATATGTCCAAAAATATATTTTGCTTAGATAATAATATTTAGCTTTATGAAAAATTAATTTATGAACCACCTCTTAGTTTATTAGTGAGTAAGCTTATTCATTTTACACTAGAAACTTTGTCTATAAAATCCACTAATATGTCCATTATCTTCTTTGAAAGGTGCTTAAAGCTTTTAACGGTTAGAGGTGAATATGTAAATTATTAATCAATCTAGTGAACAAAATGAAAGGCCTTAAATGAAGGAACGCCAGAACATGAGAAATGAACTTGAGCAACAAGACTAGAAGGAGGGTATAATAAACACAAAACAGAAAATTTGAAGGAAAAGAAAACCAAATAACGGCAACTTCAACCAAAAGAGAGAAAATAAATTGTTTCCTTTTGCTATCTTTGTGTAATATATACTAACACATGAGCAAGTACAAAAATAAGTTGTGAATAGGATTTAGAGAAAAACTTCACCGACACAACACCATATATGCACACGGTTTTAAAAGGGAAAAGATGAAGATAGAAAAGAAGCTTACATGCTAAAGTGATCACAAGCACCACCATGTTAAATGGATCATTTTTGGTTCACAACTTTTTCTCCAATTTTCTTTGGATTTATATTTCATTTTATTTTAAAACATGGAGTATTTGTAAACTCAAAAGCCAAGAGGAATACAAGAAGTTGAAAAGGAGATTAAAAGAGAGAGCTTTACGGTTTTGAGAGGGGAAGGAGAGAAGATAGAAGAATGAAGAAGAACATAGATGAAAGAAGAGAGAAGGAGAGTAGAGAAAAGAAACGTGAAAGAAAGAAGAGAGAAGTTGAAGTGAGAGAATGAGAGGAAGTGTGAATGAGCAACTTTGATTTGCATATACATATATTTATAAAAGAATTAGAATATGCATGTGTGTGTGTGTGGGGTTACCGTGTGTGTTTGTGTGTGGATAAGAAGATGAAAGTAGATATTTTCTTTAAAGCCAATCTCTATTATACTATACTAGTTACACTTGGTTCTTATGAGAGAAAATTTTCAATGGCAAAAATATTTTTATAACATAAATCAATCATAAATAATTTTATGAGTTTATACAAAAAATTTCGTACAAAACGGAGTTTGTTTTAAAAATTAAGCGCGGTAAAATTTCCGTTTATGGAAGAGACTGAATATCAAATTCTCGAGAAATTTTCTGAAAAATTTATCATGAGTCGCTATCGCGACAAAAACTACAAAATATTCGAGTAGCGATAAAAATTCATCGTCAAAGGTATTATTTATTTTTATCGTAAACTAAAATAAACGAGGTAGCATAATATTATATTATTAACATTTATTTATTTTCTAAAATTACGGGTCTTACATTACTACCCCCTAAAAAGAGTTTCGTCCTCGAAACTTGGAGATGCAAATACTTCTATTAGTCATAAACGACAATAAAACATGTAGTACTACGAAAAATTCTCTTGGAGGTATTCCTCTCACCGTATCATTCTCCTAAATTCACATACATAATATTTAAAACCACACTTTATGAGCTTATCTTTAGCAATTTTACGCTTTAACTAAATAACATTCGCTTGATTTGGGAAATATTTCCACTAATTACTAGACCATTCAGGCGCCTAAATCCAAACGCTATAGTTTTTAACTCGTCCTTAACTTAACACAAAGATATTTTCCTTTAAGGGCCCATAAAGTGATGATCTCTTACCCTTTTAACTTAATGTATTTGACGTCTATACACACTATAACCGTAGATAAGAAAACATGTTCCCTTCAACGTGACTTAATGAAATATTATCCAATCCACTTCGAGATAAATCTCGATAGATTGTAGGGGTAAAAAAATTATATTTCGTAGAAATTGCCTCTCGGACCCACTAAGCTCCTACAAGACTCAAAACCTAGTGATACCTTAACACATATGTGGTACAAGGGCTTGTTTTAGTTAAGAAAAGATCAACTAAAGGAAGCAAAACTTGCTTCACAAAAGGGAAAAAGTTCAGAGTACAACAAGACTCGAAACAAATTTCTCCCACTAAACCAGACTATTGATCAGCTTAGGACAGACGACTCAAAGACTCTAAGAAAAGTCATCCAAAGCTCTGATACCACAATGTAACGCCCCGTTTTTCAGCACCAAATATTGTGTTTAATTTTTTTTTTAACGAAGAAAGAAAAGTGTTAAACCTTTTTATACACAAGTTATAAACGTTTAAGAACAAAATAAACTAAAGGTTACTTTTTAAAATGAACATCAGAGTTATATAAAGCTTTGTTTGGCAACGGAATAATTTACAAGACATAGGTACATCCCTACGCAGAGGGAGAATTTCCTTTCAAAAGTATTCACTAAAATAAAAAAAAACCCTAAGCTGATCTTTAACTATAAAAAATATAAAGTTGGGAACTGGACCTACCAATGACCTCACCCTAAAGGATTTCTCCTACTAACTATGCGACTGGTCTCGAGTACGTCCCCTGTGAACTTTATCTATCCCGAAGCTAAGTTAAACCCCCAAGGCGAAATAGTACGCGCATCCGAGGTGGTGGATTCATCATCGTCCGCTGTCGTATCTAGACTCCATCGGGATCATCATAATCTAATGGCGTATAGCCCACATATCCACTGAAAGGGTCGCCAATCCAAAAATAACAAATATCCAAGAAGCATAAACAGAGCAAATATTATAGGTGGATTGAAGATCTCATTTCAACCCACGTATGAAAACAAGTAGAAATTAAGATTAATAAATATTATTAAGACTCGATTCCTAATGCAATGCCTATATGTCGACTCTACATGAGTGTGAAGCCTATCACAGGACATCACATGCAAATGATTCCGGAATTAATACACCTCCGCAGAGGGTTGTGGCCGCGCCACTAAGGAGATGAGTATCTACTCACCTATCAGACTCAATGATCCACTACGGGATAAGGTGGTCTTCAACGCACCCAGTGCCACCTCTCCGGTGTGCACCTCGTGACTCCTCTCTGGTGGCCACGTTTACTATGAAATGCATGAGCATACGATTCCCCTTATATGCTAATGCAACAACTTACATATGCAATATCTCAAATATATCATCAGACAAGTATGAAAATACGGAGCAGATATACATAACAAGGAATAGTGTATAAATATATCTAAAAAGTGGATAGATGCCCTTACCTCGACTAGCTTTTAATCCAAAACAATATGTCTTTCTCACTTTTACATCTTTTAGTCATCAAAGTCCCCCAAGAACTCAATAACCTTCACATATGATATTGTAGATATTTTGCTCACACCAATAGCTCTCCAAGTAAAGATATTTATTTCTCTTCTTACTCATTAATTTTCCCATATGTCACTCAAACTCTCACAATCTCACTTTTTCTCAATAGTTCACAACACCAACACTCAAGGAGACAGAAAAGAAAACTAAAGGAGTATAGAGAGAGATGATCGGACTCGAGAGAAAGCAAGAAAGATAAAACTCAACTAGTTTCTACCCAAGGAGACCACGGTGTTGAAGATCATGAATAAAGTCGAGATTTATCGTTCCTTTTATTATTTATTTTAATTCTTTAGATCAAAGTTAACACTATTAGAAGTTTTCTATTCCTAAAATTAACTAACACCGGAAAATTACTCTTAATCAAGAAAACTTTTCTAACTTTAATCAAGATTACCTTATTTTAAACCAACCTTAAATTATAATGATCTTTAACGTTTTTGTCATTAAATTTTAAAGAAGAATTCGAGAGTCTCATTTGATTTTATGTCGCTTCCCAAACTTCGTTAAGTCCGTTAAAACTTTAAACGCGCAAACTAAAATTATCAACAACGTCAAGAGTATTGTTTTTCATTGTTCTTAAAACAATTGAGATCATAATCATTTTTTTAAAAGTATTAAAAAGACATGGTACAATAATTTCTTCCTACAAATATTACGTCGAGAAAAGTCCAGCCCATATGTAAAAACTCTAAGCTTTTTATTCTAAAAATAGTATTCTTTAAAGTTTTAACTACATATCATTTTCTTTTATTTTTAAAGCAATTGAGATCATGGTCACCCATTTTTTCTAAGGGACTAAAAACGCATAATACACAATTTGTTCCTACAAATTTTACGATGAAAAATATTCAGCGCATATATATAAAAATTGTTAAGCTATTCATTCTAAAAACAATACATATTTAGTGTCAAATAACCATTCTTTTTGGGTTACTAAATAAACCATTGATTTTAGACAAAAAGTGGTAAAAGTTTAAGCATATTCTATAATATATTTTTACACCAAAAATAAGTTTCATTCCAAAGTCCATAGCTTCAACTCTTAAGTCTACTTTAACATTATTTTTTTCTTTATATCGACACATAGTTATATATTTTGTTAGTCATGATTCGGAGGAAAGTCAAAGTCCCAATGTCCATATATTCATTTTTCTTGGCATCGTCCATATGCATATACACACACGTTAAAAGTCCAATATGTCCAAAAATATATTTTGCTTAGATAATAATATTTAGCTTTATGAAAAATTAATTTATGAACCACCTTTTAGTTTATTAGTGAGTAAGCTTATTCATTTTACACTAGAAACTTTGTCTATAAAATCCACTAATATGTCCATTATCTTCTTTGAAAGGTGCTTAAAGCTTTTAACGGTTAGAGGTGAATATGTAAATTATTAATCAATCTAGTGAACAAAATGAAAGGCCTTAAATGAAGGAACGCCAGAACATGAGAAATGAACTCGAGCAACAAGACTAGAAGGAGGGTATAATAAACACAAAACAGAAAATTTGAAGGAAAAGAAAACCAAATAACGGCAACTTCAACCAAAAGAGAGAAAATAAATTGTTTCCTTTTGCTATCTTTGTGTAATATATACTAACACATGAGCAAGTACAAAAATAAGTTGTGAATAGGATTTAGAGAAAAACTTCACCGACACAACACCATATATGCACACGGTTTTAAAAGGGAAAATATGAAGATAGAAAAGAAGCTTACATGCTAAAGTGATCACAAGCACCACCATGTTAAATGGATCATTTTTGGTTCACAACTTTTTCTCCAATTTTCTTTGGATTTATATTTCATTTTATTTTAAAACATGGAGTATTTGTAAACTCAAAAGCCAAGAGGAATACAAGAAGTTGAAAAGGAGATTAAAAGAGAGAGCTTTACGGTTTTGAGAGGGGAAGGAGAGAAGATAGAAGAATGAAGAAGAACATAGATGAAAGAAGAGAGAAGGAGAGTAGAGAAAAGAAACGTGAAAGAAAGAAGAGAGAAGTTGAAGTGAGAGAATGAGAGGAAGTGTGAATGAGCAACTTTGATTTGCATATACATATATTTATAAAAGAATTAGAATATGCATGCATGTGTGTGTGGGGTTACCGTGTGTGTGTGTGTGTGGATAAGAAGATGAAAGTAGATATTCTCTTTAAAGCCAAATCTCTATTATACTATACTAGTTACACTTGGTTCTTATGAGAGAAAATTTTCAATGGCAAAAATATTTTTATAACATAAATCAATCATAAATAATTTTATGAGTTTATACAAAAAATTTCGTACAAAACGGAGTTTGTTTTAAAAATTAAGCGCGGTAAAATTTCCGTTTATGGAAGAGACTGAAAATTAAATTTTCGAGAAATTTTCTGAAAAATTTATCATGAGTCGCTATCGCGACAAAAACTACAAAATATTCGAGTAGCGATAAAAATTCATCGTCAAAGGTATTATTTATTTTTATTTGATCGTAAACTAAAATAAACGAGGTAGCATAATATTATATTATTAACATTTATTTATTTTCTAAAATTACGGGTCTTACACTTTGCTGGCAACGTATTGGTTTATGGAGCCCTTTGATGGATGTTTTTGATATTAATGTCAATTTTCCAACCAATGTGTTTGCTATCCTCCATCACCTGGATCAGCAGCAAAAGCAAATTTTCAGTGTGACTCTATGGAGTATTTGGAAGCATCGAAACAATAAGGTATGGAACAACATTACTGAAACAGCTCATGATATCTGTGCTCGTGCAGGTTCTCTTCTTACTAGCTGGAAGAACGCTCAGAATATTCGACATCCTATCCATCAGAATCCTGATACCCCGATTGATTTGAAGTGGATCAAACCAAGTCCCAGCAGGTTTACTTGTAATGTTGATGCGTCCTTCTCTCAAGCTCGAAATCGGGTCGGTATTGGTGTTTGCATTCGAGATGATGAAGGTCGCTTTGTGTTAGCCAAGACTGAATGGATGACTCCTCTCCTTGATGTGGATTTGGGTGAGGCTTTGGGTTTATTATCAGCAATGTACTGGGTTCGTGATCTACAAGTAGGTATTGTGGACTTTGAACTTGATTCCAAAACCGTGGTAGACTGTCTTTATGGTAGTAAAAATGGCGTCTCTAACTTTAGCGTAGTAATTAATGATTGTAGGCGTCTGTTAGTTTCTGATTTAGTAACCTCTGATGTTAGGTTCATTCGGTGACAAGCCAACGAAGTTGCTCATAGCTTTGCTAGAGTGGCTTTGCGTCATGCTAGTTTCCATATTCATATTAGGATTCCATCTTGTATCTCTACTATTGTTATGAATGAAATGCAATAAGTTTCTTCTTGTCAATATATATATATATTTTTTTTTTTTCCCTTATCATTTAAAAAGTGTTATAAACTAGATGAGTATATTTATACTTACTTTTCCGTTATCCCAATTATATTGTTGTTGATGTCATTAAAAAACAGAATTTAGTTTTTTTTTTTTAATATTGTTGATGTCATTGCAATAAATAATTATGATTAGTTTGATTTGTTATAACTTGAAAGCAACAAACATTTATATTTTTTGTTTTAATCCAAATCAAAATTTCATAAAAAAAAAACACCGTTAATAATTTTGAAACGTTAGAGCAATTAAAAAAGCAGAAAGATGGGCACGTGAGTGCCCGTCTTTTTGCTGGTAATCTATATCTATATTTATATCTATACTACACATAAAGAAAACTACCCCTTTCAGCACACTTTTAGGTTGGACTTTTCTTTCCAAAAATACACTTAATTTTAAATACAAATAACACATGTAAAAAATAAATAAGAATAAATTTAATTTAAGGAGAAAACTTACACACTGTTCCTTGTTCCTTATGAACTGTTCTTCTTTTTGAAGAAATCCTTATGAGATGTTCTTACTGTTAGCCACTTCTAAAATAACACGTGGATTACTAATCAGTGTCACTGATCGTCCCCGTTAACCCTCTTTTACCTCTGTAACCACAGATCAAACTCACAAAAAACTAGCACAAGACAAAAACTCATGTTACTTTTTTATCAGCCGCTTTTATGTTGTACATCTGTGTTGTTCCCCTTAATACAGCCGACAAAGATTGCCAGGTAGTTTCCTATCTCTTACACAAAAAACAGTATTTCCATATTATTTTAATATAAGTTACTCTTCCTTAGCCTTTGATCAATTGTAACAAACGTGAACAAAAAATAATGGTAAAGATTGGACTTTAAATCCTCTAAAAAATATATTAGTAACAAATATGAACAAAAAAATAATGTTAAAGATTGGATTTTAAATCCTCTAGAAAAAGATTAGTAACAAACGTGAGCAAAATATAATGCTAAAGATTGGACTTTAAATCCTCTAAAAAAATGATTAGTAACAAACGTGAGCAAAAAATAATGTTAAAGATTGGACTTTAAATCCTCTAAAAAAAAGATTAGGACTCAAAATATTTTAGAAAAAGATTTGTTAGCACTGTATTAAACATAAACATTAATAAGTAGGGTTCTCACAGTTCATAGTTCCTTCCCGCATTGTTTAGTTTTTCTCAACCTCTCTCAGCCCTCTGCATCAGAATTCATAATTAACTTGTAAGTTTTTTTTTTCTTTTTCTTTCATATTACAACTAATCAAAGTCGATTAATTTTATGGATTATTTGACTTTGCTGGTTTATAAGTGATTATGATTCAAATTGTTTACTATTAATTTCAAGGATTATTTGAGTTTGCTGGTTTATAATTGCTTATACAAACTATGATAGCGTTACTTTTTTTTATATAAAGAGAACCGTGATTTTTTTTAATTATTAATAAATTATTATTTTGTTTAATAAAGGCAATATAGCTTCAGCAACGTATGTAATGTCGGTGCCGATGATGACCTAAGATTTATTTTGTTACATGAAGAGAACCGTGATTTATTTTGTTAAATAAATCATTATTTTGTATATATGCCTTGACAATATTTTGTTTATAAATCAATATATTAATAATTTCCATTAATATTTTAAAATTTAATAAAAATTAAACATACAAACATAATAAAATAATTACTTGCGTTAGCGCAGTAGAAAGAGCGGACAGACGGGCACGATAGTTCCCGTCTTTCCGCTAGTAGTAATAATAATAATTGTTACAAGGATAATACAACCTAATCTATAACATCTATAACATCTAATAAACGCAAAACGTTTTTGTTTGTTGTAGCCTATTTTACATTCCAATTTTTGTCTGATACTCAAAAGACTTTTTCTAGTCTCACCCCATATAATTTTAGTTACACACAAATTTATTTAAATTTTACAACAATATCAAAATTTCCCTCTCCATGTAAATTTTTTAAAATCTATTTTTCATTATCACTTAGAACCTTCACCCCTTTTCACCCACAAACCACCATTGATGTGCAACCAATACCTACCAAGATTAAAAATTGAATCAATATTTTTTTCATTGATTATTTTTTTGATAAGCAAGGAGAGTGGACATGCATCAAGAGGCATCATCGACATCCCAACTAGGTTGGCACCCCGAGAGACCTCCATCCTATGCCGCCAAACTCAAAAAAATTTATTAAAAAATGGGGAAAAATAATTACAAAAGGCGGGGGGGGGGGGGGGGGGGGGGGGGGGGGGGGGGGGGCTAGACCGAAAACCTCAAAAAACAGAAAAGAAAGGAAACAAAAAAATAAACAGAAGAAACAACAAAAACCATCCAAAAAACAGATCAAGGGAATCTGTAGTTTGGAAGTCCACATCTATCCCGACAGAAATCAAGCTTTAAATCATTAGGAAGAATGTCAAGCTAAACCGCACCAACAATGGAGTGACCCATAGAAGCCAATTTATTAGCGCAGCAGTTGCCTTCAAGGAAAATATGAGAAGAAATAACCTGAATCCCAAGCCGTAAAGCATTATGCCAGCGGTTACGTAACATAATAGGAACCAACAAAGAGTTTGAAAAAATCAAAAGAGCACTAGAGGGACTGCTCTCAAGCCAAATGTTCCTCCACCCTTCCTGGGCAGCATACTCAATAGCAAGAATGATTCCTAGGACCTCCGCATAAAAAACAGAATGTAAATCAATATTACAATAAAAAGCACCACGAAAGGTGCCTAGATGATCACGAAAAAGCCGCCCATAGGCCGCATGTCCACCGATCACTAAACTATCCGTGTTTACTTTCAACCAAGGAGAGGTAGGGGTCTTC
Organism: Medicago sativa; assembly: GCF_051527215.1. Taxonomy (NCBI): domain Eukaryota; kingdom Viridiplantae; phylum Streptophyta; class Magnoliopsida; order Fabales; family Fabaceae; genus Medicago; species Medicago sativa. Next base: position 36,147,449 of record NC_140751.1, read on the forward strand.
TATAAAACCAAAATTATTTCCTTGACTCTGTGTCAATGATGTGAAACTGCCAAGGAGTCTAGAAATGCGAAGTCCGCATGCAAGCACTTACCCTTAGAAACATTACCAGACATTGCAACATAGGAATGAATACGGACTTTGGCTGAATGCAAAGATGGCGTCACCACTGAAAATCTTACGGAGTTACGAGCCCACCAAATTGTATGAAGAGTATGCAAGACTGCTGCCAAAAAATGTCCGACACTTAGGAGGAACACCTTGCTGGCCTACACGAAAGGAGAGAGTTTACTGAAGAGGAGTCAATGACGCAATTAAGCTTACCCCCAATCCAGTCCCAAAGCCGAGTAGCAAATTGGCAACGAAGAAAAAGATACTCGGAAGATTCATCCGTTGTCAAGCATAAGCTACAAATCGACACAACAATGCAACCACGGGATCTAAGATTTTCATCAGTGGGCATCTTACCATGATGAAGCCTCCAATAAATAAACGAATGAGAAGGTGGGATAGCGGAGTTCCAAATTAAATCCGCCGAAGGCAGCAAAGGTGTCTGCGGGCGTATAAAAGAGAAAGCATGCTTCGATGAAAGAGTTCCATCCGAAGTATGCCTCCAAACCAACACATCCGGGAGCTAGACCGAAAACCTCAAAAAACAGAAAAGAAAGGAAACAGAAAAATAAACAGAAGAAACAACAAAAACCATCCAAAAAACAGATCAAGGGAATCTGTAGTTTGGAAGTCCACATCTATCCCGACAGAAATCAAGCTTTAAATCATTAGGAAGAATGTCAAGCTAAACCGCACCAACAATGGAGTGACCCATAGAAGCCAATTTATTAGCGCAGCAGTTGCCTTCAAGGAAAATATGAGAAGAAATAACCTGAATCCCAAGCCGTAAAGCATTATGCCAGCGGTTACGTAACATAATAGGAACCAACAAAGAGTTTGAAAAAATCAAAAGAGCACTAGAGGGACTGCTCTCAAGCCAAATGTTCCTCCACCCTTCCTGGGCAGCATACTCAATAGCAAGAATGATTCCTAGGACCTCCGCATAAAAAACAGAATGTAAATCAATATTACAATAAAAAGCACCACGAAAGGTGCCTAGATGATCACGAAAAAGCCGCCCATAGGCCGCATGTCCACCGATCACTAAACTATCCGTGTTTACTTTCAACCAAGGAGAGGTAGGGGTCTTCCATAAAACCAAAATTATTTCCTTGACTCTGTGTCAATGATGTGAAACTGCCAAGGAGTCTAGAAATGCGAAGTCCGCATGCAAGCACTTACCCTTAGAAACATTACCAGACATTGCAACATAGGAATGAATACGGACTTTGGCTGAATGCAAATATGGCGTCACCACTGAAAATCTTACGGAGTTACGAGCCCACCAAATTGTATGAAGAGTATGCAAGACTGCTGCCAAAAAATGTCCGACACTTAGGAGGAACACCTTGCTGGCCTACACGAAAGGAGAGAGTTTACTGAAGAGGAGTCAATGACGCAATTAAGCTTACCCCCAATCCAGTCCCAAAGCCGAGTAGCAAATTGGCAACGAAGAAAAAGATACTCGGAAGATTCATCCGTTGTCAAGCATAAGCTACAAATCGACACAACAATGCAACCACGGGATCTAAGATTTTCATCAGTGGGCATCTTACCATGATGGAGCCTCCAATAAATAAACGAATGAGAAGGTGGGATAGCGGAGTTCCAAATTAAATCCGCCGAAGGCAGCAAAGGTGTCTGCGGGCGTATAAAAGAGAAAGCATGCTTCGATGAAAGAGTTCCATCCGAAGTATGCCTCCAAACCAACACATCCGGGAGCTAATTATGAGGTAAAAAAATTGCATCTACTCGATCTCTAATATCCCCAAAATCAGTTAGAACCGCAGGCAAGTTCCAAGTTTCATTGACAATAACCTCCGACACCATACCTTTAAGATGACCATGAAATTCAGCATCTGATGGGACAAACCGCAAGTGCACGGTTTACCGATGTAGTAATAAAAAGATATCGTTCCGACAGGGAGTTATGAATTCAATTAACTTTTAACAACGATTAGAAAAAGGTTTTGAGTTATAAAGTTTGGATTTTTAACAAAAGAAAATAATAAAAATAAAAAGAGCCTTGAGATTATTGGTTCATCATAATGATGAATCCTTCACAAATAAACCCTTAAACTTATAACTTTATGTTAGTCTTAATTTCTAAAGACAAGTTTCTCTTTAGCGTATCAAAGCTTCTCTCGAAGTCAGTGAGTGTATTCCTCTAACAACCACACCTATTCTCATGGTTGATTGCCTTTGGAACCCTTGAAGATCGAAACTTTATATGTCTCAAGGTTTGCTTGACTATTCTCATGTTTCGCAATCCTTGTCTAAATTCACTTGTTCGAATATCAAAGCTCCGCGTTCGCTTTATGAATTGATATTTGAGATGATGAATTAACAATTATAAAACCCTCCGCGTTCTCTTCCACAGTTTGATAATGGTTAATTCATGTTAAAACGGTGAATTTAGATTAGAAATTAAGGTTACATATAGTTAAGGTTTAAGGCTTGGTTTGATTCGGATTACGTCACTAGACTTATCCAACAATCTCAAGACAAAGAAGTCTACTCATTAACGTTCATTGTAGACATAGAAGAGAAGAAGAAGAAGAACATAAAATAAAATAACAATAAAGTAAAAGTGAACTTTTATTCCAAGAACAAAAGATGAATATTTGTGATGGCTAGCTACTCTATTTATAGTTTACATCCGACTAAAATCTAAGCAACTAATCACTAGAATGTTCCACAAGAAACTAATAGGTAGCTTGTCCGGAAAGCAAAAGCAGCAAAAGGACTAAAGTGGGGCACGTCTCTTGTATATATTTGTACAAGATCTTCAAATTCTTTGCATAGGATGTTTTTGTATGAGATATTCATATTTTTGTCCTTAATCCTTGCACCAGATATTTTTATATAAGATCTTTTATATTTTTGGCACGAATCAGCTCCAATTCTCCTTTCTTTTGCTAAATAATATGCAATTGAAGTAAAATATTCAAAAAGGAAATAATATTAAAATAAAATAAAACTAAATCTAAATAAAACGATACTAAATATTCTAATAAAATAGACTAATTATTGACTCATCAAACTCCCCCACACTTGAATCTTTGCTTATCCTCAAGCAAAAGGCAATAGACATAGTAGCAAAAAAGATTAAATGGCAACACAATTGAAAAATTCATGTCTCTCCTAAGGTTTTGTTTCAAGTACACTAATCACGACTTCAAGTATTCCTTGTGAACCTATTCAACCCAACAACAAGTATCAAGTGAGTGTGTGTGTGCAGTTCAACCCTTTTCTTGCTCCTGTATAAGACATATATTATGAGGAACATGTTCTATCCCTAATACTAAAGTAAACGAGAAAAGTCCTTTCTTCATTTCATATAAGAGAGATGGGAATTTAGTTAAAATTAAATTAGATTATCAATTTAAGCACAAGGGGCTGCAGATTGCTTAGGGGTTATCATTTTCTCATAGGAAGTCTTTTTGGATGAGTTGTCCTTTCCCCCTAGATTCCATGATCACCCTAAGTATTGCTGCAAAAATTTTTTCATCTCCGCGCAGGAAGTCTTTTTGGATGAGTTGTCCTTTCCCCTAGCTTTGATGAATCCTCATTTGAGGGATTTGGAACTTAAGTTCAATTAGGGAGTCACCACCACAATTAGGAAGTTAGGGACTGTCCTTTCCCCCACATGTTGGTGCCATTCTCCCGCCCCATTTAACTTTAATAATTTGTAATAGAATATAACAATAAAGCACACTAATTATTTCCCACACAAACTTATATTACTTTTACTCTAAAGACATTTAAGGGTCTAAGTTACCATTAAAGATAGAACGTGCTCCTTAAAATACCTACTCATACACTTACTCAAAGATTGCAACTGAGTGCTTTTCTCATTGGAGAATTTTTCACAATAAAACATGATGTGGGTATAGCAAGAACACTAAAAACACAAGAAATCACTTTCATGCACAAGAAACAACCTTTTTTAAGAGAAGACAACAAAAAAAAAATTTATGCCACGATTTCCATTAAAAACAAGCTACTTAATCATGCCTTTCGCTATAATTACCATCATCATCACCATCATCATCACCATCATTACCATCATCATCACCATCATCATCATCACCATTATTATGTACCTGTGGGTTAGTACCAATATAAAGCAAATTTTCCACCACCTCCGAATTAGTTATGTTCGGATTAGATAGAAGAATCAACAATAAGCTCTAATAGTTCTCCATTCATATTGGTAATTGTGAGTAGGGTCATGGGTTCTAAGTAAGGACAAAGTAGTGAGAGTATATAAGTCTAGATAATAGTTCCCCTCTATCCTCTTGATCCCTTGATTCACACTCACCCCAAACTTCCTAGCAAGAAAAGTGATGATTCCTGATAGGTCCGCAAGTGCACGGAAATATCGGTTTTAGTATAAAAGATGTCGAATCCCACAGAGACCAATGTCAAGTACCGTTATCTATTGTCACGTTGTTTATCTAAGGCGATGCTAATTAATTTGGTTGCAAAATTGGGAAAATAACTTGTTTTTAATTACTTTTGAAGACAAGAGACCGGAATATAATTCGTGTCGACCGTTGATGCTTGCTAAATTGTATTTTATTATTGTAACAGGACAATATTTTCGCGCGTAAAAAGAATTAAATTAAAGGGGTCGTCAGCTTTCGCGTGTACGACACGGAATTTTGACTTTGTAATCTATTCGACCGCTTTCGCGTGTACGCCTTACAACGTCAAAACTCTGTTTGAAAAATAATCAAGTTTTGCTTGAAAAGTTATTTTTAGTAGAAATGTAATTTAAAGGTTCCGTTGGCTTTCGCACATCCGGAACCATATTTTAAACTCATAGACGCCAGCTTTCACGTGTACGGGTACAAGTTTAAAATAGCATTTTTGAAAATTAGTATTTCTAAATTAATTAAAGAAAACGCTTTCGCTGTCTTTCAAAACCAATTTCTGAATATTCTACAGTCAGATACAGGTTTCACTCTTTCGATATGAAACCGATATCACTTTATTTCAGCTTTCAGTGTGAATATTTATCCTTAAAAATCAGAATTTTCAGACTTAAAAAACAATTCCTGTTACAATCTATAATCATACAAATTAACAGAGCATCATTGGTATGACGTTCATCATATTCCGGACTCTATAGAAATCTACTCAGACATGGTATATATAATAAATGAACAATTATGCACGCTAATCATTATAATTGAAACAGAGAAGAAAAAGAACAAAATAAATGAATTGAAACTAAGTAAATAAGAACCTGGCAATAGTTGGAATCTTTAATTGAGTACAATTTCCACTGCCACAATTGAAAACTATGCCAATGTATTTTAACTAGCCACGCAACACTCACGGAACCAGATGCAACAGTATTTGATTCAGAATTGGAATTTAAAGAAGAAGGTGCATTAATATAAAATAAGGGAATATAAACTACACACTAATTGGGTTTCCGTAGCAGTGCCATTGTGTCAAGGGAATTGCAAAAGTAAAAGTAACGATGGAATTTAAATGGATTGGGAATTGGAAATTGAATAACACGTAACAACATCAAACAAAGGGAAAAATATGAATCGGAATTGACTCAATAATAATAATAATATAGAAGTTCTACAATACGATAGCAGAAAACGAATGAAAACTTAATCACTAAATTTCTCTCTAAAAATGCTTGGTCCACTAAACTGATTCTTGAAGGTCTCTTTTATAGCCTTGAATCTGCCACTGAATCCTCAAACTTGTGCCCAAAGATGTGGGAATTGATTTGGATGAAATCTCCAGTTTTGGAAGGAAGACTCGGTAATTTTGTTCCCTCAACGCGTTTCCTTCATCTGATTTGGGTGTGACATCAGCATGATGTCATTAACCTTGGTGATGGGTTGTACTAGCTCAAGTTGCTCTTTGCACCTCCTTCTTTCATTCTTTTACTTTTGACACCCTCGGTACCTGAAACACAACGAAATACTAGCCAGAAGACATGCAAAACACAATAAACGACCCCAAAATAAATAAAAATTAAACTATTTAGACCATATATTTTGCGTTTTATCAAACTCCCCCACACTTGAACTATTGCTTGTCCTCAAGCAAATAGCAAGGGACGACAACAACATAATTCAGAAGAACAGAATGAACTAGAAATCAATTGCATTTTTTTTTCAAGGCTTTGTTCTCAGGATGCACTTATCACAACCAAAACACTTTTCAAAGATCACATCAACCCTACAACAGTTTCAAGTGAGTGTGTGTGTGGAGTCCAGCTTTTTATTGCTCCTATGTAAGAGGTATTATGAGGAAAACAGGTTCTAACTTCAATAGTAAATCAACCGAGAAAAGTCCTTTCTTCATTTTATATAAGAGAGATGGGAATTTAGTTAGAATTAAATTAACAATTTAAGCACAAGGGGCTGCAGATTGCTTAGGGGCTATCTATCCTCATAGGAAGTCTTTATGGAGAGGGTGTCCTTTCCTCCTAGATTCAAAATCACCCTAAGTAGTGCTGCAAAATTTTTATCATCTCCGCGTAGGAAGTCTTTATGGAGAGGGTGTCCTTTCCCCCTAGCTTTGATGAATTTATTTCCTCTTTTGAGGGAGTTGGAACTTAAGCTCAATTTAGGGAGTCACCACCACATTTAGGAAGTCAGAGAGAGAGTGTCCTTTCCTCCACATGTTGGTGCCATTCTCCCGCCCCATTTTAGTTTAACAATTTATAACAATAAAGCACATTATTTCCCACACAAACTTATACTACTTTTACTCTGAAGACTTTTAAGGGTCTAAGTTACCATTAAAGTTAGAACGTGCTCCTTAAAATGCCTACTCATACACTTACTCAAAGACTGCAACTTTGTGCTTTTCTCAAAAGAGAATTTTCACATTGAAACATGATATGAGTTTAGTGAAACTTAAAAAGGGAAAGGGTGTTTACATGCATAAAGTCATCATCGAACTCAGCCTTAAATTTATTTTTATTATTATTTTTTTTTATTTTTGAAATTTTATTGGTTCATAAAACGGGAGAATTAGACAACAAAGCAAAAACTACACATTTTTTCGACTCGATAATTAAGACTTAGACTGTTAAGGTGGGAAATTCCTCCCCCACACTTAAAACTGACATTGACCTCAATGGAAATAAATAAAAATAAAATAAAAGGAAAGACACTACCTAGTAGATCAATCGTCGTCTGGGTCATCTGGGGGCATCCAATGATGCTGGATCATCCATATATCCTTGCCAATTTTTTTTCTTCTTGCCTTTTGGACATGCCACCTATCCTTGCCAACTCTGACTGATCTTTTTATTTCTTAAAAAATAATAAACATAAAAATAAAGTCAATAAATAAAAACTGTGGGTTGCCTCCCACGCATCGCTTCATTTAACGTCGGTAGCTCGAAACGGCCCGGACCAACGAGAACGGAGCTTTCCTGGGAACAATTTCAACCTGGAGTTAAACAGTAATACAAGCTCCCCCTCTCTAAATTCTCTCCTGATTATACGCTTATCATGCCATTTTTTTGTTCTTTCTTTGTAAATCTTGGCATTCTCATAAGCGTCTAATCTTAGCTCTTCTAACTCATTCAACTCTAATACCCTTTCTGTAACACCCATACTAGACGTATCTAGAAAGTCTAGTACGTGCGTTATCTTTAGTACTGGATTCATTAAAAATTTACAACATAAAAACTTCGGATGAATAATCTTATACAACAAATGTGTTTGTACAATATATTACAACTCTACTTTTGATAAAGTATACTATATGCAACCTTGATTATCCAAACATCCTGCAGCGGTACAAACGAACACTTGTCGCGATATCCACCCGACTACTAGCTTGCAAATCCAACCTGTTTATCTGAAACGAATAAGGATTGGGATGAGACATAATGTCTCAGTGAGTTCCACCTAATCCTAGGCTATAGGTAACCTCAGGGGAAACATACGGTCACCACGTGTCTAAAATACAACCTGCCGGTTGATTATACGTGTGTGGGGACATGCTTTCTTAGACGGTTGTGCATACTAAGGCCGTCATAATATTCTTAACTTGTTATAGGCTTCTCATCTTACACGTGTCATGGCGGTTAAGGGGAAACTAGAACCGCAAATGCCAAGATACTATCTACGCATCAAGGCCTTAACTTGCTAAAGTCATGACACGACTCTAAACTGGACGATAAAGGGGAAACCTAAGATTGTCGTCGGTATAACTCTCTTTACTTGCTTACTTACTTACTTGAATAAGTTGTATCTATCTTAATCTTGTCACAAAAGTGACTCTTTCTAGCTTGCTAGTTCTTGACTATCTTTTCTTTTATTCTTTCTAATTCTTGACAGTCTATGCCAAGGCTCTATGACATAACACATAAACGTATGATAAATATGCATAGTCAACTTCATTGATTATGTTAGCGTTGAACAAACAATTATCTTGAATCAAATTTTACGGATTAGTCCGGGTGGAGTAGTTCCGGAATCAAATCCTCTTTCTACCGGTGGAAGGCTTAGCAAGAGCGCACCAGACTCCCTTAGTGAACGTGCGGGTCCCTTACGGCTTACCCCATTTCCCTTGGGAAACCTTCTATACCCATCCTTGGATGGTATACAAAAGACACGACACTTTCTCTTTCTTTCTTGTAATTCTTAGTCTTATGCATGAAGAATAAACTCAAACATGCTCTCTCTCTCTTTTACCTCGGATCCTAAATGATCCATCTAGAAGTAATCTTAATGCTTGCTTATCTTTCTTTGTGAATAGTTATTTAACTTTTCACACTTAGCATAAATACATTCTATGCATAACTATCTAGTTCTCGACAAGCTATGTCGAGGCTCTATATTCTTTCCCTTTCGTAAGGTTTAGCTTGCTACCCGATTCATAATTCTCTCTTTTGATATACTTTGTTAACTTGCAAAATACTTGTTTATTTCTTAAGAAAACATTTAAATACTTATGCCTTGATGCCATGACTTGAGGGGTTTAACATAGTATAAAACTGCTCGAGAAAACTGGACCGAAGTGCGTTAAAAAGGGGCTAAAGCAAGCAAACTACATGATGCCATGCAGTTACTCGCATCTGCGAGTTGTCCTACTCGCACCTGCGAGTTGCTTGCGTACAGCTTCCCTCATTTTGTTGCTAGCTCGCAACTGCGAGCACTTTACTCGCAACTGCGAGCACTTTACTCGCAACTGCGAGTTATGACAGTCCAGACCTGCATAAATGGTGTTTTTGACCAAAATCCTCAAATTCAAGTGACTCAAGGCATAACATGACTCTAATGATAATTTAAAACTTCTAAAACATTTGTATAACAAGTATTTGCAAGCTTGGCAAGTATGGCATAAAATGGGCAACTAAACTTATACTTATAAACCTTAAAATGCATAATTAATCCTTACAAGACAACACATAATCCCAAAGGGTGGGAGCTATCTAAGGAACTCACATAATAAATTTGCACTTGATTCCCCATGCTTCAAGCATCACAACACTTCTCATAACAAAACTCCATCTTGCTTCTTTGCTTCCAAAGCCCCAAGCATCACAATCTTCACTTTAGCTCTCCAATTAAACCTCTAATCATATTCTTGGATTATGAAGGAACCACTTCTTTCACAACTTCATGTTCCAAATCCCAACTCACTAAACCCTAGCTTCTTAACTTATTTTGCTTTCTTTGCTCAAACCAACTTAATCTTGTTGTTTTCTTGCAATTCTAAACTTCATGATCTCTTGCTAGCTCATTCTAATCCAACTCCAAGCTTTTAACCAAAACCCTAATCTCAAAGGAATCTCTTTGTGGGAAAGTAGAGACATCAATCCAAAGCTTCTTGTTGTTCTTGAGAGAGAAGGAGAAGGAAACCATGATGTTTGATCCTTGAGGAAGAAGATTTGATAACATGGTGAGGTAGGGAGAGAAGAGAGGGAACCGATGGAGAAGAGGGAAAGAATAGAAAAGCCTTGCCAACATCTTAGGAGAGAGAATGGAAAAGAGGGAATGGGATATTTTGGTATCCAACACAATTAAATATCCAATTGACGTGCAATTACCAAAATACCCCTGACTTAAGCGTGTTTAAAACGACTCTGATACTTTTCCCGTATAAAGCTGACATCTCATAAAAATATTCCCATTAAACTTCCTTTTAATAATATAGTATCTCCAGGACGATCGACTGATACAGCTCAGACACTGACAGGCGGGATGTTACATTCTACCCTCCTTAAAAAAAATTTCGTCCTCGAAATTTAGAAACTATCTATCCATCTTTGAAACTGAACTTATCTTCTTCGGTTTTCAGTTGAACAAGGTTCATTCATACTCACTCCAAAGGGTTCTTAGTATACTTTCCTTGCCAAACATGTAACTCATTCTTCTTTCTTAATCCGCATAAACGAATATTGTCTCTTCAATCTTAGTACCTTATCAAAATCACAAAACTATCTTGGAACATCGTGATTGATTCTCGCCTTACTCAATATGGTTTGGTTGTCTTGGATCCGCATCTTAACTACTTAGTGTGGCCATCAAATAAGTAACTTATCATTAGAGGAAACACTCAGGATTTGCCTTTTAACTGGGGTCCTGTAGGAATCCAGGTTTGCCCTGCAGTGCTTTCTTGCATATAAAACATCTTATCATATATACATAATCTTTCTTACCACACAATGTGACTTATTCCTCTTACTTATGTTACTTATCTTGATAGTTCCACACATTTCTTATCTCTTTTAAGCTCTTCAGAAACCTTTCTATCTTTTCCCAATCTCCTTGCACCCGAAACCATGGGTAACTCACATAACTTGTCTCGGATAACAAAAGCAATTATTCTGATACATCTGACAATCTATTAACCAATCTTGGTGGTTTACTTTCTCTTAAAACTTTTCCACTAAATCCATTTGCACTTGCATTGAACACTTTAGTACAAATCCAGGTATCCTGTACAATATTGTCATCACACGAACATTACTATTCCTTTTGAAACTTTATCTCCATAATACTTGCATACTTCCGAATACCGCTTCTTGTTAGTTAATAACGATACCTAGTCTTGTACTTTGCTTTAATAATTTCTAAACTTTGGTATATAGGTTCTTGGAACGAACATTTACTTGAATAAAGAAAATATCATTTTGAAACCAAGGTTGTAATGGTACCTCAGAACCACAGGATGAGTGTCTAAATTTTATTAAAAAGGTTTTATAACTCGTCTCAAACTTGTTTATCTCAAGTTGGTCCTGAAGCCTGTACATCTTAAGTGAGCTTGCTCGCTTATGGCGCACCTCGTTGGTTTCATCAATGTTTAATATCATATTTTTAAAACAATTTCGTTCCCAAGTTCCTTAATACTAATTCTCACTTTAAGAAAATTAAAATCATAGCTTGAACTATCCCATCTAGTATCGTCATCATTTAACAAGTTTGATATAGGAGGGTATGTACTTCATCGTGTAAATCTCATGAACCTTAATCCATTATCATTACACATACTCTTCCGGACTAACCAATAGCTCTTCCACTCATTCGACGCCACCAGATAGGTAATCCGATTACTTCATCCGTGGTACTCTAGTCATTCTTGTCTTGCTTAAATGAAGATACATCCTTTATTCTTCTACCTTAATCACCACTAACTGTGTGAGTATCATTACTTACTTAGCATATCGAATATTTCTTCACAACGATTCTTCCTATCAAATCCACATTCCATAACTACCAATTGATTTCCGTTGCGCTACTCTAATTTTCACCGGTTGACTTAAACCAATACTCTATTCTGTTGTGACGAGTGAAACACCACAATCCTGTTTACATCATGATTCCTATCTTCTTGAACTATTCCAAAATCTCCCATGATGTAACCTTTCTTTAATCTTTATCACTGGTTTTGGTAAGACCAACTCACGATAAATTTATCGTATACTCTTATTCTTTCTTGGGAATATACCTTATATTCTTACTGGTTGTTTTTACCTTCTGATAAATGATGAGTCATAGATAGTATTATTTATTGCCTTATCTAGTTTAGTTTTATTTTAGATTTGATTTTATTTTATTGCATTTTATTTTAGTTTAGAATATTTTACTTCAAATTATGTTTTATTTTATTTTAGGAATAAATATATGGTGGAAGGTGCCTTGGAGCAAAAGAAAGAGGACTGGAGCAAATACAGCGCAAGAATATGAAGATACGGGACAAAAATAAGTTCCCCCAAACTCAGAAGCTTGGCACGGCCCGTGCCAGTATGTGGCACGGTCGTGCCCGTCTCCAGGACCTGTTTTGCTGCTTTTCTTCAAGCCCAAGTTACCCTGTTGCAGCTTTACTGTTTTATCCTTTTAGTTGCTTAGTTTCTAAGTCAGATGTAAAGCTATAAATAGAGTAGCTCTCCACCATAAACAATTATGCTTTACTTTGTTTATTTCAATTGCTATTTTAATAAAAGTCTTTATTTTCCCTTTTACTTTCTTTGCAATTTATTTTTACCGTATTTCTCTCTTCTTCCTCCATGTCTACGATGAACATGAGTGAGTAGACTTCCTAGTCTTAGGATTATTGGGGAGTCTAATGACTCAATCTTAAACAAAACATGTCTAAACCCTAATTTCTATGTAATCCTAATTTCTAATCTAGATTCACCGTCTTAACGTGGATTAACAATTATCAAACTGTGGAAGCGAAAGCGGAGGGTTTGATAATCGTTAATCCATCATCCCAAACATCAATTCATAAAGCGAGAGCGAAGTCTTGATGTTGGAACAAGTGAATCTAGACAATAATATCAAAACAGTGAAATAATCTTTGCAATTATTGAGACAAAGAGTAGTTTCAATCCTCTATGCATCTTCTAGTAATCATGTCAGCGAAATAGGCTTGGTTGCTAGAAGTAAACTCTCACCGGATATTCATCGGAAAGGTGAGGGGCTAAGGGAAACCGGTCTTTAGAAATTAGTGTGTAAATCATGAAATTAGATGTTTAGGTTTTGTCTAGTGAAGGATTAGTTATTAAGATGAACCAATGATCCTAAGGCCCTTTATTATTATTGTTTTTACCTTCAGCAATCAAACTCTTTCTTAACAACTTTCTCTTCTCTAATCATTCATTAGAAGTTAATTAAGTTGAACAACTCCCTACCAGAACGATACTCTACTTACTACTATTACTTCGATAGGCCGTGCACTTGCGGTTTGGCCCTATCAAGTTTTTGGCGCCGTTGCCGGGGAGTTAACTAATTTAATTAGCTTTTTCTTAGTGATTAGAATTCTCTCTTCTTTCTCTTTTCTTTTTATTTTTAACTTTTTATTTTTCTGTTATCGTTAACTTCTTGGGTTCTCAACCTTTTATGCGAAGAACTAGAAATCGAGCGGTATTCATACCCGAGATCGAAAGGTTCTTACATAGAAGGAGGAGAGCGGCACAAAATAAAACCACCATGGCCAATCGCACTCTCAAAGAGTATGCAACGCCGTCTACGGCTGAGCCACAAGCTGTTATTGTGTACCCAACGGTTGAGGATGACAATTTTGAAATTAAGCCTGCCCTACTCAACTTGGTGCAGCAAAACCAATTCTCGGGATCCCCCACTGAGGATCCCAATCTTCACATCTCTGTTTTCCTACGAATTAGTGGAACCATGAAGGAGAACCAAGAAGCCGTAAGACTTCATCTCTTTCCCTTTTCCTTAAGGGATAGAGCTAGCGCTTGGTTCCATTCCCTCGAAGTCGGTTCCATTACTTCATGGGATCAGATGAGGCAAGCATTCCTTGCCCGTTTCTTTCCACCATCTAAAACAGCTAAACTTAGAGACCAAATCACGCGGTTCAACCAAAAAGATGGGGAATCTCTCTATGAGGCGTGGGAGCGTTTCAAAGAAATGCTAAGACTTTGTCCCCACCATGGCCTAGAGAAGTGGCTTATAGTCCACACTTTTTATAATGGCTTGTCTTATACCACTAAGATGTCTGTTGATGCAGCTTCAGGTGGAGCACTTATGAACAAGAATTACACGGAGGCGTATGCCTTAATCGAAGACATGGCTCAAAATCACTACAAGTGGACCGACGAGAGAGCCATCACTAGTTCTTCACCCTCCAAAAGGGAGGCAGGTATACACGAAGTCTCTAACTATGACCACCTTGCTTCTAAAATTGATACACTAACTGAAAAACTTGAAAAACTCAATGTTAGTGCTATCAATTCTGCTTCTACTCCTTCTTGTGAAATATGTGGTATAACTGGTCATGCTGGTGTTGATTGCCAACTAGGTAGTGCTATTAACGGTGTTGAGCAAATGAATTATGCTCAATACAACCAAGGGATGAGACAAAATCAAAATTTTTATAAAAACTAAAATCCCTGTGGACAAGTAGCACCACCCGGTTATGCAAACAACCAAAGATTCACTCAGAAGTCCAATTTGGAAATTTTGTTGGAAAATTCTATTGCCAACCAAAACAAACAACTTCAAGAACTTAAAAACCAAACTGGATTTCTGAATGATTCTCTTTCCAAGCTCAATACCAAGGTTGATTCTATTGCTACTCACTCTAAAATGCTTGAAACTCAAATCGCTCAAATAGCCCAACAAGTGGCCACCTCTTCCCAAACACCGGGAGTCTTTCCTGGTCAAACCGAAGCCAATCCCAAAGCCCAAGTTAATGTCATATCTTTTGGGGGTAGTAAGTTAGGCGAAACTTTTACTAAGGTTAAAAATATTGGGAAAGAAAATGTCAAGCCCTTAGGTGATAAAGTTGTGATAGAAGAAGCAAAACCACTTGAAGAAAACAAAACTCCATCCCCCTTAAATCCTGAAAAGCTTAAACTAGAGGGTAAGTTCGAAAAATTTGTTAACATACTTAGGAAGATTTGCATTAAACTTCCCTTTGCTGAAGCTTTGTCTAGGATGCCTCTATATGCCAAGTTTTTAAAGGAAATTTTTTCAAAGAAAAGGGCTATAGAGCATAATGAGACAATAGCCTTGGCTAAGGAAACTAGTGCAATCATCCAAGAAGCACCCCCTAAGCTTAGAGATCCAGGTAGCTTTGCCATACCATGTGAAATTGGAAATGAAACCATAAACAAAGCCTTATGTGACTTAGGAGCCAGTGTTAGTTTGCTGCCTTTGTCTCTTCTAAAAAGGATAGGGATAGGAGAATTGAAACCTACCGAGATGGAATTGAAAATTGCCGATCGTTCTACCATGAAACTTGTAGGATTTGTCGAGGACATACCCGTTAAGATAGAAGGGATATACATCCCCACTGATTTTGTAGTCATTGACATTGAAGAAGACGATGACGTCCCTATAATCCTAGGTAGACCTTTCCTTGCAACTGCAGGAGCTCTCATTGATGTTAAACTTGGTAGGATAGTCTTTCAAGTGAGTGATAAGATGGTAGGATTTGAGTTGGAAAACGTTATGAAAGGTCCCGCTCTTTACTCTTGTTGCATGCTTAACGATCATGTTGTGAAAGAACGTTTTATAGCGTCATCTACACAATATGATATCTTTGATCCATTCTAAGGACTCTTTCTAACCGTCAAGCTAACGACATTAAAAGAGCGCTTCGTGGGAGGCAACCCACGCATTTAATTGCTTTTGTTTTGTTTTTCTTTGTTTTAAGCGTTTTTGTAGGTAATTGTCCAAGTTGATTCGAAAAAGAATGGAAAAATTTTGAAGCCCCAGGACCAGAGAAGAGGCACGGCCCGTGCTAGGTATGGCACGGCCGTGCCAAGTTTTGAAGAAAAAAAAATGATGGATGAAGTCAGAAAGATGGCACGGCCCGTGCCAATAGGTGGCACGGCCGTGCCCGACCTCTTGTTGCCCATATATACAAATTTTTCTTTCTTCTTCCTCATTCACAAACAACAACCCTCTTTCATCTTTCAAACTTCTCTCTAAACCTCCATAACCTTCAAACCTTCAAACCTTCATATCTCCCTCAATTCTTCACCAAACCACTCAATTCTTTCACCAATCAATCATAAACTTCATCCCAAACAAAAACCACCAATCAAAAACATCTTTCATCCATTCAAACCCATAATTCACCAAAACCCTAATCTTTCAAAACCTAACTCAAACACCACAAAACCTTAACCAATCTCCACATCCAAACCAACAAACCTTCCTTAAACATCAACCCCAACCCTAAACCAATCCTTTCCACCAAAAATCCTCCCAAACCCTAAACCTTCAAAACCAATTCCAACAAGGGTAAATGGCTTCAAGAAGAAGTGGTAAAGAACCAGCAAGCTCTCAAGGAGGACCTCCCCCGAAGAAGCAAGCACAAGTGAAGAATCATGGAATAAACTTCAAGAACAATAAGCAACGGGACAGGTATAAAATTCTAATCTCTAAACACTTGCATCCTTCTCGTTATCCTGATCCCAATACTTTAGATGTGTTAGAGCTGTTTGATGATGTTTCTAGGATGATAGGAAAGTTAGGTTGGACTGAATTGCTGAAACCTATGCGGGGTTATGAAAACTTCACTTATGAATTTTTAAGCTCAATTGTTTTCACTAAAGATAAGTTGAATTTTGATAACCCTAACCATAGAGTTGTTTTTTGGTTGATGAATATTGATTATGACATGTCACTTCAGCACTTTTGTGAGGCCTTAGGTTTTGCAAATGAGGGATATATTCATGATCATTGGGATCCTAGCCTAAAACCGGATAACTATGACTTAGGTACCTCCAAAGGGTAATGGCTTGCACTATTTGGGGTAGAACCGAGATAGGAAACACTAGAACCGATGAATTGTTCATGCTATGGGCAATGCTCCACAACCACCCCGTCAATACTTGTTTTTATTTGATTGATTACCTAGACTTTGTCGGCACTAGACCGGCCGGTAGAGGAGACATAGTGGTGGGTGGCATCATTACATATATAGCTAGGTGTTTTGGAGTGGGTGAGAATGAGGGGATCAAGCCAATTGAGGGAAACAATAGGCTTAACATAGAAACCCTTGTTGCTATGAATTTCATCAAACATCGTCCACCTCTCCATTACCAACTTAAGCTAAATATGCCAATTGTGTTTTTATTGCCTAACCCATCTCGGACTACCACCGAGGTGGAAGAAAATTGGTTGTATGTTGATGATGTGCAGGTTCTAGAACAACAAGATGATGAGGGAGAAGGTGCTAACTTGCACCATGATGAAGGAGAAGGTGCTAACTTGCACCAAGAGGGGCACCATGGCCATGCAGCCGGTGAGCTTAATGAAAATCAACGATGGACATGGATTCATAATGAGATTGAGAGGATGAGCACCGAGCAACAAAGGCAAGGTGTTGAAATCTCCGGCCTTCGCAATGAAGTTCAAAGGGGCAACCGTGTCACTAATGAAAATAATGAGATGCTCCGTCGGATGATGCAACACCTCCAACTTCAAGGTCCTCCTTACGGACCTCAATAAACAAATGTGAGCTTTCCCCTTCCTCTCTTCCCTTCTTCTTCTTCCTATCTCTCTCATTCTTCTTCTACTCATCTCTTTCTCCTACACTTCTTCTACTCCTTCTTTCTTCTACTTCTTCTCTTTTAATTTCTTTTTCTTTGAATCATTGAGGACAATGCTTCCCCTAAGTGTGGGGGGGGCCTAATAAAGTGTCTAGAGTCGTAGTGTTCCCAAACTCCCTTGAACTTTATTCTTTTGTTTTGTTTTTATAGCAAGAGGCATAACTAAGTAGCTTGTTTTTAATGTAAATATGGCATGAAATTTTTTGTTTTGTCTCTTCCTTAGGTTGCTTCTTGTACATGAAAGTAGTTTCTTGTGTTTCTTATGTTCTTGCTATACCCATGTCTTGTTTTAATGTGAAAATTCTCCAATGAGAAAAGCACCCGGTTGCAATCCTTGAGTAAATGTATAAATAGGTATTTTAAGGAGCACGTTCTATCTTTAGTGTTGACTTAGACCCTTTAAAGTCTTAAGAGTAAAAGTAGTATAAGTTTGTGTGGGAAAATTAATCAAATTGTTCTTAATTGTTATATTCTTATTAATTTGTTAAATGTTAAATGGGGCAGGAGAATGGCACCAACATGTGGGGGAAAGGACAATTACATCCTAACTTCCTAATTGTGGTGGTGACTCCCTAATTTGAACTTAATGTGAAACAAATTCATCAATGCTAGGGGGGAAGGACAATTACATCCAAAAAGACTTCCTACGCGGAGATGAAACAAATAATAATTTTGCAGCACTGCTTAGGGTGATTTTGAATCTAGGGGGAAAGGACAATTACATCCGAGAAGACTTCCTACGAGGATAGATAGCCCCTAAGCATCTGCAGCCCCTTGTGCTTAATTGTTAATCTAATCTAATTTAACTTAAATTCCCATCACTCTTATATGAAATGAAGAAAGGACTTTTCTCGGTTACTTTAGCACTAGGGATAGAACCTGTTCCTCATAATATCTGTCTTATACAGGAGCAAGAAAAGGGTTGGACTGCACACACACACTCACTTGAGACTTGATGTTGGGAAGAATAGGTTCATGAGAAGTGTTTGAAGTTGTAATTAGTGTACTTGAAGCAAAGCCTTTCTTTTGAGACACATTGTTCTTAATATTGCCATAATCAATCTTTTGTTGCTACTATGTTTGTTGCCTTTTGCTTGAGGACAAGCAAAGATTCAAGTGTGGGGGAGTTTGATGAGTCATAGATAGTATTATTTATTGCCTTATTTAGTTTAGTTTTATTTTAGATTTGATTTTATTTTATTGCATTTTATTTTAGTTTAGAATATTTTACTTCAAATTATGTTTTATTTTATTTTAGGAATAAATATATGGTGGAAGGTGCCTTGGAGCAAAAGAAAGAGGACTGGAGCAAATACAGCGCAAGAATACGAAGATACGGGACAAAAATAAGTTCCCCCAAACTCAGAAGCTTGGCACTGCCCGTGCCAATATGTGGCACGGCCGTGCCCGTCTCCAGGACCTGTTTTGCTGCTTTTCTTCAAGCCCAAGTTACCCTGTTGCAGCTTTACTGTTTTATCCTTTTAGTTGCTTAGTTTCTAAGTCAGATGTAAAGCTATAAATAGAGTAGCTCTCCACCATAAACAATTATGCTTTACTTTGTTTATTTCAATTGCTATTTTAATAAAAGTCTTTATTTTCCCTTTTACTTTCTTTGCAATTTATTTTTACCGTATTTCTCTCTTCTTCCTCCATGTCTACGATGAACATGAGTGAGTAGACTTCCTAGTCTTAGGATTATTGGGGAGTCTAATGACTCAATCCTAAACAAAACATGTCTAAACCCTAATTTCTATGTAACCCTAATTTCTAATCTAGATTCACCGTCTTAACGTGGATTAACAATTATCAAACTGTGGAAGCGAAAGCGGAGGGTTTGATAATCGTTAATCCATCATCCCAAACATCAATTCATAAAGCGAGAGCGGAGTCTTGATGTTGGAACAAGTGAATCTAGACAATAATTGCAAAACAGTGAAATAGTCTTTGCAATTATTGAGACAAAGAGTAGTTTCAATCCTCTATGCATCTTCTAGTAATCATGTCAGCGAAATAGGCTTGGTTGCTAGAAGTAAACTCTCACCGGACTTTCATCGGAAAGGTGAGGGGCTAAGGGAAACCGGTCTTTAGAAATTAGTGTGTAAATCATGAAATTAGATGTTTAGGTTTTGTCTAGTGAAGGATTAGTTATTAAGATGAACCAATGATCCTAAGGCCCTTTATTATTATTGTTTTTACCTTCAGCAATCAAACTCTTTCTTAACAACTTTCTCTTCTCTAATCATTCATTAGAAGTTAATTAAGTTGAACAACTCCCTAGCGGAACGATACTCTACTTACTACTATTACTTCGATAGGCCGTGCACTTGCGGTTTGGCCCTATCAATAAACTCATTATTCTAAAGCTTATTTCCGAGCAACCTTGACTTAAAGAACTTATTTTGATTCTTGGTGTACCTTCTTGCTACTACATATTCACTATTTTCATGAGTCGTCTTCACGACTTCCCATGGTAGACTCCTCTTGCTCTCGGCTTACCCTCCTCGAACTTTTAACCTTGTATCTTCGGATTCTACATTTTGTTTAATCATTCTTATGCTTGCTCGTTAGTCCTTCTTTTAAAGAAAATTTTATAAACTAGCACATGGGTCATTGACGTTGACGATTCTTTACTATTAAAACATATACTAAACCAAGGTCCCATTTGTTACTCTAAAACCACGGAATAAGTTGATAACACTCAGGTGTCATCAAATCTTAATTCTAGTGAGTTTAGTCCACTCCACGCGAGTTGTAACAAATTGGTACCTACAAAATTTAAATTTTTAAATTTCAAAAATGTCAACTTCTATCACCCATATGTATATATCTTTCTAAAATCATATAAAATTTACGCTTTAACATCGTAACGAGCCTTAGCAAGTCAATTAAACAAAACATAGATTCAGAGGATACTCTTAGTTCCACAAAATGAGAACCTTGCGCGTTCATGTAACCCTTCGCCACTTAACTTCTTACTTCATGTCTTCACATCCGTGACGTCCATTCTAAATACCGGAACCTCTAAACTCTTAGTCTAAGCTCCTTCATATCTCTTGTCACATTAACTTCCTAATTTACCTTAAACCGAATCAATTTCCGTGGATGATTGCCCATGCCTTTTTCCTTTGAAACTTTAGGGTGTGATATGCATTTATTACTTGACGTCATAAAAAGATTTTCGTGATACAAAAGGATTATGAAAACAACCCCCCAATAGTCGAAGAAACCCTGGAGATGAAATAACAGTTTTTGGAAAATAGGAAATCCCATTCCAGGTCTGCTATTGGTGAGTTTTCTCTAATTCAATTCTCTGAAAAAAAAAATATACTTTACATACCAATATAATTTCAAGTAATCCAATGCACATCAGTCACTCCTAACATCGTAAAATATTTTTTTCATCTATGCATGGCAAGCATCAACCTAATTCGATACAATTTTCGGTACATTGGAAATTAATGCATTAGTCCTGATGACATAAAATTCCTCGCTTAAATTCTTAACTTCTTCCGCTACAAGTAGCTTCTCTCTTTGCATGTTGCTTAACACAATCTTCCGAACACTAGAACCTTCTCCACTCTGAGCATACAAAATCTTAATTTCTATCACGTAACCACTTCTTGAGAGCTTACTAACTTCGTCAACATACGTCGACTTCTTTTCATCTTAAAGCCTTGCGCTTACGTCTCAGGATTAATTCCTTTCTCCCAACGACTCTTGCTGACGCTTCCGATCATACTTGGTTATATCTAACTTCTTCACTTACGGGTATATGAATTATCCTTAACACCTTACCCAACGTCGTCAGGATATTCCTTCTCCTCATTATCTTACATTCCCGGAGGATTCATACTTCTACTTACTTAGTTCACCGGCCACCTTCTGGTACGATCAACCTCTTACTAGCACTCATTCCGAGTTCTTACTTCTGATCTTACACTTTCCAGTGCATCTCCTTCTTATACTTCGTTCCTCCTAGGGCCTATTCAGCTCTCAGGCATCCATTCTAATCGTCAAATGTTAAATTGAGTTGATCAGGCTCAGCTAACAATAACAACTAGAACATTTACCCGGAACCCAATGGTCCCACTACCTTTGTTGTAACTTAATGACCCAAGGCACGATCTGAATCGACCTGCTCTGATACCAAATGTAACACCCATACTAGACTTATCTAGAAAGTCTAGTACGTGCGTTATCTTTAGTACTGGATTCATTAAAAATTTACAACATAAAAACTTCGGATGAATAATCTTATACAACAAATGTGTTTGTACAATATATTACAACTCTACTTTTGATAAAGTATACTATATGCAACCTTGATTATCCAAACATCCTGCAGCGGTACAAACGAACACTTGTCGCGATATCCACCCGGCTACTAGCTTGCAAATCCAACCTGTTTATCTGAAACGAATAAGGATTGGGATGAGACATAATGTCTTAGTGAGTTCCACCTAATCCTAGGCTATAGGTAACCTCAGGGGAAACATACGGTCACCACGTGTCTAAAATACAACCTGCCGGTTGATTATACGTGTGTGGGGACATGCTTTCTTAGACGGTTGTGCATACTAAGGCCGTCATAATATTCTTAACTTGTTATAGGCTTCTCATCTTACACGTGTCATGGCGGTTAAGGGGAAACTAGAACCGCAAATGCCAAGATACTATCTACGCATCAAGGCCTTAACTTGCTAAAGTCATGACACGACTCTAAACGGGACGATAAAGGGGAAACCTAAGATCGTCGTCGGTATAACTCTCTTTACTTGCTTACTTACTTACTTGAATAAGTTGTATCTATCTTAATCTTGTCACAAAAGTGACTCTTTCTAGCTTGCTAGTTCTTGACTATCTTTTCTTTTATTCTTTCTAATTCTTGACAGTCTATGCCAAGGCTCTATGACATAACACATAAACGTATGATAAATATGCATAGTCAACTTCATTGATTATGTTAGCGTTGAACAAACAATTATCTTGAATCAAATTTTACGGATTAGTCCGGGTGGAGTAGTTCCGGAATCAAATCCTCTTTCTACCGGTGGAAGGCTTAGCAAGAGCGCACCGGACTCCCTTAGTGAACGTGCGGGTCCCTTACGGCTTACCCCATTTCCCTTGGGAAACCTTCTATACCCATCCTTGGATGGTATACAAAAGACACGACACTTTCTCTTTCTTTCTTGTAATTCTTAGTCTTATGCATGAAGAATAAACTCAAACATGCTCTCTCTCTTTTACCTCGGATCCTAAATGATCCATCTAGAAGTAATCTTAATGCTTGCTTATATTTCTTTGTGAATAGTTATTTAACTTTTCACACTTAGCATAAATACATTCTATGCATAACTATCTAGTTCTCGACAAGCTATGTCGAGGCTCTATATTCTTTCCCTTTCGTAAGGTTTAGCTTGCTACCCGATTCATAATTCTCTCTTTTGCCATACTTTGTTAACTTGCAAAATACTTGTTTATTTCTTAAGAAAACATTTAAATACTTATGCCTTGATGCCATGACTTGAGGGGTTTAACATAGTATAAAACTGCTCGAGAAAACTGGACCGAAGTGCGTTAAAAAGGGGCTGACGCAAGCAAACTACATGATGCCATGCAGTTACTCGCATCTGCGAGTTGTCCTACTCGCACCTGCGAGTTGCTTGCGTGCAGCTTCCCTCATTTTGTTGCTAGCTCGCAACTGCGAGCACTTTACTCGCAACTGCGAGTTATGACAGTCCAGACCTGCATAAATGGTGTTTTTGACCAAAATCCTCAAATTCAAGTGACTCAAGGCATAACATGACTCTAATGATCATTTAAAACTTCTAAAACATTTGTATAACAAGTATTTGCAAGCTTGGCAAGTATGGCATAAAATGGGCAACTAAACTTATACTTATAAACCTTAAAATGCATAATTAATCCTTACAAGACAACACATAATCCCAAAGGGTGGGAGCTATCTAAGGAATTCACATAATAAATTTGCACTTGATTCCCCATGCTTCAAGCATCACAACACTTCTCATAACAAAACTCCATCTTGCTTCTTTGCTTCCAAAGCCTCAAGCATCACAATCTTCACTTTAGCTCTCCAATTAAACCTCTAATCATATTCTTGGATTATGAAGGAACCACTTCTTTCACAACTTCATGTTCCAAATCCCAACTCACTAAACCCTAGCTTCTTAACTTCTTTTGCTTTCTTTGCTCAAACCAACTTAATCTTGTTGTTTTCTTGCAATTCTAAACTTCATGATCTCTTGCTAGCTCATTCTAATCCAACTCCAAGCTTTTAACCAAAACCCTAATCTCAAAGGAATCTCTTTGTGGGAAAGTAGAGACATCAATCCAAAGCTTCTTGTTGTTCTTGAGAGAGAAGGAGAAGGAAACCATGATGTTTGATCCTTGAGGAAGAAGATTTGATAACATGGTGAGGTAGGGAGAGAAGAGAGGGAACCGATGGAGAAGAGGGAAAGAAGAGAAAAGCCTTGCCAACATCTTAGGAGAGAGAATGGAAAAGAGGGAATGGGATATTTTGGGATCCAACACAATTAAATATCCAATTGACGTGCAATTACCAAAATACCCCTGACTTAAGCGTGTTTAAAACGACTCTGATACTTTTCCCGTATAAAGTTGACATCTCATAAAAATATTCCCATTAAACTTCCTTTTAATAATATACTATCTCCGGGACGATCGACTGATACAACTCAGACACTGACAGGCGGGATGTTACACTTTTTCCCCCGGCGGATTTATAATCCATGTTAAGGGCTTTAATAGCCCAATACGCTTTATGCTCAAGTTCCACCGGAAGATGGCAAGACTTCCCATATACTAGTTTGAAAGGTGTAGTCCAAATAGGCGTCTTGTAGGCAGTTCTATAAGCCCAGAGTGCATCATCAAGCTTGGCGGCCCAATCATTCCTAGAAGTTGAGACAGTTTTCTCAAGGATGGACTTACTTTCTCGGTTAGAGACTTCCACTTGGCCGCTTGTTTGTGGATGATACGGGGTTGCGACTTTGTGTTTCACTCCATACTTCTGAAGCAAATTTTCAAGTTGCCTCGAGATGAAGTGAGATCCACCATCAATTATGACCAGCCTTGGGACTCCAAATCTAGGGAAGATTATTTTCTTAAACATTTTAATCACAAATCGTGTATCATTGGTAGGAGAGGCCATGGCCTCGATCCATTTTGACACATAGTCCACTGCGACGAGTATGTATTGGTTTCCCCTGGAGGACGGGAAGGGTCCCATGAAGTCAATGCCCCACACATCAAAGATTTCGACCTCTAGGATGTTCTTAAGTGGCATCTCATGCCTTTTGGAGATTTTACCGGTGCGCTGGCACTGGTCACATCTCACAACGAACGCGTGGACATCCTTAAAGATATTAGGCCAGTAGAGTCCTGCTTGGAGGATCTTGTAGGCCGTTTTGGACGTGCTGGCGTGCCCACCATAGGCGGACGCATGACAATGGGTAAGGACACTCTCGACCTCTTCCTCTGGAATGCAACGACGGAAGATACCGTCTGCGCCTCGCTTGAAAAGGAGGGGCTCATCCCAATAACATTGCTTTAGATCATTGAAGAAATTTTTCTTCCGCTGATAGTCTATGTCCGGGGGTAGGACCCCAGCGGCAAGGTAGTTGACAAAGTCAGCATACCAGGGTGCCACAGTCTTTACGGACGCTATCAGCCTATCATCAGGGAAAGAGTCATCTAAAGGTAACTCCTCTCGCTTGAGGCCACTCAACCTAGACAAATGGTCTGCTACCACATTCTCTGTTCCTTTTTTATCACGAATCTCAAGATCAAACTCTTGTAGTAGCAGAATCCATATAATCAACTTGGGCTTTGCGTCTTTTTTACTCAGCAGATACCTTATGGCGGCATGGTCAGTGTAGACATTAATTTTCGAACCTACCAAGTAAGATCGAAATCTGTCAATAGCATAGACAATGGCCAAAAGCTCTTTCTCAGTAGTAGCATAATTTATTTGAGCTTCATCTAAGGTTCTGCTGGCATAATAGATCACATGCATCTTTTTATCCTTCCGTTGTCATAAGACAGCACCTACTGCATAATCGCCCGCATCGCACATAATCTCAAAGGGAAGACTCCAATCTGGAGGTTGCATTATAGGTGCAGAGATTAGTGCTTGCTTGAGCTTGTGGAAAGACTCAAGGCATTGTTCATCAAAGATGAACTCTACGTCCTTCATGAGCAAGCCTGTAAGAGGCTTAGTTATCTTAGAGAAGTCCTTAATGAAACGCCGGTAAAAACCAGCGTGACCCAGAAAGCTTCAGACTTCTTTCACTGTGGTGGGATGTGTTAGCCTCTCAATCACTTCGATCTTTGCTTTGTCAACCTCTATTCCTCGTTCTGACACTACGTGTCTGAGGACTATGCCTTCCTTTACCATGAAATGGCATTTTTCCTAGTTCAGCACTAGGTTGACTTTTACACATCGTTCTAGAACTTTGTCCAAATTACTCAGACAACCCTCAAAGCTTGGCCCGCATACTGAAAAGTCATCCATGAAGACTTTTATAATGTCCTCTAAGAAATCTCCAAAGATTGCCATCATGCATCTCTGAAAGGTGGCGGGCGCATTGCATAGCCCGAAAGGCATTCGCCGATAGGCAAATGTTCCATAAGGGCATGTGAAGATCGTCTTTTCTTGGTCACTCGGGTGGATAGGGATCTGAAAGAATCCCGAGTAACCATCAAGATAGCAGAAATGGGAATGCTTAGCTAGGCGCTCAAGCATTTGGTCTATGAACGGGAGAGGGAAGTGGTCTTTCCTTGTGGCCTTGTTCAATTTCCTGTAGTCTATACACATACGCCATCCAGTGGTTGTACGTGTGGCCACAGACTCTCCCTTTTCATTCTTCAACACTGTCATCCCTCCTTTCTTTGGTACTACATGAACTGGACTCACCCACTTGCTGTCAGAGATGGGGTATATCACCATGGCATCCAGAAGCTTCAGTACTTCTTTTTTAACAACCTCACTCATGTTCGGGTTCAGCCTTCTTTGATGTTCTCTAGAGGGTTTGTAGTCCTCTTCAAGTAAAATTTTATGCATACAAATTGAATGGCTAATACCTTTGAGGTCATCAATTGAGTACCCTATAGCTTCCGGGTATTTTCTTAATCCAGCAAGTAATTTCTCAGTTTCAGCCTCTCCTAAGTCGGCACTCACAATGACTGGTCGGTTAGGTCCTAGAAATTCATACCTAAGGTTTTTAGGTAACTCTTTCATTTCGACTTTCGACTGCTCTTGAGTCGGAGCAGGAAGAAGGGTGAGGCATTCATTTTGATAAACCGGATTTATATCCAATTCTTCTTGATGAGGACTTACCTCTTCTACCTCAGTTTCAGTCAAGGACACGTCCATTTCCTTAGTGGGAGGTGGTCCTGACGCATGCTCCTTAATGCATTCATCAACTATATCAACTAAGCAAGCTGTGTCATTAATGGAGGGGTTTTTCATGAATTTAGACAAGATGAACTCGATCTTTTCATCCCCAACCTCAAAGGTAAGTTTTCCTTTCTTTACATCTATGATAGCACCAGCCGTAGCTAGGAAAGGTCTGCCTAAGAGGATTGGGATAGACGAGTCTTCAGTGATGTCCATTACCACAAAGTCGGTGGGAATGTACAACTGGCCGATTCTCAACGGTACATCCTCCAAAATTCCTATCGGGTACTTGATAGATCGATCAGCCAGTTCTAGAGACATCCTGGTCGGTTTTAGCTCTCCAAGGTTGAGTCTCTCGCAGATGGAAAGGGGCATAAGACTCACACTAGCACCCAAATCACAGAGTGCTTTATCAATGACGTAGTTGCCAATAACACAAGGAATTGAAAAACTCCTTGGATCTTTCAATTTGGGTGGCATCTTATTCTGGATGATAGCGCTACACTCTTCAGTGAGTGCTACGGTATCATCGTCATCGATTTTTCTCTTATTTGTCAAAATATCTTTTAGAAACTTGGCATAAGAGGGCATTTGGGTGATTGCCCCTGTGAAAGGGATATTTACGTGGAGCTTCTTCAGGAGCTCCATGAATTTCTTAAACTGACCCTCACTCTTTGACTTAGCAAGTCTTTGTGGGAATGGGATTGGAGCTTTGTAGGGGGTGGAGGTACATAGGGTTTCTCTTTTTCTTCCTCCACTCCCTCCTTTCTCTCTGAGATTTCCTCACTTTCAATTGGCACCGACTCTTTTAGAGTGCCTTCCTTCTCACTAGGGTTCCCTAACTCTTTTCCACTACGCAAGGTAACAGCATTCAGCTCCCCTTTTGGGTTTCGTTGAGGTTGCGTAAGGAAAGTTCTTGAAGGTGCAGTTGCTCGTTGTTGGGCCACTTATGCAATTTGCGTTTCCAACATTTTGTTATGAGTGGCCAACGTGTCAACTTTAGATGCAAGCTGCTTAATCATTTCATCCGTGTGAATGTTTTGATTCAGGAACTCCTTGTTTTGTTGGGACTGTGACATGAAGAAATTTTCCATCATCAGTTCTAGGTTAGACTTTTGAGGAGCAACAGAGGCTCCTCTTTGACCTTGGAAACCGGGGGGTGCAATGGGTGCAGGATTCTGCGCATAGGTGGGACTATTATTTTTATTTGGGAAATTAGGATTTCTTTGCCCGTATGGGTTCCCATGCGCGTAGTTTGCCTGATCCGTACCGACTAACAGATGACACTCAGTAGGGGTGTGTCCAGGTGTCCCGCAAATCTCACAGTTAGGGGCCACAACGGCCACAGGGGCAGGTGGAGTGATGGTTAGACTATCTATCTTTTTATATAGCGCATCAACGTTAGCGCTCAGATGATCAAAACTGCTAACCTCGTACATCCCTGCCTTGGGCTGGCCTTTTTCAGCCAGAGCGCGTTCGCTCCCCCATTGGTAATGGTTCTGGGCCATATCATCGATCAGGCCCCAAGCCTCAGCAAACAGCTTGTTCATTAGAGCTCCTCCCGCAGCAGCATCAATAGTCATCCTTGTGTTATACAGGAGACCATTGTAAAAGGTATGGATGATCAGCCACTTTTCCAACCCATGATGCGGGCAAGCTCTCAAAAGATCCTTGTATCTCTCCCACGCTTCAAAGAGCGATTCTCCGTCTGTCTGCCTAAAGCAGGTAATTAGGTTCCTCAATTATGCCGTTTTGCTCGGCGAGAAATACCTAGCGAGGAACGCCTTTTTTAATTCATTCCATATCGTTATGGAATTTGACGGTAGGGAATTAAGCCATGCGCTGGCTCTGTCCCTGAGGGAGAAAGGGAATAAACGTAAACGAATGGCTTCAAGGTTGACGCCATTCACTTTCAGCATCTCAGTGAACCGCACAAAGGTAGCAAGGTGCAAGTTCGGGTCCTCCGTTGGGTTTCCAAAGAACTGATTTTGCTGAATTATCTGCACTAAAGAGGGCTTGAGCTCGAAGTTATTCGCCGCAATGGCAGGGCGAACAATGCTCGTATGAGGCTCCTCCTCAGAGGGCACAGCGAAATCCTTCAGTGGCCGGTTATCGTTGTTGTTGTCGCCCATTTCTGATTGAGTCTCAGACTGCGACGGGGTATCGAATAACAATCGGCGCCAAGCTCGAAAGTAGCGCTCAATTTCGTCAACGTAGCTGACTAGATTTTCGGCACTTCGGGTTTTTCGCATGCAAAGTTTTTTTTTTAAAATAAATAAAAGGGCCTTAGTATAAACGGTGTAACAACGGAGTAGCGATATCGCCAAAAATTGGTCCCCGGCAACGCGCCAAAAACTTGATAGGTCCGCAAGTGCACGGAAATATCGGTTTTAGTATAAAAGATGTCGAATCCCACAGAGACCAATGTCAAGTACCGTTATCTATTGTCACGTTGTTTATCTAAGGCGATGCTAATTAATTTGGTTGCAAAATTGGGAAAATAACTTGTTTTTAATTACTTTTAAAGACAAGAGACCGGAATATAATTCATGTCGACCGTTGATGCTTGCTAAATTGTATTTTATTATTGTAACATGACAATATTTTCGCGCATAAAAAGAATTAAATTAAAGGGGTCGTCAGCTTTCGCGTGTACGACACCGAATTTTGACTTTGTAATCTATTCGACCGCTTTCGCGTGTACGCCTTACAACGTCAAAACTACGTTTGAAAAATAATCAATTTTTGCTTGAAAAGTTATTTTTAGTAGAAATGTAATTTAAAGGTTACGTTGGCTTTCGTACATCCGGAACCGTATTTTAAACTCATAGACGCCAGCTTTCACGTGTACGGGTACAAGTTTAAAGTAGCATTTTTGAAAATTAGTATTTCTAAATTAATTAAAGAAAACGATTTCGCTGTATTTCAAAACCAATTTCTGAATATTCTACAGTCAGATACAGGTTTCACTCTTTCGATATGAAACCGGTATCACTTTATTTCAGCTTTCGCTGTGAATATTTATCCTTAAAAATCAGAATTTTCAGACTTAAAAAACAATTCTTGTTACAATCTATAATCATACAAATTAACAGAGCATCATTGGTACAACGTTCATCATATTTCGGACTCTATAGAAATCTACTCAGACATGGTATATATAATAAATGAACAATTATGCACGCTAATCATTATAATTGAAACAGAGAAGCAAAAGAACATAATAAATGAATTGAAGCTAAGTAAATAAGAACCTGGCAATAGTTGGAATCTTTAATTGAGTACAATTTCCACTGCCACAATTGAAAACTATGCCAATGTAATTGAAACAGAACAGCCGCAGCAAGTGAACACAGGGGAATAGCAGCAACAATCAGCAATTGTGATGAAATACATTAACTAGCCACGCAGCACTCACGGAACCAGATGCAACGATATTTGATTCAGAATTGGAATTTAAAGAAGAAGGTGCATCAATATAAAATAAGGGAATATAAACTACACACTAATTGTGTTTCCGTAGCAGTGCCATTGTGTCAAGGGAATTGTAAAAGTAAAAGTAACGATGGATAATTTAAATGGATTGGGAATTGGAAATTGAATAACACGTAACAACAGCAAACAAAGGGAAAAATATGAATCGGAATTGACTCAATAATAATAATAATATAGAAGTTCTACAATACGATAGTAGAAAACAAATGAAAACTTACACTACAAGAAATCTTGCGTTTTGCCAGGGAATAATGCCAGGAGCATCAGCTCCTGGCAAATATGCCAGGAGTAATGCCAGGGAAACCCCTGGCAAATTGCAATTACAAACTGGACCATAAGCAGGGGCAAACCCCAGGCAAAGTGCAGTAACCCCTGGCAAATTTTGGGCGGGAAAATTTAATTCAAATTTGAGCCCCTAAAGTCAAGGGAATCTCTGCATTATGCAGAAGATTTGACAAAATTCTGAAAAGTTGACATGCCAGGGGCTCAACCCCTAGCAAAATGCACAATTTCGTGGCAAATTACTGACACCTTTTTTTTTAGGCCTGCGACTACTCAATTGTATTGGAGACCGAGCCTTGCTAGGGGTTGCTCCTGGCTGGGCTCCTGGCAAATTGCAGATCTATAATTTCTACAAAAACAACACCGTTCCATTCATTCATTGAAACACCCCTGTCTCACTTAGAAAATTTTCCTCTTCTCATTTCTTCTTTCTCTCTAATACATTCATTTTCTATTTTCTAATTTTGAGGTAAAAAATTGTTTTGTTATAATTGTATTATTTTTACAATAAATTTTATACTCACTTATTTACTTATTTTTTTCTTGTTTGCTGCATCAGTGTTGTATCTCATTTGCCAAAGTAATTTCCACTGCCTCCTGTGAAGCTTGCTCTTGGATTTGTTTGTTGTTCCTCTTTGACAGGTTCATATAAGTGTGTTGTGTTGATTATGTACAAAATAAAAGGATTTTATTGTGTTGATTTTTTTCTGGCCGAAAAAATAAATAAATGTGGTGTTGTATGTGTTGAATTATTTTTCCTTATATGATCTGTTCCAAAAAATAGATTTGTTATGCTGTCTTGATTTTTTTATTCCTCATAAGATCTTTTATTTTGATTTTTTTGTTCCTCATAAGATCTTTTATTTTATGTTATGTTGTGTATGCATGTATGCTGCTGCTGATTGTTGAAATGAGAAATAAGGTTACTCTTGATATAAAACTTTGGAAATAGTAATTAGAAATGAGAAATAAGGTTACTCTAGTCTAATAAAAAAAATTAATACGATTTTTTTAAGGTAATTTTTTATTTAAGACAAATTATTATAAGGTTGCTCTTGATATAAAACTTTGGAAATAATAATTAGAAATAAAAAATAAGAAATTCTTTTTTATTAGTTTGTAAATTTAAATTAATTTGTAAAACTGTTTTTAAAGTAATTTAAA
The DNA here is from genome assembly GCF_051527215.1 of Medicago sativa. NCBI lineage: Eukaryota > Viridiplantae > Streptophyta > Magnoliopsida > Fabales > Fabaceae > Medicago > Medicago sativa. Next base: position 36,179,470 of record NC_140751.1, read on the forward strand.
CTGTTATTTTAATTATTAAATTTTAATATTTTGATTTTTTAAACAACTAAAAAAACTTTTTTTTATTAAAAAATTCGTACTCATTTTGCCAGGGGTAAACCCCTGGCAATTTTCCTGGCATGGTCTGAAAATGACAGATGTGATCTCTGCAAAAGCCTGCATGTGCCAGAGTACATCAGAAAAGCCTGCATGCATGTGACACATTTTGCCAGGGTTTATGCCAGGGTTTGTGCCAGGAGCGCATTTTGCCAGGAGCTAAACCCCTGGTAGGACAATTTGCGATGAGCGGATTTGCTAATGATTCTGCTCCTGGCAAAACCCCTGGCAAACGTCCATTTGCCAAGGCTTTTTGCATTTTACCAGGGATTCTGCCCCTGGCAAAATGCAATATTTCTTGTAGTGTTAATCACTAAATTTCTCTCTAAAAATGCTTGGTCCACTAAACTGATTCTTGAAGGTCTCTTTTATAGCCTTGAATCTGCCATTGAATCCTCAAACTTGTGCCCAAAGATGTGGGAATTGTTTTGGATGAAATCTCCAGTTTTGGAAGGAAGACTAGTTATTTTGTTCCCTCAACGCGTTTCCTTCATCTGATTTGGATGTGACGTCAGCATGATGTCAATAACCTTGGTGATGGGTTGTACTAGCTCAAGTTGCTCTTTGCACCTCCTTCTTTCATTCTTTTACTTTTGACACCCTCGGTACCTGAAACACAACGAAATACTAGCCAGAAGACAAGCAAAACACAATAAACGACCCCAAAATAAATAAAAATTAAACTATTTAGACCATGTATTTTGCGTGTTATCAATTCCACTACCATTATATCACCCTTATCATCCGGTTTCTTTTATACAAGATAATCAAGCAAATAATAGCAAATTTTAATATGATGGTTATAAAGCATAGCCCACAATATAAACAGCTCAATAGTCCTCATCATTCCCTACCTCTTTCCTACTCTATATGGTGTCATAACCCTTTGATGGTACCTAAGCACGGGGTTGTGTTATTCAATAGCCTAATCACATTATTCTCTATTCCTAGTCTATCTATAACATTAACATCAAGGTACCTGCAAGTAGAGATAGTTCTAGAGATTAGAGATTTATACCTATTCCTTTGCTCGGGATCCTTTAATTTGATCCTAAGATAGCGGGCTATTGATTGCTTCTTGCACCACTTCCGGAGTCTTCAATCTCCTTACCTTTCCTCTTGGATGCCATTGACCTAGTTGACTTTGTTTTGGTTTGGGTTAAGGTTAGGTTTTGTGTGAAAGGTTGGTTTAGTGATGGGGTTGGGGTTTAAGGAAGGTTTTTAAGTTTATTGATGAAGATTGGTGAAGAAATTGAAGAGAGTTATGGAGGAAGGATGAAAGAGGTTATTTTGTTTAAATAAGGAAAAAAAATAAAAAAATGATAAAAAAAAATTTTCAAATTTTTTTTTTTTTGCTGAAAAGTTGGCACGGCCGTGCCAAGCTTCTGGAAAGAGCCAATTTTTTTTTTTGGGGATTTTTTTTTTGGTTTGGTTTCTGGTCAACAACTTCAACTTTCTTTTACTTTTTTGCATCATATTTGGACAAATACCTACAAAACAAATTAAAATAACACAAAACAAAAATAAAAGCAATAAAAATCATCGGTTGCCTCCCACGAAGCGTTCGTTTAGAGTCATTAGCTTGACGGTTAGAAAGTGGTTTATCTATCCTATACCCAATATTTCAGAAAGGGACAATGGCATCAAACTAACATTCTCTCCCAAATCACACATGGCTTTTTCTATACTTTCACAAGGTAGGGAAAAGCTTCCTAAATTCTTAAGTTTAGGTGGCAATTTGTTTGGAAGTATTTCAATAAATTTTCTAAACTGCTCATCTAACTTGGACTCATCAAACCCTTGTGTTAATGGAATTTCATGCTCATGAGATGGTGAAACAAGTGACTTTTCATTCTCTCCTATGGCTTTCTCACTTTGAGGCTCATCACTCCCTATCTCTCCTTCATTGTTCTTAACTTTCACAATGGGGTCCTCTAATTGTTTACCATCCCTAACGGTAATAACACTTATATGTTTTTTTGGGTTTGTTTTCGGTTTGGTTTAGGAGGATTGAGAGGAAGTAGCCACTAGTTGGGGCACTTGAGAAGTCTGAGTCTCAAGCATCTTACTGTGAGTAACTATGGAGTCTTCTTTTGATGTAAGTTTGGCAAGAGAGTCCTTCAAAAAATCAGTTTGATTTTTAAGCTCTTGGAGCTGCTAGGATTGATTTTTACAATAATTTTCTAAAAAAAGTTCCAAGCTGGATTTTTGAGGGACTCTTTGGTTGTTTGCATAACTGAGTGATGTTGTTTGTTGTCCAAAAAGATTTTGAGGGGTTCGAAAAAAATTGGTTGTTTCTAAACCCTTGATTATATTGAGCATAGTTTACTTGCTCAGGACTTCTAACAGCACTACCTAGTTGGCAATCAATGCCAATATGGCCAAATACACCACAAATTTCACAAAAAGGAGATGCAGAAGAAGAAGAAGAAGAAGAAGAGATGACACTAACATTTATTTTTTGAAATTTTTGGGTTAATGCATCAATCTTAAAGGCAAGGTGATCATAGTTAGAGACTTCATACATACCTGCCTCCTTTTTGGAGGGTGAAGAATTAGTGATGGCTCTCTCGTCGGTCCACTTGTAGTGATTTTGAGCCATGTCTTCAATCAAGGCATATGCTTCTGTGTAATTCTTGTTCATTAAAGCTTCACCTGCAGCTGCATCAACATAAATTTTTGTGGTATACAATAGACCATTATAAAAAGTGTGAATAATAAGCCCCTTCTCTAAACCATGATGGGGACAAAGTCTAAGCATTTTTTTGAAACGCTCCCAAGCATCGTAAAGTGATTCTCCATCTTTTTGAGTGAATTGTGTGATTTGATTCCTTAATTGAATGGTTTTAAAATAGGGAAAGAATCGGGCAAGAAAAGCTTGCTGCATTTGATGCCATGAAGTGATAGAACCAATTTCCAATGAATGAAACCAAGCACTAGCTCTACCCCCTAAGGAAAAAGGAAAGAGGTGCAGCCTTACGGCCTCTTGGTTTGCATTCAAGGTTCCACTGAGTCTTAAAAAAGTTGAAATATGAAAATTCGGATCCTCAATGGGTGATCCGAAAAATTGATTTTGCTGCACTAAGTGAATAAGTGCAGGTTTTATTTCAAAATTTTTACCAACTGTTGGGAACACAATAACATCGTATGACGATATTATTTTGTGTTTCCAAGAAGTTACCGGTAAAAAGAAAGAAATATAAAAAGAAAAAAATAAAATAAAATAAAATAAAAAGATTTTTTTTTTAGTCTAATCGTTAAAAAAAAATTAATCAAATTGCAATAACTCCCCGGCAACGGCGCCAAAAACTTGATGGGACAAACCGCAAGTGCACAGTTTACCGATTTAGTAATAAAAAGATATCGTTCCGACAAGGAGTTATGAATTCAATTAACTTTTAACAACGATTAGAAAATGGTTTTGAGTTATAAAGTTTGGATTTTTAATAAAAGAAAATAATAAAAATAAAAAGAGCCTTGGGATTATTGGTTCATCATAATGACGAATCCTTCACAAACAAACCCTTAAACTTATAACTTTACGTTATTCTTAATTTATAAAGACAAGTTTCTCTTTAGCGTATCAAAGCTTCTCTCGAAGTCAGTGAGTGTATTCCTCCAACAACCACACCTATTCTCATGGGTGATTGCCTTTGGAACCCTTGAAGATCGAAACTTTATATGTCTCAAGCTTTGCTTGACTATCCTCATGATTCGCAATCCTTGTCTAAATTCACTTGTTCGAATATCAAAGCTCCGCGTTCGCTTTATGAATTGATATTTGAGATGATGAATTAACAATTATCAAACCCTCCGCGTTCGCTTCCACAGTTTGATAATGGTTAATTCATGTTAAAACGGTGAATTTAGATTAGAAATTAAGGTGTTATGTAGTTAAGGTTTAAGGCTTGGTTTGATTTGGATTTCGTCATTAGACTTATCCAACAATCTCAAGACAAAGAAGTCTACTCACTAACGTTCATTGTAGACATAGAAGAGAAGAAGAAGAAGAAGAACATAAAATAAAATAACAATAAAGTAAAAGTGAACTTTTATTCCAAGAACAAAAGATGAATATTTGTGATGGCTAGCTACTCTATTTATAGTTTACATTCGACTTAAAATCTAAGCAACTAATCACTAGAATGTTCCACAAGAAACTAATAGGTAGCTTGTCCGGAAAGCAAAAGCAGCAAAAGGACTAAAGTGGGGCGCGCCTCTTGTATATATTTGTACAAGATCTTCAAATTCTTTGCATAGGATATTTTTGTATGAGATATTCATATTTTTGTCCTTAATCCTTGCACCAGATATTTTTGTATAAGATCTTTTATATTTTTGGCACGAATTAGCTCCAATTCTCCTTTCTTTTGCTCCAAGACTCAATCCATCAAATATTCTTTCCTGAAATATAATAATATGCAATTGAAGTAAAATATTCAAAAAGGAAATAATATTAAAATAAAATAAAACTAAATCTAAATAAAACGATACTAAATATTCTAATAAAATAGACTAATTATTGACTCATCAGCATCAAGACTCATCAAATCCACCAGGGGTTCACCTAACCAATTATCGGTCCAGAAATGAATTCGATATCTCGTTCCAACAATCCACACAAATAGTTAATCAAAACTGTGCCAAATTGTACTTTAATGCCCGACTAAACCGAGGATTTAAAATAACGCATGCTTGGCTGCCCATTTGAGAAATAACGCTTCTTGAATAAAATAAGTGAATTTCATGATTCAATCTCTATTCATACAAGTAAGTGAATTTCATGAATTTCTTTATTGAAGAGTTTCTATTTATTGTTTGTTGGATGTAGTTTTTTCGTTTTATTCTGATATGTGTGTAACATATAGGGTAGATGTGATTTTAGATTAAGCAGGTATTGTAACACCCTTAAACCCCATATGCAATGATTAATAATGAATCAACTGATAATTACAAGGTTCAAGGTGCTACGTCTTCAATATTCCAAAACATGCATAATTCATTTTAAAGTTTCTGAAAACAGTCGCATCAAATTTATAAAATAAAACAACATAACACCAAGTCTCTACATCTCAAGGTATATCATCATACACATCATGGTTCTCGCAATAATCCAACGAAAGAAAATAAACAGAAATCCTGACAAAGTCCTAAATCAGAGCCTACAACTAGACTCCAAAAGCGAGCATAAAAACGAGGAAGCGTCAAGCTATCCCCGAGTAGTCACGACAATCATGCGTCCTCAATCCTGCACATCTACACCATCCAAATGAATGGCATAGGCAGAAATCCGCAAAAGGGTGAGAAATACTTAACATAGAAAATCATGAACATAAGAATAAATTCAAGGAAACAATTATCATATATTCAACAATTCAATATCTCAGATAATATTCCTATACGATTAGGCACATCAATTCTCAAATAGTAATTTCAAGATATATCAACTCTTTACATCATCACATTATCACCAATCCATTTCACATTATTCACAATTAATCACCATCATTACAAATGCATACATATCATCAAATATTCACATAGTCATGTATACTTAATATCGGATATGAATTCAAATAGGTTATTACTTGATACACACATTTTTATGGTACTATTGTAATACCTGAAAATTGTCAAAATCGCGTGCCGGAATTTTGTCATCAAACTTTTCCATGTCTTCCCAAGGTCCATCACCAACTCCAACCAGAACTATAGCAAGTGGATATTTACTGTATCATAAATAAGGAATGAACATTAATGTATATTAAGCACATGAAGTTGTTTTGAAATTATTGTAAAATCAGAACAATCGGAAAAAACAAATTCCGTCTTATTAGGCCCTAAGTAAATAATGAAGGAAAATGATATATGCAGCGAAATTTCACGCGAAATCATCCCCAGCCCATCCAACGTGTATTCCGGCCAGAAAAAACTTTAAGTGGTTAAATTTATTTCACTATGTAATGCAATCGTGAGACAATTGCTCACGATGCATAGCACTCTTCAATAAAGAAAGGTATGTGCATGGTTTGTAAATGACATTTAGTCCATCAAATTGACTATGTATACCTTGCATCAGCAATTGCTTTGATTGTCTTCTTTTCTTGAGGACTGAGTTCATTATCTACACTTTTTGTAACCTTAAAATCCAACAAATTCATATGTATTGACAATCATATGCAAACGGTTGAAGAAATTAGTTAAGGTAACATTTTGTATATATACCTGACCGTCTGCAATGATAACCAACACATGGAATTGGCCATGACTTTTCTCGACTATGTCTATAGCAGCCTCAATCACCGGAGCATAAGAAGTTGGTCCTTCGCACAAAATCCAATTATATTCCTTCAGTCGTGTATCTTAAAACAGATATTAGTATTGATTTATCTCGACGATATATCAAATAATTCTAGATGTGCATCAAAATTTAGAGACATGATCGAAATGCTATAAACTTTCAATCCAGTTATGGCTCTTGTATACATAGTTTTCAACACAAAAGCGGTCTACATCTAACTTTTACAACATAGTAAAAATGATTGATTGCAATAAGATTATAAGAATAACACTACAAAAAAAAAGTGAAGATGATATAATAATGACCTGAGAGTTTCGAGTTTGGAACTATGTTTTTGTAGCAAGCCAAAAGTTCTTCAAATCCATGGCCAGGTGAATGATCACTATGAAAGCTGAATACTTCTTAATCATGGGTGGTAGCTGTATTATAATGGTTAAAGTTGAGCCATAGCTTGAATTTCAAAAACCATTAATTACATTCTTTTTAAATATTCTACTCTAAGGATTAATTAGACCTTACCATCACCAAAGCCAAAGCATGGAATCAAGTCTTGCCAACAATTGATATGGCCTTCTCATAGGGGTTAGGTATATCTCCAATTGCATGCAGGCTTCTCTTATTGAATGAGACTTGGCCTACAATAAAAAAAGGGATGCATTGGCTTAATAACGGAACACTTTGAGCAAAAACAAAATATGTTCAAGCTGAAGTTATAATCAATGTTTTAAAAATCGAAACCATAAATTGACACTATCTATGGTCCACTTATAATTAATTTGAAGGTTTCAATCAAGGCTTCATCCTTATTTGAGCAGTTTAAAACAGTTATTTTAATTGTTCCCACGTTGATATTGATTGCTCCACACATCAAGTATTTTATTGGTGTGATTTTTAACGAATTCACAACACTTTTGAATAAAAATGAAACTAACACTTATTTTGAATAAAAAAATAAACTAACTAGGAGAACTTGAATCAAAATCATACAGTTTGTTCATGATAGTAGATTTGCCAACTAGGATGAGGTTCACTTGGCGGCTTTCGACACACTACACAACCTTCGTCAAACTTCTCCGCGTGCATGTGTGGCTATGAAGTTAAATTACGAAGTTTGAGGAATCAAGCTATTTGTTCTTTGCACACAATAAATAACACATCAAAAAAGTAGGCTCATGATGATATGGTATGCTAGTTGTGCAAAAGGCACTTTCACTTGTTCTCTACCTTTGTATAATGCATAACTACAACCATTGGTGGAATCTCTTATTACTTAAAGTTAACCCGTAAGCAATATTTTGCCCTAGATTTACCCTAATTTCTTTGCTTAATTTTACTATATTAACCCTATTTAATTTAAACAAAATGTTTGATTTCTGTGTCAAAAAAAAACTATGTTTGATTTCATCACACTTATGTAGCACCAATAAAAAAAATTAAAAGCTAACAAGCATTTAAGATGAATTCCATTTTGTTTCGTTAATGTTAGTTATTTTATTTGTTTATTGAAATGGATTTTCCTAAAAGCTATAATGGTATGAATGCTTAGTTGTTTCATTTGTAATGAGTAATGACTGAGTCAAGGTCAATCAATATAGGAGTTTTCGTCCCTCTATTTTTACTCAAACGCGGAATTGATCCCCCATTTCAAAATCACTCAGTTTTAGTCGTTCTTTTAGATTTTTAAACTTAAAAAAAATGGTACGACTTATATGTGAACTATGTTTTATTTTGGAATAATACGTTTTTCTTGGAAAGTATTATAGACAGACGAATTGGTGTCTTTTTAGTCAATAAGACCCGTGCGGAGCACGGGTCAATGGTCTAGTATCAATAATTGGGATTGTGGCTTGGGGCCTGGGAGTGTGCTCCTCCTCGAGGTCTTAGGTTCGATTCTCTCCGGTGCCAATTTAGGTGGGTTAATTTAGCTTCTTCAAAAATAAAAAAATTGGGATTGTGATAAAACAAGTACACGAAAGCCAAATTGTCTTAATTGATTTTTATAATCAAATGCTATGATTCTGCATTATACCCTCCAAAATGCAGCACTCGTTATGGCTAAAACAAGGACTACATTTTATTTATTTTTATATCCTTAGATTGTAAAGGAAAAAATTAAAATTAAAGGGGTATATTTGATTGATATTTAAAATATGTGCTGACATAAGTAAGAAAATAAAGTAATAGAGATATAGACGTACTTCCATGTTGAGGCATATATAGTTTTGATTTGGTGATGTTGTGGATGTTTCGTCTTCACAGGTCTTACACATTTTTATTGGTTAAACATTAAAAACATAACATCATGAGCTGATATGAAAAACCATGTAAAAAGAAAACAACGAAACAAATGTTAAATATGTAACACCCATACTAAACGTATCTAGAAAGTTTAGCATATGCATTAACTTGATACTGGATACATTAAAATTTACAACAATAAATCATCGAATGAATATTATATACAACAAATCACGTTCGTACAACCAACAATATAATACACCTCGTCCATACATAAAGAACACATCCTTGATATCCATGACATCCTGCAGCGGGTACGAACGAGCACTTGCTAAAATATCCATCCGGCTATGAGCTTGCATGCCAAACTATTTATTTGAAACAAATAAAGATTGGGATGATACATAATGTCTCAATGAGTTCTACCTAATCCTAAGCTATAGGTAACCTCGGGGGAAACCTATGGTCACCACGTGTCTACAATACAACCTGACGGTTGATTATACGTGTGTGGTCATGCTTGCCTAGACGGTCGTGCATACTAGATCAGTTGTAGGTTCATCTTGACTTGTCATATAGGTTTTGCTTACATCATACGTGTCATGGCGGTCAAGGGATCCTAGGACCGCTAACTCAAGATACGTTAAACGCATCAAAACTTAACATGCTTATACATGACACGATCCTAAACCGGACGATTGGGGAAACCTAAGATGGTCATCGGTATAACATTCATAACTTGCTCTATTTCATAAAATTGTACATGTCTAACATCATTTCGTAATCATGCATTCATATCATATCATACATAGCCATATTCTTTCATTCATTCATTCATTAGGTTAGATGTTAGCGTTGACCAAACATTGTTATCTTGATTCATTTTATGGAGATCCCCGGGTAGAGTAACCCCGAGTACAATCCCATACATGACCGATGAAAACCTAGCTAAGGCACATCGGACTCCCTCAGTGACGTGCGGGCCTACCTTGCGGAGCGTATCCCGTTCTCCTTGGAGAACCTCTCGTATCCCCCTTGGCGTGGATAACGGAAAGACACGACACCTACATCTTACATTATATCCTCAGTGACGTGCGGGCCCCCTTGCGGAGCTTATTCCGTTCCCTTGGCGAGAACCCCTTGAGATCCCAACCTTGCGTGGATCACAAGAGACACGACACCTACATGTTACATTATAGTCTTGGTCTTATTCATTCATGAAAGGTTAAACCTATACATGCTTACTCATTTACCTCGGATCCTTGATCGATCCGATTAGCGGTAAACTACATACTTGTTCATACTTATTCATATGTGAAAGAATTAAATTATCAATTCACGGATTAACATGCTTGAATATTCATTCTTGTTCATGTGCGAAGAGAATACACTAAACACTTTGCGTCTTAACATACATAGATTTCATGCTTAACATTCTAGTTCTTGACCAACTATGTCGAGGCTCTACATTCATTCCCTTCCTTAGTTCATTGCTACCCGAACAATCATGCTTAAACTCTCTTATGCCATTCTTGATGCATATGTTAATTTGGCCATGATTTTCATTTCAAGAATCGTTTGATTTTATGTGCATTGATTAGATGTTGTTTAGGGGTTATAAAGTTGGAAAACATCGTAAGGAAAGGCTTCGAAATGCACTACGGCCCCTTAACAAGCCAACAAGCCATAAGAATGTGGGAGATGGCAGAACCAACTCACCTATGGCGTGTTGCTGTTCTGGGGAAACTCGCTATAAGCGAGTTTTAGGCTTATGGCGAGTTTCTTCGGGACTGTAGTGCATATTTTGTATTTTTGACCCAAACATCATCCAATCTGATCCTGTAATGCATCATACACATCCAACAACTTATATAACCATCATAAAACATCTTACATGGCAATTTTAACATAAACATAAAAAGATCAAAGGCAAGGGTACTAAAATCATACTTTCCTAAACTTAACATAATTCATGTTTTCTTCATAAGATTGTACAAACCCATATGTAGGTAATCTATCTATAGAACTCACCTTAACATAATCTTGCAATTTCTTCAAGCTCCAAACTTCTTAGCTTCAAACCCTAGCTCCAAGTTCCTCAAATCACACTTCAAAACCACACTAAATCCTCTTCTTCTTGATGTTTCTTGTCCATGAAGCTTCAATGATCCATGCTTGATTACCAATTACATAAAACTTGATTGCTTGAAGATGGAAGGATGGGGGCAGTTTCTAGAGAGAAGGAGGAGAGAATTTCATTTCTCAAAACCTAGAGAGAGAAAGAGCAATTCCAAATGAAATATTTTGGGCCAATTTCACTTAAATACCCTTTTTGTGTAAAAGTACCATTATGCCCTTCGCCTTAAACGTGTTTATACCGACACTAATACTTAACTCGTGCTTGACTGATGTCGTTGATAAACATTCTCCGTCATACTTACTTTCCTTGAACATTTGTCCTCTGGCACGTTTGACTGGTAATATTCCAATACTGACGAGTGGGATATTACAAACAATGTTAAATATGCCAGTCTAAGATAAAGTGCAACTAACAATGTTAATCAATAAAGTGTTCATATTGACTACTTGCAAGATTAAGTATACTCCCTACGATGACTCTCCCACTTTTGATACCTAAAAAGACTTACTTTTGTGGTCCAAACAATTACATATCAGAGACTCACCAAATAAAGTGGATGTGGTTGTAACGCCCTCTTTGTTATTTAATTATTTTTCTTGAAATAGAGTCGAATTATATAATTTATTTAATTATGCTGGTATTTTATTGGGTGGTTTTATTATTTATTAGACTATATTTAGTAGAGAATTGTAATTATTAGAATAAGTAGATTTGGGGGTTGAAATAGAAAGGAGAGAGTTATTGGGCCTAATTAGATTTAAGAAGAGAAGTTAGTATTATAAATAGAGGAGATATTAGGTTGAAAGAGGAACAGATACAAAGACAAGGATTTGGAGAAAACAAGGTTTAGAGAGAAAACAACAAGAGGAGAGAAGAACCAAGAGAGGAGGCTGCCAATCGGTAATTCTAAGGTAAGGGTGAGACTAACATTCAGTATTATTAAGTCTGTAATTCTGATAATTAGATTTAACATGTTGTAGGTTGAGTTTGTGAGAATTTGAGAATTAGGGTTTGAAGTTGTTATAGGTTGTTAGTTGAATAAGAGTCTATCAAATTCATGTCCAGTTGGTGTTCAGTTCATAGAATAATCATAGGTAGAGTTTTCTATCAATTTTAGAATTTGGGTTGATGAAGATTGGGATTTAAGAGTGATTCTTAAGTGAAAAACGTATTGTTAAATTGATTTTTGAACTACTGAAAGCCCAAAATCGGCCACCGAATTGCGAAAACCGGCCACCAATTTCTGATCTGAATTTCCAGGCCCCCGATTTGTCAAAATCGGCCATCGATTTTTCTATCGGGCCAATCTAGAAAACATTCACATTTTTCATCCTTTTCCGTTTTGATTTTGCCTTCGGTGTAAACATGAAATTTTAGATAATTGTGTTAGCTTTCTAATGGTCTTGGTTTGGCTCAAAAATAATTTTTTAGATTTTGAGTTATGATGAAAATACTCCAAGTGGGTCTTAGTAAAACTTTATGAAAATTCGGCATAACTATTTCTAAGTTAAACCAAAACTTATGGATTGTCTCCAAACTTCAAAGCTTGTGTACTATGAGTTTAGTTAAGGTGTTAAGAGTATTTAACCTATGTTGTGATGAGTCTAACTAGTGGTAGGCTGCCTTGAATTGTTGCCTTGCGAAACTTTCGCACGTGTAGTCATGAGACGACCTTGGGGTAGGAATGAAAGTTATTTATGATGTTAGAAGCTGTCCAAAAAGCCTGAATTAAGATGATTAATATTATTAGTAATGTGATGTTGTTAAATATGTACTATATGTATTATTTACGATGTTTATGTTGATGTGGTTCATTCTTTAATGATGATATGATACATAAGAACTGTTATATGCTGCCTATGTTGTTGTTCTGCTGTTGTCGACTATTAATGTCAAAAAGTTGTAAATGTCGGTCTAAGTTGTAAAGTTGTAAGATGTCATCCAAATTATTGGAGTCATATAAGATGTTCATGATGTTCAATATGTTTAAGATGTAATATGTTGAGTCCATGCATACTCATTCAAATTTGAGGGCTTGATGCCCTAGAGCTTTTGCTCAAACATGTTGGGGGCTTGATGCCCTGGAGCCTTTTTACGCTCAAATATGTTAGGGGCTTGATGCCTTGGAGCTTTTTGCTCAAATATCTTGGGAGCTTGATGCCCTAGAGCCTTTTTACGATCAAATATGTTGGGGGCTTGATGCCCTGATTGGTACCACATGCATTTGCATTGTCAAGATGATTTAAGATATTAAGAGTTGCATAGTCGAGTTGAAGTTGCATAGTCGAGTCAAAGTCGTCAAGTTGTTAAAGATTAATTTACGAAGTTGATTATGAAGTTGATGTTGATGATTGATTATGAAGTTGATGTTGATGATTGATTATGAAGTTGATGTCGATGATTAATATGAAGTTGTTTATGATGATGATATGATGTTACATGATTATTGTTATGATATGTGGATGATGTTTATGTTGTTAAATGTAATTGATGAATTATATGCTTAATATCGTTGTTTGTGAAATCTCACCCCTTCTGCTTGAAAATGTTGCTCTTCGTATGGGTAACTTGCAGGTAACCAAGACTAGTTGCGGTCGTGAGTGGACTCCTCACAAGTGTGTGTCTTAGGTGCTCTGATACGTAACAGGATGGGAATTTTGTCATTGTTTTCTGTTCCTTACGTATTACCTTATGAATTTTTCCAAGAGCTATTGTTGAACCAAGATATTATGAGATTTTATGTTGAGGCCCTTGTGCCAAAGATTATGTTCAAGTTGTTGAAACTATTCCGCTGCGAAGTTTAAAATAATTATGTTGTTGGATTTTGAAGGATAAATATTTATTTATTCAGTTTATGATTTTAAGAAAAGAATGTGACATTCCGTTATGATTGAGAAACTCTGATTTTTATTATGAAATTTTTATGTTGGGAAAACGGGGTGTTACGTGGTCATACACAATTGCTGTTACATAATTCAGGTTGAAACCTAACAAAATACAAACAAAAAAAAACAGCAAAATCATCAAAAATAAAACGGCGCCCACACAGCTCCAAATTCATCATTATTTGCCAACTTTTTTGGTTTTGGAGCCGTAACTTCTTTGGTTCTGTAGGTCTCTTTTGGAACACCATTCTTTGAGATCTTATTTTTTTGGAGAGGAAGCTTGATGTTCTTCTTCTTCTTCTTCTTCTTCTTCTTCTTCTTCTTCTTCTTATCAATAGGCTCCCAACACAAGATGGTGCAAAATAGTGCAAAGCCAACCAATAAATATACAACATTATGAAAGCCAGCAGAAGAAAAACTCAGAAAGAAACACAAACTGGAAAGAATGCCAAATAACAAGGCCCCACGCAAAGCAATCTTGTTCATCATCCTTGTATCCTCGAATATGAATCTGAACATCAGTAGGTAAAACCAGAGAGAGAGGGAAAGTAAGGGAGAAGAATAAAAGAGAGATTTTGGCTTGTTTTTCTAGGGTTTTGAATAATGATGATTGTTGTAACAGCCCGATTTTCGCTAGATTTATTTTATTATTTATTTATGTGTGTTATATGTGCTCTTATGTGATTATTTGCCTCTGTGTGTATTTTTGGTCGGGAATTGTAGAATTCGGTGTTAGGAGGGTATAATAGTCATTTTAGACTTAGGGGTATTTTGGTCATTTTGAGGGTAGGGGTAATTTTGTAATTTTCGCTGAGGATTGTTTTAGTGCTTAGTGAGAGTTGTTATTTTACTAAGTTAGTAGAGAGAGTGTAGTAATTATTTTATTACCGGTAGTTGACCGTTGTTATTACCTTTTTCCGTTAAGTGAGTAGTAACATTTTGGGTTAGAATAGAAATGGGTTAGGCCCATTAAGGCATTGTGAGTTGAGCCCAATTAGGTGAGACCAATTTAAACACGTGTGTTAGTAGAGAAATAGGGTTTTTACCAACATTTGCCATTTGGGAAGAGATAGAGGCAAGAGAAGAGAAAGGGGTTTGAAGGAGGAAAGCTAGAGAGAGCTAAAGGAAGGTAGAATTCAAGGGGATTGGAGCTAAAGTGAAGCCCTAGCTTGATTTTGTGAAGAATTAAGGTAATGGGGTTAGTCTTTAATCATAATCACTTAGTTGTAGCTTCTACCCTAATTCTTTACTTAAGTGCTTATTTGAATAATTGATTATTGTGGAATTAATTGGTAAATTCGTTCTTATGTTGTGATGCAATGTTTGGGTATGTAAATTGAATGTTAATTGAGTTGTTGATGATGAAATTACAAGCTTAAATCATGTACATATGTATGCTTTGTGTTTTTCCCAAAAATTGATGATATGAGATGTTGTTGTTGATGAATTGTGATGAATTCGTGATTGGTTGTTGTTGTTGATGTTGTGAGGTGTTGTTGTTGATGTTAGAAACCTAGGGTAATCATAATCTTTGACGTTGTTATGAACTTGTGTTGTTCTTGAGGTTTTCATAAAAAATGGGTTGATAATGAAGAAGTTTGATTTTGATGATGTTGAACGAGTTAAGAAGATTGTTAGAATGGTTAGGATGGTATGATTTTCTGTTTTAATCACTTGGTTTTGGAGAGAAATCATTTTCGGAAGAAAATGGGTTTTTAAGTAAAAGTCATTTTAAGAGCTTTTGCAAAATAAGTCATTTTGGGATGAGTTTGATTAAGTTGTTTTAATGTTGAAATGTCAAGTTTTCAAGTGTGGTTTGTATGGTCTAAGTGTTAGGAATGCATTGGCGAAAACGGAACTGAAATCGGATTCGAAAATAAGATTTTATGCACGAAAACGTAAAAATGCATTTTGTTGTAGTGGTGGAATGACACGACCGTGTGTCTGGATGACACGACCGTGTCAGAGTCTCCTGTAAGGGATGACACGACCGTGTGTCTTGATGACGCGACCTTGTCAGTTCTGCATAATCCCAAAACCTTGTTTTTTTGTATTTATGTGTACTTTTAAGCATACCAATGGATTCCAAACACCTAACCTTATTCAATCAATTTATAATTAAGTTTCTAAGAGTATCATAGCTTGGGTCTAACTTGGTTTTGTTTTGGAAATGAATTGGTTTTGCAAAATGATACCAAGGGACGAACTTTGTGATTTTTATGATTTCGTCGTGTTTGGCCGGTGAAACACCAAGGTATCCTCTACTGCACTCATATGTGGCCTAGAGGTATGCTTAGTTGAGGCATTGGAACTTGTTTACTTGGTTTTGGCTTAAAAGCTCAATTATTTCTAATGTTGTGATTTTGAGAGACGAACTTTGTTGAAAATGGTTCTTTTAAACCGATTACCTTATAAATCTTTCATGAATGGTTTTATATGATTAATTGAGGATAGGTGGATGATTGTTGAAGGTTGAATATGATGTTTATCATAATGTGTTGTATTTTCTCCATTAATTGAATTGTGAGAAATGGTAAGGAGTTGTTGAACTATATGATATAATTGATGTTGATGTATGTTGATAATTATGATGATGATGATGTTGTTGGTTGTTAATGAATATGATGATTATTATGTTGATGATGGTGTGGTGATGGCTCTTAATTGAATTATGATTTGATTGATTGTGTGGACGTAAATACTTTATAATGCAACTGTTGTTGAGTTGATTAATGTAAAAGGAGATGGACTTTTACATTGTTGTTGGTGATATGTTTGTTGGAGTTTTGCATTATTGGGTCTTTACTTGTATGTCCATGCATCATAATCATATTGATTCATATGTTGAAATGTAAAAGGAGATGGACTTTTACATAGGTGAATTGTAAGAGGAGATGGACTCTTACTGTAAGAGGATATGGACTGATGACATGCTGTCATTACGTAATTTTTAGGACTTATTTTGACATTTTGATAGAGTTCTAAGCAACATTAAGTGTCCAGGAGCAGTTAAAAGCAACAAATTTGGAAGAACTGGATTGAAGCCAATCGTACTGCGATTCTCTAATCGCAATGCGATTTCTTGAAGTCAGAGAGCATGTTTTTCAAGAAGCTGGATCGTAATACGATCCAGCCAATCGTGATATGATTTCAAGAAGGGCTTTTAAGGAAATTAGGGTTCAAAGAAGCCATCGTGGTACGATTTGCAAATCGCAATGCGATTATGGGCGATCCAGAAGTTGCCTATTTAAGCCCAACTTACTCTCAAACATAAGGATTACGATTTTGGAGAGCTAAAGTGCGATTTTAACACCCAGAAGGCTGCAGCGGAGAGGATTTCATCATCTCTAACCCAGTTTATGTATGTTTTAATTCTTCCATTGATTATGCTATTTGTAAACTCAATTATGAGTAGCTAAATCTCTTAGAGATTAGGTCGGAGATGAACCTATGTAGCCCTAATTGATCATATGTTGCTGTGAAACTCTATTGTTTATTAATGAATTTCTAGTCTTTATTCAATTCAATTGTTCTTAATGCTTTTTATATCCTGATCAAATATAAACATGATTTTGTGAGATCGAATGACTACTGACCATAGCTTTCGACTTAGACCTAATTGAATTGTTCTGATAAACATGGTTAGTCTAGGAATAGATAATCGTTTGTTAGTGATATTAGGTTAACGTTTATAAAACCTTCAAGGATTATTAGACCACCTAAGGAATTAGGGGCTGTAGTTTAAGAAGAGGGTCCTAACTCAAGGGATTGATTAGGGCTAATTTGTTAACTATCGTGAAACTAGAAAATCATTAGTAATAATAGGTGCAGTAACCAATTAGGGGAAACATAGAGGATTCGAAGACCTGATCTCATCTCTCTCCATATTTTCTTAATCAAATCTTATTCTTTTAATTGATTTCTTAAAATCAAACCAAATCTACTGCCTAGTGGCAAAACAAAATAAACTTTTATATATTCTATTTTTATAACGCAATTGAATTATTGAAGTTAAAAACAGTCCTCGTGGGATCGATATTTTTACTACTTCGATAGTATTTGGTGCACTTGCCAGAGATCTATCAAGTTTTTGGCGCCGTTGCCGGGGACTGTTGAATTATTTCAACAAGGCAATTACGTTATAATTTAGGGTTTTTGCAATTTAATTTTCTGTTTTTAATTTTTATTTTTCTGCTTTCATATTCACTTGATTACTTTGCGTTGTGCAGTGCTACTAAGGTATTTTGCTGTTTATGCGAGGTAAACAGAGCTCAGACGACTTAGAGTACGATCCAGAAATTGAAAGAACTGATAGAGCACTTCGGAAAGCTGTCCGGTCGCAAAGGTTAGCTCAGTCTGTTCCACCGGGTGTTCGAGAACAAATATCGGAGCCACTCTCAACTGAATCTGAAACGATCTCTTCTCCTAAATCTGCAACTATGGAAGGAGAAGGAGTTGTACCACCGAGACCTAAGCTAGGAGACTACGGGTTAGCCACTCATCGCGGTCAACTGACCCATACTTTTCAACCAGCTAACCCTGTAGCTTTCGACATCAAGACAACTGTCCTCAACGGTTTGAGGGACAAGCAATTCGATGGGACTGAAGCTATGAGTCCTCATGAACACTTGAGCCGCTTTGCTGAAACCTGCGAGTTTTGTGTGCAACCAGCCACCGTGACTGAAGCACAAAAGAAACTAAGGCTATTTCCTTTCACCTTGACGGGAAGAGCAAAAGATTGGTTGCTAACAATACCAAACGAGACTGTCCAAACATGGGAAGAATTAGAGCTGAAGTTCTTGGAGAAATATTTCCCTATGTCTAAGTATTGGGACAAGAAGATGGAGATCTCTAACTTCAAGCAAGGAGAAGGTGAATCATTGTATGATGCTTGGGAGCGATTTAACTTAGTTCTTAAGAGATGCCCGAATCATGAGTTCACCGAGAAACAATACCTCCAAATCTTCACTGAGGGGGTAACACCAAATACTAGAATGTTCTTAGATGCTTCCGCGGGAGGTAGTCTCAAGAGCAAAACTGATCATGAAGTCCAAGCTTTAATTGAGAACATGGCTGGAAATGAGTATCGGGCTGAAGCTAAGAAGAAAGAAAGAGGAGTGTTTGGGGTAAGTGAGCAAACTGCTATCCTTGCTAACCAAGCAGCTATGAACAAACAAATCGAAGCTCTAACTAAGGAGTTTCAAGGCTTCACTTTGGCTCATAAGCAACAACAAGTAGCTGCAATCAAATGTGACTTATGTGGTGAAGAACATCCCAATGGTGAATGTGTTCCAGAAGGATCAAGTGAAGAAGCTAACTTCATGGGAGGTTATCAAAGGCAGAATCAATACTACAATTCAGGCATCAATAAGCATCCAAATCTAAGCTACTCAAATAACAATGCTTTGAACTCTCAGATGCTCACTCCTCCTCAACAACAACAAAGGAAGCCATCAGCTCTTGAGGAAACTATGATGAACTTAATGAAGATGACTCAAGGCAACTTTGAAGAGATGAAGAAGAGTCAAGAAGCTGAAAGAAAGAACAATGAAGCTTCTAGGAAGATGCTTGAAACTCAACTGGGGCAATTAGCTAAGCAATTGGCTGAACAAAACAAAGGCGGATTCTCAGGTAACACTAAAGACAACCCTAAGAATGAGTCTTGTAATGCTATTGAATCGAGGAGCAAAAAGGTTTTGACACCTTTAGTTCCAAAAGCTCCAAAGAAGGGTGATGATGTAGTTGAGGTGGAGGAGAATGATGTAGTTGAAAAAAATGATGAGGGTGTAGTTGAAAAAGAAAATGATCATGGAGTAGTTGAAAACGAAAGGAAGAAAAAAATAGAGGGAGAAAAAAGTGAGAAGTTAATTGATGAAGATTCAATCTTGAGGAAGACGAAGAGTCAAATATTGAAGGATGGAGACAAACCACAGGTTATTCCATCATATGTGAAGCTTCCATATCCTCACCTTTCGAAGAAGAAAGAAAAGGATGAAGGTCAATTCAAGAAGTTCATGCAACTTTTCTCACAACTTCAGGTGAATATTCCTTTCGGCGAAGCTCTTGATCAAATGCAGTTATATGCTAAGTTCATGAAAGACTTGTTGACTAAACGAAGGAAGCCTAAGGATGATGAGAACATTGCACTTTCTGAAAATTGTAGTGCTATTCTTCAAAAGAAGCTGCCACCTAAGCTGAAGGATCTTGGTGCTTTTACTATCCCTTGTTCAATTGGACCGGTAGACATTGGAAGAGCTTTATGTGACTTGGGAGCAAGTATAAACCTGATGCCTCTTTCAATAATGAAGAAGCTTAAGTGTGGGGAACCAAAACCAACAAGAATGACCATTACTTTAGCTGATCGGTCAATCTCTTATCCTTTTGGTATACTTGAAGAAATGCTAGTCAAGGTTAATGACTTGGTATTTCCGGTAGATTTTGTGATCTTAGACATGGCTGAAGATGAAGAAATGTCACTCATTCTAGGAAGACCTTTCCTTGCAACGGGTCGTGCTTTGATTGATGTTGAACGTGGAGAGTTAATGTTGAGATTCCATAAGGAGCAGGTAGTTTTCAATATCTTTGAGATCATGAAGCACCAAGATGAAAATCCCAAGTGTTACCGGATTGAGGTTGTTGAAGAAACAGTCGTAGATCATTCTCTTGAATCTCAACCTATTCAACCTATGGAAGGAGAAATTGTTAAGTCTGAAAAAATGGTTGAAGATGTTGGGATGAAAGAGTGTGTTAAGCAACTGGAAGCAAGCACATAAATTAGGCAACAACAATCATCAGGAGACATCCTTGACAACAAGGATGGGGGATTGGAAACTTGGAACCATATGCCTAAGACTACTTTCACTAATCCTTGTGGTGTATTTGCTTATAAGAAGATCCCATTTGGAATGCGTAATGGGCCGGCTACTTTTCAATGGTGTGTGCTTTCAATTCTCTCTGATACTTTAGAAAGAGTTAGGAGGTACTGTGACCAAGGGTTGGCAAGGAACAAGCTTTCTGATGAAACTATGGGGCTGAGGAAGTCTGGTACACAAGAAACCTTAAAAGGTAAAGAACGATAGTTGAAACTGCACCATGAAGGTGGACTCCCAAGCAAGGAAAAGGGAGAAATGTCACAGGATCCTTAGGGGTCGTCATCAGTCAAGCTAGTGACGATAAAGAAGCGCTGGATGGGAGGCAACCCACTGATTTATTTTCAGGTATAATTTATTGCTTTCATCTTTTAAATTTTTCTTTTACAACAAAACACAAAACTGGCAGAGGATTTTCTTTAAAAATTTCAAAAATGTGTGCAAGCCCTGCCAGGAAGATTGTAATGCAATACTGATGTTGCATCACAATCTCCTTTTCAAAGAATAATTATTTTTCAAAAGTAGAAGTCCAGAAAAAAATTTCAAATTTTAAAATATCATCATTCTGACTTCACAAAATCGCATTACGATTGTACAATCGTAATACGATGGTGAAGTCAAACACCTGGACTTTGACTTTTGAAATCGTATTACGATTGGGGTATCGTAATACGATCATTGGAAAAATTTTGCACCCTTTCTGTTTCAGATAAATCGCACTACGATGGGACTAATCGCAATACGATGGGGACAAGAATTTGAAAAGAATAACCGTTACAAACTGCAATCGTATTACGATGGACCAATCGCAGTACGATTCTATCAGGTTCTATAAAAGCCCAGCAGTTGCAAGCACAACCCACTCGACCATTTTCCTAGTGTTACTCTGCCCAAATTTCTCCAGAAAACCCTGACCACGAAATTCATCCATTTTCTACCAATTTTTCATCTTCCTAACACTTCCCAACATCAATTCATTCAACAACCTTCATTTTCATCCACATAATCCAACCAATTCATCCTACCCTTTTCACTAAATCCTCCAACTTTCATCAATGGCACCCAAACAACAACAACCCTCCAAACCATTGACCCGTCAACAATCCAAACCCAAGAAAACAACCACCCAACCTTCATCTAGCCAAAACAAACGCAAACGAACCCCTGTTCCACCATCCAATGTTAACCGTTTCATTTCCGATGATGCTCGTGCATGGTTTGATTACTGCAAGGGTTTCGAGGTTGTAGGGGAGAGGCAATTTGATGTGGTGAATCTCACGAAATACCCCATTTTTGACACAATGCTTCGTGAGAGAGGATGGGAAGAATTGAATAACATGGTACCGGAAGAGAATAACAAGTCTGTTGTGATGGAGTTCTATTCAAACGCTCATTTCATGGAAACGAAATATCAGTCGTATGTGCGAGGGAAGGTCATAGATTTTAGTCCTGATACAATCAACAACTTGCTTGGGTTGGTTGCTCCTGAAGAGTGTGCTGTTCGAAGGTTGGAGAGGGAAGAAAAAAGTTGGGGTGATAATCGATGGGCTGAGTTGCTTGCCCAAATGTGTAGACCAGGGGCGACATGGAAGAAAGCCCGGATGTTGACTTATGCTGAGTTCTTGCCCATTCCAAAGGTGTGGGCCTCTTTTGTTATTCAGACGCTTGAGAGCACATCTTGCTCTTCTGAGATTCCTCTCAAGCGAGTACTCACTGTTTCTGCCATTCTTGATCAACAACAAATTAATGTTGGTGAACTCATCGCCAACAACATTCATATGTTCGCAAAGGGTAGCAAGTCGGTCTATGGGCATGGGAGCATGATTAATTGGCTATGTGAAAAGAAGCTGGTGCAAGAATTTGAGGGTGATTTGCATACTCCGACCACTAAGCCTATCACGGACAAGACTATGGATGTCTTGATGAAGAAATATGCTGAGTATATGCAAAGGAGAAGTGGTGAACCTGAAGCACCACCACCGCAGCAGCCACCACAAATGGAGCATGGAGAGGGTAGTAGTCAGCATGGTTCTTACCCTCCAGTTCATCCTATGGTTCTAGAGTATATGTTCAGTTCTGCTAACTGGATGAATGAGACCTCTGATCTCATGTGGGTTAACCGTCCGAGGTTCTCCGCTGAGTTTGCTGCAGAGGCACAGATACATAGGAGGCCTATCACCGGGTCTTATGAGAGGTTTGACAAGTCTAGGGAGTCTATGGATGCTTACTTTGATCGCCAGGAGCGATATGCTGCTTTCATGAAGAAGGAGATCACTGATGATTTCGAGGCAGGAGAGAAGGCAGATGCTGATGACTTCTTTGATGGGATACCCGGGACTGGTGGTGATGATGATGTGGATATGGGACTGGATCACTGAGGGTCCAGCTTTGCTTGTGTTATTGTTTTGTTGTAATTTCTATTTTCTGTTGAACATTTTTATTTAATTCCGTATTGTTTTTAATTTCTTGTATTGTCAAAGTCCATTGAACTTATTTCCCTATTGTAATTGTTCCTGCACTTGTTTATTATTGACGAATTTGTTTGTTATGTGACCTATTCCAGTTTAGTAACAGTTGTTTGATGAAACAGTATTCCAAAAGTTCTAAAGGAGGAGTGACTTGGTATTTCAAAGGCGAAGTGTACGGCAGTAAAGATAGGTAGTCACAACTCCCAGAAATCTCAGCCATAAGGTTCATTGCCAAATTTTGTTTTTCAATTTACATATATTAGAATATTCCATGCATCTACATTTCTAGAACTTGCGATTTTTCTCTACTGTTGATTGATCTTTGTCATTAGCACACTGAGGCAAAAGTGCTTGGTCCTGTGAGCCTTTTGAAGCCTACCCTAATTATAATTGTTATATATTATCCATTTCTTAGCCAATTTGAGCCGGTAGGATTAGAACTTTTTGTTCGGTGACAAACTACAGTACAAGCCTAGAGACCTTTAGGACTTGTCCCTTAATGTATTTTCTGAGTTAAGGCATTATAGGATGTTGCTAAAGATTAAGTTTGGGGTTGCTATTGGAATTTACAACCAATTAAGTTTGGGGTGGGGGTACTAGAGAATAAGAGAACAAAAATGAAAGAAAAAGAAATTGTCATGCAAAATACACACAAAAATGGTGTATGAAAAAAAATATATGATGAAAATGAAATGATGAAAAGAAAGGGACAAAACACATTGAAAATCCGAGTAACTTCAAACTCGATTGTCCCTACTGTTGAAAATATTCTCTAGTACCTTTACATTGATTGTTGTTTCATAAGGTGAATGAATGATGGATTGAATTTTGTGCTTAACTTTCGTAGGAATGCCTAACTCAAATTTTGTGTAGCCTACTTATCCAAATATATCCCACCTTTCACCTAAGCCCCGTTATAACCCTGAAGACCTCAAAAGTGTGTAATGATATTGACTTTGATTGATATTTAGAAACTTTTCAAGCGTATGGTAATATGTAGACCTGCATGTCGACTGGTAGAACCCTATTTCAAATTGATGCGAGGAGTTGTGAATTGGTGGATGCGAACAAGTCAGACTAGCTCATCTTTAGCTAGAAGGAGAATGAACTTTTGGGTACTATCGTTTTGTCAGGTAACTGTTATTTTACTGTCGTTTGTCACTGTTGCAAGCAAATTCCTTGAGGACAAGGAATGGTTTAAGTTTGGGGTTGTGATGACATGCTGTCATTACGTAATTTTTAGGACTTATTTTGACATTTTGATAGAGTTCTAAGCAACATTAAGTGTCCAGGAGCAGTTAAAAGCAACAAATTTGGAAGAACTGGATTGAAGCCAATCGTACTGCGATTCTCTAATCGCAATGCGATTTCTTGAAGTCAGAGAGCATGTTTTTCAAGAAGCTGGATCGTAATATGATCCAGCCAATCGTGATACGATTTCAAGAAGGGCTTTTAAGGAAATTAGGGTTCAAAGAAGCCATCGTGGTACGATTTGCAAATCGCAATGCGATTATGGGCGATCCAGAAGTTGCCTATTTAAGCCCAACTTACTCTCAAACATAAGGATTACGATTTTGGAGAGCTAAAGTGCGATTTTAACACCCAGAAGGCTGCAGCGGAGTGGATTTCATCATCTCTAACCCAGTTTATGTATGTTTTAATTCTTCCATTGATTATGCTATTTGTAAACTCAATTATGAGTAGCTAAATCTCTTAGAGATTAGGTCGGAGATGAACCTATGTAACCCTAATTGATCATATGTTGCTGTGAAACTCTATTGTTTATTAATGAATTTCTAGTCTTTATTCAATTCAATTGTTCTTAATGCTTTTTATATCCTGATCAAATATAAACATGATTTTGTGAGATCGAATGACTACTGACCATAGCTTTCGACTTAGACCTAATTGAATTGTTCTGATAAACATGGTTAGTCTAAGAATAGATAATCGTTTGTTAGTGATATTAGGTTAACGTTCATAAAACCTTCAAGGATTATTAGACCACCTAAGGAATTAGGGGCTGTAGTTTAAGAAGAGGGTCCTAACTCAAGGGATTGATTAGGGCTAATTTGTTAACTATCGTGAAACTAGAAAATCATTAGTAATAATAGGTGCAGTAACCAATTAGGAGAAACATAGAGGATTCGAAGACCTGATCTCATCTCTCTCCATATTTTCTTAATCAAATCTTATTCTTTTAATTGATTTCTTAAAATCAAACCAAATCTACTGCCTAGTGGCAAAACAAAATAAACTTTTATATATTCTATCTTTATAACGCAATTGAATTATTGAAGTTAAAAACAGTCCTCGTGGGATCAATATTTTTACTACTTCGATAGTATTTGGTGCACTTGCTAGAGATCTATCATGGACTCTTACATATGATGTTTTTGTTGCATCATGGGTGACGACCTTGAGTAGATTTGGTACCACATGCATATATGTGTCTAGTATAGGCGCATATCATTTGGCATGAGTCTTAAGTGTTGTATGTGAATGGTGATTGTTGATGATAAGTGTGTTCGATGAATACATGTCTGTGACATTGGAATTGAATAGTTGATTTAATTGTGTCATAATTGAATATGTGACTTGATGAATTTGTGTATTGGTGAGATTTGGTGAATGTCGTGATTGTGTGGATTGGTGTATATGTACGTGGGTGGATTTTGTTGTTGGTTGTGAATAATTGAACTATGTTCTAATTGCATGTTTTACTTGCTTGTGCTTATACACTTGGTGAACTTATTTGATGATAGATACTTTGATAATAATGATGAAGTGAGAATTGTATATGTGTGTATATATATATATATATATATATATATATATATATATATATGATGCGGTGATTCCTTTGATAATGATGATTGCTCGCTTATAACTTGAAATGATGGATTGTACTTGTTGAATTAAGCATGCTAGATGAGTAATGAGGTGAGTAATGTTTTCATTGATTGATCTTGATAAATGATGAGCTTTTGTTGATGACTTGATTAAATATGTCTGTTATGCTATGATAATAATGTGATAGCTTGAAGTGCAAGTGAAGAGGGATAATCATGTGATACTAGTATTCTAGGAGGGATGGTTATGTATATGTGATATGTATGAATCCTTGAATTCTTATGTTTTCATATGTTGATTATGATTAATGTAATGCTTACCCCCAGTGGTTTCGACTGCCTACCTGTCTGTATGGATCGGTAGACGTTGTGCAGGATTAGTTGCTTGGTGAGTTACTTGCTGGATGTTTGGATGACGAGAGCTTTCTCCGTTATCATTTTGGCGTCATAGTTAGGGCTCTGATTAGGTCGAGTCGGTGTCATTTTACTTTTGTTGGATTTCATTTATTTTGAGGTGTACTCATTGTTGAGATTTGGAGAATTTTTATGTTGATGTTATTTGACCATGGCATATATATTTTTGGAGATGTATGAAATATATTCCGATGTGACTGTTGAGATATTATTATATATGCATGTTGGTTGTTGTTTAGATGAGACGTAGCGTCTATTTCTTGAATATTTGTTATATTCGCGTGTTTTATCGCTTTAATAGAAATAGGGCGTTACAAGTTGGTATCAGAGCCATCGTCAGTCTTGTCCGGACTAGCATTCGTTGAATTTCCTGTTTGTATGCGACATGTACGGGAGTACTGTCGGTACTTGTTGTGTTGTTCCGTTTTTTTTTTTGTGGGTTTGAGCGTAGTGGGGTAGTAGCAGGTTGCTTCAGGTGTGTTACTCTAGCAAGGGAAGGTATATTTGGCTGCGGAACCTCAGTTGGTTATGGTCTGCGTTAAGGTTCTAGTTGTCTTTGAATTGGATCTTGTGTGTCTTCTGTTGGAACATATGGACGTGATTTTTGGTATGGATTGGATGTTATCTGATCGTACCTGATCAGAAGGAGACTGCCGGTGCTTTGAATGCGGTGGTTGTGACGGTGGTGGAATGCGTCAGAATGCTTCTTGGAGCGGATGGGGGTGTGTACCTGCAGGCACTCTGACGCTCAAGTCAGTAGAGATCAGAGAGTGAGGGTTTTAGAGGAAGAAAGATTTCTACCATGGGGACTGCGGTGAGTCCCCTATTTATAGAGGTGGAGAGCTGCAGAGCCGTTGAGGAGGCACACCTGGCTCTGGCGGTTACGAAATCGTGGGAAGTGTAACCGGCAGAGATTTAATTGCGGGAACGTGCACAACGTGCAAGAGAGACGTTGGGGTTCGTTTGAACCGGTCTCTTTGCTTCGTGCACCCCCTTCAGGCGAGGGGGTATGTTGTGAGCAATAATGCCAAACATGGAGTTTTGGCTTTGAATGATATTGGGCCTAAGTAAATGGGCCCAGAATCCTTTTGTCCGGTCTAGAGCAGTAGCCCCCCAAGTCGTTGCTCTTGATAAAGAGTGGTGACTTTAGTGCAGGCGTTTTGCTCGTCAGGAGCCGACCTCAAGAGGAATTTAGTTGGTATGTATCCCCGTGCAAGAGGAAGAAATGGATCTCGTTAGCGGTCTTATACATGCCTTGACTTGGAGAATCATTTGTGAGGCGGACTGAGAATGCTGAGACTTTGGACCAGATAGGCTCGCCTGTCTCGAAGCGTTTGTTCCCCCTCTAACGATGTAAGTTTGCCTGTCAATGTGGCGGAGTCCGGCATATGTATGTCCGGCGGTAAGATCGGATGGAAAGATTCTCTCGTCAGGAAGTTTGGTCGGATGTCATTCTGTAATTAATGCCAACGTCTCGAGGAAGAAGTTGAGGGGACCAGACCTTTGGTTTCTGAGTGACACGTGTGCAAACTGTTAGTAGCACTTGAGTCTCTATAGTTTCCAGCGTGTTCTCGGGTTGTATTTCCGAGGCGTCATCATCACCGTTGATTGGATCCTGACGTTTGGAGAATGTAGTGAAGAATCATAGCCCTTGGATGAAAGGGTATGATTGAATCTGGACCGTCGAAGCAGCGCTTTAGATGAGGAGTAGCGAGTGAAGGGATGCACCGGATAGACTTTGTGACTTTTGGGTGGTTTGTGCAACGAGTATAAATAGTTCCACTGTTGTTTTGGAGAGTCATTGCATTTTCGAATTTCTCAGAGACTTAGAGATTTCCACAGTTTCCAAAGGTAAAGTTCTTCCGAGTTTTCGCATCCCCACCGCAACTTCAATCTCTTCTTCTTCTTCTCAAGTAGAGTTCTGTGACTCGTTTATTTTACTTCTGTATTTTAGTTTCTGTTCTTCTTTTAGAAACTGTAGGAATGCATGCTTCTAGGGCAGAAATAGTTTGACTCGGTGGTTTCCGCCGTTGGTTTAGGCGTTTGCCACCGTGCATCAAAGAGTTTTGTAGATATGCTGTCTGTTTTCTGCTTAGTGTTTAGAAAAACATTGGCGACAGGCTTACGCTTCTAGGGTTAGGGTTAGCCGTAGCGTAGGCTTTTTTATCGCTTTAGAGTGCCCCTAGACCTTCTAGAGTTTTTCCTTGTGATTGAACCCTTTAGTTTTGGAGAAGATGATAGTGACCTTCTCCATGTTTTCCTCCTTCCAGGTTTGATCGAGGTGATAAACTTAAGAGGGGACAAAGGAGCAATGTCCGCTGATCCTTTGATAAGGGGGGAGATCTTAGGAGCGGCATCCCAATTTGCGGTAGACGGCGCTGGGGTAGTTCCACGCTGCCCAATAGGGAGGAAAGAAGATTGGGAGATCCTTCTCCCCAAAACTGCGGACCGAATATGCTCGCATTTTCCGAGAGATCGTTTCCCCATGTATGAAGCGACTTTTAAGGAAGTGGGTTTTAGGCTTCCCTTTTCCTCTTTCCAAATCAGTGTTCTGGAGTGGTTGGAAGTATGTCCTTCCCAGTTGAGACCTGATTGTTTCGCCTATACGATGGCTTTCGAATCGGTGTGTCGTTACCTTTAGTTTCCCGTCTCCAAAGACCTCTTCTTTGCTATCTTTGCTGTCCGACGAAACTTGGACAAAGAAGGCGGCTGCGGCTGGGTGTCGTTCCATCAGCGTACCTCTCTCTTTGAGGTTTTTGGCACTGGTGTTGCCAATTTCCATGAGAGGTTCTTCCTGGTGAGGCCTCGAACGAAAACAACCCTTCAAAGTGTTCTGAAGATTGTCGATCGACCCCGGGGGGAGGGCGGTGTCGCGCCTGTGCGTGTCCCTCGAATCTGTTTTAGTTGGAGTCGCGACCATCTGAAGCATGAGCACACCATGTATAGGATTAGCTATGACAAGTTGACCGAGCGGAACAAGGATAGTTTCGCCAAACTAGTGAGGCTTGTGAACTCTTTCTCTCGATCGGTGGTGGTCGATGATGGCGGCGATCCGGTGATGGATTTGCGAGGGAACCCAGTTACCAAACCCCGATTGATTGATTCTCGTTCTTTGGTATTCTCCAAGGATCCCTTGACTCTTCTGGGTATGTTGGTGTTGTGCTTTCTTTTACTTTTCCATCTGCTTTTTCTGTCTCAATGATTGATCCTTGTTTTTCACGTGCAGGAAAGATGTCTCATATCCGTTCCCTGGTGAATAAGGCCAACCAGAAAGTCGTCGGGCAAGGTAGTGGTAGCAGGCAGAGAGATGTGCAGCGGGGGAGGACCGCAGACGCTTGGTTCCCTGTCCG
This sequence comes from Medicago sativa, assembly GCF_051527215.1. Lineage (NCBI taxonomy): Eukaryota > Viridiplantae > Streptophyta > Magnoliopsida > Fabales > Fabaceae > Medicago > Medicago sativa. The sequence continues at coordinate 36,209,083 of NC_140751.1, forward strand.
TTTGACTAATGACCAAGGGGAGGAAGAGGACTACTGCTCTGGACAAAGGTAAGCAAGTCCAGGTGCAGGAGGTAGCTCCTTCTCGAAGTGTCCCTTCTACTGACGAAGGCTTGTTCCAACTTCCGAAGGTGTGGTCCCAGTCGGATCACTTTGGTCCTCAAGCTTCACTGTACCTTGGCGATTCTGAGTTGAAGGCCATTCGTGACTTGGGACCTGCTGGTCGAGCCCGTGTCGTGACCGATGGGGTCGTTGCCGGAGGTGGCTGCCATGAAAGCGAGCGCTTCTGAGAACGACAAGCTGATTGCATTCTTGAAGGAGAAAGCAGATATGGGATCCCGCTGCCGTCGTGAGCTGACTGAGGTTCATGCCAAGTACGCTGCAGAGAAAAGAGCCCTGGAGGATGCTCTCCGTGATGCCACCCAGCCAGGCGAAGATGAGACCGAGGACACGGCGGTGTTGGCTCGTCCCGCGTTGGTCTACAGGCTAGAGGAGTTGGAGAGGAATCTTGTAGGCGCTGCGCGTCATGGTTTCGAGAATGCTGTAGAACAACTCAAGGTGGTGAACCCCGGTGTGCAGCTCTGTGAGGACGGGCTTAACTTCTTGAAGTATGTGCGGGATGGTGAAATTGTTGATCAGGATGATGATGGGCATGTCAGAAAAGCCCGGGCTTTATGTTGCCCTGTAATATATTTTTTGCTTTAGCTTGACTGGCCTTCGTGCCTCTGACATTATACGGCCCTTTGTGGCTTGTATGCTTTCTTGCTTCTTTAAACACCTGTTTCTGAAATGCATGATTTACTTTCCAGTGTGATGTTTTGAATTTTGCATGCTCGTTGTGTGAGGCTTTCTATACTATTTGAAGTATTTGTTTGAGAGTGAATTATCTATCTATCTTGTATGTTTGATAAATTGCGATAATTCGTATGCTCTTAGCTACTGTCGAGGGAGAACTATCTATTTGCCTTATATTTTTGGCAGATTGCAATAATTCGTGCGCTCTTAGCTGCTGTTCGAGAGCGAATTATCTACCTGCCTTATGTTTTTGACAGATTGCAATAGTTCGTGCGCTCTTAGTTGTTCAAATTAGGAACTTGTCTGTTTTCGGATTGCGAAGCTCTTTAAGTTGAGTGTGGCGGGATGGGCTACCCCCCGCAGTCATTATTTCGACGAAGTGACTTAATGACTGGAGAGTCTTGCATGCCCGCCCAACGTTTTGTGGCTTTGACTTGATGAAATCAAAGTTGTGCCTTTTGCTTTCCAGGTAATAGTTTACTTTGCTTGGAAAGTTTTTACCTTTGCGTAGCTTTTGCAAGGAAGAGCTCAGGCCGGAAGTTTTCTAACTGTTTACGCGGAGTATTAGTTAGAAGTATTTGCACATCCAAGAGATTGTTTATCTGAATGTGTGTCCAAAGTAATGGACGTGTAACAGCGGATGAACGAGAGAAATTTTTTCTGAGTTCCCTCCGCCGAGGCGTGAAACACCCATCGCGAGCTGGGGTTCTACCTAACATGCCGAGCAGTGATGTCGCAGCGGTAAGCGTACATACTGAGGAGTAAGAGAATTTGTTATGTAAAATCCTCTCATCCTTTTTCTTTTTGGATTCGGAGTGGCACGACTTTCCTCTTCCGTTTATTTGCTCGACGGGGAGCGATGAGTTCGTTGTATCGAACTAAGTACGTACATTAGAGCGAGTTGGCGTTGTTTGCCATCTAAGTGTAGTACTTTTTGAGTTTTTTCTGCATTCCAAGTCCTTGGAATTGCATTTTGATGGAGGTCTTCGAGTCCGTAAGCTCCTGTCCCGGTCTTCATCCAGATCCTGAAGGGGCCGTCCCAGTTGGCGGCGAGCTTCCCTTCTTCGGAATCCTTCTGGTTTCGCCGGAGGACGAGGTCGCCTACTTCGAATTCTCTTTTGATGACTTTCTTGCTGTGGCGAGCAGCTATTTTCTGTGCTGCCTCTCGCAAGGTTTCCCCTATCCTGACTTCGTCGACGAATTCGAGCTCTTCACGTAGATTTGCCGTGTTGGCCGGGAAGTCAGTGCTGGCGTCCGTACGCCATGTGAGTTCGGTTAGCTCAATGGGTAAGACCGCTTCTGTCCCGTACGTGAGTCGAAAAGGTGACTCGCCAGTTGTGGAATGGGGAGTAGTTCTGTAGGCCCAGAGGACTGCGTGTAATTCCTCCGCCCATTGTGTTTTGGCCGCTTCTAGCCTCCTTCGTATTCCTCGCAGAACTACCCTGTTTGCAGCCTTGGCGAGGCCGTTGGCTTGAGGGTGTTTGACGGAGGTGAAGCTTTGCCTGATGCCGATATTCCTTAGGTAATCCTGGAACCGTTGGTCCGTGAACTGTGTACCATTGTCAGATATCACTAATGCTGGCACTCCGAATCTTGCTAAGATGTTTCTCTTGAAGAAGCGGAGTACGTTTTTAGCTGTGATTTTGGCCAATGGTTTTGCTTCGATCCATTTGGTCGAGTAGTCGATTGCGACGACCAGATATTTTAGTTGCCCAGAGGCTTTGGGGAACGGTCCCAGAAGGTCGATTCCCCACCATGCGAAAGGCCAAGGTGAGACCAAGGATGTTAGCTCAGCAGGAGGTGCTAGGTGCATGTCCCCGTGTCGCTGGCATTTATCGCAGAGGTTCACGTAGTCTTGGGCGTCTTTCAGCATGGTAGGCCAGTAGTATCCTGCTCGTAGGGCCTTTTTCGCGAGAGCTTGTGCACCAAGGTGTTGTCCGCAGATGCCGTCGTGGATGTCGGCGAGGACTTCTTGGGTCTCATTGGGTCCTAGGCACTTGATTAGCGGAATGTTGAAACCTCTTTTGTACAAGGTTCCTTCCACCAACGTGAATGAGCAGGCCCTCCGTTTCAACCTTGTCTGTTCTTGCGGATCGGTCGGGAGCTCACCATTCTCTATGTATCGAGAGATGGGTCCCCTCCAATCTTCCATTCCGATGATCGAGTTGACCTCTTGGTGCAGAGTTCCCATGTTCTGGATGCTTGGCTCGCCGTGGACCTCTTGTATTACTGTTTTGTTTCCGTTCGCAGTTCGCGTACTTGCGAGTTTTGAAAGAATGTCTGCCCGAGTATTCTGTTCGCGGGGAACGTGAATTACTTCTACGGCGTCGAATTCTTTCATTTTCTCTAGTACTAACTGGACGTACTTTTGGAGGTGGTCTTCTTTTACCTGGAACTCTCCCGTGACTTGGGAAGCCACTAGTTGCGAGTCGGTAAAGATTTTCACCTTTTTGGCCCCCATGTCTTTGGCAGTTCGCAAGCCAGCCAGGAAGGCTTCATGCTTTGCAGTGTTATTGGTAACAGGAAAAGACAAAGCGAGGGAAATTTCGACAACGATACCTTTGTTGTCTTCGATGATTATTCCCGCTCCACTTCCTTTGGCGTTAGATGACCCATCTACGAAGACGGTCCATTCTTCGGGGCTTTCCACAGCTGGGAAAGTCATTTCGGCGAGGAAGTCGGCGAACACCTGAGCCTTTAGTGCCTTTCTGGATTCGTAATGAATGTCGAACTCAGATAGCTCGAGTGACCATTTCATCATCCGACCAGCCACGTCTGGACGACCTAGGATCTGCCTAATGGGTTGGTCCGTCCGGACTACCACCGTGTGCGCTAGGAAGTACTGCCTTAGTCTCTGGCTGCGGTGAGAAGTGCGAGGGCCACCTTTTCGATCCTTTGGTACCTTGTCTCAGGTCCCAACAATGCTTTGCTGGTGAAGTATACTGGTTTCTGCCCCTCCGCCGTTTCTCTGATCAGGACGGCGCTTACCGCGTCAGAGGAAACGGAGAGTTATAGGTACAGTACTTCACCTTGATCTGGTCGTGATAGCACTGGTGGCGCAGAGAGCGTTTCTTTGAGGTGTTGCAAGGCAGTTTCGCACTCGTCTGTCCATTCGAACTTCGTTTCTTTCCTCAAGAGTTTGAAGAAAGGAAGTGCGTGTTGAGCGGACTTGACCACAAACCTAGAGAGAGCGGTCATCATTCCGTTGAGTGTTTGGATGCACTTTTTGGAGTGGGGTGTCGGAAGCTCAGTAAATGCGCGGCATTTGTTTGGATTTGCTTCAATTCCTCTTTCTATAAGATAGAAACCGAGGAATTTACACGCTTGGACTCCGAAGGTGCATTTTTCTAGGTTGAGTCTCATGTTGTATTTCCGAGTTTGCTCGAACACTCTTCTGAGATGAGCGGCATGATCCACCTCTTGTTGTAAACTCTAGAATGTCGCCCATGTAAACCTCTAGAATGTCGCCCAGAAGTGCCTTGTCGTAAACTCTGTTCATCATCCGTTGATAAGTAGCCCCCGCGTTTCGTAGACCAAAGGGCATTACGTTGTAGTAATAGTTCCCTGATTCAGTCATGAAGGCTGTTTTCATTTTATCTTCTTCAGCCATGGGTATCTGATTGTACCCAGAATAGGCGTCCATGAAGGATAAAAGGTTATAGCCAGAGGAATTATCACCGAGTTTGTCGATGTTAGGAAGAGGATATGCGCCTTTAGGGCAGGCCCTATTAAGATCGATATAGTCGACACACATACGCCATTTTCCATTAAATTTTTTGACAAGTACAACATTGGAGAGCTAGGTAGTGTATTTGGCATCGGAAATAAACTTTGCCTCTAGGAGGTTTTTTACAGCTTTTTCTGCAGCCTCTGACTTTTCAGGAGACTGCTTCCTACGACGCTGGGCTACAGCGCTAACTCTGGGATCCACTGTCAGTTGGTGACAAGCGACGCTAGGGTGGATTCCGGGCATGTCAGCTGCACTCCAGGCGAACAGGTCAGCGTTTTCTCAGAGGCAGGCGACCAGCTGGTTCTTGACCAGATCGGGGAGATCCTTGCCAATCTTGAAGTTCTTCGAGGGGTCATTGCCGAACGGGACCAGCTCAAATTCACCATCGGGAACAGGTCGAAGAAGTTTCGCGTTGAGCGGATCCTTCTTCTCCCGTTTTTGCTCCTTCAGGTCTTCCTTGGTGAACCTGGGGTCAAGTTCGACCAAGTTGGCGTCCAGGGTACTCGCAACAGCTTTCTCTTTGTCCCCGACAGATTTACTGGGTTGGGAAACCGAGTTCTGGGTCTTATTAGCTTAGAGGAAACATCTTCTAGCAGCTTCGATGTCTCCGCTGAGAGAGGCGATGATGCCGTCTTTTGCATGGTACTTCAACTTCAGATGAGCGGTTGAACATGCGGCCCCCAGCTGGGCTAACCAGGTCCTCCCTATAATGCAGTTATAGAGAGAAGGGCAGTCGATCACCAAGAATGGGATCTTTATTGTCTTTTTGGCCTCCTCATCGCCGAAGGTGACCAGTAGCTCTACGTACCCCCATGGTTGAGTGGATGAGCCGTTGAAGCCATAGAGTTCATCCCCAACGTAGGGAGAAAGGTTTTTCTCTGTCAGTTGGAGAGTTCTGAGCAGGCTGGTGTACATGATGTCGTATGAGGCCCCTGTGTCTATCAGGACTCGTTGGACATCTGCATTGGCCATTGATGCTAGCACGAGCAAAGGAATGGCTGAATTTGAAGCTCCACCAGGCAGTTTGGAGTCGTAGAATGCCAAAGGTGGCCTTCCTACTCGAGTGGAGGGGGCCATGGCATTGACTTCCATGAGTTCCTGGAATTTTCTCTTCATGCTGCCCATGGAAATGTTCAGCGTTCCTCCAGTGATGATGTTAGCGGTAGGGAACTGCTCCCAGGTGCATGAGTAGGGGGTGATTTCCACGTTATCAGGGAAATCACCAAGATGTTCCACGGACATGGCGATGGTCCTTCCGGGCTCAGATGCGTCGCCTATAAGTTCGACGACCTTCCGTTCTGCTTCCGGATTTTTGACGTACTGCTTGAGTCGACCCCTTTGGATGAGGAGTTTGATGTCGTCCTTCAGATGGATGCAGTCGTCGGTGGTGTGTCCGTGGCACTTGTGGAATCGACAGTATTTTGTTTTGTCGACTCCCTTCCTCTCCTGAGATGGAGTCTTTGGCGGCTTGATGCCGACTTCTGCTACATCGATCTCAGCGAGGATTTTCTCCCTTAACATAGCCAGTGGAGTGTACTCGGTGAAGTGACCGTTTGGTCTCTTGCTTTCGCGAGCAGCTTTGCCTTCCCTCTTTTTCTCATGGAAGGGCTTTTTGGAGGATTCAGCAGCAGGTTCCTCCTTCCTGACTTTGTTGAGGTTGTCCGCGTACAAAGCCTCTTCGTAGGCGATATAGATCTTGGCGATCGCTAGGAACTCGTTGAGAGTCCTTGGGTGATCCAGGAGGACAGCTTTCTTGACGTCCGTCTCGTCGCTTAGGCCTTTGGCAATGAGGTACATCTTCATTGTCTCATTTGCGCCCCGGACCTGGACAGCTTCTTTGTTGAACCTCTCGATGTAGTCTCACAGAGGTTCGCTTCTTCCTTGGACGATGGCTTCCATGGAAGCCACCGTTTTTGGTTGCGTCCTTGACGCGATGAAATGGGTGGTGAACTCGTTGCAGAGGTCGCTCCAAGAGTCGATGGAGTTTCTCCTCAAGTTCTTGAACCACGTAACGGCTCCTCGCCTCAGAGTAGTGACGAAGAGCTTGCATTTAACGGCGCCCCGCACCGATCGGTAAGTGAGAACTGCTTAGATGTTCTCAATGTGCTCATCCGGATCGGTAGTCCCGTCGTATGAGTCCATTTGCGGCGACTTTTCCAGTCCGTGAGGGATAGGAGCTTCCCGGATAAGCCATGTGAACGGACCGTAAGCATTACGATCTGTTCGGGTATCACGAGTGTCCAAAGAACTAGAAGGTGACCGTGAGCGCCCGTTGCATCTGGGCGGAGATCTCCTGGGTGGAGTTCAACGCAGAGGGGATCTTCACGACGGGACCCTTCTGGGATGGGATCTCCGTGGTGGAGACCGTCGGGGGGACCTTCTTGTTGACCTCCGGGAGTAGGATGGAGATCCGATGCTCGCCGAATGTCGAGGGGATCTGGAACGTGACCGGCTGGGGCTCCCTCCTCTTCTGTTACATATTGGGGAGAGAGATCGCCAGGCTTGGACGGTTGGACGTGCTTGCTCCAGATCCATCAGTCGGCGGTTCTGGTCCTCGATTAACGACGTTTGTCGTTGAACCGTGCGGATCAGGTTGCTGATGAGTACGCCGATTGATGCTGCGTCTTCTGGCGTCTCTGTAGGGCGGATGGGACCTAGCAGAGGCCTTTGTTGGATAGAAAGTACCTGGGTTGGGTCCTCCCTAGGTGTATCCACAGGTGAAGGTGAGGATGTTACGCCATCCTGTTGAGGAATGCGCACCTCACTTCGTAGCTGGGATTTGGCACCGTTGGCAGCCATTGTAGTTTTTTGTGAAAAGCTTTGGTTTTTAGGGATAAAAACAGGGAAGCTTGTATTTTTCCCACAGACGGCGCCACTGATCGTACCTGATCAGAAGGAGAGTGCCGGTGCTTTGAATGCGGTGGTTGTGACGGTGGTGGAATGCGTCAGAATGCTTCTTGGAGCGGATGGGGGGTGTGCACCTGCAGGCACTCCGACACTCAAGTCAGTAGAGATCAGTGAGTAAGGGTTTTAGAGGAAGAAAGATTTCTACCTTGGGGACTGCGGTGAGTCCCCTATTTATAGAGGTGGGGAGAGCTGCAGAGCCGTTGAGGAGGCACACCTGGCTCTGGCGGTTACGAAATCGTGGGAAGTGTAACCGCCATAGATTTAATTGCGGGAACGTGCACAACGTGCAAGAGAGACGTTGGGGTTTGTTTGAACCGGTCTCTTTGCTTCGTGCACCCCCTTCAGGCGAGGGGGTATGTTGTGAGCAATAATGTCAAACGTGGAGTTTGGGCTTTGAATGATATTGGGCCTAAGTAAATGGTCCCAGAATCCTTTTGTCCGGTCCAGAACATTATCTTTTGGTGTTAACATTAATTGTTTGACCAAGAGTGTAACGTTTTCTAAGTCGGTAGTTGAGGAAGATGGAAAGTTCTTGACTACGGAGCAATTGAAGAAGTTTTTGGATGGTGAAGCTAGTGTGTTCATGATGTTTGCTTCCTTGAAGGAAGGTAGTGAGAAAGGAGTTGGTGATTTACTGGTAGTGCAAGAGTTTCCAGAAGTTTTTCCGGACGACATTACCGAGTTACCGCCGGAGAGGGAAGTTGAGTTTGCAATTGATTTGGTACCAGGAACGAGTTTTATTTCGATTGCGCCATATCGGATGTCTGCATCAGAGTTGGGTGAATTGAAGAAGCAGTTGGAAGAGTTGCTCGAGAAGCAGTTTATTAGGCCGAGTGTTTCTCCGTGGGGTGCTCCAGTGTTGTTGGTTAAAAAGAAAGATGGAAGCATGAGGTTGTGCGTGGATTATCGGCAGTTGAACAACGTGACGATTAAGAATCGGTATCCGCTTCCGAGGATTGATGATTTGATGGATCGATTGGTTGGTGCGAAAGTGTTCAGCAAGACTGATTTGAGATCAGGATATCATTAGATTAGGGTAAAGGCGGAGGATATATCCAAAACTGCGTTCCGAATGAGGTATGCTATGAGTATTCTGTGATGCCATTTGGAGTGTCTAATGCACCAGGTGTCTTCATGGAATATATGAATAGAATATTTCATCCTTTTCTGGACCGTTTTGTGGTGGTGTTTATCGATGATATTTTGGTGTATTCTAAGTCAGAAGAAGAGCATGCCGAGCATTTGAGGATTGTGTTGGGTGTTTTAAAGGAGAAGAAGTTGTTTGCTAAGTTGTCGAAGTGTGAGTTCTGGTTGCGGGAAGTGAGTTTCCTTGGTCATGTGATTTCTAAAGGTGGTATTGTCGTGGATCCGTCGAAAGTTGATGCAGTGTTGCAGTGGGAATCACCTAAGTCTGTTTTTGAAGTGAGAAGCTTCCTTGGATTAGCAGGTTATTATCGGAGGTTCATTGAGGGATTCTCTAAGTTGGCGTTGCCATTGACGCAGTTGACTCGGAAAGGAGAAGCTTATGTTTGGGATGCTAAGTGTGAGAAGAGTTTCTAAGAGTTGAAGAAGAGGTTGACTTCAGCTCTAGTGTTGATTTTTCCGAATCCGAAGGAATCGTTTGTTGTTTATTGTGATGCTTCTAAGATGGGTCTTGGTGGTGTGCTTATGCAGAATCGTCAGGTTGTGGCTTATGCATCGAGGCAGTGAAGGTGCATGAGAAGAATTATCCGACTCATGATTTGGAATTGGCAGCAGTTGTGTATGTGTTAAAGATTTGGAGGCATTATCTGTATGGTTCTAAGTTTGAGGTGTTCAGTGATCATAAGAGTTTGAAGTATTTGTTTGATCAGAAGGAGTTGAATATGAGGCAGAGAAGATGGTTGGGGTATCTTAAGGATTTTGATTTTCAGCTGATTTATCATCCCGGAAAGGTGAATGTTATTGCTGATGCTTTGAGTAGGAAGTCGTTTCATATGTCTGCTTTGATGGTTAAAGAGTTGGAGTTGATTGAGCAGTTTCGAGATTTGAGTTTGGTTAGTGAGTTGACACTGGAGGGTGTGAGATTGGGAATGTTGAAGCTGACGAGTAATATTTTGGAAGAGATTAAGAATGGTCAGAAGGAAGATTTGGAACTTGTAGACCGTGTGGTGTTGGTTAATCAAGGTAAAGGTGGAGACTTCAGATTGGATGAGAACGGTGTTTTGATGTTTCATGATCGTGTTTGTGTACCAGATGTTCTTGAGCTTAAGAGACAAATTTTGGAAGAAGGTCACAGAAGTGGTTTGAGTATTCATCCAGGAGCGACTAAGATGTATCAAGATTTGAAGAGGTTGTTTTGGTGGCCTAGAATGAAAAAGGAGATCGCGGAATTTGTGTGTGCTTGTTTGGTTTCTCAGAAGTCTAAGATTGAACATCAGAGGCCGTCAGGTTTGATGCAACCGTTGTTCGTGCCAGAGTGGAAGTGGGATAGTATCTCTATGGATTTTGTTGGAGCTTTGCGGAAGACTGCGAAGGGTTTTGATTCGATTTGGGTGATTGTTGATTGGTTGACAAAGTCGGCACATTTTGTTCCTATCAAGACCAGTATGTCTGTGCCGAAGTTGGCTGAGATCTACATTGAGCAGATTGTTAGATTGCATGGTATTCCTTCCAGTATTGTGTCGGATCGGGATCCGAGGTTTACTTCTAAGTTTTGGGAGAGTTTGCAAGTTGCTTTGGGAACTAAGTTGAGGTTGAGTTCTGCTTATCATCCCCAGACTGATGGTCAGACGAAGATGACTATTCAGAGTTTGGAAGATTTGTTGTGTTGGAACAAGGTGTCAGTTGGGTCGAATGTTTACCGTTGATTGAGTTTACTTACAACAACAATTTTCATTCTAGTATCGAAATGGCACCGTTTGAGGCTTTGTATGGCCGGAGGTGTAGGACGCCGTTGTGTTGGTATGAGTCAGGTGAAAGTGCTTTGTTAGGATCGGAAGTTGTGCAAAAGACTACGGAAAAGGTTAAGATGATTCAAGAGAAGATGAGAGCGTCCCAGAGTAGGCAGAAGAGTTATCATCATAAGAGGAGGAAGGACATTGAGTTTCAGGTTGGTGATCATGTGTTTTTGAGAGTCAATCCTGCAACCGGTGTTGGTCGTGCTTTGAAGTGTCGGAAGTTGACTCCTCATTTTGTTGTACCGTTTGAGATTATTGAGAAGGTTGGGTTTGTAGCGTATCGGATTGCGATACCACCATCTTTGTCGAATCTTCATGATGTGTTTCATGTGTCTCAGTTGCGGAAGTATGTGTATGATGCGTCTCATGTGATTCAATTGGATAATTTGGAAGTAAGAGATAATTTCACCGTTGAGACTTGGCCAGTTAGGATTGAGGATTGTGAAGTGAAGCGTTTGCGTGTCAAGGAGATCGTTTTGGTTAAAGTGATTTGGGTTGGACCGACTGGTGAGAGTGCCACTTGGGAATCGGAGAGTAGATTGAGGGTTGCGTATCCAGAGTTGTTTACTTCAGGTAATTTTCGAGGGCGAAAATTCTTTTTAGTGAGGGAGAGTTGTAACAGCCCGATTTTCGCTAGATTTATTTTATTATTTATTTATGTGTGTTATATGTGCTCTTATGTGATTATTTGCCTCTGTGTGTATTTTTGGTCGGGAATTGTAGAATTCGGTGTTAGGAGGGTATTTTAGTCATTTTAGCCTTAGGGGTATTTTGGTCATTTTGAGGGTAGTGGTAATTTTGTAATTTTTGCTGAGGATTATTTTAGTGCTTAGTGAGAGTTGTTATTTTACTAAGTTACTAGAGAGAGTGTAGTAATTATTTTATTACCGGTAGTTGACCGTTGTTATTACCTTTTTCCGTTAAGTGAGTAGTAACATTTTGGGTTAGAATAGAAATGGGTTAGGCCCATTAAGGCATTGTGAGTTGAGCCCAATTAGGTGAGACCTATTTAAACACTAGTGTTAGTAGAGAAATAGGGTTTTTACCAACATTTGCCATTTGGGAAGAGATAGAGGCAAGAGAAGAGAAAGGGGTTTGAAGGAGGAAAGCTAGAGAGAGCTAAAGGAAGGTAGAATTCAAGGGGATTGGAGCTAAAGTGAAGCCCTAGCTTTAGTTTGTGAAGAATTAAGGTAAGGGGGTTAGTCTTTAATCATAATCACTTAGTTGTAGCTTCTATCCTAATTCGTTACTTAAGTGCTTATTTGAATAATTGATTATTGTGGAATTAATTGGTAAATTCGTTCTTATGTTGTGATGCAATGTTTGGGTATGTAAATTGAATGTTAATTGAGTTGTTGATGATGAAATTGCAAGCTTAAATCATGTACATATGTATGCTTTGTGTTTTTCCCAAAAATTGATGATATGAGATGTTGTTGTTGATAAATTGTGATGAATTCATGATTGGTTGTTGCTGTTGTTGTCGATGATGTGAGGTGTTGGTGTTGATGTTAGAAACCTTGGGTAATCATAATCTTTGATGTTGTTATGAATTTGTGTTGTTCTTGAGGTTTTCATAAAAAATGGGTTGATAATGAAGAAGTTTGATTTTGATGATGTTGAACGAGTTAAGAAGATTGTTAGAATGGTTAGGATGGTATGATTTTCTGTTTTAATCACTTGGTTTTGGAGAGAAATCATTTTCGGAAGAAAATGGGTTTTTAAGTAAAAGTCATTTTAAGAGCTTTTGCACAATAAGTCATTTTGGGATGAGTTTGATTAAGTTGTTTTAATGTTGAAATGTCAAGTTTTCAAGTGTGGTTTGTATGGTCTAAGTGTTAGGAATGCATTGGCGAAAACGGAACTGAAATCGGATTCGAAAACAAGATTTTATGCACGAAAACGTAAAAATGCATTTTGCTGTACTGGTGGAATGACACGACCGTGTGTCTGGATGACACGACCGTGTCAGAGTCTCCTGTAAGGGATGACACGACCGTGTGTCCTGATGACGCGACCGTGCCAGTTCTGCAGAATCCCAAAACCTTGTTTTTTCGTATTTTTGTGTACTTTTAAGCATACCAATGGATTCCAAACACCTAACCTTATTCAATCAATTTATAATTAAGCTTCTAAGAGTATCATAGCTTGGGTCTAACTTGGTTTTGTTTTGGAAATGAATTGGTTTTGCAAAATGATACCAAGAGACGAACTTTGTGATTTTTATGATTTCGTAGTGTTTGGCCGGTGAAACACCAAGGTATCCTCTACTGCACTCATATGTGGCCTAGAGGTATGCTTAGTTGAGGCATTGGAACTTGTTTACTTGGTTTTGGCTTAAAAGCTCAATTATTTCTAATGTTGTGATTTTGAGAGACGAACTTTGTTGAAAATGGTTCTTTTAAACCGATTACCTTATAAATCTTTCATGAATGGTTTTATATGATTAATTGAGGATACGTGGATGATTGTTGAAGGTTGAATATGATGTTTATCATAATGTGTTGTATTTTCTCCATTAATTGAATTGTGAGAAATGGTATGGAGTTGTTGAACTATATGATATAGTTGATGTTGATGTATGTTGATAATTATGATGATGATGATGTTGTTGGTTGTTGATGAATATGATGATTATTATGTTGATGATGGTGTGGTGATGGCTCTTAATTGAATTATGATTTGATTGATTGTGTGGACGTAAATACTTGATAATGCAATCGTTGTTGAGTTGATTAATGTAAAAGGAGATGGACTTTTACATTGTTGTTGGTGATATGTTTGTTGGAGTTTTGCATTATTGGGTCTTTACTTGTATGTCAATGCATCATAATCATATTGATTCATATGTTGAAATGTAAAAGGAGATGGACTTTTACATAGGTGAATTGTAAGAGGAGATGGACTCTTACTGTAAGAGGAGATGGACTCTTACATATGATGTTTTTGTTGCATCATGGGTGACGACCTTGAGGAGATTTGGTACCACATGCATATATGTGTCGAGTATAGGCGCATATCATTTGGCATGAGTCTTAAGTGTTGTATGTGATTGGTGATTGTTGATGATAAGTGTGTTTGATGAATACATGCTTATGACATTGGAATTGAATAGTTGATTTAATTGTGTCATAATTGAATAAGTGACTTGATGAATTTGTGTATTGGTGAGATTTGGTGAATGTCGTGATTGTGGGGATTGGTGTATATGTACGTGGGTGGATTTTGTTGATGGTTGTGAATAATTGAACTATGTTCTAATTGCATTGTCGCGTCATTTTTCGGAGATCAAGGCTATTTGATTAGCTTTTGACTCACTAATTATTTCACGACCGAACATTTAATTTTTTAAGAAAAGGGGAAAAAGTTCAAACACCCCATTTTGAAAAGATTTTAGGTTCGGGGGTTAGTTACATAAAGGGAAAGTGTCGTCACCCTTTATGTCCGTAGTACTCTACGGGAACCTCTTGGTTTCATTTAATTAATGTGCTATAACTTGCTTGTTTTTTTTGAAGAAAAAATGGAGTTTGAAATGATAAAAGAAAGGAGACCTAGTTTATCTACATTTTATTGATTTGGAAGGACGAGTGTCCTCTGCCTACGTACCCGTGAGGGATCAAAACCTCGTAGTTCGGGGTTGAAATTGACGTTTGATTTGTTGTGTGTTTTTTATTTAATTTTTGAAAAGGTTTTAAAATGAAAAGCCAAATGGCAAATGAGAATTGGTTTGTATTTTTTATATTGAAAGAAAAATAGACTCAAAGTATGATTAAAGTTGATTTGATATTTGATTAAGAAAGAAAATAAAAAGGACGATCACTTGATTGAAAATCAAGGTTTATTATGAAAATATTTTTGTGATTTTTGATTTTTTGAATGTTTTTGTTGTTTTGGAATAATAAATGAAAATTAAACTAACAGAGCATTAAAATTAAAAGTGCATGGATTTTTGTAGTGACGTTGGGTCACCACAAAATCCCTAATCTAGTTTTTTTGTATTTTTTTATATATATAAAGCGATAAAGAAATAAAAGACACACACACACACACACTTTTCTTATTTATATTTACATTGGACCTAAATACATTCTAATTGCAGGAAAATAAATGACAATAATTAAAATGCTATATAGAAATAAAATAAAATGCTAAAAAGAAATAAAATGCAAGAAAATAAAAGAAAGGGACAACCGAAGGGACTAAAATTACCGAAGGGACAAAATTCCGAAGGGACTTATTCCGAAGGGACAGAAAAAAGAGAGAGAGAAGAAAAGAATAGCTCGTCAACACAAGCTAAATGAGGGACTTTGACAACTCAAGAGAACTTTTGGTGTGTGAAATTGTGAAGGATGAGAGCTCTATTTATAGGTTCTAAGGTTGATGAAAAATGGAAAATTGGTTTAATGCACTTTGATGGGGATTTGAATGAGATTGATGGTTTTGGAATGTCATTTGAATGAATTTTCAAATGGGAGAGTTGACATGTTAAAATGGCATGATTGGTGGCACACTTGAGAAAGGAAGAAAAAAAAATTGGACCTTGACACTATATTTTTTGACAATTTTTGGACTCATTAAAAAAGTTAATAAAAACCTAAAGAAGTAATTAAATGAAAAAATAAAAATAAAATGGTAAAATGGAAAATAAAAAAATATAAAAATCAAGACTGAATAAAAATGAAAGATAAAAATAAAAACTAAAAGTTTAAAAAAATAAGACTAATAAATAAATAAAAAGTGAGAAGAGGTATTGATGATGAAACGCGTTCCTGATGAAAAATGGGAAGAATGTTTTGACTCTGCACTGATTATGGCATGACTTGGAGGAAAAAAATATTTTGGACCCCTGGACACTTAATTTTGGACTCATTGACACTTTGGTTTTTTTTTTTTACTTGGACAATAAAATAAAAGTGACTAAAATAAAATATGAAAAATGACTAATTAAAAGATAAAATAAAAATTGAAAATAAAAATAAAAATTATAAAATTAAATAAAAGATGGAAATAATAAAAAAAAACTAATAATAAAAATAAAGTGAGAAAAGGGCCCGAATCGGAACAAAAATGAGGTATTTTAAAATACCTTTCTGCCAAAATTTTCATTGAAAAGACAGAATATTCCGGGTCAGAGGACATGTGTCAGTGGGACCTTAGGTCAAAAATTGGGGTATGACAGATGCCCTTATTTAAGTTTCTTCGTCCGGAGACTTGAAGATGAAATCTTTGATTTGACGGAACGAAGAGACTTAAATACAAAAGTACATCAATTTTTGACCAAGATGCTGTGAAATGCTCATTTTTAAAAAAAGTTAGAAGAGGTATTGATGATGAAACGCGTTGCTGATGAAAAATGGGAAGAATGTTTTGACTCTGCACTGATTATGGCATGACTTGGAGGAAAAATTATTTTGGACCCCTGGACACTTAATTTTGGACTCATTGACACTTTGGTTTTTTTTTCACTTGGACAATAAAATAAAAGTGACTAAAATAAAATATGAAAAATGACTAATTAAAAGCTAAAATAAAAATTGGAAATAAAAACTAAAATTATAAAATTAAAGAGTAAATAACAAATAATAAAAAAAAATAAAGAAAACTAAAATTATAAAAATATAAAGAGCGAAGAGGGCCCGACTCGGAATCAAACATGAGGTATTTTAAGATACCTTTCTGCTGAGATTTCCTTTGAAAAGTCAAAGACTATTCAGGGTCAGACAATGTATGAGTGTAGGATGTTAGATCAAAAATTGGGGTATGACAGATGCCCCTATTTAAGTTTTCTTCGTCCGGAGATTTGAAGATGAAATCTTTGAGTTGACGGGACGAAGAGACTTAAATACAAAAGGACACCAATTTTTGACCTAAGATGTTGTGAAATGCTTATGATGCAATTATGAACGCAGGACGGCAAAGATGATTTGACTGGGACGAGAAACAAACAACGGGATACCCAATTTGTTAAAGAAAGGGATCCGAATCCGCTGGGGAATTGCAGTTTCACTGGGGAAGAGATTGTCTACTACCGTATCGGTTTGGAACGATAGCTTAATGAAAACAAAACATTGTTAGCGACATCACTTGAACAGCTATGCTGGGGATGACACTGGAGAAAATAAAATGTGATTTCAAACTGTTCATTGGTTGGAACTGACCATGACGAAAGGTAAACTCAAGTGGTCCGTTGTTTAGGACTGGCAGCTTGAAACAAGACAAAAGGTAAACTCAAGCGGTCCGTTGTTTAGGACTAGCAGCTTGAAACAAGACAAAAGGTAAACTCAAGCAGTCCATTGTTTAGGACTGACAGCCTGAAACAAGACAAAATGTAGACACAAGCGGTCCGTTGTTTTGGACTAGCAGCTTGAAACAAGACAAAAAAAAGGTAAACTCAAGCGGTCCGTTGTTTAGGACTGGCAGCTTGAAACAAGACAAAAAGGTAAACTCAAGCGGTCCGTTGTTTTGGACTGGCGGCTTGAAACAAGATTAAAAGGTAAACTCAAGCGGTCCGTTGTTTAGGACTAGCAGCTTGAAACAAGGTAAACGTTTGCGAGAATCCACCCGGCTTTTGATAAACATTTGCGAGAATCCACTCGGCTTTTGATAAACATTTGCGAGAATCCACTCGACTTTTGATAAACATTTGCGAGAATCCACTCGGCTTTTGATAAGGTTTACGAGAATCCACTCGGCTTTTGCGAGAATCCACTCGGCTTGGTAAACATATGCGAGAATCCACTCGGCTTTTGCGAGAATCCACTCGGCTTGGTAAACATATGCAAGAATCCACTCGGCTTTTGCGAGAATCCACTCGGCTTTTGCGAGAATCCACTCGGCTTTTGCAAGAATCCACTCGGCTTTTGCAAGGTTGTGCCGGAATCCACCAGGCTTTGTAAAAGATTGCCGGAATCCACCGGGCTTTGTAAGAGTTGGCCGGAATCCACCGGGCTTATAATGAGTGACATCTCTGGACCAGACACACTGGGGATGACACTTTTGATGATAAGAAGGTAAATGTCAGATGTTCATGTGTAGAAACTTGCGGCTTGACGCAATGATAAGTAAAGACCGAACTGAGGAGACACGACCGAAACAAGATTTTGGTGACTAATGCAATCATGTGTGAATGATGCCGTGTGTATGTTATGTATGCATGAGTGTATGAATGTGTGAAAGTATTAACGTATGAATGTATGATTGTATGAATGCATGAATGTATGAATGTATGGACTGGATTGTGACAGGTGACTTGACAAACAAGACAAAACAGGTAAGATGGGAGGCGGACTGACATCGTAGTACAAACACTCGGCTGACTTCCTTGGGGATGATAGTATTGCGAACAAATCGAGCCGCTGACGGGGCAAAACCTGGCACAAGGTAGCAGCTGATGCTCCTGGGGATAAAGCCCATTGTTGACCAAGAGTCTGGAAGAGGTCGCCATTTGTAAATCGACGCAGAGTGTTCTTCCACTGGTATGCTTCAGCAGTCATGTTTTTTTTTTTTTTTTTTTGAAAATCCCTAACTTTTGCCTGGACCGCCCTTTCGGGTTTTCAGTCCAACGGGAATATATTCCTTTTTTGTGCCCCTAATTTTTGCCTGGACCGCCCTTTCGGGTTTTCAGTCCACCGGGACGCTCTCTATTGCCTAAGTCGCCTTTTCAGGTTTTCAACTTAGCGAGCTTTTCATTTTTTTTGTATTTATTTTTTGAATTTCTGGATTATGACTGCGTCTTGCTCAAAGCAGAGGTCCTCTCCATAGTGCTTAGCTATGTTTCTCTTCCGGAGTGTAACCGTTCTCGAGGCGGATGCGGATGTACGCTTCACCTACTCACGAGTTCAAAGAGGATGTGTTTGTTGTTCACACTTTTCAAAAGATGTAAAAAAGGTTTTGTATTGTGAAAATTTTTGCTTCAAGTATTGCCATCAAAAATAGAAGAAATTTTGCAAATAGAATAAATGAGAATTCCAAATAAATGGGCACAGGCTCAAATTTGATGAATTGAGTGGTGGCCTGCCAATGGCGTGGCCCCACAGATCTTTGAAAAATTTGGAAAATGGTAAATATATGGGAAGGTACATTGAACACAATAACCGTTATTCTCCCTAACAACTTTGAATGCCCCTGTTCCGAGTCTTTGATCTGCAGATGCTTCGGATCGGAGGTCTTTTGATAGCTGGATACCCCAAGTGGATCGTGCCTGACCGGATGCGACCTTGAATTGCCCCTGTTCTGAGTCTTTGATTTGCAGATGCTTCAAATCGGAGGTCTTTGATAACTGAAATGCCTCAAGTGGATTGCGCTTGCCTGATGCAGTTACTTTGTCATGATCCTTAACTTTTGCATAGATTGCCCTTTTCGGGTTTTCAATCTATCAGGATAATCATTTTTTGTCCATGTCTCTAACTTTTTCCTGGACCGCCCTTTCGGGTTTTCAGTCCACCGAGACGCTCATTTTTGCCTAAGTCGCCTTTTCAGGTTTACGACTTATCGAGCTTTTTATTTTTTGACAGAGTATTTCTTGACTGCATTAGCATTCATAGGACGCGTGAGTTTGTCACCATCCTTAGTTGCGAAAGTCATTGCACATGGGCCTTCATAGTTAGGCGTCCACTTGCCCCTGGAGTCTGGTTGGGAAAATAGTACATTTTTAGGCATGAAGTCTCCTTGAATTTCATGGGGACGAACCTTCTTGTTAGAAGCTTGTTTCAAACCTCTTTTGATATATTTGCACCAGGTCGTCATTCGTTTAAATTCGATGAAGCTTGGACTTTAGCAGAACTCCTATTGACGGGACTTCGACCTCCACGAGAAGCACGTCCTTCAAGTTGTATATTGGGGAAGGAGGGGGTGTTGCCCCGAAATATGATATCCATGCGAGGCAATGGTAACATCTCAGACCAGTCTTTGTAAACGACTGCCATCTTCTGGACAATCATCTTGATTTTGTTTGCAGCTTCAACGGCTAAGATGCCCCAGTATGTGAGAGATCTCATTGGGAGTCTCTTCATTTTCTTCTTCAGCTTTGGACACAGGGAACTCAAAGTTGGAAGAGAGAACATGGTTAATGTGTTCAACGGGTTTATTAATGCATGATTTGATTATTGATTTTGACAAGTAAGTACAAGTTATGATTATGCAGATATTTGAGAATGATTAAAAGTTTTTTTTGGTTTTTTGTATTACCATTTTTTCCAGAGAAAGGACAAAATAAAAACAAAGCCGGGATCAAAACGACCTTTTTATTAATGATGGAAAACATGAAGCAGAAAGCCCTACATAAGTTCACTTTCGTCTCGGGCGGGACGAAAGGATTTTTTTGAAAAAACATAAGACAACAAACACACATTATTTGACCAAAAAGTAGAGGAAGGGATGTTTAATAGCGACTCAATTGCAGTTAATCACTCCATGTATCACACCAGGTATCAAGATCCGACAGCATATTAGCTTTGCATATTTGGATTCAAGTCTTTGAAGGAAAAGGTATTGGCTTCAACTAAACTTGAACTGCATTCTTCAAAGGTAGCAATGCTCAACATCATGACCTGGTGCCTCTTGATGGAAGACACATGAAAGGTCGGCTCTAAACCGTGCTGGCAATTTTTTCGGCACCGGAGGAGGCGCCTTGGTCTGGACCAAATTCTTTTCAAGCAACATGAGGAGCAACTCCGCATACTTTATGGGAATCAGATCAAATTTTGTTATTGGAGCCTGTTGTCGAGGCTGTTGTATGCGCAGCAGTTGACATTGTTAATGGGACCTTTGTTGGACTTCTGGATGATCCTTTGTAACCGTCATGAATGATACCAAGTTAGTTAACCTTTCTACCTCGGCCCGAAGTGTTGTCACTTTTTCACGAAGCTCGTGGACCTCTTGTTCAAGTTGATCCATTCTTTGTGTTTGCACGAGTGTTTGCATGTGCTGGCTGAATTTGAGTGAAGACATCGGACCACTTTACTGATGGATTGACCTTTTGGAAAGAAACAACGATTTGTGAGATTCAGATTTGAAACCATGAATGCAAAATGATGCATGATGCTTATGCAAAAATGTACAATTTTTATTTTATCAAAGGATTTGTCAAAGTAATTGTAAACATCATAAGGAACATTGTTTCACTTGATAATTGAAAATATTACAAACAGTTCCATTTTAAGAACAAAAGCAAAGCTAAGGAAAAAGTCCCTAACATAGTTAAGGTCTAATTAAGACTTTTGAAGATTTGTTTATTGTGTTCCTTTTTACAAGGTTCATACCTCTGATGTTTACAAAAACTTATCTAAGTCCTTCGATATTAATGAGGAATTTTTTTTTTTATGAATGAATGCATGTATGCATGATTTATGCTAAAAACATAGAAAACATGGTGTGGTTTAAGTCCATAATGTTGAAGTCAAGGGTAAACACGCCATTTGGTTAGGACTATGGTTTCACATGTACATGTAACAAGGGTTCTACCAAGTTCCCAAAGTCTGCAACCACTTCCAAATATTATCGGGTTACAAGATTACTCTTGATCCAATGACATTTGTAGGAAAGTCTCGTTTGGGTGTAGTATCGCGTATCAACTAATTCAAGATTACTCCTGATCAGCCACCACACTACGTCCTAAAAGTCCAAGATGGGTTAAAGGTAACTAAAGGTCCTCAACTTCGACGGTTACTTGAAAATAATAGTGCTAAACACGATTACTCATGTCAACATAGTATTACTTCCAAGAACGTCCATTGAGAGGGATTATCACATGTACTAACACTCAAGATTACTCTTGGAATAGCACTTTGATTATATCACCATCCTATCTTAATGTTCTCTCAAGCCCGGGTGTTGGACTTATCTTACCACTCACATTATAAGAAAGGAGAAAGAAGAAGGAAGAAAACATATATACACGTATTTTCCATCTTTTATTTTTGGATTTTTTTTTTTGGATTTTTTTTAAGCAAGTTTAAAGCACAAAATTTTAAACAAAACCAAGTTAGGCTTAACCCTCTTAGGAGTCCCCAGTGAGTCGCCATTTCTGTCGCGTCATTTTTCGGAGATCAAGGCTATTTGATTAGCTTTTGACTCACTAATTATTTCACGACCGAACATTTAATTTTTTAAGAAAAGGGGAAAAAGTTCAAACACCCCATTTTGAAAAGATTTTAGGTTCGGGGGTTAGTTACATAAAGGGAAAGTGTCAACACCCTTTATGTCCGTAGTACTCTACGTGAACCTCTTGGTTTCATTTAATTAATGTGCTATAACTTGCTTGTTTTTTTTTGAAGAAAAAATGGAGTTTGAAATGATAAAAGAAAGGAGACCTAGTTTATCTACATTTTATTGATTTGGAAGGACGAGTGTCCTCTGCCTACGTACCCGTGAGGGATCAAAACCTCGTAGTTCGGGGTTGAAATTGACGTTTGATTTGTTGTGTGTTTTTTATTTAATTTTTGAAAAGGTTTTAAAATGAAAAGCCAAATGGCAAATGAGAATTGGTTTGTATTTTTTATATTGAAAGAAAAATAGACTCAAAGTATGATTAAAGTTGATTTGATATTTGATTAAGAAAGAAAATAAAAAGGACGATCACTTGATTGAAAATCAAGGTTTATTATGAAAATATTTTTGTGATTTTTGATTTTTTGAATGTTTTTGTTGTTTTGGAATAATAAATGAAAATTAAACTAACGGAGCAATAAAATTAAAAGCGCGTGGATTTTTGTAGTGACGTTGGGTCACCACAAAATCCCTAATCTAGTTTTTTGTATTTTTTATATATATAAAGCGATAAAGAAATAAAAGACACACACACACACACACACTTTTATTATTTATATTTACATTGGACCTAAATACATTCTAATTGCAGGAAAATAAATGACAATAATTAAAATGCTAAATAGAAATAAAATAAAATGCTAAAAAGAAATAAAATGCAAGAAAATAAAAGAAAGGGACAACCGAAGGGACAAAAATTACCGAAGGGACAAAATTCCGAAGGGACTTATTCCGAAGGGACAGAAAAAAGAGAGAGAGAAGAAAAGAATAGCTCGTCAACACAAGCTAAATGAGGGAGAAGAGAGAAAAGTTCTTTAACAACTCAAGAGAACTTTTGGTGTGTGAAATTGTGAAGGATGAGAGCTCTATTTATAGGTTCTAAGGTTGATGAAAAATGGAAAATTGGTTTAATGCACTTTGATGGGGATTTGAATGAGATTGATGGTTTTGGAATGTGATTTGAATGAATTTTCAAATGGGAGAGTTGACATGTTAAAATGGCATGATTGGTGGCACACTTGAGAAAGGAAGAAAAAAAAAATTGGACCTTGACACTATATTTTTTGACAATTTTTGGACTCATTAAAAAAGTTAATAAAAACCTAAAGAAGTAATTAAATGAAAAAATAAAAATAAAATGGTAAAATGGAAAATAAAAAAATATAAAAATCAAGACTGAATAAAAATGAAAGATAAAAATAAAAACTAAAAGTTTAAAAAAATAAGACTAATAAATAAATAAAAAGTGAGAAGAGGTATTGATGATGAAACGCGTTCCTGATGAAAAATGGGAAGAATGTTTTGACTCTGCACTGATTATGGCATGACTTGGAGGAAAAAATATTTTGGACCCCTGGACACTTAATTTTGGACTCATTGACACTTTGGTTTTTTTTTTTTACTTGGACAATAAAATAAAAGTGACTAAAATAAAATATGAAAAATGACTAATTAAAAGATAAAATAAAAATTGAAAATAAAAATAAAAATTATAAAATTAAATAAAAGATGGAAATAATAAAAAAAACTAATAATAAAAATAAAGTGAGAAAAGGGCCCGAATCGGAACAAAAATGAGGTATTTTAAAATACCTTTCTGCCAAAATTTTCATTGAAAAGACAGAGAATATTCCGGGTCAGAGGACATGTGTCAGTGGCATCTTAGGTCAAAAATTGGGGTATGACATGCATGTTTTACTTGCTTGTGCTTATACACTTGGTGAACCTATTTGATGATAGATACTTTGATAATAATGATGAAGTGAGAATTGTATATGTATATGTGTGTGTGTGTGTGTATATATATATATATATATATATATATATATATATATATATATATATGTGATGTGGTGATTCCTTTGATAATGATGATTTCTCGCTTATAACTTGAAATGATGGATTGTACTTGTTGAGTAATGAGGTGAGTAATGTTTTCATTGATTAATCTTGATAAATGATGAGCTTTTGTTGATGACTTGATTAAATATGTCTGTTATGCTATGATAATAATGTGATAGCTTGAAGTGCAAGTGAAGAGGGATAATCATGTGATACTAGTATTCTAGGAGGGATGGTTATGTATATGTGATATGTATGAATCCTTGAATGCTTACGTTTTCATATGTTGATTATGATTAATGTAATGCTTACCCCCAGTGGTTTCGACCGCCTACCTGTCTGTATGGATGGGTAGACGTTGTGCAGGATTAGTTGCTTGG
Source organism: Medicago sativa (assembly GCF_051527215.1). NCBI lineage: Eukaryota > Viridiplantae > Streptophyta > Magnoliopsida > Fabales > Fabaceae > Medicago > Medicago sativa. The sequence goes on from NC_140751.1 coordinate 36,232,938, forward strand.
TGAGTTACTTGCTGGATGTTTGGATGACGGGAGCTTTCTCCGTTATCATTTTGGCGTCATAGTTAGGGCTCTGATTAGGTCGAGTCGGTGTCCCTTTACTTTTGTTGGATTTCATTTATTTTGAAGTGTACTCATTGTTGAGATTTGGAGAATTTTTATGTTGATGTTATTTGACCATGACATATATATTTTTGGAGATGTATGAAATATATTACGCTGTGACTGTTGAGATATTATTATATATGCATGCTGGTTGTTGTTTAGATGAGATGTAGCGTCTATTTCTTGAATATTTGTTATATTCGCGTGTTTTATCGCTTTAATAGAAATAGGGCGTTACAATTGTTGTATTTATAACTAGAAAATTGAAAGATAAGGACAACCTTGAATCCTGCTCTTTACCCAAATGGATTTGCTCATTCCCAAAGTAAATTCCCATTTTACCCCTACGCATGTTAACTCACGCTAGTTCAAAATGTAACGTGACTTAAGTCAAGTAGCGTTACTTAACTCACCTTGCGTGACTTAAGTCACGCTAGTGTTAACCAAAACAAAAAGTAGCGTGAGTTAAGTCACACTAGTTTTAACACTAGTGTGAGTTAACTCACGCTGGTTCTGTGCACGAACCAGAACAGACAGGCAGCAGCTACTGCCTTGTTCCTTGTTTATCTTCGTTCCTTCGTTCGTTCATACATAGGTACACCATTCATTCATTCAACCAAAACTCATAATTTAGAGAACATGCATTCATTCATTCATTCATAATTTAGAAACGCAATTTTAACGAAAATTAACGTAAATGTCATAAATAAGTGCAGCCGCGCAAATGTAAATATAGTAAAACCAAAATGTCAGGAAAATACTACAAATATCCAAAAAGTCATAAAAACAAGTCCTAAAATAAGACACTACTGCTGCTCCTGGGGACTCCTAAACCTCCTCCTCGGAACCGGCTGCCGCTCAAACACGCTATAATCGGTACTCAGGCCCTCCAAAATGCCGAAGAAGAGTGGATTTGAAACCACCTCTGGAATCTGCTTCGCATGCTCCACTCTGCCTCGCATGCAGCTAATGACCTACAATGGATCGGGAGGATGTCTGGCCCAGTCCTGGTCAACAAGAATATCCTGGTAGACAGGTCTCAGCATGATAATGTCAGGCTCTGGAGCAGGGTTGACGATGAGAGGATGGGATACACGGTAGAACCACCTAATGTACCTATCTGAATGCTTCCAAGGCTCATCGTCTGGGACCTGGGCACTCCTCTGCTGGTGAGAAACGACATGCAGAGCAAACTCCAAGAAGGCAGCAGCCACATCCGCTGGGGCAAGAGGCATAACCGTAGTAGGAGGTCGGGGAACCCTCTGAACATGTCCATACTACCTCAGAACCCACTCCGGCAAGCCACATCTGCTGAGCACACGTCCTGAAAAGGTGTCACGTCTCGTCGGTGCTCGTACGGCCTCCAGGTGACATGACAATGCTCCATCGAATCCATCAAGCCTCTGAAGTGGTCAGCATGTTTAAACCCCCTTTGAGGTTTCCATCTACCCACATACGGGTTCTCCCGTTCGTAATCTAGATATCTGGACATCGGAGCCACGTGTCTGATGTAACACCCCGTTTTCCCAACATAGAAATTTCATAATAAATCAGAGTATCTTTCAACTTAAACGGAATGTCAAAATCTTTTTCTAAAAACATAAACTGAATAAATAAATATTTATCCTTCAAAATCCAATATCATATTATTTTAAACTTCGCAGCGGAATAATTTCAACAACTTAAATAATATTTGGCACAAGGGCCTCAATATAAAATCTCATAAAACTTAGTTCAACATCAATTCTTGAAAGATTCATAAAGTAATACGTAAGGAACGGAAAGTAAAGACATAATCCCATCCCGTTACGTATCAGAGCACCTAAGACACACTTGTGAGGAGTCCACTCACGACCGCAACTAATCTTGGTTACCTGCAAGTTACCCATACGAAGAGCAACATTTTCAAGGAAAGGGGTGAGATTTCACAAACAATAATATTAAGTATATAAATCATCATTTACATTTAACAACACAAACTTCATATAATTCAACAATTATATTCAAATACATAGTTAACATCAACTCATCTTAGCAATATATCATCATATAACAGTCACAATCATCGTCACATAACATCATACAAATATTTCATCATTAGATTATTTCGTTAAAACATCACAACTTAACAACTTGACTCGACAATGCAACTCAACTCGACTATGCAACTCATACTCATCGTAAATCATCTTGATATGCAAATGCATGTGGTACCAATCCAGGGCATCAAGCCCTCAATATAATTGAGCGTAAAAAGGCTCCAGGGCATAAAGCCCCCAACATATTTGAGCGTAAAAAGGCTCCAGGGCATCAAGCCCCCAACATAATTGAGCAAAAGCTCCAGGGCATCAAGCCCTCAACTTTGAATGAGTATGCATGTACTCAACATCTTACGTCTTAGAACTTCATGAACATCTTATAACTCCTTGACTTAGAGCGACACTTACATCTTAAATAAGACTCAGCAGTATATGCAGCATATAAATAATTCATCTCATATCAGCATCATAGTACAACAACATCAAATGATAATCAACAACATCTTAAACACCGCATCATCATAAGCATCATAATTAACACATATAGTGCATAAATAACAAGATCACATCTTTATATAATCCATCTTTAAATCACTCATCTTCAAATAACACATCTTTATATAACACATCTTTAAATCATACATTTTCAAATAGCACATCAATTCAAATTATCATAGCACACGGCATATATATCCTTAAGGTTACCTTATGATTAATTTAAATCAAAGACCCTATCCTTAACTGATAACTATATTCTAAAAGTAAGAAACCAAATTCTTTTAATTCTTAAACAAAATAACCCACCTAAATATCAAACTTAAAATTATCTAAAAATATTGAAGAAAAGAAACAGAAGCACCGATAAAAAGATTTGATTAATTTGATAACTCTAATGTCACTTTTTCTTCTATTATAATAATTGGAGTATAAAGGATGAAAAGAAAGCAGATGCAGCTGTTGATCAATTCGGATTTATAAGGTATCCAATGCGATAAAAATTTGGAGTTATATATTGTAACCGTAAATCAAATTGCTTAAATATCATGCAATCCTTTTTAAAACAATATTAAAGAAAAACAAACACTACTTGCTTATCCTGTACGGAAATTATCACGGTTCTATAAAATTTGATATCTCATATAAAGGTTCATGCAAATCTATATCTCATATCAAGGTTCAATGAATTAAAATAATAAAATAAACAACACGTCATACCAATATGAGGAATAACAGAAGATAGATAAAAGAAATTTGGCAAAGAATTGTCAAAACAGAACATAACCATGAATCAACTGCGATTTTAGCACATGAAAATAATGAATTCACAAACAAGAATATATCTAAAATAATAGCAGCAAATTAAAGCACGAATTTAACATGAATTCATTAAAACATCATGAAAAACAAAACCCTTCACTACCCATATGATCATGCAACCTTACGGTGAATAGAGACTCCCCTCTCCCCTTACAAACTCATCCTAAAGCATGTTAGATGCAATCTAATGATTCACAGACCTAATATTAATGAAAGATAGTCTCACCCTTACCTTAGATTGTTTTTCTGAAATCAAAAGCAGCGTTCTTCGTTCCTAGGGTTCTCTCTCTGAGTTCTCCTCTTTCTCCTCTTTCTCCAAAAAGCGGTTTAATGTAAAAACTCTTTCTAACCTAAGCTTCCTTATTTATAATACTAATCACTCTTCCTAAATTTATTTAGGCCCAATAACTTATTCTTATTTCTATTCTAACCTCTAATTCTACTTATACTAATAATTCTCATATTCTAATAAATAATAGAATAATGCCACATAATAAAATACTAACACCTCATATATATAAATAAATCACATAAATAGATTCTAACTTAATAAAAAAGTAATTAAATATCAAAGTGAGCGTTACATCTGAAGTGAGCTATATCCCATCCCTGCAAACACAAAGAGACAAATCTATAACATCACACAAGTGTCATACAAGAAACTATACACTTACGTTTAACTTAAAAAAAGAAGAAAAAATATATTACCACAAGCATGCCCATGTAACCACCAACTGAGCCAACATGTTCGCTAAAGGTTGTCATACCCTAATTTTGGACCTAAAAATACTTGTCCAAAATGTTTTTTCATCTCTGATATGGTTTTGACCTTTAAAAGATTGCCAATTTGCTATTGTTTTACACTGATATTTTACCCTGCTTTATCTGCCAATTTTTCTTTGAAGATCTTTTCAATTGTGATTTTGTCTATGTTTTCTTGCATTTCAAGCCATCCAAAAGGTTTTTCTTGCATATCAAGTCATTTGAAATTGTCTCTGATCAATTGCATATTTCTCTGCATTTTATTTCAATGTTATTTGCAAAAATTCATGCAAAAGGGTATTTTAGTCATTTCCTGCATTCAAACTCATTTTAATCCCTGTAAATGGTCTCTGAGTCTTTTCAATGTGTTTGTATAGATCCTTGTTTCAATTCCATGATAAAATCCATTTCAAAAATTGCATTTGAGTCATTCTGAGTCAATTTAGTCCCTAGGGGCATTTTGGTCAGTTCACATAAAATTTTTGACAGAGAGAGGTTACTTTAAAGTACCTCATTTGGTAGTTGGTTCATTTTAGTCCTTTTGTTGATTTTATTTTTAGTTTCACTTTACGTTATTTTCAATTTACCAATTTTAACCAATTTTATTTTAAATTTCATTTCAGTCCTTTAAAGTTGTTAAAATTGCATTTTAGTCCCTCAAAGCTTTTTAACTCTGTTTTTAGTTCTGTTACAAATTGCAGTTTGGTCATTGTTTTTAAAATAATTGCAGGTCAGTCCCTTAATTTCCAAAAATTGCAAAAAAGGTCCTCAAGCCAAAATCTGTCCAAGTCCGAGCCAATTAGTCCACGGACACATGTCACAAGCTCATTGGGTCTCAAGTACACATGGCAGCCTATATAAGGCCACATCACTGATTGCACAGTACCAATTCCATTCACAACACGCCACCTCAACAAACACCTTTCTCATTTCTCTCTCTTCTCCAAAAGATCAAAATCCTAACCGTTTTCAGAAATCATCAAAAACAATGAAGAACATTTCCAAACCCTAGAATTTCCAGAAACCAAAATCAAACAAAATTAAGTTGAATTCTTCACGATTCTCAGAGATTCAAACTTGAATCTTCATCATCGAACCGAAATCACTGCAATTCCAGCACAAATTCGTCACCAAAGCGACGAATTCGTACGATCATAGTTGAGAGAGTGAGAAGAGGAAAGATTGAAGCAAAGTTTTGAACCGGTGAAGAAGAAAAAGAAGAATTACCGATTTATTTTCGGTTCAAACCCTTACCAGAAGAATCTGAAGATTTCTTGAGGATCTTTTAGTTCGAATCTCCGATTAAAACCAGGTAATCACAAAGAACCTTCTCATTTTCATCGCAAAAGCTCAACGAAGGTTCGTAAGAACAAATAAACGGTGAATCGAAGTGGATAAACGAGTCTCAGAACTTGTTCCTTCAAAAGACTTTGAAAAAGATTAAAAAATGTTAAAACCGAATCTTAAAATGTAGATCTACAACGTTTCACCTTTTATTTTGCAAATCAGAGTTCATATTCGTAATCAGGGTGAAAAATAGAGTAGTTTAGGGTTTAGGTTCATGTAGATCGGAGTTCAAGACTTGCCGGAATCTGGAATTCACGGCGGCGTTGATGAAGATTCCGATGAATCTTCATCTTCTTCGGCCGTTTCATTCCAGAAACCGGCAGGGAAGATGAACGGAGAAGAAGAGAGAAGGGAGAGTCTCTCTCTCTAAGTTTAAACTTAGAGAGAGAATGGAAAGAAAGAAATGAAGTGAACCGGTGTCACTTCTGCTTTATAAGCATTTTTGAACCGGCCGGTTCACCCAAACCATACCGGTTCACTTGGTTCATCTCCTTCCTTTCAATCTTGACCGTTCATTTTGCCTGATGGTGACGTGTATGCTTGTGATCTATTGTTTCCATGTACCTGCTGTGCCTTATCATGTGTCCTACGTTTTCAACCACTGGATCTTGGGTTTTGGAGGGATTGGATCAATCCAACGCCTCTGAGGCGTTTGGATGATCCAAGTCCAGCATTAACTTTGGGCTTGGGCCTGTGTTTGCTATGGATTTCGTTTTTGCTTATATTTTTGCTATTTTGACACTGGTTCTTGATAATTAAACTACTGTTTGCCTAAAAACTTTGATAAAAATTCCTAAAAAAATTTGTTCAATGTTTTCTTGTTATTTTCAATAAATTTTGATGTGTTTTACATGTTAATCTTGATAAAAAATACATGAAAATAATTTGTTCTTTGTTAATTCAATTCTTTTTCATTTTTTGTTAAAAATCTTGTTAAAAATTTCTAAAAATTTTGTGAACTTTCTTGCAATTATTTTTGACACCTGAAACTTGTTTCTTATGATATTTTGGCATATTGAAAATTGATAAAAGTATATGTGGAATTTTCTTGTGATTTTGTGTTACTTTTTGTTAATTTTTTGTGAAATCTTGCATGTTCTTGACCTTAAATCTTGATACATGATGTTGAAATTTAATGTGTGGATTTCGTGATGAATATGCCTCTAAAATTGTGGTTTTGTTACTGTTTGTGATGTGATTTGTTAATACCTTGTTTTACAAGTTATGTGAGCTTTTGTTTGTGAATAATAAGTGCAAAATATGCTTAAGAATGCACCATAGCTTCTTGGCTTGATACTTTCTTCTAATTCCCATGTTAAGACTGAAATAAAACCTTTGAGAAATTGTCATGATGTGAGGATTAGAGGTCATGTATTTGCCTTATTGTTGTGATGAGTTCTTAGGTATATTTTACCACTTTTTTTAGTCTTGCTACTTCTTTTGTGGTTAATTTTGGTTATTTCGCTATGCAATTTTTACTTGCTTATATTTCATTCCTTATGCCTTATTCTACTAACAATCTCATCTATTTTGTTTCATACATTCCATAAGCATCTCATCCTCCATCTTATATTCTTAGCCTTTATTTCTTGCACTTTAAATTTTGCCAAGACTTAGCATGTAAAGACCTAGGGATTTTGTAATGTTCTTTATGCTTTTAATTTCTTGCAAGAAGTAGTATGTAAACTAGGACCCGATGTAAAGGACAATTGACTCTAAAGATGTACACCGACATTCACCTACGCATGCACACACATCACATGTATTATGCTTTAGATGTATGTTTAGGGAATGTATGCTTTAGATGTATGCTTAGGAATCACGATACTTAGAAGAATTCTCTTTTCCAAAAATGTGAACAACTTCACTCAAATAATTTTCCAAAGAAACCTTGGGATCAAAATCCCATTGAATTTTCCCTTTTTATTTTCTTAATAAATGATAAAACCATTGCTAAATACTTTGACTAAAATTTTGTAAATAAATTGACCAACCTCACTCTTTTCCAATCTTATGCCCTTGAGGCCTCTCTCTCATTCTTCAACTTCCATTTTTCAACTTAAAATCAACCAACAAAATTAAAAACACCCTTTTTGGAAGAGAACTACATGGATTTTGATCCCTTAAAAGGGTATGTAGGCAAGAAGTCAAAACTTCTCCAATTCCAATAAAACAAAAATTCAAACACATTCTTCTTCCTCCAATTCTTAACCTAGCAAACCCTTAGGTGTAAATAACATTTTCAAATAGCATTTAAAAATAAAGCGCGTGTGTAGAAAGTAAAGACGGTTCCTATAGGATACTATAGTCGTTATGGGTGCCTAACACCTTCCCATAACGAAAATACCTCCCGAACCTCGATTCTCAAGGGTTTTTCTTATTTTTCCCTTCCCAAGAAAAAATGAGATATCAAAGGTTAAAAAGGTACAAACTTAATCAATGTTTGACACCCGAAAAACCAAGATAAAACAGCTGGCGACTCCGCTGGGGGGATTTGAGAGTTACGCCTAGTCTTCATTTCCACGCTTGCGCTTTTGTTTTTGCTTGCTTTTTTTATTTGCTTTCTTATGTGAATAAATGTTTAAATTCTTGCAAACGTGTAGGGGTGAGAATATTAAGGCCCTACACCCGGGCTGAGTGAACTTAGGATTTAGGGGGGATATAATCGACAATTCATTCCGAGGGTTGCCGCGTGTATTGGATTATGCGATCAATCCCACATAGCTGAGGCATTTTGGGGGTGATGTTGTCGGCGCGTGTTTGTCGCGTTTAGGCACTTTGCTTCCAATTGTTCTATGATGCTATGGACCGTAGATAACCGAACCCATCCACGGCCATTTTCTAGGATGTAGTGCGGAGGATAAACCGAGTGTTTGTCTCGAGTTTTAGTCATCACGCGATGCTACACTCAAGTTAAACCTTCTTACAAATAATCATGGTGCGAGTGTTTGTCTCGTGGCACCATGATGTGCGTAGGAGAGGTTGCGATTTGGGAACCTTTTTAGAACCCGATTACTATTACCCAAAGCCTTAGTTTCACCGGACGCCGTGTCCACCCATGGCTCCTTGACTTTAAACTTTAACCCACCATGTTCTCTCCGTACTTGAATGTGATCATACATACATGCATACATGCATAAATCTTTTTCCATGCATTTATCGAAGGGCTTAGACAAAATTGAATTTGTAAACATTGTAGGAATAGGGAAAACTAAGTCCTACAAATTCATGAAGGTTGATTTGGCTAGTTTGAGAGATTTGGCACTCAAGGTCAAGGATCCGACCGGTTTCCGATGTCGTTACGGGGACTTACTTACTCTTCTCCGGACGAATGTGGATGAGAAGCTTGTACACACTCTAGTGCAGTTTTATGATCGGGATTATCGGTGCTTCACTTTTCCCGACTTTTAGTTGGTGCCCACACTCGAGGCTTATTCTTGCTTGATGGATTTATCTATTGCCGAGGGGACACCTTTCACGGGTCTTGAGCATCCCCCTACTCCCTTGGTCATTTCTAAGGATCTCCATCTCAAGACCTCTGATGTCTCCAAGAATCTTGTCACTAAGGCTCACATCCGAGGGTTCACTTCGAAGTATCTACTTGAGAAAGCCAATCTCAAAACCACTTGTCAGGATACTCTTGAGGCTATTTTTGAACTAATCATCTATGGGCTTATCCTCTTTCCAAATCTTGATGACTTCGTGGATATGAATGCTATTATGATCTTTCGCTCCAGGAATCCGGTTCCTACTTTGCTGGCTGACACATACCATGCTATTCACGATCGATCTGGCAAGGGTCGTGGATACATTCTTTGATATGTACCTCTCCTATATAGGTGGTTTATTTCGCACCTTCCGAAGCCTTTCCATGATAACCCAGAGAATTGGACTATTTCACAGCGGATTATGGCTCTCACCCCTAACGAAGTGGTTTGGCTCACTCCCGCCGCTAGGGTCAAAGAAATTATCTTCGGTGGAGGAAAGTTTCTTAATGTACCTCTTCTTGGTACCCGGGGTGGAATCAACTATAACCCAGAGCTCGCCTTGCGACAATTTGGTTTCCCGATGAAAGAGAAGCCTATCTATCTTGCTATATCTCCTTACTTCTTCCATTACTATAATGCTCCTACGGGAATAAGAGAAGATTTCATAGAGGCTTGGTCCAAGATTCGGAGGAAAGATGTGAAGCATATGGGTGTGAGATCCGGTATTGCTCATGGGGCCTATACTCAATGGGTAATAAACCAGGCTAAGAAGATTGGCATGCCTTACCCCGCTATGAGATATGTGTCTGCATCTATTCCAACCACGCCTTTGCCTCTACCTCTGCCTACTCAGGAAATGTATCAAGAGCATCTAGCTATGGAGAGCCGAGAGAAGCATCAGTGGAAGACTAGATACTATGAGGCTGAGAATCTGATCATGACTTTGGATGGAAAAGATGAGCAGAAGACTCATGAGGTTTCGACGTTGAAGAGGGAGTTGGCTAAGGCTACAAAAGAAATTGAAGAAAAAGATAAGTTGCTTATGAGGGATTCCAAGAGGGCTAGGGGGCCCGTGATTTCTATGCCCGATACTGCAGCTATGAGTCTGAGTCTGAGGATGATCCTTCCACTTCCTATGCTTGATGATTTCTATTTCCTGTTGTTGTTTCCAGTTGTTGTTTATGTTGTTTTACATTTCAAAGTCTATCCCCTGGCTTAGCATTTCAAAGGGAATTATCTTGTAAGACCTAGTAATGGTTGAATGTTTCGTCTGGTTATGATGTTTTAGTTGTTTAGTAATGTTTACAAATTTCTAATTTGACTAAAACCCTTCGATCACACAAAAAAGAGTCTTTTCTGCATATGCATTTACACATTTCATGCATCATATGCATTCATTGGTCACAAAAAACTTCCCTTGTGCTCATTGCCTCCTGGTTCTTCTGCCGTAGTCTGAAAGGTGGCTCGTGCTCGTAAGGTTTACCAACCAGCTAGAGTTGATCAGACAAGATTGTACAAGAGAAGAAACATGGCTAACTTTGAAGAAGAGAATGCTCAGCTCCGCGCCAAATTGGCTGCTATGAAAGAAGACTTGGCTAAGGCTCATGACACTATGTCTACCTTACTGGCTGCCCAAGAACAACCGGCCACGTCTGTTCCAGCTACTACTGCAATGATTCCATCCATCCCATTGTCCATAGTGGCTTCTGATGCTCGTTTTGTTATGCCCAATGGGCGCCCTTATGGACTCTCAACTTTCTATGCTCCTAATACTGCAGTCGGTATTTCTGGTATTGCCCATCAAGGACAGATTCCTGCAACAACCTTTGCTTCTACAACTACCTCTATGCCTCAAGTGACTACTATTGTTACTGATGACATGCTGTCATTACGTAATTTTTAGGACTTATTGTGACATTTTGATAGAGTTCTCATGCAATTTATACTGTTATGGAGTGCAAAAAGCTGAAATATTGAAGTCTGTTTGAAGCAAATCGCGCCACGCCAATTTCAAGCCGTGCTGCGATTTTGGAAGCAAAATTTCATCTTCCTTGTTTAAAGGAAATCGCGGCACGCCTATATACAAGGCGCGGCACGATTTTGACGGGTCAGGCCCAGGACTTCTATAAATACTGCACTCAATCTGAAGAACAGGGGTTACGATTTTGGAGAGCAAAGTGCAATTTTGAGACATCAGAGACGGCTAGAAGGGCGATTTCTTCAACCTTTTACCAATTCATGTATGTTTTAATTATTTCATTGATTATGCTATTTGTAAACTCGATTATGAGTAGCTAAATCTCTTAGAGATTAGATCCGAGATGAATCTTTGTAACCCTAATTGACAAATGTTGCTGTGAAACTCTATTTTGTTTATGAATTCAATTCTAGTTTATTCAATTCAATTGTTCTTAATGCTTTTTATATCTTGATAACATATAACTTGATTTTGTAAGAACGAATAACCACTGACCATGGCTTTCGACTTAGACCTAATTGAATTGTTCTAATAAATAGGGTTAGTCTAGGAATAGATAATCGTTTGTTAGTGATAATAGGTTAACGTTCGGTAAAACCTTCAAGAATTATTAGACCACCTAAGGAATTAGGGGCTGTAGTTTAAGAAGAGGGTCCTAACTCAAGGGATTGATTAGGGCTATTTTGTTAATCATCGTAAATTAGAAGAGGATTCATAACAAATAGGTGCAGTAGACCAATTAGGGGAACTTAGAAGATTCGAAGGATCTGATCTCATCTCTCTCATATTTTCTTAATCAAATCTTTATTTTCTGTTACTTGATTTAATTAAAATCAAACCAAATCTACCGCCTAGTGGCAAATCAAAATAAACTTTTATACATCCTATTCTTATAACGCGATTGAATTATTGAAGTTAAAAACAGTCCTCGTGGGATCGATATTTTTACTGCTTCGATAGTATTTGGTGCACTTGCCAAACGTCTATCAAGTTTTTGGCGCCGTTGCCGGGGACTGTTGATTTATTTCAACAAGGCAATTACGTTATAATCTAGGATTTCTGCAATTTAATTTTCTGTTTTTAATTTTTATTTTTCTGTTTCAGTATTCATTTGATTACTCTTTATCGTGCAGCGCTACTAAGGTATTTTGCTGTTTATGCGAGGTAAACAGAGCTCTGACGACTTAGAGTACGATCCGGAAATTGAAAGAACTGCTAGAGCACTTCGGAAAGCTGTTTGGTCGCAAAGGTTAGCTCAGTCCGTTCCACCGGGTGTTCGAGAACAAATACCGGAGCCACTCTCAACTGAATCTGAAACCATGGGAGACCCTGCACCAAGACCAAAGCTAGGAGACTACGGGTTAGCAACTCATCGCGGTCAACTGACCCATACTTTTCAACCAGCAAACCCCGTTGCTTTCGACATCAAGACAACTGTCCTTAACGGTTTGAGGGACAAGCAATTCGATGGGACTGAAGCTATGAGTCCTCAAGAACACTTGAGCCGCTTTGCTGAAACTTCCGAGTTTTGTGTGCAACCAGCCACCGTGACTGAAGCACAAAAGAAACTAAGGCTATTTCCTTTCACCTTGACGGGAAGAGCAAAAGATTGGTTGCTAACAATACCAAACGGGACAGTCCAAACATGGGAAGAGTTAGAGCTGAAGTTCTTGGAGAAATATTTCCCTATGTCTAAATATTGGGAAAAGAAGATGGAGATCTCTAACTTCAAGCAAGGAGAAGGTGAATCATTGTATGATGCTTGGGAGCGATTCAACTTGCTTCTTAAGAGATGCCCTAATCATGAATTCACCGAGAAACAATACCTCCAAATCTTCACTGAGGGGGTAACACCAAACACTAGAATGTTCTTAGATGCTTCCACAGGAGGTAGTCTCAAGAGCAAAACTGATCATGAAGTCCAGGCTTTGATAGAAAACATGGCTGGAAATGAGTATCGTGCTGAAGCTAAGAAGAAGGAAAGAGGAGTGTTTAGGGTGAGTGAACAAACTGCTATCCTTGCTAACCAAGCAGCTATGAACAAACATATCGAAGCTCTAACTAAGGAGTTTCAAGGCTTTACTTTGGCTCATAAGCAACAACAAGTGGCTGCAATCAAGTGTGATCTATGTGGTGAAGAACATCCCAATGGTGATTATGTACCAGAAGGGTCTAGTGAAGAAGCTAACTACATGGGAGGATATCAAAGGCAAAATCAGTACTACACTCCAGGAATCAACAAGCATCCCAATCTAAGCTACTCGAAATAACAACGCTTTGAATTCTCAGATGCTTACTCCTCCTCAACAACAACAAAGAAAGCCTTCAGCTCTTGAGGAAACTATGATGAACTTCATGAAGATGACTCAAGGAAACTTTGAAGAGATGAAGAAAAGTCAAGAAGCTGAAAGAAAGAACAATTAAGCTTCTAGGAAAATGCTTGAAACTCAATTGGGGCAATTAGCTAAGCAATTGGCTGAACAAAGCAAAGGTGGATTCTCAGGTAACACTAAAGACAATTAGCTATTGAATTGAGGAGCAAAAAGGTTTTGACACCTTTAGTTCCAAAAGCTCCAAAGAAGGCGGATGATGTAGTAGTTGAGGAGGAAGAAGATGATGTAGTAGTTGAAAAGATTAATGAGGGTGTAGTCGAAAAAGAAAATGATCATGGAGTAGTTGAAAACGAAAGGAAGAAAAAAATAGAGGGAGAAAAAAGTGAGAAGTTAATTGATGAGGATTCAATCTTGAGGAAGTCGAAGAGTCAAATCTTGAAAGATAGAGATAAACCACAAGTTATTCCATCATATGTGAAGCTTCCATACCCTCACTTAGCCAAGAAGAAAGAAAAGGATGAAGGTCAATTCAAGAAGTTCATGCAACTTTTCTCACAACTTTAGGTGAATATTCCTTTCGGTGAAGCTCTCGATCAAATGCCGTTGTATGCTAAGTTCATGAAAGATTTGTTGACTAAAAGAAGGAAGCCTAAGGATGATGAGAACATAGCACTTTCAGAGAATTGTAGTGCTATTCTTCGAAAGAAGCTGCCACCTAAGCTGAAGGATCCTGGAGCTTTCACTATCCCTTGTTCAATTGGACCGGTAGACATTGGTAAAGCTTTATGTGACTTGGGAGCAAGTATCAATTTGATGCCTCTTTCAATGATGAAGAAGCTGAAGTGTGGGGAACCAAAACCAACAAGAATGACCATTACTTTAGCTGATCGGTCAATCTCTTATCCTTTCGGTGTGCTTGAAGATGTGCTAGTCAAGGTTAATGACTTGGTGTTTCCAGCAGATTTTGTGATCTTAGATATGGCTGAAGATGAAGAAATGCCACTCATTCTATGAAGACCTTTCCTTGCAACTGGTCGTGCTTTGATTGACATTGAGAAAGGAAAGCTAATGTTGAGATTCCATAAGGAGCAAGTCGTGTTTAATATATTTGAGGACATGAAGCACAAAGATGAAAATCCCAAGTGTTACCGGATTGACATTGTTGAATAAATAGTTGAAGATGACTCTTGTGAAAATCAACCAACACAACCTCTCGAACGTGCAATTGTGAATTCTATAGCAAGTTGTGGTGATGATGAAGATCTTGAAGTAAGTGATTGTGTGAAGCAACTAGAACCAAGCAAGCAAGAGTTGGGACCGGTAAAAATAGAAGAATTAATGGGTAAGTACTCTATGGATGCTCCTATTGTGAGTGGAGAAGGAGAGATAAATCCAGAATTAAAAGAACTCCCTTCTCACTTGAAGTATGTTTTTCTCACTAAAGATGCATCTAAACCAGTAATCATTAGCAATACCTTGACACCTTTGGAAGAAGAAAAATTAATGAGGGTGTTAAGAGACAATCAAGGAGCTTTGGGGTGGAACATTTCTGATTTGAAGGGTATTAGTCCAGCTTATTGCATGCACAAAATACACATGGAGACGGAATACAAACCGGTGGTTCAACCTCAAAGGAGACTTAACCCAACAATGAAGGAAGTGGTGAAGACAGAGGTGCTGAAGTTACTAGATGCAGGTATGATCTACCCTATCTCAGATAGCTCATGGGTAAGTCCAGTTCACGTGGTACCCAAGAAAGGAGGAATGACGGTGGTGGCAAATGAAAAAAATGAATTGATACCCACCCGCACCGTCACTGGTTGGAGAATGTGTATAGACTACCGGAGGTTGAACACCGCAACAAGAAAGGACCACTTTCCATTACCATTCATGGATCAAATGATTGAGAGATTGGCTGGCCAAGCCTTTTATTGCTTCTTGGATGGGTATTCGGGGTATAATCAAATTGCAGTGGCTCCGGAAGATCAAGAAAAAACTGCCTTCACTTGTCCATTTGGAGTGTTTGCTTATCGAAGGATGCCCTTTGGGCTGTGTAATGCGCCGGCGACCTTTCAAAGGTGTATGCTCTCCATCTTCTCTGATATGATAGAGAAGAACATTGAGGTATTTATGGACGACTTTTCTGTTTTTGGTAAGTCTTTTGATCAATGCTTGTTCCATTTAAATGATGTACCTAAAAGATGCACCGAAACTAACCTTGTTTTGAATTGGGAAAAATGTCATTTTATGGTAACTGAAGGTATAGTTTTGGGGCATAAAATAAGTGCTAAAGGCATTGAGGTGGACCAAGCTTAGATAGAGGTTATAGAGAAACTTCCTCCACCCGTTAATGTTAAAGGAGTGAGGAGTTTCTTGGGGCATGCCGGTTTCTATCGGCGGTTCATAAAAGACTTTTCTAAAATTTCCAAACCCCTCTGTAACCTCTTGGTCAAAGAAAACGAGTTTAATTTTGATTCTGAATGTCTAAATGCTTTTTATTTGATTAAAAACAAGTTGGTGACTGCACCAATAATCATTGCACCCGATTGGGATTTACCTTTTGAACTTATGTGTGATGCAAGTGATTATGCTGTTGGTGCAGTCCTAGGCCAATGCAAGAACAAATTTTTCCATGCAATTTACTATGCAAGCAAGGTTTTAAATGAAAATCAAGTTAACTATTCCACCACTGAAAAGGAATTGCTTGCCGTAATCTTTGCATTGGAAAAATTTCGTTCTTATCTAATAGGCTCCAAAGTCATTGTTTTTACAGATCAAGCAGCTCTTAAATATCTCTTAACAAAAGGGGATTCAAAGCCTCGACTGTTGAGGTGGATCCTATTATTGCAAGAATTTGATCTTGAGATTCGTGACAAGAAGGGAGTCGAGAACGTGGTAGCTGACCACCTCTCAAGGCTGGAGAATGATGAGGTGACAAAGAAGGAGAAGGCCATCAAGGCCGAGTTCCCCGATGAACAGCTGTTTGCTATTGGAGAAAGGCCTTGGTTTGCTGACATGGCGAACTTTAAGGCCGACAACATAGTTCCTGATGATCTGACCTACCCTCAGAGGAAAAAGTTCTTCAAAGATGCAAACCACTACTTATGGGATGACCCTTATCTGTTTAAGTTAGGTACTGACGGTTTGATTAGACGTTGTGTTACAGGTGAGGAAGCACATAGTATCATGTGGCACTGCCATAGCTCAGCTTATGGAGGCCATCATAGTGGAGAAAGAACAGCTGCAAAAGTTTTGCAAAGTGGATTCTGGTGGCCCACCCTTTTCAAAGATTGCCACGATTTTGTCACAAGATGTGACAGATGCCAAAGGACAGGTAACATATCAAAGAGGAATGAAATGCCCCTAAAAGGAATCATTGAAGTTGAACCATTTGACTGTTGGGGTATTGATTTTATGGGACCATTCCCTTCCTCTTACTCTTATCTCCATATTCTAGTATGTGTTGATTATGTCACAAAGTGGGTTGAAGCGATACCATGTGTTGCTAATGATGCCAAAACTGATGTCAACTTCCTTCAGAAGAATATTTTCACTAGGTTTGGAACCCCTAGAGTATTGATTAGTGATGGGGGGAAGCATTTTTGCAATAATTTTCTTGAAAATGTGCTAAAAAGGTATAACATTAAGCACAAAATTGCAACTCCCTATCACCCACAAACTAGTGGTCAAGTAGAGGTTTCAAACCGACAGCTGAAACAACTTCTAGAGAAAACAGTTGCATCAAATAGGAAAGATTGGTCTAGGAAATTAGATGACGCACTGTGGGCATATAGGACAGCCTTTAAGACTCATCTTGGGTTTTCACCCTATCAGTTAGTCTATGGGAAGGCATGTCATCTTCCAGTCGAGCTAGAACATAAAGCTTATTGGGCCATTAAGGCCTTAAATTTTGATCAAGTAGCCGCTGGTAAGAAAAGAATTTTAAAACTTAATGAACTTGAGGAGATGAGGCTTAGGGCGTATGAAAATGCGCTCATCTATAAAGCCAGGACAAAAAGGTATCATGACAAATACTTAATGCCTAGGGATATTAACTGTGGACAACTAGTTTTGTTGTATAATTCCAGGTTGAAGCTGTTTCCTGGGAAGCTCAAGTCAAAATGGTCTGGACCATTCTTGGTCAAAAACGTGTCACCATATGGAGCTGTTGAACTAATGACACCTGAAGGAGATCGAAGTTTCAAAGTGAATGGACAAAGAGTTAAACCATACCTAGGTGGCGACCTACCAAAAGAAAGGGTGGGACTCATTCTTAAGGACCTCTAAAGATCCTTAGCAGTCAAGCTAGTGACGATAAAGAAGCGCTGAGTGGGAGGCAACCCACTAGATTTACGTTGTTTTCGATTCATGTTGTTTTTATTTTCTTTTTATGTCGAAGTCCATTGAACTTATTTCCCTATTGTAATTGCTCCTGCACTTGTTTAATTAATGAATTTGTTTTGTTTCATGTGACCTATTCCATTTTAGTAACAGTTGTTTGATGAAACGGTATTCCAAAAGTTCTAAAGGAGGGGTGACTTGATTTAAAGGCGAAGTGTACGGCGTTGCTAGGTAGTCACATACTCCCAGAAATCTCAGCCATAAGGTTCATTGCCAAATTTTGTTTTTCAATTTACTTATATTTAGATTAGTTTTCCATGCAACTACATTTCTAGAACTTGCATTGTTTCTCTATTATTGATTGGTCTTTGTTAATTACACACTGAGGCAAAAGTGCTTGGTCCTATGAGCCTTTTTGAAGCCTACCCTGTTTTAATTTGTTGAATTTATCCTTTCTTAACCAATTGTGAGCCGGTAGGATTAGAACTTTTTGTTCGGTGACAAACTACATTACAAGCCTAGAGACTTTTAGGACTTGTCCCTTAATGTATTTTCTGAGTTAAGGCATTATAGAATGTTGCTAAAGATTAAGTTTGGGGTTGCTATTGCAATTTGCAACCAACTAAGTTTGGGGTGGGGGTTCTAGAGAATAAGAGAACAAAAATGAAAGAAATCTGAAATTGCCATGCAAAATATACACAAAAATGGTGTATGAAAAAAAAAATGAAAATGAATGCTGAAAAAAGGGACAAAACATTGAAAATCCGAGTAACTTCAAACTCGATTGTCCCTAAATGTTAAAAATATTCTTTAGTACCTTTGCATTGATTGTTATTCCACAAGGTGAATGATTGAAGGATTGAATTTTGTGCTTTAACTTCCATAGGAATGCCTAACTCAAATTTTGTCTAGCCTACTTATCCAAATATATCCCACTTTTCACCTAATCCCCGTTATAACCCTAAAGACCTCAAAAGTGTGTAATGATATTGACTTTGATTGATGTTTAGAAACTTTTCAAGCGTATGGTAATATGTAGACCTGCATGTCGACTGGTAGAACCCTATTTCAATTTGATGTGAGGAGTTGTGAATTGGTGGATGCGAACAAGTCAAACTAGCTCATCTTTAGCTAGAAGGAGAATGAACTTTTGGGTACTATCGTTTTGTCAGGTAACTGTTATTTTACTGTCGTTTGTCACTGTTGCAAGCAAATTCCTTGAGGACAAGGAATGGTTTAAGTTTGGGGTTGTGATGACATGCTGTCATTACGTAAGTTTTAGGACTTATTGTGACATTTTGATAGAGTTCTCATGCAATTTATACTATTCTGGAGTGCAAAAAGCTGAAATATTGAAGTCTGTTTGAAGCAAATCGCGCCACGCCAATATACAAGGCGCGGCTAGAAGGGCGATTTCTTTAACCTTTTACCAATTCATGTATGTTTTAATTATTTCATTGATTATGCTATTTGTAAACTCGATTATGAGTAGCTTAATCTCTTAGAGATTAGATACGAGATGAATCTTTGTAACCCTAATTGACACATGTTGCTGTGAAACTCTATTTTGTTTATGAATTCAATTCTAGTTTATTCAATTCAATTGTTCTTAATGCTTTTTATATCTTGATCACATATAACTTGATTTTGTAAGAACGAATGACCACTGACCATGGCTTTCGACTTAGACCTAATTGAATTGTTCTAATAAACAGGGTTAGTCTAGGAATAGATAATCGTTTGTTAGTGATAATAGGTTAACGTTCAGTAAAACCTTCAAGAATTATTAGACCACCTAAGGAATTAGGGGCTGTAGTTTAAGAAGAGGGTCCTAACTCAAGGGATTGATTAGGGCTATTTTGTTAATCATCGTAAATTAGAAGAGGATTCATAACAAATAGGTGCAGTAGACCAATTAGGGGAACTTAGAAGATTCGAAGGATCTGATCTTATCTCTCTCATATTTTCTTAATCAAATCTTTATTTTCTGTTACTTGATTTAATTAAAATCAAACCAAATCTACCGCCTAGTGGCAAATCAAAATAAACTTTTATACATCCTATTATTATAACGCGATTGAATTATTGAAGTTAAAAACAGTCCTCGTGGGATCGATATTTTTACTGCTTCGATAGTATTTGGTGCACTTGCCAAACGTCTATCAGTTACCGATCCTGTTGTGCACACTGTGCAACAGGTAATCGATGTTGACACTCCGCGCGGACAAGACCCTATAATGGAGGCTATGAGAGAACAGTTAAGAGAGCTAGCTGGAGAGCTCCGTGAGGTCAAAGCTAGCCGTGGGAATGGTGTTTCTGCTAAAGATCGTGATCTATGCCTGGTATCCCGATTTGAGGTTCCTAAGAAGTTCAAAGTGCCAGATTTTGACAAATACAATGGATCTTCTTGTCCACATAGCCATGTCATTCGGTACGTACGGAAGATGGCCAACTATGCAGATAATGATGCGCTGATGATCCACTGCTTCCAGGATAGCTTGAGTAAAGACAATATCCATACTTTTGAGGAACTCGCTGCTGCTTTTGAGAATCATTATGAGTTTAACACCCGCTTGAAGCCGAATAGGGATTCTCTTAAGTCTTTGTCTCAAAAATCAGACGAAACCTTCCGTGAATATGCTCAGAGATAGAGAGGGGCAGCCGCCCGTATTTCTCCTCGACTTGATGAGGAAGAACTAACACAGACATTCCGGAAAACTTTGAAGAAGGAATATGTTGAAAGAATGATAGTCTCTGCACCAAATAATTTCTCCGACATGGTTACTATGGGAACTCGTCTAGAGGATGCTGTCAGAGAAGGCATCATTATTCTTGAAAAAAGTGAGTCCTCAGCTAGTGCGCCAAAGAAGTATGGTAACGGCCACCATAAGAAGAAGGAATCCGAAGTAGAGATGGTGTCCGGTAACCAGTCTACAGTTGCTGTCGCTCCTATTAATGCTGCTCAATTACCTCTACCCTACCAATATATGCAGTACTCTCAACATCCTTTCTTCCCACCGTTCTACCAGCAATATCCTCTGCCACCGGGTCAACCACCAGCGCCCGTTAATGCCATTGCTCAGCAGGTATAACAACAGCCTCCTGCCCAACAGCAACCTCCGCAACAACAGGGCCCTCGACCCATGCCTTATTTTCCACCAATACCAATGCGGTATGTTAATCTTCTCCCAACTCTACTTGCTAAAGGGCATTGCGTCACCAGACCAGGCAAGCCTCCGCCTACGCCATTGCCTCCCAGGTTCCGACAGGATCTCAGATGTGAATTCCATCAGGGCGCTCAAGGCCACGATGTTGAAGGGTGCTATGCTTTGAAGTATGTTGTAAAGGATCTAATAGACAGAGGACGATTGAATTTTGAAAATAGTGTTCCGCACGTTCTTGACAATCCACTTCCAGACCATGCAACTGTTAACATGATCGAGGCTTTCGAAGGAGTCTGTACTCTTGATAAGATTGAAATATCTCGGATTCCTCGAGAGGCTCCCACTTTAGATGTCCGTAATGTTGTTACTCCTTTGGTGCCGCTACATGTCAAGCTTCGCCACGCTTCCTTGTTTAGTCACGATCATGCTTCCTGTTCAGAGTGTCTTCAGAATCCTATGGGTTGTCGTATCGTGCAGGGTGATATACAGAGTCTAATGGACAACAAGCACTTGGTCACTAGTGACGTTTGTATGATTGTGCCAGTGTTTCATGATTTCCCTACCAAAAGTGCACCTTAGACAAGGGAAGTCAAACCCTTGGTGATCAGGCTACCTGGCCCGGTATCTTATGCCTCTACTAAGGCAATCCCTTACAGGTATGATGCAACTATGATTGAGAATGGAGTGGAAGTGCCTCTGGTATCCCCAGCTGCGGTTAGTAACATTGCTGAAGAAACTACAACTCTGAGAAGTGGAAGGGTCCGTCCACCCTTGTTCCAGAAGAAGGTTGTTACACCTGCTGCCACAGTAACTCCACCGGTTGCTCCTCCTGTTGACAAGAATGCTAGCCCATCGGGCCAGTCTATTGAAGAGTCTAATCTGGATGAGATTTTGAGGCTCATTAAAAAGAGCAATTATAAGATTGTAGACCAGCTGCTGCAAACTCCTTCAAAAATATCCATCTTGTCTTTGCTCCTGAGCTCAGAAGCTCACAGGAAAGTGCTGATGAAAGTACTAGAACAGGCCTATGTTGATCATGAAGTCTCCGTGGATCAGTTCGACGGAATAGTGGGTAACATTACTGCTTGTAGTAACTTGTGGTTTGGTGACGATGAACTCCCCGAGGCAGGGAAATACCACAACTTAGCTTTGCATATCTCAGTGCACTGTAAGACATTATATCCAATGTGTTGGTGGACACTGGATCGTCCTTAAATGTAATGCCTGAGTCTACACTGAGACAGTTGAGTCATCATGGAATTTCTCTAAGGGGAAGCAGTTATTTGGTTAAGGCTTTTGACGGATCTCGTAAGGATGTTCTTGGAGAGGTAGATCTGCCAATTACCATTGGTCCGGAGACGTTCCAGGTCACTTTCCAAATCATGGACATCAATGCCTCTTACAGTTGCCTCCTTGGAAGACCGTGGATTCACGATGCTGGGGCAGTAACTTCCACTCTGCATCAAAAGCTCAAGTTTGTGAGGAATGGTAAGCTTGTCACTGTACATGGTTAAAAAGCGTATCTGGTTAGCCAAGTGTCATATTTCTCTTGTGTTGAGGCCGGGTCCGCTGAAGGGACGTCATTTCAAGGCTTGACTGTTGAAGGTGCGGAACCCCGGAGAGCTAGTGCTACTATGGCTTCATTGAAAGACGCCCAGAAAGCTGTTCAAGAAGGGCAAGCTGCTGGCTGGGGCAAAGTGATACAGATTTTGGAGAATAAGCGCAGAGAGGGCCTTGGCTTCTCCCCGACCTCGGGCGTTTCAACAGGAACTTTCTATAGTGCTGGGTTTATCAACGCTATTGTCGAAGATGCTACTGAAAGTAGATATGTGCCTGTGTTTGTTGTACCAGGAGGCACCGTGAGAAATTGGGAGGCCGTTGATATTCCTTTAGTCATGCATACCTCCGTGTAATGTGTCTTGTTGCTCATGCTTTTTCTTTGTTTTCAAAATAACAATCCTTTCGCTCTGCCCAAGGTGAAAGTGATGTCTTTGTAAGGGCATGTTTGTTTCGGCATTGCCGTTATCAATAAAAGTTGTCGTCTTTTCCGCGACTCTTTGTTTTTTTACCTTTTAGTGCCTTTTTTGGAAATAATGGTAATGCCAGAAAAAACCAAAACGTCTTTATTTTCTTATTAATTTCAAAAATCTGCATGAAGAAACCCTTTTCTAAAATCATCCCAATCATATTATGCAGATTGAACCATAATAATAAACCCGTTGAACACAGTGACCCTACGGTTCCTCCAAATTTTGAATTCCCTGTATATGAAGCCGAAGATGAGGAGGATGATGAAGAGATACCGTATGAGATCACTCGACTGCTTGAGCAAGAAAGAAGAGCCATTCAGCCTCACCAGGAAGAGATTGAGCTCGTTAATTTGGGTACTGAAGAGAACAAGCGGGAGATCAAAATTGGTGTTGCACTTGAGTCAGGAGTAAAAAAGAAGATTACTCAGCTTCTCTGTGATTATCCAGATGTCTTCGCATGGTCCTATGAAGACATACCGGGTCTAGATCCCAAGATTGTGGAGCATCGGATACCGACAAGACCTGAATGCCCTCCCGTCAAGCAGAAATTGAGAAGGTCTCGTCCAGACATGGCTCTTAAGATTAAGGCTGAGGTGCAAAAGCAAATTGATGCGGGCTTCCTCATGACAGCTGAATATCCTGAGTGGATCACCAACATTGTACCAGTGCCAAAGAAAGATGGGAAAGTGCGAATGTGTGTTGATTATAGAGATTTGAATAAAGCCAGTCCAAAAGATAACTTCCCATTGCCTCATATTGATGTACTCGTTGACAGTACTGCTCAATCCAAAGTGTTCTCCTTTATGGATGGTTTCTCTGGCTATAACCAGATACGGATGTCACCTGAAGATAGAGAAAAGACATCCTTCATCACTCCATGGGGAACGTTCTGTTATAAGGTAATGCCTTTTGGCTTGATAAATGCTGGTGCTACCTATCAAAGGGGTATGACTACTCTGTTTCATGATATGATTCACAAAGAGATCGAAGTATATGTTGATGACATGATTGTGAAATCAAGTGATGAAGAGCAGCATGTTGTGTATTTGAAAAAGATGTTTGAAAGGTTGAGGAAGTACAAGTTGCGGTTGAATCCCAACAAATGTACATTCGGTGTAAGATCTGGAAAGATGCTAGGCTTCATTGTCAGCCAAAGAGGCATCGAAGTTGATCCTGACAGGGTCCGAGCTATCAGAGAGA
The DNA here is from genome assembly GCF_051527215.1 of Medicago sativa. NCBI lineage: Eukaryota > Viridiplantae > Streptophyta > Magnoliopsida > Fabales > Fabaceae > Medicago > Medicago sativa. Next base: position 36,257,039 of record NC_140751.1, read on the forward strand.
TGCCGGCCCCTCAAACTGAAAAGCAAGTCAGAGGTTTCCTCGGACGCCTGAATTACATTTCAAGATTTATATCTCACATGACAGCTACCTGTGGACCAATTTTCAAATTGCTCAGAAAGAATCAGCCTGTTGTATGGAATGATGAATGCCAGGAAGCTTTTGATAGCATTAAAGAATACATGTTGGAACCACCCATCCTTGTCCCGCCAGTGGAAGGAAGGCCTTTGATTATGTATCTGTCAGTGTTAGATGGATCCATGGGTTGTGTTCTCGGTCAATAAGACGAGACTGGAAAGAAAGAACATGCTATCTACTATTTGAGCAAGAAATTCACCGACTGTGAGACTCGATATACAATGCTTGAAAAGACCTGTTGTGCTTTAGCTTAGGCTGCCAAACGCCCGCGTCATTATATGGTGAATCATATAACTTGGTTGATATCCCGAATGGATCCAATAAAGTACATCTTTGAAAAGCCTGCTGTTACTGGAAAGATTGCACGTTGGCAAATGTTGTTGTCTGAATATGACATTGTGTATAAAGCTCAAAAGGCGATCAAAGGAAGTATCCTTGCTGAGCATCTTGCTTGTCAACCTCTTGATGATTACCAGCCGATTAAATTTGAATTCCCTGATGAAGAGATTATGTATGTGAAGAACCACTGATCAATGAAGGGCCGGATCCCAATAGAAAATGGGGATTGGTATTTGATGGTGTTGTCAATGCTTATGGTAAAGGGATTGGGGCCATTATTGTAACCCCGCAGGGGCACCACATTCCTTTCACTGCCCGAATAACTTTTGAATGCACGAACAACATGGCTGAATATGAAGCATGCATCTTGGGCATCGAAGAAGCCATTGGCATGAGAATCAAGCATCTTGACATCTACGGTGATTCCACGCTTGTCATTAATCAGATAAAAGGTGAATAGGAGACTCATCATGAGAAGCTGATCCCTAACCGTGACTATGCAAGACGTCTGTTGACATACTTTACAAAGGTTGAGCTGCACCATATCCCTCAGGATGAAAACCAGGTGGCTGATGCTCTTGCTACTTTGTCTTCCATGTTTCATGTGAACCACTGGAATGACATGCCCATAATCAAAGTGAAGCGTCTTGATAGACCCGTGTGTTCACTATTGAAAAAGTACCTAGTCAGACGAATGAAGATGTGAATGATGGAAAGCCTTGGTATTATGACATCAAACAGTTCTTGCAGAATCGTGAGTATCCACCTAGTGCTTCTAACAAAGACAGGAAAATGTTGAGAAGACTGGCTAGTAAATTCCTTCTGGACGGAGAAATCCTATACAAGAGGAACTATGACATGGTCTTGTTGAGATGTGTTGATGAACAAGAAGCTGAGAAATTGATGCATGATGTACATGACGGTACCTTCGGAACCCATGCTACGAGTCACACTATGTCAAGAAAACTGTTAAGAGCCGGCTATTACTGGATGACAATGGAGTACGACTGCTACAAACATGCTAAGAGATGCCACACGTGTCAAATCTATGCCGACAAGATTCATGTGCCTCCACACGCCCTCAATGTTATCTCTTCCCCATGGCCTTTCTCTATGTGGGGCATTGACATGATCGGAAGAATCGAGCCAAAAGCTTCTAATGGACATCGTTTCATTCTAGTAGCAATTGACTACTACACCAAGTGGGTTGAAGCTGCTTCCTATGCAAATGAGTGGTAGTGAAATTTATCAAGAATAACATCATCTGCCGATACGGTGTTCCCAGCAAGATCATCACTGACAATGGTTCCAATCTGAACAATAACATGATGCAAGCTTTATGTGAAGAATTCAACATTGAACATCACAACTCTTCTCCTTATAGACCTCAGATGAATGGTGCAGTTGAGGCCGCTAACAAGAACATCAAGAAGATTGTTCAAAAAAAAGTCACTACCTACAAAGACTGGCATGAGATGCTGCCATTTGCCCTGCATGGTTACCGTACCACGGTGCGTAGTTCAACCGGGGCAACTCCTTTTTCTCTTGTATATGGCATGGAAGCAATTCCCCCTCTGGAAGTGGAGATTCCATCTCTTCGAGTGATCATGGAAGCAAAATTGACTGAGGCTGAATGGTGTCAAAGTCGGTATGATCAGTTGAATTTGATTGAAGAGAAACGCATGGGTGCTATGGCTCATGGACAGTTGTATCAAGTGCGAATGAAGAACGCTTTTGACAAGAAAGTCCGACCTCGAGAATTCAAAGAAGGCGAACTTGTTTTGAAAAGAAGGATAAGCCAGCAACCCGACCCAAGGGGCAAATGGACACCTAACTATGAAGGTCCTTATGTTGTCAAGAAGGCTTTCTCTGGTGGTGCTTCGATTCTTACACACATGGATGGTGTTGAACTTCCGAATCCTGTAAATGCCGATATAGTCAAGAAATACTTTGTCTAAAAATGAAAAGAACAGCGTGGTAGGTCGAAAACCCGAAAGGGCGGCATAGGCAAAAATGCGCTTCCCGGTGGATCGAAAATCCGAAAGGGCGATCCAGGCAAAAGTTAGGGACAAAAAAAATGAATATGAAAAAGCTCGCTGAGATTGTACGCAACTCAGGCAAGAATGAGCGTCTCGATGAGCCGAAAACCTGAAAGGGCGGTTCATGCAAAAATGAGATTGATAATGAAAGACAAGTAACTATATCTGGCAAATCACCATCACCCCTTGGGGCATCTGCAGCTGTCAGTGATCGTCTTTGTTTTATCTTGGTTTTTTGGGTGTCAAACATTGATTAAGTTTGAACCTTTTTAACCTTTGATATCTCATTTTTTCTTGGGAAGGGAAAAATAAGGAAAAAAACCCTTGAGAATCGAGGTCCGGGAGTTGTTTTCGTTATGGGAAGGTGTTAGGCACCCATAACGACTATAGTATCCTATAGGAACCGTCTTTACTTCCTACACTCGCGCTTTATTTTTAAATGCTATTTAAAAATGTTATTTACACCTAAAGGTTTGCTAGGTTAAGAATTGGAGGGAGAAGAATGTGTTTGAATTTTTGTTTTATTGGACTTGGAGAAGTTTTGACTTCTTGCCTACGTACCCTTTTAAGGGATCAAACTCCATGTAGTTCTCTTCCAAAAAATGTTTTTGTTTTTGTTGGTTGGTTTTAATTTTGAAAATGGGATTTTTGAAGAATAAGAGAGAGGCCTCAAGGGCATAAGATTTTGGAAAATGTGAGGTGTGATTAGTTATTTTGCAAAAGGTCTAAGTATTTAGCAATTGTTTTATCATTTATTAAGAAAATAAAAGGGAAAATTCAATGGGATTTTGATCCCAAGGTTTCTTTGAAAAATTGTTTGAGTGAAGTTGTTCATATTTTTTGGGAAAGAGAATTTTTCTAAGTATCGTGGCTCCTAAGCATACATCTAAAGCATACATTCCCTAAACATACATCTAAAGCATCCATGTGATGTGTGTGCATGTGTCGGTGCTTGTGCCGGTGTACATCATTAGAGTCCATTGTCCTTTACATAGGCCCTAGTTTACATACTACTCCTTGCAAGAAATTAAAAGCATAAAGGAAATTACAAAATCCCTAAGTCTTTACATGCTAAGTCTTGGCAAAATTTAAAGTGCAAGAGATAAAAGCTAAGAATATAAGATGGAGGATGAGATGCTTATGGAATGAATGAAACATGGAGTAGAAGATTAGTAGCACAAGGTGTAATATGGTGAAAAATATAAGCAAGTAAACATCACAAAAAAGACTTCAAAATACACCAAAAACAAAGGTAAAATATACCTAAAATTTAGTCACAAAAGCAAAGCCAATACATGACTCCTAATCCTCCCATTTCAACAAACTTTCAAAGGTTTCAAATCAATTTTAAAAATGAGGATTAGAGGAAAGTATCAATCTAAACAATTATGATGCATTTTGGACCTATTTTTCACTTTAATTCCACATAGAACTATTAACATAACTTGTAAAAGAAGTAAGTCACAAATCAGCTCACAAAACAGTAAAACAACCACAAATTCAGAGGCATATATATTATAAAATTACACATCAAGTAGCACTATCATATATCAAAGTATTAGAATCAAGAACATAGCAAAACTTCACAAAATTTAACCAAACAAGTGAAAATATTAATGAGAAACATCACATATATTTTTTAACAGTTTTTACCATGCAAAAACATCACAAGAAACAAGTCTCAAGTATCAATATCAATCACAAGAACCTTCACACAATTTTTGGGAGTTTTAACAAGATTTTAACAAAATTAAAAGCACTAAACTAAACAAGAGATCAACATTTTCACATATATTTTCCTAACCAGTATTAACATGTAAAAATCACCAAGAACCAACAAAAATATCAAGAAAAGCATTAGGAAATTTTCTAGGAGTTTTATCATGCATTTTGAGGCAAACAGGGGTGTAAACAACAACATACAGTGTCAAAATAGCAAAAGTATAGAGCAAAACGAAATTTAACAGCAAGATTAGGCCCAAGCCCAAGCATAGGTTGGATCTGGATCACAGGAGGCCACAGGAGCCGTCAGATCGATCCAAACGGATCAGACCTAGATCTGACGGTGAAGATTGAAGGAAAGGTGAACCAGGAGTGAACCAGACCGGTTCACTGGTTATAAAAAGGTTTGAAACCAGTCTGGTTTCATTTCCTTTTCTCCTTTCTCTCTCTAACACAAACCTAGTGAGAGAAGCTCTCACTTCTCTCTTCTTCTCCGTTCACCTTCCCTGCCGGTTTCTGGAATGAAACGGCCGGAGAAGATGAAGATTCATCGGAATCTTCATCAACTCCGCCGTGAATTCCAGATTCCGGCGAGTCTTGAACTCCGATCTACATGGATCTAAACCCTAAACTACTCTATTTTTCACACTGATTACGAATATGAACTCTGATTTGGAAAATAAACGGTGAAACGTTGTAGATCTACGTTTCAAGATTCGGTTTTAACATTTTTTAATCTTTTTCAAAGTTTTTTGAAAGAAAAGGTCTCTAAATCATCGATCTACTTTGATTCACCGTTTATTCATATTTACAAACCTTCGTTGAGCTTTTTGCAATGAAAACGAGAAGGCTTTTGTGGTTACCTGAATTGAAATGGAGATTCGAACAAAGAAATCTTCGGAGTACTTCGTGATAGCTTCGAATCCTTCTGGTAAGTGTTGAACCGAAAATAAATCGGTGATTTTCTTTTTCAATCCTTCTTCGTCTCAACTTCGATTCTTTCTGTGATCGTATGAATTCGTCACTCACAGTGGCGAATTTGTGCTTGAATTGCAGAAAAACCGGTTCAATGATGATGATTCATGCTTGAATCACTGAGAACTGTGATGAATTCATTTGATTTTGATTCAATTTTGTGTTCTGGAAAATTAGGGTTTGGATTTGGGGATGAATGTTCTTGGTGTTCTTGAAAACGGTTAGGATTTTGATCTTTGATTCTGGAGAAAGAATGTGGAATGGTGTTTGTTGAGTTGGCGTGTTGTGAATGGAATTGGTGGCACTGTGCATTGATGATATGGCCTTATATAGACTGACATGTGTACTTGTGACCCAATAAAATGGTGACACCTGGATTGGACTAAGAAAGGCTCGGCCTTGGACTAATTCTGGATTGAGGACCTTTTTGCAATTTCTGGAAATTATGGGACTGACCTGCAATTATTTTAAAAACAAGGACCAAACTGCAATTTGCAAAAGAACTAAAAAAACATAGTTAAAAAGCTTTGAGGGACTAAAAATGCAATTTTAACAACTTGGAGGACTAAAATGAAAATAACAGAAAATAGGGACTAAAATGAAAATAATAAAATTTGTTAAAATTGGTAATTTGAAAATAACGTAAAGTGAAACAAAAAATAAAATCAACAAAAGGACTAAAATGAACCAACTACAAAATGAGGTACTTTAAAGTAACCTCTCTCTGTCAAAATTTTATGTGAAATGACCAAAATGCCCCCTAGGGACTAAATTGACCCAAAATGACTCAGATGCAATTTTTGAAAGGTTTTTTAACATGGAATTGAAACAAGGATCTATACCAATCAAATTGAAAAGACTCAGAGACCATTTACAGGGATTAAAATGAGTTTGAATGCAGGAAATGACTAAAATGCCCTTTTTCATGAATTTTTGCAAATAACATTGAAATAAAATGCAGAGAAATATGCAATTGATCAAAGACAATTTCAAATGACTTGATATGCAAGAAAAACCTTTTGGATGGCTTGAAATGCAAGAAAGCATAGACAAAATCACAATTGAAAAGATTTTTCAAAGCAAAATTGGCAGATAAAGCAGGGTAAAATATCAGTGTAAAACAATAGCAAATTGGCAATCTTTTAAAGGTCAAAGACCACATCAGAGATGAGAAACATTTTGGACAAGTATTTTTAGGTCCAAAATTAGGGTATTACAGCTGCCCCTATTTAAGTTTCTTTGTCCGGAGGGTCAGGAGACGAAGTCTTTGATTTGACGGGACGAAGATACTTAAATATTAACATTTGCACTGTTTTTGGACATAAAAATACACTCTCACGTTTGCAAAACATGAATGCCATGCAACATTTTGATTATGAATGCAAGACAAACAACTGGAGTCTACAGAGCATGTCATATCACTGGGGATCTAGGTAGACATTAACAGGGTAGACGAACCAGGGGACAACAGGTAGGTACAAGCTGTTCTTTGGAGCGAACTAGCCACTTGACCAAGTAATACAAACAAAAGGTGGGTACAAGCTGTTCTTCGGATCGAACTTGCTACTGGACTGAGGATGGAAGTACAAGACAGGTACAAGCTGTTCTTTGGATCGAACTTGTCACTTGACCGGAAATATAGACATATAGGCAGATACAAGCTGTTCTTTGGATCGAACTTGCTACTTGATCAATAACACAACATGCAGGCAGGTGCAAACTGTTCTTTGGATAGAACTTGCTGTTTGATCGAAAACAAAACATAAGCAGGGTACAAACTGTTCTTTGGATCGAACTTGTCGTTTGACCGAAAACACAGGCATATTAGCAGGTACAAGCTGTTCTTTGGAACGAACTAGCCACTTGACCAAAAATAAAACATATAGCAAGATACATGGGAAACTTGATTTAGCAAGATACAAATTGAGAGTAGATCGACATTGACTTGACTTGAAGATAGACATGACCATTATCGTTGGCCCCGAAGAAACTTTCACAGAGATTTTAACATAGACATCAAATTTGCGAGTAGAAACATGGCCAAGTAACTTTGGCTCACAGAAATTCCACAGGAATTTTCACATAGACGTAGACAGAGACTTTAACAGAGACATTAACAGAGGCATTAACAGAGACATTGAATTGATTTGGGAATTGTGTAACACCCTATTTCTAATAAGCGGTAAAACGCGCGAATATACAAACATATTCTAGAAATAGATGTTACGTCTTGAAATAAACCACAATACATACATGCATAAAGATCATGTCACATCACATAGCAGCGGAACATATACATATAATCCATAAACAACTCCCAATCTCAGTATAATAAAATATATCCTCCATATCTCAAATACAACAATATCTCAACTCCAAAATACATAATCAATAAAGCAACATGCAAGAACTATCCTAGATCAGAGCCCTAATCTAGACACTTGCAAATAAAGAGGAACTCCACTCCTCGGCATCATCAAGAAAAACAGACTAAGCATCCTGCACGCCGTCTACCCGTCCATACAGAAAGGTAGGCGGTCCACCACAGACCACTGAGGGTTAGCATTACATCATCATAATCCATCAAAGATTTAAACAAGAACATTGGAAATGAAAGATATATTCAAGAATACAGAATAACAAATCATACATGTATTCACAAGTATTCATGATTCTCATACCATTCCATATCATCATTCCAAGTTCATATCAACAAGTGTACCATACACGTATCACATATACATAAGCCTTCCTCCTAGAACACTAGCATCACATGATTATTATTATCCCCCATCACTTACATTTCAAGCTATCACATTATTATCATAGCATAACATGCATATTCAACCTCTAATCAAGTCATCAACAAAAGCTCATCATTTATCAACATCAATCAAGGAAAACATTACTCACTTCATTACTCATCTAGCATGCTTATCTCAACAAGTACAATTCATCATTTCCAAATTATAAGCAAGCAATCATCATTATCAAAGAAATCACCATATCATATGTATGTATATATACAATTCTCACCTCATCATTATTATCCAATTAATTATCATCAAATAGATTCATCAAGTGTATAAGTACAAACATTTAAGACATGCAATTAGAGCATAAATCAATTATTCACAACCATCCACAAAATTCACCAATGTACTTATACATCAATCCACACAATCACAACATTCACCAAATTTCACCAATACACAAATTCGCCAAATCATATATTCAATTACGACACAACTCATCAATTATTCAAATGCATGCAATGTTCTAGACTCTTCTCTAGATGCATGTGGTACCAAATCACCTCAAGGTCGTCACCTTCGATGCAACAAAAACATCGTACTCACCTCAATTGGATATAAAATCCGCCACCATCAGTCTTGGATATAAAATCCACCACCATCAGTCATGAATGCATGAACATATGACTCAACTACAAATGCATATGTTCACACAAACAATAATCACCTCACCATCACCAATACATGTATATATGCAATCATCAATAATTCACCACCAATATATCATATATACAATTACCAACAACATTCGAAAATCACACAACATAAAGTTGTCACATAATTACACCACCAATCATTTTCACATAACATATAACAATTCTCCATAAAGGATTCACAATTAATTGGTTCTCAAAAATCATCTTTAGTCAAGTTCGTCTCTCAAAATCATAACATTAAATTAATTGAACATTTGAGTCAAAACCAAGTAAACAAGCTCAATTGCCTATGTCATGTATTCTCACAAGTCACATATGCGTGTAATAGAGATTACATAAGCAATTCATCGGCCAAACACAACGAAATTATACGATTCACTAAGTTCGTCTCTTAATTAATTCATTTCAATGCCAAGCAACATAAGAACTCAATAGACCCCTTTAAACAAAGTTATTTCCTTCATAAAACACCCCTAGATTGTTAGGATAAAGCCCCTACACTTTGGAACAAGTTTGGAAGCAACTGGATTGAAGAAAAATGCATTTTTAGGGTTCCTTGTCAGACAGGATCGTGGCACGTGGGTCTCCCATCGTGGCACGATTTTTCCAGAGTCAAAAACACTGAAATTTCTGGTCACCATCGTGGCACGTTGGCCCCGCATCGTGGCACGTTCTTAGTTTGACAGACAACGCCAGATTTTTAACCTTCACGTTTTCGCGCATAAAAATCAAACCGTTAATCCGTTTTCGAAGCCGTTTTCGCCTACATTCTCCTAACACTTAGCTCTATCATAATGTACAAAAAAATTCAAGTTTCAACCATCCCAAAATCATTTTCCAAAACCTCGCATCACACTCATTTTTCAAAACGGTTAACGCTCGAATTTTCACACGAAAATCCCATTTTCTCCCAAACGACTCGACTAACAAAATCACAACATGAAAACAGAAATTCTACCAAGTTCAATTCATCCATCAACATCAAAAACTCAGCCAACAATTTCATATATCAAAATTTCATTTTGGCCCTTCACATGAACAACTTAACACAACTTCACAAATTTGAACCACAACAACAAATCTTATCATAATTCTCCAATTCATGATACCCAATGCATCAATTCATCAACAACACGTCTAACAACAACAACAACATCTAATCATGAAATCATCCACAATTTAACAACCACAACTTCATTCTTCATCAATTTCACACAAAATCATATCATATTCATATATATCCATTTTGACATACAAATTCAACAACAACAACACAATTATCATACAAATCATGTTCTCAAACATAACAACAACAATTATGCACGAATTTACATCAATTAAAACGAATTCATCAATTTCATGAAAATGGGTAAAAGAGAAAAGTTATGAAATTATGAGTGAAGCCTAACCCTCTTACCTTAATTCTCCACAATCACTAGCTAGTGCCTCACTTTAGCTCCAACCCTTGATTCTCTAGCCTCTTCTAGCTCTCTCTAGATCCTTCTCTTCAAAACCCTTTTTCTCCTCTTGTGTTTTCTCTCTAACTCTCTCTAATTGTGAAATGAAATGAAATGAAATGTTTGTAACCCTATCTCTTCACTAACATAAGTTTATAAAGGCTCACTTAATGGGCTTATCTCACAAACCTTAATGGGCCTAACCCATTTCTAATTCAACCTCAAAAATGTTACTACTCACTTACCGGTAAAATATAACACTAACGGTCACTTAACGGTAAATAAAATAATTAATACACTCTCCAATACTTAGTAAAATAAAACCCTCACTAAGCACTAAAAATAACCTTCGGCAAAAATTACAAAATTACCCCTGCCCTCAAAATGACCAAAATACCCCTGAGTCCAAAATGACTAAAATACCCATCTAACACCGAATTCTACGAACCCCAACCAAAAATACACACAGAGGCAATTAATCACATAAGAGCACATATAAAAAACACAAATAAATAATAAAATATATCTAGCGAAAAATCGGGCTGTTACAACTCTCCCCCACTAAAAAGAATTTTCGCCCTCGAAAATTACTTGAAGGAAACAACTCTGGATACGCAACCCTCATCCTACTCTCTGATTCCCAAGTGGCACTCTCACCAGTCGGTCCAACCCAAATCACTTTAACCAAAACGACCTCCTTGCCACGCAAACGCTTCACTTCACGATCCTCAATCCTAACTGGCCAAGTCTCAACGGTCAAATTATCCCTTACTTCCAAATCATCCACTTGGATCACATGAGACGCATCATACACATACTTCCTCAACTGAGACACATGAAACACATCATGAAGATTCGATAAAGATGGTGGTAACGCAATCTGATACGCTACAACCCCAACCTTCTCAACAATTTCAAAAGGACCAACAAAACGAGGAGTCAACTTCCGACACTTCAAAGCACGTCCAACACCGGTTACAGGATTCACTCTCAAAAACACATGATCACCAACCTGAAACTCAAGGTCTTTCCTCCTCTTGTCATGATAACTCTTCTACCTACTCTGATACGCTTTCATCTTCTCTTGGATCATCTTAACCTTTTCCGTAGTTTCTTGCACCACTTCTGGTCCTAACAAGGCACCTTCACCTGACTCATACCAACACAACGACGTCCTACACCTTCGACCATACAAAGCCTCAAACGGTGCCATTCCAATACTAGAATGAAAATTGTTGTTGTATGTGAACTCAATCAATGGTAAACATTTGACCCAACTGACACCTTGTTCCAAAACACAAGCCCTCAACAAATCTTTCAAACTCTGAATAGTCCTCTCCGTCTGACCATCAGTCTGGGGATGATAAGCAGAACTCAACCTCAACTTAGTTCCCAAAGCAACTTGCAAACTCTCCCAAAACTTAGAAGTAAACCTCGGATCCCGATCCGACACATTACTAGAAGGAATACCATGCAATCTAACAATCTGCTCAATGTACACCTCGGCCAACTTTGCCACAGACATACCGGTCTTGATAGGAACAAAATGTGCCGACTTCGTCAACCGATCAACAATCACCCAAATAGAATCAAAACCCTTAACAGTCTTCGACAACGCCCCAACAAAATCCATTGATATACTATCTCACTTCCACTCCGGCACAAACAACGGTTGCATCAAACCTGACGGTCTCTGATGTTCAATCTTGGACTTCTGACAAACCAAACAAGCATACACAAACTTTGCGATGTCCTTCTTCATTCCAGGCCACCAAAACAACCTCTTCAAATCTTGGTACATCTTAGTCGCTCCTGGATGAATACTCAAACTACTTCTATGACCTTCTTCCAAAATCTGTCTCTTAAGCTCAAGAACACTTGGCACACAAACACGATCACGAAACATCAAAGCACCGTTCTCATCCAATCTAAAGTCTCCACCTTTTCCTTGATTAACCAACACCACTCTATCTACAAGTTCCAAATCTTCCTTCTGACCATTCTTGATCTCCTCTAGAATATTACTTGTCAGCTTCAACATTCCCAACCTCACACCATCCGGCGTTAACTCACTAACCAAACTCAAGTCTCGAATTTGCTCAATCAACTCCAACTCTTTCACCATCAAAGCAGACATATGCAACGACTTTCTACTCAAAGCATCAGCAACAACATTGGCCTTTCCAGGATGATAGCTCAACTGGAAGTCAAAATCCTTAAGATACTCCAACCATCTCATCTGCCTCATATTCAACTCTTTCTGGTCAAACAAGTACTTCAAACTCTTATGGTCACTAAACACTTCAAACTTAGAACCATACAGATAATGCCTCCAAATCTTCAACACATACACAACAGCCGCTAATTCCAAGTCATGAGTCGGATAACTCTTCTCATTCACTTTCAACTGTCTCGAAGCATAAGCCACAACCTGACGATTCTGCATAAGCACGCCACCAAGACCCATCTTAGAAGCATCACAATACACAACAAAAGATTCCTTCGGATTCGGCAAAATCAACACTGGAGCTGACGTCATTTGTCCTTTCCGAGTCAACTGTGTCAATGGCAACGCCAACTTAGAGAATCCCTCAATGAACCTCCGATAATAACCTCCCAATCCAAGAAAGCTTCTAACCTCAAAAACAGACTTAGGTGATTCCCACTGCAACACTGCATCAACCTTCGACGGATCCACGGCGATACCACCTTTAGAAATCACATGACCAAGGAAACTCACTTCCCGCAACCAAAACTCACACTTCGACAACTTAGCAAACAACTTATTTTCCTTCAATCCTCAAATGCTCGGCATGCTCTTCTTCAGACTTCGAATACACCAAAATATCATCTATAAACACCACCACAAAACGGTCCAGAAAAGGATGAAATATCCTATTCATATATTCTATGAAGACACCTGGCGCATTAGATACTCCAAATGGCATGACAGAATACTCATAGTGTCCATACCTCGTTCTGAACGCAGTTTTGGATATATCTTCCGCCTTCACTCTAATCTGATGATATCCTGATCTCAAATCAATCTTGCTGAACACTTCCGCACCAACCAACTGATCCATCAAATCATCAATCCTCAGAAGCGGATACCGATTCTTGATTGTCACCTTGTTCAACTGCCGATAATCCACACACAACCTCATGCTTCCATCTTTCTTCTTTACCAACAACACAGGAGCACCCCACGGAGAAACACTCGGCCTAATAAACTGTTTCTCGAGCAACTCTTCCAACTGTTTCTTCAACTCACCCAATTCTGATGCAGACATCCGATAAGGCGCAATCGAAATAGGACTCGTTCCTGGAACCAAATCAATTGCAAACTCAACCTCTCTCTCCGGTGGTAACTCGGTAATGTCGTCCGGAAAAACCTCTGGAAACTCTTGCACTACCGGTAAATCACCAACTCCTTTCTCACCACTTTCCTTCAAGGAAGCAAACATCATGAACACACAAGCTTCACCATCCAAGGACTTCTTCACTTGCTCCGCGGTTAAGAACCTTCCACCTTCCTCAGCTACCGGCTTAGAAAACGTTATACTCTTGGTTAAACAATTAATGTTAACACCAAAAGTCAACATCCAATCCATACCAAAAATTACGTCCATAAGTTTCAACGGAAGACACACAAGATCCAACTCAAAATCTACATGAACCTTAACACAAACCACAACCAACTGAGCCTCTGCAGCCAAAGATACCTTCCCTTGCCAGACCCAACGAACCTGAAACAAACTGCTACTCCCCCACTACGCTCAAACCCAACTGAAAGAACGGAACAACACAACAAGTACCGACAGTACTCCCGTACATATCACATACAACAGGGAATTCAACAGGTTTTGGTCTGGACAAGACCAACCAGGCTCTGATACCAACTTGTAACACCCTATTTCTAATAAGCGGTAAAACGCGCGAATATACAAACATATTCTAGAAATAGATGCTACGTCTTCAAATAAACCACAATACATACATGCATAAAGATCATGTCACATCACATAGCAGCGGAACATATACATATAATCCATAAACAACTCCCAATCTCAGTATAATAAAATATATCCTCCATATCTCAAATACAACAATATCTCAACTCCAAAATACATAATCAATAAAGCAACATGCAAGAACTATCCTAGATCAGAGCCCTAATCTAGACACTTGCAAATAAAGAGGAACTCCACTCCTCGGCATCATCAAGAAAAACAGACTAAGCATCCTGCACGCCGTCTACCCGTCCATACAGAAAGGTAGGCGGTCCACCACAGACCACTGAGGGTTAGCATTACATCATCATAATCCATCAAAGATTTAAACAAGAACATTGGAAATGAAAGATATATTCAAGAATACAGAATAACAAATCATACATGTATTCACAAGTATTCATGATTCTCATACCATTCAAAACCATTCCATATCATCATTCCAAGTTCATATCAACAAGTGTACCATACACGTATCACATATACATAAGCCTTCCTCCTAGAACACTAGCATCACATGATTATTATTATCCCCCATCACTTACATTTCAAGCTATCACATTATTATCATAGCATAGCATGCATATTCAACCTCTAATCAAGTCATCAACAAAAGCTCATCATTTATCAACATCAATCAATGAAAACATTACTCACTTCATTACTCATCTAGCATGCTTATCTCAACAAGTACAATTAATCATTTCCAAATTATAAGCAAGCAATCATCATTATCAAAGAAATCACCATATCATATGTATGTATATATACAATTCTCACCTCATCATTATTATCCAATTAATTATCATCAAATTGATTCATCAAGTGTATAAGTACAAACATTTAAGACATGCAATTAGAGCATAAATCAATTATTCACAACCATCCACAAAATTCACCAATGTACTTATACATCAATCCACACAATCACAACATGCACCAAATTTCACCAATACACAAATTCGCCAAGTCATATATTCAATTACGACACAACTTATCAATTATTCAAATGCATGCAATGTTCTAGACTCTTCTCTAGATGCATGTGGTACCAAATCACCTCAAGGTCGTCACCTTCGATGCAACAAAAACATCGTACTCACCTCAATTGGATATAAAATCCGCCACCATCAGTCTTGGATATAAAATCCACCACCATCAGTCATGAATGCATGAACATATGACTCAACTACAAATGCATATGTTCACACAAACAATAATCACCTCACCATCACCAATACATGTATATATGCAATCATCAATAATTCACCACCAATATATCATATATACAATCACTAACAACATTCAAAAATCACACAACATAAAGTTGTCACATAATTACACCACCAATCATTTTCATATAACATATAACAATTCTCCATAAAGGATTCACAATTAATTGGTTCTCAAAAATCATCTTTAGTCAAGTTCGTCTCTCAAAATCATAACATTAAATTAATTGAACATTTGAGTCAAAACCAAGTAAACAAGCTCAATTGCCTATGTCATGTATTCTCACAAGTCACATATGCGTGTAATAGAGATTACATAAGTAATTCATCGGCCAAACACAACGAAATTATACGATTCACTAAGTTCGTCTCTTAATTAATTCATTTCAACGCCAAGCAACATAAGAACTCAATAGACCGCTTTAAACAAAGTTATTTCCTTCATAAAACACCCTTAGATTGTTAGGATAAAGCCCCTACACTTTGGAACAAGTTTGGAAGCAACTGGATTGTAGAAAAATGCATTTTTAGGGTTGTTTGTCAGACAGGATCGTGGCACGTGGGTCTCCCATCGTGGCACGATTTTGGCACGTTCTTAGTTTGACAGACAACGCCAGATTTTTAACCTTCACGTTTTCGCGCATAAAAATCAAACCGTTAATCCGTTTTCGAAGCCGTTTTCGCCTACATTCTCCTAACACTTAGCTCTATCATAATGTACAGAAAAATTCAAGTTTCAACCATCCCAAAATCATTTTCCAAAACCTCACATCACACTCATTTTTCAAAACGGTTAACGCTCGAATTTTCACACGAAAATTCCGTTTTCTCCCAAACGACTCGACTAACAAAATCACAACATGAAAACATAAATTCTACCAAGTTCAATTCATCCATCAACATCAAAAACTCAGCCAACAATTTCATATATCAAAATTTCATTTTGGTCCTTCACATGAACAACTTAACACAACTTCACAAATTTGAACCACAACAACAAATCTTATCATAATTCTCCAATTCATGATACCCAATGCATCAATTCATCAACAACAAAATCATATCATATTCTCCAATTCATGATACCCAATGCATCTCCAATTCATGATACCCAATGCATCAATTCATCAACAATTTAACAACCACAACTTCATTCTTCATCAATTTCACACAAAATCATATCATATTCATATATATATATCCATTTTGACATACAAATTCAACAACAACAACACAATTATCATACAAATCATGTTCTCAAACATAACAACAACAATTATGCACGAATTTACATCAATTAAAACCAATTCATCAATTTCATGAAAATGGGTAAAAGAGAAAAGTTATGAAATTATGAGTGAAGCCTAACCCTCATACCTTAATTCTCCACAATCACTAGCTAGTGCCTCACTTTAGCTCCAACCCTTGATTCTCTAGCCTCTTCTAGCTCTCTCTAGATCCTTCTCTTCAAAACCCTTTTTCTCCTCTTGTGTTTTCTCTCTAACTCTCTCTAACTGTGAAATGAAATGTTTGTAACCCTATCTCTTCACTAACATAAGTTTATAAAGGCTCACTTAATGGGCTTATCTCACAAACCTTAATGGGCCTAACCCATTTCTAATTCAACCTCAAAAATGTTACTACTCACTTACCGGTAAAATATAACACTAATGGTCACTTAATGGTAAATAAAATAATTACTACACTCTCCAATACTTAGTAAAATAAAACCCTCACTAAGCACTAAAAATAACCTTCGGCAAAAATTACAAAATTACCCCTGCCCTCAAAATGACCAAAATACCCCTGAGTCCAAAATGACTAAAATACCCTTCTAACACCGAATTCTACGAACCCCAACCAAAAATACACACAGAGGCAATTAATCACATAAGAGCACATATAACAAACAAAAATAAATAATAAAATATATCTAGCGAAAAATCGGGCTGTTACAAATTGTGATAGAAAATGCAACATGTATGTATGGTATAACAATTTTACAAATGCATGAGCACCTAGAATGCATGATTATGCATGTATGAATGCTTGGAAATGCATGATTGGTTTGCAATTTGGCAGAGAAGCTTCACAGAGACAGACACAACATTGGATGTTTGGGCACGTAGTGGCTCGTGCTATATCATGTACACATGGAAATCCTCCCTGGAGAGACCGTCGTTGAGAGACGTATCGAAACCATGGCCGAGGTCAATATATCACATCACATATACAAAACTTGCTCAAGAGGGAACCTTGGAAGGCTCTTTGATATAGGTTGCCATTGCTAGGCGTGTCAGTGCTGGGTAAACATTGGATGTTCACATCTGTGGTCAATGCTTTTCATATCATTTTCATTCTTTCATTTTTCAATCCCATTTTTGCCTGAACCGTCCTTTCGGGTTTTCGATTCACCGGGAATAAATTCTTTTTTATTGCCCCATTTTTGCCTGAATTGCCTTCACAGGTTGTCAATCAGCGGGGTGCTCAATTTTGCCTAAGCCGCCCTTTCGGGTTTTCGACTTAGCGAGCTTTTCATTTTCATTTTTTCATTTTTTACTTTCATTCTGTTTTTTCATTCTTGCCATTGACCACAGATCATCCTGGGGAACAACCTGCTTGTAACATGTATTGAAATGGACATTGACACACATTTATCCATGCATGTTCCACTGGAATGTACTCTGTTGCTCATGTTTGTTTTAAAAATAGACAGAAAAAGGTTTTTCAATTTTTAAAAATGTTTGTTTCAGACACTGGCATTATCAAATAGAAAGAAAATATTTTGGTATATAGCATTGAAAATAGGAAGAAAATAGAGTTTCAAACAAAAGCACAGGCTCAAATTGATGTAGAAGAGTGAAAGTCAACCAAAGGCATGACTCCACGGATTTACAAAGCTTGGTAAATGGTAATTTTATTGGTTGGTGGTACATTGAACACGATGACCACTACATTTCATAGAAATTTTGAATTCACAAGTATAGAAGCTTCTGATGAAGACGATCATTGACAGCTGCAGATGCCCCAAGGGGTGATGGTGATTTGCCAGATATAGTTACTTGCCTTTCGTTATCAATCTCATTTTTGCATGAACCGCCCTTTCGGGTTTTCGGCTCATCGAGACGCTCATTTTTTCCTGAGTTGCGTACAACCTCAGCGAGCTTGTTCATATTTATTTTTTTTGTCCCTAACTTTTGCGTAGGCCGCCCTTCCGGGTTTTCGACCTACCACGCTGTTCTTTTCATTTTTAGACAAAGTATTTCTTAACTATATCGGCATTTACAGGATTCGGAAGTTCAACACCATCCATATGTGTAAGAATCAAAGCACCACCAGAGAAAGCCTTCTTGACAACATAAGGACCTTCATAGTTAGGTGTCCATTTTCCCCTTGGGTCGGGTTGCTGGCTTATCCTTCTTTTCAAAACAAGTTCGCCTTCTTTGAATTCTCGAGGTAGGACTTTCTTGTCAAAAACGTTCTTCATTCGCACTTGATACAACTGTCCATGAGCCATAGCACCCATGCGTTTCTCTTCAATCAAATTCAACTGATCATACCGACTTTGACACCATTCAGCCTCAGTCAATTTTGCTTCCATGATCACTCGAAGAGATGGAATCTCCACTTCCAGACGGAGAACTGCTTCCATGCTATATACAAGAGAGAAAGGAGTTGCCCCGGTTGAACTGCGCACTGTAGTACGGTAACCATGCAAGGCAAAAGGTAGCATCTCATGCCAGTCTTTGTAAGTAGTGACCATCTTCTGAACAATCTTCTTGATGTTCTTGTTAGCGGCCTCAACTGCACCATTCATCTGAGGTCTATAAGGAGAAGAGTTGTGATGTTCAATCTTGAATTCTTCACATAAAGCTTGCATCATGCTATTGTTCAGATTAGAACCATTGTCAGTGATGATCTTGCTGGGAACACCGTATCGGCAGATGATCTTATTCTTGATAAACTTCACTACCACTTGCTTTGTCACATTTGAATAGGAAGCAGCTTCAACCCACTTGGTGAAGTAGTCAATTGCTACTAGAATGAAATGATGTCCATTAGAAGCATTTGGCTCGATTCTTCCGATCATGTCAATGCCCCACATAGAGAAAGACCATGGGGAAGAGATAACATTGAGGGCATGTGGAGGTACATGAATCTTGTCGGCATAGATTTGACATTTGTGGCATCTCTTGGCATATTTGTAGCAGTCGTGCTCCATAGTCATCCAGTAATAGCCGGCTCTTAACAGTTTTCTTGACATAGTGTGACCCGTAGCATGGGTTTCGAAGGTATTGTCATGTACATCATGCATCAATTTCTCAGCTTCTTGTTCATCAACACATCTCAACAAGACCATGTCATAGTTCCTCTTGTATAGGATTTCTCCGTCCAGAAGGAATTTGCTAGCCAATCTTCTCAGGGTCTTTTTATCTTTGTTGGAAGCACCAGGTGGATATTCATGATTCTGCAAGAACTGTTTGATGTCATGTACCAAGGCTTTCCATCATTCACATCTTCATCAGCCTGACTATGCGCCTTTTCAATAGTGAACACATGAGCGGGTCTGTCATTCCAGTGGTTCACACGAAACATGGAAGATAAAGTAGCAAGAGCATCAGCCATCTGGTTTTCATCCCGAGGGATATGGTGTAGCTCAACCTTTGTAAAGTATGTCAACAGACGTCTTGCATAGTCACGGTAAGGGATCAGCTTCTCATGATGAGTCTCCCATTCACCTTTTATCTGATTAATGACAAGCGCGGAATCACCGTAGATGTCAAGATGCTTGATTCTCATATCAATGGCTTCTTCAATTCCCAAGATGCATGCTTCATATTCAGCCATGTTGTTCGTGCATTCAAAAGTTATTCGGGCAGTGAAAGGAACGTGGTGCCCCCGCGGAGTTACAATAATGGCCCCAATCCCTTTACCATAAGCATTGACAGCACCATCAAATACCAATCCCCACTTGCTATTGGGATCCGGCCCTTCATTAATCAGTGGTTCTTCACAGTCTTTTGCTTTCAAATACATAATCTCTTCATCAGGGAATTCAAACTTAATCGGCTGGTAATCATCAAGAGGTTGACAAGCAAGATGCTCAGCAAGGATGCTTTCTTTGATTGCTCTTTGAGCTTTATACACAATATCATATTCAGACAACAACATTTGCCAACGTGCAATCTTTCCAGTAACAGCAGGCTTCTCAAAGATGTATTTGATTGGATCCATTCGGGATATCAACCAAGTTGTATGATTCACCATATAATGACGCAGGCGTTTGGCAGCCCAAGCTAAAGCACAACAAGTCTTTTCAAGCATTGTATACCGAGTCTCACAGTCGGTGAATTTCTTGCTCAAATAGTAGATAGCATGTTCTCTCTTTCCAGTATCGTCTTGTTGACCGAGAACACAACCCATGGATTCATTTAACACTGATAGATACATAATCAAAGGCCTTCCTTCCACTGGCGGGACAAGGATAGGTGGTTCCAACATGTATTCCTTGATGCTATCAAAGGCTTCCTGGCATTCATCATTCCGTACAACAGGCTGATTCTTTCTGAGCAATTTGAAAATTGGTCCACAGGTAGTCCGAGGAAACCTCTGACTTGCTTTTCAGTTTGAGGGGCCGGCATCTCTCAGATAGCTCGGACCTTGTCAGGATCAACTTCGATGCCTCTTTGGCTGACAATGAAGCCTTGCAACTTTCCAAATCTTACACCAAATGTACATTTGTTGGGATTCAACTGCAACTTGTACGTTCTCAACCTTTCAAACATCTTTTCCAAGTATACAAAATGCTGCTCTTCACCACTTGATTTCACAATCATGTCATCATCATATACTTCAATTTCTTTGTGAATCATATCATGAAACAGAGTGGTCATACCCCTTTGATAGGTAGCACCAGCGTTTATCAAGCCGAAAGGCATTACCTTATAACATAATGTTCCCCATGGAGTGATGAAGGACATCTTTTCTCTATCTTCAGGCGACATCCGTATCTGATTATAGCCCGAAAAACCATCCATAAAGGAGAACACTTTGGATTGAGCAGTATTGTCAACGAGTACATCAATATGAGGCAATGGGAAGTTATCTTTTGGACTGGCTTTATTCAAATCTCTGTAATCAACACACATCCGAACTTTCCCATCTTTCTTTGGCACTGGTTTGATGTTGGTGATCCACTCAGGATATTCAGCTGTCATGAGGAAACCCGCATCAATTTGCTTTTGCACCTCAGCCTTAATCTTAAGAGCCATGTCTGGACGAAACCTTCTCAATTTCTGCTTGACAGGAGGACATTCAGGTCTTGTCGGTATCCGATGTTCCACAATCTTGGGATCCAGACCCGACATATCTTCATAGGACCATGCAAAGACATCTGGATAATCACGGAGAAGCTGAGTTATCTTCTTTTTTACTTCTGGCTCAAGTGCAGCACCAATTTTGATCTCCCGCTTGTTCTCTTCAGTACCCAAATTAACGAGCTCAATCTCTTCCTGGTGAGGCTGAATGGCTCTCCATTCTTGCTCAAGCAGTCGAGTGATCTCATATGGTATCTCCTCATCTTCGGCTTCATATATAGGCAATTCAAAATTTGGAGGAACTGTAGGGTCACTGTGTTCAACGAGTTTATTATTATGGTTCGATCTGCATAATATGATTGGGATGATTTTAGAAAAAGGTCTTTTCATCCAGACTTTTGAAATTAATAAGAAAATAAAGATGTTTTGGTTTTTTTGGCATTACCATTATTTCCAAGAAAAAGGCACTAAAAAAATAAAGAAAACAAAGAGTCGCGGAAAAGACGACAACTTTTATTGATAATAGCAATGCCGAAACAAACATGCCCTTACAAAGACATCACTTTCACCTTGGGCAGAGCGAAATGATTGTTATTTTGAAAACACAGAAAAGCATGAGCAACAAGACACATTACATGGAAGTATGCATGACTAAATGAATATCAACGGCCTCCCAATTTCTCACGGTGCCTCCTGGTACAACAAACACAGGCACATCACTACTTTCAACAGCATCTTCAGCAATAGCGTTGATAAACCCAGCACTACAGAAAGTTCCTGTTGAAACGCCCAAGGTCGGGGAGAAGCCGAGGCCCTCTCTGTGCTTATTCTCCAAAATTTGTATCACTTTGCCCCAGCCAGCAGCTTGCCCTTCTTGAACAGCTTTCTGGGCGTCTTTCAATGAAGCCATAGTAGCATTACCTCTTTGGGGTTCTGCACCTTCAATAGTCAAGCCTTGAAATGACGTTCCTTCAGCGGACCCTGCTTCAACACAAGAGAAAGATGACACTTGGCTAACCAGATACGCTTCTTCACCATGTAGAGTGACAAGCTTACCGTTCCTCACAAACTTGAGCTTTTGATGCAGAGTGGAAGTTACTGCCCCAGCATCGTGAATCCACGGTCTTCCGAGGAGGCAACTGTAAGAGGCATTGATGTCCATGATTTGGAAAGTGACTTGAAACGTCTCCTGACCAATGGTAATTGGTAGATCTACCTCTCCAAGAACATCCTTACGAGATCCGTCAAAAGCCTTAACCAAATAGCTGCTTCCTCTTAGAGAAATTCCATGATGACTCAACTGTCTCAGTCGAGACTCAGGCATTACGTTTAAGGACGATCCAGTGTCTACCAACACATTAGATATCAGGTCAGACCTACAGTGCACTGAGATATGCAAAGCTAAGTTGTGGTATTTCCCTGCTTCGGGGAGTTCATCGTCACCAAACCACAAGTTATTACAAACAGTAATGTTACCCACTATTCCATCGAACTGATCCACAGAGACTTCATGATCAACATAGTCTTGTTCCAGCACTTTCATCAGCACTTTCCTATGAGCTTCCGAGCTCAGGAGCAAAGACAAGATGGATATTTTTGACGGAGTTTGCAGCAGCTGGTCTACAATCTTATAATCGCTCTTTTTAATGAGCCTCAAAATCTCGTCCAGATTAGACTCTTCAATAGACTGGCCCGATGGGCTGGCATTCTTGTCAATGGGGGGAGTAACCGGTGGAGTTACTCTGGCAGCAGGTGTAACGACCTTCTTCTGGAATAAGGGTGGACGGACCCTTCCACTTCTCAGAGTTGTAGTTTCTTCAGCAATGTTACTAACCGCAGCTGGGGATACCAGAGGCACTTCTACCCCATTATCAATCATAGTCGCATCATACTTGTAAGGGACTGCCTTAGTAGAGGCATAAGATACCGGGCCAGGTAGCCTGATCACCAAGGGTTCAACATTCCTCGTCTGAGGCACACTCCTGGTAAGGGAATCATGAAACACTGGCACAATCACACAAACATCGCTGGCAATCAAGTGTTTGTTATCCATTAGGCTTTGTATATCACCCTGCACAATACCACAACCCATAGTATTCCAAAGACACTCTGAACAGGAAGTATGATCGTGATTAAATAAGGAAGCTTGGCAAAGCTTGACATGTAGCGGCACCAAAGGAGTAGCAACATTACGGACATCCAAAGTGGGAGCCTCTCGAGGAATCGGAGATGTTTCAATCTTATCAGGAGCACAGACTCCTTCGAAAGCCTCAATCATGTTAACAGCCGCAAGGTTTGGAAGTGGATTGTCAAGAACGTGCGGGACACTATTTTCGAAAGTCAACTGTCCCCAGTCTATTAGATCTTTTACAACGTACTTCAGAGCATAACAACCTTCAACATCATGGCCTTGAGCGCCCTGATGGAATTCACATTGGAGATCATGTCGAAACCTGGGAGGCAAAGGCGTAGGCGGGAGGCTTGCCTGATCTGGTGACGCAATGTCCTTTAGTAAGTAGAGTTGGGAGCAGATCAGCATACCGCATTGGTATTGGTGGAAAATAAGGCATGGGTCGAGGGCCCTGTTGTTGCGGAGGTTGTTGTTGGGCAGGAGGCTGTTGTTGTACCTGCTGAGAAATGTCATTAACGGACGCTGGTGGTTAACCCGGTGGCAGAGGATATTGCTGGTAGAATGGTGGGAAGAAAGGATGTTGAGAGTACTGCATATATTGGTAGGGTAGAGGTAATTGAGCAGCATTAATAGGAGCGACAGCAGCTGTAGACTGGTTGCCGGACACCATCCCTACTTCAGATTCCTTCTTCTTATGGTGGCCGTTACCATACTTCTTTGGCGCACTAGCTGAGGAGTCACCTTTTTCAAGAATAATGATGCCTTCTCTGACAGCATCCTCTAGACGAGTTCCCACAGTAACCATGTCGGTGAAATTATTTGGTGCAGAGACTATCATTCTTTCAACATATTCCTTCTTCAATGTTTTCAGGAATGTCTGTGTCAGTTCTTCCTCATCAAGCCGAGGAGAAATACGGGCGGCTGCCCCTCTCCATCTCTGAGCATATTCACGGAAAGTTTCGCTGACTTCTGAGACAAAGACTTAAGAGAATCCCTATTCGGCTTCAAGCGAGTGTTAAACCCATTGGGCATAACAAAACGAGCATCAGAAGCCACTGTGGACAATGGGATGGATGGAATCATTTCAGTAGTAGCTGGGACAGACGTGGCTGGTTGTTCTTGTGCAGCCATCAGAGTAGACATAGCGTCAAGAGTCTTGGTCAAGTCTTCTTTCATAGCAGCCAATTCGGCACGGAGCTGAGCATTCTCTTCTTCGAAATTAGCCATGTGTCTCCTTCTATATAATCTTGTTTGATGAACTCTGGTTGGTTGGTAAACCTTACGAGCACGAGCCACCTTTCGGACTGCGGCAGAAGAACCAGGAGGTAATGAACACAAAGGAAGTTTTTTGTGACCAATGAATGCATATGATGCATGAAATGTGTAAATGCATATGCAAAAAAGACTCTTTTTGTGTTATCGAAGGGTTTTAGACAAATTAGAAATTTGTAAACATTACTAAACAACTGAAACATTATAACCAGATGAAACACGTAAACATCACAAGGTCTTACAAGATAATTCCCTTTGAAATGCTAAGCCAAGGGATAAACTTTGAAATGTAAAACAACATGAACAACAACTAGAAACAATAACAGGCAACAGAAATCCTCAATCATAGGAAGTGGAAGGATCATCCTCAGACTCAGACTCAGACTCGTAGCTGCAATATCGGGCATAGAAGTTACGGGCCCCCCTATCCCTCTTGGAATCCCTCATAAGCAACTCATCCTTTTCTTCAATTTCCTTTCTAGCCTTAGCCAACTCCCTCTTCAACATTGAAACCTCATGAGTCTTTTGCTCAACTTTTCCATCCAAAGTCATGATTAGATTCTCAGCCTCATAGTATCTAGCCTTCCATTGATGCTTCTCTCGGCTCTCCATAGCTAGATGCACCTGATACATCTCCTGAGTAGGCGGAGGTAGAGGTAAAGGCATGGTTGGAATAGATGCGGACACATATCTCATGGCGGGGTAAGGCATGCCAATCTTCTCAGCCTGGTTTATTGCCCATTGAGTATAGGCCTCATGAGCAATACCAGATCTCACACCCATATGCTTCACATCTTTCTTCCGAATCTTGGACCAAGCCTCTATGAAATCTTCTCTTATTCTTGTAGGAGCATTAGAGTAATGGAAGAAATAAGGGGATGTAGCAAGATAGATGGGCTTCTCTTTCATTGGGAAACCAAATTGTCGCAAGGCGAGCTCCGGGTTATAGTTGATTCCACCCCGGGTACCAAGATGAGGTACATTAAGAAACTTTCCACCACCGAAGATAAATTCTTTGACTCTAGCAGCGGGAGTGAGCCAAACCACTTCGTTAGGGGTGAGAGCCATAATCCGCTGTGAAATAGTCCAATTCTCTGGATTATCATGGAAAGACTTCGGAAGGTGCGAAATAAACCACTTGTAGAGGAGAGGTACACAGCACAGAATGTATCCACGACCCTTGCCGAATCGATCGTGAATAGCATGGTATGTGTCAGCCAGCAAAGTAGGAACCGGATTCTTGGAGCGGAAGATTATAATAGCATTCATATCCACGAAGTCATCAAGATTTGGAAAGAGGATAAGCCCATAAATGAGTAGTGCAAGAATAGCCTCAAGAGTGTCCTGACAAGTGGTTTTGAGATTGGCTTTCTCAAGTAGATACTTCGAAGTGAATCCTCGGATGTGAGCCTTAGTGACAAGATTCTTGGAAACATCGGAGGTCTTGAGATAGAGATCATGGGCAATAACCAAAGGAGTAGGGGGATTCTCAAGACCCGTGAAAGGTGTCCCCTTGGCAATAGACAGATCCATCACGCAAGAATAGGCCTCGAGTGTGGGCACCAACTGGAAGTCGGGAAAAGTGAAGCACCGATAATCCCGATCATAAAACTGCACTAGAGTGTGTACAAGCTTCTCATCCACATTAGTCCGGAGAAGAGTAAGTAAGTCCCCGTAACGACATTGGAAACCAGTCAGATCCTTGACCTTGAGTGCCAAATCTCTCAAACTAGCCAAATCAAACTTCATGAACTTGTAGGACTTAGTCTTCCCCATTCCTACAATGTTTACAAATTCAATTTGTCTAAGCCCTTCGATAAATGCATGGAAAAAGATTTACGCATGTATGCATGTATGCATGTATGCATGATCACATTCAAGTACGGAGAGAACATGGTGGGTTAAAGTTTAAAAGTCAAGGAGCCATGGGTGGACACGGTGTCCGGTGATACTAGGGCTTTGGGTAATAGTAACCGGGTTCTACAAAAGGTTCCCAAGTCGCAACCTCTCCTACATATACCATGGTGCCACGAGACAACACTCGCTCCATGATTATTCGTAAGAAGGTCTAACTTGAGTGTAGTATCGCGTGACGACCAAAACTCGAGACAACACTCGGTTTAGCCTCCGCACTACATCCTAGAAAATGGCCAGATGGGTTCGGTTAGCTACGGTCCATAGCGTCATAGAACAATTGGAAGAAAAGTGCCTAAACGCGACAACACGCGCCGACAGCATAACCCCCAAAATGCCTCAGCTATGTGGGATTGATCGCATAATCCAATATACGAGGCAACCCTCGGAATGAATTGTCGATTATATCCCCCCTAAATCCTAAGTTCACTCAGCCCGGATGTAGGGCTTTAATATTCTCACCTCCACACGTTTGCAAGAATTTAAACATTTATTCACATAAGAAAGCAAATAAAAGAATCAAGTAAACACAAAAGCGCAAGCGTGAATATAAAGACTAGGTGTAACTCTCGAATCTCCCCAGTGAAGTCGCCAGCTGTTTTATCTTGGTTTTTCGGGTGTCAAACATTGATTAAGTTTGAACCTTTTTAACCTTTGATATCTCATTTTTTCTTGGGAAGGGAAAAATAAGGAAAAAAAACCCTTGAGAATCGAGGTCCGGGAGTTGTTTTCGTTATGGGAAGGTGTTAGGCACCCATAACGATTATAGTATCCTATAGGAACCGTCTTTACTTCCTACACACGCGCTTTATTTTAAAATGCTATTTGAAAATGTTATTTACACCTAAAGGTTTGCTAGGTTAAGAATTGGAGGGAGAAGAATGTGTTTGAATTTTTGTTTTATTGGACTTGGAGAAGTTTTGACTTCTTGCCTACATACCCTTTTAAGGGATCAAACTCCATGTAGTTCTCTTCCAAAAAATGTTTTTGTTTTTGTTGGTTGATTTTAATTTTGAAAATGGGATTTTTGAAGAATAAGAGAGAGAGGCCTCAAGGGCATAGGATTTTGGAAAATGTGAGGTGTGATTAGTTATTTTGCAAAAGGTCTAAGTATTTAGCAATTGTTTTATCATTTATTAAGAAAATAAAAGGGAAAATTCAATGGGATTTTGATCCCAAGGTTTCTTTGGAAAATTATTTGAGTGAAGTTGTTTATATTTTTTGGGAAAGAGAATTTTTCTAAGTATCGTGGCTCCTAAGCATACATCTAAAGCATACATTCCCTAAACATACATCTAAAGCATCCACGTGATGTGTGTGCATGTGTCGGTGCTTGTGCCGGTGTACATCATTAGAGTCCATTGTCCTTTACATAGGCCCTAGTTTACATACTACTCCTAGCAAGAAATTAAAAGCATAAAGGAAATTACAAAATCCCTAAGTCTTTACATGCTAAGTCTTGGCAAAATTTAAAGTGCAAGAGATAAAAGCTAAGAATATAAGATGGAGGATGAGATGCTTATGGAATGAATGAAACATGGAGTAGAAGATTAGTAGCACAAGGTGTAATATGGTGAAAAATATAAGCAAGTAAACATCACAAAAAAGACTTCAAAATACACCAAAAACAAAGGTAAAATATACCTAAAATTTAGTCACAAAAGCAAAGCCAATACATGACTCCTAATCCTCCCATTTCAACAAACTTTCAAAGGTTTCAAATCAATTTTAACAATGAGGATTAGAGGAAAGTATCAATCTAAACAATTATGATACATTTTGGACCTATTTTTCACTTTAATTCCACATAGAACTATTTACATAACTTGTAAAAGAAGTAAGTCACAAATCAGCTCACAAAACAGTAAAACAACCACAAATTCAGAGGCATACATATCATAAAATCACACATCAAGTAGCACTATCATATATCAAAGTATTAGAATCAAGAACATAGCAAAACTTCACAAAATTTAACAAAACAAGTGAAAATATTAATGAGAAACATCACATATATTTTTTAACAGTTTTTACCATGCAAAAACATCACAAGAAACAAGTCTCAAGTATCAATATCAATCACAAGAACCTTCACACAATTTTTGGGAGTTTTAACAAGATTTTAACAAAATTAAAAGCACTAAACTAAACAAGAGATCAACATTTTCACATATATTTTCCTAACCAGTATTAACATGTAAAAATCACCAAGAACCAACAAAAATATCAAGAAAACCATTAGGAAATTTTCTAGGAGTTTTATCATGCATTTTGAGGCAAACAGGGGTGTAAACAACAACATACAGTGTCAAAATAGCAAAAGTATAGAGCAAAACGAAATTTAACAGCAAGATTAGTGTGAAGAAGATTTCCTTCTTAGACTTGGCTGGGTTTTGATGATAACAAATTCACATCACAAAAGAAGAAGAACTATATGGAGGCTCAAGTTGAAGAATGAAGATAATGGGACTTAAGCTTCATAGTTATATTTTTGTAAGTATGGTTCTTATCTTTGACACTATCATTCTTAACATTTAACAGACTTAGAATGCTCAGAAAATAATTACAAATACTTTTTCTAAGTCTCCATATGAAGCAATGCTAAAACTCATGAAAATAAATCACACACTCACAATCATTTTTATTTTAATGAGATTGTGCCTTAAAAGTTTTTTTGCATGAAAATGTGCATGAAAATGTTTTTGATTAGGAAAATTATAATGATGCTGATTTAGCCCTTAATAGCATTCTTGAAATAAAGCCTCACGCTAGTTCTTTTGAAAATGCATAATTGGATTTGGCTTTGTCTAAATTGATT
The DNA here is from genome assembly GCF_051527215.1 of Medicago sativa. Lineage (NCBI taxonomy): Eukaryota > Viridiplantae > Streptophyta > Magnoliopsida > Fabales > Fabaceae > Medicago > Medicago sativa. The sequence continues at coordinate 36,286,869 of NC_140751.1, forward strand.
TTACTCACAATGGCTTTGTTTCAACGGTCCTTTTTTTTTCAAATGTCAATTTTGCTTTGGTGGCCGTTGGAATTAAATCAGCATGATATTGTCAACGTTGCATTGCATTCATGAAAGAAAAATGTTGCCAATTTCATATTTGTGACAACGGTTACTTTTTGTTAACGCACACTGTAACACCCTATTTCTAATAAGCGGTAAAACGCGCGAATATACAACCATATTCTAGAAATAGATGCTACGTCTCCAAATAAACCACAATTGATACATGCATAATGATCATGTCACATCACATAGCAGCGGAACATATACATATAATTAATAGACATATCTGGATCTCCAATAAAATACATATGTATTCTCCAAACTCCAAATAACAAAATAGCTCAACAATTTCAAAACATAAAGTCAAATAACAACATGCAAAGACTATCCTAGATCAGAGCCCTAATCTAGACACTTGCATGAAAAAGAGGAACTCCACTCCTCGGCATCAACAAGCAACACTAAGCATCCTGCACTCCATCTACCCGTCCATACAGAAAGGTAGGTGGTAAACCACTGAGGGTTAGCATTACATCATCATAATCCATATAAGATTAATAAGAACTTTGGAAATGAAAGATATAATCAAGGATAAAGAATGACAATTCCTACATAGTTCCACAATATTCACAACATGTAATAATCCAAGATCATTCAATATCATCATATCAAGTTCATATCCACAAGTGTATCTTACACATATCACAACCTCACCTTGTCAATCAACAATTAACAATTCAATCCGCAAGTACAATTAGCAATAATCAACCATCAAACACATCTTAATGCAATTCAATCCACCAACAGTTTATGCAATGTCTCTAGACTCATCTAGATGCATGTGGTACCAAAACACCTCAAGGTCGTCACCTTTGATGCAACAAAAACATCGTAATCACCTCCATTGGATATATAATCCACCACCATCAGTCATGTATGCATGAACATATGACTCAACTACAAATGCATATGTTCACACAAACAATAATCATCTCACCATCACCAATACTTGTATATATGCAATCATTAACAATTCACCATTACATATCATATATACAATCACCAACCACATCCAAAAATCACACAACATATAGTTGTCACATAATTACAACACCAATCATCTCCCTATAACATATAACAACTTTCCATAAAGGATTCACAGTCAATTGATTCTCAAAAGTCATCTTTAGTCAAGTTCGTCTCTCAAAATCACAACATTAAATTAATTGAACATTTGAGTCAAAACCAAGTAAACAAGCTCAATTGCCTATGCCTTGTATTCTCACAATTCACATATGTGTGCAGTAGAGGGTACATAAGCATTTCATCGGCCAAATGCGACGAATTCACGAAAAGCCCAAGGTTCGTCTCATTTTATCACTTTTCACAAAATTTTCCATTTTCAAAGCAAAACAAGTTCAAACTTGATGGAACCAATCACAACCATTTTTAGAAATCATATAAACAATATACAACTTTAATCCCACCTCAAATTCCGGAGAAAAACGAGTTTTCGGAAAAATCAACGTTTGAACCGTTTTTATAAAAGTTAGACGATTTTCACGAATTCAAGTCCAAACCAAATCAAATCATGTTCCAGTAGGATTAAAGGCATAAACAGAGGTTAATTAAGTCCAAAGAAACATTTTAGAAGTATCGGATTGGTCCCCAAGTGCTCGAAAACAAAAATCAAAATTTGCTGAACTGAGGCTAGGACGCGAAAGCGTCCTCTGCACGCTTAAGCGTCCTAGTTCCAGAACTCCTGGAACAGCACGCTTTTGGGACGCTTCTGGGACGCTGATGGGATGCTTAAGCGTCCTAAGCACGCGAAAGCGTCCTACATCAGATTCCCAGAACTCAGTTACGGGTTCTAACCCAAATTCATCCCAAAATCCCATTTTCAATCCCCCAAATCACCAAAACAAGTTCCAGAAAGTGTTTATAGGTCAAAATAGGTTCAATACACTTAAACACATACAAGTTTTGGAATTAAATCATCAACATAACCAAATTCACCAATTTCTCAATTCATTCTCAACTTTCAACAGCAATATCAAATCTCATCATTAATTCACCAATCTTGATACCCAAAGTACCAATTCAACAACAACATGTTCCAAATCAATAACAACAACTAATGAACACAAATTCATGCATAATTCAACATCACAACATCAATTCTCATCAAACTTGCTCAAGAACACAAAACACCAACAACTATGCATTTGAACATGTTAATTCACATACTAACATGCAATTATCACATAAATCATGTTCTCAAACATAACAACAACAATTATGCACGAATTTGACAACAATTAGGTTCAATTAATCAATTCAACAAAAATGGGTAAAGAGAAAAAAAAGATGAATTATGGTTGAAACCTAACCCCCTTACCTCTAGCACCAAGAATCTCTAACCCAAGCTTCAAATGAGCTCCTAGATGATGAGTCCCCTCTTCAAGCTCTAACCCTTGTTCTTCCCTCTAGCCTCTTTCTCTTCTCTTCTCAAATGAAATGAAAATGTTTGTAAAACCTAGTTTTACCAACAACTAGAGTTTATATACTAGCTCTACTCAATTGGGCTTATTTCTTAAACCTTAATGGGTATAACCCATTTCTATTCTAACACTCAAAATGTCACTACTCACTTACCGGTAAAATATAACACTAACGGTCACTTAACGGTAAATAAAATAATTACTACACCCTCTAGCAATTAGTAAAATAAAATCCTCACTAAGCACTAAAAATAACTTTCTGAAAAATTACAAAATTGCCACTGCCCTCAAAATGACCAAAATGCCCCTAAGCCCAAAATGACTAAAATACCCTTCTAACACCGAACTATACGAATCCCAACCAAAAATACACACAGAGACAATTAATCACATAAGAGCACATAGAACACACATAAATAAATAATAAAATAAATCTAGCGAAAAACGGGCTGTTACACACACAGCACATCATTTTCTTTCACTAAAATACGGTACCTTTTCAAATATGTTTTGGTAACCCTTTTTTGATAAATAGCATTGTTTCATAAACATCTTTTTGGTCTCTATAAATTCAATTGAGAATCAAAGCAATTGATACACAACAACTTTCATTATCTTAATTGACATTTTCAATATCACTTGCTTTCAAACTTTCATTCAAGTTGTTTGGAAAACTTTGCTTACACTTTAACATTTATTAAAAAGTTTTCTGAGCACTAAGTCCATTTGTTAGAGTGATATTGATAAAGATATACAGCCATACATTTTTTATTCTTCAATTACTTTGTTGTAAAGTTTCTTGCCATTGTTGGTGAGAATTATTGTTTAAGATAGTGGGGTGCTATCTTGTGATTGTTGTAAAAGGTTCTTTGATTCGGGGAGATTCAAAGTCCACCAAAAGTGTTTGGTGTTTGTGTTGTAATCAAGAGAGATGGTTTCTTTCTTGTGTTTATGTTAGAAAGATTGTTAGGGGGTCTTGGGGTGAGATTGCTTGTAACAAAGATTCTAACATAGTGAATTCCTTCGCGGGGTGTGAAGGGAGTGGACTGACCCTAAGGTTTAGAGGGGAACCACTATAAATTCTCTTGTGTCTTTTCTTCTTCCCTCGCTCTTTTGTTTTTCCGCATTTATACCTTCATCATTATTTATCGGAAAAATTATCAAGAACGCTAAACTCTGAAAAATTAACCAATATTCCTAGAAATCTAATTCACCCCCCTCTTAGGTTACAATCTGAACTTACAATTGGCATCAGAGCAAGAGTAAAAATAACTTGCTTCTTTGATCCAGAAAATGGCTTCCGCTAAACCATTTCTAGCAGAAGGTCCTAATTCAAATCGACCACCATGTTTCACCGGAGATCATTATGATTTCTGGAAAATTAGGATGACAACGTATCTAGAAGCCCAAGGTGAAGAAATTTGGGATGCTGTCCAAAATGGTCCATATGTTCCCACTACAACTGTGAATGGTGTGACTAGTATCAAACCACAAACATCATGGGATGATGGTGACCGGAAAAAAATGTTATTTGACAAAAAGGCAAAGAACATTCTTCAATCCTCTCTTGGGATGGATGAGTTTTTCAGAATTTCTAACTGCAAAACGGCCAAAGAAATCTGGGACACTTTGGAAACAACACATGAAGGAACGGTAGAAGTAAAACATTCCAGATTGAATACCCTCTCACAAGAGTACGAGATGTTTAGAATGCAACCAGGAGAAAAGATTCTAGACATGCAGAAGAGATTTTCACATCTTATCAATCATCTTGCAGCCCTTGGAAAAACCTTGTCCAACAATGAAATAAACTTGAAGATTCTCAGGTCACTAACAAGGGAATGGCAACCAAAAGTAACAGCCATATCTGAAAAGAAAAGTCTTTCAAACATGTCGTTGGCAGCACTTTTCGGAAAATTACAAGAGCATGAAATTGAACTTGCAAGACTAGAACAACATGAAGAAGGAGTAAAGAAACATAGGAATATTTCATTGAAGGCAGAATCCAGCGTTCTCCAACAAGATGATAGCACCGATGATGATGAAAACATCATTGTTCTTGTGAAGAAATTAGGAAAATTCCTCCAAAAGGATAAAAACTTTAAATTTGGAAATAAAAGAAAATTTCATAAGAAGAATGATGTTTCTACATCAAGTCAAAGTTTCACATGCTTTGAATGTGATAAAGAGGGACATGTGAAGGCAGACTGTCCAACCGTTGCAAAGAAGAATAGCCTTAAGGGAAAGAAAGAATTCAAGCCAAGAAGGGCCTACATTGCATGGGATGACAATGATATAAGTTCATCTTCAGAATCAGAGGATGACGAATATGCAAATTTAACATTAATGGCGTCACACCACTCTGATGATGAACAAGAGGTAAGTGATTCTGAATTAAATTTTAAACCTTCTTATGAAGAATTACAAAATGCATTTGATGAATTGTTTGAAGAATTCATTAATCTTTCTAAAACTTGTGCAAAGCAAAAGAAACAAAATGTATCTCTAGAAAGAAAAGCTTTTGATGCACAAGAAGAATTAGAAAGGGTTAAAAGTTCTTCATGTAATAAATGTAAAGAAAATGAAACAAAAATTGTTGAACTAAATCAAGTGATAAAAAAATTTGAAAAAGGTCACAATGGTTTGGAAGATGTGCTTAGTAAACAAAGATATTCCAACAACAAATCCGGGCTTGGTTTTTCTAAATTTGATAAACCAAACACCAATAAAACGGTTTTTGTTAAAGCAAGCACAAATCCCAACAACATAGAAACTAAGAAAATGCATGTTGTTAATTCTTTCAAGAATGTGAATCAAAGAATTAATTCTAAAAGAAGAAATTATTCTAACAATTCTTTTAAGAAAAATAATTCAAATGTTAAGAATAATTTCTCTAAAGGAAATAATTTTGGATCACATTATGTTCATAATTTCACATGTTTTTATTGTAACATAAAAGGTCATACTCCAAATACTTGATACATAAGAAACTTTGGTGTTCCTTATGGTGAATTTATTTGGGTAAAGAAAGGTACTAACCCACAAGGACCCAAAGAAAAATGGGTACCTATAAAGTTCTATTAATTGTTTGGCAGGTACTTGAAGACCATATGCTAAAATTTTCATATTTAGATTGGTTTCTTCAAGATACAAGATCACATGATATAGTTCGATTTATGATTATTTATTTATGATCATGGTGAAAGGTACATATTTTTATTGTATTATTCTATAATATGGTTATGATATCTGCTGTATATTCATGAGTATCGATTATTGTAAAGTGCTTTGTTTCCAATGAATTGGTTGCATAGTCATTATCATGCGCACTAAAAAAATATGTTTTAATGCATGTATTGGTGAAAGTTTTATTCTGACTATCATGAATTTTGTTTGGTTTATGATATATGAATTATTCCTTATAAGTGGTGCAAGATCTGCATTCATTGATCTAGGACATAATTAATTTTAAAATGTGGATATTATATGAATAGAAGCATTATCTTCATCGTATAATAGATGTCTTTTTTGGTAGAAATTTATTTATTAGACAATGCTACTATTTACTAACTGCTGTGCATGATGGAAATCATATACATATATATGAATAATTTTAACCTGAAACTTATTTGTAGAAATGAATAAAAATATATGATTTGATTTAAAACTAATCATTTTCCAGTTGAATTTCTGTATGTTTTGGTAAAAAAGTGCATGTTATTTTGTGTGAGAAATTTTTGTATTTAAAATTATGATCTCATATCATATGTGCAAAATAATGTGAATGACCAAATTCTCATTGTGAAGAAGATCAATTATTTTTACATAAAATTTATTATTTCCCTATATTTCGACCCTTTGGATTTTACCCTTTTTCTTCTTTTTGATGATGTCAAAAGGGGGAGAAAGTGTATGTTTGTGTTTTGTGTTTAAATTGTTTCAGGTTATCCAATTGCAAAACAAAGGGGAAGATTTACAAGATAGGGGGAGTTTCATTGTGCAAACATTATCAAAAGGATATGGTTTGTCATCATCAAAAAGGCGGAGATTGTGAAGAAGATTTCCTTCTTAGACTTGGCTGGGTTTTGATGATAACAAATTCACATCACAAAAGAAGAAGAACTATATGGAGGCTCAAGTTGAAGAATGAAGATAATGGGACTTAAGCTTCATAGTTATATTTTTGTAAGTATGGTTCTTATCTTTGACACTATCATTCTTAACATTTAACAGACTTAGAATGCTCAGAAAATAATTACAAATACTTTTTCTAAGTCTCCATATGAAGCAATGCTAAAACTCATGAAAATAAATCACACACTCACAATCATTTTTATTTTAATGAGATTGTGCCTTAAAAGTTTTTTTGCATGAAAATGTGCATGAAAATGTTTTTGATTAGGAAAATTATAATGATGCTGATTTAGCCCTTAATAGCATTCTTGAAATAAAGCCTCACGCTAGTTCTTTTGAAAATGCATAATTGGATTTGGCTTTGTCGAAATTGATTTTACTCACAATGGCTTTGTTTCAACGGTCCTTTTTTTTTTCAAATGTCAATTTTGCTTTGGTGGCCGTTGGAATTAAATCAGCATGATATTGTCAACGTTGCATTGCATTCATGAAAGAAAAATGTTGCCAATTTCATATTTGTGACAACGGTTACTTTTTGTTAACGCACACAGCACATCATTTTCTTTCACTAAAATACGGTACCTTTTCAAATATGTTTTGGTAACCCTTTTTTAATAAATAGCATTGTTTCATAAACATCTTTTTAGTCTCTATAAATTCAATTGAGAATCAAAGCAATTGATACACAACAACTTTCATTATCTCAATTGACATTTTCAATATCACTTGCTTTCAAACTTTCATTCAAGTTGTTTGGAAAACTTTGCTTACACTTTAACATTTATTAAAAAGTTTTCTGAGCACTAAGTCCATTTGTTAGAGTGATATTGATAAAGATATACAGCCATACATTTTTTATTCTTCAATTACTTTGTTGTAAAGTTTCTTGCCATTGTTGGTGAGAATTATTGTTTAAGATAGTGGGGTGCTATCTTGTGATTGTTGTAAAAGGTTCTTTGATTCGGGGAGATTCAAAGTCCACCAAAAGTGTTTGGTGTTTGTGTTGTAATCAAGAGAGAGGGTTTCTTTCTTGTGTTTATGTTAGAAAGATTGTTAGGGGGTCTTGGGGTGAGATTGCTTGTAACAAAGATTCTAACATAGTGAATTCCTTCGCGGGGTGTGAAGGGAGTGGACTGACCCTAAGGTTTAGAGGGGAACCACTATAAATTCTCTTGTGTCTTTTCTTCTTCCCTCGCTCTTTTGTTTTTCCGCATTTATACCTTCATCATTATTTATCGGAAAAATTATCAAGAACGCTAAACTCTGAAAAATTAACCAATATTCCTAGAAATCTAATTCACCCCCCTCTTAGGTTACAATCTGAACTTACAATTGGCATCAGAGCAAGAGTAAAGATAACTTGCTTCTTTGATCCAGAAAATGGCTTCCGCTAAACCATTTCTAGCAGAAGGTCCTAATTCAAATCGACCACCATGTTTCACCGGAGATCATTATGATTTCTGGAAAATTAGGATGACAACGTATCTAGAAGCCCAAGGTGAAGAAATTTGGGATGCTGTCCAAAATGGTCCTTATGTTCCCACTACAACTGTGAATGGTGTGACTAGTATCAAACCACAAACATCATGGGATGATGGTGACCGGAAAAAAATGTTATTTGACAAAAAGGCAAAGAACATTCTTCAATCCTCTCTTGGGATGGATGAGTTTTTCAGAATTTCTAACTGCAAAACGGCCAAAGAAATATGGGACACTTTGGAAACAACACATGAAGGAACGGAAGAAGTAAAACGTTCCAGATTGAATACCCTCTCACAAGAGTACGAGATGTTTAGAATGCAACCAGGAGAAAAGATTCTAGACATGCAGAAGAGATTTTCACATCTTATCAATCATCTTGCAGCCCTTGGAAAAACCTTGTCCAACAATGAAATAAACTTGAAGATTCTCAGGTCACTAACAAGGGAATGGCAACCAAAAGTAACAGCCATATCTGAAAAGAAAAGTCTTTCAAACATGTCGTTGGCAGCACTTTTCGGAAAATTACATGTAACACCCATACCAGACGTATCTAGAAAGTCTGGCACGTGCGTTAATATTAGTACTGGATACATTAAAATATACAACAATTAAAACTTCGAATGAATAATATTTACATCAAGTTCCGTTCGTATAAATAATAATACAATACAACTCATCCATACGTAAAAATACATCCTTGAAGTCCATAACATCCTGCAGCTTCACGAACGAACCCTTGAAGTAGTATCCATCCGGCTCCGAACATGCATAAACATCCTGCTTATCTGAAACAAATAAGGATTGGGATGAGACATAATGTCTCAGTGAGTTCCCCTAAATCCTAGGCTATAGGCAACCTCGAGGGGAAACCTACGGTCACCACGTGTCTACATTACAACCTGACGGTTGATTATACGTGTGTGGGGACTTGCATACTTAGACGGTAATGCATACTAGAGCCGTCATAGTTTTATCTTAACTTGTTATAGGCTTCACTTCCTATACGTGTCATGGCGGTTGAGGGGGAGTCTAGGACCGCATTGCCAAGAATACGCTCTACGTATCGAGGCCCTAACATAACATAATCATGGCACGATTCTAAACCGGATGGTCAGGGGAACCTAAGATCGTCATCGGTATCATGATCTTTACTTAATCTATACATAACTTGCTCTTGTCTTAGCATCTGATGCTCTTAACTTGATCACATATGTAATCATTCTTGCATAAACATAACATAATCATATCGTACATAAACGTATCTAAGTTCATTCATTAAGTTAGCGTTGAACAAACAATTATTATCTGAGTTCATTTTACAGAAAGTCCCGGGTGGAGTAACCCCGAGTACAATCCCATACATGACCGATGTACGTACATCGGACTCCCTCGGTGTCGTGCGGGTCCCTTGCGGCTTAAACCGTTCCCCTTAGGTCGAGAACCTCCCGTATCCCCCTGGCGTGGATAACAAGAGACACGAGCACCTACGTCTTGTTTACTCAGTGACATGCGGGTCCCTTACGGCTTAAATCGTTCTCATTATGAGAACCCCTTGTATCCCCCTGATGTGGATAGCAAGAGACATGTCACCTACACATATTAATCATGGTCTTGTCGTGCATATAAGTTAAACATAATCATACATACATGTTTACCTCGGAACCTTGATCGATCCGATTATCGGTAACCTATACTTATTCATACTTAACATGGTGGAGCGAAATAACTTATCAATCCACAACTTATGTACTAGCTAAGTTATTCTAGCTCATGTGCGAAGAGATTACACTTCGCGTCTTAACCTACATAAGGTTCGTGCTTAACTTCTAGTTCTCGACAAGCTATGTCGAGGCTCTACGTTCATTCCCTTTCTTAGTTCATCACTACCCGGACATATTGCATATCATAACATCTCATGTGCTATTCGTCATTGAAATTCTTGATGTTGTTCATGCATTTATTTACCAATATCCTTAGGTGTATTGTGCAATGATAACTTGACTTTGAGGGGTTTTTAAAGTTATAAGAGACTGCAGGGAAAAGCTTGGTCAAAACCACTACATTTCATGAATTTTCTTGTAAAAAGTGCTGTGCTGTCAAATCTCGCTTGAGCGAGATTCATCTCGCTTGAGCGAGATTGCAAGCGAGATTTCTTGCTTGAGCGAGATTCCAAGCGAGATTTTAATTTAGTTCTGCCAAAATCTCGCTTGAGCGAGATTCATCTCGCTTAAGCGAGGTTCTTCAGTACCAGACCTGCAGAATTCGTAATTTTGACCTCTAAACCTCAAAATTGAGTTTCCAATGCACACAAGACACCCAGAATACATAGAAAACAGCTTAGAACATTTACATGACAACAACAACATAATTTCAATGATTAATGGCAAAAGGGGTACTAAAACCCTAACTTACATACTAATACAAATCATGTTTTCTCACAAGAATTGCACAACCCAAAGGTAGGAGAAACTATCTAAGAACTCACCTAACAAGATTCTTGAAGCATCATCATGTCCCAAGCTCAAACAATCCAAAACTCTAGCCCTTGATTCACTTGCTTCCTTTATTCAACCCATCTCAAACTTGCTGTTTTCATGCAATCCAAAGCATCATGATCTTGCTAGCTTATCTCTAATCCAACCCAAGCTTCCTTCAACCAAAACCCTAATCTCATGATTTCTTCCCTTATGAGGATAGAGTGGAAGAACAAGCTCAAATAGAGCTTCTATTTGTTCCTTGATCTTGTAAGTACCATAACATAAGCTTGATCATGAAGAGGAAGAAGTTTTGGAATGGATTGGTGAAGAAAAGAGAGGAAGAGAGCGTGAGAATGGAGAGAGGAGGGAGAGAAAATTGTTTTCCCAAACTTAGAGAGATAAAAGGATAGAAATTGTGAGATATTTTGGTGCCTTTCCAAATACATATCCTTTTCCCGCGCAATTACCAAATTGCCCTTGCCTCAAACATGCTACATCCGTCTCTGATACTTAACTCGTATTAAGCTGACATAGCATAATAAATATTTCCATTAACTTACTTTCCATGAACCTAAGTCCTCTGATACATTTAACAGATAAAGTTCCTTAAGCTGATGAGCGGGATGTTACATTCTACCCCCCTTAAAGAAATTTCGTCCTCGAAATTTTAGAGATCGACTACCAATCATCATGACAGAAACTTACCATCTTTGGTCTGAGCCATACATACTCTATTCAGACTTACTCATAGAGTTCGTCGTATTATGTCCTCATCTTGTTTCTTAACCCATATGCAACTGAACATAACCTTCTTGATTTTAATATTACCCAAACTTAGAGTTTTCTTATCATATCATGATTCAGAACTTACCTTGCTACACACAGACTTATTGTCTCGGACTCGTATCTTACCCACTTAACATAAACCATTCATATAGGTATCTTTTTATAAACATGAACACTCAGGATTTGCCTTTTAACTGGGATCATACGGAAACCAGGTTTGCCCTGCAGTGCTTACTTGTAACTTTAAAACATATTTCATACATACATCTTATCATGAATACATAATCTTACTATACCTTGAGGCACATGGTTCTTACTTGTATTACTCATGTAAATGATTCCATGAATCTCTTATCTCTTTTCAGAGCCTTAGGAAATCTTCTGATTTCATCACAATTCCATTGCATCTTATCACACCCGAATTAATGGGTAACTCATATAGCTTGACATGAAAAAGTGAAATCAACTCACCACTTCATCTGACAATCCATTAACCAATATTATGGTTCACATACTCGTGAAACTTACTAGTAATTCCACTTGCACTTACATCGTACACTCTTAACACAATTCCGTGTATCCCACATGATATTGGCTTCATACGAACATTGTCGTTTCATAACATGTACATACTTTCAAGTGCCATCTCTTGCTAAATGATAACGATACGTGTTCTAGAATCTTTCTTGAAGAAATTTCCTTAAGCTCTGGTATTCAGGTTCTTGGAACGAATATATATATACATGACTAAAATATTTTATCATTCCCAAAACTGAATTTGTAATAGCACCACAGAACCATCGGACGAGTTTCTATATTTGAAAAAGATTTAACAACTCGCCCTAAACTTGTCCACGACAAGTTGGTCCTGAAGTTGGTACGTCTTAAGTGAGTTCACTTACGACGTATCTCATCAGTTTCGAAAATGTATAATTCCACGAGTTTAAAATAAGCATCGTTCCCAAGTTCCATAATACCAATCTTAACTTTTAAAAGTTCTAAAATCATGACTTAACATGTCTTAACAAGTATCGTTTTCACTCAACAAGTATTGCATACGAGAGTATGATTCTCATTGCACAACTCGAGAGTTGCATCTCCTTTCATGATAACATACTTAACTTCGAAGATAAATTCTTCCCTTATTCAACCGTTATACATACTTGCCATACCGCTTACATATCCGTAAACAATCCTTGAACCTCTTAACATAAACTTATTCCTCTTCTTCGGAACACTAACTTGATTCTCCACATTAACTCATTCGGTTATCGCTTGAGCGTTACTACCTTTTCCGAAACCGGTCACCATTCTTGATGCCTTGATTCTTTACTTGAGTCACGAAATGTAACCTTCTGAACCTTACATACTTCCCATTATCATCTTTCGCGCATCCTGACCAATTCATACAAGGCAATTCTTGTCATTTTCATCTTACTTAAGTGATGGCACATACTTAAAACTTTTACCTTGGCCAATGCTATCTATATAAACATTCATACTTACTTATCGCATCAAGAACTCCTCACTTATCTTATGATGCTTCTGCTAAACTTGCATTACCAACCGAACATTCTTCACTAAAATTCATACATACTAAAATTTCCATGTTTCATAATTAACGATTAGCTTCCATGGCGCTACTCTGATTCCCACCGGTTGGTTTAAACCATTACTCTAATCCGTTAGAGAGACTGAGACTTCATATTCCTAATTACCACTTGAATACTAACATCTTGAACTGTTCTCAAGATCTTCCATGTTGTAACCAACATCACAACCTTACACTTGTCTTGTGAATCCAAAACTCATGATGGTTTATCTTATTCTTATAATACTTGACTCGGGGGTAACCTTACTTTCTTGCTGGTTGCACTTACCATACATATCATATCTGAACTTATTTTCGGGCAAACTCAATTTCCATTAACAACCCATCTAGCACTTGAACATAACTTTCTTGAACATTTAATCTTTGTACCTTCGCATTCTCGCGGACTATATTTTGCTTAATCATACCAATGCTTGCTCATTAATTTTTTTTTTTTTTAAAGAAAACTTCGTAAACTAGCGCACAAGTCATTGACGTTGATAATTTTCTACTTTATAAATATATTGAGTTTTGACCCCGATCGTTGCTCTAAATTCATAGAACGAGTTGATAGCACATACGTGTCATCAATTCTAGATTATAATAAGTCCAGCTCGCTCTACGAGTATCATAGCAAACCGGTTCCTAGAAAATCTCGTGAATTTTCAAAATATCAACTTCAACGACCCATACGCGTAAATATTTCTAAATTATTTACTTTATGTTTCAACATCATATCGAGCCTAGCAAGTATATTAAGCAAAACATAGGTTCGAGCGATACGTCATAATTCCACATAATTGATGAATCTTGTGATTTTCTCATAACTCTGCACCGCTTTAATTCTTACATCATACCTCATGCATAAACATTGGTGACTTTCCTTCTAAATGCAGGAACTTCTATACTCTTGATCTTGGCTTGTTCTTGACACATCAACACATTAACTTCCAAAAATACCTTAAACCGTATCGTTTTCGTTGATGGTTGTCCACGTCCTTTTCCTTAGAAATTATAGGAGGTGATATGCATTCATTACTTGATGTCTTAAAAGATTTTCGTCACGTGAAATTTATTGTGAAGACATCTCCCCAATAGTCATTGCAAACCATAGGATCGAACTAGTAGGTTTCACAAAAAACGGAAAAATTTCGTCCCAGGCTTACTATTGGTGAGCTTCTCCAACAGTATTTTTCAGAAAACATTTGTTGCATAAAACTCTTATTCTCAAGTACAAAATGCACATCATTCATTCCTATCGTCGTAAAATATTCTATAACATATGCATGGCAGCATCAACCTTTTTCGATACAATTCTTGGCACGTCGGAAATCAATGTCTTACCCGACATTGTCGGAACGTCCCTTCTTAACATGCCTTACATTCCCAGAGGATTCACACTTGTACCTGATTAGTTCACCGGCCACCTTTTGGCACGATAAAACTTCTTCATCACATACTTCGTTCCTCCTGGGTCCTATTCAGCTCTCAGGCATCCATTCCAATCATCGAATGTTAAATTGAGTTGATCAGGCTCAACTAACATCAACAACTAGAACATTTACCTGGAACCCAATGGTCCCACTTCCTTTGTTGTAATTTAATGACCCAAGGCACAGTCTGAATCGACCTGCTCTGATACCAATTGTAACACCCATACCAGACGTATCTAGAAAGTCTGGCACGTGCGTTAATATTAGTACTGGATACATTAAAATATACAACAATTAAAACTTCGAATGAATAATATTTACATCAAGTTCCGTTCGTATAAATAATAATACAATACAACTCATCCATACGTAAAAATACATCCTTGAAGTCCATAACATCCTGCAGCTTCACGAACGAACCCTTGAAGTAGTATCCATCCGGCTCCGAACATGCATAAACATCCTGCTTATCTGAAACAAATAAGGATTGGGATGAGACATAATGTCTCAGTGAGTTCCCCTAAATCCTAGGCTATAGGCAACCTCGAGGGGAAACCTACGGTCACCACGTGTCTACATTACAACCTGACGGTTGATTATACGTGTGTGGGGACTTGCATACTTAGACGGTAATGCATACTAGAGCCGTCATAGTTTTATCTTAACTTGTTATAGGCTTCACTTCCTATACGTGTCATGGCGGTTGAAGGGGAGTCTAGGACCGCATTGCCAAGAATACGCTCTACGTATCGAGGCCCTAACATAACATAATCATGGCACGATTCTAAACCGGATGGTCAGGGGAACCTAAGATCGTCATCGGTATCATGATCTTTACTTAATCTATACATAACTTGCTCTTGTCTTAGCATCTGATGCTCTTAACTTGATCACATATGTAATCATTCTTGCATAAACATAACATAATCATATCGTACATAAACGTATCTAAGTTCATTCATTAAGTTAGCGTTGAACAAACAATTATTATCTGAGTTCATTTTACAGAAAGTCCCGGGTGGAGTAACCCCGAGTACAATCCCATACATGACCGATGTACGTACATCGGACTCCCTCGGTGTCGTGCGGGTCCCTTGCGGCTTAAACCGTTCCCCTTAGGTCGAGAACCTCCCGTATCCCCCTGGCGTGGATAACAAGAGACACGAGCACCTACGTCTTGTTTACTCAGTGACATGCGGGTCCCTTACGGCTTAAATCGTTCTCATTATGAGAACCCCTTGTATCCCCCTGATGTGGATAGCAAGAGACATGTCACCTACACATATTAATCATGGTCTTGTCGTGCATATAAGTTAAACATAATCATACATACATGTTTACCTCGGAACCTTGATCGATCCGATTATCGGTAACCTATACTTATTCATACTTAACATGGTGGAGCGAAATAACTTATCAATGCACAACTTATGTACTAGCTAAGTTATTCTAGCTCATGTGCGAAGAGATTACACTTCGCGTCTTAACCTACATAAGGTTCGTGCTTAACTTCTAGTTCTCGACAAGCTATGTCGAGGCTCTACGTTCATTCCCTTTCTTAGTTCATCACTACCCGGACATATTGCATATCATAACATCTCATGTGCTATTCGTCATTGAAATTCTTGATGTTGTTCATGCATTTATTTACCAATATCCTTAGGTGTATTGTGCAATGATAACTTGACTTTGAGGGGTTTTTAAAGTTATAAGAGACTGCAGGGAAAAGCTTGGTCAAAACCACTACATTTCATGAATTTTCTTGTAAAAAGTGCTGTGCTGTCAAATCTCGCTTGAGCGAGATTCATCTCGCTTGAGCGAGATTGCAAGCGAGATTTCTTGCTTGAGCGAGATTCCAAGCGAGATTTTAATTTAGTTCTGCCAAAATCTCGCTTGAGCGAGATTCATCTCGCTTAAGCGAGGTTCTTCAGTACCAGACCTGCAGAATTCGTAATTTTGACCTCTAAACCTCAAAATTGAGTTTCCAATGCACACAAGACACCCAGAATACATAGAAAACAGCTTAGAACATTTACATGACAACAACAACATAATTTCAATGATTAATGGCAAAAGGGGTACTAAAACCCTAACTTACATACTAATACAAATCATGTTTTCTCACAAGAATTGCACAACCCAAAGGTAGGAGAAACTATCTAAGAACTCACCTAACAAGATTCTTGAAGCATCATCATGTCCCAAGCTCAAACAATCCAAAACTCTAGCCCTTGATTCACTTGCTTCCTTTATTCAACCCATCTCAAACTTGCTGTTTTCATGCAATCCAAAGCATCATGATCTTGCTAGCTTATCTCTAATCCAACCCAAGCCTCCTTCAACCAAAACCCTAATCTCATGATTTCTTCCCTTATGAGGATAGAGTGGAAGAACAAGCTCAAATAGAGCTTCTATTTGTTCCTTGATCTTGTAAGTACCATAACATAAGCTTGATCATGAAGAGGAAGAAGTTTTGGAATGGATTGGTGAAGAAAAGAGAGGAAGAGAGCGTGAGAATGGAGAGAGGAGGGAGAGAAAATTGTTTTCCCAAACTTAGAGAGATAAAAGGATAGAAATTGTGAGATATTTTGGTGCCTTTCCAAATACATATCCTTTTCCCGCGCAATTACCAAATTGCCCTTGCCTCAAACATGCTACATCCGTCTCTGATACTTAACTCGTATTAAGCTGACATAGCATAATAAATATTTCCATTAACTTACTTTCCATGAACCTAAGTCCTCTGATACATTTAACAGATAAAGTTCCTTAAGCTGATGAGCGGGATGTTACATTACAAGAGCATGAAATTGAACTTGCAAGACTAGAACAACATGAAGAAGGAGTAAAGAAACATAAGAATATTTCATACATGCATAATCATGCATTCTAAGTGCTCATACATTTGATGATATTGTTATACCATACATACATGTTGCATTTTCTATCTCAACTCTCAATTCAATTAAATACCTATGTGTCTTTCAATCTCAATTTTCAATACAATGTCTCTGTTAAATGCCTCTGTTAATGTCTCTGTTAAAGTCTCTGTTTATGTCTATGTGAAAATTCCTGTGAAATTTCTGTGAGCCAACGTTACTTGGCCATGTTTCTACCTGCAAATTTGATGTCTATGTTAAAATCTCTGTGAAAGTTCCTTCTGGGCCAACGATAATGGTCATGTCTATCTTCAAGTCAAGTCAATGTCGATCTACTCTCAATTTGTATCTTGCTAAATCAAGTTTCCCATGTATCTTGCTATATGTTTTATTATTGGTCAAGTGGCTAGTTCGATCCAAAGAACAGCTTGTACCTGCTGATATGCCTGTGCTTCCGGTCAAACGACAAGTTCTATCCAAAGAACAGTTTGTACCCTGCTTATGTTTTGTTATCGGTCAAACAGCAAGTTCGATCCAAAGAACAGTTTGCACCTGCCTGTATGTTGTGTTATTGATCAAGTAGCAAGTTCGATCCAAAGAACAACTTGTATCTGCCTATATGTCTATGTTTCCGGTTAAGTGACAAGTTCGATCCAAAGAACAGCTTGTACCTGTCTTGTACTTCCATCCCCAGTCAAGTAGCAAGTTCGATCCGAAGAACAGCTTGTACCCACCTTTTGTTTGTATTACTTGGTCAAGTGGCTAGTTCGCTCCAAAGAACAGCTTGTACCTACCTGTTGTCCCTTGGTTTGTCTACCCTGTTAATGTCTACCTAGATCCCCAGTGATATGACGTGCTCTGTAGACTCCAGTTGTTTGTCTTGCATTCATAATCAAAATGTTGCATGGCATTCATGTTTTGCAAACGTGTGAGTGTATTTTTATGTCCAAAAACAGTGCAAATGTTAATATTTAAGTATCTTCGTCCCGTCAAATCAAAGACTTTGTCTCTTGACCCTTCGGACAAAGAAACTTAAATAGGGGCAGCTGTCATACCCTAATTTTGGACCTAAAAATACTTGTCCAAAATGTTTTTTCATCTCTGATATGGTCTTTGACCTTTAAAAGATTGCCAATTTGCTATTGTTTTACACTGATATTTGACCCTGCTTTATCTGCCAATTTTGCTTTGAAGATCTTTTCAATTGTGATTTTGTCTATGTTTTATTGCATTTCAAGCCATCCAAAAGGTTTTTCCTGCATATCAAGTCATTTGAAATTGTCTCTGATCAATTGCATATTTCTCTGCATTTTATTTCAATGTTATTTGCAAAAATTCATGAAAAAGGGTATTTTAGTCATTTCCTGCATTCAAACTCATTTTAATCCCTGTAAATGGTCTCTGAGTCTTTTCAATGTGTTTGTATAGATCTTTGTTTTAATTCCATGATAAAATCCATTTCAAAAATTGCATTTGAGTCATTCTGAGTCAATTTAGTCCCTAGGGGCATTTTGGTCATTTCACATAAAAATTTTGACAGCGAGAGGTTACTTTAAAGTACCTCATTTGGTAGTTGGTTCATTTTAGTCCTTTTGTTGATTTTATTTTTAGTTTCACTTTACGTTATTTTCAATTTACCAATTTTAACCAATTTTATTTTAAATTTCAATACAGTCCTTTAAAGTTGTTAAAATTGCATTTTAGTCCCTCAAAGCTTTTTAACTCTGTTTTTAGTTCTGTTGCAAATTGCAGTTTGGTCCTTGTTTTTAAAATAATTGCAGGTCAGTCCCTTAATTTCCAGAAATTGCAAAAAAGGTCCTCAAGCCAAAATCAGTCCAAGTCCGAGCCAATTAGTCCAGGGACACATGTCACAAGCTCATTGGGTCTCAAGTACACATGGCAGCCTATATAAGGCCACATCACTGATTGCACAGTACCAATTCCATTCACAACACGCCAACTCAACAAACAGCTTTCTCATTTCGCTCTCTTCTCCAAAAGATCAAAATCCTAACCGTTTTCAGAAATCATCAAGAACAATGAAGAACATTTCCAAACCCTAGAATTTCCAGAAACCAAAATCAAACCAAATTAAGTTGAATTCTTCATGATTCTCAAAGATTCAAACTTGAATCTTCATCATCGAACCAAATCATTGCAATTCCAGCACAAATTTGTCACCAAAGCGACGAATTCGTACGATCACAGTTGAGAGAGTGAGAAGAGGAAAGATCGAAGCAAAGTTTTGAACCGGTGAAGAAGAAAAAGAAGAATTACCGATTTATTTTCGGTTCAAACCCTTACCAGAAGAATCTGAAGATTTATTGAGGATCTTTTAGTTCGAATCTCCGATTAAAACCAGGTAATCACAAAGAACCTTCTCATTTTCATCGCAAAAGCTCAACGAAGGTTCGTAAGAACAAATAAACGGTGAATCGAAGTGGATAAACGAGTCTCAGAACTTGTTCCTTCAAAAGACTTTGAAAAAGATTAAAAAATGTTAAAACCGAATCTTAAAATGTAGATCTACAACGTTTCACCGTTTATTTTGCAAATCACAGTTCATATTCGTAATCAGGGTGAAAAATAGAGTAGTTTAGGGTTTAGGTTCATGTAGATCGGAGTTCAAGACTCGCCTGAATCTGGAATTCATGGCGGCGTTGATGAAGATTCCGATGAATCTTCATCTTCTCCGGCCGTTTCATTCCAGAAACCAGCAGGGAAGATGAACGAAGAAGAAGAGAGAAGGGAGAGTCTCTCTCTCTAAGTTTAAACTTAGAGAGAGAATGGAAAGAAAGAAATGAAGTGAACCGGTGTCACTCCTGCTTTATAAGCATTTTTGAACCGGTCGGTTCACCCAAACCATACCGGTTCACTTGGTTCATCTCCTTCCTTTCAATCTTGACCGTTCATTTTGCCTGATGGTGACGTGTATGCTTGTGATCTATTGTTTCCATGTACCTGCTGTGCCTTATCATGTGTTCTATGTTTTCAACCACTGGATCTAGGGTTTTGGAGGGATTGGATCAATCCAACGCCTCTGAGGCGTTTGGATGATCCATGTCCAGCATTAACTTTGGGCTTGGGCCTGTGTTTGCTATGGATTTTGTTTTTGCTTATATTTTTGCTATTTTGACACTGGTTCTTGATAATTAAACCACTGTTTGCCTAAAAACTTTGATAAAAATTCCTAAAAAATTTTGTTCAATGTTTTCTTGTTATTTTCAATAAATTTTGATGTGTTTTACATGTTAATCTTGATAAAAAATACATGAAAATAATTTGTTCTTTGTTAATTCAATTCTTTTTCATTTTTTGTTAAAAATTTTGTTAAAAATTTCTAAAAATTTTGTGAACTTTCTTGCAATTATCTTTGACACTTGTAACTTGTTTCTTATGATATTTTGGCATATTGAAAATTGATAAAAGTATATGTGGAATTTTCTTGTGATTTTGTGTTACTTTTTGTTAATTTTTTGTGAAATCTTGCATGTTCTTGACCTTAAATCTTGATACATGATGTTGAAATTTAATGTGTGGATTTGGTGATGAATACGCCTCTGAAATTGTGGTTTTGTTACTGTTTGTGATGTAATTTGTTAATACCTTGTTTTACAAGTTATGTGAGCTTTTGTTTGTGAATAATAAGTGCAAAATATGCTTAAGAATGCACCATAGTTTCTTGGCTTGATACTTTCTTCTAATTCCCATGTTAAGACTGAAATAAAACCTTTGAGAAATTGTCATGATGTGAGGATTAGAGGTCATGTATTTGCCTTATTGTTGTGATGAGTTCTTAGGTATATTTTACCACTTTTTTTAGTCTTGCTACTTCTTTTGTGGTTAATTTTGGTTATTTTGCTATGCAATTTTTACTTGCTTATATTTCATTCCTTATGCCTTATTCTACTAACAATCTCATCTATTTTGTTTCATACATTCCATAAGCATTTCATCCTCCATCTTATATTCTTAGCCTTTATTTCTTGCACTTTAAATTTTGCCAAGACTATGTAAAGACCTAGGGATTTTGTAATGTTCTTTATGCTTTTAATTTCTTGCAAGAAGTAGTATGTAAACTAGGACCCGATGTAAAGGACAATGGACTCTAAAGATGTACACCGACACTCACCGATGCATGCACACACATCACATATATTATGCTTTAGATGTATGTTTAGGGAATGTATGCTTTAGATGTATGCTTAGGAATCATGATACTTAGAAGAATTCTCTTTTCCAAAAATGTGAACAACTTCACTCAAATAATTTTCCAAAGAAACCTTGGGATCAAAATCCCATTGAATTTTCCCTTTTTATTTTCTTAATAAATGATAAAACCATTGCTAAATACTTTGACTAAAATTTTGTAAATAAATTGACCAACCTCACTCTTTTCCAATCTTATGCCCTTGAGGCCTCTCTCTCATTCTTCAACTTCCATTTTTTAACTTAAAATCAACCAACAAAATTAAAAACACCCTTTTTGGAAGAGAACTACATGGATTTTGATCCCTTAAAAGGGTATGTAGGCAAGAAGTCAAAACTTCTCCAATTCCAATAAAACAAAAATTCAAACACATTCTTCTTCCTCCAATTCTTAACCTAGCAAACCCTTAGGTGTAAATAACATTTTCAAATAGCATTTAAAAATAAAGCGCATGTGTAGAAAGTAAAGACGGTTCCTATAGGATACTATAGTCGTTATGGGTGCCTAACACCTTCCCATAACAAAAATAACTCCCGAACCTCGATTCTCAAGGGTTTTTCTTGTTTTTCCCTTCCCAAGAAAAAATGAGATATCAAAGGTTAAAAAGGTTCAAACTTAATCAATGTTTGACACCCGAAAAACCAAGATAAAACAAAAGTAAGATTCAAATGCTCGTACAAGAAAGCAAGTCTCATCGCGCACCATGACCACGTGTCTATGTTAGCCAAATCCCAAATCGCAAGCATCCACAACAGACTAATAGTTTTGCTGTTCTTGCCGGCGAAAAGGGTGCAGCCAAGCAAGAGCAACAAGAACGCCTTGACACAGGCGGGCCTAATACGACGCAACTCATGATCCTCCTCCTCTGATAAATCCTCCACCCCCAGCAAATGGTTACACCTATTCAATAGGTGCTCATAACGCTCTTTGAGGGCCGTGTAAGTGACAGAGGCACCAAAATCACTAACCTGCCCAACCGCTTCCTCCACCGGAAACAATAGGTGAGTCACCAGCAGGTCTACAACATGGTCATGATCTAACTCATCCTCCTGAATGAGCCGTCCAGCGACGGGGATGCCTAGAAACAAGCAACATCATCCAGTGTGATGGTCATCTCCCCAACAGGCAGATGGAAGCTGCTGGTCATCTGATGCCATCTCTCAGCCATAGCACACACTAACCCATGGGAGATGTTGTCGTACCCAGTCAGAAGGAGGGGTCTTAGACCGGATCTATCCACCGGTTCCCAAAACCACGGGTTATCTTCTACCAGCAACGGAAGGGACAAGGCTGAAAGCTTAAGTTTCCTCCCGTGCGAGATGTCAGTCATCTTACGATTCGTTTGCAACTGAAATAAAAAAAAAGTTAAATATATAAAATAAACATGAAATAAACAAAAAATATTCTATGTAAAAAATAAATCAATTATACTTAAATACGAAAAATAAGCATGACATATTCTACGTAGTTATACTTAAATTAAATAAAGATAACATATTATACGTAAACTAAACTTGACATATTATAATAATAAAATATCCTTAAATTAAATAAAGCAAATTATACTTACTCTTTTATCGTTCCAAAGCCTGCATGCCACGTGTTTACCGAAGTCCGGTAAAAGTGAAAACTCGTAAGGCCCACTTGGAAAGCCCCATCCTCGTTCTCCATAACAGGCTCTGCATGCTGCTGCTCAGGATGCTGCTCAAACTGCTGCTGCTGAGGAGGCTCGAAATGCTGCTACTGAGGAGCCTCAACATACTGATGCTGAGGAGGCTGCTCAGGCTAATACCCCTTGTGAAACTGAGCATCATACCCCTGGTGATACTCATACCCCTCCTGATACTGATACTGATAACCCGGCTGAAATTTAGGATGCTCCTGATAATGCTGCTCCTCATACGCCTACTCCTGATAATGCTGCTCAGGCTGGGACTGTGTCGGGTCCATTATCTGGGATGGACCCGTCTGTGACGTCGATCCCCCCGCATCATCAATGGTACCAAGTCTCGTGCCCCCCACTCTCCCTCGACCTCGACCACGACCTTCCGGAGGCTGTAGTGCTTGCTTCTCCCTACGTGCACTACCAGTAGGGGCAGGCCTCCCTAACCTAAGCCTGTCAGGCCTCTCCTGCTCAGACATATCTGCACAAAAATCAAAAAATATTTAACACATTTGCACATAATTTCGACAGCAACACACGTGTCATCTTTAACAACACAACAACAACACTATAATGTCGACAGTGTCATTTGAATCCATAAACTACCACATTGCAGTCAAATTAACTATAATCAACATTAACAAACATAATTCTAACTAATTACATCATTAACAATCAAAAAAAAAAGCATCATTGAGGCATTTTACCAAACACGTAGTGTGCAATTTTCAAACAACTATGTAATCTAGCAATTTCTAAACCCTAAACTACCACATTGTACCCTAAACAACATCTAAACAACAATTCCTAAGTTAATTCGTCGCTAACAATCATAATATATAACATGCAAGCAAAATTTTTAAAAACCTAAAAATGTAAATTTTCTACCAAAATTCTAAAATTTCAACCAAAATAATGCAAAGAAGTAAGATAATCATCACTTACTTGATATTGTGGACGAATTTGGCTTTGAATGGCACAAGATTGATGAAATTCGACTTTGGGGGTGAAATTTTCGTGTTTTGGGAAGTTTAAAAATGAGGAACTGTGTTGCTGTGTTTTGCTCTTAACTGACTTAACCCACGCAGCGTGACTTAACTCGCGCTATGTGACTTAAGTCACGTTCAAGTTATAACTGGCGTGAGTTAACTTGCGTGGGGGTATATCCATCATTTACTTTGGGAATGAGCAACTCCATTTGGGTAAAGAGCAGGATTCGACAACCTCCGTGTATGTTCCTTTTTTATAATGACAAAGCTCAACTAAAGATAAGGACAAACAAGTTTATCACGCTAGTTTTAAGTAGGTATCTTTAGTACTTCTAAGAGCATCTTCAATGGGAGAACTTATCTTGGTAGCTTGAGTTACTTTTTGTGGGCCCAAATTGCCACATTGCATCTAAGCAATCTCTAGGCAATCTCAATCAATTTTAATTCAATTATTTTATTAATAGGTAAAAATCGTAAATATTAAAAATAAGGAAATTAAATAAATGATCATACATAAAAAATTACAATAAATTTATTGTAAATTAATTTTTTATAACAAGCAAAAACGATGAGCAATACATATAAACGAGAAATACATAACGACGAGAAATACATAAAGACAAGAAATATATAATGAGATTAAATACATAACAATGAGAAATATATAAATTAATTTGAGTTGTTCTCGTGTCTGAAACGTTCCCAATTATGCTCCACCAAATCGGCTTGAAGTTGACGATGAATTTGTTTTTCTTGAATATGTGCTCTCCGTTGCATGTATGTTCCTAAAAAGTGAGGATGAGGGCCATTAGATACTTCAGCTGATGGAATGCCATTATCGACATGATCGTAATCAAAGTTACCATCATACGTGTCACGTTCATCTTCGACAATCATGTTATGCATTATGATGCATGCATACATAATATGTTTCATTGTATTCATGTGCCAAGAACATGATGGACCGCGTACAATTGCGAATCGAGATTGAAGCACTCCAAATGCTCGTTCCACATCTTTTCTTACCGATTCTTGTCGTTTGGCAAATAATTGTCTCTTTTCTCCTTGGGGCATTGGGATGGTTTTGACAAATGTAGCCCATTCGGGATAAATGCCATCAGCTAGATAATACCCCATATTATAAGTAGTAGTATTCACGGTGTACTGTACATTGGGTGCCTCTCCTTCTAAAATGTTGAAAAACACATTGGATGTGTTTAAAACATTAATGTCATTGTTTGTGCCCGGCGTACCAAAAAAAGCATGTCAAATCCATAAATCATAGGATGCAACCGCCTCAAGCATAATTGTTGGTTTCCCATGATCTCCTCGACAAAATTTTCCTTTCCAAGCCACGGGACAATTTTTCCATTCCCAATGCTTACAATCAATGGAACCTAACATACTTGGAAATCCACATGCCTCCCTATTTTTAGAAGGCGTTCAGTGTCTTCATTGTTAGGCCTTCTCAGGTACTGAGTCCCAAATATTGTGTGCACTCCCGTTACAAACCTCTCTAAACACTCCATTGCAGTACTTTCACCAATTCGAACATAGTCGTCCAAATTATCAGCAGGAACTCCATATGCCAACAAACAAAGAGCGGCAGTGCACTTCTGCAACGGCGAAAGGCTTACTCTATGAACTACATCAATCCTTGTTTGGAAGTAATCGTCATGATTTCCAAGGGCTTCAACAATTCGAAGAAACACATGCCTTCGCATTCTAAACCTTCTGCGAAATTGATCGTCTGTGTATACCAGATTTGCAGAGAAGTAGTCGTTGAATAATCGAGTATGTCCTTCTTCACGACTCTGATTTATCACCCTTCTTTTTTGTTTGCGCGTAGTGTTATTTTCAACTTGTTGCCCTTTACGTATTAATCGTATCACTTCTTCTGCAGGGTTGTCCTCAAAGCATTCATCTATCATTTGGTTCCATATTGTATCAGAGTCGGTGTTTGGATCCATTATGTGGATGATATATGAAAATAAGAGAATTGTTGAAGATGAGAGAATTGGAAATGAGAGAAGATTGAAACAGAAGATTATAGAATGAGAGAAGATTGAACAAATGAGAGAATTGGAAATGTTCTCTTAAATTAGTTATATATAGTTTTATTTTCATAACGGCTAGTTTTGTAACGGCTAGTTTTTATAACGGTTAATTTTTTAACGGCTAGTTTTTTACAGGCTAGTTTATAACAACTAGTTTTTTACCGGCTAGTTTATAACGGCTAGTTTTTTAACGGTTAGTTTTTTACCGACTAGTTTTTTTAAAAGGCTAGTTTTTAAATGACTAATTTATTAACTGCTAATAAAAATTCAAAACTAAACTTGAATGAACACAGTAAACATGAATCAACGTGAAACAAAAAAGCATATAATGTATAATGCGTGTCGTTAATTATTGGATGAGTGAGTGGTGTTAATACATCATCGTTTTCGACTGTCACACTTACAATTCTAGTTTGTTTAGTGAGAGAAACTCCAACTTCTCTCTAAACTTTCTTTCTCTTTCGTTCATCGAGGACGGGTGGTTTTAGGTCATTTTTTGACCTGGAATCACCCCTCTACATCTTTTTCTCCTTTCCTTTCAATCTAAATAAGTGATTTTCACATATATCAATTTTTTCCTTTTGTGTTTTTTGTGATTTCGTCGTCTAAGTGCGGCGTTGTGTGTTCGTTGTCTTGTGCGGCGTTTGATTTCTCGTCTTGTCGCGGTGTTCGTTTAATTCCTATTGAAAGATCTACATCAATCAATTACAAATTCAACCAATGATTTGGACTTCAACGTTGCAGATCCGGAAGCATGGGTATTTCGGTGATTTAGGTTTTATCATATTGTTTGTAGGCATTTTGCCGTTGTATGCTATTAACATGGGTGCTGTGAGTTTGTTCGCAGATTCACCCTTTACGTTTTTAGCGATGTTTGTATCTGATGTACTCTATCGATTTGAATGAATGAATATCCTTTTGTTTTTGTCAAAAAAAAAAAAAAACGTGAAAGAATAAGCATAGTAGTTGTATCCTTCAACGTGAAACAATAAGCATACTTAAGTGAACATTTAACTTAAATGAAATTCAATTAAATTCAAGATTACAACAATAAGCATTAAACTTAAATGAAAATAAATAAAATTACAATATTAGTTAATTCATTCCTAACTTCTGCCTAATCCGACTGCAACAAAATTCATGATCTTGAAGTTGTCTTTCATTCATAGTAGTTGTATCCTTGATGAGGATTTCATACCACTTTGTCTCATTCTCACTCTCCCTTGCTTTGGCCTCTCTTTCTCTTGCTTCAGCCTCCTTTTCCCTTGCTTCAGCCATCCTTAACATGATAACATTTCTATCTGCTGCAACTTTTTCCATGACAGATAAATCAACATTAGTAGAAGACATTGCTGCTTTTCCTTTGCTCTTCCTTTTTGCTACTTTTTGTCCCATTGGACGGACCACAGGTGATGGTTGTTCATAGTCTGAACATTCAATAGGTGTTCCTGGATTTGATCATGTTGTGTACCCCCCACTACTAGAAACCTTTGTTCTTTTTGAAAAGTTTTCAATTGCATCTCCCTGCCATTTGGGTTCATCTTTCAATAACATCCAAGCATGCACATGAAGAAAATTTTTTTTTAGTGTCTTGTGCGTAAATCCTATGTGCCTCAGCCAAGACATCATTCTCAGAGCGTCCACTTTTGTTTTGATTAAGGGCGGACTTGTAGCAGCCAACAAACTTCTTAATACGACCATTCAAACGATGATATCGAGCTTTTATTTGACCTGTTTCCTTTTTGGTAGTTGATCGCGGTAGATGTTGTAGTTGTCTCTGACTCTATTCCAAAAACCATCTGATTTTTGGTCGACTCCAACAATTGAGTCCTTCGAAATGTTGAGCCATGATTGAAATAGAAGTGTGTCTTCTTCTTGCGAAAAACTCGCACGAGTTTTAGTTTTTTTCTTGGTAGAACTTTGTCCTTCATCAAACTTAATATTTTCCAAACCAATTTGAGTAGAGAATTGCGACATGTCGTTACTGGAATCCACACCACCGCTAGAACCCATTGGAGGCCTACACCACATATTGGAATTTGTTGGTTGAGGTGGATAAAAATAATATTGGGGATTTTGAGAAGTGTCACTGATATGTTGTGGTGGTTGGTTTTGCAAAAGATTCATGTAAGATTGATAACTATATTGAGAGTGAGAGGGATCCATTGCAAAATGAGATGAGCTAAAACACTATTTGGTATTTTTATAGAAGTAAAAAATGATGCAGTTGGACACACATCCAACTCTTTTTACAGCAGTGGAAAAATTCAACTCAAATTATATTACCGTTGGACTCAATGCAGTTCTCTTCACAGCAGTTGAAAAAATTCAACTCAAATTTTACCGTTGGACCCTATTTCATTTAATAATGAATCTGAATTCCATTGTTATAGGTAATCTGTTTTATTCCCTCCTGATATGTGACTTTCTGTTGAGATATCAGCTACTCCCTCCATTCCTTTTTAAGTGTTGTTTTAGGGTGAATTTTTTCGTTCCTATTTAACCGTCGTTTCGGTATTTTTAAGAGTATGATTTGTCAATTATACCATTTGTTAATTATTCTTATATTTTTCAATGAAACTAATTAGTGCTATATATTTGGAAAACTAATGTTTGTTTTTTTAAACAAAGTTTGTTTGTTTTGTTTTAAAACAAAATTTGTTTATTGTCATCTTCAAATTAAAACAAAATTTTGTTACATATGATAATAGTTCCATAAAGAGTTAAAATTCTATAAATAACATGAGTGGTACTTGTTAAAAATTTCAAGAGATATGCACAATATTTAGAAAATTGGAAATTGTTTGTTATGAGAGCAAGATAAAGCGCACAAAAAAATCAAAATTTGTTGGAGAAAGAGAGTAGTAACTAACAATTGTTTGTTACATATTAAATTTATTGGAAAGATAAAGTGTGTGCAAAAAAATAGGAAATTATTAGTGGATTAAAATGACGGTATAACAGGAAAAAAGTGTGCAAAAATACACTTCGCTATTTTTGTGTTAAAATTCTAAAACGACACTTAAAAAGGAACGGATGGATTATAGCAATTCACTTTTTGCTTTGCTTAAATAAGCAACTGACAGCAAAAATTAAGCAATCAAGCTGCCAAGTGTATTTGCTCCAATGCTGAAACCCTTAAGAGATGGAACCTATCCAATAAGCAACCAGCACTGGAGTTGCTCTATGTAACACCCCGTTTTTTAAGCACAAAAAATTGTGTCTGTTTTTTTTTTTTTAAGGAAGGACAAAAGAATGATGTTAAACCTTTTTAAACACAAGTTATAGACTTTTATTCACAAAATAAACTAAAGGTTACTTTTTAAAATGAACGTCAGAGTTATATAGAGCTTTGTAATACAACTGAATAATTTACAAGACATAAGTACATCCCTACGCAGAGGGAGAATTTCCTTTCAAAAGTTTTGCCTAAAATTAAAGGAACTACTAAACTGATCTTAATCTAAGATAAAGAAATTGAGTATTCATTACCCATGGTAGTATTAATTACAACAGTACTATTATGATGTGGAAAATTAGAGCATGTACAACTCTATAAAAAGTCTAAGCTGATTCTTAACTCTAATCACTTGGTTTGAGACCTACGATGACCTCAAGCTTGACTTCCCAAACTGCTACTCCTTCAAAGTCTTTGTCACTCCCGCTTAACGACTCCCTATTTGGATGTGGGGCAAAGCCCGATCCACGAATTAATGTAGAGGGTCACGATCTAAAAACAACATAATTACAGAAATACAACATGCATTGCATGTAGGCATGGTAAATGACTTTAAAATAGACATTCAACATATAAACTATAACAATGCACATTTAGCCTAAAAATGAAGACTCTACATGAGTGTGAAGCCTATCACAGGACATCACATGCAAATGATTCCGGAAATTATCACCGCTCCGCAGAGGGTCGTGGCAACGCCACTAAGGATCCAAAACGCACCCCGTGCCACCTCTCCGGTGTGCACCTCGTGACTCCTCTCTGGTGGCCACGTAACTATGAAATTCATGAGCATGCGATTCCCCTTATATGCTAGTGCAACAACTTACATATCTCAAAAGCATATGTAATATCAATAAAATGATTGTTCATACATATATTATTAATCATCATGTATAATAGCATAAATTCATCAAGCATTTCAATTATTTTGAAAGCAAGTACATCAACACATCATAGTCAAATTGATAGCATATCATCCCCAATAGGGAAAACATACTTAAAATGTTTATTCACAAACAACATAAATATAAGCACATAAACCAACCACGCATTTAAGTAATTATAGTGTTTCGAGAGAGTGCCCTTACCTGAGCAATGCATTCCCTTTTATTTCTTTTAGTCATAAAATTCCCTCCAAGAATCCAATACCCTCTCCCATTAAATACTTTTATGTCTCTTCTTACTCACTTCTCCAAACTTTCACTCAAACTCTCACAATCTCAATTTTTCTCAAAGTTCATGACACCAACACTCAAGGAAAGGGAAAAGAACACGGAGCAAATAGAGAGATGATCAGATATGAGAGAGGGAGCAATAAATTACTACTCAGACTTGAGAGAGAGCAAGAAAATACGACTTAACAATTTTCTACCCAAGAAGACCACGATGTTGAAGATCGAGAATAAGGCCAGGATTTATTACATTTATTTTTTTCTTAAGGTACAAGTTAAAATTTTTAGAAGTTATCCTTTTGTTAAATAAATTAACATTTCAAAATAACGTCTAATTAATAAAAGTTTCCTATCTTTAACATGTCATGAACTATACAAATTCTTAACGTATTTGTTGTTAAACTCCTAGGAAAATTCAATGGAGTCTACTTTATTTTTTTACATCATTTCCCGAATTTTGTTAAGTACGTTAACACTTTACGCGCGGTCCAAATTTATTAACAACGTCAAAAACATTATTTTTTTAAAAGCAGTTGAGATCATAAATCAACCTTTTTTTCTTCCTTAAAGTGCTAAAGACATAATACCCCAATATCGTTTTCTACAACTTTGTTATGAGAAAAGCTCATAACATCCAAATTTAAGTTTTTATTCTAAAAATAATAGTGTCTTTAATTTATAACTTTTAACACGTATTGTCAAAACATAACTATCATTATTCGGTATGCATATTTCATAGAATCTCTTTATTTCAATTCAAATCCTTATAACTAACCATGAGCTCTCAAACAATTTATATATGATAACAAAACACGTGTATGTGTCCTAACCATTGTTGTCTTCAAAATTTGCAATAAATCAAAACTTATACTCCAAATAATACAATTGTAGTCTCCAAATCAAAAGTCTCTTTGACACCTAATAATTTATTTATACTTATCTAGAATAGATCAAAAGGTTATTCATGTTTGTAACTATAATTTTGCCTTGGTGATAAAGACTAGTCTAAAAGCTCTACAAAAATGAACTAAGACTCTTCTTCTAAGAGGACAATAAGATTGTACATATACTAGCTCTGTTATATTAAATCGAGCCACCCATCTTAAACAGCAACATACTTTTTTTTTTATTTCTTTAAAATTACCAAAAATAGTAAAAAAAATTAATTATATTACGTAATATATTTTCACACAAAAAAAATAAGTTTCTTTTCCAAAGTTCATAACAAAACTCATGAATTACTATATTAATTTAGCATTTTTGTTTTACACAACATATGTTAAACTTTGTTTGTGATGGGTTTGGAGAAAAATCTAAGACCAATATATCCGTATAGTTAATGGTATTTTCTTATGACCCTTGATGAAGGAAAGATTTTGCCAATTTCCTTCCATTAGCGTGTTGGATTTTGGTAGATTACTCCACTCCACAATTGGCCACCGATTGCTTATATCAATTGCTCAGCTAGGTTCCAATTGATTCATTCCACTCACATATTTTTTAAGGTGGGCTGCTAGTTTTATCTCACGCTACCGGTTCTGCTACTTTCTTTTGCTAGCGATCTCAGCTGCCATGTTTGACTGGCAGGCTGAGATGGCCATCCTTGCAGCTGCACCAAAAGTTGCTAGGGTTGCCACACCAACGCCACTGCCCACACAACAAGTGGTCTCGTTTGCGCAGGCTTTGACAGGATCATCTAGGGTTGCATCCAATGACAATTTACCGCAACCAACAATACAGGGGAGAAACACTTAGTGTAACACCCATACTAGACGTATCAAGAAAGTCTAGCATGTGCATTAGTTTAGTACTGGATACATTAAAATTTTACAACAATAACACTTCAAAGGAATATAATATACAACAAAGGCGTTCGTACAATAATATTACAACTCAGCTTTTCTAAAGAATAATAAATGCATCCCTTAAAATCCACATCATCCAGCAGCGGGTACGAACGAACACTTGTCGCATCATCCATTCGGCCACTAGCTTGCTAATCCATCCTGATATCTGAAACAAATAAGGATTGGGATGAGACATAATGTCTCAGTGAGTTCCACCTAACCCTAGGCTATAGGCAACCTCGAGGGAAACCTACGGTCACCACGTGTCTACAATACAACCTGACGGTTGATTATACGTGTGTGGGGACTTGTTTTCTTAGACGGCGGTGCTTGCTAGGGCCGTCTTAAAATTCTGAACTTGTTATAGGCTTCTCTGCTATACTTGTCATGGCGGCGAAGGGGGAACTAAAACCGCATTGCCAAGAGTACACTCTAAGCATCAAGGCTCTCTTATATCTCTATCATGACACGATTCTAAACTGGACGATTAGGGGTAACCTAAGATCGTCGTCGGCATATCTTTCTCTACTTGCTTCTACTTGCTTAATATGTTGTATCTACAACATATCATCTCTTATCACAAAAGTGATTTCTTGCTAAAATACTACTTCTTGACGATCTACGCCAAGTCTCTACTTATTCTTGACGATCTACGTCAAGACTCTATGACATAACATATAAATGTATGAACAACATGCATAGTTAGCTTCATTGATTATGTTAGCGTGTAACAAACAATTATCTTGAATTCATTTTTATGGATTAGTCCCGAGTGGAGTAACCCCGGAAGATAATCCCTTAATACCGGTGAAATGCTTAGCTAGAGCGCACCGGACTCCCTTAGTGAACGTTCGGGTCCCTTACGGCTTACCCCATTCCCCCTTGGAGAACCTTTTGTACCCAACCTTGGAAGGAATACAAAAGACACGCCACCTTAACTTAGTGAAATGCGGCTCCCTTGCGGCTTAACCATTCCCCTTGGGGAACCCCTTGAATCCAACCTTGGAAGGATTACAAGAGACATAACACTCTTTCTTTCTTATAAGTCTTAGTCTTATGCATGTATGAAGATTAAATCTATACATACTATCTCTTATACCTCGAATCCTTAACGATCCCACTAGAGGTAAACTTATATGCTTGCTTTACTTAACTTGTGAATGAATATGGAATCGATTCATGTCTTGCCATACTCGTATGGAACTTGCTTCTATGCAAAGATAATTCTCACATTACCTCGTGTCTTATCAAGCATATTACTAATGCATAGCATTCTATTCTTTCAACTATTCTAGTTCTCGATGACTATACCGAGGCTCTAGTTCTTCCCTTTGCTTAAAGTTTGTCTTTCTACCCGAATCAAACATCATACTCTCGCTTACCATGCTTTACCATACTTGCCAAATACTTGTTTCATTTATAAGAAAGTCTCCTTTTAAAATTTAACAATTAGGATCTTGGTTTGAGGGGTTTATATCTCTTAAAAAGACTGCACAAGAAAAACCGCTCGCGAAACGCCGAAACGACCTGAGGCGAACAAAACAATGGGTTTCCCCACTGTGTTGCTCGCCTAGGCGAGTAGATTTACTGGGGAGGCGAGCTCTTACTCGTCATGGCGAGTTGGGGGCGAGCAGAACCCCCTGTTCGGCCCTCTATCTCGCCTCGCGAGCCATTTGCTCGCCGTGGCGAGCTGTGACAGTCCTGCAACCTCAAAACTAATATTTTTGACTTAAAAACCTCAAACCAAGCATCTCCAAGTGCTATGCCTTAGGATCATTAGAAACCTGTAAAAACAGTCTTGGAACAAGTGTGCACAAGTATAGCAAGCATGGTAAGAAATGGGGCAACTAACTTATACTTTAAAAACCCTAAAATACATATTAACTTTGCAAGATAAATACACAATCCCAAAGGGTAAGAAACTAACTAAGGAACTCACCTAATCAATTCTTGAAGCATCACCAAGTTCCTAGCTCAAACATGCCAAAACCCTAGCTCATGGTCTCTTACTTCCTTTGCCCAAACCACTCAAACTTGTTGTTCTTTCTTGCAATCTAAGTACCATGATCCTTGTTTGTTCTTCTATATTCCAACCCAAAGCTTCTTTCATCAAAACTCTAATTCTCCATGAACTTCTCTTGAGGAGTAAAAGTAATGAAAACAATCCATTTAATACCTTCTTATCACTTCTTTGATCAAGATGACACCATGACATGTTCTTGCTCAAGCTTCTAACATCATCTTCACTCAAACCATCCAAACCCTAGTTTCTTGAATCCATTCTTGAGAGGAGAGAAAGTGATATCAAACAAAACCCAAACTTCTTTAAGCTTAATAGATCATGAAGGAACAAAGTCTAGAAGCTTACCTTGGAGGGAAGAAGATTTTGCAAGATTTGGTGGAGAGGAGAGGAAGGGCGATGGGAGAAGAAGAAAAAGAGAGAAGGAAGACTTGGTCAACTTTTGGAAAGAGAAAGGGAAAATATTATGAGATATTTGTGACCACAACCCAAATAAATATCCTCCCACGCACAATTACCAAATTGCCCTTGTCTTAAACGTGTTAAAACCAACACTGATACTTAATCCGTAATAAGTTGACATCTCAAAAATATTTCCCATTACGCTTATTTTTCTTAAACCTTAACCCTGTGGCACGATCGATTGGTAATATACCGATACCGACAAGCGGGATGTTACACTTGGCGTTAAAATCACCCAGGAAATTTATGACAGAGGAACGAATTTTTGTAAGACAAATTTGAGAGGACGACTTGTGTTGAGCAAGGGAGACAAGACATATGCTACAAAGGAAATTGAATCGCGATTACAGAAGCTATGGAAGACTGTAGGTGCTTGGCGCATGATGTCTTTAGGAAGAGGGTTTTATGAATTTTTCTTTGCTTCCGAATTGGATATGTGTACTGTCTGGGCAGCTGGCACTGTAAATTTGAAGCCGGGCGTCCTTCACCTTTTTGAGTGGTCCAAGGACTTCAATATGCACACCCAACGTAATTCACATGCTCAGGTATGGATCCGTTTGCTAGAATTACCTCAGGAGTACTGGATGGAACAGACTCTTAGAGAGATTGCAGGTGCTGTGGGGACACCTCTTTTAACAGACAACGCGACTACGAAGCGTTTGTTTGGTCACTATGCACGCATTCTAGTTGATATGGATTTTTCACGTAAGTTATTTCATGAAATTGTTGTGGAAAGGGAAGGGGCCTCCTTAACGGTTGCGGTGGCCTATGAATGGTTGCCTGATTTTTGTTCACATTGCCAGAATATAGGTCATGATGTCACGGCATGCAGAAGACTGTACCCCAGACAGGTAATTTCTGCTCCTATGGAACGTATTGATAAGGGAAAGAAACAAGTTCCGGTACCGAAGGCTACTTGGGTACCAACAACTTCTAATCCATCAGGAATTGGTTCTTCACTAGCTTTTGGTGGCACTACAACTCCAGAACAGGTTACGGCTGAAAAGGGATTTGAAACCGAACCGTCAGCTGCTCATGGGACAAAAGAGACAGAGCCAGCTCAGGTTGCTCTTCAGCTTGACACAACGCTTCAGAACCAAGGGAACGAAATTGCTGATAACACAGATGCAACACAAGTTGAAACACATGAAGATGAAATCCCAATACCTGTGAACCAAGGGGAAGCAATTCCGATCCAAGAGGAAACACATGATGCGCAGAAGGAAGTAGTTACTATCAGATCAGAGGTTGTGCCGGCAGTTTTACCGACTCCTATGGTAATTCCCACTTCTCATATTCCTGTACTTCAAAAGAAAAATTTTAGTATGCCTCTTGAGAATGTTTCCGATGAGCTAATTGATAATAATCTGGAAGGAAATTATATGCCTGTTTTATCTCCCATAAAAAATACACATCTTGATATCAGTAGCATTGTGGCCCCGGATAATGCTAAGATTGATCCGGTGCTACAGAAAGAATTAAACTTTATGCAGACTTGGTTGGCAAAGGTAGCAGAGACCGAAACACCATTTATAGAGGTTGTTTCCAAGTCACGGAAAAAAAAAGAACTTACAGACTTTACAGAGAACTTCACTCAGAACCCGCTCTCGTCCACCATTTAAATGAATTGTTGTTTCATGAAACGGTGTGGTTCTGGAGGTTTCATGACACGATGTGGTTCACTTCGTTGCCCTCATCTTTGGGGGAGGATTTTGCTAGGACAGGAATGTGATGCCGAGCTTTTGATTTCCTTAATTAATTCTGTTCCTAGTTTTCTGCTTTTATTTCTTTTTCTTTCGAGGGTATTGGCTTAGTCCCCCCTCTTTGTAAATTTTTTTTTTCCTTTTTTAATAATATTTACGTATGGGAAAGGTGGTAGAGGATGGGGGAATCTGTTGGGTTCCAACTAAGTAGGGATGCTTCAGATTCTCCCAGATACCCAATCTTTCTCTTGGCCTTATCAAAAAAAAAAAAAAAAGATGAAGGAAAATAAATATCGTAGCAACTATAGGTATATCCTTAACTTATTTCTTAAAACTCATAAACTTTGAAAACTAAATACTTGGTTTATGGAATCTTATTTTTATTCCCAACAATTATTTTAATTTATTTTTCCTTCCTTGATTAAAACAACTCATGCGTGAATTTAGACGAAAGAAATGGTTAAAGACTTCTCTCAATGTTTTACTTCCAAAAAGTAAAATGAAATTAAAATCCTTTTTCAATTCCTAGTTCAACTCTTTCTTTGAAGATCATGGAACATGACCATAAATAAACAAGGAAATAAAGGAAAGAAATTGGAAGAGAGGTCCTTACAAATCCTTAAGGTGGCAGCCAAGGGAGGAGAAAGAGTAAATCCGTCAAACAAACTTTTTTATATCTCTCTAAATCTATTTTTCTTCAACACTTTTCCAGTCCAAGTTCTCTTAGATTTGTATTCCTTAGGATGCCATGTAACAGATTTTGGAAGACAAATTTATCTTTAAGAGATCAAAGCTTCGGCTAATGGGAGAAGATAATTTTTTTATTTTTATTTTATTTTAAAGTGAACGAAAATTTTCTTAGTGTTCTTATGAGAAAATTTTCGATGGGAAAAATATTTTTATTGCATAAATCTATCATAAATAATTTTATGAGTCTATACAAAAAATTTCGTACAAAACGGAGTTTGTTTTAAAAATTAAGCGCAATCAAATTTCCGTTTTGTTTGAGGAAACTGAAAATTAAATTCTCGAGAAATTTTCCGAAAAATTTATCATGAGTCGCTATCGCGACAAAAACCACAAAATATTCGAGTAGCGATAAAAATTCATCGTCGAAGGTATTATTTATTTTTTCTTATACAACAATTAAAATAAATATGGAAACATATTATTATATTTTTAATATTTATTTATTTTTTTAAAATTACGGGTCTTACAATACTACCCCCCTAAAAAGAGTTTCGTCCTCGAAACTTGGAGATACGAATACTTCTATTAGTCCTAAACGACAACAAAAACGCTAAGTACAACTCAAAATTTCTCTTCGAGTTATTTCTCTCACCACCACATTCTCCAAAATACATATGCATAATACCCAAAATTTGACTTTACGGGTCTATTTTTAGCAATTTTACGCTTTAACTAAACAACATTCACTTCATTTGGGAAATATTTCCACTAATTACTAGACCCCTCGGCGCCTAGATCCAAACATTATAGTTTTTAACTCTATCCTTAAATTAACACGAAGATATGTTTATGTAAGTCCACATAAAGTGATGATCGCATACCCTTATAACTTAAGGTATTGACATCTATACACACTATAATCGTAGATAAGAAAACATGTTCTATTCAACATGATGACTTAATGAAATGACATCCAATCAATTTCGAGAATAATCTCGATAGATTGTAGGGGTAAACAAATTATATTTACTAGAAATTCCATCTCTTAAACAATTACTCTACATGGTAAGCGTGAATTATTTTAGACTGTAGAGCCTTAGTCTTTTTAGATAATACTTGGTCAAAAGGAAGTTGGTTACTAACATCTCGAGACAATCTAAGAAATTCATAGATATGTGTGAACAACTTTCCCTACACAATTGTTCCATCTATGGAACATTCTTTACCTTTCTGACCCACTAAGTTCCTATAAGACCCAAAACCTAGTGATACCTTAACACATACGTGGTACAAGTACTTGTTTGAGTGAAGAAATGATTGACTAAATCAAGCAAAACTTGCTTCACAAAAGGGAAAAAGTTCAGAGTACAACAAGACTCCAAACAAATTTCTCCCACTAAACTCGACTATTGATCAGCTTAACACAAACGACTCAAAGACCTAAAGAAAAGTCATCCAAAGCTCTGATACCACCATGTAACGCCCCGTTTTTTAAGCACCAAAAATTGTGTCTTTTTTTTTTTTAAAGAAAGGACAAAAGAATAATGTTAAACCTTTTTAAACACAAGTTATAGACTTTTATTCACAAAATAAACTAAAGGTTACTTTTTAAAATGAACGTCAGAGTTATATAGAGCTTTGTAAGACAACTGAATAATTTACAAGACACAAGTACATCCCTACGCAGAGGGAGAATTTCCTTTCAAAAGTTTTGCCTAAAATTAAAGGAACTACTAAACTGATCTTAATCTAAGATAAAGAAATTGAGTATTCATTACCCATGGTAGTATTATTTACAACGGTACTATTATCATGTAGAAAATTAGAGCATGTACAACTCTATAAAAATTCTAAGCTGATTCTTAACTCTAAAATGTAATGACTTGGTTTGAGACCTACGATGACCTCAAGCTTGACTTCCCAAACTGCTACTCCTCCAAAGTCTTTGTCACTCCCGCTTAACGACTCCCTATTTGGATGTGGGGCAAAGCCCGATCCACGAATTAATGTAGAGGGTCACGATCTAAAAACAACATAATTACAGAAATACAACATGCATTGCATGTAGGCATGGTAAATGACTTTAAAATAGACATTCAGCATATAAACTATAACAATGCACATTTAGCCTAAAAATGCAGACTCTACATGAGTGTGAAGCCTATCACAGGACATCACATGCAAATGATTCCGGAAATAATCACCGCTCCGCAGAGGGTTGTGGCAACGCCACTAAGGAGATGAGTATCTACTCATGTATCAGACTCAATGATCCACTACGGGATAAGGTGGTTTCAAAACGCACCCCGTGCCACCTTTCCGGTGTGCACCTCGTGACTTCTCTCTGGTGGCCACATAACTATGAAATGCATGAGCATGCGATTCCCCTTATATGCTAATGCAACAACTTACATATCTCAAAAGCATATGTAATATCAATAAAATGCTTGTTCAGACATATATTATTAATCATCATGTGTAATAGCATAAATTCATCAAGCATTTCAATTATTTTGAAAGCAAGTACATCAACATATCTGTAACACCCATACTAAACATATCTAGAAAGTTTAGCACGTGCGTTATTTTTAGTATTGGATACATTAAAATTACAACATAAAAACTTCGAATGAATATTATGCATCAATACACGTTCGTATAAAACGATACATCACCTTTTGTCTAAAATAATAACAAATGCATCCTTGAAATCCACATCCATTCCTGAACGTGTACGAACGAGCACTTGATGAGATATCCATTCGGCAACTAACTTGACGTCCGACTTGCTAATCTGAAACAAAATAGGATTGGGATGAGACATAATGTCTCAGTGAGTTCCACCTAATCCTAGGCTATAGGCAACCACGGGGGAAAACCTACGGTCACCACGTGTCTATTTTACAACCTGGCGGTTGATTATACGTGTGTGGGGACTTGCATACTTAGACGGTTGTGCATACTAGGGCCGTCATAATTCATCTTACTTGTATAGGCTTACTATCATACGTGTCATGGCGGTCAAGGGAACCTAAGACCACTATGCCAAGATACGGTAAACGCATCGAGGTTTTCATGTAACATGTTCATGACACCATCCTAAGTCGGACGATTAGGGAAACCTAAGAACGTCATCGGCATCACATTCTTTACTTGATCTATTCCATATCTTATACTTGTCTAATAGCATCTCGTGCTATTGCCCCTAAACATAATCAAACTTAAATTCATTCTTGCAACATAACATATATAAAGTCAGGGTCATACTTGGTTAGCGTTGAACAAACATTATTATCTTGGTTTATTTTACGGTTAGTCCTGGGTGGAGTAACCCCGAGAACAATCCCATACATGACCGATGTACGTACATCGGACTCCCTCGGTGTCGTGCAGGTCCCTTGCGGCTTAAACCGTTCCCTTTAGGTCGAGAACCTCTCGTATCCCCCTGATGTGGATAACAAGAGACACGAGCACCTACGTCTTACTTACTCAGTGACATGCCGGTCCCTTACGGCTTGAATCGTTCTCATCATGAGAACCCCTTGAATCCATACCTTCATGGATTGCAAGAGACATGTCACCTACATATTCATTTTTTAATCATAATCTTAAACATATCATGAAAGGATAAACCTATTCATGCTTACTTACTTGATCATGCACTTTCTTAATCTTAGTGGAGAGATATAATTATCAAACCACGACTTATCATACTTGCATGAGCTTCTTAATCATATGCGAAGAGTTTAACTTCGCGTCTTATTAAGCATATGACTAATGCATAGCATCTTATTTCCTTCTAACTATTCTAGTTCTCGATAACTATACCGAGGCTCTAGTTTCTTCCCTTTTCTTAAAGATTAACTTACTACCCGATCATGAACGAATACTCCTCTTGTATGTCATGTTCTCCAATACAAATAAATACTTGTTTTGCTTTCGATAAGACATTTTAAGACTTATGCCTTGAAGTCTTGTTTTGAGGGGTTTATATTTATAAAAGCATACATGAGTGAAAGCCGAACCGACACACGACAACTAGGCAAGACGAGCAAACCACATGCTACCATGCAGTCACTCGCCGTTGCAAGTTGGATAGCTCGCCGTTGCGAGTTGCCTTACTCGCCATGGCGAGTTGGGGGCAAGCCAGCACCCCTCCTTGCTGCTCCTGCTCGCAGTGGCGAGCTCTTTGCTCGCAGTTGCGAGTACTGACAGTCCAGCACCTGCATAATTGATGTTTTTGACCCAAAATCCTCAACACAAGCTTCCCAAGGCATATCATAACTCTATGGAACATAAAGGACTTGCAAAACAGGCTTAGAACAAGTATTTACATGTATTGTGGACATGACATAAAAAGGGGTAATAAATTCTATGTATAAACCCTAAACATATATGTTTTCATGCAAGCATAAACACACAATCCCAAAGGGTGGGAAACTAACTAAGGAACTCACATAATATGTTGCACTTGATCCCCAAAGCTCTCAAGCATCTTCATCACTTTATGCCTCAAAACCCTAGCTCTTGATCCATTAGCTTCCTTTGATCAAGCCAACTTAATCTTGTTGTTTCCTTACAATTCCAAACATCATGATCTCTAGTTGATTACCTTAATTCCAACCCAAAGCTTTCTAACCAAAAACCTAATCTTGAACATCTTCTAAAGAGGAGAGGAAATGAAAACAAGCTTAATCCAAGCTATACAATCTCTTAAAGGGTGATGGAGGAACCAACCTTGATAAAGAATCCATGAGGAAAGAGATTTGATAAGTTAGTGAGGTGAGGGGAGAAGAGAGGGCCGATGGAGAGGAAGGGAAGGAGAAGAAAATCCTTCCAAAGACTAGGAGAGAGAAAGAACATGAGAAATGAGATATTTTTGGGGTTATTTCAAATAAATATCCCTTTCATGGAAATTACCAAATTGCCCTTGCCTTAAGCGTGTTATATTCATCTCTGATACTTACTCCGTAATAAGTTGATATTACGTAATAAATATTCTCCATTGACTTTCTTTCAAAATAAGTTCTCTAGGACGATCAACTGAAACAGTTCAGACACTGACAGGCGGGATGTTACATTCTACCCCCCTTAAAAAAATTTCGTCCTCGAAATTTAGAAACCATCTATCCATCTCTGAGATTAAACTCGTCTTCCTCAGTTTTTAGTTAACAAAATCCGTTTATACTCACTCCAACGAGTTCAAAGCATACTTCCTTCATCAAAACGTGTAATTCATCCTCTTTCTTAATCCGCATAACGAACATAACCTCTTTAATGTTAGTACCTTGTTTCAAATCACAGAACTATCTTAGAACATCATGATTAATTCTTACCTTTCTTCTTATGGATTAATTGTTTTGAGTCCACATCTTAACTACTTAGCCTAACCATCAAATAAGTAACTTATAATTAGCTGAAACACTCATAATTTGCCTTGTAGTGCTTCCGTGCATCTAACTCATGTTATCTTGCATGCATCTTATCTTGCATACATAATCTTTCTTATCGCTCTTGGCGACTTATTCTTCTTACTTACCTTGGTGGTTCCACACATTTCTTTCAAACTCTTCAGAACTTTTCTATCTTTCCACAATTTTCTCACACCCGAAACCAAGGGTAGCTCGTCTATCTTGACATGGAGAAGTGAAATCAATTACTCCGCTTCTCTTGACAATTAATAACCAAATCTATGGTTTGCTCACTTAAAAAAAATTTCCTACCAAATCCATTTGCTCTTGCAATTGAATACTCTTAGCAAAAATCCGTGCATCCCATATGATATTAATATCACACGAACATTGTTAACTCCTCTAAATACTTTA
The DNA here is from genome assembly GCF_051527215.1 of Medicago sativa. Classification (NCBI taxonomy): domain Eukaryota; kingdom Viridiplantae; phylum Streptophyta; class Magnoliopsida; order Fabales; family Fabaceae; genus Medicago; species Medicago sativa. Next base: position 36,330,073 of record NC_140751.1, read on the forward strand.
TCTCCATAAAACTGGCATACTTCCGAATACCGCTTCTTGTTAGTCAATAACGATACCCATCTAGTACTTTAGTTCAAGAAATTTCTAAACTCTGATACTTAGGTTCTTGGAACGAACTTTTACTTGAAATAAGAAAATCTCGTTTTGAAACCAAGTTTGCAATGGTACCTCAGAATCACAGGACGAGTCTTTAAATTTATCAAAAAGGTTTTACAACTCGCCACAAACTTGTCTATATCAAGTTGGTCCTGAAGTCGGTACGTCTTAAGTGAACTTGCTCACTTATGGCGTGCCTCATTGGTTTCATCAATGTTTAATATTATACTTTTAAAACAATTTCGTTCCCGAGTTCCTTAATACCAACCTTAACTTTAAGAAAATTACTATCATATCTTGTCACTATTCTAGCAAGTATCGTTATCATTTAACAAGTTTGGTATAGGAGGGTATGTACTTCATCATGTAATTCTCATGAACCTTATTCCATTATTATAACATATGCTCTTCAACATATTCAACAATATCAATTAGACAACCCGACTACTTCCTCTGTGGCAACTCTAGTCTTCTTTGTCTTACTTAAGTGAAGGTACATTTCTTATTCTTTTACCTTAATCATCACTGACCACATAAGCATTAATACTTGTTACCTCGAGAATTCCTTGTTCGGCTCATAGTACTTCTTATTAAAACTTATATTATTTTTTCCAAAAATTCTTCGTAAGGATTCTTACAATCAAAGTTCCATGTTCCATGGTCACCATTCACAACTTTACCAATTAATTTCCGCGCCGCTACTCTGATTCCCACTGGTTGGCTTTGACTAGTTCTCTAACCCGTTGAGACAAGTGATCTTCACACTCCTTCTATCATTTGAATAATATCTTCGTGAACTCTTCTCAAGATGACCCTTTTTCTTTTGACATACACACGCCTCAATCATCTTATTCTCGGGTAATCTGAATTCATAGTATACATCTTTGATATTACATACTTACTATTTCCATAATTCATCCTTCCGACTTCCCAGGGTAGACTCATCTTACACCCTTACGTTTCTTCCTTATGCACTTAACATTACAACTTGACATTCTCTCACGCTATGTTTTGCTCAATCTTACCATTGCTTGCTCGTTAGTTTTTCTTTTTAAAGAAAATTTCATAAACTAGCACACGAGCCATTGACGTTGATGATTTCCCATTGGTTGTATATAAAAACTATACTGAACCTAGGCCCCAGTCGTTACTCTAAATTCACAGAACGGATTGACAACACAACCGTGCTATCAAATCTTAGTTCTAGTGAATTTAGTCTACTCCACATGAGTCGTAACAACCGGTACCTACAAAATTTCTCTTTGAATTTCCAAAAGTATCAACTTCAATCACCTATATGCATATGTCTTTCTAAAATCTTGTAAACTTATAATTCAACATCCTAACGAGCTTTAGCAAGTCAATTAAGCAAAACATAGATTCGAGGAATACATCATAATTCCACAAAACCAAGAACCTTGTGATTTCTTATAGCTCCGCACCATTTTAATTTGTACTTCATGTCTCCAATTCCGTGACATCCATTCTAAATACCAGAACCTCTAAACTCTTGATATGTACTCCTTCTCGACCCTTGACACATTAACTTCCAAAGTTACCTTGAATCGAATCAATTCCGTTGATAGTTGCTCATGCCTTCTTCCTTTGAAAATCTTAGGGTGTGATATGCATTCGTCACTTGTTGTCATAAAGTTTTTCATTACTTAAAATATTATTGCGAAAATAACTCTCCAATAGTTACTGCAAACCTTTGAGACGAACTGACCGTTTTTGGAAAAACAGAAACCTCGCCCCAGGTTCGCTATTGGTGAGCTTCTTCAGTTCAACCTTCTTTTAAAAAACTACTTTACATAAAATCCTTATTTCTCAAGTAACCCAATGCATATCATTCATTCCCATCATCGTAAAATGTTCTTTAATATGTGCACAGCAACCATCAACCTATATCGATACAATTCTCGGCACGTCGGAAATTAACGCCTTAGCTTTGACAATCATAAACTTTCGCTTAAATCCTTATCTTCATCTACTACGAGTAACTTTCCTAGTTACGTCGCCGCTTATTGCACTTTCCGTATACTAGAACCTTGTCCACCCTAATCTTACAAATCCATCAGCTCATTTACATAACGCTATCCCTGCGAGCTTACTAATTCCGTCAACAACGTCGACTTCTTCCTAACTGGTAGCCTTATGCTTACGTTCAAGAATACAACTCCTTCCTGTACAATAAATCTGTTCAACAACAGCCCTTACTGAAACTTCAGATCATACATAGACATTTCCAAACTCTTACTTACGGGTATGCGAAGTATCTTCCATATCTTACCCAACACTTTCGGAACGTTCCTTCTTAACTTTACCTTACATTCCCAGAGGATCTATACTTCCACAACCTAGTTCACCGTCCACTTTCTCGCACGACACTCTTACTAATACTCATCCCGAGTTCTTACCTTTCGGTGCAACTTCATCTCTTACTTCATTCCTCCTGGGTCCTATTCAGCTCTCAGGCGTCCATCCTAATCGTCGAATGTTAAATTGAGTTGATCAGGCTCAACTAACAATGACAACTAGAACTTTTACCCGGAACCCAATGGTCCCACCTCCTTTGTTGTAACTTAATGACCCAAGGCACGGTCTGAATTGCCTGCTCTGATACCAAATGTAACACCCATACTAAACGTATCTAGAAAGTTTAGCACGTGCGTTATTTTTAGTATTGGATACATTAAAATTACAACATAAAAACTTCGAATGAATATTATACATCAATACACATTCGTATAAAACGATACATCACCTTTTGTCTAAAATAATAACAAATGAATCCTTGAAATCCACATCCATTCCTGAACGTGTACGAACGAGCACTTGATGAGATATCCATCCGGCAACTAACTTGACGTCCGACCTGCTAATCTGAAACAAAATAGGATTGGGATGAGACATAATGTCTCAGTGAGTTCCACCTAATCCTAGGCTATAGGCAACCACGGGGGAAAACCTACGGTCACCACATGTCTATTTTACAACCTGGCGGTTGATTATACGTGTGTGGGGACTTGCATACTTAGACGGTTGTGCATACTAGGGCCGTCATAATTCATCTTACTTGTTATAGGCTTACTATCATACGTGTCATGGCGGTCAAGGGAACCTAAGACCACTATGCCAAGATACGGTAAACGCATTGAGGTTTTCATGTAACATGTTCATGACACCATCCTAAGCCGGACGATTAGGGAAACCTAAGAACGTCATCGGCATCACATTCTTTACTTGATCTATTCCATATCTTATACTTGTCTAATAGCATCTCGTGCTATTGCCCCTAAACATAATCTTACTTAAATTCATTCTTGCAACATAACATATATAAAGTCAGGGTCATACTTGGTTAGCGTTGAACAAACATTATTATCTTGGTTCATTTTACGGTTAGTCCCGGGTGGAGTAACCCCGAGAACAATCCCATACATGACCGATGTACGTACATCAGACTCCCTCGGTGTCGTGCGGGTCCCTTGCGGCTTAAACCGTTCCCCTTAGGTCGAGAACCTCTCGTATCCCCCTGATGTGGATAATAAGAGACACGAGCACCTACGTCTTACTTACTCAGTGACATGCGGGTCCCTTACGGCTTGAATCGTTCTCATCATGAGAACCCCTTGAATCCATACCTTCATGGATTGCAAGAGACATGTCACCTACATATTCATTTTTTAATCATAATCTTAAACATATCATGAAAGGATAAACCTATTCATGCTTACTTACTTGATCATGCACTTTCTTAATCTTAGTGGAGAGATATAATTATCAAACCACGACTTATCATACTTGCATGAGCTTCTTAATCATATGCGAAGAGTTTAACTTCACGTCTTATTAAGCATATGACTAATGCATATCATCTTATTTCCTTCTAACTATTCTAGTTCTCGATAACTATACCGAGGCTCTAGTTTCTTCCCTTTTCTTAAAGATTAACTTACTACCCGATCATGAACGAATACTCCTCTCGTATGTCATGTTCTCCAATACAAATAAATACTTGTTTTGCTTTCGATAAGACATTTTAAAACTTATGCCTTGAAGTCTTGTTTTGAGGGGTTTATATTTATAAAAGCATACATGAGTGAAAGCCGAACCGACACACGACAACTAGGCAGGACGAGCAAACCACATGCTGCCATGCAGTCACTCGCCGTTGCGAGTTGCCTTACTCGCCATGGCGAGTTGGGGGCGAGCCAGCACCCCTCCCTGCTGCTCCTGCTAGCAGTGGCGAGCTCTTTGCTTGCAGTTGCGAGTACTGACAGTCCAGCACCTGCATAATTGATGTTTTTGACCCAAAATCCTCAACACAAGCTTCCCAAGGCATATCATAACTCTATGGAACATAAAGGACTTGCAAAACAGGCTTAGAACAAGTATTTACATGTATTGTGGACATGACATAAAAAGGGGTAATAAATTCTATGTATAAACCCTAAACATATATGTTTTCATGCAAGCATAAACACACAATCCCAAAGGGTGGGAAACTAACTAAGGAACTCACATAATATGTTGCACCTGATCCCCAAAGCTCTCAAGCATCTTCATCACTTTATGCCTCAAAACCCTAGCTCTTGATCCATTAGCTTCCTTTGATCAAGCCAACTTAATCTTGTTGTTTCCTTACAATTCCAAACATCATGATCTCTAGTTGATTACCTTAATTCCAACCCAAAGCTTTCTAACCAAAACCCTAATCTTGAACATCTTCTAAAGAGGAGAGGAAATGAAAACAAGCTTAATCCAAGCTATACAATCTCTTAAAGGGTGATGGAGGAACCAACCTTGATAAAGAATCCATGAGGAAAGAGATTTGATAAGTTAGTGAGGTGAGGGGAGAAGAGAGGGTCGATGGAGAGGAGGGAAGGAAAAGAAAATCCTTCCAAAGACTAGGAGAGAGAAAGAACATGAAAAATGAGATATTTTTGGGGTTATTTCAAATATATATCCCTTTCATGGAAATTACTAAATTGCCCTTGCCTTAAGCGTGTTATATTCATCTCTAATACTTACTCCGTAATAAGTTGATACTACGTAATAAATATTCTCCATTGACTTTCTTTCAAAATAAGTTCTCTGGGACGATCGACTGAAACAGTTCAGACACTGACAGGCGGGATGTTACAATATCATAGTCAAATTGATAGCATATCATCCCCAATTGGGCAAACATACTTACTTAAAATGTTTATTCACAAACAACATAAATATAAGAACATAAACCAACCACACATTTAAGTAATTATAGTGTTTCGAGAGAGTGCCCTTACCTGAGCAATGCATTCCCTTTTATTTCTTTTAGTCATGAAAGTCCATCCAAGAATCCAATACCCTCTCCCATTAAATACTTTTATGTCTCTTCTTACTCACTTCTCCAAAATTTCACTCGAACTCTCACAATCTCAATTTTTCTCAAAGTTCATGACACCAACACTCAAGGAAAGGGAAAAGAACATGGAGCAAATAGAGAGATGATCAGATATGAGAGAGGGAGCAATAAATTACTACTCAGACTTGAGAGAGAGCAAGAAAATACGACTTAACAATTTTCTACCCAAGAAGACCACGATGTTGAAGATCGAGAATAAGGCCAGGATTTATTACATTTATTTTTTTCTTAAGGTACAAGTTAAAATTTTTAGAAGTTATCCTTTTCTAGAATAAATTATCATTTCAAAATAACGTCTAATTAATAAAAGTTTCCTATCTTTAACATGTCATGAACTATACTAATTCTTAACGTATTTGTTGTTAAACTCCTAGGAAAATTCGATGGAGTCTAATTTATTTTTTTACATCATTTCCCGAATTTTGTTAAGTACGTTAACACTTTACGCGCGGTCCAAATTTATTAACAACGTCAAAAACATTATTTTTATAAAAGCAGTTGAGATCAGGAATCAACCTTTTTTTTTCTTCTTAAAGTGCTAAAGACATAATACCTCAATATCGTTTTCTACAACTTTGTTATGAGAAAAGCTCATAACATCCAAATTTAAGTTTTTATTCTAAAAATAATAGTGTCTTTAATTTCTAACTTTTAACACGTATAGTCAAAACATAACTATCATTATTCGGCATGCATATTTCATAGAATCTCTTTATTTCAATTCAAATCCTTATAACTAACCATGAGCTTTCAAACAATTTATATATGATAACAAAACACGTGTATGTGTCCTAACCATTGTTGTCTTCAAAATTTGCAATAAATCAAAACTTATACTCCATATAATACAATTGTAATCTCCAAATCAAAAGTCTCTTTGACACATAATAATTTATTTATACTTATCTAGAATAGATCAAAAGGTTATTCATGTTTGTAACTATAATTTTGCCTTGGTGATAAAGACTAGTCTAAAAGCTCTACAAAAATCAACTAAGACTCTTCTTCTAAGAGGACAATAAGATTGTACATATACAATCTCTGTTATATTAAATCGAGCCACCCATCTTAAACAGCAACATACTTTTTTTTTATTTCTTTAAAATTACCAAAAATAGTAAAAAAAATTAATTATATTACGTAATATATTTTCACACAAAAAAATAAGTTTCTTTTCCAAAGTTCATAACAAAACTCATGAATTACTATATTAATTTAGCATTTTTGTTTTACACAACATATGTTAAACTTTGTTTGTGATGGGTTTGGAGAAAAATCTAAGACCAATATATCCGTATAGTTAATGGTAATTTCTTATGACTCTTGATGAAGGAAAATAAATATCGTAGCAACTATAGGTATATCCTAACTTATTTCTTAAAACTCATAAACTTTGAAAACTAAATACTTGGTTTATGGAATCTTATTTTTATTCCCAACAATTATTTTAATTTATTTTTCCTTCCTTGATTAAAACAACTCATGCGTGAATTTAGACGAAAGAAATGGTTAAGGACTTCTCTTAATGTTTTACTTCCAAAAAGTAAAATGAAATTAAAATCCTTTTTCAATTCTTAGTTCAACTCTTTCTTTGAAGATCATGGAACATGACCATAAATAAACAAGGAAATAAAGGAAAGAAATTGGAAGAGAGGTCCTTACAAATCCTTAAGGTGGCAGCCAAGGGAGGAGAAAGAGTAAATCCATCAAACAAACTTTTCTATATCTCTCTAAATCTATTTTTCTTCAACACTTTTCCAGTCCAAGTTCTCTTAGATTTGTATTCCTTAGGATGCCATGTAACAGATTTTGGAAGACAAATTTATCTTTAAGAGATCAAAGCTTCGGCTAATGGGAGAAGATAATTTTTTTATTTTTATTTTATTTTAAAGTGAACGAAAATTTTCTTAGTGTTCTTATGAGAAAATTTTCGATGGGAAAAATATTTTTATTGCATAAATCTATCATAAATAATTTTATGAGTCTATACAAAAAATTTCGTACAAAACGGAGTTTGTTTTAAAAATTAAGAGCGATCAAATTTCCGTTTTGTTTGAGGAAACTGAAAATTAAATTCTCGAGAAATTTTCCGAAAAATTTATCATGAGTCGCTATCGCGACAAAAATCACAAAATATTCGAGTAGCGATAAAAATTCATCGTCGAAGGTATTATTTATTTTTACTTAAACAACAATTAAAATAAATATGGAAATATATTATTATATTATTAATATTTATTTATTTTTTTAAAATTACGGGTCGTACACTCTAAGGCTCTTCTACAATCTACTAGTATCAATAGTATCAATATAGTGTGTGTATATATATATATATATATATATATATATACACACACACACACACACACACACATACATATATGTGTATATATATACACACACACACACACACACACACACATACATATATGTATATGTATGTATATATATATATATATATATATATATATATATATATATATATATATATATATATATATATATATATATATATATATCAATAGTATATATATAAAGTAAGATTTTTTATGTCACGTGTCACTTCCACGTTTATTCGCAATATTTTTATTATTTTTCTATTTTTTAAAACCTATATTTAATTTGGCATAAATATCTCAACAAACTTTTGATCTTATCTATTAAATATTTTACTTAACCTTTTTATTGAATTCCTAATATTTTATATAACAGAAATATCTCTACAAATTAAATACGACATCCTTCAACTATAAATAATCAATCAATCAATCAATAGTATATATATAAACTAAGGTTTTTGATGCCACGTGTCACTTCCACATTTATTCGCAATATTTTTATTATTTTTCTATTTTTTAAAACCAATATTTAATTTGGCATAAATATCTCAACAAACTTTTGATCTTATCAATTATACGCAGAGGAGGGGAGAAACTCACGTGCACACTATCGGAAAATATGCAAATGAACTTATTGACTTTATGTCTGAAAATCCAGATGCACCCGTTATGTTAATATTGCAATTGGCTAAGTTTAAATTATAGGAAGTTTTTTTCGCTCTCCTAGGGTTCCATGGCTTAGGGTTTCTAGCGCCACCCTTTCTTGGGTTGTTGCCGCACCTTTTGGGCTGGATCATCCTTGTGAGAAGTTGTTTCTTGATCTGATCCATGATCTAGATGCTTCTATTTCTGCATATATATTATTCTCAAGCACAGACTGTTATTCCATCAAACCCTAATCTTGCAAATCTGTCTACAAGTCTAAACCGAGTCTCCCTGTGTTGCCTTGCTTTCCCGTTTGTGTTTCCCACTTGTTCTCTGGTGTTAACCGATCACATGGATCCCACAAACCTCAACCTTGATGGTCTTACTCTGTCCGACGAAGGTCTCATCCTTAACCTAGAGAACGGAACCGAAACCGCAGCTGTCTTAGAACATTGTTTGATTGGTCGTGTGCTAGCTGATCATGAAATCCAACTCGCCTATTTCAGCGAGCGTATGTCTCGCGCTTGGAAGCCAGGCAAGAGGGTTACGATCTCCAAATCTGTGGCTGATCGCTACCTTTTCCAATTTCACCATAAGGTGGATGCTACTCGTGTCCTTGAGGAAGGTCCATGGCTTTATGTTAACTTTCATATCGTTATGGATCGTATCTCCCCCGGTGCTGTCCCAAACCTTGTTCCGCTGAATCACATCGAGTTTTGGGTCCAAGTTCATGGTTTACCCTTTGGGTTCATTCAACCAAAAGTAGGTCAAGGTATAGGGAGTTTTTTAGGCACTCTTAAGGCTTACGATGTCCGTAACACAATCCACAGTTCCTATATGCGTCTCAAGGTGGCCATAGATGTCACTGCTCCTTTGAAAAAAGACTGGCGCGTCCGTGCTAGCAATGGGGCTTTTGTTACTGTTGATTTTAAATATGAAAAACTTGGTGTGTTTTGTCACAGGTGTGGAGTTCTTGGTCACACAGACAAGGTTTGTCCTGACTTGTTCGAGCTAGATTCGGATGATGGAGTTCGTAACTGGGGACCGTATCTCAAACCGGTGTCTCAAAGGGTTGGAACTGCTGCCACCAACCGTTGGTTACAAGATCCCATTCCTGCTGCCATGCCAACACATGCTCACGGTGTTGCTGCTGTTCCTGCTGGCCGTGACTCAACTGCTGAAGGTACAGGCACTGTGACGAGCTTTCAGAACCGTATTGCTGCATTTCAGTCACAACACTCTGCTATGCGACATGATGTTCTTGCTGCCCAGAATGCGATGTTAGCAAAAAAAGGTAACGGTGTCAATTCTGCCTGCAAAGTACACTTGCTGCCCTCTTCTTCTTCAGGCACTGCAGCTTCGAATATACTCCAGGACCGTCCAGTGGTACTTGGTTTACGTGCTGCCCCATTTTCTAGTGCATCTGCTGATGATGCAAATGAGGAGAATGGCTCGGAATTGAAGAAAAGAAAACGTATGCTGGCCCTTCAGAATGGAGAATCATTTGCTGCTGATGGGGAATTGGGAAACTTTGTAATAGGACCAAATGTTAGTAATGGGGGGGATGTTGAAATGAATGTAATTTCTAATCCGCTTTTTGCTGAAAATGTTGATGTAACGGCAGGCCATGCTGATGAGGCCTGCCTAGGTAAATGAGTCTAGTGGCGTGGAATTGTCGGGGTGTAGGTAGCCCGAGTGCAATTCCCGACCTTAAGTACCTAGTTCGGCACTTCAATCCGAACATCCTTTTCTTAAGTGAGACTCTAGCTCACCGTAATAAAATTGAAGAACTACGTTATTTGCTTGGTTACGATTCTTGTGTTCATGTAGACCGCACCGGCAGAGGCGGGGGTCTTGCTTTATTTTGGCGCAACTCTTTTAATTGTCAACTTATTGATTTTTCAAATAATCATATAACTGTTGAAATCATTGAAACTATTCTTGGTCCTTGGAGAGCTACTGGGTATTATGGTTATCCGAATGGTGGCCGTCGAATTGCTGCTTGGAATTTTCTTCGTCAACTTTCTAATAGTTTTGCAGGTCCTTGGTGCATTTTTGGGGACTTTAACGATATTTTAGATGCAAGTGAGAAGCGAGGGCCCACCACCAGGCCTCCCTGGCTCATCAACGGCTTTCGTCATGCAGTACTTGACTTCGGTTTGTCAGATGTACCTTTCGAAGGGTATCCGTTCACATGGTTCAAGAGTCTTGGCACACCACGTGCGGTGGAAGAAAGGTTAGATCGCGCTCTAGCAAATAACACATGGTTTAATATGTTTCCAAATGCTTCTGTAGAAACTCTTGTTGCTCCCGCATCTGATCATTATCCTATTTTGTTGCAATGCTCTCCTAAGCTTTGGCCTACTCACTATAAAAGACATTTTCGTTATGAAAATGCTTGGCACTTGGAACCGGGTTTTACGGATTTCGTGTTTGATTCTTGGCAGGTACATTCTAATAACACTCTTATTCCAAAGTTGTCGTCCTGTGTGGAGGACATGACTATCTGGAAAAAAACTCATTGTCATAAGTTAAAGCATGACATCGAGGATTGTCGTAGACATATGCAAGAAATACGGCTGCAAGGTTCTGGTGAAGAACAAGGTCGCATGTTTGAACTTCGGAAACGTATGCAACGGTTATTGTCCCAAGACGATGCATATTGGCGTCAGCGCGCAAAAACTCATTGGTATAAGGATGGCGATAGAAATACGAAGTTTTTTCATGCATCGGCAACGGCAAGGAAAAAGGTAAATCGTATAATCTCTCTAGATGATGATGCAGGTAACAAAGTTACTAGTGAACAAGGTTTGCAAGATGTATCACAACAATACTTTATGAATATCTTTCAACAACAGGATAGTGACTTCTCTTCTATCATTGATATTATTAATCCGACTATCTCTGTTAATGACAATGATATGCTTACGGCACCTTTCACTAAGGCCGAGTTTCGAGCTGCTATTTTCTCTATGCACCTGGACAAATGTTCAGGTCCAGACGGTTACAATCCGGGTTTTTACCAGCATTTTTGGAATTTATGTAGTGATGACATTTTTAAGGAGTGTTGTGGTTGGTTAGACACAGGACAATTTCCTCCTGATTTAAATATCACAAACATTGCCCTTATTCCAAAAGGCTCTTCGCAGGTTAGCATGAAAGATTGGCGGCCAATAGCACTTTGTAATGTGCTATATAAAATTATTTCTAAAGTTTTAGCGAACAGGATGAAACATGTTTTGCCGCAGTGCATATCCGACAACCAGTCCGCTTTTGTTCCCAGCCGCTCCATTCTCGACAATGCTATGGTGGCCATCGAGGTAATTCATTTCATGAAAGCTAAGACACGTGGGACGGATAGGTATGTTGCTCTTAAACTTGATATTAGTAAAGCCTACGACCGTATGGATTGGAATTATTTAATGGCTGTTTTACAAAAAATGGGCTTCCATCATCGTTGGATTCACTGGATGCGCATGTGTGTTGAGTCTGTAGATTATTCTGTGCTTGTTAATGGTGAACAGGTTGGCCCCATTATTCCAGGGCAGGGACTCCGTCAAGGGGATCCTCTTTCTCCCTATTTATTTATTATTTGTGCCGAGGGTTTATCTTCATTAATTAGAGATGCAGAATTAAGAGGTGTTCTCACGGGAACAAAGGTTTGTCGACAAGCACCTTCTGTTTCCCATCTTTTGTTTGCGGATGATTGTTTTCTTTTTTTCAAAGCTCACGAGGAACAAGCAATTGTTATGAAGAATATTTTATCCACTTATGAGTTAGCTTCGGGTCAAGCGATTAGTTTGCCAAAATCAGAGATCTATTGTAGTCGTAATGTGCCTGATGATCTTAAAACAACTATTACTAATATTCTCGGCGTACAAGTTGTTTTGGGTACAGGTAAATATCTGGGTCTACCTTCTATGATAGGTCGAGATCGCAAGGCTACATTTGCGTACATCAAGGACCGTGTTTGGCAGAAAATCAATTCCTGGAGTGGTAAGTGCCTTTCTAAGGCAGGTCGTGAGGTAATGATAAAATCTGTTTTGCAGGCTATTCCCACTTATATGATGAGCATTTTTCAGCTGCCCAACACTTTGATTGATTCCATAGAAAAGATGATGAACTCCTTCTGGTGGGGACATGGTAAAACAACTCAACGAGGAATACATTGGATGAACTGGAAGAAGTTGTCGGCACCAAAAGTACATGGAGGTATGGGTTTCAAGGACCTCTCTGCTTTTAATCTAGCTATGTTAGGGAAGCAGGGATGGAAATTTATCACAGAACCGGATGCTCTAGTTTCTAGAATTTTCAAAGCCCGGTATTTCCCATCTGGTTCCTACCTCACGGCTAATGTGGGACACAATCCGAGCTATGTCTGGCGCAGCATCATGCGTGCTAGATTCATAGTACGTGGGGGAGCGCGCTGGAGTATAGGCTCGTGTGCTACTATTCCTATTCTCAACGAACCTTGGTTGCCTAATGGAGAGTGTATTAGAAGTGATATTCCAGGTGCTCATTTTGTTCATAATTTTACTATTAATAGTCTTATGAATTTATATGACAAAAGCTGGAATGAACAGGTGGTTAGACAGGTTTTTAGTGCGGACATTTCACATAAAATACTTCACACGCCACTAATTTCTCAGGTTGATGATGATAAACTAATTTGGAAAGCGGAACGACATGGACGATATTCTGTTCATAGCGCATACAGGTTGTGTGTTACGGAATTAATTGATTCCTCTTATTTATGGCGTCCGGGGTACTGGTCTGGTATTTGGAACCTTAAGGTTCCACCAAAGGTTAAGAATTTACTTTGGCGCATGTGTCGTGGCTGTTTACCGACCCGGGTCCGTCTGCTAGATAAAGGTGTTGTTTGTCCTACTAACTGTGCTAGTTGTGACTCTAATCAAGAGGACCTTTTGCATGTTTTTTTCGATTGCTCTTTTGCTATTCAGGTGTGGAACAGGACCGTCCTTTGGGGTTCGATACAACACGCCCTCTCTAATACCGCTTCCGTGACGGATGCTATTTTCTCTCTATTAGAGAGCTTGTCTGCTGAGTTATCTCAACGCCTGTCTACAGTTATTTGGAGTCTTTGGAAACACCGTAACCTTAGAGTTTGGGACAATGTCACAGAAACAAGTGTCGTAGTTGTCGAGCGTGCTAGGAACATGGTCACAGATTGGCAATTAGCAAACAATCCGGCTGTCCTTGCATCTGATACGCCTCCTCAACATGCACCGGATGCGAATTTGGGGATACCCATTTCACACTCACGTGACAATATCTCATGGCAGCCCCCTAGGTCCGGTAGATTTAAATGTAATATTGACGCAGCGTTTTCTTCTCATCATAATCGTACAGGTGTTGGTGTCTGTATTCGAGACTCGACAGGTACTTTTGTTCTGGCTAAAACGTTTATATATCCGTATACTGTTTCAGTGGATGTGGGTGAAGCCTTAGGGCTACACGCTGCGTTGCAATGGCTGAGTGACATGCAATTTGATAATGTGGATTTTGCAACAGATTCTAAATTAACAGTTGATGCTTTCCTTTCTACTAGAAACGATCTGTCTGAGTTTGGGTGCATCATTTCTTCCTGTCGCTCTTTGTTTCGCAATTTATTTTCTAACTCTAGGGTGGAGTTTGTTAGGCGACAAGCCAACGCGGTGGCTCATACTCTTGCACGAGAGGCCACGTGTTCAGCTAGTCCCGCCGTTTATTATGAAATACCCAATTGTATTGAGACTATTATTATCAATGAAATGCTATAAGCAAGTTTCCTTAAAAAAAAAAAATAGAGGTATTTTTCTTAAGAAATTCTTATGTGTTTCAAATTAAAGTTTACTTTTAGAAAAAAAAATGGGAGTATCAAACACACCCTATAATAATTCGAAACTAATAATTAACGATGCTGTTCCTGAAGTTCAATAACTCTAAATCAGGTATTCACAAATTACTAATGAAACAAAAATCTCTAATTAGGAGATCCAATTATATATTATTTCATGTAACACAACAATTGTATAATTTTTCCTTCAAAATAAAAATGTATAATTTTATTAATTTAATAACGAATATGGATTTATGTGAGTCCGAAAACTTAAAAAAAGTTAATTTTAATCTATATGTGTTAATATTTTTACTAAATCCCGTTAATTTTATCTGTATGTGCATCTATAAATTTACGAGTATTTATAATATAGTTTATTTTATTATATTCGTGTGCATTTATTAAGATATTCGTCACATACCAATCCGTGATAAATTTTATTTGCGGATATCATACATAATTTTTTTTAATTGTAACGCCTAATTTGAAAGTGTCTAGAATATTCAAAAGAGTGTTATATCTGATATTGGATACATTAATATTTACAATACTGAACCAACATTATGTCGAGTATTTAGATACAAAACATCGAAGCCTTATGTTACATAATACTTTTAAACTTCCAAAAGAAACTTATATACAATAAGTCAACGTAACATGTCTTATAATTATACATATGCGTCCTTAAGTCCAACTTCAAGAAAGTTTCCACGAACACACGGTCGATCCAAAGCTTTTTCCTTACCTTTGCCACGAGAAACCTGTGAACCTGAACAAATAATGAGTGGGATGAGACATAATATGTAACGCCCAATTTGAAAGTGTCTAGAATATTCAAATGTGGGCTAAAACTGATATTGGATACATTAATTATACAATACAGAAAACGACTTTAAGTCGAAAGTTTAGATACAACAACATCCCAAAGTCATTATATTACATTATTACACCAAAGTTTGCCAGACGAAATACAAAGTTCATAAGAACACATCTCATAATATAACATATGCATCTCTAATCCACATCAAGATGACTTCATGAAACACGATCAATCCAAGACTTTTTCTTTACCTTTTCCTCGAGAACCCTGTGAACCTGAACAAATAAGGAGTTGGATGAGACATAATGCCTCAGTGAGTTCTTTCTAGCCCTAGGCTAGTGATAGCCTCGGGGATACCTATGGTCATCATGTGTCTACAATACAACCTGGCGGTTGATTATACGTGTGTGGTCATGTTCCCTTGACGGTCGTGCAAGCTAGACCCGTCTTAGGTTCTTCCTAACTTGTTATAAGCCTGCTAACATCCTACGTGCCATGGAGGTCAAGGGTTCCTAGAACCGCTTTGCTAAGATACGTTAAACGCATCAAAGCCTAAACATGAAACAATCATGGCACGAACCTATACCGGACGAATAGGGTAACCTAAGGTCGTCTTCGGCATAATATTCTTTCCTTGTTCTATTCCAATACTTGTTCATATCTAGCATCATAACATAAGCATAATCATGCATGGATATATTCATTAGTCATTATGTTAGCGTGGATCATCAATTATTATCTTGGTTTATTTTATGGAGAGCCTCGGGTGGAGTAACCCCGAGAACTATCCCATACATGACCGATGAAACCTAATTAGGGCACATCGGACTCCCTCAGTGTCGTGCGGGTCCCTTGCGGTTTGAACTGTTCCCCTCGGAGAACTTCTCGTATCCCCCTGGCGTGGATAACAAGAAACACGAACACCTACATCTTGTAATAGTCTTGTTCTTATACATACATGAAAGGTTAAACTATTCGAGATAATTCCTTATCTCGGGATCCCTGCTCGATCCCTTGTTGGTGAACTACATACTAGTTCATTCTGGTTCATGAGCGTAGAAAATATTCCTAGCATCTTAACTTACATAAATATTCATGATCATCATTCTAATTCTCGACAACTATGTCGAGGCTCTAGTTTCATTCCCCCTCTTAATACATCACTAACCGGATATATTGCATAGCCTATCATAACATCTCATGTGCCATTCGTCGTTGAAATTCATGATGTTGTTAATGCATTTCTTTACCAATATCCTTAGGTGAAATGTGCAATGATAACTTGCCTTTGAGGAGTTTCTAAAGTTATAAGAGACTGCAGAGAAAAGCTTGGTCGAAACCACTACATTTCATGAATTTTCTTGTAAAAAGTGTTGTGCTGTGAAATATCGCTTGAGCGAGATTCATCATGCTTGAGCGAGATTCCAAGCGAGATTTCTCGCTTGAGCGAGATTCCAAGCGAGATTTTAACTCGGTTCTGCCTTAATCTTGCTTAAGCGAGATTCTTCTCGCTTAAGCAAGGTTCTTCAGTACCAGACCTGCAGAATTCGTAATTTTGACCTCTAAACCTCAAAATTAAGTTTCCATTAACCACTTAGAATACATAGAAAACAGCTTAGAACAAATACATAACAACAAAGAACAAAATTTCAATGACTAATGATAAAAGGGGTACTCAAACCCTATCTTACACACTAATACAAATCATGTTTTCTCACAAGAATTGCACAACCCCAAGGTAGGAGAAACTATCTAAGAACTCACCTTAAGAGAGCCTGAAGTTGTTTCCAAGCTTCCATACAATCAAAACCCTAACAAGAAAACTAGTTGGAGAAGTTGCTTCAAGTTTCTATGTTTCTTCCACCAAAACTTCCTACCTTTACTTAATTGCTTGCTTGAAGGAGAAAGATCAAAGTGAGGATGGATTCAACAAGGGATGGGGATTGATTTTCTAGAGATGGAAGAGAGCAATAATATGTTGTAAAACCTAGAGAGAGAAAGTCTTAGTCTCAATGAATATTTTGGGGTCTAAATCCCTAAAATACTCCTCTTGAACAAATACCCAAACTGCCCTTAACTTAAACGTACGCAAACTATCGTTAACAGGTATTATCTCATAACTTAAGTAAGCGAGATATTACATAATGCCTCAGTGAGTTCTATCTAGCCCTAGGCCAGTGATAACCTCGGGGAAAAACCTATGGTTATCACGTGACTAAAATACAACCTGCTGGTTGATTATACGTGTGTGGTTTTGCTTGTCTAGACGGTAGTGCATACTAGATCCGTCATAACTTTCTTCTTAACTTGTTATAGGTTTAACTTCCTATACGTGCCATGGCAATTAAGGGAAAACTAAACCGCTACGCCAAGACTCGCTCTACGCATCAAGGCCTAAACAATACATGATCACGATATGAATCTAAGCCGAACGATTAGGGAAAACCTAAGGTCGTTGTCGGCATAACTTATTGTTCTTGCATTGCTTCTGAACTTGTACATAATAAACATCACATTACATACATAAGCATATTATAAGTGTTCAAGCATTAAGTTAGAGGTTAGCGTTGAACAATCAAGAATATCTGAATTCATTTTATGGATTAGTCTCGGGTGGAGTAACTCTGGAAGTTAATCCCTTACTACCGGTAAAATGCCTAGCAAGGGCGTACCGGACTCCCTTAGTGACGTGCGGGTCCCTTACGGCTTACCCCATTCCCCTTAGAGAACCTTATATATCCATCCTTGGAAGGAATACAAAAGACACGACACCTTTACTTTCTTAATGGTCTTGACCATAAATGATTCTTATCTTAGCTTTCTTGCTTAAACCTCTTGTGATAATGATATAAAATCGTCACATCTTAGCATAAACAATTCTATGTAAAACTATCTAGCTTCTCGACTAACTATGTCGAGTCTCTATGTTCATTCCCATTCTTAATATATAATTCGCTACCCGATTATGAATCTATAACTTCTCTCGTATGCCTTGCCATTTTATACCAAATAAATACTTGCTTCTCATTTAAGAAATCATTTTAAAACCTAAGCCTTGGAGTCTTGATTTGAGGGGTTATTGTTAAAAGATCATTTAAAGAAATCCGCTCGCGAAACGCCCGAACCACCCATGACGAGCAAAACAATGAGGTTCCCCCACTGTCTGCTCGCCATGGGGAGTAAAGTTGTGTGGGAGAGTTGGGGGCGAGTAAACTCCCAGTTCTTGAGGTCTAGCTCACCTCGCGAGCTCTCTCCTCGTTGTGGCAAGTTATGACAGTCCAGGACTGTCAAAAATGGTGTTTTTCACTCAAAAACCTCAAATCCAAGCTTGCGGAGCTTATCCCGTTCTCATGACACTTACGTCTTACATACTCGTTTACCATGAATCCTTATGCGATCCTATGTGTGGTAAGCTACACATACATCATAGTCTTAATAATACATACATAAAGGTTAAACCTATTCATACTTGCTCGTTTACCACTGGTCTGTGATCTACCCGTTTAGCGATAAACTACCTACATGGTCATACTCATTCATAATGAAGGGATTAACTTATCTATTCACGGCTTAACATGCTTGCATGGTCATTCTATTTCATATGCGAAGAGAATATACTAAACACTTCGCGTCTTACATATATAGGACACATGCATAGCACTGTAGTTCTCGACAAGCTATGTCAAGGCTCTAAATTCTTTCCCTTTCTTAGTTCATCACTACCCGAATAACTCGGCTTAAACACTCTTGTGCCATCCTTGCCATACATGCTAAGATTGCCATGATTTTCAATTCAAAGATCATTTAATGTTATGTGCATTGTCTAGATGTTGTTTTGGGGTTATAAAGTTGTAAAGCGGTGAAAGAAAAGCTTCGAAATGCACCACCGGCCCACAAATGGGCCAACAAGCCAAAAGCATGTTGGCTGGACCAAAGAGTTTCGCCATTGGCGACTATCTTCTGGGAAAGGTACTGAAAATTTCGCTATTAGCAAAAAAAATTCGCTAATAGCGAGTTTCTTCGGGTCTGTGGTGCAGATTTTGCAATTTTGACCCAAAACTCGTCCAATTCAATCCTGCAATGCACCATAAACATCCAGCAACTTATAGAGACATTAATAAACATATTTCATGGAAATTTTAACATATAATCAACAAGAATTGCTTTGGGGTACTAAAGTCCTCTTCATAATTAAACTAACACAAATCATGTTTTCTTGCTAAAATTGCACAACCCAAATGAAGGTTAATCTATCTAAGAACTCACCTAACATGTTTCTTGCAATTCTTCAAGCTTCAAGCTCAAAACCCAGCTTCTTGAGTCTCTTAAACCACATGCTCCAATGATTTTACCATTCCAATCTTGTTGTTTCTTGCAATTAAGACACCATAATCCATGCTTGGCTACCCCTTGTTGATCTTGAAAGAGTTTGATGGATTGGGAGAAGGAAGGGTGGCGCCATACTTAGAGAGAAGGAGGAGAGAAATTATTTCTCTCAAACCTAGAGAGAGAAAGGAGAAGAAATTATGAAGATTTGGCCCCCAAAATCACTTATATACTCCCTTGTGCGAAAGTACTTAAATGCCCTTCGTCTCAAACGTGTTTATACCAACTCTAATACATAAACCATACTTAACTGATATTCGTTGATAAATATTCTCCGTCATACTTACATTCCATGAACATTGTCCATCTGACACGTTTGACTGATAATGTCCCAATTCCGACGAGCGGGATGTTACAATAAAATTGTTTGCATGGAAATTAGGGTAACCGAGTTCGCATGGAAATTAGAGTATTCTGTTTGTAAACGTATTAAATAAGTGTACAACAACTTGTCAAAAAAAAAGTCTATAGAAACAATAGATATATACAAACGATGACACAACAAGATAGGGATGAAAAGCTCATCAGTGAGGAGAAATATTAGGGATTTCCGCATTTTAGAGGGAATTTGTTAGGTTAAATTGGTGCGCTGCATTTTAGATGGAATTTGTTAGGTTAAATTGCTGCTAACCTAATGCAGCATTTTAGAGGTAAATTATTAGGTTAAGTTGTTGCAGACCTAATAAAATTAATATATATATATATATATATATATATATATATATATATATATATATATCAACCAACCACTTTCTAATGCTACTTTTTAATATAATATGTTTTCATCTTTTTGTTATTTTTATATTTTGATTTTTGAAGACAACTTTTCATACAACTTAAAAATTTCTAATGATATTTATACACACACTTACAATACCTTCATTCAATTTTCATTCATAAATAACCAAATCTTAAATTTCATCATTCTTTTTTTTTCTCTCCAGAAATTATGGCTACAAAATCTGACCTCATTGATAGCTTAACCTTCAATAATAAATATAAAGCATGGAGATTCAAGATTAAGATCATTAAAATGTTAAGAATGCCCAACTTCAAAGATTGAGACTAAATTGATTTAACTGATATGGCTAGTATTATGAAAGGCACATACTTTGAATCACAACGGTCCTATCGTGGATGTCAATCAAAGAATTGTTTCGCTGGGGTTAGAGAGAAAGATGATTTATATCACTGTTGGAGATGTGAGGATGACTATGCGTCATTTGTCTTTAGGTACTTAGGACTTCCTTTTTTTTATCTTTTTATCTTTTTGGAAAAGCAGACTTCTTTCAACTTATGCTAATTTTAATTATAGAGTTCAACTTTCACATATATAGATTTAAGAATTCATCTCACTTTGAACACGGGATGTAGTAGCCTGTTATAATTTATAATCATATATAAAAATAAAAAATTGATTTCGTAAAAAAGACAATACTAAAACGATTTTAAGATAACCGACATTTGTTGTATTGGTCAAGTGGTTATTGTTAGCAGACAATTTAGAACATTCAGTTTGCAATGACCCCTACAATAATGAGAAATGATCATAAGTAATTTTTGTTCAAAAGCACCCTACATTAAAATAAACAACAAAAAATCAAGAAACATAATTGATGTTAAAAATATAATTAATTATTGACAAAAAAAATTCGTCACTTTAATCTGATCTGTTCCAATTTGTAAATCCCAATAGCGTTGCTTATCAATGAATCATCAAAACACAGTTTTGATGTTGTGCACCATTTCTACTTCATATTGTTGAAGAAATATTTTTTCACCCGAACTTTGATAAAAAATTTGTGTTCTCTGAAAGAGTATATTTGTCGAAGATATAACTCATCAATTTCACCATGATTGTAATAGTAAATTTTAGTAATGAATTAACAATAACATTATAAATCAATAAATGAAATTTAAAATAAAAGTATAAATTTAATATTTTACCCTTGCAACATAAGACTTTTGAAGGTCAGTACGTCAAAATCTCATAATCGTCCTCTTTAAAACTAGAGCTTACCCGGCCCTCGTCGGGCTGGCCCATGTCGGGCCCGGGCTTTTTCGGGCCGGGCTAAAATGGCCCAGATGATAAACAGGCCCCAAAATTAATGTCCAAGCCCGGCCCTTTTCGGGCAACGGGCTTATCGGCGATCGGCTTACTTTTTTTAGTTAAAACAATAACATTTTTTTTAAAAAAAAAATTCGAGTACTTTATAATGTTGCTTCATAACTTTTAGTGGACTATATACTCTTCTAAACTTTCAAAATGATTATTATTTGTTGTAAAATAATGCAGCTTGTGCTAAAAATATCAAGGACTAATGCTTTTCTAATAACCTTGTTGCAACCGGGGACTAAATTCTAATGTGCTTTATGAATGAAATTGAAAGAGCAGTAAACAAACCAAACAAAATGAAGATGAATTAATACTACAAAACTAATTGTAATAAATTTTAATAAATATTATATTAAGGCGGGCTACCCGGAGCCCGGTCGGGCTAGCCCGCCATGGGCTCGGGCTCATACGGGCTCGGGCTAAAAAGGCCCGGTTTTAAATGGGCCTAGTTTTTTATGTTCAAGCCCGGCATTTTTCGGGCTTTTACGGCCCGACCCGGCAGTCCCGGCCCGTTTTGACAGCTCTATTTAAAACTCATGATCTCCTTAATTTTATGTACATTATGGTCATTTTGCAAAATTTAATTTAATTGTTTTTAGTTTTGTTTTAAATTAATTATGGATAATGATCATCACAATTGTAACAAATAATTTAACTGTTTTTATTTTTAAAAAAATTAATTATGGATAATGATCATCGGAACTGTAAAAAAAAAATCACGGATAACTATGAAATTAACTATGAAAATTAGTTGCCACACTATAAAAAAAACTCAATAAAAAAACCAAAGTCTACTAACAATATATAACAATATGTGTAAGTTGAAGTACGTAAAAATCTCATAATCGTCCTCTTTAAAACTCATGATCTCCTTAATTTTATATACATTATGGTCTTTTCGCAAAATTTAATTTAATTATTTTTATTTTTGTTTTAAATTAATCATGGATAATGAATCATAACTGTAACAAACTACCAAATCAACATCTCCCATCAACCGACTTCCTTTTTCTCCCTTGCCAATCCAAACCTTCTCTTTTGTGATGTAGATCCAACACAGGTGGTGGTGTTTCCGGCCTTCACGACGGCATCACCGTCACGTTTTCTATAAAGGATGGGTTTTGATGAGAAGTGGATAACTTGGATGATGATGTGTGTAAGTTCAGTAACTTACTCTGTTTTAATGAATTTTGATAGAGTAGGTCCTATTATTCCTGGACGGGGTCTTCGTCAAGGCGATCCTCTGTCACCCTACTTGTTTATTTTGGTGGCGGAGGGTTTATCGGCTCTTATCCATCAGGCAGTAGGAAGAGGAGATATGCATGGTATTAAAGTATGTTGCGGTGCACCGGTGGTTTCACACCTTCTTTTTACAGATCACAACTTCCTTTTTTTTAGGGCAACTGTTAACGAGGTTAATCAGCTGATGAAAATTCTACGGACTTACGCGGATGCCTCCGGTCAAGAAATTAATTTAGCTAAGTCTGAGGTGTTCTTTAGCCGCAATATGAGTCGGGCTGCTCAAGAGGATATGTCTCGTATCCTTGGTGTCCAGTTAGTTTTAGGAACTAGAAAGTATTTGGGTCTCCCTTCGATGATTGGTAGGAGTAAAATGGCTACTTTCTCTTTCATCAAAGACCGTATTTGGAAGAAGATTAATTCTTGGAAAGGTCGTGCGCTATCCAAGGCTGGTAAGGAAATTATGATCAAATCTGTTTTACAATCTATTCCCTCCTACATTATGAGTATCTATGTGCTTCCTAAGGTGATGGTTAATGATATAGAGAAGATGTTGAATTCCTTTTGGTGGGGGGAGGTGGAGGAACTGGCGGTATGGCGTGGGATAGACTTACTTGCCCGAAGACAGTATGGAGTATGGGTTTCCGTAATTTTGGGGCATTCAATTTGGCTATGGTTGCGAAGCAAGGTTGGAACTTTCTTACGAATCCAACATCGCTGGTTTCTTAAATATTCAAAGCAAGGTATTTTCCTAGAACATCTTTTCTTGATGCTAAACTTGGCTATAATCCTAGTTTTGCTTGGAGGAGCATTTGGATGTCGCGTCAGGTTCTGTTACGTGGTTGTAGGTGGAGGATAGGTGATGGGACTCAAATCTGCGTAATGCAGGACCCTTGGCTTCAAAATGAACATGGAGGTTGGCTAGCATCTCCGCAAAACCAAGGCGTGTATGATTTATTCTTGGCTGATTTGATGATTGAAGGGGGTAAGGAGTGGGATGTTGACAAGGTTTTTGATTTGCTGTCTGTTGAAAGTGCAAACTCTGTTTTGAAGACTCCATTGTTCCCCTCGGTCGAAGATGATCAAGTGATTTGGAAGGAGGAGCAGAATGGGGTTTACTTCGTTAAGACGGGGTATCGAATTGCTGCGCGTGATGTTGTTCCGACATCTCAATACCAAGTTCAAGGAGACTGGAACAAATTGTGGAAAGTGCGTTCCCCTCCCAAGACTCGTAACCTATTATGGAGGATTTGTCGGGGTTGTATCCCTACGCTTGTAAAGTTGGTCCAACGTCAGGTGCCATGTACATATCTCTGTCCCTGGTGTGGTCTGGAAGCTGAAACGGATTGGCATGCTTTTATTGGGTGTACAATTGCTAAGGAAAGTTGGTCGTTTGCGGGACTTTCAGAGTTGCTGTTGTCTAGGCAACATCATTTTAATACTTTGCATGAGTTAGTATTTGATATTTGCAGCCGTGAGAGTGCAGATGCAGCAGGCCGGGTTGCAGTTCTGTTATGGCAGATTTGGTCAGCCAGAAATGATGTTGTGTGGAATGATACTCGTGAGACTTCAATTACAATTGGTGGATTGGCAGTGATTGGTTGGCAGCAATGGAATCAGGTGCAAACTATGCGGGAGTCGAGCCATCCTACAACTGTGCCTTTGCAATCTAACAACAGTTGGGAGCCGCCAGATTACGGATGGCTGAAATGTAACGTTGACACGGCAGTACACCAGACTGGAGGTGCTTATTCCATAGGGTGTTGTTTCAGGAATTCTGAGGGGCGGTTTGTTCATGCTCAATCAGTGTGGAAGGTTGCGAAATTGACAGTTCTCGAAGGGGAAGCTTGGGCTTTGCAGCATGCTATTCAGGTAACCATTGACAAAGATTGGCATAGAGTAATTTTTGAATCAGATTCAAAAACATTTGTGGATTGTATCTCTTCCCCAACATGTGGCAGATCCGAGTTTCATGCCTTAGATTATCTTATCAAGTCTATTTTAGTTTTACATCCTAACATTGAGGTAAAGTTTGTTAGGCAACAAGCGAACATGGCTGCTCACACTCTTGCTAGGGCGGCCTGTTCTTGGGCTAGTCACCGTATCTTTGAGATTTGTCCTCCTTGTATTGACTCTATTTTAAGTAATGATATGAATTAAGTTTGCTTTGGTCAAAAAAAAAAGGTTTAGTAATTACTTAATTTTAATAGTTCTTTACTCTCTGCAAAAAAATATGCACTCGGTATTAGTCTCTGCTCAATTCAAATTTGTTTAATTTATGTTTAAAGTCTAAAGTTTTTAAACAATTTTTTGTAGACGTGTTAAGAACATTACTAAAAGTTCATCCGGAAAAAAATTATCGCAAAATATGATTTTCACGTCCAAATTTTATTACTTTTATCTTTAACTTTTGTCTTTTTAAAAAAATTCGTATTTAATTCGTTTCATATTAAAAAATTCTAAATTTTAGTATATGAACATTTCATAGTGTTCTAAACTTGTCTGAAATAAATCGTTCAAAAATTTAAGAATTTAAGGATAATTAAACAAACTTTGTTTTAGCAGGGACTAAAATTTGAAGTAATTTTTTTTTTTTGTGGGGACTAAAAAAGATATTAAAATTAAGTAAGGACTAAACTTAGAAGTTCCCAATTTTATAGGGGTCAAAAACATATTTAACCCTAAAAACTATAACAAAACTTGTAGGCTCTGTTCGTTACGGATTAGAATAAAATATATTTTGACATTCAATAATTTAGAGATTCTTTTTAGAGATTTTATAAATAAATCAGATATTGTATTTTTGCTAAAAAAAAATATTAGGATAAAATTGTATTTTTGCTAGTTATTAACTTTCATATACGGTGCAATATTCTATTAACCTGGATGTTGTAAATAAGTTTGTAAATTCATGTATTTTGGTTTTACTGATTTTGTTTGTGCAACCGTTCAATTCACAGGAAAAAGAGACATTGATAATTTGAATTCGACCGAGAGATAAGTAAAATCTGACCAATGATTGAGCTCGGTTTTAATGATTTTGAATTTGTGTAGTTAGATGTATTCGATGGAATGATGTTTTTATAGTTTTTTTTTTTTTTGACAAGGTTTTTGTTTTAGTTAAAAAGGTAAAAATAATGTCATTATTCACAAGCATTGTCTTTTCAGTTATAAGACACGAGCCTTGCCTTTTTGGTTATAAGACGAAAACACGCCGAAAAGAGATTATATATAAAGCAATTTTAATTGTACAGGAAGTGAATATTTATTTTTGATGAAAGGGAATGAAACAATTTTAATTTCATGAGGGAGCTATAGTGTCAGTTAGTGTATGGACCCCTCTTTAAATTGTTAAATATAGCTATTTCACTTTTCCTAACAATTAACGTAGGGAGCTATCTTGCCAGCTAGTATATGCACCTTTCTATAAATTGTTGCATGTAACAATGAACTAATGCAACACTAAGCTAAGTTCATAACAAATAATTAATTTTAGCTTATTCTTTCTTTTGATCAAACAATGACTTATGTTAAGCTTGCTACTTTGGCTGTCTTCATGCTCACCATATTCTGTATGTATAAATTTTTAACATTGTGTTCATCTTTCTCACCGATATATTTATATGTTAGGAACTCGAAAATTACTCTTAATCAATGAAAAATTATTATACTACATGCTCAATTTAATGCCAAACTTTCCTAAATATATACGTTAATTATATGCATAGATGTGTTGGCTACAACTTTAACTTCCTTTGCCATTTGCAGTAATCTTTCAAACGAAGAACGTTGATTCGAAACCAGGGGAATGTCCATCCGAAGGTAGGAGATGTTCAGCGTCGAATCCATGCGGCGACATCAAAGACTCTGTTTGTATCTTTCGGTGGTATGGTGGAGATATATGCAGGTCATACTTGGATTAGGATTTCCTGCTGTTACAGCAGGATGCTGTAACAGATCAGGGCCATTAGATTTAGATCAACGGCTCAGATTATTTTACTGTGTTAAGCTGATGTCTAATCTAAACCGTCCATTCTGATATCAACGGCTGTGATTTATTACAGCACCAAACTGTGTGCTTGTTTACAGCACCAAATCCTGGTCCGTCATACTTTTGAAAAAGAATACTTGAGGACGGCTTTGGAAATTGCCACTTAAGAATGATATGTCTCCAAAAAAAAAAAAACAAAAAAAAAACCAGCATGTTATCATGCATCTACTTTAAATAAAGCAACCTTTGTTTCAAATTGATCAATTGTATTTCTTCGATATCCGTCTAGATTACTCGTTCTTTTAATTTTGCATGTTATGATATGTTTGCTGTTTTAATTCTTTCAATGTTTAAATTTTATTTTTATATGGAACGAAACATAAAAACCATTTGTTTAACAAATCATGATAGAGGTCGGCCGTATAAGGGTAAATACTATTGATATAAAATTTTAAGAGAAAAAGAAGAACGAACAATTAGTGTCAACTCATATTCCCTTTGTCTTAACATATAAGCAAAAATAAGACAATATAAGATGATGGATTTGATACAAATTTTTAACTAAATATATTAACTTTTGTTGATCAATTTTTGCTTATATTTTAAGACGGAGAGAGTAGTTTACAAAATCTTTTGGAATATAATATAAATTCTAAAAAACCCTTTTCAAAACAATATATATGGGGATGTATCAAATAAGAGGACTTTTAAAATGAGAGGATGAGAGGAGACAATATTGACCTTTGGATCAAAATAATAAATCAAGATTAAACTTTGCAATTAAAAGATCACGTGATCCCTTCTCAGTTCTCACACACTTCTCTCTCCTCCTCAAAGACCTTCACCGTCATCGTCTCTCTCTCGTATGAATCAGCGTTCAGATTCAGGTTTAAGAAAATTGCTTTTCTGACATAGAATACTTGCTATTGACACAAGTAAATGACGTTTTTACCCTCAGCGGCAGTTAACAACCGTTAGCCCAAACTTCGGTAGTTAACAACCGCTGACTACCAGCGGTAGTTAACTACCGCTGAAAATTGCTTTTCTGCATATTCCCACTTATTCTGCTACACTTCCAATTTTTTAATACCCTTTCTTCTTCTTCCTTTTCGTAAATTTTTTTATTCTGCTCAAGAGTGTTTTTCTGTGTGTTGTTTTGGATTTATCAATTCATGTTGGGTTTTCATAATTCTGAATAGACAAAATCTAACTTTTCTTCATTCATCTTCTTCTTCTTCATACCAAAAAAATAATCCAAATTTAACAGAAACACATAGAAAAAACTCAGTTCAACAACAAGTCCAACAATCATGAGTATTCATAAATTGCAAAAACTCTCCATAAATTGCAACAAAAAAAGATACCAAAGCGATTACGATAGAAAACGATTACGATTGCGATAAAGTTTATTGCTTTTGAAGTCTAAAAACGATTGCGATTAATGATTAAAAGGTCAGAAAAGCGATTACGATAGCAAAGGTCAGAAACGCGATTGCTACAACACAAACGCGTTAAGCGATTCTCACTTCTGCGATGCTTTCTTCTTCCAAGTGCAAACGATTTGGATTCTGTGATAACTTGTGTTTGCGATTTCTAATTGAATAACAGACTTGCGATTGCCTTTCTTGTAGCAATCCGCGATTCTGTTTTATAGCTTCTGCGGTTCTGTTTTTTCTGGCACTGATAAAGTTTTGTTAGGGCTTTGTCCTTTCTGATTGTCTTCTCTCCTATCACTGGCAATCTGTGGCAGTTCAACTTCCTTGTCTGTTCCGATTTCCTTTGTTGTGAGAATTGTGGTTTTCTTCTTCGTGTGAGAAGCTAGGGTTTTACGTGACATCGAGGAGAAGTGTGATGATTCCCACCATGATCCTAACTTGTGTCTTGTGGGTAGATTCTTGACGGACAGGCCGATACGCATTGACAATATGAGGATTCGTATGTCTGAAATATGGAGGCCGGTGAAGGGTGTTGCTATCAAAGAGGCGCAACCGGGTTTGTTTTTGTTTCAGTTTGGACACAAAATGGATATGGACGAGGTCATTAAGAAAAGTCCTTGGAATTATGAGAACCATATGCTATTGCTGGAAAAGTTAAGGATTGGTGTTCCACTGAGCGATATCCAATTGTTTCATACTAATTTATGGGTTCGTGTTTACAACCTCCCGATTGGAATGATGAAAGAAGTTGTGGGACATGGCCTAGCTAATTATGTTGGCGAATTTCTTGAGTATGATATCAATAACAAGACAAGCTTTTGGCGGGAGTATATGCGATTGAAGGTTAGGTTTGATGTAAGGAAACCACTGAAGATTGAGAAGAGGATTAATGTGAATGGGGGAGAATGGTGCACTTTCCAATTCAAATACGAAAAGTTGGGTACCTTCTGCTTTGTTTGTGGTGTTATTGGGCACTTAGAGAACAAATGTGAGGTGCGGTTTGCGAGAACAATAGATGATGGTCATAGAGGATGGTCCAATGCTCTCAAAGCTGAACAAAGGCGGCCAGGGTTGAAAGGTGATTCGAGGTGGCTAAGGAGTGATGGCCCTAGTAGGGATGATGTGGATGGGAACAGAAGTGACACTCATCAGGAGGAGCCTATGCAACTACAGGGGTCTGGTGGGGCACCTACGGGCCCATCCTCATCTAACCAGATTGTAACCGCAGTAATCCAACAACAACAGGCTACAATTGCTCAATCAAAGACACTTACAACCAATCATGCAACTGTTTCGATGCAGCATTCAATGCCAATGCTTGAATTTAAGGCCAATAACGCACAAAGTCGGCAAGTCAAGATAACAGGTCCTAAGCTAGGACTGATTCATAGCTCTATTCCCAATAATGTGCCAGTCGTAGCAGATAGATTAAAGCATGTGAATGAGGAGGATGGTTCTACGAATATTGATGCGATGGATGTTCAGTTGGAGAAAAAAAGAAGGCGTGAGGAGAAGCAGCCTAAACCTATATCTAATAATCATGATGACCAGCATTTTTTATCGGCACGTCCTGGCAGCCAGGACTGCCGGGACCAATGATTATACTAAGTTGGAACTGTCGGGGATTGGGCAGCCTGAGAGCAGTTCCAAATCTTTGAACCCTATCCCGGGGGCACAAACCAGATATTTTATTTCTCTCTGAGACACTGTCGTCTAGCCGTACCATGGAACGTGTTAGAGTTATGCTTGGTTACGACTCTTGTTTATCGATAGATGTGGAGGGTCGAAGTGGAGGTCTGGCTGTGTTATGGAAGAATGATAGTAAGTGTAAAGTTTTAAATTATTCCAGGAATTTCATTAATTTAATCGTGGAGGATGAAAATGTAGGGGAATGGAGACTTACTTGTTACTATGGGTATCCTGAACGCGCTCGTCGGCGGGAGGCCTGGGAGTTACTTAGAACATTACGGGATATGTCGTCCCTACCTTGGTGTATTATAGGTGATTTCAATGACCTTCTCTCTCAAGCTGACAAACAAGGGACCCATCCACACCCTAATTGGCTCTGTAGTGGTTTTAGGGAAGCTGTTAACAATTGCGACTTGTCTGATATTAAGCTTGATGGTCACCCTTTTACTTGGATCAAGAGTCGAGGGACCACTAGAGTTATTGAAGAAAGGCTTGATAGAGCTATGGGGAATTCAGTGTGGCTTCATCTTTATCCTTGAGTTACGTTGTCCAACTTGGTATCCTCTCACTCTGACCATAATCCTTTGTTACTTGATTGTGCGCCTACTATTCGAGAAAATCAGAGCTTCTCCTTCAAATTTGAAAATAGCTGGCTTGACATAGAGGAAGCTGTGACCGAGGGGTGGAATGAGGGAGCGAGGGAAGGAGTGCTTGACCGGATTACAAACTGTTCCAATAAGTTACGACGATGGGGCAAAAAGAAGCGTGTTCACTTCCAACAGGAAATTCAACAATGTACAAGGATTCTTGAGGCAATTCGAAATACTCCTAATGGCATCAAATCGTCTCGCTTTCGGGATGAAAGTGATCGCCATGCTCGACTACTCATTCAAGAGGAGGCATTTTGGAAACAGAGAGCTAAAATGCACTGGTTACGAGAAGGAGATATGAACATCAAATTTTTCCACCTATCAGCGGTAGCACGAAGTAAGGTTAAGAAGGTGACTAAGCTTCATAAGGATCAAGGGGGTACGGTTACTACACAGACAGGCCTATGTGAGTTGGCAAAAGGGTACTTTGATGTTTTATTTGCACTTAAGGCAGGACTTCATGAACCAGTACTTAACCTAGTTCCGGCGTGTATTACAGAGGAGGACAATAACTACCTTACTGCACCTATTACAAAGGAGGAACTTAGGATGGCTTTGTTTCAAATGAATCTAGATAAATCACCTGGACCTGACGGCTTCAATCCGGCATTTATTCAGAAGTTTTGGCACTTATGCGGAGATGATATTTTTGAGGCAGCTAAGCAATGGTTGGAGAGGGGATTCTTCCCCACATCATTGAATGAGACAAATATTTGTCTTATCCCTGAGTGCCATAATCCAGAGTCCATGAAAGATTTACGACCTATTTCTTTATGTACTGTTTTATACAAAATGGTGTCAAAGTTGCTTGCTAACAGATTGCAGAGTTGTTTGGATAAACGTGTTTCTATGGAACAATCAGCTTTTATTCAAGGAAGGTCAATTCTAGATAATGCCCTCATTGCAACCGAGATTATTCACTCGATAAAGAGAAAGACAAAGGGGTGGAGGGGTGAGCTTGCTCTTAAAATTGATATCAGCAAGGCTTATGATAGGGTGGACTGGAGTTTCCTTCGTGGAATTCTTATGTTTTTCTGTTTCGCTCATGGTTTGCTT
Organism: Medicago sativa; assembly: GCF_051527215.1. Taxonomy (NCBI): domain Eukaryota; kingdom Viridiplantae; phylum Streptophyta; class Magnoliopsida; order Fabales; family Fabaceae; genus Medicago; species Medicago sativa. The sequence continues at coordinate 36,361,785 of NC_140751.1, forward strand.
CTCAGATCTAGCCCGCTAGCTATAGGGTGCTGAGGTGTTTTGGTTTGTTGCCGGTGGTTCAGTTCCTGTGTCGTCGTTTTTGCGATGGGTCGTTCGCTAGGTGCGTCTCCTCCAGCGGTTTGGTTTTGTTTCTATTATGTCATTTTCTCATGTTTTTACTATTTGTTCGTGATCAGAGATAGATTGGGTGGTTTTAGACTGTGGTCGTGGGTCTGGTTGGTTTTGTTTCAAAAACCCGTAAGGGTATGGTCTGTTAACCCGAAAGGGTTTGGTTACTAATAAAGTATTGGACTCTTCTAAGGTCTTATGCGTCTGTTGGAAGTGTTTGGTGATCTGACCTCTTCGATTCGCTGATGTTCCAGATCTGTTGAGATTTGCAGGTTTCAAGGCGTCATGTTTGCCTCCACTTCGGGTATCGCGTGGTAATCCGTTGTCAGTCCTTGACTGTTCTCGGAATGTTTATGCTCGAAAGAGCTTGTATGCTTACTATTTTGTGTAGCGAGCTGTTGGCACTTGGATTCTGGTACCGTGATGGCGGTCAATCCATTCGCCATTCTCAAAACCTAAATGTTCTTTGCAGGTGTTCACTCAACATTTTTTTTGTAACTTGGTTTCGTGCCCGTATGCGGGTTTGCTAGGTTACGCACGTGATGGGTGAACTTTTGTTTGGATAGTTTACAGGTGTTCCACTTGGTCATCACTATTCCTGGGTCAGGCCTAATGTCCCCCCAATCTCTGTATCACTCTCTTTTTTATTTAATAAATTTTTCCATGTGGTATCAAAGCCTACTATTATATGATTTAGAACCCTAATTTTCTATTTTAAAGTTCCTGGTTAACTTTTCCCAAATTAATCTGTACTTGGGATTTTATGGATCGTTGGTTTTTATTTATTGATAAGTTGGTTCACTTTATCGGATTGCAAATCGTAACATGTAATATCTCTCTTAACAACACTGTCATTTGTCATTTATCTGTGTCAGCTATTTTTCAAATTATCTATGAGATTTTAAGCAAGGGCAAAATGGGTATTTGCCAACCAAGAGATTGTTTAATAGGAAAATTCTAAAATTTTCCACACAATTCCATCCATTTCTCTCTCTAAAACATTTCCATAATTTCTTCCCCTTCTCTCTCTAAAACCCATCGACCATCATCTTCTTCAACCCTCTCTATCACAAATTTTTCATTTCTTCATGAAATCATCAAAATTATGCAACAAATAGGTTCCTTGTGGTGCTATTACAAGTGTTTAGCAAGCAAAATTCATCCTTCCCTCTCCTTGAAGCAAAAACAGCCCCTTCTCCCATTACCATTCATAATCTTCATTTTGGCCCCAATCTCATAGAAATCATCAAATAAGCTAGCTTTTGGAGTACCCATGATGGAATGAACATTAAGTAAGTGTCAAGCTCTTTCTTCTCTTCCTTTTCCATGAAAATCAATCTATCCACCTCACCTCTAATGCTACTTTTGTTAAAATTGTTTAACTCAATGTCTAGGAATGCAATATATGTTGTGGTGGTGGTGGTGGTGAGTTGTTTGATGCATAAGGAGCTTATGAATGACATTCATGGTGAGTTTACTAGTAAGTTGAATTTTTGGAGAAATGGATTGAAAGTAGAAGCATGGAACTTAACAGAATTATTATGGAAAAGTGATTTAACAACCTTGATGAGTTGTTATTGATGTATTTTGAGTTGAGTATTAGTATCAGGATTATATCAGTCTTTTAGACAACGATCCTAGTTATCCCCCGATCACTCAGTTATGCATGATAAAACTGCATAAACCCAAAATGGTTGAGTTTAGAGACAAATGGCGATCCTAGGTTCCCTGAGATTGCCTACAGCCTAGGATAGGTGGAACTCACTGAGACATCATGTCTCACCCCAATCCCTTTTATTTTCAGAGACACAGGTGGATCGCAAGCAGGGCAGTTCGTGATGAAGTAGAAGAAGAAGCTGGACAATTATATTTACTTGTCATTGCATGTATGTTGTACACGTTAGTGGTACTATTTTAAATGTATAGACAAGTAGTTTTATGATATGTTCAGAAGAAATTTTATTATTGTAATTTTAATGTATCCAATGCCAAGTTTAACGAGCATACTAGATATCCTAGGTAATTTCTAGTATGGGTGTTACAATTTGGTATCAGAGCAGGTCGATTCAGATCGTGCCTTGGGTCATTAGAATTCAATAAAATGCAGTGGGACCATTGGGTTCCGGATTTTTATTCTAAATGTCATATCTACCTGAGCCTGATCAACTCAATCTAGTATATGACAGTTAGAACGAATGTCTGAGAGCTGAATAGGACCTAGGAGGAATGAAGCATAAGAAGAAGGAATGTCAGGGTGTCAGGTTTATAGGGAATTTTGCTAAGGAAGTATTCGAAGCCAGATGGTGGCTGATAAACTGTGAAGCTGAAGATTCTTCAAGCACATAAGGGAAATGTTAAGATTAAGACGGAGTACTATGTATTGTTGAACGACACTTTTTATGTGGATACCGTAGAAGTAAGATATTCAGGGTGACTAAGGGATAATTGCAACTTTGACAGGAGCCGCAATATAAGAGGCATAAGTAAGGTATAGAAGAAATGAGTATTTCTAAAGGCGTAACTAGAACTGCGGGATCAGAAGATGAACTTGATATGAGAAAATTATCTGATGAACAATGGAATTCATAAACTCTCGGTGGGTGTAGATTATGTAAGAAGTGAAAGACTTGAATGCCGAAACGAGTTGGATTTTGATGCTTGAACTGTTAAGTGAACTAATTAAGGAATAAGTAAATTATTTTGGAGCAGACAAGGAAACCCTCGATGTGAGCAATGAATGGACGACGTAAGTTAAATAAACTATGTCGGATTAGTCAAACCTCCCGAATCTAAAGTGCTAGATTTATGAATTAGAAAGTGAAGATGCTATGCAGCATAAGAGTCAAGAAGGATGAATAAATAGTAGTGGAAAGATCCTTACGGATTAGAACACGAATTGGATGCATTTTTTAGCAAGGAATTGCAGAAAAGTTAAACTAATAAGGAATGTACGCTAAGGAAATTGAATAAGACCTCTTGCATTTATCATGATATTAAGTTGTTCTTCGAACTAAGAAATACAAGTATAACTGTAATATCCCGCCTTTCAGTATCGGTAAATTACCAGTCGATCGTGTCAGAGGATTTAAAATCATGGAAAGTAAGTTAATGGAAAAAATTTATGAGTTGTCAGCTTATTACGGATAAAGTATCAGTGACGTATTAAATACGCCTAAGGCAAGGGCATTTCCGTAATTTCACAAAAAGGAATATTTATATGTTTTGTGTGGGAAAATATCTCATTTCCCTTATCCTTTTCTCTCTCTTGGTTGGGAAAATATTTTCTTCTCCTTCTCTCTTCTCTTCTCCCACGCCATCTTTCTTTCCTCTCTCAACCAGACTTTTCCAAATCTTCTCCCATCCTTGGCAAGCTTCTAAACTATGTATCCTCATGATCTTTTGAACTAAGAGAAGCTTGTGTTGTGTTTGATTTCTCTACTTCTTTCCCTCAATAAGTGAATCAAGACTTTAGGGTTTTGGTTATGTTGGAAGTGGGAGCTTGATCTAGTGCAAGATGTGGTTCCTCCATGAACATAGAAGATGAATAGAAGTTGGAATCAAGGGCTAGGTTTCAAGAAAGGCAAGAAGCAAGAGTTAGGGTTGTTGGTTAGTAAGTTCAAAGATGATTCAAGTATGGTTTCTTCATGATCAATCAAGGATCATGATGTCTTAGATTGCAAGAAAGACATCAAAATAGTGATGGTTTGAGCAAAGGAAGCAAGAGGGACAAAGCTAGGGTTTTGGCATGTTTGGGCTTGGCACATATTGATGCTTCAAGAACTTGTTTTAGGTGAGTTCCATAGATAGCTTTCCCCACCCTTTGGGATTATGATTATGCCATGTATGTTTAATATGAATAACAAGAAATTCTAGGGTTTATGTATTAGTCTAGTTGCCCCTTTTCTTGCCATGCTTACTAAACATGTTTGTACTTGCCAAATGAATGTTTTTCAAGTTTCCTATGATCAAATATGTACCAATATGCTTAGAGACACTTGGTTTGAGGTTTTTGGGTCAAAAATACCATTTTTAAGTGTTCTGGACTGTCCTAACTCGCCACGACGAGCTATTACTCGCCACGGCGAGCTAGAACTCCGAATGGGGGGTCCTACTCGCCCCCAACTCGCAGCTGCGAGCTGCTGCTCGCCTCCCCAGCAAATCTACTCGCCTAGGCGAGTAAGACAGTGAGAAATCTCATTGTTTTGCTCGCTTCAGGCAGGCATGGGGATTCGCGATGCGGTTTTCTCCGTGGCGTCTTTTTACGAATGTAAACCCCTCAAACCAAGGTCCCGAATGATGATCAAGGAAAGCAAGATTCTTATGTTAAAGAGGCAATTATTATGCATGTTAGTAAGGCATGGTATACGAGAGAATCATGTCAGGAATCGGGTAGTAAGTTACTCATTAAGCAAGGGAAAACTAGAGCCTCGACATAGTCGTCGAGAACTAGCTAGTTAGCAAGAATTCTTAGGTGATAAGACGTGAAGCTTGTTATCTTCGCACATGATTAAGAATAAGATTATAAGCATGATAAGTGTGGTTTGACTAGTTAATCCCTCCAACATGATTAGGAATGAACAAGTATAAGTTTACCGCTAATCGGATCGACTCAAGGGTCCGAGGTAATAAGTAAGCAAGTATGAATATGTTTAAGTATATGTACGACAAGACCATGACAAGTATAAGTAGGTGGCATGTCTCTTGCTATCCACATCAGGGGGATACAAGGGGTTCTCATTTTGAGAACGATTCAAGCCGTAAGGGACCCGCATGTCACCGAAACCGCAAGACTAAGTTTATAACCGCATGGCGGTGCTCATGTCTCTTGTTATCCACGTCAGGGGGATACGAGAGGTTCTCGACCTAAGGGGAACGGTTTAAGCCGCAAGGGACCCGCACGACACCGAGGAAGTCCGATGTACGTACATCGGTCATGTATGGGATTGTTCTCGGGGTTACTCCACCCGGGGCTCTTCGTAAAATGAATCAAGATAATAACTGTTTGTTCAACGCTAACATAATGAATGAACTTAGATACGTTTATGTATGATTATGATTATGATTATTTTCACGAATGGAAGCACGTATGATTAAGTTAAGTACAAGAGCCTGAGATGCTATAAGACAAGTACAAGTTATGTATAGAACAAGTAAAGTATGTTATGCCGATGACGATCTTAGGTTTCACCTAATCGTCCGGTTTAGAATCGTGCCATGATATGTTATGTTTAGGCCTCGATACATAGAGCGTATTCTTGGCAATGCGGTCCTAGGTTCCCTCGGCCGCCATGACACGTATAGGAAGTGAAGCATATAACAAGTGAGATATGCCTATGACGGGACTAGCATGCACTACCGTCTAGGAAACATGACCACACACGTATAATCAACCGTCAGGTTGTAATGTAGACACGTGGTGACCATAGGATTCCCCTGAGGTTACCTATAGCTTAGGATTTAGGGGAACTCACTGAGACATTATGTCTCATCCCAATCCTTATTTGTTTCAGATAAACAGGTTGGATGGCAAGCTAGTAGTCGAATGGATGTTGCAACAAGTGATCGTTCGTGCCGCAACAGGATGACATGTATTTCAAGGATGTATATGTTATACTATAGAAAGGATGAGTTGTATATCTTGTACGAACGCATGTTGTTGTAATTAATATTCATTCGAAAATTTTATTGTTGTATATACTTAATGTATCCAGTACTAAATTAAACGCACGTGCCAGATTTTCTAGATACGTCTGGTATGGGTGTTACATTTGGTATCAGAGTAGGTCGATTCAGACCGTGCCTTGGGTCATTAATGTTACAACTAAGGTAGTGGGACCATTGGGTTCCGGGTAAATGTTCTAGTTGTTGTTGTTAGTTGAGCCTGATCAACTCAATTTAACATTCGACGATTAGGATGGATGCCTGAGAGCTGAATAGGACCCAGGAGGAACGAAGTATGTGATGAAGTAGTTTGATCGTGCTGAAAGGTGGCCGATGAACTAATCAAGTAGAAGTGTGAATCCTCCAGGATGTAAGGCATGTTAAGAAGGAACGTTCCGACAATGTCGGTAAGATGATAGTGAGAAGTCGACATATGATGAGGGAGTCAGCAGGTTCTCAGGAATAGCAATATGTGAATGAAGTTAAGGATTCAAGAGAAAGTTATATGTTATCAGGATTAAGGCATTGATTTATGACGTGCCAAGAATTGTATCGAAAAGGTTGAAGTTGCCATGCATACGTTATAGAATATTTTACGATGATAGGAATGAATGATGTGCATTGTATACTTGAGAATAAGAATTTATGCAATAAATATTTTCTGAAAATAGAGTTGGAGAAGCTCACCAATAGCAAGCCTGGGACGAAACTTTCCGTTTTTATGAAATCTTCCATTTCGTCCCTATGGTTTGCAATGACTATTGGGGAGATGTCTTCACCATAATCTTTTATGTGACGAAAAATCTTTTATGACATCAAGTAATGAATGCATATCATATCCTAAGATTTCCAAGGAAAAGACATGGGCAACCATCAATGAAATCGATACGGTTTAAGGTAGCTCTGGAAGTTAATGTGTTAAGAATCAAGAACGAGCCAAGATCAAGAGTATAGAAGTTCCGATATCTAGAAGGAAAGTCACAAATGTTTATGCAAGAGGTATGAAGTAAGAAGTTAAAGCAGTACGAAGTTATGAGGAATCACAAGGTTCGCGGATTATGTGGAATTATGACGTATCTCCCGAACCTATGTTTTGCTTAATTGACTTGCTAAGGCTCATTATGAAGTTGAACTATCAAGTTTAAAGGATTTTAAAAAGAATTACACGTATGGGTGATTGAGGTTGATATTTTGAAAATTTACGAGATTTTTCTAGGAACCGGTTTACTTCTACACTCGTAGAGCGGGCTAGACTTATAAGAGTCTAGGTTTGATGGAACGTATGTGTTATCAACTCTTTCTATGATTTTAGAGCAACGGCCGGGGCCTAAACTCAATATATATATATATATATATATATATATATATATATATATATATATATATATATATATATATATAGTAGAAAAATTATCAACGTCAATGACCCGTGCGTTAGTTTACGAAGTTTTCTTTAAAAGAAAAATCAACGAGCAAGCATTGGAATGATTAAGCAAGATATAGTATGCGAGAATGCGAAGGTACAAGGTTAGATGTTCAAGAAAGATATGTTTAAGTGCTATATGAGTTTGTCAAAAGGAATTTAAGTTTGATCGGAAACAAGTTTAAGTATCATATGTATACCTCAGCAGGTAAATCCAACCAGCAAGAATGTAAGGTTTACCCCCAAGTTAAGTATTATGAGCTTAAGATAAGTTATCATGAGTTTTGTTCTTACAAGGCAATGGTAAAGACAAGTGTAAGGTTGTGACGTTGGTTACAACAAGGAAATCTTGAGAATAGTTCAAGAAGTAAGTATTCAAGTGATAAGCATGAAATGAAGTCTCAATGGCTCTAACGGATTAGAGTATTAGTTTAAGCCAACCGGTGGAGATCAGAGTAGCGCCATGGAAGCTAATCGTTAGTCACGAAACATGGAATTTTAGTATGTATGAATTTTTGTGAAGAAGGTTCGGTTGGCAACACAAGTTTAACAAGAAGCTATTTTATCTTAGTTTTTCGGGTGTCAAACATTGATTAAGTTTGAACCTTTTTAACCTTTGATATCTCATTTTTTTCTTGGGAAGGGAAAAATAAGAAAAAACCCTTGAGAATCGAGGTCCGGGAGTTGTTTTCGTTACGGGAAGGTGTTAGGCACCCATAACGACTATAGTATCCTATAGGAACCGTCTTTATTTTCTACGCGCTCGCTTTATTTTTAAATGCTATTTGAAAGTGTTACTTACACCTAAGAGTTTACTGAGTTAAGAATGGGAGGGAGAAGAAGGTGTTTGAATTTTTATTTTATTGGACTTGGAGAAGTTTTGACTTCTTGCCTACATACCCTTTTAAGGGATCAAACTCCATGTAGTTCTCTTCCAAAAAAGTTTTTTGTTTTTGTTGGTTGATTTTAATTTTGAAAATGGAATTTTGAAGAATAAGAGAGAGAGGCCTCAAGGGCATAAGATTTGGAAAATGTGAGGTGGAATTAGTTATTTTGCAAAAAGGTCTAAGTATTATTAGAATTCATTAAAGTTTTTGTTTAAGAAAATAAAGGGAAAATTCAATGGGATTTTGATCCCAAGGTTTCTTTGGAAAATTATTTGAGTGAAGTTGTTCATGTTTTTTGGAAAAGAGAATTTTTCTAAGTATCGTGATTCCTAAGCATACATCTAAAGCATACATTCCCTAAGCATACATCTAAAGTATCCATGTGATGTGTGTGCATGTGTCGGTGCTTGTGTCGGTGTACATCATTAGAGTCCATTGTCCTTTACATTGGCCCTAGTTTACATGCTATAGTCTTGCAAGAATTTAAAAGCATAAGGAAAATTAAAAAATCCCTAGGTTTTTTACATGCTAAGTCTTGGCATGAAAATTGAAGTGCAAGAAATAAAACTAAAGCTAAAGAATGAAATATGCTTATGGAATGTATGAAACATGAAATGAAAGGGTTAGTAGCACAAAATATAATAGGGTAAAGAAATAAGGCAAGAAAGTGTTAGACAAAAGTGGTAAAATCAAAAAGAATAAAGTGTCAAAATACACTAAAAATTTACCATAACTTCTCAATGTTCACATGACCTATAATTCTTTCATCATAGCAATTTTCAAAAGACTTTATTGCAGCCACAATGTGGAAATTATAGGAACATATTCAAACCAAGAGTTATGACACACTTTTAGACACATTTGACACTTTATTTTCACACACAATTATTTGCATGACTTGTAAAGCAAGAAACTAATACCATACATCACAAACAGTACCAAGTACACTAAACTGAAGACAAACATATCACAAAATTTATTCATCAAGTATCAATCATCATGAGACAAAATGTTGGAATCAAAACATACAAAAAAAACTTCACAAATATAGACAAAAGGCCCCCAAAACAATCACAAGCAAATTCACATATATTTTTATCTATTTTTAACATGCCAAAATATTATAAGAAACAAGTCCTAAGTATCCAAATCCATCACAAGAGTTGTTCACAAAATTTTAGAAGTTTTTTAGCAAGATTTTTAACAAAATTAACAAAAGTAATGAATTACCAAAGAACAAATTAGTTTCATGTATTTTTTATCAAGATTAATATGTAAAACACATCAAAATTTATTGGAAATAACAAGAAAACATTGAATAAAATATTTTAGGAATTTTTATCAAAGTTTTTAGGCAAACAGTGGTTTAATTATCAAAAAACAGTGTTAAAATAGCAAAAAAATATAACAAACGGACGAGATCCAGCACAAAAAGGCCCAAGCCCAAAATTATTGATGGATCTGGATCATCCAAACGCCTCAGAGGCGTTGGATTGATCCAACTCCTTCAAAACCCTAGATCCAGTGGTTGAGAACGCAGGACACATGATAAGGCATAGCAGGTACATAGAAACAATAAATCACAGGCATACATGTCATCACAGAGTTGATCTAACGATGGAAAAGGGATAAGAAACCTGTTTGGAGGTGAACCAGACTGGTCCAGACGAACCGGTTCGGTTCATACTCCTATAAAAGCATGAGGACCGGTTTTTTATTCATTTTCATTCCTCTTTCACTTTCTTCCTCTCATGTTCTCTCGTTCTTTCTTCTCTCCAACCTAGAAACCCTAACGGCGTCGGAAACATGAGGAAATGACGAGGAACACACCGTCGCTTTCAAGAACGACGGAATCATCGTCTTCTCCGGTGAGAAAAATGGATTCCGTCCGTTCTTGTTCTTATCTTCTTCGAAACTGAGGCTTAACGTGTGTTCTTCGTCGCTTCTTGTTACTCACCTTAGATATACTCAAAACGCACCAAAACGAAAGCAAAATGTAGGAGAAAACACAGACGAAGGTAAGATTGAAGGGAAAAAGTTTACCTGAAATTCAATCGGAGGCAAAAATGAACGAAAATCGACGGAAAACTTCGCACAAGCTCCGAATTCCTCTGGTAAGTGTTCGTTGTTGTTGAAAACCGAAAATAAATCGGTTGAAACCTTCTTCTTATTCTCTGGTGTGAAACGAGAGCTTCGTGATCGTGCTTGAGCTTGTTACTGTTCATAACAAGCTCGCACTTGGATTCCGAGGATTTTGCTGACTTTTGGTGGTTTTACGGTTCTGTGATGTGAATTTGGAAACAAATTTCTGAGAACTGACCCTAATTCATGTTGAATCCGTGAAATTGATGATGAATTTGTTAATTTGTGTTTGTTTTGGTCAATCTGGAAAACGGTTAGGGTTTAGAAAGGGGATGAATGTTCTTGAATGTTCATCTTCGTTTCTGGAATTGGTTGGGTTTGATTCTTGATGATTCTGGAAAGAGAAAGGAAAGGTGTTTGTGTGAGTTGGCGTGTATTGATTGGGATTGACACTGTGCACTTATTTATAGCTGACATGTGTAGCTTCTGGACCAATGGCAGCATGCCACGTGTTCCCTAAGCTTGGACTTGGACTTAAAATGCCTTAAGGACTTTTCTGCAAAATAACAAACTAGAAGGACCATTCTGCAATTACGTGAAAGGACTAAAAAATGAAAACTTGCAAGACTTGAGGACCGAAATGAAAAAGGGACTAAAATAAAAATAAAATAAAATTTGGTTAAAATTTGGTAATTTGAAATTAACGTAAAGTGAAACAAAAAATAAAATCAACAAAAGGACTAAAATGAACCAACTACATAAATGAGGTACTAAAAAGTAACCTCTCTCTGTCAAAATTTTGTGTGAAATGACCAAAATGCCCCTGGGGACTAAAATGACTCAAAACGACTCAAATGCAATTTTAAAATGGTTTTTTAACAGGGAATTAAAGCAAGAGTTTATACAAGCAAATTGAAAAGACTCAGAGACATTTTTTAGGGATTAAAAAGAGTTTTAACATAGGAAATGACTAAAATACCCTTAGGGACTGAATTGGCCCAAAATGACTCAGATGCAATCTTTGAAATGGATTTTAATATGGAATCGAAACAAGGATTTATACAAACAAATTGAAAAAACTCAGAGACAATTTTCAAGGGCTAGGATGAGTTTGGATGCAGGAAATGACTAAAATACCCTTTTTCATGAATTTTACAAATAACATTGAAATAAAATGCAAAAAAATATGCAATTGATCAGAGACAATCTTCAAGTAACTTGGAATGCAAGAAAGACCCTTTGGATGGTTTAAAATGCAAGAAAAACATAGACAAAGTCAAAATTGAAAATACTTTCAAAACAAAGACAGTAAAACATGCAGATAAAGCATAGTAAAATATCAGGGTAAACAATATCAAATTGGCAATCTCTCAAGAGTAATAGACACATATCAGGGATGGAAAAATATTTTGAGCAAGTATTTTTAGGTCCAAAATTAGGGTATAACAGCTGCCCCTATTTAAGTTTCTTTGTCCGGAGGGTCAAGAGACGAAGTCTTTGATTTGACGGGACGAAGATACTTAAATATTAACATTTGCACTGTTTTTCGACATAAAAATACGCTCTCCCATTTTAAAAAACTTGAATGACATGCAACATTTCGATTATGAATGCAAGACAAACAACTGGAGTCTACAAAGCATGTCATATCACTGGGGATCTTGGTAGACATTGACAGGGTAGACAAACCAGGGGACAAAAGGTAGGTACAAGCTGTTCTTTGGATCGAACTAGCCACTTGACCATGTGATACAAATAGAAGGTGAGTACAAGCTGTTCTTCGGATCGAACTTGCTACTTGACCGGGGATAGAAGTACAAGACAGGTACAAGCTGTTCTTTGGATCGAACTTGTCACTTGACCGGAAACATAGACATATAGGTAGATACAAGCTGTTCTTTGGATCGAACTAGCGACTTGACCATGTGATACAAACAGAAGGTGAGTACAAGCTGTTCTTCAGATCGAACTTGCTACTTGACCGGGGATAGAAGTACAAGACAGGTACAAGCTGTTCTTTGGATCGAACTTGTCACTTGACCGGAAACATAGACATATAGGTAGATACAAGCTGTTCTTTGGATCGAACTTGCTACTTGATCGAAAACACAAACAGATAGGCAGGTACAAACTGTTCTTTGGATCGAACTTGCTGTTTGGCCTGGAGACATAGACAAAAGGCTGATACAAGCTGTTCTTTAGATCGAACTTGCTGCTTGATCACTATCACAACATATAGGCAGGTGCAAACTGTTCTTTGGATCAAACTTGTCGTTTGACTGGTAATAAAACATAAGCCGGGTACAAACTGTTCTTTGGATCGAACTTGTCGTTTGACCGGAAACACAGGCATATAGGCAGGTACAAGCTGTTCTTTGGATCGAACCAGCCCCTTGACCAATAACAAGACATATAGCAAAATACATTGGAGTTTTGATTTAACAAGATACGAATTGAGGGTAGACTGACATTGACTTAATTTGAAGATAGACATGACCATTATTGTTGGCCCAAAAGCAAATTGAGAGTGGATTAGCATTGATTTGAATTGAATTGAAAGTTGACATTGAAAGAGACATTGAAAGTTGAAAATAATCAGAGAGACAAAAATAGACATAGACATGGTATTGAACTGAGAGTTTAACAGAGACATAGCCGTAGACATAGGCATAGACATAGACATTGGATTGAGAGTTGAAATTGAATTGAATTGGAAGTTGAGATTGAGTTGAATTGAAATTGAGATTGGAAATGCAACATGTATGTATGGTATAACAATATTATCAAATGTATGAGCACATGAAATGCATGATTATGCATGTATGAATGCTTGGAAATGCATGATTGGTTTACAATTAGGCAGAGAAGTTTCGCAGAGACAGACAAAACATTGGTAGATTGGGCACGTGGTGGCTCGTGCTATAACATATACACACAGGAATCCTCTTTGGAGAGACCGTCATTGAGAGACGTATCGAAAACATGGCTGAGGGCAATATATTATATCACATACACAAAGCCTGCAGAAGAGGGAACCTTGGGAGATTCTTTGATACAGGTCGCCATTGCTAAGCGTGTCAGTGCTGGGTAAACATCGGATGTTCGCATCTGTGGTCAATGCTTTTCATTCTTTCATTCTTTCATTCTTCATTCTTCAATCCCACTTTTACCTGAACCGCCCTTTCGGGTTTTCGATTCACCGGGAATAAATTCTTTTCATTGCCCCATTTTTGCCTGAATTGACTTCATAGGTTGTCAATCAGCGGGGTGCTCATTTTTGCCTAAGCCGCCCTTTCGGGTTTTCAAATTAGCGAGCTTTTCATTTGCATTTTTTCAAATTTTTCTTTCATTTTCATTCTGTTTTTTCATTCTTGCCATTGACCACAGATCATCCTGGGGAACAACCTGCTTGTAACATGTATTGAAATAGACATTGACACTCATTGATTCATGCATGTTTCACTGGAATGCACCCTATTGCTCATGTTTGCTTTCAAAATAGACGGAAAATATTTTTCAATTTTCAAAAATGTTTCTTTCAGACGTTGACATTATCAAATAGAAAGAAAATACTTTGTATATAGTATTGAAAATAGAAAGAAAATAGAATTTCAAACAAAAGCACAGGCTCAAATTGATGTAGAAGAGTGAGAGTCAGCCAAAGGCATAACTCCACGGATTTACAAAGCTTGGAAAATGGTAATTTTATTAGTTGGTGGTACATTGAACACGATAACCGCTACATTTCATAGAAATTTTGAATTCACAGGTATAGAAGCTTCTGATGAAGACGATCATTGACAGTTGCAGATGCCCCAAGGGGTGATGGTGATTTGCCAGATATAGTTAGTTGTCTTTCATTATCAATCTCATTTTAGCATGAACCGCCCTTTCGGGTTTTCGGCTCATCGAGACGCTCATTTTTGCCTGAGTTGCGTACAATCTCAGCGAGCTTTTTCATATTCACTTTTTTTGTCCCTAACTTTTGCCTGGATCGCCCTTTCGGGTTTTCGATCCACCGGGAAGCGCATTTTTGCCTAGGCCGCCCTTTCAGGTTTTCGACCTACCACACTGTTCTTTTCATATTTTTAGATAAAGTATTTCTTGACTATATCGGCATTTACAGGATTCGGAAGTTCAACACCATCCATGTGTGTAAGGATCAAAGCACCACCAGAGAAAGCCTTCTTGACAACATAAGGACCTTCATAGTTAGGTGTCCACCTGCCCCTTGGGTCAGGTTGTTGGTTTATCCTTCTTTTCAATACAAGTACACTAAACTGAAGACAAACATATCACAAAATTTATTCATCAAGTATCAATCATCATGAGACAAAATGTTGGAATCAAAACATACAAAAAAAACTTCACAAATATAGACAAAAGGCCCCCAAAACAATCACAAGCAAATTCACATATATTTTTATCCATTTTTAACATGCCAAAATATTATAAGAAACAAGTCCTAAGTATCCAAATCCATCACAAGAGTTGTTCACAAAATTTTAGAAGTTTTTTAGCAAGATTTTTAACAAAATTAACAAAAGTAATGAATTACCAAAGAACAAATTAGTTTCATGTATTTTTTATCAAGATTAATATGTAAAACACATCAAAATTTATTGGAAATAACAAGAAAACATTGAATAAAATATTTTAGGAATTTTTATCAAAGTTTTTAGGCAAACAGTGGTTTAATTATCAAAAAACAGTGTTAAAATAGCAAAAAAATATAACAAAAGGACGAGATCCAGCACAAAAAGGCCCAAGCCCAAAATTATTGATGGATCTGGATCATCCAAACGCCTCAGAGGCGTTGGATTGATCCCACTCCTTCAAAACCCTAGATCCAGTGGTTGAGAACGCAGGACACATGATAAGGCATAGCAGGTACATAGAAACAATAAATCACAGGCATACATGTCATCACAGAGTTGATCTAACGATGGAAAAGGGATAAGAAACCTGTTTGGAGGTGAACCAGACTGGTCCAGACGAACCGGTTCGGTTCATACTCCTATAAAAGCATGAGGACCGGTTTTTTATTCATTTTCATTCCTCTTTCACTTTCTTCCTCTCATGTTCTCTCGTTCTTTCTTCTCTCCAACCTAGAAACCCTAACGGCGTCGGAAACATGAGGAAATGACGAGGAACACACCGTCGCTTTCAAGAACGACGGAATCATCGTCTTCTCCGGTGAGAAAAATGGATTCCGTCCGTTCTTGTTCTTATCTTCTTCGAAACTGAGGCTTAACGTGTGTTCTTCGTCGCTTCTTGTTACTCACCTTAGATATACTCAAAACGCACCAAAACGAAAGCAAAATGTAGGAGAAAACACAGACGAAGGTAAGATTGAAGGGAAAAAGTTTACCTGAAATTCAATCGGAGGCAAAAATGAACGAAAATCGACGGAAAACTTCGCACAAGCTCCGAATTCCTCTGGTAAGTGTTCGTTGTTGTTGAAAACCGAAAATAAATCGGTTGAAACCTTCTTCTTATTCTCTGGTGTGAAACAAGAGCTTCGTGATCGTGCTTGAGCTTGTTACTGTTCATAACAAGCTCGCACTTGGATTCCGAGGATTTTGCTGACTTTTGGTGGTTTTACGGTTCTGTGATGTGAATTTGGAAACAAATTTCTGAGAACTGACCCTAATTCATGTTGAATCCGTGAAATTGATGATGAATTTGTTAATTTGTGTTTGTTTTGGTCAATCTGGAAAACGGTTAGGGTTTAGAAAGGGGATGAATGTTCTTGAATGTTCATCTTCGTTTCTGGAATTGGTTGGGTTTGATTCTTGATGATTCTGGAAAGAGAAAGGAAAGGTGTTTGTGTGAGTTGGCGTGTATTGATTGGGATTGACACTGTGCACTTATTTATAGCTGACATGTGTAGCTTCTGGACCAATGGCAGCATGCCACGTGTTCCCTAAGCTTGGACTTGGACTTAAAATGCCTTAAGGACTTTTCTGCAAAATAACAAACTAGAAGGACCATTCTGCAATTACGTGAAAGGACTAAAAAATGAAAACTTGCAAGACTTGAGGACCGAAATGAAAAAGGGACTAAAATAAAAATAAAATAAAATTTGGTTAAAATTTGGTAATTTGAAATTAACGTAAAGTGAAACAAAAAATAAAATCAACAAAAGGACTAAAATGAACCAACTACATAAATGAGGTACTAAAAAGTAACCTCTCTCTGTCAAAATTTTGTGTGAAATGACCAAAATGCCCCTGGGGACTAAAATGACTCAAAACGACTCAAATGCAATTTTAAAATGGTTTTTTAACAGGGAATTAAAGCAAGAGTTTATACAAGCAAATTGAAAAGACTCAGAGACATTTTTTAGGGATTAAAAAGAGTTTTAACATAGGAAATGACTAAAATACCCTTAGGGACTGAATTGGCCCAAAATGACTCAGATGCAATCTTTGAAATGGATTTTAATATGGAATCGAAACAAGGATTTATACAAACAAATTGAAAAAACTCAGAGACAATTTTCAAGGGCTAGGATGAGTTTGAATGCAGGAAATGACTAAAATACCCTTTTTCATGAATTTTACAAATAACATTGAAATAAAATGCAAAAAAATATGCAATTGATCAGAGACAATCTTCAAGTAACTTGGAATGCAAGAAAGACCCTTTGGATGGTTTAAAATGCAAGAAAAACATAGACAAAGTCAAAATTGAAAATACTTTCAAAACAAAGACAGTAAAACATGCAGATAAAGCTTAGTAAAATATCAGGGTAAACAATATCAAATTGGCAATCTCTCAAGAGTAATAGACACATATCAGGGATGGTAAAATATTTTGAGCAAGTATTTTTAGGTCCAAAATTAGGGTATAACAGCTGCCCCTATTTAAGTTTCTTTGTCCGGAGGGTCAAGAGACGAAGTCTTTGATTTGACGGGACGAAGATACTTAAATATTAACATTTGCACTGTTTTTCGACATAAAAATACGCTCTCCCATTTTAAAAAACTTGAATGCCATGCAACATTTCGATTATGAATGCAAGACAAACAACTGGAGTCTACAAAGCATGTCATATCACTGGGGATCTTGGTAGACATTGACAGGGTAGACAATCCAGGGGACAAAAGGTAGGTACAAGCTGTTCTTTGGATCGAACTAGCCACTTGACCATGTGATACAAATAGAAGGTGAGTACAAGCTGTTCTTCGGATCGAACTTGCTACTTGACCGGGGATAGAAGTACAAGACAGGTACAAGCTGTTCTTTGGATCGAACTTGTCACTTGACCGGAAACATAGACATATAGGTAGATACAAGCTGTTCTTTGGATCGAACTAGCCACTTGACCATGTGATACAAACAGAAGGTGAGTACAAGCTGTTCTTCAGATCGAACTTGCTACTTGACCGGGGATAGAAGTACAAGACAGGTACAAGCTGTTCTTTGGATCGAACTTGTCACTTGACCGGAAACATAGACATATAGGTAGATACAAGCTGTTCTTTGGATCGAACTTGCTACTTGATCGAAAACACAAACAGATAGGCAGGTACAAACTGTTCTTTGGATCGAACTTGCTGTTTGGCCTGGAGACATAGACAAAAGGCTGATACAAGCTGTTCTTTAGATCGAACTTGCTGCTTGATCACTATCACAACATATAGGCAGGTGCAAACTGTTCTTTGGATCAAACTTGTCGTTTGACTGGTAATAAAACATAAGCCGGGTACAAACTGTTCTTTGGATCGAACTTGTCGTTTGACCGGAAACACAGGCATATAGGCAGGTACAAGCTGTTCTTTGGATCGAACCAGCCACTTGACCAATAACAAGACATATAGCAAAATACATTGGAGTTTTGATTTAACAAGATACGAATTGAGGGTAGACTGACATTGACTTAATTTGAAGATAGACATGACCATTATTGTTGGCCCAAAAGCAAATTGAGAGTGGATTAGCATTGATTTGAATTGAATTGAAAGTTGACATTGAAAGAGACATTGAAAGTTGAAAATAATCAGAGAGACAAAAATAGACATAGACATGGTATTGAACTGAGAGTTTAACAGAGACATAGCCGTAGACATAGGCATAGACATAGACATTGGATTGAGAGTTGAAATTGAATTGAATTGGAAGTTGAGATTGAGTTGAATTGAAATTGAGATTGGAAATGCAACATGTATGTATGGTATAACAATATTATCAAATGTATGAGCACATGAAATGCATGATTATGCATGTATGAATGCTTGGAAATGCATGATTGGTTTACAATTAGGCAGAGCAGTTTCGCAGAGACAGACAAAACATTGGAAGATTGGGCACGTGGTGGCTCGTGCTATAACATATACACACAGGAATCCTCTTTGGAGAGACCGTCATTGAGAGACGTATCGAAAACATGGCTGAGGGCAATATATTATATCACATACACAAAGCCTGCAGAAGAGGGAACCTTGGGAGATTCTTTGATACAGGTCGCCATTGCTAAGCATGTCAGTGCTGGGTAAACATCAGATGTTCGCATCTGTGGTCAATGCTTTTCATTCTTTCATTCTTTCATTCTTCATTCTTCAATCCCACTTTTACCTGAACCGCCCTTTCGGGTTTTCGATTCACCGGGAATAAATTCTTTTCATTGCCCCATTTTTGCCTGAATTGACTTCATAGGTTGTCAATCAGCGGGGTGCTCATTTTTGCCTAAGCCGCCCTTTCGGGTTTTCAAATTAGCGAGCTTTTCATTTGCATTTTTTCAAATTTTTCTTTCATTTTCATTCTGTTTTTTCATTCTTGCCATTGACCACAGATCATCCTGGGGAACAACCTGCTTGTAACATGTATTGAAATAGACATTGACACTCATTGATTCATGCATGTTTCACTGGAATGCACCCTATTGCTCATGTTTGCTTTCAAAATAGACGGAAAATATTTTTCAATTTTCAAAAATGTTTCTTTCAGACGTTGACATTATCAAATAGAAAGAAAATACTTTGTATATAGTATTGAAAATAGAAAGAAAATAGAATTTCAAACAAAAGCACAGGCTCAAATTGATGTAGAAGAGTGAGAGTCAGCCAAAGGCATAACTCCACGGATTTACAAAGCTTGGAAAATGGTAATTTTATTGGTTGGTGGTACATTGAACACGATAACCGCTACATTTCATAGAAATTTTGAATTCACAGGTATAGAAGCTTCTGATGAAGACGATCATTGACAGTTGCAGATGCCCCAAGGGGTGATGGTGATTTGCCAGATATAGTTAGTTGTCTTTCATTATCAATCTCATTTTAGCATGAACCGCCCTTTCGGGTTTTCGGCTCATCGAGACGCTCATTTTTGCCTGAGTTGCGTACAATCTCAGCGAGCTTTTTCATATTCACTTTTTTTGTCCCTAACTTTTGCCTGGATCGCCCTTTCGGGTTTTCGATCCACCGGGAAGCGCATTTTTGCCTAGGCCGCCCTTTCGGGTTTTCGACCTACCACACTGTTCTTTTCATATTTTTAGATAAAGTATTTCTTGACTATATCGGCATTTACAGGATTCGGAAGTTCAACACCATCCATGTGTGTAAGGATCAAAGCACCACCAGAGAAAGCCTTCTTGACAACATAAGGACCTTCATAGTTAGGTGTCCACCTGCCCCTTGGGTCAGGTTGTTGGTTTATCCTTCTTTTCAATACAAGTTCGCCTTCCTTGAATTCTCGAGGTCGGACTTTCTTGTCAAAAGCATTCTTCATTCGTTATTGATACAACTGTCCATGAGCCATAGCATCCATGCGTTTCTCTTCAATCAAATTCAACTGATCATACCGACTTTGACACCATTCAGCCTCAGTTAATTTTGCTTCCATGATCACTCGAAGAGACGGAATCTCCACTTTCAGAGGGAGGACTGCTTCCATGCCATACACCAGAGAGAAAGGTGTTGCCCCGGTTGAACTGCGCACTGTAGTACGGTAACCATGCAATGCGAAAGGTAGCATCTCATGCCAGTCTTTGTAAGTAATGACCATCTTCTGAACAATCTTCTTGATGTTCTTGTTAGCGGCCTCAACTGCACCATTCATCTGAGGCCTATAAGGAGAAGAGTTGTGATGTTCAATCTTGAATTCTTCACATAAAGCTTGCATAATGTTATTGTTCAGATTGGAACCATTGTCAGTGATGATCTTGTTGGGAACACCATATCGACAGATGATGTTATTCTTGATAAACTTCACTACCACTTGCTTGGTCACATTTGCATAGGAAGCAGCTTCAACCCACTTGGTGAAATAGTCAATCGCCACTAGAATGAAACGATGTCCATTGGAAGATTTTGGCTCAATTCTTCCGATCATGTCAATGCCCCACATGGAGAAAGGCCATGGGGAAGAGATAACATTGAGGGCATGCGGAGGCACGTGGATCATGTCAGCATAGATTTGACATTTGTGGCATCTCTTGGCATGTCTGTCGCAGTCACGCTCCATAGTCATCCAGTAATAACCGGCTCTTAATAATTTTCTTGACATGGTGTGACCCGTAGCATGGGTCCCAAACGTGCCGTCATGTACATCGGGCATCAATTTCTCAGCTTCCTGTTCATCAACACATCTCAACAAGACCATGTCGTAGTTCCTATTGTATAGGATTTCTCCGTCCAGAAGGAATCTGCTAGCCCATCTCCTCAGGGTCTTTTTACCCATTCATGATTTTGCAAGAACTGTTTGATATTATAATACCAAGGTTTTCCATTATCCATATCTTCATCAGCCTGATCTGGCATATTTTCAAAAGTAAACACATGAGCGGGTCTATCAAGACGATGTACCTTGATTACGGGCACGTCATTCCAGTGATTCACACGAAACATGGAAGACAGAGTAGCAAGGGCATCAACCATCTGGTTTTCATCCCGAGGGATATGGTGCAACTCAACCTTGGTAAAGTATGTCAACAGACGTCTTGCATAGTCACGGTAAGGGACCAGTTTCTCATGATGAGTCTCCCATTCACCTTTTATCTGATTAATGACGAGTGCAGAATCTCCATAGATGTCAAGGTTTTTAATTCTCATATCAATGGCTTCTTCAATGCCCAAGATGCATGCTTCATATTCAGCCACGTTGTTCGTGCATTCAAAAGTTATTCGTGCAGTGAAAGGAATGTGGTGCCCCTGCGGAGTTACAATAATGGCCCAAATCCTTTACCATAAGCATTGACAGCACCATCGAAGACTAATCCCCACTTGCTATTGGGATCTGGCCCTTCATTGATCAGTGGTTCTTCACAGTCTTTGGCTTTCAGATACATAATCTCTTCATCAGGGAAATCAAACTTAATCGGCTGGTAATCATCAAGAGGTTGACAAGCAAGATGCTCAGCAAGGATACTTCCTTTGATTGCTTTCTGAGCTTTGTACATAATATCATATTCAGACAACAACATTTGCCAACATGCAATCTTTCCAGTAACAGTAGGCTTCTCAAAGATGTACTTGATTGGATCCATTTGGGATATCAACCAAGTTGTATGATTCACCATATAATGACGTAGGCGTTTGGTGGCCCAAGCTAACGCACAACAAGTCTTTTCAAGCATTGTATACCGAGTCTCACAGTCGGTGAACTTCTTGCTTAGATAATAGATAGCATGTTCTTTCTTTCCAGTCTCGTCTTGTTGACCGAGAACACAACCCACGGAATCATCTAACACTGACAGGTATATAATCAAAGGCCTTCCTTCCACTGGTGGGACAAGGATAGGTGGTTCCAACAAGTATTCTTTAATGCTATCAAAAGCTTCCTAACACTCATCTTTCCATACAACAGGCTGATTCTTTCTAAGCAATTTGAAAATTGGTCCGCAGGTAGTAGTCATGTGAGATATAAATCTTGAAATATAATTCAGGCGTCCGAGGAAACCTCTGACTTGCTTTTCAGTTTGAGGGGCCGACATCTCTCTGATGGCTCGGACTTTGTCAGGATCAACTTCAATGCCTCTTTGACTGACAATGAAGCCTAGCAACTTTCCAGATCTTACACCAAATGTGCACTTGTTAGGATTCAACCGCAGCTTGTACTTTCTCAATCTTTCAAACATATTTTTCAAATACGCAACATGCTGCTCTTCATCCCTTGATTTCACAATCATGTCATCAACATACACTTCAATTTCTTTGTGAATCATATCATGAAACAAAGTAGTCATACCCCTTTGATAGGTAGCACCAGCATTTATCAAGCCAAACGGCATCACTTTATAACAGAACGTTCCCCACGGAGTGTTGAAGAACGTCTTTTCTCTATCTTCAGGTGACATCCATATCTGGTTATAGCCAGAGAAACCATCCATAAAAGAGAACACTTTAGACTGAGCAGTACTGTCAACAAGCACATCAATATGAGGCAATGGGAAATTATCTTTTGGACTGGCTTTATTTAGATCTCTGTAATCAACACACATCCGAACTTTCCCATCTTTCTTTGGTACTGGTACAATGTTGGCAATCCACTCAGGATATTCAGCTGTCATGAGGAAGCCCGCATCAATTTGCTTTTGCACCTCAGCCTTGATCTTAAGAGTCATGTCTGGACGAGACCTTCTCAATTTTTGTTTGACAGGAGGACATTCAGGTCTTATCGGTATCCGATGTTCCACAATCTTGGGATCTAGACCCGGCATATCTTCATATGACCATGCAAAGACGTCTGGATAATCATGGAGAAGCTGAGTAATCTTCTTTTTCATTTCTGGCTCAAGTGCAGCACCAATCTTGATCTCTCGCTTGTTCTCTTCAGTACCCAGATTAATGAGCTCAATCTCTTCCTGGTGAGGCCGAATGGCTCTTCTTTCTTGCTCAAGCAGTCGAGTGATCTCATACGGTATCTCTTCGTCGTCCTCCTCATCTTCAGCTTCATATACAGGGAATTCAATGTTTGGAGGAACCATAGGGTCACTGTGTTCAACAGGTTTATTATGGTTCAATCTGCATAATATGATTGGGATGATTTTAGAAAAATGTTTTTCATGCAGATTTTTGAAATTAATAAGAAAATACAGATGTTTTGGTTTTTTCTGGCATTACCATTATTTCCAAGAAAAA
Source organism: Medicago sativa (assembly GCF_051527215.1). Taxonomy (NCBI): domain Eukaryota; kingdom Viridiplantae; phylum Streptophyta; class Magnoliopsida; order Fabales; family Fabaceae; genus Medicago; species Medicago sativa. The sequence continues at coordinate 36,385,031 of NC_140751.1, forward strand.
GGCACTAAAAAGTACAAAAACAAAGAGTCGCGGGAAAGACGACAACTTTTATTGATAATGGCAATGCCGAAACAAACATGCCCTTACAAGGATATCACTTTCGCCTTGGGCAGAGCGAAAGGATTGTTATTTTGAAAACAAAGAAAAGCATGAGCAACAAGACACATTACATGGAAGCATGCATGACTAAAGGAACATCAATGGCCTCCCAATTTCTCACAGTGCCTCCTGGTACAACAAACGTAGGCACATAACTACTTTTAGCAACATCTTCAGCAATAGCATTAATAAACCCAGCACTATAGAAAGTTCCTGTTGAAACGCCTGAGGTCGGGGAGAACCCAAGGCCCTCTTTACGCTTGTTCTCCAAAATCTGTATCACTTTGCCCCAGCCAGCAGCTTGCCCTTCTTGAACAGCTTTCTGGGCGTCTTTCAATGAAGCCATACTAGCACTAGCTCTCCGGGGCTCTGCACCTTCAACAGTCAAGCCTTGAAATGACGTCCCTTCAGCGGACCCTGCTTCAACACAAGAGAAAGATGACACTTGGCTAACCAGATACGCTTCTTCACCATGTACAGTGACAAGCTTACCATTCCTCACAAACTTGAGCTTTTGATGCAGAGTGGAAGTTACTGCCCCAGCATTGTGAATCCACGGTCTTCCGAGGAGGCAACTGTAAGAAGCATTGATGTCCATGACCTGGAAAGTGATCTGGAACGTCTCAGGACCAATGGTAATTGGCAGATCTGCCTCTCAAAGAACATCCTTACGAGATTCGTCAAAAGCCTTAACCAAGTAACTACTTCCCCTTAGAGAAATTCCATGATGACTCAGCTGTCTCAGTGTAGACTCAGGCATTACATTTAAGGACGATCCAGTGTCCACCAACACATTGGATATCAAGTCAGCCTTACAGTGCACTGAGATATGCAAAGCTAAGTTGTGGTATTTCCCTACTTCGGGGAGCTCATCGTCACCAAACCCCAAGTTATTGCAAGCAGTAATGTTACCCACTATTCCATCGAACTGATCCACGGAGACTTCATGATCAACATAGGCCTGTTCCAGTACCTTCATTAACGCTTTCCTATGATCTTCTGAGCTCAGGAGCAGAGACAAGATGGATATTTTTGACGGAGTTTGCAGCAGCTGGTCTACAATCTTATAATCACTCTTTTTAATAAGCCTCAGAATTTCGTCCAGATTAGACTCTTCAATAGACTGGCCTGATGGGCCGGCGTTTTTGTCAGCAGGAGGAGCAACTGGTGGAGTTACCGTGGCAACAGGTGTAACCACCTTCTTTTGGAACAAGGGTGGACGGACCTTTCCGCTTCTTAGAGTTGTAATTTCTCCAGCAACGTTATCAACCGTAGCTGGGGATACCAGAGGCACTTCTACCCCATTCTCAATCATAGTTGCATCATACTTGTAAGGGATTGCCTTAGTAGAGGCATAAGATACCGGGCCAGGTAACCTGATTACAAAGGGTTCAACATTCCTTGCCTGGGGCCCACTTCCAGTAGGAGAATCATGAAACACTGGCACAATCACACAAACATCACTGGCAATCAAGTGTTTGCTATCCGTTAGGCTTTGTATATCACCTTGCACCACACAACAACCTTTAGGATTTTGAAGACATTCTGTACAAGAAGCATGATCGTGATTAAACAAAGAAGCTTGGCAAAGTTTGACATGTAGCGGCACCAAAGGAGTAGCAACATTACGGACATCATACTTGTAAGGGATTGCCTTAGTAGAGGCATAAGATACCGGGCCAGGTAACCTGATTACAAAGGGTTCAACATTCCTTGCCTGGGTCCCACTTCCAGTAGGAGAATCATGAAACACTGGCACAATCACACAAACATCACTGGCAATCAAGTGTTTGCTATCCGTTAGGCTTTGTATATCACCTTGCACCACACAACAACCCTTAGGATTTTGAAGACATTCTGTACAAGAAGCATGATCGTGATTAAACAAAGAAGCTTGGCAAAGTTTGACATGTAGCGGCACCAAAGGAGTAGCAACATTACGGACATCTAAAGTGGGAGCCTCTCGAGGAACACGAACTCCTTCGAAAGCCTCAATCATATTAACAGCAGCATGGTTTGGAAGTGGATTGTCAAGAACGTGAGGAACACTATTTTCAAAAGTCAACCGTCCTCTGTCTATCAGATCCTTTACAACGTACTTCAGAGCACAGCAACCCTCCACATCGTGGCCTTGAGCGCCCTGATGGAATTCACATGTGAGATCCTGTCGGAACCTGGGAGGCAATGGCGTAGGCGGAGGCTTGCCTGGTCTGGTGACGCAGTGGCCTTTAGCGAGTAGAGTTGGGAGCAGATCAGCATACCGCATTGGTATTGGCGGAAAATAAGTCTTGGGCCGAGGACCCTATTGTTGCTGCTGTTGTTGTTGAGCAGGAGGATGCTGTTGTACCTGCTGAGCAATGGCATTAACGGGCACTGGTGGTTGACCCGGTGGCAGAGGATATTGCTGGTAGAATGGTGGGAAGAAAGGATGTTGAGAGTACTGCATATATTGGTAGGGCAGAGGTAACTGAGCAACAGCTGTAGAATGGTTACCAGATACCATCCCAACTTCGGATTCTTTCTTCTTATGGTGGCCATTACCATACTTCTTTGGTGCGCTAGCTGAGGGCTCGCCTTTTTCAAGAACAATGATACCTTCTCTGACAACCTCCTCTAGACGAGTTCCCATAGTAACCATGTCGGAGAAATTACTTGGAACAGAGACTATAATTCTTTCAACATATTCCTTCTTTAAAGTTTTCAGGAATGTTTGTGTCAGTTCTTCCTCGTCGAGCCGAGGAGAAACACGGGCAGCTGCCCCTCTCCATCTCTGAGCATATTCACGGAAGGTCTCATCTGACTTCTGAGACAAAGACTTAAGGGAATCCCTATTCGGCTTCAAGCGGGTGTTAAACTCATAATGATTTTCAAATGCAGCGGCGAGTTCCTCAAAAGTATGAATATTGTCTTTGCTCAAACCAGTGTACCAGTCTGCCGCATCTTCCATCAAGCTATCCTGGAAGCAGTGGATCATCAGCGCATCATTATCTACGTAGTTGGCCATCTTTCGGACGTACCGAATGACATGGCTATGTGGACAAGAAGATCCATTATATTTGTCAAAATCTGGCACTTTGAACTTCTTAGGAACCTCAAATGGGGATACCAGGCATAGATCACGAGCCTTAGCAGAAACACCGTTCCCACGGCTAGCTTTAACCTCGCGGAGTTCTCCAGCTAGCTCTCTTAACTGTTCTCTCATAGCCTCCATTATAGGGACTTGTCCACGCGGAGTGTCAACATCGATCACCTGTTGCACAGTATGTACAACAGGATCGGTAACAACAGTAGTCACTTGAGGCATAGAGGTAGATGTAGAAGCAAAAGTTGTTGCAGGAATATGTCCTTGATGGGCAATACCAGAAATACCGGCTGCAGTATTGGGAGCATAGAAAGCTGAGAGTCCATAAGGGCGGCCATTGGGCATAACAAACCGAGCATCAGAAGCCACAGTAGATAATGGGATGGATGGAATCATTTCAGTAGAAGCTGGAACAGATGTGGCTGGTTGTTCTTGTGCAGCCATCAGAGTAGACATAGCGTCGTGAGCCTTAGCCAAGTCTTCTTTCATAGCAGCCAATTCGGCACGGAGCTGAGCATTCTCTTCTTCAAAGTTAGCCATGTTTCTTCTCTTGTATAATCTTGTTTGATGAACTCTATCTGGTTGGTGAATCTTGCGTGCACGAGCCACTTTTTAGACTGCGGCAGAAAAACCAGGAGGCAATGAGCACGAGGGAAGTCTTTTGTGACCAACGAATGCATATGATGCATGAGATGTGTGAATGCATATGCAAAAAAGACTCTTTTTGTGTTATCGAAGGGTTTTAGACAAATTAGAAATTTGTAAACATTACTAAACAAACTGAAACATTCAAACATCACAAGGTCTTACAAGGTAACTCCCTTTGAAATACTAAGCCAAGGGATAGACTTTGAAATGTAAAACAACAATAACAACTGGAAATAACAACAGGAAACAAAAATCCTCAAGCATAGGAAGTGGAAGTGTCATCCTCAGACTCAGACTCAGACTCATAGCTGCAGTATCGGGCATAGAAGTTACGGGCACCCCTAGCCCTCTTGGAATCTCTCATAAGCAACTTATCCTTTTCTTCAATTTCTCTCCTAGCTTTAGCCAACTCCTTCTTCAATGTCAAAACCTCATGAGTCTTCTGTTCATCTTTTCCATCCAAAGTCATGATCAAATTCTTAGCCTCATAGTATCTAGCCTTCCATTGATGCTTCTCTCGGCTCTCCATAGCTAGATGCTCCTGATACATCTCCTGAGTAGGCACAGGTAAAGGCAAAGGTATGGATGGAGTAGATGCGGACACATATCTCATGGCGGGGTAAGGCAAGCCAATCTTCTCGGCCTGGTTTATCACCCACTGAGTATAGGCCTCATGAGCAATACCAGACCTCACACCCATATGCTTCACCTCTTTCTTCCGAAGCTTGGACCAAGCCTCTATGAAATCTTCTCTTATTCCCATGGGAGCATTAGAGTAATGGAAGAAGTAAGGAGATGTAGCAAGATAGATAGGCTTCTCTTTCATCGGGAAACCAAATTGTCGCAAGGCGAGCTCCGGGTTATAGTTGATTCCACCCTGGGTACCAAGAAGAGGTACATTAAGAAACTTTCCACCACCGAAGATAATTTCTTTGACTCTAGCAGAGGGGGTGAGCCAAACCACTTCATTAGGGGTGAGAGCCATGATCTGCTGTGAATTAGTCCAATTCTCTGGATTATCATGGAAAGACTTCGGAAGGTGCGAAATAAATCACCTATAGAGGAGAGGTACACAGCAAAGAATGTATCCACGACCCTTGCCATATCAATCGTGAATAGCATGGTATGTGTCAGCTAGCAAAGTAGGAACCGGATTCTTGGAGTCGAAGATCATAATGGCATTCATATCCACGAAGTCATCAAGATTTGGAAAGAGAATAAGCCCATAGATGAGTAGTGCAAGAATAGCCTCAAGAGTGTCCTGACAAGTAGTTTTGAAGTTGGCTTTCTCAAGTAAATACTCCAAAGTGAATCCTCGGATGTGAGCCTTAGTGACAAGATTCTTGGAAACATCGGAAGTCTTGAAATAGAGATCACGGGCAATAACCAAAGGAGTAGGGGGATGCTCAAGACCCGTGAAAGGTACCCCCTTAGCAATAGATAGATCCATCAAGCAAGAATAAGCCTCGAGTGTGGGCACCAACCGAAAGTCGGGAAAAGTGAAGCACCGATAGTCCCGATCATAAAACTGCACTAGAGTGTGTACAAGCTTCTCATCCACATTAGTCCGGAGAAGAGTAAGTAAGTCCCCGTAACGATGTCGGAAACCGGTCGGATCCTTGATCTTGAGTGCCAAATCTCTCAAACTAGCCAAATCCACTTCCTTGAACTTGTAGGACTTAGTCTTCCCCATTCCTACAATGTTTACAAATTCAATTTGTCTAAGCCCTTCGATAAATGCATGGGAAAAGTTTATGCATGTATGCATGTATGCATGATCACATTCAAGTATGGAGAAAACATGGTGGGTTGAAATTCAAAGTCGAGGAGTCGTGGGTGGACACGGTGTCCGGTGAATTTAGGGCTTTGGATAATGGTAACCGGGTTCTAAAAAGTTCCCAAGTTGCAACCTCTCTGACGTATATCATGGGGTCACGAGACAACACTCGCTCCATGATTATCCGTAAGAAGGTCTAACTTGAGTGTAGTATCGTGTGATGACTAAAATTTAAGACAACACTCGGTTTAGCCTCCGCACTACATCCTAGAAAATGGCCATGGATGGGTTCGGTTATCTACGGTTCATAGCGTCATAGAACAATTAGAAGTAAAGTGCCTAAACGCGACAACACGCGCCGACAACATCACCCCCAAAATGCCTCAGCTATGTGGGATTGATCGCATAATCCAATACACGAGGCAACCCTCGGAATGAATTGTCGATTATATCCCCCCTAATTCCTAAGTTCACTCAGCCCGGGTGTAGGACTTTTGATATTCTCACCCCCACACGTTTGCAAGAATTTAAACATTTATTCACATGAGAAAGCAAGTAAAAAGGAAGCAAGTAAAAACAAAGCGCAAGCGTGGAAATAAAGACTAGGTGTAACTCTCGAACTCCCAAGTGAAGTCGCCAGCTGTTTTATCTTGGTTTTTCGGGTGTCAAACATTGATTAAGTTTGAACCTTTTTAACCTTTGATATCTCATTTTTTCTTGGGAAGGGAAAAATAAGAAAAAACCCTTGAGAATCGAGGTCCGGGAGTTGTTTTCGTTACGGGAAGGTGTTAGGCACCCATAACGACTATAGTATCCTATATGAACCGTCTTTATTTTCTACGCGCGCGCTTTATTTTTAAATGCTATTTGAAAGTGTTACTTACACCTAAGAGTTTACTGAGTTCAGAATGGGAGGAAGAAGAAGGTGTTTGAATTTTTATTTTATTGGACTTGGAGAAGTTTTGACTTCTTGCCTACATACCCTTTTAAGGGATCAAACTCCATGTAGTTCTCTTCCAAAAAAAGTTTTTTGTTTTTGTTGGTTGATTTTAATTTTGAAAATGGAATTTTGAAGAATAAGAGAAAGAGGCCTCAAGGGCATAAGATTTGGAAAATGTGAGGTGGAATTAGTTATTTTGCAAAAAGGTCTAAGTATTATTAGAATTCATTAAAGTTTTTGTTTAAGAAAATAAAGGGAAAATTCAATGGGATTTTGATCCCAAGGTTTCTTTGGAAAATTATTTGAGTGAAGTTGTTCATGTTTTTTGGAAAAGAGAATTTTTCAAAGTATCGTGATTCCTAAGCATACATCTAAAGCATACATTCCCTAAGCATACATCTAAAGTATCCATGTGATGTGTGTGCATGTGTCGGTGCTTGTGTCGGTGTACATCATTAGAGTCCATTGTCCTTTACATTGGCCCTAGTTTACATGCTATAGTCTTGCAAGAATTTAAAAGCATAAGGAAAATTACAAAATCCCTAGGTTTTTTACATGCTAAGTCTTGGCATGAAAATTGAAGTGCAAGAAATAAAACTAAAGCTAAAGAATGAAATATGCTTATGGAATGTATGAAACATGAAATGAAAGGGTTAGTAGCACAAAATATAATAGGGTAAAGAAATAAGGCAAGAAAGTGTTAGACAAAAGTGGTAAAATCAAAAAGAATAAAGTGTCAAAATACACTAAAAATTTACCATAACTTCTCAATGTGCACATGACCTATAATTCTTTCATCATAGCAATTTTCAAAAGACTTTATTGCAGCCACAATGTGGAAATTATAGGAACATATTCAAGCCAAGAGTTATGACACACTTTTAGACACATTTGACACTTTATTTTCACACACAATTATTTGCATGACTTGTAAAGCAAGAAACTAACACCATACATCACAAACAGTACCAAGTACACTAAACTAAAGACAAACATATCACAAAATTTATTCATCAAGTATCAATCATCATGAGACAAAATGTTGGAATCAAAACATACAAAAAAAACTTCACAAATATAGACAAAAGGCCCCCAAAACAATCACAAGCAAATTCACATATATTTTTATCCATTTTTAACATGCCAAAATATTATAAGAAACAAGTCCTAAGTATCCAAATCCATCACAAGAGTTGTTCACAAAATTTTAGAAGTTTTTAGCAAGATTTTTAACAAAATTAACAAAAGTATTGAATTACCAAAGAACAAATTAGTTTCATGTATTTTTTATCAAGATTAATATGTAAAACACATCAAAATTTATTGGAAATAACAAGAAAACATTGAATAAAATTTTTTAGGAATTTTTATCAAAGTTTTTAGGCAAACAGTGGTTTAATTATCAAGAAACAGTGTTAAAATAGCAAAAAAAATATAACAAAAGGACGAGATCCAGCACAAAAAGGCCCAAGCCCAAAATTATTGATGGATCTGAATCATCCAAACGCCTCAGAGGCGTTGGATTGATCCAACTCCTTCAAAACCCTAGATCCAGTGGTTGAGAACGCAGGACACATGATAAGGCATAGTAGGTACATAGAAACAATAAATCACAGGCATACACGTCATCACAGAGTTGATCTAACGGTGGAAAAGGGATAAGAAACCGGTTTGGAGGTGAACCAGACTGGTCCAGACGAACCGGTTCGGTTCATACTCCTATAAAAGCATGAGGACCGGTTTTTTATTCATTTTCATTCCTCTTTCACTTTCTTCCTCTCATGTTCTCTCGTTCTTTCTTCTCTCCAACCTAGAAACCCTAACGGCGTCGGAAACATGAGGAAATGACGAGGAACACACCGTCGCTTTCAAGAACGACGGAATCATCGTCTTCCCCGGTGAGAAAAACGGATTCCGTCCGTTCTTGTTCTTATCTTCTTCGAAACTGAGGCTTAACATGTGTTCTTCGTCGCTTCTTGTTACTCACCTTAGATCTACTCAAAACGCACCAAAACGAAAGCAAAATGTAGGAGAAAACACACACGAAGGTAAGATTGAAGGGAAAAAGTTTACCTAAAATTCAATCGGAGGCAAAAATGAACAAAAATTGACGGAAAACTTCGCGCAAGCTCCGAATTCCTCTGGTAAGTGTTCGTTGTTGTTGAAAACCGAAAATAAATCGGTTGAAACCTTCTTCTTCTTCTCTGGTGTGAAACGAGAGCTTCGTGATCGTGCTTGAGCTTGTTACAGTTCGTAACGAGCTCGCACTTGGATTGCGAGGATTTTGCTGACTTTTGGTGGTTTTAAGGTTCTGTGATGCGAATTTGGAAACAAATTTCTGAGAACTGACCCTAATTCATGTTGAATCCGTGAAATTGATGATGAATTTGTTAATTTGTGTTTGTTTTGGTCAATCTGGAAAACGGTTAGGGTTTAGAAAGGGGATGAATGTTCTTGAATGTTCATCTTCGTTTCTGGAATTGGTTCGGTTTGATTCTTGTTGATTCTGAAAAGAGAAAGGAAAGGTGTTTGTGTGAGTTGGCGTGTATTGATTGGGATTGACATTGTGCACTTATTTATAGCTGACATGTGTAGCTTCTGGACCAATGGCAGCATGCCACGTGTTCCCTAAGCTTGGACTTGGACTTAAAATGCCTTAAGGACTTTTCTGCAAAATAACAAACTAGATGGACCATTCTGCAATTAAGTGAAAGGAATAAAAAATGAAAACTTGCAAGACTTGAGGACCGAAATGAAAAAGGGACTAAAATAAAAATAAAATAAATTTGGTTAAAATTTGGTAATTTGAAATTAACGTAAAGTGAAACAAAAAATAAAATCAACAAAAGGACTAAAATGAACCAACTACATAAATGAGGTACTTCAAAGTAACCTCTCTCTGTCAAAATTTTGTGTGAAATGACCAAAATACCCCTGGGGACTAAAATGACTCAAAACGACTCAAATGCAATTTTAAAATGGTTTTTTAACAGGGAATTAAAGCAAGAGTTTATACAAGCAAATTGAAAAGACTCAGAGACATTTTTTAGGGATTAAAAAGAGTTTTAACATAGGAAATGACTAAAATGCCCTTAGGGACTGAATTGGCCCAAAATGACTCAGATGCAATCTTTGAAATGGATTTTAACATGGAATCGAAACAAGGATTTATACAAACAAATTGAAAAAACTCAGAGACAATTTTCAAGGGCTAGGATGAGTTTGAATGCAGGAAATGACTAAAATACCCTTTTTCATGAATTTTACAAATAACATTGAAATAAAATGCAAAAAAATATGCAATTGATCAGAGACAATCTTCAAGTAACTTGGAATGCAAGAAAGACCCTTTGGATGGTTTAAAATGCAAGAAAAACATAGACAAAGTCAAAATTGAAAATACTTTCAAAACAAAGACACTAAAACATGCAGATAAAGCATAGTAAAATATCAGGGTAAACAATATCAAATTGGCAATCTCTCAAGAGTAATAGACACATATCAGGGATGGAAAAATATTTTGAGCAAGTATTTTTAGGTCCAAAATTAGGGTATAACAGAAGCATCATAAGCCAAGCGAGGATTTCTCGATGTGATAAGTAGGTATGGATGTTTATATAGTCAGCATTGGCTATGGTAAAAGTTTAAAGTATGTATCTTTACCTAGGTAAGATGAGAAAGACAAGTGTCGCCATATATGAATGGGCTAGGATGCATGAATGATGGTAATGGGAAATAGGTAAGGTTCAGAAGGTTACCTTTCGTGACTCAAGTAAAGAATCAAAGCATCAAGAATGATGACCGATTTCTGGAAAAGGTATTAACGCTCAAGCGATAACCGAATGAGATGATGTGGAGAATCAAGTTTAGTGTTCCAAAGAAGAGGAACAAGTTAAAGTCAAGAGGTCCAAGGATTTCCTATGGATATGTAAGTGGTATTACGAGTATGTATATCGGTTAAAAGGGAAGAATCCATCTTTGAAGATTAAGCAAGTTAACATTAGAAAGAGAAGCAACTTTTGAGTGATGTGTAATGAGATACATATTTTGTATACAATACTTGTTGAGTGAAAACGATACTTGTTAAGATATGTCAAAGCATGGTTTTATATAATTTTTAAAGCTAAGATTGGTATTATGGAACTTGGGAACGATTCTTATTTTCAAACTCATGGAATTTTACATTTTCGAAACTGATGAGATACGTTTTAAGTAGACTCACTTAAGATGAACAAACTTCAGGACCAATTTGTCGTGGACAAGTTTGGGCGAGTTGTTAAATCTTTTTCAAAGAATAGAAACTCGTCTGGTGGTTCTGTGGTACCATTACAAATTCAGTTTTGGAAATGATAAAATCTTTTTAGTCATATATATATTCGTTCCAAGAACCAGAATACCAAAGCTTAAGAAAATTTTTACAAGAAAGATTCTAGAACACGTATCGTTATCATTTAACAAGAGGCGGCACCTGAAAGTATGTACATGTTATGGAGACGACAATGTTCGTATGAAGTCAATGACATACAGGATATACGGTAAAGTGTTAAGAATGTTTGATGTATGTGCAAGTGAATCTGCTAGAAAGTTTCAAGTGCATGTGAACCACAATGTTGGTTATTAGATTGTTAGATGAAGTGGCAAGTTGATTTCATTCTTTCATGTCAAGCTATGTGAGTAACTCATTAGTTCGGGTGCAATAAGACTGCAATGAGATAGGAAGATTTCTTAAGACTCGGAAAGAGATAAGTGATTCGTGGAATCGTCTATATGAGTAATGCAGGTAAGAGACATGCGTCTCAAGGTACAATAAGATTATGTATTCAGGATAAGATGTATGTATGAAAAATGTCTTAATGTTACAAGTAAGCACTGCAGGGCAAACCTGGTCTCCAGTAGGATTCCAGTTAAAAGGCAAATCCTGAGTGTTCATGTTTATGATAAGATACCTTTGTGAGAGGTTTATGTTAAGCGGGTAAGATACGAGTCCGAGACAATACGTCTAGGTGTAGCAAAGTAAGTTCCAAATCATGGTGTACTAAGATGACTTCAAAGTTTAAGTGATATTAAGATCAAGAAAGCTATGTGTTTATGTATGTGAATCAAGAAATGAGACGAAACACAAGCAACAATGAACTTTTTAAGAGTCTGTGTTTCAAATAAATGGCTCAGACCATGAATGGTGAGTTTTTGTCATAATGATTGGTAGTCGATCACTAAATTTTGAGGATGAAATTTTTTTAAGGGGGGTAGAATGTAATATCCCGCCTGTCAGTATCGGTAAATTACCAGTCGATCGTATCAGAGGATTTAAAATTATGGAAAGTAAGTTAATGGAAAATTTTTATGAGATGTCAGCTTATTACGGATAAAGTATCAGTGGCGTATTAAATACGCCTAAGGCAAGGGCATTTTCGTAATTTCACGAAAAGGAATATTTATATGTTTTGTGTGGGAAAATATCTCATTTCCCTTATCCTTTTCTCTCTCTTGGTTGGGAAAATATTTTCTTCTCCTTCTCCCTTCTCTTCTCCCACGCCATCTTTCTTTCCTCTCTCAACCAAACTTTTCCAAATCTTCTCCCATCCTTGGCAAGCTTCTAAACTATGTATCCTCATGATCTTTTGAACTAAGAGAAGCTTGTGTTGTGTTTGATTTCTCTACTTATTTCCCTCAATAAGTGAATCAAGAATTTAGGGTTTTGGTTATGTTGGAAGTGGGAGCTTGATCTAGTGCAAGATGTGGTTCCTCCATGAACATAGAAGATGAATAGAAGTTGGAATCAAGGGCTAGGTTTCAAGAAAGGCAAGAAGCAAGAGTTAGGGTTGTTGGTTAGTAAGTTTAAAGATGATTCAAGTATGGTTTCTTCATGATCAATCAAGGATCATGATGTCTTAGATTGCAAGAAAGACATCAAGATAGTGATGGTTTGAGCAAAGGAAGCAAGAGGGACAAAGCTAGGGTTTTGGCATGTTTGGGCTTGGCACATATTGATGCTTCAAGAACTTGTTTTAGGTGAGTTCCATAGATAGCTTTCCCCACCCTTTGGGATTATGATTATGACATGTATGTTTAATATGAATAACAAGAAATTCTAGGGTTTATGTATTAGTCTAGTTGCCCCTTTTCTTGCCATGCTTACTAAACATGTTTGTACTTGCCAAATGAATGTTTTACAAGTTTCCTACGATCAAATATGTACAAATATGCTTAGAGACACTTGGTTTGAGGTTTTTGGGTCAAAAATACCATTTTTAAGTGTTCTGGACTGTCCTAACTCGCCACGGCGAGCTATTACTCGCCACGGCGAGCTAGAACTCCGAATGGGGGGTCCTGCTCGCCCCCAACTCGCAGCTGCGAGCTGCTGCTTACCTCCCCAGCAAATCTACTCGCCTAGGCGAGTAAGACAGTGAGAAATCTCATTGTTTTGCTCGCTTCAGGCAGGCATGGGGATTCGCGATGCGGTTTTCTCCTTGGTGTCTTTTTACGAATGTAAACCCCTCAAACCAAGGTCCCAAATGATGATCGAGGAAAGCAAGATTATTATGTTAAAGAGGCAAGTATTATGCATGTTAGTAAGGCATGGTATACGAGAGAATCATGTCAGGAATCGGGTAGTAAGTTACTCATTAAGCAAGGGAAAACTAGAGCCTCGGCATAGTCGTCGAGAACTAGCTAGTTAGCAAGAATTCCTAGGTGATAAGACGCGAAGCATGTTATCATCGCACATGATTAAGAATAAGATTACAGGCATGATAAGTGTGGTTTGACTAGTTAATCCCTCCACCATGATTAGGAATGAACAAGTATAAGTTTACCGCTAATCGGATCGACTCAAAGGTCCGAGGTAATAAGTAAGCAAGTATGAATATGTTTAAGTATACGTACGACAAGACCATGACAAGTATAAGTAGGTGGCATGTCTCTTGCTATCCACATCAGGGGGATACAAGGGGTTCTCATTTTGAGAACGATTCAAGCCGTAAGGGACCCGCATGTCACCGAAACCGCAAGACTAAGTTTATAACCGCATGGCGGTGCTCGTGTCTCTTGTTATCCACGTCAGGGGGATACGGGAGGTTCTTGACCTAAGGGGAACGGTTTAATCCGCAAGGGACCCGCACGACACCGAGGGAGTCTGATGTACGTACATCGGTCATGTATAGGATTGTTCTCGGGGTTACTCCACCCGGGGCTCTCCGTAAAATGAATCAAGATAATAACTGTTTGTTCAACGCTAACATAATGAATGAAATTAGATACGTTTATGTATCATTATGATTATTTTCACGAATGGAAGCACGTATGATTAAGTTAAGTACAAGAGCCTGAGATGCTATAAGACAAGTACAAGTTATGTATAGAACAAGTAAAGTATGTTATGCCGATGACGATCTTAGGTTTCCCCTAATCGTCCGGTTTAGAATCGTGCCATGATATGTTATGTTTAGGCCTCAATACGTAGAGCGTATTCTTGGCAATGCGGTCCTAGGTTCCCTCGGCCGCCATGACACGTATAGGAAGTGAAGCCTATAACAAGTGAGATATGCCTATGACGGGACTAGCATGCACTACCGTCTAGGAAACATGACCACATACGTATAATCAACCGTCAGGTTGTAATGTAGACATGTGGTGACCGTAGGATTCCCCTGAGGTTACCTATAGCCTAGGATTTAGGGGAACTCACTGAGACATTATGTCTCATCCCAATCCTTATTTGTTTCAGATAAACAGGTTGGATGGCAAGCTAGTAGTCGAATGGATGTTGCAACAAGTGATCGTTCGTGCCGCAGCAGGATGACATGGATTTCAAGGATGTATATGTTATACTATAGAAAGGATGAGTTGTATATCTTGTACGAACGCATGTTGTTGTAATTAATATTCATTCGAAAATTTTATTGTTGTATATACTTAATGTATCCAGTACTAAATTAAACGCACGTGCCAGATTTTCTAGATACGTCTGGTATGGGTGTTACAATAACAGTAAGTGGAAAGAGATCCCATTAATGGTCAGAGACAAGATGTAAATTTTCGATCGGAACGGAAAATAAAGATTTAATAATAATAAGTTGCGGAAGTTCGGTGAACTAATGGACGAATGATGTCAAGCTCTTTCAACGGAATGTTGAGGACAAGAATGTATTAACACATGAATACAATAGGTTGATGTGTTAAAGATTAAATCAAGATTTTTGAATTTGAAAATTATTTTAAGGTTCTGCTACAGGAAAAATTGTCGCTAGTGTAAAAGAGTTAAGAATGAAGTAAAGTATTGAGCAATTAAACATTTTTATCTGATGATTTTTCTGATGCAAATGTCTTGAAAACCAAAAGAATGATTTTGTTAACTAAATCGAATTTTGGGAGTCGAAGTTATTACAGAGGAGATCGTAATTGCAACTGTCAATACAGACAAGAACAAACTCAATGGAAATAAGCCTCGAATATTCAAGTATGCTTTAGTTCATAAATAATGTGAATGTGAGAATCATTCAAGGAACACTTTGAGAAAACAAGTATGTAGTGCATGTTTAAAGAAAAAATTACAGTATTTGAAAATGACTCGTCAGTGATTATAAGTCGGTGCTCGAAATAGCAAGAAGTGTAAAGTTAGCCCCATGTTCATAACATGTAGTAATGAGATGGAGAAATTTACAGTATGGTTGGAGCAGTATGCCTAAGCAAAGTGAACTAATAAATCAGAGTAGTGCAGCGAGATATTAATCAGCAAGAAGTAACATAATGTGCAAAAGTTTAAGACTTTGAATGAGATATTCATGGGAAACTTTAAGAGACGAATTAAACAATTTTCCAAACCGCATGATTCACAGATATAAAAAGTTCAAGTAGTAAGAGTAGGATGAAGGTGTTCCTACCTTATTAAATATAAGAAATTGGAATCACCTATATTATGTAACCCGGTTAATCGACGCCATGATTTCGAAGAATGACTTAGAAGTATCAGATTAGTTAAAAGGAGTCATGTATGAGGCAAAGATATAAATGTTGTATCTTGAAGATTTTATTTTTATTTTGGTTTGAAATACTATCATGGAATATCAGGTATATTAACATGTATCTGAGGGAACAGATACTACTCAGAATATGAATGCAAATGCTTGAATGCAATTTTAGTCGTGAAGTTCAGGAATCTAAACTCCATATTTTTTTGAGATAAAGAAAAGATTGATATCACACAAGTTAGAAAAATTATGTGAGCTATGGTATGGGACTACGCATGTTCAGGTTATGAGTATGGAATTAACAAAAAGATGATAAGACATTTCCTAGAGTAACAACTATAACAATATTGTTCAAGAATGAAATGTATATTTTAAACATATAAGTTCAAGAGAAGATCTATGATGATACTTTTTACTCATCCTAATATGATCAATGTGTATCGTGATTGATTTAAATTCTGGTATAGAAGAAGCAAAGTTGAATGACTACAAATATATGTTATGTGTTAAGCTATCAGTTGTACTACCTCGTGTATTGTGTACTCGCCAGTCAGTGCACCATTCTCATATAAGATTTATATATTTAATGTACTCGCCAGTTAGTACACTATGTATTTAAATCTGATTTATGGATTGTACTCGTCAGTTAGTACTTCCAACAGATGTTAGAGGTAGCACAATGTTGAGTTTATTCATATAAAACATAAAAGACATCAGAAGTAACATTTACCTATTTATGTATTGATTAACGGAGAAAGTTGGAACAATTCTTACTTTCGATGAAATAAACCTGATGTCAGATATTGCTCAGAGTAGGGACGATCTTATACAGAGTATGATATGATTATCATTATAAGACCTCGTTATTTGGGGCATAGTACAGAAATAAAATTTTATTGGGACCAGATATAGCATGAAAGATCACTCAAAGGTCATATCCGTCCAAGACAAAATAAAAGTTGACGAAGTCGATAGAAGTGTTACTTTAGTAAACGTATGAGATTTTTCAAGAATTCAGTAAAGGTAAACAAGTAGGAGTAACCTAAGACAATTTATAAAGAGTATGTGGAACAAGGAATTTACTCGAAAGATATCAGATGCATCGGTTAGCTTTACAATCCACTATGTTCGGAATGTGTATAATGTATTCCACAAATCACAGATAAGAAGGTCATTATCGAATCTTTTCGACATATAAGATTGGAAAACATGTCAAGGAATCGGTTTAACATATTAATTCAAGTCAGTTGTATCTATGGCTAGGTAGTCGGAAGACTTTATGTAACATGGGAAACCGATAATTTAGTTGAATAAAGAGAATCGGTTGGTAACAGACGTATGTGGAAGTCTAAGATCGAAAGTATCGAGGAATTATTTGTACTTATTATCAGGTAAAATCTAAATTTCGAGGACGAAATTTTCTTAAGGGGGGTAGAGTGTAATATCTCGCTTAACAACACTGTCATTTGTCATTTATCTGTGTCAGCTATTTTTCAAATTATCTATGAGATTTTAAGCAAGGGCAAAATGGGTATTTGCCAACCAAGAGATTGTTTAATAGGAAAATTCTAAAATTTTCCACACAATTCCATCCATTTCTCTCTCTAAAACATTTCCATAATTTCTTCCCCTTCTCTCTCTAAAACCCATCGGCCATCATCTTCTTCAACCCTCTCTATCACAAATTTTTCATTTCTTCATGAAATCATCAAAATTAAGCAACAAATAGGTTCCGTGTGGTGCTATTACAAGTGTTTAGCAAGAAAAATTCATCCTTCCCTCTCCTTGAAGCAAAAACAGCCCCTTCTCCCATTACCATTCATAATCTTCATTTTGGCCCCAATCTCATGGAAATCATCAAATAAGCTAGCTTTTGGAGTACCCATGATGGAATGAACATTAAGTAAGTGTCAAGCTCTTTCTTCTCTTCCTTTTCCATGAAAATCAATCTATCCACCTCATCTCTAATGCTACTTTTGTTAAAATTGTTTAATTCAATGTCTAGGAATGCAATATATGTTGTGGTGGTGGTGGTGGTGAGTTGTTTGATGCATAAGGAGCTTATGAATGACATTCATGGTGAGTTTCCTAGTAAGTTGAATTTTTGGAGAAATGGATTGAAAGTAGAAGCATGGAACTTAAGAGAATTATTATGGAAAAGTGATTTAACAACCTTGATAAGTTGTTATTGATGTATTTTGAGTTGAGTATTAGTATCAGGATTATATCAGTCTTTTAGACAGCGATCCTAGTTATCCCCCGATCGCTCAGTTATGCATGATAAAACTGCATAAACCCAAAATGGTTGAGTTTAGAGACAAATGGCGATCCTAGGTTCCCTGAGATTGCCTACAGCCTAGGATAGGTGGAACTCACTGAGACATCCCGTCTCACCCCAATCCCTTTTATTTTATTTCAGAGACACAGGTGGATCGCAAGCAGGGCAGTTCGTGATGAAGTAGAAGAAGAAGCTGGACAATTATATTTACTTGTCATTGCATGTATGTTGTACACGTCAGTGGTACTATTTTAAATGTATAGACAAGTAGTTTTATGATATGTTCAGAAGGAATTTTATTATTGTAATTTTAATGTATCCAATGCCAAGTTTAACGAGCATACTAGATATCCTAGGTAATTTCTAGTATGGGTGTTACATAACATCTATACTTACTCGTTTGCAAATTAATTTGTGTTGGCATGGCTATCATAATTAATCATTGTTTCATCAGCATGCGATTATAAGATTTTAACATCGGATATCTTTTTCATGGCTTTTCAATTTTGATTATAACTTGATATGTGCTTTTGTGCGGTGGCTGTGTTAAAAATTAATTACACTTTTGATTGACATCAGTATTATGTTACTGCCGTCACTTAATTCTGCACTATTTAGAATCAATATGATTTATAACAAAAACATACTCATAATGATTTTATTATTTTTAATTTTATTGCGGTTTACAAAAATATATCAATGGGTTGATGGTAGCCAATTATATTTTGATCATCGAGAAACTAATTATCCTTCGGTTCTTGATTTTGATTATAACTTGTCATGAGTTTGATAATATGTGTTTTGCATCCTATGTGAGTTTTGATGGTAAATAGCCTCTTTAGTTGCTATATTTTGGCTGCATGTTATTTGTTCTTTGAGATTTTGCAAAGCAAAGTCGGTATAATTTTGTTGTGCGGCTTCCGATATTTCTTAAGAAAATTATTGTATGCTTGGGAGCATGAATACTCCTTTTCGGTTGATATATTTATAAAGGGTTAAGGGCATTGGTTGTGCTACTTGATTTCGTCACTAACTCATGAAGGTAGTTAAACAATGTGTATATATTTATGTGTACTGATTGAGGCTTTTTATGCTTTTACACGAATCAAGTTTTATGGTATTTATGTGAACTACTAAGAGATATTGATTTTCAATTTTATGCTATGATTTTTATGTTTTAATTTGGACATAATTTATATTCATATTTTGGCATGAATTGATTGAATCCATGTATTACTAAAGTGACATTTTTTGGATGTTAATATGGATCAGAAAAGGATGTTTCTCACCATGCAATTGAATTCAAGTTTCTAAAGTGGATATGGATATCGATTAATTTTGAGTGATATGTTTCTAAAAATTTAGAATTAAATCTTTTCACTTTGCTCATTTTTTAATATCGTTGCCATATCTTGGAATTTGATATTCTTTTCACCTTGGTATTTTTTGGGCTGGTATATTTATATATATGGTCTGTACTTCATGGTGAATTTGCATATTATTTAAAAGGTTCAATTTTGTTTCCAAGATTTGTTCTTATTTTAAGCATACATTTTGAAGTTTTGAATTAAAATATTTTTTTTCTTTTAATATTTAACTTAAATTATTGAAATTGTTTCAATTTTCAAAATCATATGGTTGATAGGAAAATTAAATATTTCCTATTCTTATTCTTATGTGTTTGGTTTTGCTTATTTGGCAAACAATTTTCAATCAAAATGAAGTTACTTGAACAAGAGTTTTGATTGTTTTCTTCATTTTGGTAAATTTCCTTAATCTATATGAAAGATGATTTGGGTTTAATAATTGTTTGCTCAATTATTATTAATTTTATATGTGCCATAGATGAATTAATACATGTGAAAATGGTACATTGATCCAATTTTTGTGTGTCTCCTTCATTTATGTTTATGGTTACTTTCTTTATATATGGCCATTGTTTCTACTCTTTTATTTGAGTGGATTTGAGATTTGGTTCATTCTTAGATTGAATTTGCTTTAAGAATATGTTTATCATAATTGAATTACAAAGGATCCAGTGATAATTTTGAGTAGTCATGTGCAAATTAAAATCTATGTATTTTTGTGCTCCTCCTTTTGATGTTGTGTTTGTCACTGAAAATTGATTTTACATTTGTTTCTATTGCCAAAAGGTTTGCGGTTTTTGAAACAATTTTCACATGTTGTGATTCAATATGTATGTGCATCTAGTGTGTATAAACATTGACATGATTACTATATGAATATTCCATCAAGCATAATTTTATTTTATCTCAAATCTAGAAGGAAACATCATGATTAATATTTGATGGATCAAACTTTGCATATTCAAGAGGATTTGATTTGATTTTGATGGATTGATTTGTTTTGAAATTTAAGTAATTTGATTGGGATTAATTTCCAAACATATATTTTTTATTTATGGGAATAAATTTTATTTTGTGAAATGTGTAAATATTTGGTGTCAATTAAATATGAGAATCTATCTATATATCTTTGTAAAGGAAACTTGAGTTGTTCTCATGCAAGCTTTATGATGATGTAGCACTCTAGAAAAGCTTCTCATTCTCTAATACTAAATTGTCATTCTTAGAAAATCTTCTCACTTCACTTATAACTTTTCACCCTTTGATATATCTCATTAATCCTCCTCTAAATAATAATGTGTGAATTAAAACTATTCACTCTTTCTTATTCTATTATTACTAGGTACGCACGGGTTTGATTAAAATGTTTTAGATAGTTTTTTTATTGAAAATAACAGTTTTGTTTACCATGTTGAATTATTTTCTGATTTTAAAAAATGACTTTGAAAATAATTTAATTTTTTTCCTCGTCGAGTGAATACTGAATATAAAGAGTTGGATAAAAAAATTGTTCTTGACATAGATAATGTGTCACCCACATGTATATAGAAATCAATGGAATTGTAATTAAACAGCCTTGTTCTTGAACACCCTTTGATGTACGTGATATTGTATATGAGATAATCTTCATCTAAAAAAAGAGAAATGATAAAATTATTCTTTTTAAAGATAATAAAAAGTAATGTTATAGAAAATAACAAAGAGCGGCTTAAAAGAGATATTATATATCATAGTCTTCCAATGAAGGAATGTTATTTCCAGAGATAAACAAATTGACCTCCTTCATTCTTCTTCAAATATTCCTAACCCAAATATAGTGAACAATCATATTTTTTAGATCATGGTAAGTATGTTCATATCAATTTATATCTTCAATATTTTAGAAGAAGGATATTTTTATAATTAAAAATAATAATGAGAATTAATATAGTTTTTTGTGGTTCTTAAAATATTTCATATGATTCGTGATACATCATTTTGTTTTTAATAAAAAAGAAGATATGTCATATTTCATCATAGGCACATTTATCCCATCATCCTAGTTTAAAACGGTTCTAAACGGTAGAATAAAATTAACGAAATTTAATAGTAAAATGAAACAAAGATTGCAGTGAAATTGATGGCATTGGACCCATGTAGAATGCATTATTTTGTGTTTTTTTGTGTGTGGCTATTGAATGCATAAATTCATCCCTCCAACGTAAGGGAACATTGTATTGACAAACATCGGTTGGCGATAACAAAGCCACTTAAATTTTATATGAGAGATAATGTAGAGATTCTTGGATAACTTAATTCAAAGGAAGGATCTACTTAGAAGAAGACCACCGAGTAGTAACTAAAGCTAATCTTTGTATCATAAGATTAAAACAGAATTGAGGGCTGAACTCAAGAGTAACTTATATATATATGGTCGATTGTTTCACATATATGATAACCAATAACTAATAGAGAAAAATAAAAACGGCATATAAATGCAGAAAACTGTGTATAATATTGAGTGCATAGCCATTGATCAAATGGCTAGTTATCTTGTATTCACTATATATGACAACGATTTGCTAATTCAATTTTTTTTTTGATTAAAACCCATACTCTAACAAAAATTAAACCTGATTCAAAATTCATTTTTGTACTGAGAATTATAATATGATTAAAAAAACCTGAAAAGTTAAAAGTAATGAAATTTATAGTTGTGCAAATTTGCTAAAATATAAGATGAGGATGAAAAAAATAACATGACCGACTCTTTTACATTAGTGCTTGCTTGTATTTGAGATTGATGAATAAAGTTATTGATTTTTTTTGTTGACAAAAACTTGAAATAAATTTGATGAACCTTGATAGGTAATACGAAATTCCACATTTTTCTCTTCTGATCCCCGTTGAAAGCTTTAAGAAGGAAAATCAACTAATCTTCATATGGTCAACAAAATATAAAAGACTCGAATAAAAAATTCGAAAATTACATACCTTTTATGTTCTTATGGATATATAATGTAAAAAGTCTACTGAAATAATATATGTCAAACCCTGCAAACAAATCATACTAAAAAAATTGAACATGTGATTTATCGTTGTCAGAGAGACAATATATAACAAAATCCAAAGCTATAATTTTTATTAGACTTTATAAAGGTGAATTGTGTAACATCCCAGACTGCTTACAGGATTGCCGACTAACCCCACAAACCAACACGAGTCTTTTCAGCATGCTTTGTCCTCACTCACATGCTTACCGGGAAACTTCCCGGTAGGTCACCCATCCTAGTACTACTCCAAGCCAAGCACGCTTAACTGTGGAGTTCCTATGGATTGAGCTCCCGAAAAGAAGATGCATCTTGTTGATATGGGTAGTACCTAACAATTCTTATAAGCCTTCCTTCAACCATGTAGTCTCATACCTACACGGCCTCCGGATCCCTCTCATTCCGATGTGTTTCGGTTCCTACTATTGTTGTGGGGGTCCCTTGCGGCTTAAACCGTTCCCCTTAGGTCGGGAACCTTTCGTATCCACCTAGCGGGATATCGAAAGCCACGACGTGGGTGTTACATGCCCACCAGCTTCCGCCTGGTTCGTCCCCGAACCACACCGTACTGGGAGAGGTCTGCTCTGATACCAAGTGTAACATCCCAGACTGCTTACAGGATTGCCGACTAACCCCACAAACCAACACGAGTCTTTTCAGCATGCTTTGTCCTCACTCACATGCTTACCGGGAAACTTCCCGGTAGGTCACCCATCCTAGTACTACTCCAAGCCAAGCACGCTTAACTGTGGAGTTCCTATGGATTGAGCTCCCGAAAAGAAGATGCATCTTGTTGATATGGGTAGTACCTAACAATTCTTATAAGCCTTCCTTCAACCATGTAGTCTCATACCTACACGGCCTCCGGATCCCTCTCATTCCGATGTGTTTCGGTTCCTACTATTGTCGTGGGGGTCCCTTGCGGCTTAAACCGTTCCCCTTAGGTCGGGAACCTTTCGTATCCACCTAGCGGGATATCGAAAGCCACGACGTGGGTGTTACAAATTGCATATTTCTTCAATCATATGAACACATATAAATTGGAATAATTAGATAGAATAAGAGAGGTAGATTTTTTTTAGATACTATAATATGCAAGAGATGTAAGTTATGTTGTGACCACCACAAAAATGACCTTATTATTCTTGAAAATAATCTTGTCTTACTTATAACACGAAACTAACAATACAAAGGACTTCATGATTGGGACGAAGGACTTCATGATTGCTTACCTCTGCAATTGAAAAGAATGTTGTCCAACCTATGTTGGGTTGGTATGTCTATGCTTGATTACCTCTAGATTTCTACAAAGACACCATAACATGTTAAGAAGGTAGGGTAGATGGTTGAAACAAATAGAACACTATATTAAAGAATTACAACATTTGGTTTTCAATTAGTGAAATAAATATGTGAACTAAAAGGTTGGTGTTTAATTAAAATCTAATATGCAAATGAAAGGTTTCATAGAAAATATAAATAGTGAACGTAGTCTCCATTTTCATAATAAAAAACTGCATTCAAGTGAAAGAAAAAAACTGTAACATTTATTAACGTTATTTGTGACTCCAATTGTCATTGAACCTTCATCATGTTTGGTTACTAACTTTTTTATTTATTTTTTTTTATAATATTGGTTACCAACTTCTAATATAGCCTTTTTGTTTAATTTTTTTTTGTTGCAGAATTGACACTATATGAAGATCAGTTGATTTAAGACATGAATGGTTAGCTTTGATATCATTATACGTCAGTTTTGTGTTTTTTTTCAAGGTAAAATATTATATTAATGACTAACTTATTTTCTCCAAATTAAACAAAAGTTAAATAATAAATTGAAGTAAATAAATTTGTAATTGGTAGATGAAAAAATAGATAGTGGGAAGTTACAAAGCTCAATTGGCAAGTTACATAATAAATATAAGAATGAATATATGTAAGTATTTAGTAAATGGATGAAAAAAGGTAAAAAAGAGAAGAGAGAGCCACATGGTGAATGCTTATGAAAAATAAGTTAGAAAGGGGGCATTGTTGAGGTGACACATAAGCAAAATGTAGTTTAGAATACATGTATATAGAGATTAGAGCCTTAGAAAGTTGTCATGACTTAACATTAATCTTGCACTATCATCCAAGTGAAAGGTCAGTGCCATGCTTAATTTTTTTTTTCTTTTGATGAGCTTTTATAAAGTTGAAGACCAAAAGATGCATTGCAAACTCTAATGTACGTAAAAATTAGATGTCTTTTTTCTACTAAAAAACATGAGATACCTAAACATGTAAAAGTTGAAGGATAAAATTGATCAATAAATATTAGTCCAAAATAGAACAAATAAAAATACATAGTATAAAAACAAAAAAGTGTAATTGATCAAATTTATTAAAATATGAAATATAATCACGTACATATTTTTTTTATAGAAGCCTATCGATACAAATGTAACTTATAAAAATGAGAATAATATTTCTTCCATTTCTTTATTAAAAAAATAAAAAAATTCTTCCACTTCTTTTTTATTTTGGCTTCAATTATATTGTTACAAAATGTCATTGGTTGATCTTAATATTCTGTTCCAACTTGATCACTCCTACAAAATAGATTATTTATGAAAAATATATTTTATCACCTCTATTTTTGAACTAATGTTTTTTTTTTTTCATATTCCTTAACTCATAATTTTTAACTATGATCATTCATTTGTCAAAAAATTTAAATTATGACTATTCAATCACTCCTTTTGTTAATGCAAAATTTAACTAATAAATTACTCAGTTACAACTTTTATTGAGTGTTATTGTTCTTCTCAAGATAATTGTGTGTATAAATATGTGATTTTGTGCATTGAGGTTAATAGGTTGAAGTATAAATTTTGGTATTGGGTCATCATCCCTTTCTCCAAGCAACTTTAAGTGATATTTTTTAATTTTTCATTGTAGTTTTTGTCTCTCTCTTTCTTACTTTTCATATAAGTGTAACTTTCGTTAGCCTACTTTTCTATCTTTCTCTATTAAATATTTTCTTTTATTGTTTGATGTGGATATATATGACAAATTTTTTTCATGTGAATGAGGATAAGAGGATGGCCGAGGCTTCTATTGTTGTGTTTCTTGCATTCTTGCTATTTGGGTATAAAAATGGCAACTCATGTAAGTATATGTCTTTAACTATGATAGTTGCATCATTAAATTTGAAATTTGTTGAATTTGTATTGTAATTGTTTTATATTTGTAAATGATATAGAAAAAAAATTAATAAAACTTTGTAGAGATAAAATTTAAATTAATTGTTTTAAATTTTGAATAAACTTTATATTAGTGAAATGCTAATTGCTATCATTTGATGTGTTTGTTGTGATTGTAACATAAAAAACGATATTATTGTAACTTGACTTAGAGAATGTCCATTCAGATTATCTTCATATTTGTATCTGTCTATCTATCTTTGAATTCTAAATGAAAAAAGGATGTGATGATGTGGCATGTCTATTTTCTTGTGAATTTGGAGACGAGAATAAAAAAAATGGAAGGAAGGAGAAGAGGATAAATGAGACTTCTATTTATGAATTAAGTATAATATATCAAAAAATGAAAACTACAATATATTTAAGTAGTCTAAACTTAGAGTCTTTATGTAAATATCAATAATATAGAACATGAAGTAAAAGTTCAATTCATTTTTATTCAAATATTTTCAATTGAATATGGAAGATTGTATCTTACATAAAAAACATTATTTTAGTTTAAATTTATAAAGGTGAAGACTAAAAGTGTCTACCATTTTTTGTATAAAAAGAATAACAAAGATATTATAATATAATTAAGACATGGGTAGAGAGAAGGTTAAAGGATATGATCCAAGTTCCACATTTGTATCATTTGCTTATGAAAAACACTAGATCAATTTATACAATAAAATTTTAAATTTATTGCACATAAAGTTAAAT
Organism: Medicago sativa; assembly: GCF_051527215.1. Lineage (NCBI taxonomy): Eukaryota > Viridiplantae > Streptophyta > Magnoliopsida > Fabales > Fabaceae > Medicago > Medicago sativa. The sequence goes on from NC_140751.1 coordinate 36,411,164, forward strand.
TCATTCACAAAAAAAAAGTAAAAACAATTCATTGAGAAAAAGGATTCAACAAAAATAAATTTAAACTATTAACTACAATTGACTTGAAAAATTTATATATGAAGGTGGTTAAAGGAAAAATAGGGGTCTCATTTGCACGTATTATAGTCTCGGCTAATGGAGAGATTGTGCTAAAATCATATCATATGTTTTTTAAATTCAACTTTTTTATTTTAATAAAAAATTTGTTTTGTATTTAGCACCAAAATTCTAAATATAACATGCATCTTTCGTATTTGCTGAAATTAAATGATGAAACTATAATTATTCAAATTAAATTTTAATAAATAAATTATTTGTAAAAGGGAGGATGAGAAGATGAATAATTATTTTTTTTTATCTAAAAACTATGTTGTCATGTAGTGTTTGAATGGTAAATATGAAAATGAGTCATTTAATTTATTTATTTATTAAAATTGAGTTATTTCCTTCTATTTTCTTTAAATAAAATAATTTCATTGACTCAAATTAGAATATAAATTTGATAATATATTATTATAATTCATAATTTTTTCTTTCTAAATCCACAAATGTATTAAAATAAATGTAAACAAAAATAGAAGATATAAACTAAACCAAGAAAATATATTAAAAGAAATTTTTATTAATTTCTATTGATTTCTAATAGAGGTGAATGACACACTATTTATGTCAAAAATAATTTTTATCTACTCTATAGTCTATATTCATACAAGAGAATAACAAGTTTAAAATATTTTAATAGCTATTTTATTTTTAATTAAAAAATAATTCAATAGAGATCCACCAAATTTATTATTATCAATAACTTTAAAAAATATATATTATAATCAAACCCGTGCAACGCACGGGTTGAATACCTAGTCTTATAGAATTTGAACTCATATATTTTCAAGGATGTGAGTCTAAAATATTATATGTGAAAATCTCTTTTATAGAAGTGAATTATTATATTAAAGTGTTGTAATTGTGAAATTACTTTAGACTCAGTTTTGTCAATATCACCAAATACCAATGTATATGAATTTATTTTGTATAAATTCTATATTGCCTTGTTCTTATTGGTATGCTCACTTGTGGAATATCATAAAAGTTAATTTTTGAGCAATTCTGAAGGCAATTGAAAACTATTATCCTTGTATTGTATTGATATATTATTGGAGTCTTTCTTTCGTTATACTGGTTTGTTGTTGAATTATGAACCAATTGAGATGACAATATGCCAAATTGTGCGAAAAGGTTCACAATGCATGCTCATTATGAACCCTAAACCTAAACCTAATCCTGCCTTTTTTGAGAGGTTTAAAAAATCTTTTTGAAAAAAGTCTTTGCAAGGAGTTGAATTTGCAACCCATAGCCTCCATCCAAGCACTTTAACCACTTGACCAGTAGCTGTTTTAGTGTTATAATATTGCTTCCACTAATACATTATGATTGAAATGAATGAATAGCATATCATGAACAAACCAACAATGAATTAAAAAGAATATACACAAGGTCAAGTAATACAAGACACAATTAACTTTTAATTTGACGTTATGCTTTTTGTTTCATTTTACGTTATACCTCCTTCACACATTCTTTACATGTTTATTATGGATTATGGATGGATGGATTCATTTCTATCACAACCTTTGAACTGCTTTTTGTTTTTTATTCCGTAACTCATTTTTTAATTATGACCATACACTCACTCGTTATATATACAACCACTAATATGATCTCAATATTTTTAGTTTCTACATTGAAAACATTGTGTATAAATATGTGATTTTGTGCATCATATTTTGGGTTTTGTTCATCATCACTTTCAAGTAACAATTGGATAGTTTATCTTCAATTTTGTATTGTTGTTTTTCCACTCACTTTTACTCTTCATCTTTTGATTATCAAAGTCTAAAACAAGAGTGTTCTATTTATGGATTGGAGTTTGCAATAGGACAAGATTTAGGTGGCTACATGAGGAGACATAGAGCTTCAAATATGAAAGGAAATAACAATATTCACAATTCTAATAATACTATGTGGTGGTAGTAGTCTTGATTCGCTGCAAAAGATGAAAGCTAGAAACCAGTGAGTTTTGGTGTTGGATTTGGATTTGAATCCATTTTTCAATATTTCTTGGTATTAATTATATGACGATTTATTCATTAATGTAGGTACAATTTTTCTCTTATCTCTTGATTATTAACTGGTTTCTATGATATTATAATTGATAGGGAGTCAAGTTACTCTTAGATTGGTCAAATAGTTAAGCTTCAAATGTTTATTAGTCTATTTTTCGAACTTTCTTTTATATAATTTTTTTATTCCTTAATGTGTATGTGGATTTTTGATTTTTTTTTGTGAATTAGGATAAATGGTGCTTCTATTTTTTATTTTGTTGCATCATTGATGGTGAGGAAGAAGCTTATTAAAAATGGTTGTTTATCGTCACTTTCTCCATGAAACTATTGGATAATTCCTCTTCAATTTGGTGTTATAGTTTTCCTTCTCTTTTTTATTCTTTATTTTTTGGCTATTAATTAATACAAATTGGTAATATAAATAAGGGGTATATTTATAAATAATAATGTTTTTTTTATAAAGGTGAAGACAAGTGTCTATCATTTTTTCGTATAAAAATAATAATAAACATATTACTCCAAGTATAATGATAGAGATAAACATTGTGTATGTGTAATTAAGATAAAGATAGATAAAATTGAGATGAATAAAGAATAGCGCCTCTAAAAACAATATATAGAGAAGGTTAAAGGATATGATCCAAGTTATACATCTATCTCTCTATCTTCTATATAATTATATATCTTTGAATTTGTACATCTAAAAAAAAATTACACTCTTAATTAACAACTTGACTTTCCAATTATCTTTGAAGAATTAAAGAATTAATTAATTATCAAATTGAATAGTTTCCTCCACTATTGAAAAAAAAGGAACTTCCCATTCTGCATGTCACACAAAATGAAAGGAGAAAACAAAGAATTACTTGACAGTTAGTACTATATACCTCAAAGAAAAATATGTATGCTACAATTATTAAATAATTAAATCCATATGTTCACATAAAATAAATAAAAAAACGTATACACTAATCAAATTGTCAGAAAATTTAGGAAAAGTCAGTCCTAACATGATAAGAAGATTAAAATGATTATGATATCCAAAAAAAGTTCCATTCATTAGATTGAAAACTCTAAAAATGAACGTTTTAATTTTTTCAATAAAATCTTGCCCCAACTTATCTTATATATGCATGATTGCCCAACTCTACTACCATGATCATTTATGCTTTTCTGCTTTGTTAAGGTGATGTGGTTCTCCTTTTACTTTCCTTTCCTTATTTTTTGTGTTTGGGTATACATTTTCGGTCCATAAATTGGTTTTTTTTTAAGGAAGGTCCGTAAATTGGTTGATATGTTTTCTCAAAAAGAAGTTCATATATCCCACACATATAGCATATAAGATTATACATAGAGAACACATTATTTTCTTAGACTAATACAGTTTTATTTTCATATTTTATCCATAACAACAGAGAGAGGTGTGATCACTAAGATGTACTTTCAAGGTTTGATACTTACTATTAAAATTTGCTTTTAGGATTTACACATATGCAATTTGTATGACCCGTGCGGCAGCACGGGTGCAAGGACTAGTTTTAAATATTTTAAAAATCTTGGATTGATAATCCAACTATCATTCTCTATCAAGTGGGAGAATCTTACATGTCAATTATCTATAAATGAGAAACAAATATCATTTGTTGATGAATAATCTTTTGATTATTATGGAGACTTACATTGAGGATATTATAGTTTTTTGTTAAATATTTTTTATGACTATTTTGTCTTTTATCCTCAATGGTGGTGAATTTCAAGTCTCGTGTATTTCCGTTGCGTAGTTAATTGATTTAAATCATTACTTGTTATTGTGATTATGATAGCGGTAATAGTACTCTTCCAAATGATAGCACATAATTATATGTTGATTTTATTTTTATTTTCTTTTATGTGCTTTTAACGTATTATTCTACCGCATTGTATCAAACAAAATTATGATGAATGTAAATTGAAACTATATTGACCAGTTTAGATGCATTTAAATGATGCATATTTTTTCTGTGTCATATTTTGACAAGAGTAATTGATTCCTATGCAAAAAGAATTTCATGCGTTGATATAGGCCGTTACCATCAAAGTGGGACCGCCTCTATTGATTGATTAATGAAATTTCTTTTTGTAGCTTGAGGAATGTTTTTAATCGTAACATGTAGTTTCCTGCCCAAAGGTGGTTATTGCATTTTACAATTAAAAATTAATTTGGGATAAAGTTATTAGAGAATGTTTTGAACTAAGGAACTTGCTTGCCCAAAGGTGACAATTTCCCGAATTCAATACATGATCATTGATTAACTTATCTGAGGTTTTGACTTAGGCTTTGCCTTAGTTTTGTGCATTTTGTCCAAAGGTGATTGTACAATTATATTGGCCTCATTGTGATAGCTTATTTATTTTGAGCTATGATAGGGCCAAACCGCAAGTGCACGGCCTATCGAAGTAATAGTAGTAAGTAGAGTATCGTTCCACTAGGGAGTTGTTCAATCTAATTAACTTTTAGAAAATGATTAGAGGAGAAAGAAATAAGAAGTTTGAGAGTGCAGTTGTTTGAAAGTAAATAACAATAATAATAAAGAGCCTTGGGATCATTGGTTCATCATAATAACGAATCTTTTCACAAGCAAGCCTTAAACTTTATAATTCTATGTTAATCTTAATTTCTAAGGACAAGTTTCTCTTTAGCATATCACAGCTTCTCTCGAAGTCAGTGAGTGTATCCCTCCAACAACCACACCTATTCTCATGGGTGATTGCCTTTGGGACCCTTGAAGATCGAAACTTTATGTGTCCCAAGGTTTGCTAGACTATTCTCATGTTTCGCAAACCTTGTCTAAATTCACTTATTCGGATATCAAAGCTCCGCGTTCGCTTTATGAATTGATATCTGTGATGATGAATTAACCATTATCAAACCCTCCGCGTTCGCTTCCACAGTTTGATAATAATTAATTCATGTTAAAACGGTGAATTTAGATTAGGAATTAAGGTAACATATAATTAGGGTTTAAGGCTTGACTTGATCTGGATTACGTCATTAGACTTATCCAACAATCCCAAGACAAAGAAGTCTACTCACTCATGTTCATCGTAGACATGGGGGAAGAAGAGAGAATGCGATAAAGTAAATTGCGAGAAAAGAAAGTAAAAGGAAATAAAGACTTTATTGAAATAATACTTGCAATATTCAAAGTAAAGGTGAATGTTTATGGTGGAGAGCTACTCTATTTATAGCTTTACAATTGACTTAGAAACTAAGCAACTAAAAGGGCAAAACAGTAAAGCTGCAACAGGGTAACTTGGGCTTGAAGAAAAAGCAGCAAAAGTGGCTTCTAGAGGTGGCACGGCCGTGCCACATGTTGGCACTGGCCGTGCCAAGCTTCTGACTTGGTGGGAACATATTTTTGTTTCGTATCTTCGTATTTTCGCACTGTATTTGCTTCAGTCCTCTTTCTTTTGCTCCAAGACACCTTCCACCATATATTCGTTCCTAAAATATAATAAAAAGCAATTTAAAGTAAAATATTCCAAAAGGAAATAAATATGCAATAAATAAAATCAAATCTTTATAAAACTAAACTAAATAATGCATTAAATTAGACTAATTATTGACTCATCAAACTCCCCCACACTTGAATCTTTGCTTGTCCTCAAGCAAAAGACAATAGACATAGCAGCAACTAAAAGGATTAATTATGGCAATGCAATTGAAAACACAAGTCTCTTTGAAGGTTTTGTTTCAAGTACACTAATTACAATTTCAAACATTCCTCATGAACCTATTCAACCCAACATCAAGTCCCAAGTGAGTGTGTGTGTGCAGTCCAACCCTTTTCTTGCTCCTGTATAAGACAAATATTATGAGGAACAGGTTCTATCCTTAATGCTAAAGTAACCGAGAAAAGTCCTTTCTTCATTTCATATAAGAGTGATGGGAATTTAAGTTAAAATTAAATTAGATTAGATTAACAATTAAACACAAGGGGCTGCAGATGCTTAGGGGCTATCTATCCTCATAGGAAGTCTTCTCAGATGCAATTGTCCTTTCCCCCTAGATTCAAAATCACCCTAAGCAGTGCTGCAAAATTTTCTTTTATTTCATCTCCGCGTAGGAAGTCTTTTTGGATGTAATTGTCCTTTCCCCCTAGCATTGATGAATTTATTTTCTTTAAGTTCAAATTAGGGAGTCACCACCACAATTAGGAAGTTAGGGATTGTCCTTTCCCCCATATGTTGGTGCCATTCTCCCGTCCCATTTAGCTTTTAACAATTAAGAATATAACATTGAAGCACAATTGATTAATTTCCCGCACAAACTTATACTACTTTTACTCTAAAGACTTTAAAGGGTCTAAGTTAACACTAAAGATAGAACGTGCTCCTTAAAATACCTATTCATACATTTGCTCAAAGATTGCAACCGGGTGCTTTTCTCATTGGAGAATTTTCACAATAAAACAAGATATGGGTATAGCAAGAACACAAGGAACACAAGAAACTACTTTCATGTACAAGAAACAACCTTTAAAGAAGAGACAAAACAAAAAAAATTATGCCAAATTTTACATTGAAAACAAGCTACTTAATCATGCCTTTCGCTGTAAAAACAAAACAAAAGAATAAAGTTCAAGGGGAGTTTGGACACTACGACTCTAGACACTTTATTAGCCCCCCCCCCCCCCCCCCCCCCACACACACACTTAGGGGAAGCATTGTCCTCAATGATTCAAAGAAATTAAAAGAGAAGAAGGAGTTGAAGAAGAAGAAGGAAGGGATGCGGAAAGCTCACAATGTGCCAAAAGGGCAAAAAAAATTGATTTTTTTTAGTCTGTAGGGTGGCATGGTCGTGCCAACATCAGCACGGGCCGTGCCATCATTCTGCCAATTTCAGCTTTTTTTGAGTTCTCAAGCTGGCACGGTCGTGCCAACTTTAGCACGGGCCGTGCCATCCTTCTGGACACCGGTCTTCAGTTTTGCTTCATTTTTCGAATCATAGTTGAACAATTACCTACAAAACAACTTAAAACAAACAAAAGCAATTAAATGCGTGGGTTGCCTCCCACGAAGCGCTCTTTTAATGTCATTAGCTTGACAAAAGATGTAAGAGTAGTTCCTCATGGAGGATCTGAGAGGGCTAGGATTGTTTCTTCTTCAGCAGCTTCACCTGCATTGTAAATCTTTAGTCTTTGGCCATTAAATTTGAAAGGTCCAGTCTTTTCAGAAAAAATTTCAATTGCCCCATAGGGGTAGACAGTACGAACAGTGAACGGACCAGACCACCTTGATCTTAACTTACCTAGAAAAAGCCTTAACCTAGAGTTAAAGAGCAGCACAAGATCACCGCTCTTGAAGTTCCTTTTGAGGATATGCTTGTCATGCCAATTTTTAGTTCGTTCTTTGTAAATATGGGCATTCTCATAAGCATCTATCCTAAGTTCCTCTAACTCACTTAATTGAAGTTTTCTCTTATGACCGGCTAACTTTGGGTCCAAGTTGAGGCTTCTTATTGCCCAATAAGCTTTGTGCTCAAGTTCAACCGGAAGGTGACAAGATTTTCCATAAATTAGTTTAAAAGGTGTCATTCCAATTGGAGTTTTGTAAGTTGTTCTATAAGCCCAAAGAGCATCGTCGAGCTTACTTGACCAATCCTTCCTAGAGTTTGAAATTGTTTTTTCAAGAATAGCTTTTATTTGTCTATTGGAGACCTCAACTTGTCCACTAGTTTGTGGGTGATAGGGTGTAGCAATTTTGTGTTTCACTCCATACTTTTGTAAAAGTTTTTCGAAAAGTTTAGAGATGAAGTGAGACCCGCCATCGCTTATTACAACCCTTGGCACTCCAAACCTTGGAAAGATAATCTTTTTGAAAAACTTTATAACAACATGTGCATCATTAGTGGGAGAGGCAACAACCTCAACCCATTTGGACACATAGTCAACCGCCACCAGTATGTATTGATTTCCAAAAGAAGAGGGGAAAGGCCCCATGAAATCAACACCCCATACATCGAAAATTTCGACTTCAAGAATGTTGTTTAAGGGCATTTCATTCCTCTTAGTGATGTTACCGGTACGTTGACATCTGTCACACTTAGAAACGAATTGATGCACATCTTTGAAAAGTGATGGCCACCAGAAACCAGATTGAAGAATTTTGAAAGAAGTCTTTTGAGTACTGGCGTGGCCACCATAAGAAGAGGAGTGGCAGTGGTTTAGAATACTACTTACCTCATTTTCAGGAATGCATCTTCTGAAGATCCCATCCGAGCCTCTTTTGAAAAGGTAAGGTTCATCCCAATAGTAATGTTTGAGGTCATGAAAGAACTTCTTCTTTTGTTGGTAGCTCAATCCGGGTGGTAGTACTCCAGCTGCAAGAAAGTTAACAAAATATGCATACCAAGGTGCATTAGTTTGTGCCAATAAGAAGAGTTGGTCATCCGGGAATGAATCATCCAGGGGCAACTCATTCTCATTGGTTTCCCTAAGGCGGGACAAGTGATCAGCTACAACATTTTCGGTACCCTTTTTATCTTTTATTTCAAGGTCAAATTCTTGAAGGAGCAAAATCTACCGGATCAACCTCGGCTTGGCATCTTTCTTGTTTAACAAATATTTTATTGTCGAGTGATCTGTGTAAATGATGATTTTTGATCCTACCAAGTATGGCCGAAATTTGTCAATGGCATAGACTACCGCTAACAATTCCTTTTCTGTTGTGGCATAGTTTACCTGTGCCCCATCAAGGGTCTTACTTGCATAATAAATGGCATGCATCTTCTTGTCTTTTCTTTGTCCCAACATAGCCCCTACCGCATAGTCACTAGCTTTACACATTATTTCGAAAGGTAAGTTCCAATCCGGTGGTTGTATGATTGAAGCAGTGACCAAAGCTTCTTTCAACCTGCAAAATGCCTTTAGGCATGCATCATCAAACACAAAATCTACATCCTTAAGGAGCAAGCTTGTTAGTGGTTTAGTTATTAAAGAAAAATCTTTTATGAAACGACGGTAAAATCCTGCATGCCCTAGGAAACTTCTTACTTCCTTTACCGAGGTAGGAGGAGACATTTTTTCAATAATTTCAATTTTTGCTTTGTCCACCTCTATACCCCGTTCAGAAACTAAGTGTCCTAGGACAATTCCTTCTCTTACCATGAAGTGACACTTCTCCCAATTCAACACTAAGTTCACCTGTTCACATCTTTCCAAAACTTTTTCCAGGTTAGTCAAACAATTATCAAAACTAGATCCATGCACAGAGAAATCATCCATGAAGACTTCCATTATATTTTCAACAAAATCATAAAAAATAGACATCATGCATCTTTGAAAAGTAGCGGGGGCATTGCAAAGACCAAAAAGCATTCTCCTATAGGCAAAGGTACCAAAGGGGCATGTGAAAGTGGTTTTTTCTTGGTCATTAGGGTGAATAGGTATTTGGAAGAATCCGGAATACCCATCTAAGTAACAAAAGTGTGAATGCTTAGCTAACCTTTCTAACATTTGGTCTATAAAGAGGAGTGGGAAGTGATCTTTACGGGTTGCTTTGTTAAGCTTCCTATAGTCAATACACATTCTCCAACCGGTGACGGTTCTAGTTGCAATGGATTCATTTTTATCATTCTTAATAACTGTGAGACCACCCTTTTTAGGTACTACTTGAACCGGGCTAACCCATTTAGAATCAGAAATTGGGTAGATAACACCTGCATCTAGGAGTTTTAAGACCTCTTTTTTCACAACTTCTTTCATGTTAGGGTTCAACCTTCTTTGGTGTTCAACGGAGGGCTTATAGTCCTCCTCAAGTAATATCCTATGTGTGCATAATGAGGGGTTTATTCCTTTAATGTCGTCGATGGTATAACCTATAGCTTTACGATACTTCTTGAGGACATAAAGCAATTTTTCAGTTTCAACCTCATTTAGATTTGCTCACAATAACAGGGTAAGTTGAATTAGGGCCTAAGAATTCGTACCTCAAGCTTGGTGGGAGTGGTTTAAGCTCCATCTTTGGTGCCTCTTTTGGTGGAGGGACTGGTTCTTCTCCCATTAGTTCCTCCACGCCCATATCTTCCATAGGAGGAGTTTCATTCAACAACTTCTCATACTCTTTGGCATCTCCATCTAGCTTTGTACCTGCATCACTAACCAAGCATACCTCCAAACCATCATGTGTAGTTGATGCTAATGAGCATTCTTTCACACAATGGTCAATTATATCTAGCATGCAACAAGAGTCTTTGATGGAAGGATTTTTCATTAGTTTAGCAAGTTCAAATTCAACGGTTTCCTTACCAACATTAAATTCCAACTTACCATGCTTAACATCAAATATGGCTCCTGCGGTAGCAAGGAAGGGCCTTCCCAAAAGTATCGGTACTTGGTTGTCCTCCTCTATTTCCATCACAACAAAATCTGCAGGGATATATATTTCTCCTACTTTGACAAGGACATCCTCTATAATTCCAGCTGGGTACTTAATGGAATGGTCTGCTAATTGTAGTGTCATTCTTGTTGACTTAAGTTCCCCCAATCCCAACCTTTCGTAAAGAGAATAAGGCATTAAACTGACACTTGCTCCTAAGTCACACATTGCCTTTTTTACTATTTCAGGGCCTATGACACAAGGTATGAAGAAACTTCCTGGGTCTTTAAGCTTTGGTGGCAATTTATTTTGGATGATGGCACTACACTCTTCCGTTAGGTTCACCGTTTCACTCTCCTCAATTTTCTCTTTTTTGAAAGAATTTCTTTTAAAAATTTAGCATAGGTAGGCATTTGAGTTAGGACATTGGTGAAGGGAACATCAATGTAGATTTTATTCATCATTTCAATGAACTTTTTAAATTGCTCATCAAGCTTAGACTTTGCAAATCTCTGAGGGAAAGGAATTTTTGGTTTGAAGGGAGGTGGTGTAACTTCTTCACTTTGTGGTTTCTCACTCTCTTCTTTAGTCATCTCACCTTGTGGTTTACTAGTCTTTTCCTCAACCTCACTAGGCTTGACTCTTAAGGGGTCCTCTAATTGCTTACCACTCCTAAGCGTAACGACGTTCATTCTAGGTCGGCAAAATTCTTGAACAACTAGAGAGAGCTGAGTCTCTAAGATTTTGTTGTGAGAGGAAATAGAGTCTACTTTTGATGTAAGTGTAACAAAAGAGTCATTCAAAAGTCTAGTTTGATTCGCGAGCTCCTTGAGCTGTTCGGATTGGTTAAAAAGAAAATTTTCCATTAAAAGTTCAAGATTAGACTTTTGAATAACCTTTTGATCAATTGCATAACTTGGTGGTGTTGTTTCTTGAACCAAGGGATTGGGGATTTGGTTAAAACTTACCCCTTGGTTGTTTTGAATAAAGTTTATTTGCTCAACACTACCTAGTTCGCATTCACTACATGTTTTACAAGAGGGAGGTGTAGAAGTAGAAGTACTAGCACTAACATTAAGTTTTTCAAATTTGTGGGTTAGTGCATCAATCCTAGAAGCAAGGTGGTCATAGTTAGAGACTTCGTACATACCTGCTCTCTTTTTGGAGGGTGAAGACCTTGTAGTGAATTCTCCATCGGCCCATAGAAAGAGATTTAGAGCCATGTCTTCAATCAAGGCATAAGCTGTTTCGAAGTCCTTGTTCATTAGAGCACCACCTGCAGCTGTATCAACAAAGATTTTAGTAGCATGAGATAAACCATTGTAAAAAGTGTGGATGATTAACCATTCCTCTAGTCCATGGAGGGGGCAAAGTTTTAGCATTTCCTTAAAACGTCCCCATGAGTCATGAAGAGATTCCCCCTCTTTTTGAGTGAATTGAAAGAGCCTTGCCCTTAGTTGGCCGATTTTTGACGGAGGAAGGAAACGGATGAGAAATTCTTGCTTTAATTGGTCCCATGAGGTGATAGAACCAACTCTTAGGGAATGGAACCAATTAAGAGCCTTGTTTTTTTAGAGAAAAAGGGAAGAGATGCAGTCTTAAAGTTTCTTGGTTTTTTTTATATGTTACAGTGAGCCGCCAAAAAGTTGAGATATGGAGATTGGGATCCTCATCGGGGGATCCCAAAAAATAATTTTGCTGCACCATCTTAAGTTGGGCAGGCTTAGATTTCAAAGTCTTCACCCTCAACCGTTGGATACACAATAATAGCATATGGCTCTTCCGTTGAAGGAGTCACGTATTCTTTAAGAGCACGTTTTTCAGCCATGTTGGTGTTATTTTTGTGCTTCCCAAGAAGTTAATGGTGAAGGAAAACTAAAAATAAAAAGAGAAAGAAGAGAGAAAGAAGAAGAGAGAATTCTAATCACTAAGAAAAAGTTAATCAAATTAGTTAACTCCCCGGCAACGGCGCCAAAAACTTGATAGGGCCAAACCGCAAGTGCACGGCCTATCGAAGTAATAGTAGAAAGTAGAGTATCGTTCCGCTAGGGAGTTGTTCAATCTAATTAACTTTTAGAAAATGATTAGAGGAGAAAGAAATAAGAAGTTTGAGAGTGCAGTTGTTTGAAAGTAAATAACAATAATAATAAAGAGCCTTGGGATCATTGGTTCATCATAATAACGAATCTTTTCACAAGCAAGTCTTAAACTTTATAATTCTATGTTAATCTTAATTTCTAAGGACAAGTTTCTCTTTAGCATATCACAGCTTCTCTCGAAGTCAGTGAATGTATCCCTCCAACAACCACACCTATTCTCATGGGTGATTGCCTTTGGGACCCTTGAAGATCGAAACTTTATGTGTCCCAAGGTTTGCTAGACTATTCTCATGTTTCGCAAACCTTGCCTAAATTCACTTGTTCGGATATCAAAGCTCCACGTTCTCTTTATGAATTGATATATGTGATGATGAATTAACCATTATCAAACCCTCCGCGTTCGCTTCCACAGTTTGATAATAATTAATTCATGTTAAAACGGTGAATTTAGATTAGGAATTAAGGTAACATATAATTAGGGTTTAAGGCTTGACTTGATCCGGATTACGTCATTAGACTTATCCAACAATCCCAAGACAAAGAAGTCTACTCACTCATGTTCATCGTGGACATGGGGGAAGAAGAGAGAATGTGATAAAGTAAATTGCGAGAAAAGAAAGTAAAAGGAAATAAAGACTTTATTGAAATAATACTTGCAATATTCAAAGTAAAGGTGAATGTTTATGGTGGAAAGCTACTCTATTTATATCTTTACAATTGACTTAGAAACTAAGCAACTAAAAAGGGCAAAACAGTAAAGCTGCAACAGGGTAACTTGGGCTTGAAGAAAAAGCAGCAAAAGTGGCTTCTGGAGGTGGCACGGCCGTGCCACATGTTGGCACTGGCCGTGCCACATGTTGGCACTGGCCGTGCCACATGTTGGCACTGGCCGTGCCAAGCTTCTGACTTGGTGGGAACATATTTTTGTTCCGTATCTTCGTATTTTTGCACTGTATTTGCTCCAGTCCTCTTTCTTTTGCTCCAAGACACCTTCCACCATATATTCGTTCCTAAAATATAATAAAAAGCAATTTAAAGTAAAATATTCAAAAAGGAAATAAATATGCAATAAAATAAAATCAAATCTTTATAAAACTAAACTAAATAATGCATTAAATTAGACTAATTATTGACTCATCAAGCTATAACTTGTCAATCGATATATTTTAATGCATTCATGTTTTGTCTCATATATTTCCTCAATGGATAATTGTTATGCTTTTATTATGCATGCTTATTGATTAACTTATATGAGATGGAGTTATTGGAGTATATGTTGAACCAAAGAATTTGTCTGCCTAAAGGTGACAATTTCCCAAGTTCAATGTATCCTCATTGATTAACTCATTTGAGGTTTTGACTTAGGTTTTGACCTTAGTTTGTGCATTCTGCCCAAAGGTGATTGTACAATTATATTGGCCTCGTTATAATAGCTTATTCATTTTCAGCTAAATCTTGTCTTATGACATATTTTAATGAATTCATGTTTTGTACCAATGAATTTCTCTGTGAATAATTGTTCTGCTTCCATCGAGATATTAAACAAGTCAAACTGTAAGAAATGGAAGTAAGATTTGGAGTTGCCTCTAGGAGAACATTCATGAACTGAAATAAACTTTTGGTAAGTGGGAGATGACTCGCAAGTTAAAGTACCTTACCATATTGGTCTCCATGTGTATAATGAAAAAGTTATTGGACGTGAAAATATGAAAATGTTGTAATTTAGGAGTAAATGTGAAGTCAGTGGGAGATGTCACCATAATTTAACATTCTAGTTTTGAACTTGTTTTTGAAAAATATTTTTCACGTACCTTCATTTAGGATGAATCTTGTTTATGTTTCTTTGTTGGAGCAACTTTGTTTTAACTTTACTCTTGGAGGTAGAAAACTAAGTTTGAGATTAAACTCACATAACCTTGCTTCATCCTTTGTTCATATATATAAATTGTCTCTAGTAGATGGTTCATGTCTCCCTAGATCATTTGTTGATGGTTTATATAAGTTGTCTTTGACTTCACATAACCTTGCTTTGTCTTTCGTTGTCAAAACTTTTGTTGCTATAAGGTCTTATGTTGAGGAAGACATCCTTTACCTTATGACATAAGCACTTGGATCATATTTATTGGGGAAAGGGCTGAGAAATTAATAAAAAAGTAAGTATTCTACCTTTCTTAAAGTTTGATGATCCAGGTACTTGTGTGGATTGCATTAGAAGCAAATTTACTAAAACCAAAGGTTACAACTAGCATTTCTGAACCCTTAGAAATTGTCGAAATTGAAATTAGTGGCTCCAAACTCCTATAATTTATGGTAATAAATTATTTATTGGCTCCCTAACTTTGACGTTAATTGTTATTTTAACTAAATGACTTAGATTCATTGTTTTCAAGAGTCACTTTGAATAACATGAATACTGTGAATTCTTTTGATGCATTTGGTTTGTGGGAGTTTGAATTTTATATTATTAATTTTTTGATGATGAATTTTTCTTTCACTTATTTTCTTTGATATATTGATGTGAATTTCCATTCAATTTAATTATTGATGATGAGATGAATTCTTGTATATATCAAATATCAAATGTGAAAAATTATAGCTCAGTGTTGAAGGGATCACTATGCCGGTGTTCGACACTATTTTGGAGCTGAGGCATTACATGTGAAAAATTTGAGCTCAATGTTGACAAAATCTTTATGCCGGCTATTAACATTATTTTGGAGCTGATGTATTATGTGTGAAAATTAGAGCTCAGTGCCATTGTGATCACTATGCCGGTGATTGACACTATTTTGGAGCTGAGGCAATGTGGTTTTCCATGTACCACATAATTTCTCTGGCTTTAAGGCATTTGAGAGAAATCACATAATTTCTTTGACTTTAAGGCATTTGAGAGAAATCACATAATTTCTCTGGCTTTAAGCATTTGAAGGAAATCACATAATTTCTCTGGCTTCAAGGCATTGAGAGAAATTGAGGACCGACAATGAAAATGATAGTATGGTCGATGATCACGTTGACATATCATTTCTTGCTACACTCTACACAGATGACCAGTCGACGGAATTGGTGATATTTGTAACCATGGAAGGTGTTGTATCAATTAAGGATATAACTACCACCATGATTCGATATCATTCCGTTCTTAGTTGGACAGAGTCTTTATTAAGTGTTGCATCATGGGATCATGTAGTGGCCATGTTAGGAAGTTTGTTATCAGTCCAAGAGTCGATTTCAAAAATTATTTTTAAATTTTTATTTTTATTTTATTTTTAAAATACACAATTGATTTTACCCAAGTGGGAGAATGTTAGAATTTCTTCTAATATTTTGTAGGCTACAATCAATTGTTGGTTTTGGTTTTAATAAAAACGGACTGATGTTGTGATCCATTTGATAATGCTTAGGCCCTAATAAAAGTGATCAATAAATATTGGGCTTTTGGGCACTTAATCTGATTTGTGTAGAAACATAGTGTATGCCCAAACACTAGGCCCATGATGGGTGGTGCCTAGGGTTGCACAGTTATAAATAGAGAGGCTAGGTCCTGTTTTATCTTGGTTTTCGGGTGTCAAACATTGATTACGTTTGAACCTTTTTAACCGGTGATATCTTATTTTTTTCTTGGGAAGGGAAAAAGTAAGCAAAACCCTTGAGAATCGAGGTCCGGGAGTTGTTTTCGCTACGGGAAGGTGTTAGGCACCCATAACGACTATAGTATCCTATAGGAACCGTCTTTAATTTCTACTCGCGCGCTTTATTTTTAAATGCTATTTGAAAATTGATATTTACACCTAAAGGTATTCTAAGTGAAGAATTGGAGGGAGAAGAATATTTGAATTTTTATTTTATTTGAATTGAAGGAATTTTGTTCCTTGCCTACGTACCCGTTTAAGGGATCAAATCCACCGTAGTTCTCTTCCAAAAATGTTTTTTGTTTTTGTTGGTTGATTTTAAGTTTGAAAATTGGATTTTGAAGAATGAGAGAGAGGCCTCAAGGGCATGAGAATTTAAGAAAAGGTGAGGTTTGATTAGTGATTTTGCAAAAGAAGTCAAGTATGATTAAAGTTCATTGAAATTTGGTTAAGAAAATGAAAAAGGAAAATACAATGGGATTTTGATCCCAAGGTTTATTTTGAAAATGGTTTGAGTGAAGTTTGTTCATTTTTTTTGGAAAATGATTTTTCTAGGTATAAAGCCTAAACATTCATCTAAACATACAATCCTAAACATACATCTAAACATGCATATCCTAAGCATATATCTAAAGTGATGTGTGTGCATGTGTCGGTGCTTGTGTCGGTGTACATTATTGGAGTCCATTGTCCTTATTACATCATTGGCCTAAATACATTCTATGGTTGTAACACCCATACTAGACGTATCTAGAAAGTCTAGCACGTGCGTTATTTTAGTATTGGATACATTAAAATATACAACATAAAAACTTCGAATGAATATTATTTACAACAACAAAGCGTTCGTACAAAGATATACAACTCATCTTTTCCTAAAGTATAATAAATACATCCTTGGAACCCTTGTCATCCTGCTGCGGTACGAACGATCCCTTGTTGAAACATCCATCCGGCTTCAAGCTTGCATACCAACTTGCTTATCTGAAACAAATAAGGATTGGGATGAGACATAATGTCTCAGTGAGTTCCCCTAAATCCTAGGCTATAGGTAACCTCAGGGGAAACCTACGGTTACCACGTGTCTACATTACAACCTGACGGTTGATTATACGTGTGTGGGGACTTACTTCCTTAGACGGTTGTGCATACTAGGGCCGTCATAAAATCTTAACTTGTTATAGGCTTCTCTTCTATACGTGTCATGGCGGTTAAGGGGGAAACTAAAACCGCAATGCCAAGATACTATCTACGCATCAAGGCCTTCTCTTGCTAAAATCATGACACGGCTCTAAACCGGACGATTAGGGGAAACCTAAGATCGTCGTCGGTATAGCTCTCCTTACTTGCTTACTTGCTTAATTGAATTGTATCTATCTTAATCTTACCACAAAAGTGACTCTTTCTAGCTTGCTAGTTCTTGACTATCTTCTTCTTTATTCTTTCTAATTCTTGACAGTCTATGTCAAGGCTCTATGACATGACATATAAATGTATAATAAATATGCAAAGTCAGCTTCATTGATTATGTTAGCGTGTAACAAACAACTTATCTGAGTTCATTTTACGGATTAGTTCCGAGTGGAGTAACCCCGGAAGTTCATCCCTTACTACCGGTGAAAATGCTTTGCAATAGCGCACCGGACTCCCTTAGTGAACGTGCGGGTCCCTTACGGCTTACCCCGTTCCCCTTGGAGAACCTTTTATATCCAACCTTGGAAGGAATATAAAAGACACGACACCTTAACTTAGTGAAATGCGGCTCCCTTTCGGCTTAACCATTCCCCTTGGGGAACCCCTTGAACCCAACCTTGGAAGGAATTCAAGAGACATAACACTCTTATTATAATCTTAGTCTTATGCATGTATGAAGGTTAAACCTAATCATACTATCTCTTTTACCTCGGATCCTTGAACGATCCACTAGAGGTAAACTTAAGCTTTGCTTATCTTACTTTGTGAATGGATACGAAATCGATTCACATCTTACCATACTCGTATGGTTCTTGCTTCTTATGCGAAGATAATACTTTTATTACCTTGCATCTAAACAAGCATATTACTAATGCATAGCATTCTATTCTAGTTCTCGATAACTATACCGAGGCTCTAGTTCTTCCCTTTCTTAAGGATAACTTGCTACCCGATTCATAATATGATCTCTCGTATGCCATGCCTCACTAACTTGCATAATACTTGCCTCTTTATCATAAAAATCTTGCTTAGATTGATCATCATTTAGGACCTTGGTTTGAGGGGTTTACTTTTATAAAAGACTGCTTGAAGAAATCTTGAGCCGGGACATGCCAACAATACGCGAAACGAGCAAACAGTGCACTGTGCACTGTCCACTCGCCTCGCGGGTAAGCTTGCTCGCCGTGGCGAGTAGCTGCTCGCAGTTGCGAGTTGAGGGCGAGTGGTACCCCCCATTCGACCTTCTAACTCGCCGTGGCGAGTAATAGCTCGCCATGGCGAGTAATGACAGTCCAGAACACTTAAAAATGGTATTTTTGACCCAAAAACCTCAAACCAAGTGCCTCTAAGTATTTTGAAACACATATGATCATAGGATACTTATAAAACACTCATATAGAAAGTATCATCATGTTTAGCAAGCATGGCAATAAAAGGGCAACTAATCTTATACTAGAAAACCCTAGAATTATCAAGTTATACATATTCATTTAACATGACATAACATAATCCCAAAGGGTAGGATAGCTATCTATGGAACTCACCTAAAAGATTATACTTGCTTCCCAAAAGCTTCCAAGCATCAACAAACCAAACCCTAGCTTCTAGTTCCCTTTTGTTTTCTTTAGCCATACTATTCATTCTTGTTGTTTCTTGCTATCCACATCATCTTCATCCTTGCTAGCTCATCTCAATCCAACCCAAAGCTTTATTCAACAAACCCTAGTTCTTGACTTACCCACATCCATGGCCTTAGCTTACTAATCAATCTTCAATCATCTTCCTCTTTGCTTATTTAACCATTAAGAACCCATACCTTATGCCAAAACATGCTTCACTTACCAACTTGATCAAAACCCTAACTTTGAATCCATCCTTAAGAGGAGAAATGAAGGAAATCAAACAAAACCCAAGCTTCCTTAAGTTCAAGAGGTTCATAAGGAAACATAATCTAAAGATTGCCATGGTAGAAAGAAGATTTGGAAAAGTTTGGTGGAAAGAGGAGAGGAATGAAAACAAGCTTAATCCAAGCTACACAATCTCTTAAAGGGCATAGAGTAACCAAAAGTTGATCATGAATCTTTGAGGAAGGAGTTTTGATGAATTGGTAAGGTGGGGAGAGAAGAGAGAGGCCGATGGAGTAGAGAGAAGGAGGAGAGAAAACTCTTGCCAAATCCTAGAGAGAGAAAGGTTGAAGAATAATGAAGATATTTTGGCCCAACTCAATAAAATACCCTTTCCAAGTGAAATTACCAAATTGCCCTTGACTTTAAACGTGGTAAAAGCGACACGGATACTTACTCCGTAATAAGCTGATATTACATAATAAATATTCTCCATTAACTTTCTTTCAAAATACGTTCTTTGGGACGATCGACTGATACAGTTCAGACACTGACAGGCGGGATGTTACAATGGTCTTGCAAGAAATTTAAAGGCATAGAAGAAAATATTACAAAATCCCTAAGTGTTACATTCTAACCTTTGCATGGAATTGAAACTTAAAGTGCAAGAAATGAGATGGAGAGGGAGATGAAATGTGGAATGTTTATGAATGAATGAAACATGAAATGAGATAGTTAGTAGCATAAGGCATAATAAGAATTGGAGATTATAAGCAAGAAAAAAAATACTAGCACTTGTCAAAAAAATTAATGCAATTTCTAACCTAAAAGTAACTAGATTCACCTAAAATCTTACCATAATACCAAGACAAGTACATGACTTATAACCCACAATTTCTTAAAGGTTTTTTTTCAATCAAGGATGTGAGAGTTATAAGGACACATTCAAGTCAAAATCCATGACATATCTAGGCATCTTTAGCATTTAATTTTCACAAAACTTGCAACACGAGTAATTGACAAACTTCATTCACAAACAGTAAGCAAAGGACCCCAAATTAGGGACAAATATATCACAAAATTGCACATCACACGCTACTATCAATTTGACAAGAAGACATGGCAAGGATTCACAAGAAATTGACCAAAAGGATTAACAAATCACAAATGACATCATATATTGTTTTAAAATTTTTTAATATGTAAAACGATCACAAAAAAATATCAAGAAACATATTAGAAACACATAAGAAATTTTTAGAATTTTATCAAAGCATTTTTGAGTTAACAGTGGTGCAAATAGCAACCTGTAGTGTTAAAATAGCACAAGAATAGGCACAAAACGTAATATCAGCAGGAAAAGGCCCAAGCCCAACGAGAAGATGGACCCTGGACTATCCAAACATACCAGGGACGTTGGATTGATCCAGGATCCACAAACCCTAGAACAAACGGTCACAAGCATGCAGCACACCATAAGATGAATCAGGCACATGGGAACAGGGCATCTGGATCATCCACGTGGAGAGCCATGGATCCAACGATGGAGATTGAGAGGTGGAATGAACCGAATTGAACCAGACCGGTTCAAGTGCCTATATAAGCACAAAGAGACCGGTCCAGTTCATTTTTCCCTTCCCTCTCTCTCACTACAAAGTTTTAGAGAGAGATGCTCTGCAATCTCTCTTCATCTTCTCCGATGAACACGACGGCGGAGGTGTGGTGGTTCGCCGGCGGCGCCACCACACCTGAACATTTTTCGAAACTTTTTGCACTATCGTGTTCATCTGAGTCCCCTCTTTACGATTCTTAAACTCGTTTTTCAAAATAAGGCATGGATTCGAACAGATCTATGCCTACATCTACGCCTTAGGGTTTCAAAATTTTCTTCTAATCTCTTCGAAACTAAACCCTATCCTGACTTATTTTACATGCTGATGATGAATCTATGTTTTGATTCGAAAAATAAACGGTGAATCTTCATGATTTTTGAAATTAGGGTTTCGTTTCAATTTTTTCGAATCTTTTCGAGTTTCCACTTCAATTCACCGTTTAATTTTTCATTCAGAACCTTCGATGACGATTACGAACTAAACGAGAAGGAATTGTGTACTTACCTGAGTTGATCTGGAGATTTGAACGAAATTCCCCAGAAAACCTTGAATCTTGGATGTGTTCTTGATGCTTCTGGTAAGTTCTTGCACAGAAACTGAAAATAAATCAGTTCCCCACCTTCTTCTCCCTCGTTGGTTCACTTCGAACACAATCTCTCTTCTTCTCTCTTTCACCGAATCCTTCGTGATCGCAAGGGGGTTCGTTCTTGCAATTGACGAATGCTTGCTTGAATTGCGAAGGTGAGGGTTCGATGATGATGATTTTCACAGAAAATCACTGAGAACCTTCTGAAAATTCGAACCACTCTTGCTGAATTGAACACATTTTGTTTTGATTTTCTGGTACTTTGAAATGATTTTGTTCGTTAGATGATGAATTTTGATAGAGAACTGGTATGAATTTGAGGAATTTGTGGTGGTGATTGATTCTATTGTGGTGGTTTGAGTCTGTTACGGTGGTTTTTTGATTCAATTGTGGTGGTTTGAGTTTGTTACGGTGGTGACTTGGGAGAGAGAGAAATTCTGTTAGTTTTCTGATGATGTGTCACTGAGTGATTGATGATTCTGACACTTATGATGAGTTGGCTTGCATTTATAGGCCAGCTGTGTGGCCTTTGAGCCACTTAGGACCTGCCACGTGCTCTTGGACTTGCTTGGACTGAAACCTGGACTTTTTGCCTTGAGGGACTGATCTGCAATTTCTAAAAACCAAAGGACCAATCTGCAATTGACTTAAAAAACAAAAAACTTGACTTGGAGGACTAAAATTCAAATTAAAAACTTAGAAAAGAAATAAAAATGAAATAGAGGGACTAAAATGCAATTACTAAGAGTTTGAGGACTAAAAAAGAAAATTAATAAAACTGGATTAAAATTGGTAAATTTGACTAAACGTAAAGTGAAACAATTAAAATTGACAAAACGGACTAAAACGAACCAATGGCTTAAATGAGGTACTTTAAAGTAACCTCTCTCTGCCGAAATTTCGTGTGAAATGACCAAAATGCCCCTGGGGCTAAAACGACTAAAAATGACTCAGATGCAATGTTAAAATGGATTTTTAACAGGGAATTGCAGCAAGAACTTATACAAGCAAAATTAAAGACTCAAAGACACTTTTAAGAGTTTAAACAGAGTTTTGGCACGTGAAAAGACTAAAATGCCCCCAGGGGCAAAACTGACTCAAAATGACCTAAAATGCAATTTTTGCAATGGATTTTGACATAGAATGAAATAGAGACTTATTCAAACCAAATGAAAAGGCTCAAACAAAATTTTAAAAGACTGAAAGAAATTTTGACATGGGAAATGACTAAAATACCCTTCTATGTGAATTTTGCAAATAACATTGAAATAAAATGCAGAGAAAGATGAAATTGATCAGAGACATATCAAATGAAAATACAAGAAAAGAGGAATTGAGTTAGTATTTTTAGGTCCAAAATTAGGGTATAACAGCTGCCCCTATTTAAGTTTCTTTGTCCGGAGAGTCAAGAGACGAAGTCTTTGAGTTGACGGGACGAAGATACTTAAATATTAACATTTATACTGCTTTTGGACATAAAAATACGTTTTCAGACTTTCAAACACATGAATGCCATGCAATACTTTGATTATAGATGCAAGACAAAGAACTGGAGTCTATGGAACATGTCATGTCACTGGGGATCCCGGTGGACATTGACAGGGTAGACAAACCAGGGGATAGAAAATATGGTACAAGCTATTCTTTGGATCGAACTAGCCACTTGACCAAGGAATACAAAACAAGAGATAGGTACAAGCTGTTCTTGGGATCGAACTCGGCACTTGACCGGAAACATAGACACATAGGCAGATACAAGCTGTTCTTTTGGATCGAACTTGACACTTGATTGAAGATACAAACAAATAGGTAGGCACAAACTGTTCTTTGGATTGAACTGGCTGTTTGGCTGGAGATATAGACAAAAAGGGGAGATACAAACTGTTCTCTGGATCGAACTTGCCGTTGGATCATCACCACATCATGTCAGTGAGTGCAAACTGTTCTTTTAGATCGAACTTGCCGTTTGACCGATAACAAAGCATAAGCTGGGTACAAACTGTTCTTCGGATCGAACTTGTCGTTTGTCCGGAAGTATAGGTATGTAAGCAGGTACAAGTGGTTCTTTTCGGATCGAACCTGGCACTTGACCAGTAACAAGATACAAATTGAAAGTCTGGTTTAACGAGGTACCGGTTGAGGGTAAATTGTCATTGACTTGATTTGAAAATAGACATGACCATTTTTGTTGGCCCAAAAGCAAATTGAGAGTGAATTGACATTGATTTGAATTGAATTGGAAGTTTGAGATTGAAATTGAGATTGAGCAGAGACATAGACATAGACATTGGATTGGAGAGTTGAAATTGACATTGAGATTGGATTGGAATTGAATTGAAAATTGAAATTGACATTGACATTGAAATTGGATTGAAATTGGAGATTGAGATTGAAATTGAATTTGAGATTGCTTCGAATTTGACACTTGAAATTGAGATTGCTTCGAATTGGGATTGAATTGAATTGAAATTGGAATTTGAGAGTTGAGATTGCATCGAATTTGACAGTTGAAATGATTTGAAATTGAGATTGGAGATTGCATCGAATTTGACAGTTGAATTTGAATTTGACGGTTGGAATTGAAATTGAAATTGATTTGAAGTTGGAATTGGAAGTGGAAACTGTTTTAGATTGGAAATTGATATTGGAAATGCAGCATGTATATATGGCATAACAAGATTATTGAATGTATGAGCACATAAAATGCATGATTATGCATGTATGAATGCTTGAAATGCATGATTGGTTTGTAACTTGACAGAGAAGTTTCACACAGGCAGACAAAACATTGGAAGATTGGGCACGTAGTGGCTCGTGCTGCAACATATTCACAGGGGAAAACCTCTTTGGAGAGACCGTCGTTGAGAGACGTATCGAAACCATGGCTGAGGGCAATAAAACTTGTAGAGGGGGGACCCTTGGAAGGTCCTTGGATACAGGTCGCCGTTGCTAGGCGTGTCAGTGCTGCGTAAACATTGGATGCTCGCATCTGTGGTCAATGCTTTTCAATATTTTATTCTTTCATTCTTTCATTTTTCAAACCCATTTTTGCCTGAACCGCCCTTTCGGGTTTTCGATTCACCGGGGAATAACATTCTTTTCATTGCCCCATTTTTGCCTGAATTGCCTTCATAGGTTGTCAATCAGCGGGGTGCTCATTTTTGCCTAAGCCGCCCTTGCGGGTTTTCAACTTAGCGAGCTTTTCATTTGCATTTTTTCATTTTCATTCTGTTTTTTTTTCATTCTTGCCATTGACCACAGATCATCCCGGGGAGTAACCTGCTCGTAACATGTATTGAAATGGACATTGACATTCATTTATTCATGCATGTTTCATTGAAATGTACCCTATTGCTCAGGTTTGCTTTCAAAATAGACAGGAAAAGATTTTCAATTTTCAAAGATATTTGTTTCAGACATTAACATTATCAAAATAGAAAGAAAATGTTTTGTATATAACATCGAAAGTAGAAAGAAAAATAGAGTTTCAAACAATAGCACAGGCTCAAATTGATGTAGAAGAGTGAAAATTAGCCAAAGGCATAACTCCACAGATTTACAAAGCTTGGAAAATGGTAATTTTATTGGTTGGTGATACATTGAACACGATGACCGCTACTTTTCATAGAAATTTTGAATTCACAAGTACAGAAGCTTCCGATGAAGATGATCATTGACAGTTGCAGATGCCCCAAGGAGAGATGGTGATTTGCCAGATATAGTTACATGTCTTTTATTGTCAACCTCATTTTTGCATGATCAGCCCTTTCGGGTTTTCGGCTCATCGAGGCGCTCATTCTTGCCTGAGTTGCGTACAATCTCAACGAGCTTTTTCATATTCATTTTTTTTGTCCCTAACTTTTGCCTGGATCGCCCTTTCGGGTTTTCTATCCACCGGGAAGCGCATTTTTGCCTAGGCCGCCCATTCAGGTTTTCGACCTACCACGCTGTTCTTTTCTTTCTAGACAAAGTATTTCTTGACTATATCGACATTGACAGGATTTGGGAGTTCAACACCATCCATGTGTGTAAGAATCAAAGCACCACCAGAGAAAGCCTTCTTGACAACATAAGGACCTTCATAGTTAGGTGTCCACTTGCCCCTTGGGTCGGGTTGCTGACTTATCCTCCTTTTCAATACAAGTTCGCCTTCCTTGAATTCTCTAGGTCGGACTTTCTTGTCAAAAGTATTCTTCAGTCGTACTTGATACAACTGTCCATGAGCCATAGCATCCATACACTTCTCTTCAATCAAGTTCAGCTGATCGTATCGACTTTGACACCATTCAGCCTCAGTTAATTTTGCTTCCATGATTACTCGAAGAGATGGAATCTCCACTTCCAGAGGGAGAACTGCTTCCATACCATATACCAAAGAGAAAGGAGTTGCCCCGGTTGAACTACGCACTGTAGTACGGTAACCATGCAAGGCAAAAGGTAGCATTTCATGCCAGTCTTTGTAAGTAGTGACCATCTTCTGAACAATCTTCTTGATGTTCTTGTTAGCGGCCTCAACTGTACCATTCATCTGAGGTCTATAAGGAGAAGAGTTGTGATGTTCAATTTTGAATTCTTCACATAAAGCCTGCATCATGCTATTGTTCAGATTGGAACCATTGTCAGTGATGATCTTGTTGGGAACACCATATCGACAGATGATGTTATTCTTGATAAACTTGACAACCACTTGCTTGGTCACATTTGCATAGGAAGCAGTCTCGACCCACTTGGTGAAGTAGTCAATTGCCACTAGAATGAAACGATGTCCGTTGGAAGCTTTTGGTTCAATTCTTCCGATCATGTCAATGCCCTACATAGAGAAAGGCCATGGGGAAGATATAACATTGAGAGCGTGTGGAGGCACATGAATCTTGTCAGCATAAATTTGACACTTGTGACATCTCTTAGCATGTTTGTGGCAGTCACGCTCCATGGTTATCCAGTAATAGCCGGCTCTTAACAACTTTCTTGACATGGTGTGGCCCGAAGCATGGGTCCCAAAAGTACCATCATGTACATCATGCATCAACTTCTCAGCTTCTTGTTTGTCAACACATCTCAACAAAACCATGTCATAGTTCCTCTTGTATAGGATTTCTCCGTCCAGAAGGAATTTGCTAGCCCATCGTCTCAAAGTCTTTTTATCCCTGTTGGAAGCACCAGGTGGATATTCACGATTCTGCAAGAAGTGTTTGATGTTGTAATACCAAGGCTTCTTATCATTCACATCTTTGTCAGCTTGATCTGGCATATTTTCAATGGTAAACACATGAGCGGGTCTATCAAGACGCTGCACTTTGATTACGGGCACATCATTCCAGTGATTGACACGAAACATGGAAGACAGAGTAGCGAGAGCATCAGCCATCTGATTTTCATCCCGGGGGATGTGGTGCAGCTCAACCTTGGTAAAGTATGTCAACAGACGTCTTGCATAGTCACGGTATGGGATCAGTTTCTCATGATGAGTCTCCCATTCACCCTTTATCTGATTAATAACAAGCGCAGAATCTCCATAGATGTCAAGGTGCTTAATTCTCAGATCAAGGGCTTCTTCAATGCCCAAGATGCATGCTTCATATTCTGCTATGTTTTTTGTGCATTCAAAAGTTATTCGGGCGGTGAAAGGAATGTGGTGCCCCTGTGGAGTTACAATGATGGCTCCAATTCCTTTACCATAAGCATTAACAGCACCATCAAACATCAATCCCCATTTGCTATTGGGATCCGGCCCTTCATTGATCAGTGGCTCTTCACAGTCTTTCGCTTTCAGATACATGATCTCTTCATCAGGGAAATCAAATTTAATTGGCTGGTAATCATCAAGAGGTTGACAAGCAAGATGCTCAGCAAGGATGCTTCCCTTGATTGCTTTCTGAGCTTTGTACACAATATCATACTCAGACAACAACATTTGCCAACGTGCAATCTTTCCAGTGACAGCAGGTTTTTCAAAGATGTACTTGATTGGATCCATTCGGGATATCAACCAAGTTGTATGATTCACCATATAATGACGCAGACGTTTGGCAGCCCAGGCTAAAGCACAACAAGTCTTTTCAAGCACTGTATACCGAGTCTCACAGTCGGTGAACTTCTTGCTCAGATAGTAGATAGCATGTTCTTTCTTTCCAGTCTCGTCTTGTTGACCGAGGACACAACCCACGGAATCATCTAACACTGACAAATACATAATCAAAGGCCTTCCTTCCACTGGTGGGACAAGGATAGGTGGTTCCAACAGGTATTCTTTAATGCTATCAAAAGCTTCCTGACATTCATCATTCCATACAACAGGCTGATTCTTTCTGAGCAATTTGAAAATTGGTCCACAGGTAGTAGTCATGTGAGATATGAATCTTGAAATGTAATTCAGCCGTCCGAGGAAACCTCTGACTTGCTTTTCAGTTTGAGGGGCTGGCATTTCTCTGATGGCTCGGACTTTATCAGGGTCGACTTCAATGCCTCTTTGGCTGACAATGAAGCCTAGCAACTTTCCAGACCTTACACCAAATGTGCACTTGTTAGGATTCAACCGCAGCTTGTACTTTCTCAATCTTTCAAACATCTTTTTCAAATACACAACATGCTGCTCTTCATCACTTGACTTCACAATCATATCATCAACATATACTTCAATCTCTTTGTGAATCATATCATGAAATAGAGTTGTCATACCTCTTTCATAGGTAGCACCGGCATTTATCAAGCCAAATGGCATCACTTTATAACAGAATGTTCCCTACGGAGTGATGAAGGACGTCTTTTCTCTATCTTCAGGTGACATTCGTATCTGGTTATAGCCAGAGAAACCATCCATAAAGGAGAACACTTTGGATTGAGCAGTACTGTCAACAAGCACATCAATATGAGGCAATGGGAAGTTGTCTTTCGGACTGGCTTTGTTCAGATCTCTGTAATCAACACACATTCGAACTTTCCCATCTTTCTTTGGTACTGGCACAATGTTGGCAATCCACTCAGGATATTCAGCTGTCATGAGGAAACCCGCATCAATTTGCTTCTGTACTTCAGCCTTGATCTTAAGAGCCATGTCTGGACGAGACCTTCTCAATTTCTGCTTGACAGGAGGACATTCAGGTCTTGTCGGTATCCGATGTTCCACAATCTTGGGATCTAGACCCGGCATATCTTCATAGGACCATGCAAAGACATCTGGATAATCATGGAGAAGCTGAATGATCTTCCTTTTCACTTCTGGCTCAAGTGCAGCACCAATCTTGATCTCTCGCTTGTTCTCTTCAGTACCCAGGTTGATAAGCTCAATCTCTTCCTGGTGAGGCTGAATGGCTCTTCTTTCTTGCTCAAGCAGTCGAGTGATCTCGTATGATATCTCTTCATCATCATCCTCATCTTCAGCTTCATATACAGGGAATTCAAAATTTGGAGGAACCATAGGGTCACTGTGTTCAACGGGTTTATTGTGGTTCAATCTGCATAATATGATTGGAATGATTTTTAGGAAAAATGTTTTCTATGCAGATTTTTGAAATTAATAAGAAAATACAGATGTTTTGGTTTTTTCTGGCATTACCATTATTTCCAAGAAAAAAGGCACTAAAAAGTAAAAAACAAAGAGTTGCGGAAAAGACGACAACTTTTATTGATAACGGCAATGCCGAAACAAACACGCCCTTACAATGATATCACTTTCGCCTTGGGCAGAGCTAAAGGATTGTTATTTTGAAAACGAAGAAAACATGAGCAACAAGACACATTACATGGAAGGATGCATGACTAAAGGAACATCAATGGCCTCCCAATTTCTCACAGTGCCTCCTGGTACAACAAATGTAGGCACATAACTACTCTCTGTAGCATCTTCAGCAATAGCATTGATAAACCCAGCACTGTAGAAAGTTCCTGTTGAAACGCTTGAGGTCGGGGAGAATCCAAGGCCCTCTTTACGCTTGTTTTCCAAAATCTGAATCACTTTGCCCCAGCCAGCAGCTTGCCCTTCTCGAACAGCCTTCTGGGCGTCTTTCAATGAAGCCATGCTAGCACTAGCCCTCCGGGGCTCTGCACCTTCAACAGTCAAGCCTTGAAATGACGTCCCTTCAGCGGACCCTGCTTCAACACAAGAGAAAGATGATACTTGGCTAACCAGATATGCTTCCTCGCCGTGCACAGTGACAATCTTACCGTTCTTCATAAATTTGAGCTTTTGGTGCAAAGTAGAAGTTACTGCTCCAGCGTCGTGAATCCACGGTCTTCCGAGGAGACAACTGTAAGAAGCATTGGTGTCCATGACCTGGAAAGTAATCTGAAATGTCTCGGGACCAACGGTAATTGGCAAGTCTACTTCCCCGAGAACATCCTTGCGAGATCAGTCGAAAGCATTAACCAGATAGCTACTTCCCCTCAGAGAGATTCCATGATGGCTCAATTGTCTCAGTGTAGATTCAGGCATTACATTCAGGGATGATCCAGTGTCCACCAGTACATTGAATATCATGTCAGACTTGCAGTGTACCGAGATATGTAGAGCCAAGTTGTGGTGTTTCCCTGCTTCGGGGAGTTCATCGTCACCAAACCCCAAGTTGTTGCAGGCAGTAATATTACTCACTATCCCATCAAACTGATCCACAGAGACTTCGTGATCAACATAAGCTTGCTCAAGTATCTTCATCAACAATTTCCTGTGAGCTTCTGAGCTCATGAGCAGAGACAAGATGGATATCTTTGACGGAGTTTGCAGCAGCTGGTCAACAATTTTATAGTCGCTCTTTTTAATAAGCCTCAGAATTTCGTCCAGATTAGACTCGTCAATAGATTGGCCTGATGGGCCAGTGTTCTTGTCAATAGGAGGAGCAACTGGTGGAGTTATGGTGGCAATAGGTGTGACCACCTTCTTTTGGAACAATGATGGACGGACTTTCCCGCTTCTCAGAGCTGTAACTTCACTAGCAACGTTATCCACTGTAGCTGGGGATACCAGAGGCACTTCCACTCCATTCTCAATCATGGTTGCATTGTACTTGTAAGGAATTGCTTTTGTAGAGGCATAAGGTACTGGACCAGGCAGTCTGATCACTAAGGGTTCAACATTCTTTGTTTGGGATGCACTTCTGGTAGGGTAATCATGAAACACTGGCACGATCACACATACATCACTGACGATCAAGTGTTTGTCATCCATCAGACTCTGGATGTCATCTTTCACCACACAACAGCCCATAGGATTTTGAAGACATTCTGAACAAGAAGCATGATCATGATTGAACAAAGAAGCCTGGCAAAGTTTGACATGTAGCGGTACCAAGGGAGTAACAACGTTGCGGACATCCAGCATGGGATCCTCATGAGGAGCGGGGATCCTTTCAAAAGCTTCAATCATGTTAACAGCAGCGTGGTTTGGGAGTGGATTGTCAAGAACATGAGGGACACTATTCTCAAAGGTCAACCTTCCTTTTTCTATCAGATCTTTCACAATATATTTCAAAGCATAGCAACCTTCAGTATCATGGCCTTGAGCACCCTGATGGAATTCACATGTAAGATCATGCCGGAACCTGGGAGGCAAAGGATTAGGCGGAGGTTTGCCTGGTCTAGTGACACAATGTCCCTTAGCAAGTAAAGTTGGGAGCAGTTCAGCATACCGCATAGGTATTGGTGGAAAAGAAGGTCTGGGTCGGGGACCCTGTTTTTGCTGCTGAGCAGGAGGCTGTTGTTGTACTTGTTGAGCAATGGCATTGACGGGCACTGGTGGTTGACCCGGTGGCAGATGATACTGCTGATAGAATGGCGGGAAGAAAGGATGTTGGGAGTATTGCATGTATTGATAGGGCAAAGGTATTTGAGTAGCAGCTGCAGACGGGTTACCGGATAGCATCCCTACTTCAGATTCTTTCCTCTTATGGTGGCCATTACCGTACTTCTTTGGTGCACTGGTTGAAGATTCACCCTTTTCAAGAACAATAATGCCTTCTCTGACAGCCTCCTCTAGACGAGTTCCCATAGTGACCATGTCGGAGAAGTTGTTTGGAGCAGATATTATCATTCTTTCTTTATACTCCTTCTTCAGAGTCTTCAGGAATGTTTGTGTTAATTCTTCCTCATCAAGTCGAGGAGAGACACGGGCAGCTGCCCCTCTCCATCTCTGGGCATACTCACGGAAGGTTTCATCTGACTTCTGAAACAAGGACTTAAGAGAGTCCCTATTTGGCTTCAGACGAGTGTTGAACTCATAATGGCTTTCAAAAGCAGCAGCAAGTTCTTCAAAAGTATGGATGTTGTCTTTGCTCAAACTAGTGTACCAATCTGCTGCATCATCTGTCAAGCTACTCTGGAAGCAGTGGATCATTAGTGCGTCATTATCTGCGTAGTTTGCCATCTTTCGAACGTACCGGATGACATGGTTGTGTGGACAAGAGGTTCCATTGTATTTGTCAAATTCTGGCTCTTTGAATTTCTTAGGAACCTCAAATCGGGATACCAAGCATAGATCACGAGCTTTGGCAGGAACACCATTGTTTCCCCGGCTTGCCTTGACCTCACGGAGTTCTCCAGCCAACTCCCTCAACTGTCTCTTCATAGCTTCCATTGCGGGATCTTGTCCACGCAGAGTATCGACATCAATCACATGTTGCATAGTGTGGACAATAGGATCGGTAACGACGGTAGTCACCTGAGGTATAGCAGTAGACACAGGAATCTGTCCCTGACCAGCAAAACCAGAGACACCAGCAGCAGTATTAGGAGAATAGTAAGCTGAGAGACCATAAGGACGCCCATTAGGCATAACAAACCGAGCATCAGTAGCCACAGTAGACAGTGGGATAGACGAAATGGTTTCAGTAGTAGCTGGAATAGATGTGGCTGGTTGTTCTTGTGCAGCCATCAGAGCAGACATAGTGTCATGAGCCTTGGCCAAGTCTTCTTTCATAGCAGCCAATTCGGCACGGAGCTGAGCATTTTCTTCTTCAAAGTTAGCCATAATCCTTCTCTTGTGAAATCTTGTTTGGTGAACTCTATCTGGTTGGTAAACCTTGCGAACACGAGCCACTTTTCAGACTGCGGCGGACAAAACCAGGAGGCAATGAGCACGAGAGAAGTTTTTTGTGACCAATGAATGCATATGATGCATGAAATGTGCTAATGCATATGCAAAAAGACTCTTTTTTGTGTTATCGAAGGGTTTTAGACAAACTAAAACTTGTAAACATTACTAAACAACAATTAACATAAACGGGAAACAAACAACCAACATATAGTTTTACAGGAGCCAAGGGATAGACTTTGAAATGTAAAACAACATAAACAACTGGAAATAACAACAGGAAAAAGAAACCCTCAAGCATAGGAAGTGGAAGCATCATCCTCAGACTCAGACT
Source organism: Medicago sativa (assembly GCF_051527215.1). Classification (NCBI taxonomy): domain Eukaryota; kingdom Viridiplantae; phylum Streptophyta; class Magnoliopsida; order Fabales; family Fabaceae; genus Medicago; species Medicago sativa. The sequence goes on from NC_140751.1 coordinate 36,443,988, forward strand.
CATAGCTGCAGTATCGTGCATAGAAGTCACGGGCACTCCTAGCCCTCTTGGAGTCCCTCATAAGCAACCTATCTTTCTCTTCGATCCCTCTCTTAGCCTTAGCTAACTCTTTCTTCAGTGTCATCACCTCATGAGTCTGCTGCTCATCCTTTCCATCCAAAGTCATGATCAAGTTCTCAGCCTCATAGTATCTAGCCCTCCACTGATGCTTCTCCCGACTCTCCATAGCTAGATGCTCCTGATACATCTCCTGGGTAGGTGGGAGTAGAGGCAAAGGCATGGTGGGAACAGATGCAGACACATATCTCATAGAGGGGTAAGGCATACCAATCTCCTCAGCTTGGTTTATCACCCACTGTGTATAGGCCTCATGAGCAACACCGGACCTTACACCCATGTGCTTCACCTCTTTCTTCCGAAGTTTAGACCAAGCTTCTATGAAATCCTCTCTTATGCCTGTGGGAGCATTGGAGTAGTGAAAGAAGTAAGGAGCTGTAGCAAGATTGATGGGCTTATCTTTCATCGGGAAACCAAATTGTCGCAAGGCGAGCTCCGGGTTATAGTTAATTCCACCCCGGGTACCAAGAAGAGGTACATTAAGAAACTTTCCACCGCCAAAGATAATTTCCTTAACTCTAGAAGCGGGAGTGAGCCAAACTACTTCATTAGGAGTGAGAGCCATAATCCTTTGTGAAATAGACCAACTCTCCGGATTGTCGTGGAAAGACTTCGGAAGGTGCGAAATAAACCACCTATAGAGGAGAGGCACACAACAAAGAATGTATCCACGACCCTTGCTGGAACGATCGTGAATAGCATGGTATGTGTCAGCTAGCAAAGTAGGAACCGGATTCTTGGAGTGGAAGATCATAATAGCATTCATGTCCACGAAGTCATCAAGATTTGGAAAGAGAATAAGCCCATAGATGAGAAGTGCAAGAATAGCCTCGAGAGTGTCCTGATAAGTGGTATTGAGGTTGGCTTTCCCAAGAAGATACTCTGAAGTGAACCCTCGGATGCGGGCCTTAGTAACAAGATTCTTGGAGACATCGGTGGTCCTGAGATAGAGATCTTTAGCAATAACCAATGGAGTAGGAGGATTCTCAAGTCCTGCAGAGGGTACCCCCTTAGCAATAGATAGACCCATCAAGGAAGAATAAGCCTCTAGAGTAGGCACCAACTGAAAGTCCGGAAAAGTAAAGCACCGATACTCTTGATCATAAAATTGCACTAGAGTGTGCACAAGCTTCTCATCCACATTAGTCTGGAGAATAGTAAGTAAAGCCCCATAACGGCGTCGGAAACCAGTCGGATCCTCGATCTTGAGTGCCAAATCTCTCAAACTAGCCAAATCTACTTCCTTGAACTTGTAGGACTTAGTCTTCTTCATTCCTACAATGTTTACAAATTCAACTTGTCTAAGCCCTTCGATAACAATGCATGGAAAAAGGTTTATTCATGTATGCATGAATGCATGATTATGTTCAAGTTCGGAGAAAACATGGTGGGTTGAAGTTCAACGTCGAGGAGTCATGGGTGGACACGGTGTCCGGTGAATCTAGGGCTTTAGGATAATAGTAACCGGGTTCTAAAAAGGTTCCCAAGTTGCAACCTCTCCGACGTATATCATGGTGTCACGAGACAACACTCGCTCCAAGATTATCCGCGGAAGGTCTAACTTGAGTGTAGTATCGCGTGACGACTAAAACTCGAGACAACACTCGGTTTAGCCTCCGCACTACATCCTAGAAAAATGGCCATGGATGGGTTTGGTTATCTACGGTTCATAGCGTCATAGAACAATTAGAAGTAAAGTGCCTAAACGCGACAACACGCGCCGACAACATCACCCCCAAAATGCCTCAGCTGTGTGGGATTGATCGCATAATCCAAAACACGAGGCAACCCCCGAAATGAATTGTCGATTATATCCCTCCTAAATCCTAAGTTCACTCAGCCCGGGTGCAGGACTTTTGATATTCTCACCCCACACGTTTGCAAGAAATTAAACATTTATTCACATAGGAAAGCAAGTAAAAATACAAGCGCAAGCGTGGAAATAAAGACTAGGCGTAACTCTCGAATCCCCCCAGCGGAGTCGCCAGCTGTTTTATCTTGGTTTTCGGGTGTCAAACATTGATTACGTTTGAACCTTTTTAACCGGTGATATCTTATTTTTTTTTTGGGAAGGGAAAAAGTAAGCAAAACCCTTGAGAATCGAGGTCCGGGAGTTGTTTTCGCTACGGGAAGGTGTTAGGCACCCATAACGACTATAGTATCCTATAGGAACCGTCTTTAATTTCTACGCGCGCGCTTTATTTTTAAATGCTATTTGAAAATTGATATTTACACCTAAAGGTATTCTAAGTGAAGAATTGGAGGGAGAAGAATATTTGAATTTTTATTTTATTTGAATTGAAGGTATTTTGTTCCTTGCCTACGTACCCGTTTAAGGGATCAAATCCACCGTAGTTCTCTTCCAAAAATGTTTTTTGTTTTTGTTGGTTGATTTTAAGTTTGAAAATTGGATTTTGAAGAATGAGAGAGAGGCTTCAAGGGCATGAGAATTTAAGAAAAGGTGAGGTTTGATTAGTGATTTTGCAAAAGAAGTCAAGTATGATTAAAGTTCATTGAAATTTGGTTAAGAAAATGAAAAAGGAAAATACAATGGGATTTTGATCCCAAGGTTTATTTTGAAAATGGTTTGAGTGAAGTTTGTTCATATTTTTTGGAAAATGATTTTTCTAGGTATAAAGCCTAAACATTCATCTAAACATACAATCCTAAACATACATCTAAACATGCATATCCTAAGCATATATCTAAAGTGATGTGTGTGCATGTGTCGGTGCTTGTGTCGGTGTACATTATTGGAGTCCATTGTCCTTATTACATCATTGGCCTAAATACATTCTATGGTCTTGCAAGAAATTTAAAGGCATAGAAGAAAATATTACAAAATCCCTAAGTGTTACATTCTAACCTTCGCATGGAATTGAAACTTAAAGTGCAAGAAATGAGATGGAGAGGGAGATGAAATGTGGAATGTTTATGAATGAATGAAACATGAAATGAGGTAGTTAGTAGCATAAGGCATAATAAGAATTGGAGATTATAAGCAAGAAAAAAAATACTAGCACTTGTCAAAAAAATTAATGCAATTTCTAACCTAAAAGTAACTAGATTCACCTAAAATCTTACCATAATACCAAGACAAGTACATGACTTATAACCCACAATTTCTTAAAGGTTTTTTTTTCAATCAAGGATGTGAGAGTTATAAGGACACATTCAAGTCAAAATCCATGACATATCTAGGCATCTTTAGCATTTAATTTTCACAAAACTTGCAACACGAGTAATTGACAAACTTCATTCACAAACAGTAAGAAAAGGACCCCAAATTAGGGACAAATATATCACAAAATTGCACATCACACGCTACTATCAATTTGACAAGAAGACATGGCAAGGATTCACAAGAAATTGACCAAAAGGATTAACAAATCACAAATGACATCATATATTGTTTTAAAATTTTTTAATATGTAAAACGATCACAAAAAAATATCAAGAAACATATTAGAAACACATAAGAAATTTTTAGAATTTTATCAAAGAATTTTTGAGTTAACAGTGGTGCAAATAGCAACCTGTAGTGTTAAAATAGCACAAGAATAGGCACAAAACGTAATATCAGCAGGAAAAGGCCCAAGCCCAACGAGAAGATGGACCCTGGACTATCCAAACGTACCAGGGACGTTGGATTGATCCAGGATCCACAAACCCTAGAACAAACGGTCACAAGCATGCAGCACACCATAAGATGAATCAGGCACATGGGAACAGGGCATCTGGATCATCCACTTGGAGAGCCATGGATCCAACGATGGAGATTGAGAGGTGGAATGAACCGAATTGAACCAGACCGGTTCAAGTGCCTATATAAGCACAAAGAGACCGGTCCAGTTCATTTTTCCCTTCCCTCTCTCTCACTACAAAGTTTTAGAGAGAGATGCTCTGCAATCTCTCTTCATCTTCTCCGATTAACACGACGGCGGAGGTGTGGTGGTTCGCCGGCGGCGCCACCACACCTGAACATTTTTCGAAACTTTTTGCACTATCGTGTTCATCTGAGTCCCCTCTTTACGATTCTTAAACTCGTTTTTCAAAATAAGGCATGGATTCGAACAGATCTACGCCTACATCTACGCCTTAGGGTTTCAAAATTTTCTTCTAATCTCTTCGAAACTAAACCCTATCCTGACTTATTTTACATGCTGATGATGAATCTATGTTTTGATTCGAAAAATAAACGGTGAATCTTCATGATTTTTGAAATTAGGGTTTCGTTTCAATTTTTTCGAATCTTTTCGAGTTTCCACTTCAATTCACCGTTTAATTTTTCATTCAGAACCTTCGATGACGATTACGAACTAAACGAGAAGGAATTGTGTACTTACCTGAGTTGATCTGGAGATTTGAACGAAATTCCCCAGAAAACCTTGAATCTTGGATGTGTTCTTGATGCTTCTGGTAAGTTCTTGCACATAAACTGAAAATAAATCAGTTCCCCACCTTCTTCTCCCTCGTTGGTTCACTTCGAACACAATCTCTCTTCTTCTCTCTTTCACCGAATCCTTCGTGATCGCAAGGGGGTTCGTTCTTGCAATTGATGAATGCTTGCTTGAATTGCAAAGGTGAGGGTTCGATGATGATGATTTTCACAGAAAATCACTGAGAACCTTCTGAAAATTCGAACCACTCTTGCTGAATTGAACACATTTTGTTTCGATTTTCTGGTACTTTGAAATGATTTTGTTCGTTAGATGATGAATTTTGATAGAGAACTGGTATGAATTTGAGGAATTTGTGGTGGTGATTGATTCTGTTGTGGTGGTTTGAGTCTGTTACGGTGGTTTTTTGATTCAATTGTGGTGGTTTGAGTTTGTTACGGTGGTGACTTGGGAGAGAGAGAAATTTTGTTAGTTTTCTGTTGATGTGCCACTGAGTGATTGATGATTCTGACACTTATGATGAGTTGGCTTGCATTTATAGGCCAGCTGTGTGGCCTTTGAGCAACTTAGGACCTGCCACGTGCTCTTGGACTTGCTTGGACTGAAACCTGGACTTTTTGCCTTGAGGGACTGATCTGCAATTTCTAAAAACCAAAGGACCAATCTGCAATTGACTTAAAAAACAAAAAAACTTGACTTGGAGGACTAAAATTCAAATTAAAAACTTAGAAAAGAAATAAAAATGAAATAGAGGGACTAAAATGCAATTACTAAGAGTTTGAGGACTAAAAAAGAAAATTAATAAAACTGGATTAAAATTGGTAAATTTGACTAAACGTAAAGTGAAACAATTAAAATTGACAAAACGGACTAAAACGAACCAATGGCTTAAATGAGGTACTTTAAAGTAACCTCTCTCTGCCGAAATTTCGTGTGAAATGACCAAAATGCCCCTGGGGCTAAAACGACTAAAAATGACTCAGATGCAATGTTAAAATGGATTTTTAACAGGGAATTGCAGCAAGAACTTATACAAGCAAAATTAAAGACTCAGAGACACTGTGGGAATCGAACCTAGTACCTGCGGATAAGTACTACTTCAATGCATTCCCACTACCAATTGAGCTAGTAGCATTGAAGTAGTACTTATCCCCAGGTACTAGGTTCGATTCCCACGGGAGGCAAAAACACTACTAGAGGAGGGGGGTAGTGATTAAGCTTGTGAGTAACAGTGCCGGGGTAGTGGGACGGCTGAGTGTGGGACCCACCTGGGCTGTTACATCATCAATTCAGGAGCACTTTGTCTTCAGGAGCACTTCTCTTCAGATGCTTTAAGCTTCCTTTTTGTTGATTCCTTAGCTCACTTTTGTTCATCTAGAACCTATTTAAGATGTCAAATTTTTGTCTATGGTCCTGTACACTTGAACAAATATTAGCTTATCCAATTGACAATTTTTAATACCTTGTTATCATCAAAACTCTCAAAGGTTTATTGTTAAACACATTTTGTTCCAACAATCTCCCCCGTTTTGATGATGACAAACAATAGTATTTAAAATGTGCAATTGTTGTCAGTCTAATTAACAAGTTGACTATAAGGGTTTGAGGTTTGTAAGCTCCCCCTGAGTCTAATAGTACTTTAAGGTGAGTGTTGTAAGCTCCCCTTGAGTTATATCCATGTTAATTAAATTCATCATTAAGAACGAAATAACACTCAAAATATTCTCACATTAATAGACTAAGAGATAAGAAGAAGGTCCTATTAATTTAACTTGATTAAAAATTAAATTGATGGGGCTCAGAGCCTATAAATACTATACATATACTCCCCCTTTTGTCATCAACAAAAAGTGTAAAAACTAAAGACAAAAAGAAAGAGATAGGAAAAAGATAGTGAGAAAAAATTCTATAATCAGAGCATTAAACATATATATATATATATATATATATATATATATATATATATATATATATATATATATCAGAGCAAAATCACAAAATTAGGAGTATATCAGAGCAAGACAATTGAGTTCAGAAGCATAAATATTGATCAGTAGTGCAAAAAAAATGTTCAGAAGCAAAAATTGAAGTCAGAAGCACAATAAGTTTAAGAAGATTGTAAACAAGGAAACTTAAAACAAAAACTAAACAAGCTAAGATATGTGTGCAACTAAGGGTTGGCTTGGTTGGCTTGTTTGTTAAACATTTCCATCATCTGCTTAAGCATCATGTGCCATTTTAATGGTTTGATCAACTAAGGGTTCCTTTGCTATTGTTTAAAGGTAACTTATTTTAATATAAAGATGAGTTTAACTATGCCTTTTTAATGCAGGTGTCAATTACAATGTTAAGACCATTGATATCAAAGACATTAGCAAAGGAATTTTATTGGAAGCTTGCTATAACAATCATAGATTTTAGGACTGTGGTGAACAAGGATGGGCGATGAATATAGGGACATGAATATAGAAGCAAAGGTAATCTGTTTATTATCATCAACTATCATTCTTTTCATTAAATCAAAATAAGAGTGAATATTCATGTAAGCCAACTAACTAAAGCAGTATAAATCTTATTGAAGGATCCATTGCAACCAAGGATGACAATGGTAAAGTTGGATGATAATAACACATTGCATATATGTACTACACTTTTTCATATTGCATTGCAATCAAGGCTGAAGTAAGGTTGCTAATGCTTAATATTTATTAGTACAATCAAAGAATTCTCTATGTAGGTTTTTATTGCAAATGAGACATTTTTATGAAGCGGCTTAAGAAAAAAAAGTTGGGTTAATTATGTTTTTGGTCCCTACAAAATTGCGACCTTAAGTTTAGTCCTTACTTAATTTTAATAGCTTTTTTAATCCCTACAAAAAATTTCTGCACTCAATATTAGTCCTTACTCAATCCAAATTTGTTTAATTTATGCTTAAACTCTTAAGTTTTTCAACAATTTTTTACAGGCGTGTTAAGAACGTTATTAAAAGGTCATCCGAAAAAATATCGCAAAAATTTGATTTCGACGTCCATATTTTTAGTACTTATATCTTAAACTTTTGTCGTTTTAAAAAATTCATATTTAATTTATTTCATGTTAAAAAATTGTAGATTTTAGTAAATGAACCTTTCATAGTGTTCTAAACTTGTATAAAAAGAATCGTTAAAAAATTTAAGAGTTTAAGGATAATTAAACAAAATTTATTTTAGTAGGGACTAAAATTATAAGTAAATTTTTTTTGCAGGGATTAAAAAAGCTATTAAAATTAAGTAAGGACTAAACTTAGAAGGTCGCAATTTTATAGGGACCAAAAACATATTTAACCCAAAAAAGTTTTACATGTTTTAGAAACGGTACGAGTTAATAGTTTGATCATTTCTTCATCTTTTTTTTAAGGAAGTTTGATTCTTTCTTCTTATTTATATAACATGCAGTTTTATTTTCATTCTAATAATAAAAGGGGAAATTACTGTAAAATAGCCTTAATCTTTGCTTTGATACCAGGCAACTATTGGAGTAATAATAATAATGAACTTTTAAAAGTTCCAAGTTGCCGAATACTAAAAGATTGTCATGTTCATCTATATATACCATTGTTCCTTTGTATAAATATGTGTTGAAATACCATTGTTCCTTTGTATAAATACGCTACCTTTCTCTGTATAAATATGTGTTGAATTAACCTCATGGGCTGATGTGCCTTAATCTCTGCACATAGCTCTCATACCAAAACTTAGGGAATGACTCACTATAAAGTCCAAGATCTGCTATCATACCATTGTTGACAGGTTTATGATAATCCACTATTTGATCTTTAGTTCAGCTACATATTCTTCATCGTGATAATCCACTATTTTGTGATATCACAATCACATCAATTAATTCCGGTTTTTTGGTATGTAGCTCACATACAGTTCACAATAATTTCATTTACTTTGACTACTCTATAACAGACTTATATAATTTTGTTTATTATAGGTCCTTGCCTACATTGGGTTTTCTCAGCTCGCATTGGATAGCGGAACAACCGCTTTGAGGATGGTTGATGAATGCGGGAATTTCTGTCAAGCGGACCACTGAAGACATTGATGTGATTAAGCAGTTTATTGTTCTTCATGACATTAAGGTATCAGCTTCATTAAACCATAGATTTATTTATAAGCAATTTATCATGAGATATTAATTTCATTATTTCTTACCTATAGACAAGTAACGAGGAAGAGGATGCAGAGTATAATCAAGGCATGGAAGAGGTAATAACTCTCATTATGATTGGAATTTAAAATTAACTTAGTGTTGTTTCTTCTCCAATTTCAGAGTATGACAATTGATAGGCCAAACCGCAAGTGCACGGTCTATCGAAGTAATAGTAAAAAGAGTATCGTTCCGCTAGGGAGTTATGAATTCAATTAACTTTTAGAGAATGATTAGAAGAGAAGAAAGATTATAAGATAGGGGGTTTTTAAATAAGAGAAAATAACAATAATAAAATAAAAGGAGTCTTGGGATTATTGGTTCATCCTAATGACAAGTCCTTTACAAACAAACCCTTAAACTTATAACCTTACGTTGGTTCTAATTTCTAAAGACAAGTTTCTCTTTAGCCTATCACATCTCCTTTCGGTCTCAGTGAGTGTGTTCCTCCAACAACCACACCTATTTTCATGGGTGATTGCCTTTGGAATCCTTGAAGCTCGAAACTTTATATGTCTCAAGGTTTGCTAGACTATTTTCATGTTTCGCAGTCCTTGACTAGATTCACTTGTTCGAATATCAAAACTTCACTTTCGTTTTATGAATTGATATCTGGAATAATGAATTAACAATTATCAAACCCTCCACTTTCGTTTCCACAGTTTGATAATGGTTAATTCATGTTAAATCGGTGAATCTAGATTAGAAATTAGGGTTACATAGATTAAGGTTTAAGGCTTGGTTTGATCCGGATTACGTCATTAGACTATCCAACAATCCCAAGACAAAGAAGTCTACTCACTAACGTTCATTGTAGACAAAGAAGAGAAGAAGAAGAAGAAGAACGTAAAATAAAAGAACAATAAAATAAAAGTTAACTTTTATTCAAAGAAACAATTGTCACATATTATTTCCAAGAACAAAAGATGAATGTTTATGATGGAGAGATACTCTATTTATAGCTTCACAATTGACTTAAAATCTAAGCAACTACAAGGGCTATTCGGTAAAACTAAAACAGAGTAACTTGGGCTTGAAGAAAAGCAGCAAAAGGGCATCTGGAGGGTGGCACGGCCATGCCACATGTTGGCACGGGCCGTGCCAAGCTTCTGACTTGTGGGAGACATATTTTTGTCTCCGTATCTTCGTATTTTTGTTCCGAATTTGCTCCAGACTCCTTTCTTTTGCTTCAAGACATCTTCCACCATATATTCGTTCCTGAAATATAAAATATGCAATTGTAGTAAAAAGATTCCAAAAGGAAATAAAATTGCAATAAAATAAAATCAAATCTTAAATAAAACTAAACAAAATAATGCATAAAAATAGACTAAATATTGACTCATCAAACTCCCCCACACTTGAATCTTTGCTTGTCCTCAAGCAAAAGGCAATAGATAGAGTAGCAACAAGAAAGATTAAACATGGCACAACAGTTGAATTACTCATGCCTCTCCTAAGGTTTTGTTTCAAGTACACTAATCATGACCTCAAGCATTCCTTGTGAACCTATTCAACCCAACAACAAGTCTTAAGTGAGTGTGTGTGTGTGCAGTCCAACCTTTTTCTTGCTCCTGTATAAGACAGATATTATGAGGAACAGGTTCTATCCCTAATGCTAAAGTAACCGAGAAAAGTCCTTTCTTCATTTCATATAAGAGTGATGGGAATTTAGTTTAAATTAGATTAACAATTTAAGCACAAAGGGGCTGCAGATTGCTTAGGGGCTATCTATCCTCGTAGGATCTTTATGGATGAGTTGTCCTTTCCCCCTAGATTCAAAATCACCCTAAGTAGTGCTGCAAAAATTTTTTTATTCATCTCCGCGTAGGAAGTCTTTTTGGATGAGTTGTCCTTTCCCCCTAGCTTTGATGAATTTATTTTCCTCATTTGAAGGATTTGGAACTTAAGTTCAATTAAGAAGTCACCACCACAATTAGGAAGTTAGGGATTGTCCTTTACCCCACATGTTGGTGCCATTCTCCCGCCCCATTTAACTTTAACAATTTAGAGAGTATAACAATAAAGAACATTGATTATTTCCCACACAAACTTATATTACTTTTACTTTAAAGACTTTTAAGGGTCTAAGTTAACACTAAAGATAGAACGAGTTCCTTAAAATACTTACTCATACATTTACTCAAAGATTGCATCCGGGTGCTTTTCTCATTGGAGAATTTTTCACAATAAAACATGATGTGGATATAGCAAGAACACCAAAAACACAAGAAATTACTTTCATGTACAAGTGTTAGCCTGTAAATTTTAAAGGCTATCATTAAATGCAGTCAAAGGAGAGTTGACCTTATCATCGAAGAATCAAAGAACTGTTCTCAAAGTTTTATCGAAGTTGGACTTGCTGGGAGCACGTGCTTTAGTTCGACAGGCGAAATATATCGAAGGACGGTTATTTCAGATAAGGGCGAGCAACAAATATCTCCAAAAAGGCGCGTTCGAAATTCAAATTAGATGGATAAGTTAGTTTTTCTATGGTTATAGGTTTGAATTCGAATGTAGGTAGTTATTTCTACTTGTATAAATAGTAGTTTTTCATAGGAAAAAAGGGTCACAATTCAATCATACAAAACTTACACTCAAATCATCCGTATGGAATCGAGAAACGAGTCACAAGTTGCAATGTATGAATCTGTGTACCAATTTACATTCAATCAATGCAATTTACATTTTCTCTTTTAAAATGTCTTTACATTTTACTTGTTTCTTTTGAGTAATTCAAAGTTACTTTGCTTAACAAACTTCGATTGAATTCAACTGGGTTGAGTTCGATTGCTTTTATCTTTTCTGTTTATTTATATTTCTCAAGAACATTTACAATTTCCTAGAAACAACAAAAGCACAAATATGCTCCTAAGATTTACTGGTTGATCTTGCAAGTAACAACGTTTAAACCAGCGGTTGTATACCAAAAATCAGTGTAAACAAATTGGCACGCCCAGTGGGACCTTTTTGTGCCTTTGTAAATAGTTAATAGTGAAATTCATCTGATTTATATTGTTGGTTTGTGTTGTGTATGCTCTTAAGGAGTAAAAAACAACGTCCTCCTTCCAATCCAGACGCAGCGGCATCGAACGCCGCTAGTTCCTCAGGAACAACAACAACTAACCCGCCTGCATCGCCTAGTGGTACGCAAGCAATCCCAACAAGTACCATGGCACCTGTATTAGAGCCAGTCAAATCGACTATGGCCGCGCAAACGAGTCAAGCCATTCCAGTTGTCACATCGGCCGCAAGAACCACTCAGCGGGCTCCAACATTTACTTTGGCCGCTCAGACGTCGCAGGCCAACCCTAGTACGTCGAACCAAGGGTTCTTTAATACTGGCACAAGTCGTCAATTTATGCAGTATGGCATGCCAAGTTCTTTGATGCAAGGCCTACATACGAATCCATCCTTGTATTCTGAAAGTTTGAGCGTACCGATGCCTCAACCGTTCGCTCCTGGGGTGAGCGTTCCATTTACAACGCCCCAGCTATCTTTAACCAATGCATCCATGATGGCCTTAAGGCAGCAGATGGATGAAGCCAATCATGAAATGGCTAATCTGGTGACACAACAAATGGGTGGAGTGATCAATCCTTTGATTCGAGACACGAATAATAGTTACCAGGCATTGTCTGCCCAGATGGAGCGGATAGCCGATTTCTTTGGCGCTCCTGCTGCACACAGGCCTGTAAATCGAAATCCGAACGTTGGATCGGTAGAAAACCCTGCAGTTAGTCAGAATAATCAAGTGCCTGAAACCCAAACCCGACCACCAAGGTTACAACAACCGGTTCAAGAAGAACCAGAAAGGGTACCAATAGTGGTCAATAGGCACCAGGATGCAGACCAAGTAGTCATGCAAGCCCGTCGAAACAATTATGAGGGCCATAATAACATAGCGAATGTTGTCGAAACTTTGTTAGCCCAAAATGGCTTTAATGTGGGTTTACATAGGCCAAACTTCGTGTCAGCATTGTCTGAATATGTTTTAGAGACTGACTTACCAAGGAATTGGAAGGTCCCCAAATTCACTAAGTTTGCTGGGGAAACCAATGAGTCAACAGTCGAACATATTTCTCGATATCTGATGGAGGCGGGTGAGATGGCAAACAATGAGAACTTGAAATTAAAATATTTCCCAAGTTCTTTGACGAAAAATGCTTTTACTTGGTTCACTACGTTGCCTTCTCATTCCATTTATAGTTGGAATTAATTAGAAAAGGCCTTTCATGAACAATTTTACATGGGATAGTCTAAAATCAGTTTGAAAGAATTGGCCAGCGTTCGTCGGAAGATGCATGAATCAATCGATGATTATTTGAATAGATTCCGTCTTCTCAAGGCCAGATGTTTTACTTCAGAACCCGAACATGAATTGGTCGAAATGGCCGCTGGTGGTCTCGATTATTCTGTTCGAAAGAAATTGGATACCCATATCTTAGATACATGGCGCAATTAGCGGATAGAGTTCGACAGGTCGAAAGACTTAAGGCTGAAAAAGCCTGAACGAACAGATTCCCTAAAAAGGAAAAAGTGGCCTATGTAGATGCAGGGGATAGTGATCCCGAATTTGATTAGGGATCAGATACTGTCGAAGAAAACGAGATTAACCTGGCAGAAATAAAAGATGGGCCACCTTATACATGTAAATTGTTAAGGCCATCGAATCGAAAGAATCCAGAAGATCCCAAAAATGACAAATACCTGCCTAAAACATATACTTTTGATGTTTCTAAATGTGAAGAGATTTTTGATCTCTTAGTTGCAGATGGTATAATTTTAGTGCCAAAAAATATGAAACTTCCTCCTTTGGAACAAAGGAAGGAGCGGGGTTTTTGTAAATTTCATGGTTTTCTAGGCCATAACTTATCTCGTTGTACTCGTTTCAGGGACTCGGTGCAAAAAGCTCTCGACGAGGGAAGGCTGAAATTTGGAGATAAAACCAAACAGCCAATGCAAATAGATGCAGATCCTATGAAGAAAGCAGACTCAATGTACGCTGATGTGGTCGCCATAAACATGGTGGATGTCTCAGAAGAGTTTGGCACTGAATCTTTTTCCTTGAACCCAGTTTCGGATGAAAGTCCAAAAACTGGAAAGGAGATGGTTGCTGAAGACCATCGATCGAAAGATGCAATGGTTACTGAAGACCAGTTTGCTGAAAAAATGAAAGTGGCATATCCTAAGGCTGAGGAAGATATGATTGATTTCCTCAACAGGTGCAAAATTTCCAACGCACACGCCATGCTTTGCCCAAGATGCAGTGCAGTTTTCGATAAAGAAGCTGCAAAATCCGTTGAAGGATTTCGACCCCAAACCAAACGAAAAGGGGGTTGGGTTGACAACCGGTAAAAATTTGGTTTCAATAAACGAGGGGTCCCCTATAAAATAAACCCTTTAGAGAAAAATCCAAGCAAAAGTCACAGAAGGACTTTCACTCCTTCTGCAAAGGCTCCTACAGATACTTGGGTCTTTTCTGGAGGCAAAAAATCTGGTTACTCCGCTCCACCAACAAAATGGGTGAAAAGAGTGGCCTCAACGTCTCATCAACAAGAGACATCGAATTCCAATAAGTATGCCTACAACAATAATTATAAAGGTAAGAACCCCATGACAAAAACACAATGGCGAAGCTATCAACGCCAGAAAAAGGCAAGCGCTTCGAAATGCGTTACTAATGTTGAGAAAAAAGAGGAAAAACAGGAAACTGTTTTCGAGATGGTCAAAAGACCAGCTACAGAAAGAATATTTCCCCCTTTATCAACTTTGAAAGAAGTCCTTCCAAAGGAGGATGAGGAAATGACTTCAAATTTCTCTGAATCCGACCCAAGTATCGATATAGTATGTAATGTCGTGTCAGTGCTACCAGTTGAATATGATGTACCTTCTTAGGTAAATGAAGTGGAAAGTGATTTCACTGAAGAAATGGCTATTCACAAACCACTGTGCTATTATGTTATGAACAATGGTTGTGTTGAGGATCAACATGTAGTGTTCGAAAGGCCTGATATCTCGATGATGCATCACCTTAAACCTTTATTTATCCAAGCCAAAGTAAATGGTGTGGGAGTGAATAAAGTATTGGTGGATGGAGGTGCTACGGTGAACTTGATACCCCAATCCTTTTTAGGGAAAATTGGTCTTGTTGATTTTGATTTAAAACCACATAACATAGTTCTCACTAATTATGAAGGAACAACTGGAAATTCCCTTGGGGCTGTCGAAGTTGATTTGATAGTTGGAAGTGTGAAAAGAACAACTACATTTATGGTAGTCCCGTCTAAGGCTAACTTCAATGTGTTGTTAGGAAGGGAATGGATCCATGGTGTGGGGGCAGTACCTTCTACTGTACATCAAAGAATTGCTATCTGGAGGGAAGATGGTTTGGTAGAAAATGTCGAAGCTGATCAAAGTTATTTTTTGGCTGAAGTGAATACCATCACCAAGAAGAATTTCGACAAACAGCTTGCCAATATTTCTCCAGTCCTTTCTTTGGGTCCGAAATATGTGGTGTCAGAAGATGAAATGTACACCATGAAACTGCACCCTGATGGTTTTGTATGGGAAAGAGAACTCGTTGATCATGATTACATAATGGTGGATCATAAGGAAGTTCCCCTAGAGGAAGAAAACTTGCTCAGAACAAGAGCCTTAGCATACAAGAAGGTCATTGATGACCTCACTCCAGGGTCGATAGAGTATGCTATCTCACCAACTGGGTGGGACATTGCAAAATGATTTATGGTTAGACCCAATTTTTGGGATAAAATTACGGCCTATGTGGCCGAAACTCGATTAAATACGGCTAAAGAAGCCGAAATCTTGCAGGAAAAAGTGATCGAAACACCAATGGAAGATGCTACTGATGATCTTCTTGATGATCAAAAACTGGATTGTATTTATGACGATGAACCTTTGGGTTTCGAAGAAGATCCTATGAGTTCTACCATTAAAATGAAGGCGCAAGATCCTCTCGAAGAAGTAGATTTGGGAGATGGCTCAGTCAAAAGGCCAACTTATGTGAGCACCAAGATTCCCAAAGAGTTCAAGGATCGAAAGTGGAACTTCTAAAAGAATATAAAGATTGTTTTGCTTGGGATTACAATGAAATGCCTGGTTTAGATCGAAGAGTGGTAGAGCTAAAGTTGCCAATTCGACTAGATAAAAAACCAGTAAAGCAAATTCCTAGGAGGTTCGTGCCACAAATCTTACCAAAGATTAAAGAAGAGATCGAAAGACTCTTGAAATGCGGTTTCATCAGACCGGCCAGGTATGTAGATTGGCTAGCAAATGTAGTGCCTGTTAAAAAGAAAAATGGGACGATAAGAGTCTGCATTGACTTTAGAGATTTAAATCTCGCTACTCCCAAAGATGAGTATCCCATGCATGTAGCAGAAATGCTAGTAGATTCGGCAGTAGGATTCGAATATCAAAGTATGCTTGATGGTTATTCAGGCTACAATCAAATTTTTATTGCTGAAGAGGATATTTCTGAAACAGCGTTTCGATGCCCAGGGGCATTAGGCTGTTATGAATGGATAGTAATGCCATTCGGCCTAAAAAATGCTTGTGCTACATATCAAAGAGCAATGAATTCAATGTTTCATGACTTCATAGAAGACTTTATGCAAGTTTACATCGATGATATAGTAGTCAAATCCTCATCAGAGGATAGACATTTAGAACACCGGCGCCAGTCATTCGAAAGGATGCGGCAGTATGGATTAAAAATGAATCCGTTAAAATGTGCATTTGGTGTTTGTGCAGGTGATTTTTTAGGTTTTGTTGTCCACAAAAAGGGGATTGAAATCAATCAAAATAAAACCAAGGCAATAATGGAGACTAAAGCCCCTTCGACCAAGAAAGAGTTACAATCTTTGTTGGGAAAAATCAACTTTCTTAGAAGGCTCATATCAGACCTAAGTGGTAGAACACAAGCATTTACATCACTGCTTCGCCTGAAGAAGGAAGATGTGTTCAAATTGGAATCAAAGCACCAGAAGGCTTTTGATGAGATCAAGTCTTATTTGACGAACCCTCTTGTTTTGTCGCCTCTTTTGGAAGATAAAAAGATGAAATTGTATATAGCAACTTCTAAAACTACTATAGGTAGTATGTTATCACAAGAGGATGAAAATGGCGTAGAAAGAGCCATTTATTATCTTAGTAAGGTTTTGAATGATGCTGAAACAAGATATCACCTAAGTGAAAAATTATGTCTTTGTTTGTATTTCTCTGTTTTATCTTGGTTTTTCGGGTGTCAAACATTGATTAAGTTTGAACCTTTTTAACATTTGATATCTCATTTTTTCTTGGGAAGGGAAAAATAAGAAAAAAAAAACCCTTGAGAATCGAGGTCCGGGAGTTGTTTTCGTTACGGGAAGGTGTTAGGCACCCATAACGACTATAGTATCCTATAGGAACCGTCTTTACTTTCTACGCGTGCGCTTTTTAAAAGCTATTTGAAAGTGTTATTTACACCTAAGAGTTTGCTAGGTTAAGAATTAGAGGGAGAAGAATGTGTTTGAATTTTTGTTTTATTGGAATTGGAGAAGTTTTGACTTCTGGCCTACATACCCTTTTAAGGGATCAAAATCCATGTAGTTCTCTTCCAAAAAAAAATGTTTTTGTTTTTGTTGGTTGGTTTTAATTTTGAAAATAGAATTTTGAAGAATAAGAGAGAGAGGCCTCAAGGGCATAAGATTTGGAAAATGTGAGGTGGAATTAGTTATTTTGCAAAAAAGTCTATGTATGATTAAAATTCATTAAGGTTTTTGTTTAAGAAAATAAAGGGAAAATTCAATGGGATTTTGATGCCAAGGTTTCTTTGAAAAATTATTTGAGTGAAGTTGTTCATGTTTTTGGAAAAAGAGAATTTTCTAAGTATCGTGATTCCTAAGCATACATCTAAAGCATACATTCCCTAAACATACATCTAAAGTATCCATGTGATGTGTGTGCATGCGTCGGTGCTTGTGTCGGTGTACATCATTAGAGTCCATTGTCCTTTACATAGGCCCTAGTTTACATGTTATGGTCTTGCAAGAAATTAAAATTGCATGAAGTGAAATACACCACCCTAGGTTTTACATTCGAATTTTTGCATGAATTTAAGTGGCAGGAAGTGAAATGGAGATGGGATGCTTATGAGATGTATGAAACATGAAGTAGAGGGTTAGTAGCATAAGGCAAAGAGTGGTAGAAAATATAAGCAAAAGAAATACTAGACACAATTGCAATATTAACAAGCAAGAAGCAAAAAACTTAATCAAAAAGGTAGTAAAATATGCCTAATGTGCATCATAATGTCAAAGCAAGATCATGTCCCATAATCCTCATGTTATGAAAAGTTTTTCAAAAGGTTTATTTCAGCCACAACATGAAAATTACAAAGCAATGTCAAGCTCTAAAAATTATGACTCATTATAAGCCTATTTTACAATTTACTCACATACTAAAGTATTCACATAACTTGTAAAACAAGCAACTCACAAATCAATTCAAAACCAGTGGAGATTAGCACCAAACCAGGGATATATACATTGTAAATTCATGTATCAAGCATCAATATATCATGGCAAAATTTTAGTATCAAGAACATGCAAAAATTTCACAAAAAAAATTAACAAAAAGTAACACAAAATCACAAGAAAACTCCACATATATTTTTATCAATTTTTGACATGCCAAAATATCATAAGAAGACAAGTTTCCAGTATCAAAAATGATTGCAAGAAAGTCCACAAGATTCTTAGAAATTTTTAACAAGATTTTTGACAAAAATGAAAAAAGAATTGTATTAACAAGGAACAAAATATTTCCTCCTATCTATGATCAATGCTTAACATGTAAAGACATCAAGATTCATCAAAAATATCAAGAAAATCATTGAACAATTTTTTAGGAATTTTTTTAAAGGTTTTTGGTAAAACAGAGGTGCAAAAATCAAGAAGCAGTGTGGGAATATCACAAATATAGCAAGAAACGAAATCCAGGACAACAGAAGTCCAGGCCCAAGATCCTGGATGGATCTGGACTATCCAAACGCATCAGGAGCGTTGGATTGGTCCAGTTCCTCCTAACCCTAGATCCAACGGTGATGACGCAACCTAGAGGCTTATATAAGCCTCTCCTCAACGTTTTCTTCACTTTCCTCTCTTCTTTCTCTCTCTAACTTCTCTCCTAGTGAGAGAAGCTCTGCAACTCTCTCTTCTCCGATCATCTTTCACCGCCGGTTTCTGGAATGAAACGGCTGGAGAAGATGAAGATTCATCGGAATCTTCATCGTCACCGCCGTGAATTCCAGATTCCGGCAAGACCTAAACAACTTCGATCTACATGGATCTAAACCCTAACTTACTCTATTTTTCACACTGATTATGAATATGAACATAGTTTTGCAAGATAAACGGTGAAACGTTGTAGATCTACGTTTGAAGTTACGGTTTCAAATCTTTTTCAATCTTTTCAAAGTTTTTCGAAGGAAAAGGCTTCTAAGTTACCAATCTACTTTGATTCACCGTTTACTTGTGTTAATAGACCTTCGACGAGCTTTTTGCAATGAAAACAAGAAGGTTTTGTGAAGTTACCTGGTTTTAATCGAAGATTCGAACGAGAAGATGAAGGAAAATCTTTGTGAATCTTCTCTGAGCCTCTGGTAAGTTTGAAACGAAAATAAATCGGTGTTCTTCTCTTCTTCTTCTTCACTAGTTCAATTTTTCTTCGATCTTTCTTCTTCTCACTTCTCTCAACTGTGATCGTACAAATTCGTCGAATTTGTGCTTGAATTGCAGTTATCTCAGTTCGATGATGAAGATTCACCTTCGAATCTCTGAGAACTGCGATGAATTCACTTAATTTTGCTTCAATTTCTTGTTCTGGAAATTTAGGGTTTGATGAATGCTCTTGGTGTTCTTGATGAATCAGGAAAAACGGTTATGATTTTGATTCTGAGGAGAAGAGAGAGAATTGGGAATTATGTTTGTATGATGTGGCGTGTTGTGAATGGAATTGTTGGCACTGTGCATTGATGATATGGCCCTTATATAGGCTGCCATGTGGACCTGTGACCCAATGAACTTGTGACACCTGTACTGGACTGTAACTAACTCGGTCTTGGGTTGTTTTGGGACCTAGGGACCTTCCTGCAATTATTGAAAATACAAGGACCAAAATGCAATAATAGAGAAAGGACTTAAAAACAAAATTACAAACATTTGAGGACTAAAATGTAAAACTGTCAAAGGACTAAAATGCAAATTTTAGAGACTCAGTGGACTGAAATAAAAAAGGACTAAAATGTAAATAATAAGACTTTAAGGACTAAAATGCAATTAAAATAAAATTGGGCAAAAAATGTAAATTGAAAACAACGTAAAGTGAAACCAATAAAAAACACAAAAAAGGACTAAAATGAACCAACTACACAAATGAGGTACTTCAAAGTAACCTCTCTCTGTCAAAATTTCATGTGAAATGACCAAAATGCCCCTAGGGACTAAACTGACTCTAAATGACTCAAATGCAATTTTTGAAATGGATTTTAACATGGAATTGAAACAAAAACTTATACAACAAATTGAAAGGACTCAGAGACAATTTTCAGGGACTAAAATGAGTTTGAACACAGGAAATGACTAAAATGCCCTTTTTATGAATTTCAAATAACATTGAAATAAAATGCGGAGAACATGCAATTGATCAGAGACAATTTCAAATAACTTGATATGCAAGAAAAACATTTTGGATGGCCTTAAATGCAAGATTCGAAGATAAAGCAGAAATTCGAAGATAAAGTTGAGTAAAATATACAGTTGAAAAGATTTTTAAAGCAAAATTCGAAGATAAAGCAGAGTAAAATATCAGTGTAAATAATAACAAATTGGCAATCTTTTAATAGTAAGAGGTACATATCAGAGATGAAGGACATTTTGAACAAGTATTTTTAGGTCCAAAATTAGGGTATAACAGCTGCCCCTATTTAAGTTTCTTTGTCCGGAGGGTCAAGAGACGAAGTCCTTGATTTGACGGGACGAAGATACTTAAATATTAACATTTGCACTGTTTTTGGACATAAAAATACGCTCTCACATTTTCAAAAACATGAATGCCATGCAGCATTTTGATTATGAATGCAAGACCAACAACTGGAGTCTACAGAGCATGTCATATCACTGGGGATCTAGGTAGACATTGACAAGGTAGACAAACCAGGGGACAACAGGTAGGTACAAGCTGTTCTTTGGATCAAACTTGTCACTTGACCGAGTAATACAAACAAAAGGTGGGTACAAGCTGTTCTTTGGATCGAACTTGCTACTTGACCGGGGACAGAAGCACAAGACAGGTACAAGCTGTTCTTTGGATCGAACTTGTCACTTGACCAGAAACATAGACATATAGGCAGATACAAGCTGTTCTTTGGATCGAACTTGCTGCTTGATCAATATCACAACATGCAGGCATGTACAAACTGTTCTTTGGATCGAACTTGCGGTTTGACCGATAACAAAACATAAGCAGGGTACAAACTGTTCTTTGGATCAAACTTGTCATTTGACCGGAAACACAGGCATATAAGCAGGTACAAGCTGTTCTTTGGACGAAGTAGCCACTTGACCAATAACAAAACATATAGCAAGGTACATGGGGAGCTTGATTTAGCAAGATACAAACTGCGAGTAAATTGACATTGACTTGATTTGAAGATTGACATGACCGTTATCGTTGACCCAGAAGGAACTTTCACAGGGATTTTAACACAGACATCAAGTTTGCAGATAGAAACATGGCCAAGTAACGTTGGCTCACAGAAATTTCACAGGAGTTTTCACAGACATAAACAGAGACTTTAACGGAGACAATAACAGAGACATTAACAGAGACATTGAATTGAAAATTGAGATTGAAAGAAACATAGGTATTGAATTGAATTGAAAGTTGAGCTAGAAAATGCAACATTTATGTATGGTATAACGATTTTACAAATGCATGAGCACATAGAATGCGTGATTATGCATGTATGAATGCTTGGAAATGCATGATTGGTTTACAATTTGGCAGAGAAGTTTCACAGAGACAGACAAAACATTGGAAGATTGGGCACGTGGTGGCTCGTGCTATAACATATACACACAGGAATCTTCTTTGGAGAGACCGTCGTTCGAGAGACGTATCGAAACCATGGCTGAGGGCAATATATCACTTCACATACACAAACCTTGCAGAAGAGGGAACCTTGGAAGATTCCTTGCTACAGGTCGTCATTGCTAGGCGTGTCAATGCTTTTATATCATTTTTCATTCTTTCATTCTTCCATTTTTCATTTTTCAATCCCATTTTTGCCTGAACCGCCCTTTCGGGTTTTCGATTCACCGGGAATAAATTCTTTTCATTGCCCCATTTTTTCCTGAATTGCCTTCATAGGTTGTCAATCAGCGGGGTGCTCATTTTTGCCTAAGCCGCCCTTTCGGGTTTTCGACTTAGCGAGCTTTTCATTTTCATTTTTCATTTTTCATTTCCATTCTGTTTTTTCATTCTTGCCATTGACCACAGATCATCCTGGGGGACAACCTGCTTGTAACATATATTGAAATAGACATTGACACCCATTTATTCATGCATGTTTCACTGGAATGTACCCTATTGCTCAGGTCTGCTTTCAAAATAGACAGAAAAAGGATTTTTCAATTTTCAAAGATGTTTGTTTCAGACATTGACATTATCAAATAGAAAGAAAATATTTTGTACATAGCATTGAAAATAGGAAGAAAATAGAGTTTCAAACAAAAGTACAGGGCTCAAATTGATGTAGAAGAGTGAAGGTCAGCCAAAGACATAACCCCACGGATTTACAAAGCTTGGAAAATGGTAATTTTATTGGTTGGTGGTACATTGAACACGATGACCGCTACATTTCATAGAAATTTTGAATTCACAAGTACAGAAGCTTCTGATGAAGACGATCATTGACGGCTGCAGATGCCCCAAGGGGTGATGGTGATTTTCCAGATATAGTTACTTGTCTTTCATTATCAATCTCATTTTTGCATGAACCGCCCTTTCGGGTTTTCGGCTCATCGAGACGCTCATTTTTGCCTGAGTTGCGTACAATCTCAGCGAGCTTTTTTCATATTCATCATTTTTGTCCCTATCTTTTGCCTGGATCGCCCTTTCGGGTTTTCGATCCACCGGGAAGCGCATTTTTGCCTAGGCCGCCCTTTCGGGTTTTCGACCTACCACGCTGTTCTTTTCATATTTTTAGACAAAGTATTTCTTGACTATATCGGCATTTACAGGATTCGGAAGTTCAACACCATCCATGTGCGTAAGAATTAAAGCACCACCAGAGAAAGCCTTCTTGACAACATAAGGACCTTCATAGTTAGGTGTCCACTTGCCCCTTGGGTCGGGTTACTGACTTATCCTTCTTTTCAATACAAGTTCGCCTTCCTTGAATTCACGAGGTCGGACTTTCTTGTCAAAAGCATTCTTCATTCGCACTTGATACAACTGTCCATGAGCTATAGCATCCTTGCGTTTCTCCTCAATCAAATTCAGCTGATCATACCGACTTTGACACCATTCAGCCTCAGTTAATTTTGCTTCCATGATCACTCGAAGAGACGAAATCTCCACTTCCAGAGGGAGAACTGCATCCATACCATATACCAGAGAAAAAGGTGTTGCCCCGGTTGAACTGCGCACCGTAGTACGGTAACCATGCAAGGCAAAAGGTAGCATCTCATGCCAGTCTTTGTAAGTAGTGACCATCTTCAGAACAATCTTCTTGATGTTCTTGTTAGCGGCCTCAACTGCACCATTCATCTGAGGTCTATAAGGAGAAGAGTTGTGATGTTCAATCTTGAATTCTTCACATAAAGCTTGCATCATGTTGTTGTTCAGATTGGAACCATTGTCATTAATGATCTTGTTGGGAACACCATATCGACAGATGATGTTATTCTTGATAAATTTCACTACCACTTGCTTGGTCACATTAGCATAAGAAGCGGCTTCAACCCATTTGGTGAAGTAGTCAATTGCCACTAAAATGAAACGATGACCATTGGAAGCTTTTGGTTCAATTCTTCCGATCATGTCGATGCCCCACATAGAGAAAGGCCATGGGGAAGAGATAACATTGAGGGCATGTGGAGGCACATGTATCTTGCCAGCATAAATTTGACATTTGTGACATCTCTTGGCATGTCTGTAGCAGTCACGCTCAACAGTCATCCAGTAATAACCGACTCTTAACAGTTTTCTTGACATAGTGTGACCTGTAGAATGGGTTCCGAAGGTACCGTCATGTACATCATGCATCAATTTCTCAGCTTCTTGTTCATCAACACATCTCAACAAGACCATGTCATAGTTCCTCTTGTATAGGATTTCTCCGTCCAGAAGGAATCTACTAGCCCATCTCCTCAGGGTCTTTTTATCTCTATTGGAAGCACCATGTGGATATTCATGATTCTGCAAGAATTGTTTGATGTTGTAATACCAAGGTTTTCTATTATTCATATCTTCACCAGCCTGATCTGGCATATTTTCAATAGTAAACACGTGAGCGGGTCTATCAAGACGCTGCACCTTGATTATGGGCACGTCATTCCAGTGATTCACACGAAACATGGAAGACAAAGTAGCAAGAGCATCAGCCATCTAGTTTTCATCCCAAGGGATATGGTGCAGCTCAACTTTTGTAAAGTATGTCAACAGACGTCTTGCATAGTCACGGTAAGGAATCAGCTTCTCATGATGAGTCTCCCATTCACCTTTTATCTGATTAATAACAAGTGCAGAATCTCCATAGATGTCAAGGAGCTTAATTCTCATATCAATGGATTCTTCAATGCCCAGGATGCATGCTTCATATTCAGCCATGTTGTTCGTGCATTCAAAAGTTATTCGTGCAGTGAAAGGAATGTGGTGCCCTTGCGGAGTTACAATAATGGCCCCAATCCCTTTACCATAAGCATTGACAGCACCGTCAAAGACTAATCCCCACTTGCTATTGGGATCCGGCCCTTCATTGATCAGTGGTTCTTCACAATCTTTTGCTTTCAGGTACATAATCACTTCATCAGGGAAATCAAACTTAATCGGCTGATAATCATCAAGAGGTTGACAAGAAAGATGCTCAGCAAGGATACTTCCTTTGATTGTTTTTTGAGCTTTATACATAATATCATATTCAAATAACAACATCTGCCAACGTGCAATCTTTCCAGTAACAGCAGGCTTTTCAAAGATGTACTTGATTGGATCCATTCGGGATATCAACCAAGTTGTATGATTCACCATATAATGACGCAGGCGCTTGGCAGCCCAAGCTAAAGCACAACAAGTCTTTTCAAGCATTGTATACCGAGTCTCATAGTCGGTGAATTTCTTGCTCAGATAGTAGATAGCATGTTCTTTCTTTCCAGTCTCGTCTTGTTGACCGAGAACACAACCCACGGACTCATCTAACACTGATAGGTACATAATCAAAGGCCTTCCTTCCACTGGCGGGACAAGGATAGGTGGTTCCAACAAGTATTCTTTAATGCTATCAAAAGCTTCCTGGCATTCATCATTCCATACAACAGGCTGATTCTTTCTGAGCAATTTGAAAATTGGTCCACAGGTAGTGGTCATGTGAGATATAATTCTTGAAATGTAATTCAGGCGCCCGAGGAAGCCTCTGACTTGCTTTTCAGTTTGGGGGGCCGGCATCTGTCTGATAGCTCGGACTTTGTCGGGATCGACTTCAATGCCTCTTTGACTGACAATGAAGCCTAGCAATTTTCCAGATCTTACACCAAATGTGCATTTGTTGGGGTTTAACCACAGCTTGTACTTCCTCAATCTTTCAAACATCTTTTTCAGATACACAACATGCTGCTCTTCATCACTTGATTTCACAATCATGTCATCAACATATACTTCAATCTCTTTGTGAATCATATCATGGAACAATGTAGTCATACCTCTTTGATACGTTGCACCAGCATTTATCAAACCGAACGACATCACTTTATAACAGAATGCTCCCCATGGAGTGATGAAAGACGTCTTTTCTCTATCTTCAGGTGACATTCGTATCTGGTTATAGCCAGAAAAATCATCCATAAAAGAGAACACTTTGGATTGAGCAGTACTGTCAACGAGCACATCAATATGGGGCAATGGGAAGTTATCTTTTGGACTGGCTTTATTCAAATCTCTGTAATCAACACACATTCGTACTTTCCCATCTTTCTTTGGCACTGGTACAATATTGGCAATCCACTCAGGATATTCAGCTATCATGAGGAAACCCGCGTCAATTTGCTTTTGCACCTCAGCCTTGATCTTAAGAGCCATGTCTGGATGAGACCTTCTCAATTTCTGTTTGACGGGAGGGCATTCAGGTTTCGTCGGTATACGATGCTCCACAATCTTGGGATCTAGACCCGACATATCTTCATAGGACCATGCAAAGACATCTAGATAATCATGGAGAAGTTGAGTAATCTTCTTTTTCACTTCTGGCTCAAGTGCAGCACCAATTTTGATCTCTCGCTTGTTCTCTTCAGTACCCAGATTAATAAGCTCAATCTCTTCCTGGTGGGGCTGAATGGCTCTTCTTTCTTGCTCAAGCAGTCGAGTGATCTCATACGGTATCTCTTCATCATCCTCCTCATCTTCGGCTTCATATATAGGGAATTCAAAATTTAGAGGAACCGTAGGGTCACTGTGTTCAAAGGGTTTATTATGGTTCAATCTGCATAATATGATTGGGATGATTTTAGAAAAATGTTTTTCATGCAGATTTTTGAAATTAATAAGAAAATACAGATGTTTTGGTTTTTTTTCTGGCATTACCATTATTTCCAAGAAAAAAGGCACTAAAAAGTAAAAAAAACAAAGAGTCGCGGAAAAGACGACAACTTTTATTGATAACGGCAATGCCGAAACAAACATGCCCTTACAAAGACATCACTTTCGCCTTGGGCAGAGCGAAAGGATTGTTATTTTGAAAACAAAGAAAAGCATGAGCAATAAGACACATTACATGGAAGCATGCATGACTAAAGGAACATCGATGGCCTCCCAATTTCTCACGGTGCCTCCTGGTACGACAAACGTAGGCACATAACTACTTTCAGCAGCATCCTCAACAATAGCATTGATAAACCCAGCACTATAGAAAGTTCCTGTTGAAACGCCCGAGGTCGTGGAGAAGCCAAGGCCCTCTCTGCGCTTAATCTCCAAAACCTGTATCACTTTGCCCCAGCCAGCAGCTTGCCCTTCTTGAACAACTTTCTGGGCGTCCTTCAAGGAAGCCATAGTAGCATTACCTCTTCGGGGTTCCGCACCTTCAACAGTCAACCCTTGAAATGACGTCCCTTCAGCGGACCCTGCTTCAACACAAGAGAAAGATGACACTTGGCTAACCAGATACGCTTCTTCACCATGTACAGTGACAAGCTTACCATTAATCATAAACTTGAGCTTTTGATGCAGAGTGGAAGTTACTGCCCCAGCATCGTGAATCCACGGTCTTCCAAGGAGGCAGCTATAAGAAGCATTGATGTCCATGACCTGGAAAGTGATCTGGAATGTCTCAGGACCAATGGTAATTGGCAGATCTACTTCTCCAAGAACATCTTTACGAGATCCGTCAAAAGCCTTAACCAAATAACTACTTTCCCTTAGAGAAATTCCATGATGACTCAGCTGTCTCAGTGTAGACTCCGACATTACATTTAAGGACGATCCAGTGTCCACCAACACATTGGATATCATGTCAGACTTACAGTGCACTGAGATATGCAAAGCTAAGTTGTGGTATTTCCCTGCTTCGGGGAGTTCATCGTCACCAAACCCCAAGTTATTACAAGCAGTAATGTTACCCACTATTCCATTGAACTGATCCACGGAGACTTCATGATCAACATAGGCCTGTTCCAGCACTTTCATCAGCACTTTCCTGTGAGCTTCCGAGCTCAGGAGCAAAGACAAGATGGATATTTTTGACGAAGCTTGCAGCAGCTGGTCTACAATCTTATAATTGCTCTTTTTAATAAGCCTCAAAATTTCGTCCAGATTAGACTCTTCAATAGACTGGCCCGATGGACTGGCATTCTTGTCAACAGGAGGTGCAACTGGTGGAGTTACTGTGGCAGCAGGTGTAACAACCTTCTTTTGGAACAAGGGTGGACGGACCCTTACACTTCTCAGAGTTGTAGTTTCTTCAGCAATGTTACCAACCGCAGTTGGGGATACCAAAGGCACTTTTACCCCATTCTCAATCATAGTGGCATCATACTTATAAGGGATTGCCTTAGTGGAGGCATAAGATACCGGGCCAGGTAGCCTGATCACCAAAGGTTCAACATTCCTTGTCTGAGGCACACTCCCAACAGGAGAATCATGAAATACTGGCACAATCATACAAACGTCACTAGCAACCAAATGCTTGTTGTCCATTAGACTCTGTATATCACTTTGTACGGTACAACAACCCATAGGATTCTGAAGACACTCTGAACAGGAAGCATGATCGTGGTTAAACAAGGAAGCTTGGCAAAGCTTGACATGTAGTGGCACCAGAGGAGTAGCAACATTACGGACATCTAAAGCGGGGACTTCTCAAAAAGCCCGAGATGTTTCAACTTTATCAAAAGCCTTAATCATGTTAACAGCTGCATGATCTGGAAGCGGGTTGTCAAGAACGTGTGGAACACTATTTTCAAAAGTCAATCGTCCTCTGTCTATTAGATCCTTTACAACGTACTTCAAAGCATAGTACCCTTCAACATCGTGGCCCTGAGCACCCTGATGGAATTCACATCTGAGATCCTGTCGGAACCTGGGAGGCAATGGCGTAGGTGGAGGCTTGCCTGACCTGGTGACGCAATGCCCCTTAGCTAGTAGAGTTGGGAGCAGATCAGCATACCGCATTGGTATTGGTGGAAAATAAGGCCTGGGCCGAGGACCCTGTTGTTGTGGCTGTTGTTGTTGAGCAGGAGGATGCTGTTGTACCTGCTGGGCAATGGCATTAACGGGCACTGGTGGTTGACCCGGTGGCAGAGGATATTGCTGGTAGAATGGTAGGAAGAAGGGATGTTGAGAGTACTGCATATATTGGTAAGGTAGGGGTAACTGAGCAGCATTAATGGGAGCGACAGCAGCTGTAGACTGATTACCAGACACCATCCCTACTTCAGATTCCTTCTTCTTATGGTGGTCGTTACCATATTTCTTTGGCGCACTAGCTGAGGACTCACCTTTTTCAAGAACAATGATGCCTTCTCTGACAGCCTCCTCTAGACGAGTTCCCATAGTAACCATGTCGGAGAAATTATTTGGTGCAGAGACTATCATTCTTTCAACATATTCCTTTTTCAAAGTTTTCAGGAATGTCTGTGTCAGTTCTTCCTCATCGAGCCGAGGAGAAACACGGGCAGCTGCCCCTCTCCATCTCTGAGCATATTCACGGAAGGTTTCATCTGACTTCCGAGACAAAGACATAAGAGAATCCCTATTCGGCTTCAAGCGGGTGTTAAACTCGTAATGATTTTCAAAATCAGCAGCGAGTTCTTCAAAAGTATGGATATTGTCTTTGCTCAAACCAGTGTACCAGTCTGCCGCATCTTCCATCAAGCTATCCTGGAAGCAGTGGATCATCAGCGCATCATTATCTGCATAGTTGGCCATCTTTCGGACGTACCGAATAACATGGTTGTGTGGACAAGAGGATCCATTGTATTTGTTAAAATCTGGCACTTTGAACTTCTTAGGAACCTCAAATCGGGATACCAGGCATAGATCATGAGCTTTAGCATAAACACCGTTCCCACGGCTAGCTTTGACCTCACAGACCTCGCCAGCTAGCTCTCCTAACTGTTCTCTCATAGCCTCCATTATAGAGTCCTGTCCACGTGGAGTATCAACATTGATTACCTGTCGCGCAGTGTGTACAACAGGATCGGTAACAACAGTAGTCACTTGAGGCATAGATGTAGAAGCAAAAGTTGTCACAGGAATCTGTCCTTGATTGCCAATACCAAAAATACCAGCTGCCGTATTAGGAGCATAGAAAGCTGAGAGTCCGTAAGGGCGCCCATTGGGTATAACAAACTGAGCATTAGAAGCCACAGTGGATAATGGGATGGATGGAATCATTTCAGTAGTAACCGGAACAGACGTGACCGATTGTTCTTGTGTAACCATCAGAGTAGACATAGCGTCATGAGCCTTAGCCAAGTCTTCTTTCATAGCAGCCAATTCGGCACGAAGCTGAGCATTCTCCTTTTCAAAGTTAGCCATGTTTCTTCTCTTGTACAATCTTGTCTGATGAATTCTAGCTGGTTGGTAAACCTTGCGTGCACGAGCCACCTTTCAGACTGCGGCGGGAAAACCAGGAAGCAATGAGCACGAGGTAAGTTTTTTGTGACCAATGAATGCATATGATGCATGAGATGTATAAATGCATATGCAAAAGACTCTTTTTGTGTTATCGAAGGGTTTTAGACAAATTAGAAATTTGTAAACATTACTAAACAACTAAAACATCATAACCAGACGACACAATCAAACATCACGAGGTTTTACAAGATAATTCCCTTTGAAATACTTAGCCAAGGGATAGACTTTGAAATGTAAAACAACAATAACAACTGGAAACAACAATAGGAAACAGAAATCCTCAAGCGTAGGAAGTGGAAGGATCATCCTTAGACTCAGACTCATAGCTGCAGTATCGGGCATAGAAGTCACGGGCCCCCCTAGCCCTCTTGGAATCCCTCATAAGCAACTTATCTTTTTCTTCAATCTCTTTTCTAGCTTTTGCCAACTCCTTCTTCAACGTCAAAACCTCATGAGTCTTCTGCTCATCTTTTCCATCCAAAGTCATGATCAAGTTCTCAGCCTCATAGTATCTAGTCTTCCACTGATGCTTCTCTCGACTCTCTATAGCCAAATGCTCTTGATACATCTCCTGAGTAGGCAGACGTAGAGGCAAAGGCATGGTCAGAATAGATGCGGACACATATCTCATGGCGGGGTAAGGCATGCCAATCTTTTCAGCCTGGTTTATTACCCATTGAGTATAGGTCTTATGAGCCATACCGGACTCACACCCATATGTTTCACATCTTTCTTCCGAATCTTGGACCGAGCCTCTATGATTCCAAATTGGGTTTCTCTTTCATCGGGAAACCAAATTGTCGCAAGGCAAGCTCCGGGTTATAGTTGATTCCACCTCGGGTACCAAGAAGAGGTACATTAAGAAACTTTCCACCACCGAAGATAATTTCTTTGACTCTAGCAGCGGGAGTGAGCCAAACCACTTCATTAGGGGTGAGAGCCATAATCCGCTGTGAAATAGTCCAATTCTCTGGATTATCATGGAAAGACTTCGGAAGGTGCAAAGTAAACCACCTATAGAGGAGGGGTACACAACATAGAATATATCCATGACCCTTGCCAGATCGATCGTGAATAGCATGGTATGTGTCAGCCAGCAAAGTAGGAACCGGATTCTTGGAACGGAAGATCATAATAGCATTCATATCCACGAAGTCATCAAGATTTGGAAAGAGGATAAGCCCATAGATGAGTAGTGCAAGAATAGCCTCAAGAGTGTCCTGACAAGTGGTTTTGAGATTGGCTTTCTCAAGTAGATACTCCGAAGTGAATCCTCGGATGTGAGCCTTAGTGACAAGATTCTTGGAAACATCGGAGGTCTTGAGATGGAGATCACGGGCAATAACCAAAGGAGTAGGGGGATGCTCAAGACCCGTGAAAGGTACCCCCTTAGCAATAGATAGATCCATCAAGCAAGAATAAGCCTCGAATGTGGGCACCAACTGAAAGTTGGGAAAAGTGAAGCACCGAAAGTCCCGATCATAAAACCTCACTAGAGTGTGTACAAGCTTCTCATCCACATTAGTCCGGAGAAGAGTAAGTAAATCCCCGTAACGACGTCGGAAACCGGTCGGATCCTTGGCCTTGAGTGCCAAATCTCTCAAACTAGCCAAATCCACTTCCTTGAACTTGTAGGACTTAGTCTTCCCAATTCCTACAATGTTTACAAATTCAATTTGTCTAAGCCCTTCGATAAATGCATGGAAAAAGATTTATGCATGTATGCATGTATGCATGATCACATTCAAGTACGGAGAAAACATGGAGGATTAAGATTTAAAGTCAAGGAGTCATGGGTGGATACGGTGTCCGGTGAAACTAGTGTTTTGGATAATAGTAACCGGGTTCTACAAAAGGTTCCCAAGTCGCAACCTTTCCGACGTATATCATGGTGCCAAGAGACAAACACTCGCTCCATGATTATCCGTAAGAAGGTCTAACTTGAGTGTAGTATCGCATGACGACTAAAACTCGAGACAAACACTCGGTTTAGCCTCCGCACTACATCCTAGAAAATGGCCATAGATGGGTTCGGTTATCTACGGTTCATAGCATCATAGAACAATTGGAAGCAAAGTGCCTAAACGCGACAACACGCGCCGACAACATCACCCCCAAAATGCCTCAGCTATGTAGGATTGATCGCATAATCCAATACACGAGGCAACCCTCGGAATGAATTGTCGATTATATCCCCCCTAAGTCCTAAGTTCACTCAGCCCGGGTGTAGGGCTTTAATATTCTCACCCCACACGCTTGCACGAATTTAAACATTTATTCCCTAAACATACATCTAAAGTATCCATGTGATGTGTGTGCATGTGTCGGTGCTTGTGTCGGTGTACATCATTAGAGTCCATTGTCCTTTACATAGGCCCTAGTTTACATGCTATGGTCTTGCAAGAAATTAAAATTGCATGAAGTGAAATACACCACCCTAGGTTTTACATTCTAATTTTTGCATGAATTTAAATGGCAAGAAGTGAAATGGAGATGGGATGCTTATGAGATGTATGAAACATGAAGTAGAGGGTTAGTAGCATAAGGCAAAGAGTGGTAGAAAATATAAGCAAAAGAAATACTAGACACAATTGCAATATTAACAAGCAAGAAGAAAAAAACTTAATCAAAAAGGTAGTAAAATATGCCTAATGTGCATCATAATGTCAAAGCAAGATCATGTCCCATAATCCTCATGTTATGACAAGTTTTTCAAAAGGTTTATTTCAGCCACAACATGAAAATTACAAAGCAATGTCAAGCTCTAAAAATTATGACTCATTATAAGCCTATTTTACAATTTATTCACATAACTTGTAAAACAAGCAACTCACAAATCAATTCATAACCAGTGGAGATTAGCACCAAACCAGGGACATACATTGTAAATTCATATATCAAGCATCAATATATCATGGCAAAATTTTAGGATCAAGAACATGCAAAAATTTCACAAAAAAAAATTAACAAAAAGTAACACAAAATCACAAGAAAACTCCACATATATTTTTATCAATTTTTGACATGCCAAAATATCATAAGAAGACAAGTTTCCAGTATCAAAAATGATTGCAAGAAAGTCCACAAGATTCTTAGAAATTTTTAACAAGATTTTTGACAAAAATGAAAAAAGAATTGTATTAACAAGGAACAAAATATTTCCTCCTATCTTTGATCAATGCTTAATGTAACACCCTATTTCTATTAAGCGGTAAAACGCGCGAATATATCAGAAATATTCTAGAAATAGATGCTACGTCTCCGGATAAACCACAAATCATACATGCATAAAGATCATGTTACACAACATAGCAGCGGAACAACATATAATTCATAGACATATCTGGATCTCCAACAAAATACAAATGTATTCTCCAAACTCCAAATAACAAAATAGCTCAACAACTCCAAAATACAAAGTCAAATAACAACATGCAAAGACTATCCTAGATCAGAGCCCTAATCTAGACACTTGCATGAAAAAGAGGACTCCACTCCTCGACATCAACAAGCAACACTAAGCATCCTGCACTCCATCTACCCATCCATACAGAAAGGTAGGCGGTAAACCACTGAGGGTTAGCATTACATCATCATAATCCACGAAAAACATTTATCATGAACATTGGAAATGATAAAATATATTCAAGAATAACAATCCATACATATATTCATAAGTAATCACAACACATGCATATTATTCTTTATCATCATTCCAAGTTCATCTCCACAAGTGTATCATACACGTATCACATATACATAACCCTCCCTCCTAGAATACTAGCATCACATGATTATTATTATCCCCCATCTCTTACATTTCAAGATATCACATTATTATCATAGCATAGCATGCATATTCAACCTCTAATCAAGTCATCAACAAAATCTCATCATTTGTCAACATCAATCAATGATAACATCACTTACCTCATTACTCATTTAGCATGCTTAATTCAACAAGTACAATTCATCATTTCCAAATTATAAGCAAGCAATCATCATTATCAAAGAAATCACCATATCATATGTATGTATATACATATACAAATCTCACCTCATCATTATTATTGAAATAACCATCATCAATTGATTCACCAAGTGTATAAGCACAAACAATTAAGACATGCAATTAGAGCATAATACAATTATTCACAACCATCCACGAAATTCACCAATGTACATATACACCAATCCACATAATCACAACATTCACCAAATTTCACCAATACACAAATTCACCAAGTCATATATTCAATTATGACACAACTCATCGATTATTCAAATGCATGCAATGTTCTAGACTCTTCTCTAGATGCATGTGGTACCAAAACACCTCAAGGTCGTCACCTTCGATGCAACAAAAACATCGTACTCACCTCAATTGGATATAAAATCCGCCACCATCAGTCTTGGATATAAAATCCACCACCATCAGTCATGAATGCATGAACATATGACTCAACTACAAATGCATATGTTCACACAAACAATAATCACCTCACCATCACCAACACTTGTATATATGCAAACATCAACAAGTCACCACCAATTTAACATATATACAATCACCAACAATCATCAAAAATCACACAACATGAAGTTGTCACATAATTACACCACCAACAATCAACATTTAACATGTTCAACAAACAACATAACATAAACATGTTCATCACCATTCAATTAGTATATATGCATCGACAACAATTCACCACCACTTGACATTTATACAATCACCAACAACATCCACAATTCAATCAACATATAATTGTCACATATATACATCATCAATCATCTCCACATAAATCAACATATAGTTGCCACATTTCCACATAATTCCTTACAATCCAAATAAAGGAACAATTATAACATATGATCACAAACATCATATTCGTCACTCAACAACCATTCATACATCATTTCATAATCATATTAATCTATTCATAAAGGGTTCATAAGCAATTGGCTCTCAAAAATCATTTTCAACCAAGTTCGTCTCTCAAAATCACAACACTAAAAATAATTGAGTCATCTAACCAAAACCAAGTAAACAAGTTCTATTGTCTCAACTAAGCATACCTCTAGGCCACATATGAGTGCAGTAGAGGATACCTTAGCGTTTCACCGGCCAAATCCGACGAATTCATAAAAAAAATCACAAAGTTCGTCTCCATTATCATTTTTCAAAGAATTTCCCCATAAAAAAATGAGTAGGTTCACCTCAACACAGCTTAACCATCACTGTTGCACTCTTAAAAATCAAGTTTTCAAAGATTAAAAACATTCTACAAGGATTGGGTCGACTTGGAACGAGTTACGCGGGATTTTTCAATAAAACGTTTCAAGAGTAGTTTCCCCATAACTTGCAAACCAAAAATCGTATTCAAGTCAAACCAACGCCCTTAGAAAGATAAAAATATTCTCTACAATATTCATGTTTTCACCAAAAACCAGTTCAAAACAAAAACGAGTGAAAAGGCACGAAAACGCAAAAATAGGGGGCCTGCACTGAACAGCTCGCAACTGCGAGCAGGTTGCTCGCCATTGCGAGTAAACGTTACTCGCCATTGCGAGTTGTGACAGGTTCCTCTCGGGAAAAACCCCATTTTCACCCCAAAACCCCAATTTTGACTTCCCAATGCCCAAATTTGATCCCAAAGTTTGTCTAAACATTTCTAAACATGAAAAGACACTCAATTCCATATAAAATTTGCCCCAAAACATTCTCTAAACAAAAATCATCATTTAACCCATTTTTCATCAAATACTCAAAAACAACACAAAATCATCCAATTATGATTACCCAATGTTTTATTCATCAACAACAACATATATCAGCAACAACAGTAGCTATATCTCATGAATTTACCAACAATTCATCACAACAACATCTCATATCACCATTTTTGGACAAAAATGCAAAGTATACATATAACCACCACTTAAGCATGTAATTTCATCACTAACAACTCACTTATCATTCAAATTACATACTCAAACATTGCATCAAAACATGAACACGAATTTGAAAACAAATAGGTTCAATTCAACAATTTTACAAAAATGGGTAAAGAGAAAAAGTTGTGAATTATGGTTGAAACCTAACCCTCTTACCTCTAACACCAAGATTCTCTAACCCAAGCTTCAATTTTGCTCCTAGATGTTGAATCCCTCTCTGCCTTCTAACCCTTGTTGTTGTTGTTGCCTCTAGTCTCTATCTCTATCTCTTTCTCAATTGAAATGAAATGAATAATGTTTGTAAAACCTAGTTTTACCAACAACTAGAGTTTATATACTATCTCTACTCAATTGGGCTTATCTCTTAAACCTTAATGGGCCTAACCCATTTCTATTCTAACACTCCAAAATGTCACTACTCACTTAATGGTAAATTATAACACTAACGGTCACTTAATGGTAATTAAAATAATTACTACCCCCTCTCTAGTAACTTGGTAAAATAATACTCTTACTAAGCACTAAAAAAAAAAAATAATAACTTTCTGCAAAATTACAAAATTGCCACTGCCCTCAAATGACCAAAACGCCCCTAAGTCCAAAATGACTAAAATACCCTTCTACACCGAATTCTACAATTCCCAACCAAAAATACACACAGAGGCAAATAATCACATAAGAGCACATATAACACACATAAATAAATAATAAAATAAAAACTAGCGAAAATCGGGCTGTTACACTTAACATGTAAACACATCAAGATTCATCAAAAATATCAAGAAAATCATTGAACAATTTTTTAGGAATTTTTTTTAAAGGTTTTTGGTAAAACAGAGGTGCAAAAATCAAGAAGCAGTGTGGGAATATCACAAATATAGCAAGAAACGAAATCCAGGACAAGAGAAGCCCAGGCCCAAGATCCTGGATGGATCTGGACTATCCAAACGCATCAGGAGTGTTGGATTGGTCCAGTTCCTCCTAACCCTAGATCCAACGGTGATGACGCAACCTAGAGGCTTATATAAGCCTCTCCTCAACGTTTTCTTCACTTTCCTCTCTTCTTTCTCTCTCTAACTTCTCTCCTAGTGAGAGAAGCTCTGCAACTCTCTCTTCTCCGATCATCTTCCACTGCCGGTTTCTGGAATGAAACGGCTGGAGAAGATGAAGATTCATCGGAATCTTCATCGTCACCGCCGTGAATTCTAGATTCCGGCAAGACCTAAACAACTTCGATCTACATGGATCTAAACCCTAACTTACTCTATTTTTCACACTGATTATGAATATGAACTTAGTTTTGCAAGATAAACGGTGAAACGTTGTAGATCTACGTTTGAAGTTACGGTTTCAAATCTTTTTCAATCTTTTCAAAGTTTTTCAAAGGAAAAGGCTTCTAAGTCACCGATCTACTTTGATTCACCGTTTACTTGTGTTAATAGACCTTCGACGAGCTTTTTGCAATGAAAACAAGAAGGTTTTGTGAAGTTACCTGGTTTTAATCGGAGATTCGAACGAGAAGATGAAGGAAAATCTTCGTGAATCTTCTCTGAGTCTCTGGTAAGTTTGAAACGAAAATAAATCGGTGTTCTTCTCTTCTTCTTCTTCTTCACTGGTTCAATTTTGCTTCGATCTTTCTTCTTCTCACTTCTCTCAACTGTGATCATACAAATTCGTCGAATTTGTGCTTGAATTGCAGTTATCTCAGTTCGATGATGAAGATTCACCTTCGAATCTCTGAGAACTGCGATGAATTCACTTAATTTTGCTTCAATTTCTTGTTCTGGAAATTTAGGGTTTGATGAATGCTCTTGGTGTTCTTGATGAATCTGGAAAAACGGTTATGATTTTGATTCTGAGGAGAAGAGAGAGAATTGGGAATTTTGTTTGTATGATGTGGCGTGTTGTGAATGGACTTGTTGGCACTGTGCATTGATGATATGGCCCTTATATAGGCTGCCATGTGGACCTGTGACCCAATGAACTTGTGACACCTGTACTGGACTATAACTAACTCGGCCTTGGGCTGTTTTGGGACCTAGGGACCTTCCTGCAATTATTGAAAATACAAGGACCAAAATGCAATAATAGAGAAAGGACTTAAAAACAAAATTACAAACATTTGAGGACTAAAATGTAAAACTGTCAAAGGACTAAAATGCAAATTTTAGAGACTCAGTGGACTGAAATAAAAAAGGACTAAAATGTAAATAATAAGACTTTAAGGACTAAAATGCAATTCTTCTTCTTGGTTCTTCGCAGTTTTGGCTCCGTTTGGTGCTTAAAGGCTTAGATTGTCGAATCTGTTGATATTGTGTTTGAGGATGGTGTAGATCGGATGAGTTTGTGTTGTATGAGCAAGAAAATTAAAATTTTGTTGTGATTATGATGGAAAGGATTTGTTAGTTCATGGTGATGGATTCGGATTATGTGTTGTTGAAATGGATGAAGATTGTTGGAAATTGATCATGCTATTCATACATGTTCTTGAGTGTTCATGAATGTTCATGAACATTCGTGGTAGTTCGTATTTTTTTGTTATTATTGGTGGATTTGATCTGAGAAAGAGAAGAAAGAGAATAGAAAAAGTGTTTCTGCCGATTTGGCAGATTCAGTAGTGTTGAATTTCTGGAATTTTTGTTGGATTAGGGTTTGAAGGTTCTGGAGGTTGAAGATGAAGATCTTCAATCTCTCTTGGCTTTCGATCTGGAAATTGGAGAGAGAAAATGGTATAACTGTTTTTTGTGACTTTTTGTGATCTGTGCCCAATGATTGAATCCCTTGACTTTGACTGTGACTGGGCTTTTATAGCTGATGACTGTGATGATTGGACCAATGATAAAACGACATGTGGACTGGACTTGTAACTAACTTTTGGACAAATCTGCAAAAAACTGAAATAAAAGGACTAAAGTGCAAAATAACAAAAAGGACTAAAATGTAACTAAAATAAAATTGGTAAAAAATGTAACTTGAAAATAACGTAAAGTGAAACGATTAAAAATAACAAAACGGACTAAAATGAACCAATTACTTAAATGAGGTACTTTAAAGTAACCTCTCTCTGTCAAAATTTCGTGTGAAATGACCAAAATGCCCCTAGGGACTAAAATGACTCAAAATGACTCAAATGCAATTTTTAAAACGGTTTTTTAACAGGGAAATAAAGCAAGAGTTTATACAAGCAAATTAAAAGACTCAGAGACAATTTTTAGGAATTAAAAAGAATTTTAACACAGGAAATGACTAAAATGCCCCTAGGGGCTAAACTGACTCAAATGACTTCAAATGTTATTTTTTGAAATGGATTTTAACATGAGATTGAAACAAGGCCTTATTCAAACCAATTGAAAAGACTCAAACAATTTTTAAGGACTAAAATGAGTTTGAATGCAGGAAATGACTAAAATACCCTTTTTCATGAATTTTGCAAATAACTTTGAAGTAAGATGCAGAGAAAGATGCAATTGATCAGAGACACTTTCAAATGACTTGAAATGCAAGAAAAAGTTTTGGATGACTCAAAATGCAAGAAAACATGAACAAATACACAGTTGAAAAGATTTGTAAAGCTAAGTTGAGAGATAAAGCAGAGTAAAATGTCAGTGTAAACAATAGCAAATTGGCAATTCTTCAAGAATAATAGACATATATCAAAGATGAAAGAAAATTTTGAACAAGTATTTTTAGGTCCAAAATTAGGGTATAACAGCTGCCCCTATTTAAGTTTCTTTGTCCGGAGAGTCAAGAGACGAAGTCTTTGATTTAACGAGACGAAGATACTTAAATATTAACATTTGCACTGTTTTTGGACATAAAAATACGCTTCTCACATTTTCAAAAACATGAATGCCTTGCAACATGAATGCCTTTCTTCTTCTCACTTCTCTCAACTGTGATCATACAAATTCGTCGAATTTGTGCTTGAATTGCAGTTATCTCAGTTCGATGATGAAGATTCACCTTCGAATCTCTGAGAACTGCGATGAATTCACTTAATTTTGCTTCAATTTCTTGTTCTGGAAATTTAGGGTTTGATGAATGCTCTTGGTGTTCTTGATCAATCTGGAAAAACGGTTATGATTTTGATTCTGAGGAGAAGAGAGAGAATTGGGAATTTTGTTTGTATGATGTGGCGTGTTGTGAATGGACTTGTTGGCACTGTACATTGATGATATGGCCCTTATATAGGCTGCCATGTGGACCTGTGACCCAATGAACTTGTGACACCTGTACTGGACTATAACTAACTCGGCCTTGGGCTGTTTTGGGACCTAGGGACCTTCCTGCAATTATTGAAAATACAAGGACCAAAATGCAATAATAGAGAAAGGACTTAAAAACAAAATTACAAACATTTGAGGACTAAAATGTAAAACTGTCAAAGGACTAAAATGCAAATTTTAGAGACTCCGTGGACTGAAATAAAAAAGGACTAAAATGTAAATAATAAGACTTTAAGGACTAAAATGCAATTAAAATAAAATAGGGCAAAAAATGTAAATTGAAAACAACGTAAAGTGAAACCAATAAAAAACACAAAAAAGGACTAAAATGAACCAACTACACAAATGACGTACTTCAAAGTAACCTCTCTCTGTCAAAATTTCATGTGAAATGACCAAAATGCCCCTAGGGACTAAACTGACTCTAAATGACTCAAATGCAATTTTTGAAATGGATTTTAACATGGAATTGAAACAAAAACTTATACAACAAATTGAAAGGACTCAGAGACAATTTTCAGGGACTAAAATGAGTTTGAACACAGGAAATGACTAAAATGCCCTTTTTATGAATTTCAAATAACATTGAAATAAAACGCGGAGAACATGCAATTGATCAGAGACAATTTCAAATAACTTGATATGCAAGAAAAACATTTTGGATGGCCTTAAATGCAAGAAAACATAGACAAATATACGGTTGAAAAGATTTTTAAAGCAAAATTAGAAGATAAAGCAGAGTAAAATATCAGTGTAAACAATAACAAATTGGCAATCTTTTAATAGTAAGAGGTACATATCAGAGATGAAGGACATTTTGAACAAGTATTTTTAGGTCCAAAATTATGGTATAACATTCTCATGCACAAAACTTAAGCATTATATAAAGCCTTTTGATGTTTGTGTTTATTCTCATTTCGATATAATCAAACATATGTTGTCAAAACCTATTTTGCATAGCAGAGTGGGAAAATAGGCTTTAGCACTTACGGAATATTCATTGACTTATCAATCTTTGAAGTCCGTCAAAGGCCAAATTGTGGCTGATTTTATTGCTGATCATTCATTAGAAGAACCAATGCCTGGGGGCATCAAAAACGAATGTTGGAAGTTGTATTTCGATGGGTCTAGTAATAAAAATGGCATTGGGATTGGGATGGTGATTGTGTCGC
The DNA here is from genome assembly GCF_051527215.1 of Medicago sativa. NCBI lineage: Eukaryota > Viridiplantae > Streptophyta > Magnoliopsida > Fabales > Fabaceae > Medicago > Medicago sativa. Next base: position 36,485,466 of record NC_140751.1, read on the forward strand.
CAGACAACGCTATAACTAAGTATAAATTTCGCATTAATCAATTTTGTTCCAACAATGAGGCTGAATATGAAGCTGTAATTGCCGGTTTAGAGATCCTACTCGAATTGGGGGCAAAGAATATAGAAATCAAAGGAGATTCAGAATTAGTGTTGAAACAGTTAACCAAAGAATATAAATGTGTCAAGGAAGGTTTAATCATATACTTCACAATAGCAAATGCGTTGCTCAAACGTTTTGCCCATGTTGAAATAAAACATATTCCGCGGATGGAAAACCAAGAAGCAAATGACCTTGCTCAAACAGCTTCTGGATATAAGGTTTCGAAAGATCAAGAGCAGGAACCAATTCAGATTAGGAATAAGCGTAGTTCGACAGAATCTCTCCCCAATAAATTGTCAACACCAAAACTTGGGGGCATGGAAGCATCTCATAGACAAATACAAGGTACGAACTTGATCGAAATTTTGGTTGTTAACAATTTATCTGATGATGATTGGCGAAAGCCCATTGTTAATTATCTGGAAAATCCCGATGGTACAACTTGTCGGAAAATAAAATATAAAGCCTTGAGTTATGTGATTGTGGGGAACGATTTGTTCAAAAAGACTCTAGAAGGAGTTTTACTTAAATGTCTTGGAGAAACTGAGGCATATTTGGCCGTTTCTAATACTCATAGTGGAGCATGTGGTACACATCAAGCAGGCCACAAGATGAAGTGGCTTTTATTTCGACAAGGATTATATTGGCCAACCATGTTAAAATATTGCATAGAATTCGCCAAAGGTTGCCAAGGGTGCCAAGAACACACTGGAATCCAACGCGTACCAGCAAGTGAATTACACTCGATAGTTAAACCTTGGCTATTCAGAGGTTGGGCTTTGGATGTAATTGGGGAAATAAAACCTAAATCATCGAAACCACAAATATATTTTAGTAGGGATAGATTACTTTACCAAATGGATAGAGGCAATCCCACTAAAAGATGTTACACAAGATGAAGTGATAAGTTTCATTCAAAAACACGTCATATACAGGTTTGACATTCCTGAAACTGTCACTACAGATCAAGGATCTGTGTTTACTGGTCGAAAGATGGTGAAATTTGATGAAACAACAGGTTTCAAACTATTAACTTCGACACCATATTATGCCCAGGCAAATGGTCAAGTTGAAGCAGCAAATAAAAATATCATTTCTATAGTTAAAAGGAAAGCCAAGCGTAAACCCCAAAATTGGCATGAATTTCTCGGTGAAGCTTTATGGGCATGTCAAACTTCTCCCAAAGAATCGACAAATACCACACCCTATAGGCTTACATTCGGCCATGACGTTGTCTTACCAGTCGAAATTTTGCTTCAATCAACTAGAGTCCAAAGACAATTTGAGATTCCAACGAATCCTTATTGGAACATGATTCTGGACGAATTAGTGGATCTAGATGAAGAAAGAATAATGGCACTGGAAGTTCTCACAAAGCAAAAGGAAAAAATAGCTAAGGCTTATAATAAAAAAGTTAAGTCGAAGCTTTTTGCTCAAGGAGACTTGGAATGGAAAGTTATTCTACCAATAGACAAGAAATTAAAGAATAATGCAGTTGAAATCAAAGAATTAAATGATGATCAAAGAGTTATGCGCATAAACGGAAAATATTTGAAAAAATATAAACCGATGTTGCAAGAAATTAAAATTGCACAAGAGTAGTTCGAAACCAAATACAAAATATGGCATTAAAAGATAGTGCTAACTAACGGGAAATTTACATCATACGTCCCAAAATGGATAAACTGACCATTAAAAAAAATGCAGACAAAACAAACTAGACAAGATTAAAGTTTAGACAACGACAGACAAATACCACTGGTAATTCATGCCAAAGACTTCGATAAACCATCGAACTTCGCTATCAAGGCGACAATCAATGCAGAAGTTGTGAAAGTTGTAATCTTCATCAGCAGCAGGAAGAAAACCTCGATAGTGTCATGCTCTCCCGTCTCCTGGGCAGTTAAGCCAGTTGTTGCAAAATTGTCGACGCAACAGGCCTGCAGGCATGGCTCTCCTGTACCAAGTACAGCAAAATCTGAAAGGTGTACTTCCCCCAAGAATGTCCAGTTGGTAGCGCTCCATTTGCCTAGTCATCAAAAGCTCCCTGAAGTCCTCGAGGAGTCCCTCATAATTCAAAGGAGGTGGACCGAGAGCCCTCAAGAGGAGTTGAAAGTATTCAGCACTTTTAAAGGGTGCAGCATTCTTCAGTAAACGGTCTATGGTGCCAAGATTGGGTGTTTCATGCAACATTTGTTGAGAACATCGAAGGAGGCAGAACATAGGATTGCCATGGTCCCATAAACGCACCATGAAATCAAGTTTTTCATGGGAAGGTTCCAAGTCAGTCAGAAGACGAATGCAGTCGTTACCAAAAGATTTGGTGACAATAGGATCCCTACAAAGCACGCTGCGTGCCTTTTGTTGGTTCTTTGAAAGTAAAAAAGGTCATACATACTACGCTCAGCAACCCTCTTAGCAATGTTGATGAGAAGATCATCGCTCAAAATATCCATTTTCTAAAGGAGAGAAAACTTGAAAGAAAGTTTGAAAAGAAATGGGAAGAAGATGATAGAACTTTCAAGAGAAGGTTAACATTTATAATAAAGATATAAGTTAGAGGGAGTTACTTTTTACATTTTAAAACCGATTCAGATGCATACACGTGGCTTTAGCAGCTGCAGATTGCCTTGGAAAAAGAGGGAAGTTGTAAAGTTTAATTATTTACTTTTATTTATTTTCCTCTAGAAACATAATTGACAAGAAAGTTGTTACGTTTTCCTAGGCTAGTTTAACTTGTTTGGTTAAACAAAAGAAACTTTTTAGTTTCTCATGATTACCTTTTTTTTTTGAAACTTGTTCCCAAATAGTATTTTGGTAATATTTTAAAAATGATTAAATTTGGCAAAGTAAAATTTCTAAGAAATAAAGATTGCTAATGACATCAAAACGGTAAAGATACCGTCATGAAATACAAAGTAAAAACAAGAAGGAACAAAGTGTTTCAAAAAGGAAAATTATTACAAAGTATTTGTACTAAATGTCAAATTCAGATAAAAGTTTATCGAGTTGGCTCTTAAATTCTGAAAGCTTTCCATCGAGAGCATTACAATTTTCAGTAAGAGTTTGAATTTGCTGTCGAGATCGTTGTGATTCCCTGGCCTTTTGAAGAGCAGCTTGAGCCTCTTGTTTCATAAGTGTCTCTTTGTCTAGGAGGTTGGTCTTTTGGGTTTCCAATGCTTGGATTTCTGCCCTATATTTTGCAATGGTAGCATCAATTTCTTCCACCTTCTGTTGAATGGTTGGAGTCTCTTGTCGAAATGCTTCAAATTTGACATTAAAGGCGGAGACATCTGCTAAAAGTTGATCGCAGCGTTGTGCTTGCTCTTCGAGTTGGGCTTGATCAGTCTTCTTTTCTTGAAAACTTCGATTGATGTTATCAAGTAGAGACTCTAGCGCTTGAGAGAGGTTCTGAAATTTAAAGCCAGAAGGAAGCTCACAAAGTTTGTGAAGCAATCCATTTACTTCACCAATGATGCTCTCATCTTGCTCGATAGCTTCCAATAGATTGACTTTCAAGACTTTGTCTCGAAATTCCGTTAAGAGATTTTCTTTTGATGACTCTGACGGAGCATCAGTGGAAACGTTCGAAGATTTACCACTACTCTTCGAGAAGAGTGTATCATTCTTCATCAAAAAAGCAAAGGCGTCCAAAGGATTCTCTTGTTCAAGACAATCGAATTCCTCTTGGTTTATGGTGACATCCGCCAAGTTTAAATTTGCCAGAGACGCAACTTGCTTCGATGAAGGCTCGATATGATCAGAGGCGTTTTTCACAAGAACTAGCCTTTCCTCCTCAATCAACTTGTCAAGATCTAAACCTTCATCATGTGTTTTCGATGGTTGGTTGGGAGAGGTAACAACAACATCAGGAGAACTAGTCTCAGCGCCTTCCTCTTCTTCAACAATAGGAGTTGGAATTTCCTTATCAGTTGAGAAAAGTTGACCATGTTGAGAGGTATCAACAATACCATATTCGATACCCTGAAAGCCAAAATAAATATCGTAAGGTGTTTATCCACATAAACATGAAATAGAACATGTTAAGTATGTCATTAGATCGATAAATTACCTTCGAAACATTGTCACCTACACAAGATTGAGCGCTGTTAGGATTTGAGTTCTTGTGTCCGTGCTTCCTCCTTTTTGGGCTCGATTTGACTGGAGATCCCTCAGTATGCGTGGTCTCAACAGTAATCTCTTGGGCTTTATGTTTCCTTTTCTTTCGTCTTTCTTTGGTTTTTGGCATTTCTGAAGTTGTAGTGACTTCGATAGCCCCAGAAGTGGAATCAGGCTGAAAAAGCATTAACAAATAAGAGATTATCATGTAAAGTAATGCTTGAAAGTAAATCAAGATAAATGAGACTTACATGATCTTCAGGACCAAGATCTTCAGTCTCCTTGGGAGATGGTTCAGGAGAGGATACCATTTGTTTCTTCTCTAATTTCGATGATTTTTTCTTCTTTGATGACTTTCCCGATTTAGACCTCGAAGGTTTTGGAACATCTTCATCATTGTAACATCCCAAAATTTCTATATATTTTATATATGTATTTTTCTTAGTAATTATTTCAGTTATTACTTAATTATTATTCTTTGCTTTGAATTCTTGTTAAGTGGGCCAAGATAATAATCTTCTTGAACTATCATTTAAGTGTAGTTTATTATTATTATTAGTATTTAGTTACTTTGTGTTTTATAATTTGAACCATGTGTAATTTATATTATATGTACACGTTCTCTTTTTTAGACAATTATATATATAATAATTAATTATTTTCTTATGATATAAATTAATGGGTTTATTTAGAAAAAGAAGTGATATGGATGAGCTTTGAGCATCAGTGTATACATAGGCAAAAATAGGTTGTCAAATGACCTAATTCTAGTTTCCTCTCATATCTGTTGTATTGTGCGCCGCACCACAAACCTACAAATCATGACATTCTTAATTCTCCTCTAGCCATACAACTTAGTCATGAATTAGGTTTTGTAACAGTCATCCAAACGTAAGTTTTTCTTGACCGCAAGTAACATCCATGGTTCTTGCTTGAAGGCTTCTAGATTTCCAACTATCACCGTTTTGTATCACTGAATTAAACACATCACATATGTCGAGCCATTGACTTAATTTATAAACCTCTGCTATCCCTATGGGCGGTTCCAAAATAAGACCTCCCTGTCGCTTCTGCAATACAACAAACCAAGCTATCTTTTGTTGAGTTGTCATGTGTAGGCCATGATGTCCATTCGAAAGGAGACGTGAACTTGCTTAACTGTTCGAGTCGCTGTTACCGTCGCATTTCTTATGTTATCCGAAAGCTTCAATTCAGGTATGGGGTGAGGGAGAAGAGTTCGAGATCATGAGTTTAAATTAACTGAGATGAACGGGAAAATCGTATTTCCCAAAGTTCATTCGGGGCTCACCGCGACGGTTGTAGCCCTTTGAGAGAATAATTAATTAATGTGCAAATTTAGACGTGTGCGGTTAAAAGAGGAATTAGAAACATTATTAAGGTGTTGTTTGATTTAAATTATGTGAATATGTGGTATTTGAATTTATGTGAACATGTGGTATTTGAAGTCATGGATTAATTTTGTGCGTGCTTATGCTTGATTTGCCATAATTATTTGGATTCATTAATTATTCAATGATTGACATAAATGTGATGTTATGTAATGTATACTTGAAAGTTGTTGAATTGAATTTTTCGTTTACCACATGTATATGATGACTATTGATATTAGAATGTTAGTTGAAAAATGATTATGTGTGATTGAAAATATGATAAGTGTTGATGAATGAGATGTTGATTTGAGATGTATAAACATTGATGTTATTGTTTAGACGACAAAGTAGTGATGATTCTAGCTTGCATTGTAGATTGCGTTATTAAGGAGTATGTTAGGTCAACGAGGGGAGAGATTAGATATAAGGGGAGAATCTCTTCATCTCTAGGTATTATGATCTTAATGGTGGGGCTGCGTAGTAGTTTGATTGTAAGTGATGTTATGATGACCATGATGATGAGAGTATGATAATGAATGCTGCTGTAATTGGGATTAGAGTTGTTAATACAAGATTAGAAATGAAGGAAAACAACATAGGGTAAAGATGATCCATGAAACCTAACAGTGAAAGTGCATAAAATTTAGTAGATTAAAGAGAAATTAATATAAAATTTGTGTGGTAATCTTGGAGTAGTTCCTTAAATTCATGATGGAAGCAATACAAGGAAAAGATTAAAGGTACTATAGACGATTTTAAGAGAGATGTCAGTAGTAGAGTAAGGTATTAAATGAAGAGGAGTGAATATGTTTATGTTTAATGATGTGGTTAATGACATTGTCTATAATATATTATGAAAGAAGAGATGTACAATATATACTCTATAATGATGATGCAAATGACGATGTTTAAAATTGCTTGATGATGAGAATAATGAATTTGATTAAAATTTGCGGTGTGAATGACGATGTATTTTCATGATGCCGATGTTTTTTTTTTTATGATGATGATGTTATATTATAATAATGATGAGAATGACGATGAGAGTGTTGACAATTAATTTATGACGAAGATGAGAGTGATGATGTTTTCTATGATGATGATGTGAGCGTTGATGATTTGTGTGCTTGCATTAGAGTCGTGCATTTTAGTTGGAGTCTCGCATTCATATGTGGAATATGTGACTATGTGTATACATGTAATACTTGTCTAATTTAATTCCTTGCGTTCATATAGAGTCTAGAGCATAAGTCTTGCATATGTGGGAGAAAAGTCCAGTAACATACCTCTGGCAACTATGTGGGAGAAAAGTCCAGTAATATATCTCTGGCAACTATGTTGAGAAAAGTCCAGTAATATAACTCTGGCAAAACGATGAGTAGGTGTGGTACCACATTCATATAGGTCTTAGGACTGAGTCCATATGCATAAAAATTGATGACGATTTGTATTTGGTGAATAAGTGTAATTGCGTGAGACGATGAAGGTGATTATTTGTTGATGTACTTATGAAGTTGGTGACTATATGTGACGTGATTGTTTTAAAAATTAAATTGTGATATTGTGTTTGTGAAGATTTATGGTTCTTATATTATACTAATATTTCTTTTAGCAATGTGGATTGAGCTGATATAGTATATTCTTCAAGGTTTCGAATATTATATTTGTGATGTTATACGACTTTGACTTAATTGCTTACGTGTTCTTCTCATTTATTTTATGCTATTACATGTTTCTCGAAACTCACCCCTTTGTTGTTTGTGTTTGCTGGCTTGGCCCTGCTGTTGCGAAACCGTAGTTCTATAGGTTTTGAGTCTTGGAGTCAAGTACATGCCTTCCATGAAGACTTGTCTTGTGTCGTTTGTTATTTTGGGGAAAAGCACAGCTCTGATAGTGACACGGGAAAATTGATATGCTTACATATTCAATTTTGTACAAGAAAACCATTATGTAAAAGAAAGTATTTTCAAAAGCAAAAGATTCGATGATAATTTTATTATAATTTTCAAGAAAGTGAAATCTGGATTATGTTTGTTGAGTCAATGTGATATCCTGAATCTTGTGGAAAAATCCTTATATTATTAAGAAAGTTTTTATTCGACACTTTCCGCTGCGAATCAAACTCTATTTTTAATTAAATAATAGTAATGATTATTTTTGGGATTTAGGGTGTCACAATCATCACTTACATCTCTGGAATCCAAGGAAACAGCTGCAAGACAAGATACAAGATAAGTGACAATAGCTTTTCTTTTTTAAAATTTGCTTGTTTTTGCCTAAAAATTGATTGGTAATTTCATTACCTATTCCTATTGGAGAAGTGATTCGAATATGAGCAAGGTCTAAACCAAGATGACCTCTAAAAGTGTATAGGTTCAATTTCGATGCAGTCACTTTATCCTCATCTTTCTTTATTAATTGTTGTTTCATTCCCAGTGAAGAAATACAAGGTAACCATTTTGGATATGGTGGCCTAAAAGCTAATGCAAGTTTACTGGTTGGCAATGGTGGGAATTTCGTTTTAAAGTGCAGCGCAAAAAGGTATTTATTGGAGGTAAAAGGCGGAAACTTCATCGAAGGAAGTTTATCATAAATTTTATCTCTTAAAGTTTGGGCGGCATAATTGACTGTCCTTTTTAAGTGTAAATGATCATATACAGTTTGAAAATATTTTTGAAAAGCCTGAATTTCTAGAATATGTGTACCTTTGGTCTTCTTAGTCCTGCTCTGCACAGTGTTAAAAGCAAGGATTAGTTGAGGAAGTATTTGATCAGGATTCACTCGATTGGTCTGGCGTTCATAATAATCTCGCCACCATCGAAAGAATGCTTCAGTGCATGATGTAGATAAAGCAAATGGAATAGGCTTGGAAACAAGTTTTTGTTTTTCAGCCTTACCTAAATTTGACCTCCAAAGGTGTCTAGCAACATGATTTGGTTGGTAACCATATAACCCATAAGGACCACCAGTGGTGAGCCTGCTAGACAAAAGTGTGGGAGTCAAGTAAGCTTCCCAAATGGCATTGATTTCCGCCTCATCTTCGACAGAAGTGGCTGGAAATTCTTTTGTAAACCAAGTTGGTCCTCGAAGTCTGACAGTAAATGGAGCCATAGCAGGAGTAAAAGTATCACACTCTAAAAGAGTATTAAAAGCAATGGAGAATAGGTCTTGAGAAGTCCTATTGCCATATTGTAGCATGGCCAAACCAATACCTTCGATAGTGCTATCTTCATAAGCTTTCTTAAGACGAGTAGGAAGTACGACAGCCAATTTTGTCCTAAAAGTGGCCAAGAGCCACAATTGAAATAACCAGATGGGACCAGGAATGATCAAACTTCCTCGAGATGAATAGTCTTTAATATTGACCACTACTTGGTTTAGATTTTCATACAAGGATCCTAAAATAAGTTTGCTTTGGAAAATGTCTTTGCCTTCATGCAATTGAATGGCTAAAGTTGTTAATTTTTTAGGGATCTGGATTGACCTTGAGCAAAAAATAAACCTAGACAACCAACAAGTTAAAAAGGCAATGTGTTCTGTGTCAGAGACTTCGGTAGTCGAAGTGGCATGATGGTCTATGGCAAAATAACCATAAGCAGGCCTAGTAAAATTAAAAGAAAATTCTGACTGATGGTTTTCAGGGTCGAAAGTTTGGCCATTAGGTTTGAGGCCAGTTGTGCTTGCGACATCAAGCAGAGTAGGCGTAAGCATGCCGCATTTTAAATGAAGATTGTTTGTTGAAAGGTTCCAAAAGTGTAGGGCAGCAATTATCAGCTCATTATGGTACATACGTCCTTGCCTAGACAGCTGAATAAAGTCAAAGATTCCTATATCTTTCCAAAATTGACCTTTTTTCTTTTCTAGTTTATCTAACCAACCAATGTAAGGGTCATTTTCACCAATTCTGGGTTCTGTTCTGAACTTAGATTTCAAAAAACTTAAGTCATATGGACCCTTAGTGAAGACTAAAGGTGGTTGTTCTTCTGAACAAGGAAAAACAGTACGAAGACCTTTTGGGGTTTCTTTTTCTATGGGAAGCGGCCCTAAGAATGCATATTGTGACTTATGGCAAGAGATAATTACCTGGGATTTCCAGATTTTCTCTTCGGCTTCCTTGATATCAGGTTCCTCTATGAACACAGGAGCGCCAATAAAAAACTCCTTAGAGAAATTGATGGGTTCATCACGTTTTGTAGTTCCAGAGGAAGAACCTTGTGCATTGGTCATAGTGTGATTGTTTGATGATTGGGAATAACGAATGGAATGGTGTAATTTTTTCTGGAAAAGACGAAGTTTTGAAAAAGATTTTTTCTGGTCTTTGTTTTGAAGAAGAAGAATGAACAGTAGAAAAGGAGTGTTTGGAAAGTGAGAAAGTAAAGGTAAAACTTTTATGTTTTATAGCCTTTTGATCTAGACATGTGTCAACATCTTGTGTTGACAGTTTTTTACAAAGTGGTAGTTCCCAATGGAACGTGGCCCACTAGCTATAGTGGGGGCACCAAAATCTTCATTTTTGAATTGTTTCTCTAGATGGATGATGTAACAGCCCGATTTTCGCTAGTTTTATTTTATTATTTATTATGTGTGTTATATGTGCTCTTATGTGATTATTTGCCTCTGTGTGTATTTTTGGTCGGGATTCGTAGAATTCGGTGTAGAAGGGTATTTTAGTCATTTTGGACTTAGGGGCATTTTGGTCATTTTGAGGGCAGTGGCAATTTTGTAATTTTGCAGAAAGTTATTTTTTTAGTGTTTAGTGGAAGTTATTATTTTACCAGGTTACTAGAGGGGGTGTAGTAATTATTTTAATTACCGTTAAGTGACCGTTAGTGTTGTATTTTACCGGTAAGTGAGTAGTAACATTTTTGAGGTTGAATTAGAAATGGGTTAGGCCCATTAAGATTTGTGAGATGAGCCCATTAAGTGAGCCTTTATAAACTAATATTGGTGAGAAGAGATAGGGTTACAACATTTTCATTTCATTTCATTGGAGAGGAGAAGAGATAGAAACTAGAGAGAGGAGCAAGAACAAGGGTTAAAGGCAAGAGGGAGATTCACCATCTAGGAGCTAAATTGAAGCTTGAATTAAGGATTCTTGGTGTTAGAGGTAAGGGGGTTAGTCTTTACTCATAATCACTTAGTTGTAGCTTCTACCCTAATTCTTTACTTAAGTGCTTATTTGAATAATTGATTATTGTGGAATTAATTGGTAAATTCGTGCTTGTGTTTTGATGCAATGTTTGGGTATGTAAATGGAATGATAATTGAGTTGTTGATGATGAAATTGCAAGCTTAAACCATGTACATATGTATGCTTTGTGTTTTGCCCAAAAAGTGATGACATGAGATGTTGTTGTTGATGAATTGTGATGAACCCATGATTGATTGTTGTTGTTGTTGAATGATGGTGAGATCATGATTATATGATGTAGTTGTTGTTGTGCTATGATGTTCTCATCAATTTATGCTTTGGGTGTTGGTGAAAGTATTGTTGTGATTGAATTGTAGTGATTTTACAACTTTTGTAAAAATGGGTTGATAATGAAGGAGTTTGATTTTGATGATGTTGAATGAGTTAAGGAAGATTGTTAGAATGGTTAGGATGGTAGGATTTTCTGTTTTAATCACTTGGCCTTGGAGAGAAATCATTTTGGAAAGAAAATGGGTTTTTGGTTAAAAGTCATTTTAAGAGCTTTTACAAAATAAGTCATTTTGGGATGAGTTTGATTAAGTTATTTTAATGTTGAAATGTCAAGTTTTCAAGTGTGGTTTGTATGGTCTAAGTGTTAGGAATACATTGGCGAAAACGGAACTGAAATCGGATTCGAAAACAAGATTTTATGCCCGAAAACGTAAAATTGCATTTTTGCTGTACTGGTGGAATGACATGACCGTGTGTCTGGATGACACGACCGTGTCAGAGTCCCCTGTAAGGGATCACACGACCGTGTGTCCTGACCACGCGACCGTGTCAGTTCTGCAGAATCCCAAAACATTGTTTTTTCGTATTTTTGTGTACTTTTAAGCATGCCGATGGATTCCAAACACCTAGCCTAATTCAATCAATTTATAATTAAGCTTCTAGGAGTATCATAGCTTGGATCTAACTTGGTTTTGTTTTTGAAATGAATTGGTTTTGCAAAATGATGCCAAGAGACGAACTTCGTGATTTTTGGGAATTCTTCATGTGTGGCCGATGAAATGCTTATGTATCCTCTACTGCACCTATAAGAAACTTGTGAGAATACATGGCATAGGCAATAGAGCTTGTAGAGTTGGTTTTGGTTCATAACTTCTATTATTTTTAAATGGTGACTTTTGGAGACGAACTTAGTAGAAATGAACCTTGATGAACTAAAGTCTTATGAATCTTTTGTGAATGGTCACATATGACTAGATAATTGTGTTTGAATGATTGTGGAAGGATGAGAATGATGTTTATCATAAACTGTTGTGTTATTCCATTTTACTTGATTTATGTGATGTAAATGGAAATGAATTGTGAGCCGATGTTGATGTTGTTGGTTGTTGATGTATATAATGATGATTAAGTTGATGATGTTGATGTATGTTGATGACTCTTATTTGATTGTGATTGTTGAATGTGTGGACACGTATACTTGATAATGCAGTTGTTGTTGAGGTAGTCAATGTAATTGGAGGTGTACTTTTACATTGTCGTTGTTATGTTGAAGTTGTGCATTATCGGGTCGTTGTTGTATGTCCATGCATCATGATCATGTTGAGTCATATGTTGAAATGTAAAAGGAGGTGTACTTTTACATAGTTGTTGTAAGAGGAGGTGTACTCTTACATGTAAGAGGAGGTGTACTCTTACATAGATGTTCAGTTGGCATCTAATGACTGTTGTTGATTTGGTACCACATGCATATATGTGTCGAGTATAGGCGCATTGCATAATGAAATGTTATCTTGTTGTTGCATGTGAATGGTGAATGTTGATGATAAGTGTGTTTGATGAATACATACAAGTGATATTTGGAATTGAATGGTTGATGAGTTGTGACATAATTGAATATGTGACTTGATGATTTTGTGTATTGGTGAAATTTGGTGAATGTTGTGATTATGTGGATTGGTGTATATGTATATTGGTGGATTTTGTTGATGGTTGTGAAATAAATGTTCTAATTGCATGTCTTACTTGTTTGTACTCATACACTTGGTGAATCTATTTGATGATAATTGATTGGATGATAATGATGAGGTGAGAATTGTATATGTATATACATAAGATGTGGTGATTTCTTTGATGATGATGATTGATTGCTTGTAACCTGAAATGATGAATTGTACTTGTTGAATTAAGCATGCTAAATGAGTAATGAGGCAAGTGATGTGATCATTGATTGATGTTGATAAATGATGAGCTTTTATTGATGACTTGATTAGAGGTTGATTATGCATGCTATGCTATGATAATAATGTGATAGCTTGAGATGCAAGTAATGGGGGATGTTAATCATATGATGCTAGTATTCTAGGAGGGGTGGTTATGTATATGTGATATGTATAAATTCTTGAATGCCATGTTTTTATATGTGGATTATGATTAATGTAATGCTTACCCCCAGTGGTTTCGACCGCCTACCTGTCTGTATGGATGGGTAGACGTTGTGTAGGACTAGACGCTTGGTGAGTTTGCTTGTTGGATGTTTGGACGACGAGAGCTTTCTCCGTTGTCGTGTCAGTGTCATAGTATATAGGCTCTGATTAGGGTTAGCGTCTGTTTGTTGTTTTGGATTCTGTTGCTATGTTGTTGTTATTGTCCACTTGTCGGACTTGGAGTATTTTCATATGAGGATTTATTTGACCATGGCATGTATATGTTGAAGTTTATGATTTGAATTCCGTTGTGACCGTTGAAATATTATATATATGCATGATATTGTTTGGTTTGTTTTGAGACGTAGCATCTATTTCTAGAATATTTCTGATGTATTCGCGCGTTTTACCGCTTAATAGAAATAGGGTGTTACAAGTTGGTATCAGAGCCGTGGTCGGTCTTGTCCAGACCAAAACCCGTTGATTTTCCTGTTGTATGCGAATGGTATTGAGTTACCTTCGGTACTTGTTGTGTTGTTTCGTTCTTTTAGGTGGTTTGAGCGTAGTGGGGGAGTAGCAGTTTGCTTCAAGTGTGTTGGTCTGGCAAGGGAGGTATCTTTGGCTGCAGAGGCTTAGTTGTTTGTGGTTTGTGTTAAGGTTCCTGTTGATTTTGAGTTGGATCTTGTGTGTCTTCCGTTGAAGCATATGGACGTTATTTTTGGTATGGATTGGATGTTGACTTTTGGTGTTAACATTAATTGTTTGACCAAGAGTGTGACGTTTTCTAAGCCGGTAGTTGAGCAAGGTAGAAGGTTCTTGACCGCGGAGCAAGTGAAGAAGTCTTTGGATGGTGAAGCTAGTGTATTCATGATGTTTGCTTCCTTGAAGGAGAGTAGTGAGAAAGGAGTTGGTGATTTGCCGGTAGTGCAAGAGTTTCCAGAAGTTTTTCCGGACGACATTACCGAGTTACCGCCGGAGAGGGAAGTTGAGTTTGCAATTGATTTGGTGCCTGGAACGAGTCCTATTTCGATTGCGCCGTATCGGATGTCTGCATCAGAGTTGGGAGAGTTGAAGAAGCAGTTGGAAGAGTTGTTGGAGAAACAGTTAATCAGGCCAAGTGTTTCGCCGTGGGGAGCTCCTGTGTTGTTGGTTAAGAAGAAAGATGGAAGCATGAGGTTGTGTGTGGATTATCGGCAGTTGAACAAGGTGACAATCAAGAATCGGTATCCGCTTCCGAGGATTGATGATTTGATGGATCAGTTGGTTGGTGCAAAAGTGTTTAGCAAGATTGATTTGAGGTCAGGATATCATCAGATTAGAGTAAAGGCGGAAGATATATCCAAAACTGCGTTCAGAACGAGGTATGAACACTATGAGTATTCTGTGATGCCATTTGGAGTATCTAATGCGCCAGGTGTCTTCATGGAGTACATGAATAGAATATTTCATCCTTTTCTGGATCGTTTTGTGGTGGTGTTTATAGATGATATTTTGGTGTATTCTAAGTCCGAAGAAGAGCATGCCGAGCATTTGAGGATGGTGTTGGGAGTTTTGAAGGAGAATAAGTTGTTTGCTAAGTTGTCAAAGTGTGAGTTTTGGTTGCGGGAAGTGAGTTTCCTTGGTCATGTGATTTCTAAAGGTGGCATTGCGGTGGATCCGTCGAAGGTTGATGCAGTGTTGCAATGGGAATCACCTAAGTCTGTTTTTGAAGTTAGAAGCTTTCTTGGATTGGCAGGTTATTATCGGAGGTTCATTGAAGGATTCTCTAAGTTGGCGTTGCCATTGACGCAGTTGACTCGGAAAGGACAAGCTTATGTTTGGGATGCTAAGTGTGAGAAAAGTTTCCAAGAGTTGAAGAAGAGGTTGACTTCAGCTCCAGTGTTGATTTTGCCGAATCCGAAGGAATCGTTTGTTGTGTATTGTGATGCTTCTAAGATGGGTCTTGGTGGTGTGCTTATGCAGAATCGTCAGGTGGTGGCTTATGCTTCAAGGCAGTTGAAAGTGCATGAGAAGAATTATCCGACTCATGATTTGGAATTGGCGGCCGTTGTGTATGTGTTGAAAATTTGGAGGCATTATCTGTATGGTTCTAAGTTTGAAGTGTTCAGTGATCATAAGAGTTTGAAGTATTTGTTTGACCAGAAGGAGTTGAATATGAGGCAGAGGAGATGGTTGGAGTATCTTAAGGATTTTGATTTCCAGTTGAGCTATCATCCTGGAAAGGCCAATGTTGTTGCTGATGCTTTGAGTAGGAAGTCGTTGCATATGTCTGCTTTGATGGTAAAAGAGTTGGAGTTGATTGAGCAGTTCCGAGATTTGAGTTTGGTTAGTGAATTGACACCGGATGGTGTGAGGTTGGGAATGTTGAAGTTGACAAGTAATATTTTGGAAGAGATTAAGGACGGTCAGAAGGAAGATTTGGAACTTGTAGATCGTGTAGTGTTGGTTAATCAAGGTAAAGGTGGGGACTTCAGATTGGGTGAGAACGGTGTTTTGATGTTTCGTGATCGTGTTTGTGTACCGAGAGTTCTTGAGCTTAAGAGGCAGATTTTGGAAGAAGGTCACAGAAGTAGTTTGAGTATTCACCCAGGAGCGACTAAGATGTATCAGGATTTGAAGAGGTTGTTTTGGTGGCCTGGAATGAAGAAAGAGATCGCAGAGTTTGTGTATGCTTGTTTGGTGTGTCAGAAGTCTAAGATTGAACATCAGAAGCCGTCAGGTTTGATGCAACCGTTGTTTGTGCCAGAGTGGAAGTGGGATAGTATATCAATGGACTTTGTTGGAGCGTTGCCGAAGACTGTTAAGGGTTTTGATTCAATTTGGGTGATTGTTGATCGGTTGACGAAGTCGGCACATTTTATTCCTATTAAGAACGGTATGTCTGTGGCTAAGTTGGCTGAGGTCTACATTGAGCAGATTGTTAGATTGCATGGTATTCCTTCTAGTATTGTGTCGGATCGGGATCCGAGGTTTACTTCTAAGTTTTGGGAGAGTTTACAAGATGCCTTGGGAACTAAGTTGAAATTGAGTTCTGCTTATCATCCTCAGACTGATGGTCAGACGGAGAGGACTATTCAGAGTTTAGAAGATTTGTTGAGGGCTTGTGTTTTGGAACAAGGTGTCAGTTGGGCTGAATGTTTACCGTTGATTGAGTTTACTTACAACAACAGTTTTCATTCTAGTATCGGAATGGCACCATTTGAGGCTTTGTATGGTCGGAGGTGTAGAACTCCTTTGTGTTGGTATGAGTCAGGAGAAAGTACCTTGTTAGGTCCGGAAGTTGTGCAAGAGACGACCAAGAAGGTTAAGATGAATGAAGAGAAGATGAGAGCGTCTCAGAGTAGGCAGAAGAGTTATCATGATAAGAGGAGGAAGGATATTGAGTTTCAGGTTGGTGATCATGTGTTCTTGAGAGTGAATCCTGTAACCGGTGTTGGACGTGCTTTGAAGTGTCGGAAGTTAACTCCTCGTTTTATTGGACCTTTTGAGATTGTTGAGAAGGTTGGGGTTGTAGCGTATCGGATTGCGTTACCGCCATCTTTGTCGAATCTTCATGATGTGTTTCATGTGTCTCAGTTGAGGAAGTATGTGTATGATGCGTCTCATGTGATTCAAGTGGATGATTTGGAAGTTAGAGATAATTTGACTGTTGAGACTTGGCCAGTTATGATTGAGGATCGTGAAGTGAAGCGTCTGCGTGGCAAGGAGATCGTTTTGGTTAAAGTGATTTGGGTTGGACCGACCGGTGAGAGTGCCACTTGGGAATCGGAGAGTAGGATGAGGGTTGCGTACCCGGAGTTGTTTCCTTCAGGTAATTTTCGAGGGCGAAAATTCTTTTTAGGGGAGGAGAGTTGTAACAGCCCGATTTTCGCTAGTTTTATTTTATTATTTATTATGTGTGTTATATGTGCTCTTATGTGATTATTTGCCTCTGTGTGTATTTTTGGTCGGGATTCGTAGAATTCGGTGTAGAAGGGTATTTTAGTCATTTTGGACTTAGGGGCATTTTGGTCATTTTGAGGGCAGTGGCAATTTTGTAATTTTGCAGAAAGTTATTTTTTTAGTGTTTAGTGGAAGTTATTATTTTACCAGGTTACTAGAGGGGGTGTAGTAATTATTTTAATTACCGTTAAGTGACCGTTAGTGTTGTATTTTACCGGTAAGTGAGTAGTAACATTTTTGAGGTTGAATTAGAAATGGGTTAGGCCCATTAAGATTTGTGAGATGAGCCCATTAAGTGAGCCTTTATAAACTAATATTGGTGAGAAGAGATAGGGTTACAACATTTTCATTTCATTTCATTGGAGAGGAGAAGAGATAGAAACTAGAGAGAGGAGCAAGAACAAGGGTTAAAGGCAAGAGGGAGATTCACCATCTAGGAGCTAAATTGAAGCTTGAATTAAGGATTCTTGGTGTTAGAGGTAAGGGGGTTAGTCTTTACTCATAATCACTTAGTTGTAGCTTCTACCCTAATTCTTTACTTAAGTGCTTATTTGAATAATTGATTATTGTGGAATTAATTGGTAAATTCGTGCTTGTGTTTTGATGCAATGTTTGGGTATGTAAATGGAATGATAATTGAGTTGTTGATGATGAAATTGCAAGCTTAAACCATGTACATATGTATGCTTTGTGTTTTGCCCAAAAAGTGATGACATGAGATGTTGTTGTTGATGAATTGTGATGAACCCATGATTGATTGTTGTTGTTGTTGAATGATGGTGAGATCATGATTATATGATGTAGTTGTTGTTGTGCTATGATGTTCTCATCAATTTATGCTTTGGGTGTTGGTGAAAGTATTGTTGTGATTGAATTGTAGTGATTTTACAACTTTTGTAAAAATGGGTTGATAATGAAGGAGTTTGATTTTGATGATGTTGAATGAGTTAAGGAAGATTGTTAGAATGGTTAGGATGGTAGGATTTTCTGTTTTAATCACTTGGCCTTGGAGAGAAATCATTTTGGAAAGAAAATGGGTTTTTGGTTAAAAGTCATTTTAAGAGCTTTTACAAAATAAGTCATTTTGGGATGAGTTTGATTAAGTTGTTTTAATGTTGAAATGTCAAGTTTTCAAGTGTGGTTTGTATGGTCTAAGTGTTAGGAATACATTGGCGAAAACGGAACTGAAATCGGATTCGAAAACAAGATTTTATGCCCGAAAACGTAAAATTGCATTTTTGCTGTACTGGTGGAATGACACGACCGTGTGTCTGGATGACACGACCGTGTCAGAGTCCCCTGTAAGGGATCACACGACCGTGTGTCCTGACCACGCGACCGTGTCAGTTCTGCAGAATCCCAAAACATTGTTTTTTCGTATTTTTGTGTACTTTTAAGCATGCCGATGGATTCCAAACACCTAGCCTAATTCAATCAATTTATAATTAAGCTTCTAGGAGTATCATAGCTTGGATCTAACTTGGTTTTGTTTTTGAAATGAATTGGTTTTGCAAAATGATGCCAAGAGACGAACTTCGTGATTTTTGGGAATTCTTCATGTGTGGCCGATGAAATGCTTATGTATCCTCTACTGCACCTATAAGAAACTTGTGAGAATACATGGCATAGGCAATAGAGCTTGTAGAGTTGGTTTTGGTTCATAACTTCTATTAATTTTAAATGGTGACTTTTGGAGACGAACTTAGTAGAAATGAACCTTGATGAACTAAAGTCTTATGAATCTTTTGTGAATGGTCACATATGACTAGATAATTGTGTTTGAATGATTGTGGAAGGATGAGAATGATGTTTATCATAAACTGTTGTGTTATTCCATTTTACTTGATTTATGTGATGTAAATGGAAATGAATTGTGAGCCGATGTTGATGTTGTTGGTTGTTGATGTATATAATGATGATTAAGTTGATGATGTTGATGTATGTTGATGACTCTTATTTGATTGTGATTGTTGAATGTGTGGACACGTATACTTGATAATGCAGTTGTTGTTGAGGTAGTCAATGTAATTGGAGGTGTACTTTTACATTGTCGTTGTTATGTTGAAGTTGTGCATTATCGGGTCGTTGTTGTATGTCCATGCATCATGATCATGTTGAGTCATATGTTGAAATGTAAAAGGAGGTGTACTTTTACATAGTTGTTGTAAGAGGAGGTGTACTCTTACATGTAAGAGGAGGTGTACTCTTACATAGATGTTCAGTTGGCATCTAATGATTGTTGTTGATTTGGTACCACATGCATATATGTGTCGAGTATAGGCGCATTGCATAATGAAATGTTATCTTGTTGTTGCATGTGAATGGTGAATGTTGATGATAAGTGTGTTTGATGAATACATACAAGTGATATTTGGAATTGAATGGTTGATGAGTTGTGACATAATTGAATATGTGACTTGATGATTTTGTGTATTGGTGAAATTTGGTGAATGTTGTGATTATGTGGATTGGTGTATATGTATATTGGTGGATTTTGTTGATGGTTGTGAAATAAATGTTCTAATTGCATGTCTTACTTGTTTGTACTCATACACTTGGTGAATCTATTTGATGATAATTGATTGGATGATAATGATGAGGTGAGAATTGTATATGTATATACATAAGATGTGGTGATTTCTTTGATGATGATGATTGATTGCTTGTAACCTGAAATGATGAATTGTACTTGTTGAATTAAGCATGCTAAATGAGTAATGAGGCAAGTGATGTGATCATTGATTGATGTTGATAAATGATGAGCTTTTATTGATGACTTGATTAGAGGTTGATTATGCATGCTATGCTATGATAATAATGTGATAGCTTGAGATGCAAGTAATGGGGGATGTTAATCATATGATGCTAGTATTCTAGGAGGGGTGGTTATGTATATGTGATATGTATAAATTCTTGAATGCCATGTTTTTATATGTGGATTATGATTAATGTAATGCTTACCCCCAGTGGTTTCGACCGCCTACCTGTCTGTATGGATGGGTAGACGTTGTGCAGGACTAGACGCTTGGTGAGTTTGCTTGTTGGATGTTTGGACGACGAGAGCTTTCTCCGTTGTCGTGTCAGTGTCATAGTATATAGGCTCTGATTAGGGTTAGCGTCTGTTTGTTGTTTTGGATTCTGTTGCTATGTTGTTGTTATTGTCCACTTGTCGGACTTGGAGTATTTTCATATGAGGATTTATTTGACCATGGCATGTATATGTTGAAGTTTATGATTTGAATTCCGCTGTGACCGTTGAAATATTATATATATGCATGATATTGTTTGGTTTGTTTTGAGACGTAGCATCTATTTCTAGAATATTTCTGATGTATTCGCGCGTTTTACCGCTTAATAGAAATAGGGTGTTACAGATGACGTCATTTGAGTTCAAACATCGATCAAGCTGAAGTATAAGCATCGGGTTCAGAAACATCTTTCTCTCCCTATCAATGAGATGAGTCGACAATGACGTTTCTGGGGGGCAATTTGTTAGCTTGTAAATTTTAAAGGCTATCATTAAATGCAGTCAAAGGAGAGTTGACCTTATCATCGAAGAATCAAAGAACTGTTCTCAAAGTTTTATCGAAGTTGGACTTGCTGGGAGGACGTGCTTCAGTTCGACAGGCGAAATATATCGAGGGACGGTTATTTCAGATAAGGGCGAGCAACAGATATCTCCAAAAAGGCGCGTTCGAAATTCAAATTAGATGGATAAATTAGTTTTTCTATGCTTATAGGTTTGAATTCGCATGTAGGTAGTTATTTCTACTTGTATAAATAGTAGTTTTTCATAGGAAAAAAGGGTCACAATTCAATCATACAAAACTCACACTCAAATCATCCGTATGGCAGCGAGAAACGAGTCACAAGTTGCAATGTATGAATCTGTGTACCAATTTACATTCAATCAATGCAATTTACATTTGCTCTTTTAAAATGTCTTTACATTTTACTTGTTTCTTTTGAGTAATTCAAAGTTATTTTGCTTAACAAACTTCGATTGAATTCAACTGGGTTGATTTCGATTGCTTTTATCTTTTCTGTTTATTTATATTTCTCAAGAACATTTACAATTTCCTAGAAACAACAAAAGCATAAATATGCTCCTAAGATTTACTGGTTGATCTTGCAAGTAACAACGTTTAAACCAGCGGTTGTTTACCAAAAATCAGTGTAAACAACAAGAAACAACCTTTTTAAGAGAAGACAACAAAAAATTTTATGCCATGATTTCCATTAAAAACAAGCTACTAAATCATGCCTTTCGCTATAAAAAGAAAACAAAAGAATAAAGTTCAAGGGAGTTTGGAAACACTACGACTCTAGACACTTTATTAGGCTCCCCCCACACTTATGAGAAGCATTGTCCTCAATGATTCAAAAGAAAATAGAATTAAAAGAAAAGAGAAGAAGGAATTGAAGAAGAAGAAGAAGAAGAAAGAGTAGAAGAGAGAGTAGGAGAAAGAGAGAAGAGACAAGGGAAGAGAGGAAGAGGAAAGCTCACAATTGTTCATTGAGGTCCATAGGGAGGACCTTGGAGATAAAGGTGTTGCATCATCCTCCGGAGCATTTCATTATTTTATTCATTGACGCGTTCGAAGCCTGGAGATTTCAACACCTTGCCTTTGTTGTTCGGTGCTCATCCGCTCTACCTCATTGTGTATCCATGTCCATCTTTGATTTTCATTAAGCTCACCGGCTTCATGGTCATGGTGCTATTCCTCTTGGCGCAAGTTAGCACCTTCTCCTACATCATGGTGCAAGTTAGCACCTTCTTCATAATCTTGCTCCTCAAGAACCTGCACATTGTTTTATCTTGGTTTTCGGGTGTCAAACATTGATTACGTTTGAACCTTTTTAACCTTTGATATCTCATTTTTTCTTGGGAAGGGAAAAAATAAGCAAAACCCTTGAGAATCGAGGTCCGATAGTTGTTTTCGCTACGGGAAGGTGTAAGGCACCCATAACGACTATAGTATCCTATAGGAACCGTCTTTACTTTCTACGCGCGCGCTTCATTTTTAAATGCTATTTGAAAGTGATATTTACACCTAAGAGTTTACTAAGTGAAGAATTGGAGGGAGGAGAAGACGTTTGAATTTTTATTTTATTTGAATTGAAGGAATATTGTTTCCTTGCCTACGTACCCTTTTAAGGGATCAAATCCACCGTAGTTCTCTTCCAAAAAATGTTTTTTTGTTTTTGTTGGTTGATTTTAAGTTTGAAAATTGGAATTTTGAAGAAGAGATAGGAGGCCTCCAAGGGCATGAGATTAAGGAAAAAGTGAAGTTGGAATTAGTTATTTGCAAAAACAAGTCAAAGTTGGAATTAGTTTCATTGATGCTTTTATTAAGAAAATAAAGTGAAAAATTCACTTGGAATGTGTTCCAAGAGTTTATTTGAAAAAAAAATTTGAGTGAGATGGTTCAAGTTTTTTGTTTGGAAAATTGGAATTTTCTCTAAGTGCAAAACCTAAGCATACATCTAAACATGCAATTACCTAACCATACATCTAAACATGCATATCCTAGCCATACATCTAAAGTGAGGTGTGTGCATGTGTCGGTGCTTGTGTCGGTGTACATCATTAGAGTCCATTGTCCTTTACATCATGCCCTAGATACATACTACTTCCCTTGTGAGAACTTAATCTCACATAAAATGAATTAAAGCCAAAAAATAAGTGCAAGAGAAATGAGATGGGAAAGTGAGATGAAGATGATGAAGTATGTTCATGAAACAAGAAACAAAAATGGTTAGTAGCATATGATAATATCAAGAAAAATAAAGCAAGTAAAATGCTATAACGAAATGGTAAACTAACAACAAAAGGTAGCAAAAATACACCTAACAAAATACCATAAGTCCAAAGCAAATAAAAGACTTATAATCCTCACATCATGACAATTTTCAAAGAGTTTTAGATTCAGCCCTAACATGAGAGTCCAAAGACAATCACAAACCAAAGAATTATGGTGTATTTATAGGCCTATTTCGCACTAATTTTGCACATAATAACATTCAAATAACTTGCCACACAAGAAACCAATATCACATATCACAAACGGCACCAAGTATTCCAAATCAAACAACAAACAATGCCTCAAAGTTACTCATCAAGCACCAATTATCATGAGCCAAAATATTGGAACTAAAATGTGCAAAAAAGTGTCACAAAATATGACAAAAAACAACACAAATCACACACAATTTCACAAGTATTTTTCCATCAATCTTCAACATGCAAAAGGTCACAAGAAACAAGTCTTGATCATCCAAAACAAATGTAAAAGAAATCACAAGGTTTTTACAAGTTTTTAACAAAGTTTTTTTTAACAAAGAAATGAAAAAAAAGAATTGAATTAACAAAGAAACTATTGCCTTTTCCACATTTTTAGATCCAAATTAATCATGTACTAATGCAAAAAAAAAAAAACAATTAGAATTAACAAAAAAAACCTTGCAAATTTTTAGAACATTTTAGTACAAAAATTGATCAAACAGGGGTGTATACAACAAGAAATTATCAAGAACACACAGGGAAGGGGGGTGTGAGTAGCAACACGCATGCAGTCATGGCATAAGCAGTTACTGGGCCTAAGAATGCAGGAAATGGGTCGGACAGGGTCTGGAGCGGGTCGAACCGGTCCAAAGGTGGTATAAAGCCTGAGGAACCGGTTCAACCCTCATTTCCCACACTACCTTCTCACTCTAAGTTCTAAACACTCTCCTCTCTCTAACCATGCTGATCGGAGAAGATGAAGACAGGTGGTCCGGTGCGGTGGTCGGCCGGCCAAAGTGGCGGCGCCACCGCGTCGGAAGTTTAAACTTCCATTTTTTTCAATTTTTTTAAACTAAAACATTCATCTTCATCTTCTCTACTCAAATCCGTATTCAAAATCTCGAAAACAAATCAAACGAAGCCTAGATCTACACATTATCAAAAGTTCTTTTCACACACAAACAACATGAACACGATACTGAATCGAACGAATCGGAGCATGTACGAAGGAAAATAACTCTGTTAGATCGGAGACGAACAACTACGACGGAAAACTTCTACCAATTCTTGTTCCGATTCGGATCGTGAGCTCCTTGTTGGATTCGTCCACCTTCTCTTTTGTTTTGCTGGGATTCACCTTCTTCTTCTTGGTTCTTCGCAGTTTTGGCTCCGTTTGGTGCTTAAAGGCTTAGATTGTCGAATCTGTTGATATTGTGTTTGAGGATGGTGTAGATCGGATGAGTTTGTGTTGTATGAGCAAGAAAATTAAATTTTTGTTGTGATTATGATGGAAAGGATTTGTTAGTTCATGGTGATGGATTCGGATTATGTGTTGTTGAAATGGATGAAGATTGTTGGAAATTGATCATGCTGTTCATACATGTTCTTGAGTGTTCATGAATGTTCATGAACATTCGTGGTAGTTCGTATTTTTTTGTTATTATTGGTGGATTTGATCTGAGAAAGAGAAGAAAGAGAATAGAAAAAGTGTTTCTGCCGATTTGGCAGATTCAGTAGTGTTGAATTTCTGGAATTTTTGTTGGATTAGGGTTTGAAGGTTCTGGAGGTTGAAGATGAAGATCTTCAATCTCTCTTGGCTTTCGATCTGGAAATTGGAGAGAGAAAATGGTATAACTGTTTTTTGTGACTTTTTGTGATCTGTGCCCAATGATTGAATCCCTTGACTTTGACTGTGACTGGGCTTTTATAGCTGATGACTGTGATGATTGGACCAATGATAAAACGACATGTGGACTGGACTTGTAACTAACTTTTGGACAAATCTGCAAAAAACTGAAATAAAAGGACTAAAGTGCAAAATAACAAAAAGGACTAAAATGTAACTAAAATAAAATTGGTAAAAAATGTAACTTGAAAATAACGTAAAGTGAAACGATTAAAAATAACAAAACGGACTAAAATGAACCAATTACTTAAATGAGATACTTTAAAGTAACCTCTCTCTGTCAAAATTTCGTGTGAAATGACCAAAATGCCCCTAGGGACTAAAATGACTCAAAATGACTCAAATGCAATTTTTAAAACGGTTTTTTAACAGGGAAATAAAGCAAGAGTTTATACAAGCAAATTAAAAGACTCAGAGACAATTTTTAGGAATTAAAAAGAATTTTAACACCGGAAATGACTAAAATGCCCCTAGGGGCTAAACTGACTCAAATGACTTCAAATGTAATTTTTTGAAATGGATTTTAACATGAGATTGAAACAAGGCCTTATTCAAACCAATTGAAAAGACTCAAACAATTTTTAAGGACTAAAATGAGTTTGAATGCAGGAAATGACTAAAATACCCTTTTTCATAAATTTTGCAAATAACTTTGAAGTATGATGCAGAGAAAGATGCAATTGATCAGAGACACTTTCAAATGACTTGAAATGCAAGAAAAAGTTTTGGATGACTCAAAATGCAAGAAAACATGAACAAATACACAGTTGAAAAGATTTGTAAAGCTAAGTTGAGAGATAAAGCAGAGTAAAATGTCAGTGTAAACAATAGCAAATTGGCAATTCTTCAAGAATAATAGACATATATCAAAGATGAAAGAAAATTTTGAACAAGTATTTTTAGGTCCAAAATTAGGGTATAACAGCTGCCCCTATTTAAGTTTCTTTGTCCGGAGAGTCAAGAGACGAAGTCTTTGATTTGACGAGACGAAGATACTTAAATATTAACATTTGCACTGTTTTTGGACATAAAAATACGCTTCTCACATTTTCAAAAACATGAATGCCTTGCAACATTTTGATTATGAATGCAAGACAAACAACTGGAGTCTACAGAGCATGCCATATCACTGGGGATCCAGGTGGACATTGACAGGGTAGACAAACTAGGAGACAAAAGATAGGTACAAGCTGTTCTTTGGATCGAACTCGCCACTTGACCATGGAATACAAACAAGAGATGGGTACAAGCTGTTCTTTGGATCGAACTTGCCGTTTGACTGGGAATAGAAATACAAGACAGGTACAAGCTGTTCTTTGGATTGAACTTGGCACTTGACCGGAGACATAGTCATATAGAAAGATACAAGCTGTTCTTTGGATCGAACTTGTCGCTTGATCGAAAATTCAAACAGATAGGCAGGTACAAACTGTTCTTTGGATCGAACTTGCTATTTGACATGGAGCCATAGACAAAAGGATGATACAAGCTGTTCTTTGGATCGAACTTGCGGCTTGATCAACATCACAACATGTAGATTGGTGCAAACTGTTCTTTGGATTGAACTTGTCGTTTGACCGATAAAAAAACATAAGCCAGGTACAAACTGTTCTTTGGATCGAACTTGTCGTTTGACCGGAAACATAGGCATATAAGCAGGTACAAGCTGTTCTTTAGAGCGAACTAGCCACTTGACCAATAACAAGACATGTAGCAAGATATGAATTGAGAGTAAGTTGATATTGACTTAATTTGAAGATAGACATGACCATTATTGTTGGTCCAAGAGTAAATTGAGAGTGCATTAGCATTGATTGAGACATTGAATTGAATTGAAAGTTGATATTGAAAGAGACATTGAAAGTTGAAAATAATCAGAGATACAAACATAGACACTGAATTGAGAGTTGAAATTAAGTTGAATTGGAGATTGAAATTGAGTTGAATTGCAAATTGAATTGAAAGTTGAGATTGAACTGGATTGGAAGTGAAGATTGAGTTGAATTGAAAGTGAAGATTGAGTTGAATTGAAAATTGAGGTTGGAGATGCAACATGTATGTATGGTATAACAAGATCATTAAATGTATGAGCACATAAAATGCATGATTATGCATGTATGAATGCTTGAAATGCATGATTGGTTTGTAGTTTGACAGAGAAGTTTCACAGAGACAGACGAAACATTGGAAGATTGGGCACGTAGTGGCTCGTGCTATAACATATTCACATGGGAATCCTCTTTGGAGAGACCGTCGTTGAGAGACGTATCAAAACCATGGCTGAAGGCAATAAAACTTGTAGAGGAGGGACCCTTGGGAGATTCTTGGATACAGGTCGCCGTTGTTAGGCGTGTCAATGCTAGGTAAACATTGGATGTTCGCACCTGTGGTCAATGCTTTTCATTCTTTCATTCTTTCTTTTTCATTTTTCAAACCCATTTTCGCCTGAACCGCCCTTTCGGGTTTTCGATTCACCGGGAATAAGTTCTTTTCATTGCCCCATTTTTGCCTGAATTGCCTTCATAGGTTGTCAATCAGCGGGGTGCTCATTTTTGCCTAAGTCGCCCTTTCGGGTTTTCAACTTAGCGAGCTTTTCATTTGTATTTTTATTCAATTTTTCCATTTTCATTCTGTTTTTTCATTCTTGCCATTGACCACAGATCATCCTGGGGAAGAACCTGCTTGTAATGTGTATTGAAACGGACATTGATATACATTTATTCATGCATGTTTCATTGAAATGTACCCTATTGCTCAGGTTTGCTTTCAAAATAGACAAAAAGATTTTTCAATTTTAAAAGATGTTTGTTTCAGACATTGACATTATCAAATAGAAAGGAAATATTTTGTATATAGCATTGAAAGTAGAAAGAAGAAGTAGAGTTTCAAACAAAAGCACCGGCTCGAATTGATGTAGAATAGTGAAAATCAGCCAAAGGCATGACTTCACGGATTTACAAAGCTTGGAAAATGGTAATTTTATTGGTTGGTGGTACATTGAACACGATGACCGCTACATTTCATAGAAATTTTGAATTAACAAGTACAGGAGCTTCTGATGAAGATGATCATTGACAGTTGCAGATGCCCCAAGGGGTGACGGTGATTTGCCAGATATAGTTACTTGTCTTTTATTATCAATCTCATTTTTGCATGAACCGCCCTTTCGGGTTTTCGGCTCATCGAGACGCTCATTCTTGCCTGAGTTGCGTACAATCTCAGCGAGCTTTTTCATATTCATTTTTTTGTCCCTAACTTTTGCCTGGATCGCCCTTTCGGGTTTTTGATCCACCGGGAAGCGCATTTTTGCCTAGGCCGCCCTTTCGGGTTTTTGACCTACCACGCTGTTCTTTTCTTTTTAGACAGTATTTCTTGACTATATCGGCATTTATAGGACTCGGAAGTTCAACACCATCCATATGTGTGAGAATCAAAGCACCACCAGAGAAAGCCTTCTTGACAACATAAGGACCTTCATAGTTAGGTGTCCATTTGCCCCTTGGGTCGGGTTGTTGGCTTATCCTTCTTTTCAATTCAAGTTCGCCTTCCTTGAATTCTCGAGGTCGGACTTTCTTGTCAAACGCATTCTTCATTCGCACTTGATACAACTGTCCATGAGCCATAGCATCCATACGTTTCTCTTCAATCAAATTCAACTGATCGTACCGACTTTGACACCATTCAGCCTCAGTTAATTTTGCTTCCATGATCACTCGGAGAGATGGAATCTCCACTTCCAGCGGGAGAACTGCTTCCATACCATATACAAGAGAAAAAGGGGTTGCCCCGGTTGAACTGCGCACTGTAGTACGGTAGTCGTGCAAGGCAACAGGTAATATCTTATGCCAGTCTTTGTAAGTAGTGACCATCTTCTGAACAATCTTCTTGATGTTCTTGTTAGCGGCCTCAACTGCACCATTCATCTGAGGTCTGTAAGGAGAAGAGTTATGATGTTCAATTTTGAATTCTTCACATAAAGCTTGCATCATGCTATTGTTCAGATTGGAACCATTGTCAGTGATGATCTTGTTGGGAACACCATATCGACAGATGATGTTATTCTTGATAAACTTGACAACTACCTGCTTGGTCACATTTGCATAGGAAGCAGCTTCAACCCACTTGGTGAAATATAGTCAATTGCCACCAGAATGAAACGATGTCCGTTAGAAGCTTTTAGTTCAATTCTTCCGATCATGTCAATGCCCCACATAGAAAATGGCCATGGGGAAGATATAACATTGAGAGCATGTGGAGGCACATGAATCTTGTCAGCATAGATTTGACATTTGTGGCATCTCTTGGCATGCCTGTAGCAGTCACGCTCCATAGTTATCCAGTAATAGCCGGCTCTTAACAGTTTTCTTGACATGGTGTGACCCGTAGCATGGGTCCCAAAGGTACCGTCATGTACATCATGCATCAATTTCTCAGCTTCTTGTTTATCAACACATCTCAACAAGACCATGTCATAGTTCCTTTTGTATAGGATTTCTCTGTCCAGAAGGAATCTGCTAGCCCATCTCCTCAAGGTCTTTTTATCCCTGTTGGAAGCACCATGTGGATATTCATGATTCTGCAAGAACTGTTTGATGTTATAGTACCAAGGTCTTTTATCATTCACATCTTCATCAGCCTGACCTGGCGTATTTTCAATAGTAAACACATGAGCGGGTCTATCAAGACGCTGCACTTTGATATCAGCCATCTGGTTTTCATCCCGAGGGATATGGTGCAACTCAACCTTTGTGAAATATGTCAACAGACGTCTTGCATAGTCACGGTAAGGGATCAACTTCTCATGATGAGTCTCCCATTCACCTTTTATCTGATTAATAACAAGTGCAGAATCTCCATAGATGTCAAGGTGCTTAATTCTCATATCAATGGCTTCCTCAATGCCCAAGATGCATGCTTCATATTCAGCTATGTTGTTCGTGCATTCAAAAGTTATTCGAGCAGTGAAGGGAATATGGTGCCCCTGCGGAGTTACAATGATGGCCCCAATCCCTTTACCGTAAGCATTGACAGCACCATCAAAGACTAATCCCCACTTGCTATTGGGATCTGGCCCTTCACTGATCAGTGGCTCTTCATAGTCTTTCGCTCTCAGATACATAATCTCTTCATCAGGGAAATCAAACTTAATTGGCTGGTAATCATCAAGAGGTTGACAAGCAAGATGCTCAGCAAGGATGCTTCCTTTGATTGCTTTCTGAGCTTTGTACACAATATCATATTCAGACAATAACATTTGCCAGCGTGCAATCTTTCCAGTAACAGCAGGCTTCTCAAAGATGTACTTGATTGGATCCATTCGGGATATCAACCAAGTTGTATGATTCACCATATAATGACGCAGGCGTTTGGCAGCCCAAGCTAAAGCACAACAAATCTTTTCAAGCATTGTATACCGAGTCTCGCAGTCGGTCAACTTCTTGCTCAGATAGTAGATAGCATGTTCTTTCTTTCCAGTTTCGTCTTGTTGACCGAGAACACAACCCACGGAATCATCTAACACTGACAGGTACATGATCAAAGGCCTTTCTTCTACTGGTGGGACAAGGATAGGTGGTTCCAATATGTATTCTTTAATGTTATCAAAAGCTTCCTGGCATTCATCATTCCACACAACAGGCTGATTCTTTCTGAGCAATTTGAAAATTGGTCCACAGGTGGTAGTCATGTGAGATATAAACCTTGAAATGTAATTCAAACGTCTGAGGAAACCTCTGACCTGCTTTTCAGTTTGAGGAGCCGGCATCTCTTTGATAGCTCGGACTTTGTCAGGATCAACTTCAATGCCTCTTTGGCTGACAATGAAGCCTAGCAACTTTCCAGACCTTACACCGAATGTACACTTGTTAGGATTCAAACGCAGCTTGTACTTTCTCAATCTTTCAAACATCTTTTTCAAATACACAATATGCTGCTCTTCATCACTTGATTTCACAATCATGTCATCAACATACACTTCAATTTCTTTGTGAATCATATCATGAAACAGAGTGGTCATACCCCTTTGATAGGTAGCACCAGCATTTATCAAGCCAAACGACATCACTTTATAACAGAACGTTGCCCATGGAGTGATGAAGGACGTCTTTTCTCTATCTTCAGGTGACATCCGTATCTGGTTATAACCAGAGAAACCATCCATAAAAGAGAACACTTTAGACTGAGCAGTACTGTCAACAAGCACATCAATATGAGGCAATGGGAAGTTATCTTTTGGACTGAATTTATTCAGATCTCTGTAATCAACACACATTCGAACTTTCCCATCTTTCTTTGGCACTGGTACAATGTTGGCAATCCACTCAGGATATTCAGCTGTCATGAGAAAACCCGTATCAATTTGCTTCTGCACCTCAGCCTTGATCTTAAGAGCCATGTCTGGACGAGACCTTCTCAATTTCTGCTTGACAGGAGGACATTCAGGTCTTGTCGGTATCCGATGTTCCACAATCTTGGGATCTAGCCCCGGCATGTCTTCATAGGACCATGCAAAGACATCTGGATATTCATGGAGAAGTTGAGTAATCTTCTTTTTCACTTCTGGCTCAAGTGCAGCACCAATTTTGATCTCTCGCTTGTTCTCTTCAGTACCCAGGTTGATGAGCTCAATCTCTTCCTGGTGAGGCTGAATGGCTCTTCTTTCTTGCTCAAGCAGTCGAGTGTTCTCATACGGTATCTCTTCATCATCCTCCTCATCTTCAGCTTCATATACAGGGAATACAGATGTTTTGGTTTTTTCTGGCATTACCATTATTTCCAAGAAAAAGGCACTAAAAAGGTAAAAAAACAAAGAGTCGTTGAAAAGACGACAACTTTTATTGATAATGGCAATGCCGAAACAAACATGCCCTTACAATGATATCACTTTCGCCTTGGGCAGAGCGAAAGGATTGTTATTTTGAAAGAAAAAAAACATGAGCAACAAGACACATTACATGGAAGCATGCATGACTAAAGGAACATCAATGGCCTCCCAATTTCTCACAATGCCTCCTGGTACAACAAATGTAGGCACATAACTACTTTCAGCAGCATCTTCAGCAATAGCATTGATAAACCCAGCACTGTAGAAAGTTCCTGTTGAAACGCCTGAGGTCGGGGAGAACCCAAGGCCCTCTTTACGATTGTTTTCCAAAATCTGTATCACTTTGCCCCAGCCAGCAGCTTGCCCTTCTTGAACAGCTTTCTGGGCGTCTTTCAATGAAGCCATACTAGCACTAGCTCTCTGGGGTTCTGCACCTTCAATAGTCAAACCTTGAAATGATGTCCCTTCAGCGGACCCTGCTTCAACACAAGAGAAAGATGACACTTGGCTAACCAGATATGCTTCTTCACCATGTACAGTGACAAGCTTACCATTCCTCACAAACTTGAGCCTCTGGTGCAGAGTAGAAGTTACTGCCCCAGCATCGTGAATCCACGGTCTTCCAAGGAGACAACTGTAAGAAGCATTGATGTCCATGACCTAAAAAGTGATCTGAAATGTCTCAGGACCAATGGTAATCGGTAGACTCAGGCATTACGTTTAAGGATGATCCAGTGTCCACCAATACATTGGATATCATGTCAGACTTACAGTGCACCGAGATATGCAGAGCCAAGTTGTGGTATTTCCCTGCTTCGGGGAGCTCATCGTCACCAAACCCCAAGTTATTGCAAGTGGTAATGTTACCCACTATTCCATCGAACTGATCCACGGAGACTTCATGATCAACATAGGCATGTTCCAGTACCTTCATTAAGACTTTCCTGTGAGCTTCTGAGCTCAAAAGCAGAGACAAGATGGATATTTTTGACGGAGTTTGCAGCAGCTGGTCAACAATCTTATAATCGCTCTTTTTGATAAGCCTCAGAATTTCGTCTAGATTAGACTCTTCAATAGATTGGCATGTTGGGCCGGCGTTCTTGTTAATAGGAGGAGCAACTGGTGGAGTTATTGTGGCAATAGGTGTAACCACCTTCTTTTGGAACACGGGTGGACGGACTTTTCCGCTTCTCAGAGTTGTAACTTCTCCGGCAACGTTATCAATCGTAGATGGGGATACTAGAGGCACTTCCACTCCATTATCAATCATGGTTGCATCGTACTTGTAAGGGATTGCCTTCGTAGAGGCATAAGATACCGGACCAGGCAACCTGATCACTAAGGGTTCAACATTCCTTGTCTGAGACACACCCCCAGCAGGGGAATCATGGAACACTGGCACAATCACACAGACATCACTGGCAATCAAGTGCTTATCATCCATTAGGCTCTGGATGTCACCTTGCACCACACAACAACCCATAGGATTTTGAAGACATTCTGAACAAGCAGCATGATTGTGATTAAACAAAGAAGCTTGGCATAGTTTGACATGCAGCGGCACCAAAGGAGTAACAACATTATGGACATCTAAAGTGAGAGCCTCTCGAGGAACACGAACTCTTTCGAAAGCCTCAATCATGTTAACGGCAGCATGGTTTGGAAGTGGATTGTCAAGAACATGAGGAACACTATTTTCAAAAGTCATCCGTCCTCTGTCTATCAGGTCCTTTACAACGTACTTCAGAGCATAGCAACTTGAGTGCCCTGATGGAATTCACATGTAAGATCCTGTCGGAACCTGGGAGGCAATGGTGTAGGCGGAGGCTTGCCTAGTCTGGTGACGCAGTGGCCCTTAGCGAGTAGAGTTAGGAGTAGATCAGCATACCGCATTGGTATTGGTGGAAAATAAGTCTTGGGTCGAGGACCCTGTTGTTGCTGCTGTTGCTGTTGAGCAGGAGGCTGCTGTTGTACTTGCTGAGTGATGGCATTAACGGGCACTGGTGGTTGACCCGGTGGCAGAGGATATTGCTGGTAGAATGGTGGGAAGAAGGGATGTTGAGAATACTGCATATACTGGTAGGGTAGAGGTAATTGAGTAGCAGCTGTGGACTGGTTACCAGATACCATCCCTACTTCAAATTCTTTCTTCTTATGGTGGCCATTACCATACTTCTTAGGTGCACTAGCTGAAGACTCCACCTTTTCAAGAACAATGATACCTTCTCTGACAGCCTCCTCTAGACGAGTTCCCATAGTAACCATATCAGAGAAATTATTCGAAGCAGAGACTATCATCCTTTCAACATATTCCTTCTTCAAAGTTTTCAGGAATGTCTGTGTTAGTTCTTCCCCATCGAGCCGAGGAGAAACACGGGCAGTTGCCCCTCTCCATCTCTGAGCATATTCACGGAATGTTTCATCTGACTTCTGAGACAAAGACTTAAGAGAATCCCTATTCGGCTTCAAGCGAGTGTTAAACTCATAGTGATTTTCAAAAGCAGCAGCGAGCTCCTCGAAAGTATGGATATTTTCTTTGCTCAAACCAGTGTACCAGTCTGCCGCATCTTCCATCAAGCTATCCTGGAAGCAGTGGATCATCAGAGCATCATTATCTGCGTAGTTGGCCATCTTTCGGACGTATCGAATGACATGGCTATGTGGACAAGAAGTTCCATTGTATTTGTCAAAATCTGGCACTTTGAACTTCTTAGGAATCTCAAATCGGGATACCAGGCATAGATCACGAGCCTTAGCAGAAACACCATTCCCACGGCTAGCTTTGACCTCACGGAGTTCTCCAGCTAACTCTCTTAATTGTTTTCTCATAGCCTCCATTATAGGGTCTTGTCCACGCGGAGTGTCAACATCGATTACTTGTTGCACAGTGTGTACAATAGGATCGGTAACAACAGTAGTCACTTGAGGCATAGAGGTAGACGTAGGAGTAAAATTTGTCACAGGAATCTGTCCTTGATTGCCAATACCAGAAATACCAGCCGCAGTATTAGGAGCATAGAAAGCTGAGAGTCCATAAGGGCGTCCATTGGGCATAATAAACCGAGCATCAGACATCACAGTAGACAGTGGGATAGATGGAATCATTTCAGTAGAAGCTGGAATAGATGTGGCTGGTTGTTCTTGTGCAGCCATCATAGTGGACATAGCGTCGTGAGCCTTAGCCAAGTCTTCTTTCATAGCAGCCAATTTGGCACGGAGCTGAGCATTTTCTTCTTCAAAGTTAGCCATGTTTCTTCTCTTGTAAAACCTTGTTTGATGAACTCTATTTGGTTGGTAAACTTTACGAGCACGAGCCACTTTTCAGACTGCGGCAGAAGAATCAGGAGGCAATGAGCACGAGAGAAGTCTTTTATGACCAATGAATGCGTATGATGCATGAGATGTGTTAATGCATATGCAAAAAGACTCTTTTTTATGTTATCAAAGGGTTTTAGACAAATTAGAAATTTGTAAACATTACTAAACAAACGGGAACATTCAAAACATCCATGAAGCCATCAAGATTCGGAAAGAGAATAAGCCCATAGATGAGGAGTGCAAGAATAGCTTCAAGAGTGTCTTGACAAGTGGTTTTGAGGTTGGCTTTCTCAAGTAGATACTCCAAAGTGAACCCTCGGATGTGAGCCTTAGTGACAAGATTCTTGGAGACATCGGTGGTCTTGAGATAGAGATCTTTAGCAATAACCAATGGAGTAGGAGGATTCTCAAGTCCCGCGAAGGGTACCCCCTTAGCAATAGATAGATCCATCAATTAAGAATAAGCCTCGAGTGTGGGTACCAACTGAAAGTCGGGAAAAGTGAAGCACCGATAGTCCCGATCATAGATTTGCACTAGAGTGTGCACAAGCTTCTCATCCACATTAGTCTGGAGAAGAGTAAGTAACGCCCCGTAACGATGTCGGAAACCAGTCGGATCCTCGATCTTGAGTGCCAAATCTCTCAAAATAGGCAAATCCACTTCCTTGATCTTGTAGGACTTAGTCTTCCCCATTCCTACAATGTTTACAAATTCAACTCGTCTAAGCCCTTCGATAAATGCATGGAAAAAGAGTTTATGCATGTATGCATGTATGCATGATTATGTTCAAGTACGGAGAAAACATGGTGGGTTGAAATTCAAAGTCGAGGAGTTATGGGTGGACACGGTGTCCGGTGAAACTAGGGCTTTGGATAATAGTAATCGGGTTCTAAAAAGTTCCCAAGTCGCAACCTTTCTCACGTATATCATGGTGTCACGAGACAAACACTCGCTCCACGATCATCCGTAAGAAGGTCTAACTTGAGTGTAGTATCGCGTGACGACTAAAACTCGAGACAACACTCGGTTTAGCCTCCGCACTACATCCTAGAAAATGGACAAGGATGGGTTCGATTATCTACGGTTCATAGCGTCATAGAACAATTAGAAGTAAAGTGCCTAAACGCGACAACACGCGCCGACAACATCACCCCCAAAATGCCTCAGCTATGTGGGATTGATCGTATAATCCAAAACACGAGGCAACCCTCGGAATGAATTGTCGATTATATCCCCCCTAAATCCTAAGTTCACTCAGCCCGGGTGTAGAACTTTTGATATTCTCACCCCACACGTTTGCAAGAAATTTAAACATTTATTCATATAAGAAAGCAAAGAGAAGCAAGTAAAAACGAAAGCGCAAGCGTGGAAATAAAGACTAGGCGTAACTCTCGAATCTCCCCAGTGAAGTCGCCAGCTGTTTTATCTTGGTTTTCGGGTGTCAAATATTGATTACGTTTGAACCTTTTTAACCTTTGATATCTCATTTTTTCTTGGGAAGGGAAAAAATAAGCAAAACCCTTAAGAATCGAGGTCCGGGAGTTGTTTTCGCTACGGGAAGGTGTTAGGCACCCATAACGACTATAGTATCCTATAGGAACCGTCTTTACTTTCTACGCGCGCGCTTCATTTTTAAATGCTATTTGAAAGTGATATTTACACCTAAGAGTTTACTAAGTGAAGAATTGGAGGGAGGAGAAGACGTTTGAATTTTTATTTTATTTGAATTGAAGGAATATTGTTTCCTTGCCTACGTACCCTTTTAAGGGATCAAATCCACCGTAGTTCTCTTCCAAAAAATGTTTTTTTGTTTTTGTTGGTTGATTTTAAGTTTGAAAATTGGAATTTTGAAGAAGAGATAGGAGGCCTCCAAGGGCATGAGATTAAGGAAAAAGTGAAGTTAGAATTAGTTATTTGCAAAAACAAGTCAAAGTTGGAATTAGTTTCATTGATGCTTTTATTAAGAAAATAAAGAGAAAAATTCACTTGGAATGTGTTCCAAGAGTTTATTTGAAAAAAAAAATTGAGTGAGATGGTTCAAGTTTTTTGTTTGGAAAATTGGAATTTTCTCTAAGTGCAAAACCTAAGCATACATCTAAACATGCAATTACCTAACCATACATCTAAACATGCATATCCTAGCCATACATCTAAAGTGAGGTGTGTGCATGTGTCGGTGCTTGTGTCGGTGTACATCATTAGAGTCCATTGTCCTTTACATCATGCCCTAGATACATACTACATCCCTTGTGAGAACTTAATCTCACATAAAATGAATTAAAGCCAAAAAATAAGTGCAAGAGAAATGAGATGGGAAAGTGAGATGAAGATGATGAAGTATGCACATGAAACAAGAAACAAAAATGGTTAGTACCATATGATAATATCAAGAAAAATAAAGCAAGTAAAATGCTATAACGAAATGGTAAACTAACAACAAAAGGTAGCAAAAATACACCTAACAAAATACCATAAGTCCAAAGCAAATAAAAGACCTGTAATCCTCACATCATGACAATTTTCAAAGAGTTTTAGATTCAGCCCTAACATGAGAGTCACAAGACAATCACAAACCAAAGAATTATGGTGTATTTATAGGCCTATTTCGCACAAATTTTGCACATAATAACATTCAAATAACTTGCCACACAAGAAACCAATATCACATATCACAAACGGCACCAAGTATTCCAAATCAAACAACAAACAATGCCTCAAAGTTACTCATCAAGCACCAACTATCATGAGCCAAAATATTGGAACTAAAATGTGCAAAAAAGTTTCACAAAATATGACAAAAAACAACACAAATCACACACAATTTCACATGTATTTTTCCATCAATCTTCAACATGCAAAAGGTCACAAGAAACAAGTCTTGATCATCCAAAACAAATGTAAAAGAAATCACAAGGTTTTTACAAGTTTTTAACAAAGTTTTTTTTAACAAAGAAATGAAAAAAAAGAATTGAATTAACAAAGAAACTATTGCCTTTTCCACATTTTTAGATCCAAATTAATCATGTACTGATGCAAAAAAAAAAACAATTAGAATTAACAAAAAAACCTTGCAAATTTTTAGAACATTTTAGTACAAAAATTGATCAAACAGGGTTGTATACAGCAAGAAATTATCAAGAACACACAGGGAAGGGGGGTGTGAGTAGCAACACGCATGCAGTCATGGCATAAGGCAGTTACTGGGCCTAAGAATGCAGGAAATGGGTCGGACAGGGTCTGGAGCGGGTCGAACCGGTCCAAAGGTGGTATAAAGCCTGAGGAACCGGTTCAACCCTCATTTCCCACACTACCTTCTCTCTCTAAGTTCTAAACACTCTCCTATCTCTCTAACCATGCTGATCGGAGAAGATGAAGACAGGTGGTCCGGTGCGGTGGTCGGCCGGCCAAAGTGGCGGCGCCACCGCGTCGGAAGTTTAAACTTCCATTTTTTTCAATTTTTTTAAACTAAAACATTCATCTTCATCTTCTCTACTCAAATCCGTATTCAAAATCTCGAAAACAAATCAAACGAAGCCTAGATCTACACATTATCAAAAGTTCTTTTCACACACAAACAACATGAACACGATACTGAATCGAACGAATCGGAGCATGTGCGAAGGAAAATACCTCTGTTAGATCAGAGACGAACAACTACGACGGAAAACTTCTACCAATTCTTGTTCCGATTCGGATCGTGAGCTCCTTGTTGGATTCATCCACCTTCTCTTTTGTTTTGTTCGGATTCACCTTCTTCTTCTTGGTTCTTCGCGGTTTTGGCTCCGTTTGGTGCTTAAAGGCTTAGATTGTCGAATCTGTTGATATTGTGTTTGAGGATGGTGTAGATCGGATGAGTTTGTGTTGTATGAGCAAGAAAATTAAATTGTTGTTGTGATTATGATGGAAAGGATTTGTTAGTTCATGGTGATGGATTCGGATTATGTGTTGTTGAAATGGATGAAGGTTGTTGGAAATTGCTCATGCTGTTCATACATGTTCTTGAGTGTTCATGAATGTTCATGAACATTCGTGGTAGTTCATATTTTTTTGTTATTATTGCTGGATTTGATCTGAGAAAGAGAAGAAAGAGAATAGAAAAAGTGTTTTTGCCGATTTGGCAGATTCAATAGTGTTGAATTTCTGGAATTTTTGTTGGATTAGGGTTTGAAGGTTCTGGAGGTTGAAGATGAAGATCTTCAATCCCTCATGGCTTTCGATCTGGAAATTGGAGAGAGAAAATGGTATAACTGTTTTTTGTGACTTTTTGTGATCTGTGCCCAATGATTGAATCCCTTGACTTTGACTGTGACTGGGCTTTTATAGCTGATGACTGTGATGATTGGACCAATGAGAAAACGACATGTGGACTGGACTTGTAACTAACTTTTGGACAAATCTGCAAAAAAACTGAAATAAAAGGACTAAAGTGCAAAATAACAAAAAGGACTAAAATGTAACTAAAATAAAATTGGTAAAAAATGTAACTTGAAAATAACGTAAAGTGAAACGATTAAAAATAACAAAACGGACTAAAATGAACCAATTACTTAAATGAGGTATTTTAAAGTAACCTCTCTCTGTCAAAATTTCGTGTGAAATGACCAAAATGCCCCTAGGGACTAAAATGACTCAAAATGACTCAAATGCAATTTTTAAAACGGTTTTTTAACAGGGAAATAAAGCAAGAGTTTATACAAGCATATTAAAAGACTCAGACAATTTTTAGGAATTAAAAAGAATTGTAACACAGGAAATGACTAAAATGCCCCTAGGGGCTAAACTGACTCAAATGACTTCAAATGTAATTTTTTGAAATGGATTTTAACATGAGATTGAAACAAGGCCTTATTCAAACCAATTGAAAAGACTCAAACAATTTTTAAGGACTAAAATGAGTTTGAATGCAGGAAATGACTAAAATACCCTTTTTCATGAATTTTGCAAATAACTTTGAAGTAAGATGCAGAGAAAGATGCAATTGATCAGAGACACTTTCAAATGACTTGAAATGCAAGAAAAAGTTTTGGATGACTCAAAATGCAAGAAAACATGGACAAATACACAGTTGAAAAGATTTGTAAAGCTAAGTTGAGAGATAAAGCAGAGTAAAATGTCAGTGTAAACAATAGCAAATTGGCAATTCTTCAAGAATATTAGACATATATCAAAGATGAAAGAAAATTTTGAACAAGTATTTTTAGGTCCAAAATTAGGGTATAACACACATCATCAACATACAACAAATTTTCTTCCACCTCGGTGGTAGTCCGAGATGGGTTAGGAAGTAGAAACACAATAGGCACATTTAGCTTTAGTTGGTAATGGGTGGACGAGGTTTGATGAAGTTCATAGCAATGAGGGTGTCCATGTTAAGTCTATTGTTTCCCTCAATTTGTTTGATCCCCTTATCCTCACTCGCTCCAAATTGCCAAGCTATGTATGTAATGATGCCACCCACCACTATGTCTCCTTTACCGGTCGGTCTAGTACCTACAAAGTCTAGGTAATCAATTAGATAGAAACAAGTGTTGGCTGGTTGGTTGTGGAGCATTGCCCACAACATGAAGAGCTCATAGGTTCTACTGTTTCCTAGCTCGGTTCTACCCCAAATAATGCAAGCCATTACCCTCTGAAGATACGTAAGTACGGGGTTGTGAATATTGCTAGCTTCGTTGGCTCTAGTTACAAATTACCTAAGGTCGGTGATGCGTTCCCAAAAGACAGTTGGTTGATAGTTATCCGGTTTTAGGCTAGGATCCCAAGAATCATGAATATACCCCTCGTTTGCAAAGCCTAAGGCATCAGTAAAGTGCTGTAGAGACATATCATAATCAACATTCATTATCCGAAAAGAAACTATATGGTTAGGGTTATCAAAATTCAACTTATCTTTGGTAAAAACAATTGAGCTTAAAAATTCATAAGTGAAATTTTCATAACCCCTTATAGGTTTCGTCATATCAGTCCAACCTAGCCTTCCTAGCAGCCTATAAACATCATCACTAAGCTCTAGCATATTCAAAGTATGAGAATCAGGATATCTAGAAGGATGCAAGGGTTTAGAGATGATAATTTTATACCTATCCCTTTGCTTGTGCTTGCTTCTTTGAGGGGGGGGGGGGGGGGTCCTCCGGAAGAGCTTGCTGGTTCCTTACCACTTCTTCTTGAAGCCATTGACCTTAGTTTGACTTTTGTGTGGATTGGTTGAAGGTTGAGGGTTTTGGAAGATTTTTGGTGGAAAGGATTGGTTTAGGGTTGGGGTTGATGTTTGAGTAAGGTTAAGGTGAATAGGGTTTTGGTGAATTATGGGTTTGGGTGGATGAAAGCTATTTTTGTTTGGAATGAAGTTTGGGATTGATTTGGGGAAGAATTGGATTGGTTTGGTGAAGTTTTGATGGAGATATGAAGGTTTGAGGTTTGATGGTTA
Source organism: Medicago sativa (assembly GCF_051527215.1). Classification (NCBI taxonomy): domain Eukaryota; kingdom Viridiplantae; phylum Streptophyta; class Magnoliopsida; order Fabales; family Fabaceae; genus Medicago; species Medicago sativa. The sequence goes on from NC_140751.1 coordinate 36,526,843, forward strand.
TGGAGGTTTTAGAGAGAAGTTTGAAGGTAGAGAGATGTTTGCGTGTGAGAATGAATGAGGAAGATGAAAATTTTTGAGGTTATAGTGGTGTAGAGATCGGGCACGGGCCGTGCCAACCTTGGCACGGGCCGTGCCAAGCTTCTGGAGTTTGGCCACTTTTTTGGTTTGAAAAGTCTGGCACGGCTGTGCCAACCTTAGCACGGGTCGTGCGAACATTCTGGTGAAGGGACTTCAAAATGTTTCAATTTTCTTGAATCGTACTCGGAAAATTACCTACAAAACAACTTAAAACAAAGAAAAACAAACAAAACAAAAGCAATTAAATTCGTGGGTTGCCTCCCACGAAGCGCTCGTTTAAAGTCATTAGCTTGACGATCAAAAGGTTTCTCTATCCGATACCTAATCTCTCACTAAGGGACAATGATATCAAACTAACATTCTCCCCCAAATCACACATGTCTCTTTCGATAATCTCAGATCCTATGACACGTGGTATAGAAAACTTCCCTAGATCCTGAAGTTTAGATGGTAGTTTGTCTTGAAGGTTTTCAATAAATATCCTAAACTGCTCATCTAATTTGGGCTCATCAAACCCCTGTGGGAATGAAATTTTTGACTCATATGGTGGTGATATGTTAGGCCTTTCACTCTCTACTACAACCTTCTCACTTTGTGGCTTGACAATCTCAACCTCAACCTCAATTTTCTTGGTTTCCATAACGGAGTCTTCTAATTGCTTACCATCCCTAGGTGTAATAGCATTTATCGGGACTTTGGGGTTGGTTTCAATTTGACTCATAAGGACTCCAGAGGTTTGGGAGGGAGAGGCTACTTGTTGGGCTACTTGAGGGATTTGAGTCTCTAGCATTTTGTTGTGAGTAAAAAGAGAATCTACTTTTGTGGAAAGCCTACCGAGAGAGTCACTCAAAATTTTAGCTTTGATTTTAAATTCTTGGTTATGCCTAAAGTTATCTAATTCAAGATTTTCTAGCATAAGTTCCAAGTCGGATTTTTGAGAGACTCTTTGGTTGTTTGCAAAACCGGGTGGTGATGTTTGTTGTCCAAAAAGATTTTGAGGGGTTTGAAAAAAAATTTGACTATTCCTAAACCCATAGTTTACCTGCTCGGAACTTCTAACAACACTACCTAGTTGACATTCAACACCAGTATGACCAAAAATTTCATAAGCTTTACAGGGTGGTGAGGCGGGGGGAAAAAGTCCATTGATAAAGGTTTTGAGCCATGCCTGAAATCAAAACAGTTAAAGATAAAATAGAATAGAATAAAATAAAAGAGAAAGAGAGAGAGAGAGAGAGAGAGAGAGAGAGAGAGAGAGAGAGAGATTTTTTTTTACTTTTTATAAATATTTTTTTAAGGTAGAAAAATAAAAAAAAGGAAAAGAAAAAGAAATAATATTTTTTTTTGGTCTAACCACTATTAAAAAGTTAATCACATTACAACAACTCCCCGGCAACGGCGCCAAAAACTTGATAGGCCAAACCGCAAGTGCACGGTCTATCGAAGTAATAGTAAAAAGAGTATCGTTCCGCTAGGGAGTTATGAATTCAATTAACTTTTAGAGAATGATTAGAAGAGAAGAAAGATTATAAGATAGGGGGTTTTTAAATAAGAGAAAATAACAATAATAAAATAAAAGGAGCCTTGGGATTATTGGTTCATCCTAATGACAAGTTCTTTACAAACAAACCCTTAAACTTATAACCTTACGTTGGTCCTAATTTCTAAAGACCTCTTTAGCCTATCACATCTCCTTTCGGTCTCAGTGAGTGTGTTCCTCCAACAACCACACCTATTTTCATGGGTGATTGCCTTTGGAATCCTTGAAGCTCGAAACTTTATATGTCTCAAGGTTTGCTAGACTATTTTCATGTTTCGCAATCCTTGTCTAGATTCACTTGTTCGAATATCAAATCTCCACTTTCGTTTTATGAGTTGATATTTGGAATAATGAATTAACAATTATCAAACCCTCCACTTTCGTTTCCACAGTTTGATAATGGTTAATTCATGTTAAATCGGTGAATCTAGATTAGAAATTAGGGTTACATAGATTAAGGTTTAAGGCTTGGTTTGATCCGGATTATGTCATTAGACTTATACAACAATCCGAAGACAAAGAAGTCTACTCACTAACGTTCATTGTAGACAAAGAAGAGAAGAAGAAGAAGAACGTAAAATAAAAGAACAATAAAATAAAAGTGAACTTTTATTCAAAGAAACAATTGTCACATATTATTTCCAAGAACAAAAGATGAATGTGTATGATGGAGAGCTACTCTATTTATAGCTTTACAATTGACTTAAAATCTAAGCAACTACAAGGGCTATTCGGTAAAACTAAAACAAAGTAACTTGGGCTTGAAGAAAAGCAGCAAAAGGGCATCTGGAGGGTGGCACGGCCGTGCCACATGTTGGCACGGGCCGCGCCAAGCTTCTGACTTGTGGGAGACATATTTTTGTCTCCGTATCTTCGCATTTTTGTTCCGAATTTGCTCCAGACTCCTTTCTTTTGCTCCAAGACACCTTCCACCATATATTCGTTCCTGAAATATAAAATATGCAATTGTAGTAAAAAGATTCAAAAAGGAAATAAAATTGCAATGAAATAAAATAAAATCTTAAATAAAACTAAACTAAATAATGCATAAAAATAGACTAAATATTGACTCATCAACAATGAGGACAATATTCCATTGGAATTTTTATGTAGTTAGATGGAATTTGCATAGTTGATTCATTTTGTTTAAAACATCCTTTGATTATGAATATTTTCAAGCAATTTCTGATTCATGAAATGCTACTAATTGTGATCCAAAATATGGCTTAAAAAATCCTACTAAATGCAACTTTACAAGTGGCACTATGGTAGTATGTGAATGTTGTGAAAACATACTCACTTTGAGCCTGTAGGACTTGCAAAATTTTAAAAAATGAAAGCTACAATCGAGTGGCTACACCTGTTTTGGTTAGCTTAAAAGGTTGGTTCATTATTGGCTTAACTTTACCATGATATTAACTTTCGTTTCTTAATTTTCTTCATCGTAGCATTTATCGTTCCATAGCTATGCCATTCATTATGTTTCTTTGCTCAAAATGTTTGAAGTTCCTAAACTGTTTTCATTTATCTCCTGCTGAGT